>NW_027362764.1:659225787-660616346 GCF_046119375.1 Phyllobates terribilis
TGAATGCTGATGGATTGGAGGACATGGGGGACCTGACAGGTTCCCTTTAAGTACACGCATCATATCTGCGGCTCATGAACAAAGAATTTTTATGAATGTGTATAGAGTTAATCGTTTTATAAAAACTCAATCGGTGGCACTTGTTGATGGGCTGTGATAGGCCTTTCTGAATTAACCTTTGGAGACAATATAATAACTACCATAAACTTAGAAATGCTGTCTTCCCATCATCTTTAATATGGCCTCAGAACTCCTCTGTGATTACTTGATGACTTCCCAAAATTTGCAGAAGTGGTACACAGTTTTTTTATATGATGAACTGTGAAGGTCATGTATTTATGCAATTATAGCAGTAATCCTATATACTTCCAGGGAACACAATGTATGATCCATCATTTTTTATCAGACATCAAAAAGGAGACATGGTCTTCCATTCTAGATGTTCTCCAATCATGACTTGGTGTTGTTATATGATGAGGTGTATATTCATCGACATTTGTATGCAGTCTTCAGGAAAAAAGTTCCAGATAACATTGCCACCTACAACTTCTAGCCTTATAAGAATTTTGATGAATATATGCTAATATAATATCCTAATTAACATGGGCATAATCCAGCTCAATTATAAGAGAAGAGGCCTAATCTTAAAGAGTAACTAAACCTATGGGACTTTTTTATATATCTACTTGCCCTTTTACTTGTAGGCAGATCGGTTTTGTCCATTTCTAACTCCTCGCCCTTCATCCTGGGATATGAGCAGCTCAGGAGTTAGGAGCGCACAGAGTTCAGTATGGATACTGCATCAGCTCCTGCGTTACATTGCACACAGAGCCATGTACAGATACAATAGAAAGTGAGTCTATTCTTTCTTAAGATGGCCATACACGTTAGATGGCTTTCCGCCAAGCGCTGATGTGTCATTTGTAAGAAAGCAGTCAACAGACATCTCTGCCGGCAGCTTATCTGTTCAAGGGTAAAGAAGCGATAGGCATTCTGAAATCAGATATACCGCATCGACATATCTCTTGTAATCAGTTGGCCAGCGCCCCATACACATTAGATTGCTAGTCGAATACATCTATATCGATGGGTTCAGCTGACATTAGTCTAATGTGTATGGGAACCTTTACCCCTCTCTGTGTGCATACTTAGGCAGTAGCTGCACAGTTCTCAAGGTTTTTTTAAAGGATTAGTGGGGTCTCAGGACCTGGACGTCCATCATTCTGCTTGTAATTAAAAGGGCAAACAAAATAAAATGTCCAAAAGATTTTATTTCTCTGTAAGTTCAACCACAATTTCCCATTGATAAAAATGGTGTCTGCTTATAAGGTGGAGGAGTCTTTGGGCAACCTTAGGCTTTAGGGTCTGCATCAACTCTCTACTGATACTATAGTTAGATATGTTCAAAACTTTGGCTGTAATGATGAGCGTTTTTATATTTCTTCCTGACTCTTCTCCTCATTAACCAACAGTTAGCACCAGCATTTTTTTTCACTTAAAGAAAGCCAAGAATGAAATAAGAAAGGGTAAGGCCTCCATTGAATTGTGAGAGGTTGAGCTGATCTGCTATAAAATGTACAACAAAATTTCCAATCAGTTGCTCATGTCTCAAAATAAAATAAGATTGTTTTTTTTTATGAATTATAGACAATAGCACTAAATTATGAAGGAAACTTTGAAACATGCAGATCAAAAGCCTCTACTGTGTGACTCCTGACTTCCTAGACCCGTGATTGAAAGTTGCCAAAAACCTTCAATAGATATCAGCTGCTCTTTTGTTCAGCAGCTATTCATCCTAACTCATCTAAACACACACATGCTCAGTTCATCTAACATTCAGCGCTCCTGGATTCCTTTATACATGCACACCAGGTCAAGCACACCAGGTCATGTTGGCCAAGTTTTCAATGTAGGAGAAAGAAAGCCACTGCCAGACACTTCTGCTGCAACCTACAGTATCTTCCAAAATGATTGAGTATTACAAATTAACATGACCAATTATTTTTTTCTCCTTACATCGTTTGTCAAGGAAAAGTCAGAAGTCCACTATAAACATAAGATAGCAAGTTGGTGCCACCCCAAGTGGCAGGTTTGGCTGACTTTTTTCTAATTTTAATGGGTACCTTTTGTTTCCAGGACTTCTGTTGCGGAGATATTTGTAATCAAAGTACAGTTATATGAAAAAGTTTGGGCACCCCTATTAATCATAAGCTTAATGTTTTATAAAAATTGGTGTTTTTGCAACAGCTATTTCAGTTTGATATATGTAATAACTGTTGGACACAGTAATATTTCTGCCTTAAAATGAGGTTTATTGTACTAACAGAAAATGTGCAATCTGCATTCAAACAAAATTTGACAGGTGCATAAGTATGGGTACCCTTATCATTTTCTTCTTTTAAATACACCTACCTACTTTTTACTGACTTACTAAAGCACTTTTTTTGGTTGTGTAACCTCATTGAGTTTTGAACTTCATAGCCAGGTGTATGCAATCATGAGAAAAGCTACTTAAAGTGGCCACTTGCAAGTTGTTCTCCTGTTTGAATCTCCTCTGAAGAGTGGCATCATGGGCTCCTCAAAACAACTGTCAAATGATCTGAAAACATAGATTATTCAACATAGTTGTTCAGGGGAAGGATACAAAATGCTGTCTCAGAGATTTAACCTGTCAGTTTCCACTGTGAGGAACATAGTAAGGAAATGGAAGAACACAGGGACAGTTCTTGTTAAGGCCAGAAGTGGCAGGCCAAGAAAAACATCAGAAAGGCAGAGAAGAAGAATGGTGAGATCAGTCAAGGACAATCCTCAGACCACCTCCAGAGAGCTGCAACATCAACTTGCTGCAGATGGTGTCACTGTGCATCGGTCAACTATACAACGCACTTTGCACAAGGAGAAGCTGTATGGGAGAGTGATGCGAAAGAAACCGTTTCTGCAAGCACGCCACAAACAGAGTCGGCTGAGGTACGCAAAAGCACATATGGAGAAGCCAATTTCTTTTTGGAAGAAGGTCCTGTGGACTGATGAAACCAAGATTGAGTTGTTTGGTCATACAAAAAGGCGTTATGCATGGCGGCAAAAAAACACAGCATTCCAAGAAAAACACTTGCTACCCACAGTAAAATTTGGTGGAGGTTCCATCATGCTTTGGGGCTGTGTGGCCAATGCTGGCACCGGGAATCTTGGTAAAGTTGAGGGACGCATGGATTCCACTCAGTATCAGCAGATTCTTGACAATAATGTTCAAGAATCAGTGACAAAGTTGAAGTTACGCAGGGGATGGATCTTTCAGCAAGACAATGATCCAAAACACCGCTCCAAATCTACTCAGGCATTCATGCAGAGGAACAATTACAATGTTCTGGAATGGCCATCCCAGTCCCCAGACCTGAATATCATTGAACATCTGTGGGATCATTTGAAGAGGGCTGTCCATGCTCGGCGACCATCAAACTTAACTGAACTGGAATTGTTTTGTAAAGAGGAATGGTCAAAAATACCTTCATCTAGGATCCAGTAAATCATTAAAAGCTACAGGAAGCGGCTAGAGGCTGTTATTTTTGCAAAAGGAGGATCTACTAAATATTAATGTCACTTTTCTGGTGAGGTGCCCATACTTATGCACCTGTCAAATTTTGTTTGAATGCAGATTGCACATTTTCTGTTAGTACAATAAACCTCATTTCAAGGCAGAAACATTACTGTGTCCAACAGTTATTACATATATCAAACTGAAATAGCTGTTGCAAAAACACCAATTTTTATAAAACATTAAGCTTAAGATTAATAGGGGTGCCCAAACTTTTTCATATAACTGTATTTGGAACCTAATGAGCTAGCTTTTGCTAAATCCAAGTGGGTGTTATCAGATAGTTTTCATTGAGGGTGTGTACTTCTTCTCCCTATATGATGCTGACCAATCATAAGCAGGCAGCAACACAGCAGAAAGAAAACACTATAGCTTAGAGCTGGTTTCTCAGTGTGTGAGATGTATGACAGTTCTGATCTCCTGTCCTAACCTCAGATTAGAAAGCACAGATGACTAACACCTTTTAGATATAGTCCCTCTGGATGGAGGGGAAGAACAGCTGGGTTTAACGGTGTCACAATACAAACACTTTTATTAGCTCTCCTCCTATCATAGCATGGTCACCTCCACCATACTGCCTGTCCAGAGATGTGTCAGTAATTACACTTATATCTGTTGTTTTCACACCAATTTGTTCTCGCTCTGCAGTGAGATCAGAGTAGGCTGTCATTATATATGTCTCAAGGAGTAGCTCAGAACAGACTGCTCCTGTGTGAGACATAATGACAGCCTTGATTTCACTGCAGAGCAAGTACAAGTAGCTTGAACACAGTAGACATAAGTGTGATTACATCTCACACACTGAGAAACCTGTTCTATGTTATTATGGGGTGTGTTCTTTCTCCAGTGTATTCTTGCCTGCTTATGATTGATTAGCATCATACAGGTAGAAAAAGAACACGCCCCAGGGAAAACCCTCTGATAACATTTTCTTAAAAGTCCTCTTAGGTTGTATTATAGGAAAAAAGAGCAGTTCATGAGGATAAAATTATAAATGTGGTGTTGATGACAGAGTAGCTAGCATAGTAGCTACTAAGGATCCAAAAGGAGCATGAGAGAAGAGGGAAGGACCCAATGGACAAATGTAACACACTCAGAATTTGCACTGTGATTCTCTACACCTTTTGTGCAGTGTGATTGCCTTCATACAAAGTGCAGGTCAAGTAGTTGCACAAATGATACATCTCAAGTGAATACAAGCATGGTTTATATGAGCTGTATAAAAGCTGTAGCAAAGCAACTGGGGCAAAGATTTAGTATGATACCTTATCCACCATATACACAGTTACCTAGAACTCAAGTAAATTGTTTTCGCCCCATAAAATGTAATGAAACATATACTATATGCTACTACAATGTTACTCACAAACATAGTACTGCTATATGATACAAACATACTTACTTTACACTGCTTACGCACCCTCATAGACATTACTAACACTGTCCATAATACACAAAGACAGCTACATCAGTCAGCCAAAACAATAAAACCAATGTTACTAGAAGTGCTAATATTGCTTTATTTATTATCTCATTACAATGGCACATGTTATATTTTGTAATAACAGGTTATGATCACACTTGCGTTTTGATATCTGTTTCTCTGTTGTTTTTAGAAACAAATGGAATTAATGTAAAAAAGGATTTGTTGCATAATTGGTACAAACAAAAGATAAGGAGCCCATCAATTATTTTGCCATTGCATTGGGGTCTTTGATGTGTTTGTTGTCAGAGCGGAAAAAAAAGCAGCATGCAGAACTTTTTTGTTCTAAAACCTGACACATAACTGAACCCGAACACACCCCATGAAAATGAATTTGGCCCCCCTGCTTCTATCTTCATCAGTTATGCAATGAATCCATTTGTTACATTAATTCTGTCTGTTCTTAAGAGTGGACCCAATAAATGGAATTTCAAAATGCAAAAAAAAAAGTGTGAACATATTCTTAGGTAGCAAGGTAGGAAAAAAAGGTACATGTACAGATGTCAGTGACAAAAGCCACATTTTGGTAACTAACTGGATCAAAGTATTTCTAAATTTGTAGTTTTATGTTTTGTGTGTTTTTTCTTTGTACATCCTACAAATACTCTATCGAATAGAAGAAAATTTTGAGACCAACTCAACATCTTAAACTTTGGCATGCTCCTTAAACCATTCCATAGATCCATGAACTCTTTCATGTTTCTCAAACTTTGCCACCAATCTGTAAGTGTAAGTGCAGCTCACAGAAGGCATTGTTGTCTAGCTCAAATCTCTGCAAAAATTACATCACAAACTTGGTTCATCTTTATGAAATGTTTACCAGAGTCTGAGGGATAAATTGATAATATCTTACAGATTTAAAATATCCTTGAACGTAAAGACACCCCATACCATAATTTGCTGTTCTTTTACCGCATGGATTTGTTGTTGGCCTCAAATAAGCAGCCACTAAAAGCCCACATACATTTAGACTAATGTCGACCTAACCCACCGATATCGACAGCAGATTCATCTAACGGTCTAATGTGTATGGGGCCGCTGGCCAACTGATAGTCAGGAGAGATGTCAATTGCACATGTTCGATTTTGGACTGACAATCACATTATCCTCCTGTAGATAAGCCACCAGCCGACATGTCAGCCTGCAGCTTTCTCATAAAGAACACATGGGCACTCAGCCGAGCAACCACTCCTGTATATGGGAGTGTCGGCTGAGACGGCAGTCGGTCAAGTGACCAGCTGAAGCATTGTTCAGCCAACAGCCATCTAATGTGCTTGACCAGCTTAATAGTGGTGCTATTTTATTGTTCATTATGTGGATAAGACAGCTTTGTGCTATATAACTGACCCTTTCCAGTGCCCCTAAATAGTACCTCCATGCAGTGACAACCACCATATAGTTTACCCACCTGGTGGTGTCCTGTGGAATTTCCATAGTAATGCTGTTGCAGTAGAAGAGAATGCTGATGTCATCACACTGGAGCTTCAGCTGGTACTGAGGAAATTTCTATGTAACAATGTGACATCACTGTTCACTGGAATCTGCTGGCCATTTTTTTTTTAGCTGTGAAGTATAGAAAAATCTGATCCTCTGGTGAACGTAATTGTTACAATGGCTATCATAAGGAAATCATGCAGTGCCGAACTGTTACCCAAATCAATCACTATATTCCTTATTTGACCAACAGACCCCCCCCCCCCAAAAAAAAAAAAAATTATCTGAATACATATGAGGCTCATTCAGACGTCAATGTTGTTTGTATGTGTTCTATTCATTTTATTTCACGGATATAACATGTACCCAATATAATCTTTGGGGCTACTCATATGTCCATGTTTTTTCATGGACTCTGGTGTCCATGCAAAACTCATAGAGACATGTCCATTTTTTCCAGCATCTGTGTGCTGTCCATGTTTATCATCGCAAAGATTAGGAGAAGCTTTATCGTTTATTTATTTATCCATATGTGAAAAATACTGATGACACACTGACCAAATACTTTAACATCCCCATCGATGATCCCCTCTCCCAATCTGCCTCTCGTCTACTTTTTCTAACCTCCTCATTCGGCCTCTCACAATTTACTAACTCTCCTACGCATGAAGATGGGAATACTCTGGACCTGGTCTTCTCCCGTCTCTGCTCGCTGCATGACTTTACTAACTTCCGTCTCCCGCTCTCGAACCACAGCCTTCTTTCCTTCTCTGTTTAGACCTGTCTCCTCACCCGGGACACCACCACTTACCACACTTATGGGAATACACATACCATTAATACCCAGCAGCTTATGGACAATCTACACACATCTTTAGCTCCCATCTCCTCCCTCATGTCCAGACAGACTTAGCATTGTCACACTACAATAATACACTGAAGAGTGCCCTAGATGAAGCAGCACCTTCAACATGCTGAAAGACCCGACACAGACAACAGCAACCCTGGCACACGATGCAAACACGTTTTCTTCAGCGTTGCTCAAGTTGTGCTGAACGTCAGTGGAGAAAATCACTTTTAGCAGAAGACTTCATCCACTATAAATTCATGCTCAAAACCTATGACTCTGCCCTTCATCTGGCCAAACAATCCTACTTCACCATCCCCATCACTTCACTATCCAACAATCCAAAATGACTTTTTGAAACCTTAAACTCCCTCCTGAAACCTAAAGCACAGGCCCCCACCACCAACCTCAGTGGGGAGGATCTGGCCACTTATTTCCTAGAAAAAATCAACAACATCCATCAGGACATCTCAGCCCAATCTCCCCAGTGCCTGGATCCCCTTCCCTGCCACACTTCACGCTCACTTGCCTTCTTTGAGCCTGTCACAGAAGAAGAAGTTACTCAGCTCCTCGCTTCTTCTCAGCCTACAACCTGCAACAGTGAACCCATTCCCTCACATCTCCTGCAGTGTCTCTCACCAGTGGTCACCACTCACCTGACTAAAATATTTAACCTCTCTCTTTCTTCAGGTATCTTTCCCTCCTCATTTAAACATGCCATCATAACTCTTTTGCTTAAAAAGCCATCCCTGGACCAGAACTGCACTGCTAACTACAGAACTGTCTCTAATCTTCCATTCATCTCTAAACTCCTGGAACAATTGGTCCACTCCCGTCTAATCCGCTATCTCTCAGATAACTCTCTCCTCGACCCTCTACAATCTGGTTTCTGCTCTTTACACTTCACTGAAACTGCCCTCACTACAGTCTCTAATGATATACTAACAGCTAAATCCAAAGGTCACTGCTCCCTGCAGATTCTCCTGGATCTCTCTGCAGCATTTGACACTGTGGATCACCATCTCCTCCTCACTATGCACTGCTCTATAGGCCTCAAGGAAACCGTTCACTCCTGGTTCTCCTCCTACCTCTCTGACCACTCCTTCACTGTATCTTTTGCCGGCTCCTCTTCCTCTAAATTAGATCTGTCATCCCATTTCACAACACAAGACTTGAGGAGGATGTTGTATTTACGTGTATAAGACTTTATAAAAGTTCAACTCAATCTTCGCCCACCTATCCTGATTGGCAGCTACTCAGTGTTTCCCTACTGCTGCTGGGATCTCACACTGCTCAGAACAAAGCACGGCTGTCAGTCAGGCTGGGTGAGACTGAATACACTTGGAATCATGACCTCTCTCATTCTATAGCTGGACTCATAAAACGCTCTTCTTAATCTTAATATCAAGATTACACAACCATTCTGACATGGATTTTTAAATTAAGCACATTAGACATATCAGATTTAAGAGATCTTTTTAATTATATATGTAATTTATATTGTGAAATCTGGTGACAGATCCACTTTAATAATTTCCTGTTGTTTATATGCAGCTAACATATCTACAGCACTGTACATAGAATGGAAGTTACTATGCAAGTTTCTTTTCCCAAACACCGTGGCCAATATCGTAGAAAGACAGGTAACCCCTTCGTAGGAGCATATATGGAGTTTATTTGTATCAGGGTCAATAAACACACGTATTTGGATGCAGAAAAAATTCCCTTTTTACACTATGTTCCAAATTATTATGCAAATAATATTTTCTCAGATTTTCCCAAATTACCTATATGAATTGCAGTCATTGTAATTTTCCAATCAAATAACTATTAGAGTACAATTGAAAGTTTTTTGTACAAACTGCCTATGATAACAGTATATTTTTTAAAAAATAAAGAACTCAAACTGCACTCAAAATGCATGTTCCAAATTATTATGCACAGCAGAGTTTTCAACCTTTTCATTTTAATAAAGAACAAAAAAATGGTCATTTTTGAAATTATAAGCATTAGCAGGTTATTACAAACTGAAATCAAACAGTTTTCAACTCAAAACTTTATTCTAGGTGATGTTACATTTGCACATAGGACCCCTTGTTCGAAAGGAGCTTCTGAACTCTCTCGTCCATTGAATTTGTCAGGTTTTGGATGGTTTCTGCTTCAATTGTTTTGCATGAGGACAGAATACCCTCCCAGAGCTGTTGCTTAGATGTGAACTGCCTCCCGCCATCATAGACACTCCTTTTGATGATGCTCCAGAGGTTCTCAATGGGGTTGAGGTCAGGGGAGCATGGGTGCCACACCATAAGTTTGTCCCCTTTTATGCCCATAGCAGCCAGAGATGCAGATGTGTTATGTGCAGCATGAGACGGAGCATTATCATGCATGAAATTATCTCGATGGTCCAGATGGATGGAGTGGAGGATGGCTGGTTGATGCACACCCCATGCAAACACGGCTACGGCGCTAACAAGGAGGAGGTGGAGTAATGTTTTGGACTGGAATCATGGGGAGAGAGATTGTCGGCCCTTTTAGGATCCCTGAAGGGGTAAAGATGAACTCCATAATGTATGTTGAGTTTCTCAAACAGCACTTCCTTCCATGGTTCAAGAAGAAGAACCGTGCATTCTGCAGCAAGATCATTTTCATGCATGATAATGCCCCGTCTCATGCTGCACAAAACACATCTGCATCTCTGGCTGCTATGGGCATAAAAGGGGACAAACTTATGGTGTGGCACCCATGCTCCCCTGACCTCAACCCCATTGAGAACCTCTGGAGCATCATCAAAAGGAGTGTCTATGATGGCGGGAGGCAGTTCACATCTAAGCAACAGCTCTGGGAGGGTATTCTGTCTTCATGCAAAACAATTGAAACAGACACCATCCAAAACCTGACAAATTCAATGGACGAGAGAGTTCAGAAGCTCCTTTCGAACAAGCGGTCCTATGTGCAAATGTAACATCACCTAGAATAAAGTTTTGAGTTAAAAACTGTTTGATTTCAGTTTGTAATAACCTGCTAATGCTTATAATTTCAAAAATGACCATTTTTTTGTTCTTTATTAAAATGAAAAGGTTGAAAACTCTGCTGTGCATAATAATTTGGAACATGCATTTTGAGTGCAGTTTGAGTTTTTTATTTTTTAAAAAATATACTGTTATCATAGGCAGTTTGTACAAAAACCTTTCAATTGTACTCTAATAGTTATTTAACTGGAAAATTACAATGACTGCAATTCATATAGGTAATTTGGGAAAATCTGAGAAAATATTATTTGCATAATAGTTTGGAACACAGTGTAGTTTGCTCACAGTGACATGGTTTCCATTAAAACAACATGAAGCAATTGAAAACAGAGGTTAACATTAAAAAGCATAAGCACGTCAAGTTTTAGAGCCAAATTAGACATTTCCATAATTTATTTTTAAGTTATTGGTCTGAGCTGTCTTTTTTACATAGGGATATAATTGTATACCCTAGTGTACTCCAATATGTGGTGTATTTTGGCTTGTATATTTTCCCTTTGGCAAACTGGAGTCTTCCCATGCCCAAAAGCATAGCAATAGATCAGTATCACTGAAATTGTCACTGGACCAATCTTAAAAGGGGCGATTTAGCAATGTCCAGAGCTTCTCACTTTTGCATCATAAGTGAGCAGCGCCAATAGCATTATAACGCACACACCTGCCAAGACGCAAGCATAACTGGCAGGTATAATGCATGTGTACTGTTCATATTATCATTCACGTGTCTTTGCAGGTCTAAGAGTCGTAGCTACATTAACACCTTCATGACACCCACCGTAGGTTGCAAGTCGGAAGCGGGTGTACAAAGTGGGTTCACGGGGTGAGGTCGCCCCATGCTCGGCAGATAACGGCTTTAGGTTACAATCAGGACAGCCCTGCCCACGATTGTCATATACGGCGTGCCCGTGAATGATCGCAGGGTGCCGATGTTTTGCTATGACAGCAGGCGTCTGTTAAAGACCCCTGTGCTTGTCATTATGGAGCTCCCTTGAAACCCAGCCTCTGGCCGGGCTTTAAAGGAGACCATGATTTTTGCTATTGTAGGGTTTCACTCAGCTGCGGTTGAGGTAGGCACAGAAAGCAGTCTCTTTAAAATTACCAAGGCAGGTTTATTGTAACTTCATAAACTGCACTTTAGAAGTAAAACAAAACACAGCCTTATCCGGCACAGAGAAACAAACAGAAAATAAACAGCCCATACAGTAGTGCGGGTTCACCCGCTTACGGTCAGTGTCCTTTAGCACAAACACACTGGAGGTCTCCACAGCTCCAGCCACAGACACTGAATGAGACACTCAGTCTCCATGTTATTTACAAAAACCACGCCCCCGGGGGTGGGGATATGTAAGCAGCCATTCCCTCCCATCTCTTATGACTGCTCGTAAAACCCGGCCCTGGTACACCCTATTAACCCTCTCAGCGCTATTACATGCTGGAGCATGCTTTCCCGGGTTTACATCACCGAAGCTACCAACCTCAGTGATACATATCTCCCCTCAAGGACCTGTCCGGCGGCCATTTTACACTATATACAGTGTTCTTGTGGCATTGCTGTATATAGCACAAGTGATCAGACGATGAAAGGTTCAAGTCCTCTATGGGGACTAACAAGAGCAGTGAAATGTAAATAAAAGTGTTTTAAAAAATATGAAAACAATAAAAAAAAACGTAAAAGTTCAAATCACCAGTCTTTTCACCCCATTAAAAATAAAGATAATAAAAACATAAAAAATATACATATGTGCAATTGCCACGTTCAGAAAAGTCCAATCCATCAAAATCTAAAAATAATTAACCCGAGTACCATAAAAAAAATCAAGAATGCCAAAATTAAGTTTTTTTGGTCGCTATAATGCCACAAAAAATGCTGTAACAAGTGATCAAAATGTCATATCTATCTCAAAATGGTGTCAATAAAATAGCATCTCATCCCACAAAAAATAAGCACTCACACAACTCCATGAACCAAAAAATGAAAATGTTATGGTTCTCAGAAATTGACGATACAACTCCCAAATTTTTTTTTTAAAAACTTCAGATTTTTTTTTTTACCCGATAAAATAATTAAAAACAACTGGACATGTTTGGTATCACCACAATCATACTGATGAGGAGAATCATATTGTACGGTCATTTTTACAACACAATGTACACCGTAAAAACAATTCCCAGAAAACAATATCATAATTTCTCCCTACTTGGAATTTTTTTCCCGTTTTCCAGTATACTATATGGTAAAATGAATGGTGTCATTCAAAACTACAACTCGTCCTGCAAAAAAACAAGCCCTCATATGTCTATGTGGATAGAAAAATAAAAAAGTTATGGCTCTGGGAAGAAGAGGAAAACGCAAAAAACGAAAACGCAAAAATGGAAATTGTCTGCGTCGTGAAGGGGTTAACACTGCTCACATACAAAGGGGAAGTAATAACCCCTTTATGTTGACTATATACTTTAGATATTTGTCATCCAAACACTTGTTCCTTCAGCAGCTGTCTCTCCCTTTCATCCCTCCTTAAGGCTATGTGTCCACGATGCAGAAATGCTCGGGATTTTTCCTGAGCGTTTCTGCATCTCCCTGGCAGAAAAAAACGCATGCGCATTTTACATGTGTTTTTTCTGCCAGAGACAAGCGTTTGTCAATCGTTTTTAGCATGCGATCTCGCATCGTTTTGTCAAGCGCTTTTCCAAGCGATTTTAGCATCACTTGGAAAAGTGCTTGAAAGTTGGTCACACAATATAAATCAATGCAACCGGCATGGATGTATATTGTGTGACCAACAAAAAAGAATTAGAACTTAAAAAATAAAAAATAACCTTATACTCACCTTCTGATGGCCCCCGCTCTGCTTCCGGCTTCCCTGCTGGCTCTGTGGCGGGTATCGGTAATGTAAAAGGACATTCCATGACGTCAGCGGTCATGTGACAGGTCATGGAAGGTCCTTTTACATTACCGGTACCCGCCACGGAGCCAGCAGCGACGCCGGGAGCAGAGTGGGGGCCATCAGAAGGTGAGTATAAGGTTATTTTTTATTTTAATTCTTTTTTTACTTTCAGGTACTACGGTACCCGGGTCTGGAGGAGAGTCTCGTCTTCTCCAGACCCGGGTGCCATCCGCGCATTAATCGCATAAGATCCGCATCTTGTGCGATCCAATGCGAGTCAATGGCGGTGATTTCGCAGCGAAATCGCACTAAAATTAGTCTTGCTGCAGGTTTTACCACAATGCGAATTCGCAGCGGAAACTTCCGCATGATGTGCACAGCACATGCGGATTTGCATTGCAGTAAATGGTAGACCTATTACAAGCAATTTTAATGCGTTTTCGCAGCAAAAATACACTGCAAAAATGCATTAAAATCGCTTCGTGTGCACATAGCCTTATACTGTATATTTGCATTTGTTCTAAATGGACAGAGGGAAATAAGCCACTTCTAGACACATAAAAACAAAAGGATTTAGCATTTTGGTATCAAACTTGAGAAATTATCTTTCTTTCCACTATATCACACATGCACAAAATGAATCTCGTCAAAGAATTTCTGGCGACGAGCTCAGAGAACCAGTAGAAAACCGACGTCTTTCTTTCTGCATTCAACTGCATTTGCTCCTGTTCTAAACGGATATATTTGAAGACATACGCTCTGGGACAGGGGTAGGGAAACGCTCATCACCCTGCTGACATCACGTTGCTGCTATCACTCCTTTGCCGAAGAGGCGGTGAAGGCAGTAGGAAAGGTAAACACTCATAGAGCTGAAAATTGTAGGGACATTTATAGAAGATGTGGGGTGCTAGTGTGAGGGCACAGTGGGGTGGGGGGAGTGTTCAGAAGTTGGAAAAATGTGAGAGGGAGTGCAGTATACAGAAGCAGCAGTGTGAAGGGATATTATTGAGAAGGTGTGCATGGGGGGACAATATGTAGAGGTGGGAGCATAGGGAGACAGTATGGAGAGGTGGGCGCAAGAGGTTATACTGAAGATGGGGACAGCCTGAGGGAGGACAATGTGGAGGCCATGGTTCTTAAAGAAGGACAGTGTGACAGTTATAGTTCAAGAGGGAGGAAAGTGAGGCGGTTATAATTTACTAGCTATTGAACCCGTTCTACACCCGGGTGGCGAGCATTTTTATTGGTATATGGTTTCCCATGCTGGTATGTACTGCCCCCCTCCTGATATTTGTGCTGCCCCCATCCTATCCTGGTATGCATGGCACCCCTCATCCCTATCTTGGTATGCATGGCACCCCTCATCCCTATCCTGTAATGCATGGCACCCCTCATCCCCAATCCTGGTATGCATGGCACCCCTCATCCCCAATCCTGGTATGCATGGCACCCCTCATCCCCAATCCTGGTATGCATGGCTCCCTCATCCCCAATCTTGGTATGCATGGCACCCTTCATCCCCAATCCTGGTATGCATGGCTCCCTCATCACCAATCCTGGTATGCATGGCTCCCTCATCCCCAATCCTGGTATGTATGGCACCCCTCATCCCCAATCCTGGTATGCATGGCACCCCTCATCCCCAATCCTGGTATGCATGGCACCCCTCATCCCCAATCCTGGTATGCATGGCACCCCTCATCCCCAATCCTGGTATGCATGGCTCCCTCATCCCCAATCCTGGTATGCATGGCACCCCTCGTCCCCAATCCTCATATGCATGGCTCCCTCATCCCCAATCCTAGTATGCATGGCTCCCTCATCCCCAATCCTGGTATGCATGGCACCCCTCATCCCCAATCCTGGTATTTGTGGTACCCCTCAACCCCCAATCCTGGTATGCATGGTCCCCTCACCCTGCAATTCTGGTATGCATGGCCCCCTCACCCCACAATCCATGCATGCATGGTCCCCTCCCCCAATCCTGGTATGCATGGTCCCTCTCACCCCCCAATCCTGGTATGCATGGTCCCCTCACCCCCCAATCCTGGTTTGCATGTACCTCACCCCCCCAACCTGGTATGCATCGTCCCCTCACCCCCCAATCCTGGTATGCATCGTCCCCTCACCCCCCAATCCTGGTATGCATGGTCCCCTCATACCCCAATAATGGTATGTGTGGTACCCCTCATACTGGTATGCATGGTCCCCTCATCCCCTAATAATGGTATGTGTGGTACCCCCCATCTTGGTATGCATGGTCCCCTCAGCCCCCAATCCTGGTATGTGTGGTACCCTCTCTCCCCAATCCTGGTATGCATGGTCTCCTCACCCTGCAATCCTGGTATGCATGGTCCCCTCACCCCCCAATCCTGGTATGCATGAACCTCACCCCTCCAATCCTGGTATGCATCGTCCCCTCACCCCCCAATCCTGGTATGCATCGTCCCCGCACCCCCCAATCCTGGTATGCATGGTCCCCTCATACCCCAATAATGGTATGTGTGGTACCCCTCATACTGGTATGCATGGTCCCCTCATCCCCTAATAATGGTATGTGTGGTACCCCTCATCTTGGTATGCATGGTCCCCTCAGCCCCCAATCCTGGCATGTGTGGTACCCCTCTCTCCCCAATCCTCGTATGCATGGTCCCCTCACCCCGCAATCCTGGTATGCATGGTCCCCTCACCCCCAATCCTGGTATGCATGTACCTCACCCCCCCAATCCTTGTATGCATCGTCCCCTCACCCCCCAATCCTGGTATGCATCGTCCCCGCACCCCCCAATCCTGGTATGCATGGTCCCCTCATACCCCAATGATGGTATGTGTGGTACCCCTCATACTGGTTTGCATGGTCCCCTCATCCCCTAATAATGGTATGTGTGGTACCCCTCATATTGGTATGCATGGTCCCCTCACCCTCCAATCCTGGCATGTGTGGTACCCCTCACTCCCCAATCCTGGTATGCATGGTCCCCTCACCCCGCAATCCTGGTATGCAAGGTCCCCTCACCCTCAATACTGGTATGCATGGTCCCCTCACCCCACAATCCTGGTATGTGTGGTACCCCTCCATCCTGGTATGCATGGTCCCCTCACCCCCCAATCCTGGTATGTATGGGCCCCTCACCCCAGAATCCTGGTATGCTTGGTACCCCTCATCCCCCAAATCCTGGTATGTGTGGACCCCTCACCACCCCAATCCTGGTATGTATGACACCCCTCATCCCTTTCACGCTGTACACACATACAAAAAATTAAACACTTATACTCACCTTTCTTCCCTGTGCTCAAGCGGTGCGGTGCGGTGTCCTTTTCTGCCGGAGGCCGGTGGAGGAGTGCAGCGCCGGAGTACGCGCGTGCCCATACCGCGCTGTCCGGCGCCATTTTGCTGAAGACACACTGCAAATGTGTCTTCAGTAAAATGGCGCCGGATAGCGCTATGTGCATGCGCCGATTCGGCGCCTCACCCCTGCTCTGGTCTCTGGCGAAGAGAGGCGCCGCTGCAACGATCCTCCCGGTCAGGTATGTAAGCATGGTGCTGGAGGTCACGGTATGCGTTCAGTGTCTATGCATACCGTGATCTTCGGCGCCATACACTCCTCTTATCTGTAACGGCTGGATGCGGTCTTCTGTCTGGAGCCAGACTGTGCGTCGCACATGCGCAGTCTATAAAGGCTTCAGACAGAGACACGCTTCTCCCGTTATATTATAGATAAGGAGGACAGTGTGAAAGCAATGTATCATAAGAGGGACAGTGTGGAGGTCATATTTTGTGCAGGAATCACAGTGAAGGGCAATTATTGTTTCAGGGGCACAGCATGGGTGATATTTTTATATATAGTGCATAATAATGACACTTTTATTTTTAAGTGCATCGTGACAGGATATGCTGCAGAGTGCCAGAGAAAAAGGAATTCTGGATAGGTAACCCGTGGGAGTGAAATCTCATCAAAGTGTGTGTGCTACTTAGAGTTAAAAGGGATTAGAACAACTCCAATTACTTGTAAGGCACCTTGATGTAAATGTTTACTATGTTTCCTGTAAATTTTGAAGTAAATTTGTCATTTTGAATTTTTTTGGGAACTGCCACGAGTGAAAAATGTCAAGTCTGACATTCCAATTTTCTTTCTTTTCAATGTTTAACATATGGTTTAAACAATTTTAGATTTAGATAAATTGGACTTTTATGGACACAACAATACCAAATGTGTTTTGCAGAATGAAGTGCAAGATATACAATATTTCAGTATTTAAAATAATTTGTGTTTTCCTATGAAGCCACCCAGCCAAGAAGACTAAGATGTAAGCCATGGGGGGCCTTCAACAGGCCTCCATCTGCCATTGTAACTCAGTAGCTCCCTGCAATCATGTCAATGGGAGCCAACGGGAGACGGTAAATGGGCACACTGACATGGGCATAACTATAGTGGAAGCAGGGGTTGCACCCGGACCTTAGAGCCTAGGGGTGGCCAAAAATGTTTCCTTTGGTCCATATGAGAAGACTAATAACATTAAAGACCTGTGATAGTTGGGTGATATTTTGCATTGGAGTCCATGAGCTTCAAATTACACCACTACACACTTCCACTTTCAGGCTACATTATGGTTAAACAGCAGCAATTGAAGCAAGCTCTGGACGCTGCTGTCACCGGGAGATGCTGGCCTCTGAGCATCTTCAGTATGTCCTGTATGTGACCTGTGATAAAAATGTACATCACAAGTTATAAAGGGGTTAAGGAGCTTTGCCCAATGATTGGCATACAGCAGATTTGGGGGTCTTGCCGCTCATCAATGTAAAAAAATATCTTCAAAATACAAAGGTAGTTTAGTTTTGCTTGGAGAATAGAAATGAAACAGACATGGCTGTACATGATGTAATATTACAGTTCTTACCTTCATGGACTTTCTGTGTTGGCAGAAGTACAGGACTAATACGTGATGAACTATGATGGTCGGCAGACCTTTTTTTCTTATTTTATGAAAAATCAATGACTTCCATTTCAATAACCTGACAGAAACTCCTTCAATTTCATATATTTTGTCACCATTAGAAGACTTTAATGTCATCATGTTTTTCTGTGTAATAAAGTAATCAGAATCACACCTTGTAACCCAATTATAACCTAAAATGGCCTCATATTTAGGTTGCATTATGCTCTGAAATCCATGCGTGTTAGCACATACACAGGCTAATGCACTTAGCTGCTTATTATCTGCTATTACCTTATACAGTATTTCTTCCATGGTCGAGTTGCACTAAACTTTGCCCCTTTTAGTTGTGAGTTGAGTGCTTATTATTTCTGTCATATAGAACTTTGTGTCATATGCACATACCCAAATCTTATGTTACTGACTAGGGTGCTTATTTTAACCTCTTTGTTCTCGACTTGAAAAAGATCTCATTATAAGTAAAATGATGCCATGGCAAACAATTAGGTAATTTTTTTGGGCTTTTTTACCTGCTCACTCTACATCAGTTTAGTAATGGATTGTAAAAATGTTGTTTATCTGTGCTAAAAATTGAATGGTTAGTCATAACCCCATTAAAGGGGTTGTTTCCTCGTCAATCATCAAAGGGGTTTATGCTCCCCAGCCTCCTGGCCACTGGGGGATGTAAACTCCAACTTGATTGACAGTTTAGACCTGTGGCATTCTTGCGCCCCTGGTATGAACCGTACAATTTCCGAAGCAGCTATATAAGGCAACTTGGACTCTCCATCACCAGTGGAATGTAGCAAAATCTTCAGAAGTCTGCGGCTATTCTGGAAACTATATCTGCTCTGTAAAGAAGTTACCAGGACGGCTGTAACCTTTGATTGTAGTCACCGGACCTTGGTAAGTCCGAACGGAGTGGGCATTGCTTCCACAGTCAGTGCTGATCTCTAAAGCCACTTGCAATCGATCCAAAGACATGTGCCTATGTTTATTATTTTAAAACCATTCATGCCTAGAAAAAAAATGTCATGTGCTGATAATGAGAATATCTTGTTATTACTCACCTAGTCTTTATTCCTTAGGGGTTGTCCGATAGTTTATATTGATGGACTATCCTTAAGATACAATCTATACCAGATTGGAGGTAGTGGTTATCCAGCACTCTCGTTGAACAGCTGGTCCCATTGATGGTGGCAAATGAAAGTGATCAGTTGCAGAACAGGACAACACAGCTCCAATTACAATATAGTGGCCTCAGAGGGTTACTGCAGATCACCTATTCATTAGAGTAGGATTGGATCTGCAGTACTGCACCATACAGTTCACATAGCTGTGTAATTACACTCTGCAACTGATCAGTTTTGGACAGCATCATCATTGGGAACAGTCGATCAGTAGGGGTACCAGGTGTTGCACCCCCACCAATTTGATATAGATGACCTATCCTAAGAATAGACCATCAATATAAAATATTAGCCAGCCCCTTTAATTGTTCTGTTTTATTCTTTTGGTTAAGAGAGTGGGTAAGCAGGTATTAGAAAGTGGTGCCTCCATACATGTTCCATGAAAGTGCTTATACGTTCCATTCACGTAGACAATACTGACATCTTCTACATGAATCGACACAATCTCAGACTACTGCTTCCCCTATTCCCCTACATTGCAGATGAAATTCATGCATGCAATTGCCACTATAGCTATCATCAGGATATTGTGTCGTCATATTCAAATGTGTCATTATATCTAAGTTACTGTTACATCAGACAACAATTTTTGATCTTTTCATTACTAACAAACTTTCCTTCCTCGCCATCACTGAAACCTGGCTCACCCCCTCTGACACGGCCTCTCCAGCTGCACTTTTGTACAGTGGATTCCATCTTTCTCACACACCCTGCTTCAATGGCAAGCATGGTGGAGGAGTAGGTTTTCTCCTGTCAGATAACTGCTCCTTCACCCATATCCCACTACCACCCTCCATTGCTCTTCCCTCTTTTGAGGTGCATTCTGTGCGCATCTATTCCCCCTCCAACCTCCAACTGGCCATCATTTACCGCCCCCCCAGGACCAGCCACCACTTTCTTCGACCACTTCACCACCTGGCTGCTTCATTTCCTTTCCGCTGACATCCCCACTAGCATCATGGGTGACTTCCCCATTGTCACGTCCCACTCATCTGTCTCTAAGCTTCTATCCCTCACTTCTTCCTTTGGCCTTGCTCAATGGTCTTCGGCCCCCACTCACAAAGATGGCCACACACTGGACCTCATCTTCACCCGTCTCTGTTCCCTATCTAATTTCTCTAACTCTCCTCTCCCCCTGTCTGACCACAACCTACTCACATTCTCTTCCCTTTCCTCTCCAGGTGCACAATCCCCACTCCGCAAACTTGCACACCCTCGCAGAAATATCAAACAACTGACCTACACTCCTTGCATGATGCAGATGCTGCTGCCGCTTTATATAACACCACAAAAGCTGCAGCTCTCAATTCAGTCGCCCCCTCACAGTTCCACATCTCGCACACTGAACAGACAACCCTGGCACACCAATCTGAATAAAGAACTGCAAAGGGACTCCAGGATTGCTGAGCGGAGATGGAAAAGGTCCAACTCCAACGAGTGCTTCATCACATTCAAACAGTCCCTCACTTCTTTGAAATCCACACTTACTGAAGCAAAACCAACCTACTTCTCATCTCCCATATCCTCCCTGTCTCACAACCCTAAACAGCTATTGAACAGTTTCAATTCTCTCCTCCATCCCCCAGCGCCTCCTCCCTCTCCTCTCATCTTAGCTGAAGACTTTGCCTCATTCTTCAAGCAGAAGATTGACACCATCAGACAGAGCTTCTGCCTAAAGTTCCCACAGCCCCTCCTTATATCTACTCAACACTCCTCCTCCAAAACCAGCTTCTCCACCATTACAGAAGATCTTACAGCTTCCTCTTTACTCTCCAAATCACACCTCACCACCTGCAAAATTGACCCAATCCTGTCCCACCTCATCCCTAACCTCACCACAATTTTCATCCCAACCCTAACCCACCTCTTCAACCTGTCACTAACAACCGGTGTTTTCCCCTCATGCTTCAAATATTCCTCAATCACACCCATCCTCAAAAAGTCCTCCCTTGACCCAACCTCTCTGACTAGCTATCGCCCCATATCACTTCTCCCCTATGCCTCAAAACTACTGGAACAACATGTCCATTCTGAACTGTCCTCCCACCTCTCCTCCTGCTCCTTCTTTGACCTCTTGCAATCTGGCTTCCGACCTCATCACTCCACTGAAGCTGCCCTGACTAAAGTCACCAACGATCTACTAATTGCCAAATCTAAGTGACAATACTCTGTCCTCCTCCTCCTGGACCTGTCATCTGCCTTTGACACAGTGGACCATTCCCTCTTACTACAGACACTCTCCTCTCTTGGCATCACAGACTTGGCCCTATCTTGGATCTCTTCATACCTAACAGACTAAACATTCAACATCTCCCACTCACACACCACCTCCTCATCTCGCTCCCTATCTGTTGGTGTCCCCCAAGGTTCAGTCCTAAGGCCCCTACTCTTCTCCATCTACACCTTCGAATTGGGACAGTTCATAGAGTCCCATGGCTTTCAATATCACCTCTATGCTGATGACACATAGATCTACCTCTCTGGACTTGATATCACATCCTTACTAACCAGAATCCCACAATGTTTATCGCTTTTTCATCCTTCTTCTCTGACAGATTTCTAAAACTTAACATGGATAAAACTGAATTCATCATTTTTCCACTGTCTCGCTCAACCTCCCCATCTGACCTATCCATATAGTCAATGGCTGCTCACTCTCCCCGGTCCCGCAAGCTCACTGCATCAGGGTAACCCTGGACTCTGATCTCTCCTTCAAACCACATATCCAAGCCCTTTCCACTTCCTGCCAACTCCAACTCATAAATATCTCCCAGATCCAAACATTCCTCAACTATGAATCTGCAAAAACACTAGTGCACGCCCTCATCATCTCCCGCCTCGACTTCTACAACCTCCTGCTCTGTGTCCTTCCTTCCAACACTCTTGCACCCCTCCAATCTATCCTAAACTCTGCTGCCCGACTAATCCACCTGTCCCCTCGCTATTCCCCAGCCTCTCCTCTCTGTCAATCTCTTCACTGGCTCCCCATTACCCAGAGACTCCAGTTCAAAACCCTAACCTTGGCATACAAAGCCATCCACAACCTGTCTCCTCCATACATCTGTGACCTAGTCTCCCGGTACATACCTGCATGCAACCTCCGATCAAGATCAAGATCTCCTTCTTTACTCCCCTCTTATCTCCTCTTCCCACAATCGCATACAAGATTTCTCCCGTTCATCCCCCCCTACTCTGGAACTCTCTACCCCAACATATCAGACTCTTGCCTACCGTCGAAACCTTCAAAAGGAACCTGAAGACCCATCTCTTCCTACAAGCCTACAACCTGTTGTAACCACAGCTCCACCATACCGCTGCACGGCCAGCTCTACCCTCACCTACTGTGTCCTCACCCATCCCTTGTAGATTGTGAGCCCTCGCGGGCAGGGTCTTCCCTCCTCCTGTACCAGTTGACTCGTATTCTTCAAATTATTTTAATTGTTTGTGCTATGTATACCCCTTTCACATGTAAAGCGCCATGGAATAAATGGAGCTATAATAATAAATAATAATAATATTGTAATATGGTTGAATTGTAATAGTAGTCCGACTAACTAGAGATGAATGGATCAATCCTTGAAGGATCAAGTTCAAGCTCAATTTTCTGAAATTCATGATTCCATATGAATTTAAACACTATGATTGAAGTCACTATGATTGTCAAAAAATAAGTTCAGCAGCATTTGTCACACTGCGGAAAACTCAGTGAGTGTGTTGCTGGTGTCAAGCGGGGTGTATGGGCTTTCCCATAATGTCCTGCAGCAATCAGTTGACATGCTCTAGCCAAACCAGTCAGTGGGGGGGGGCTATCATAACCAGTATAAAAGACAGTGGCCAGCCAAGGAACACATTTTATGCATGTACTATGTAGGGATAGGAGCTCAGAGCACACATGATAGGGATAGATAAAGACCTAATGCGATTGAGGTGTTCTACTTCAGTGCTAATGTACAAGATTGAAAATGGGAGTGATAGTCTCAGAGTAAAGTACTGCCATGTGCATGTGCCGGAGCTCTTTCAACTTTTCCGGAGCAAGCGCACTGCATTACTCGACAGGGCAGAGAAGTAAACCTGCACAGAAGCGTGATGACGGGGAGACTGTGCGGATGACGTATGGGAAGCAAGAAAGAGGATGGCATCACAAGAAGGGAGGCACCGGACCATGAAGAGCAAGACCCCTCAGACTGGACCGCCCCGCAGGTGACTATAATCAGGGCCGGCGTCAGCACCCGGCGCACCCGGGCAAATGCCGGGGCCCTGAGCTGGCAGAGGGGCCCACTGGCGGTCGCGCACCCCGCTGGGCTATGGGCGGAGGAGAGCGGTGTCAGCGCCCGCCCTTCCCCCCGCTTGCTCAGGGCCCCGGCAGCCGGATACTTACCTCTCCCCGTGCCTCCGCAGATCCGCTGTCTTCCTGCTCTGCGCTCCCTGTGACGTCTCAGGTCAGAGGGCGTGGTGACGTCTTTACACCGCGCCCTCCCCTGGCCGTCACAGGGAGCGCTGAGCGGGAAGACACCGACAACGCTGGCGTTCGGACCCGAGCAGCGGGCAGCAGGTAGCAGGTGAGGAGAAGGGAGGTGAGTATTTGATTTTTTTTTTTAATGTATGGAGGCATGGGGCAGTATAAAGAGAAGGGCGGGGGCATCCTGCATGGGGCATTATAAAGAGAGGGGGGGACATCCTGCATGGGGCATTATAAGGTGGGGAACAGCCTGCATGGGGCATTATAAAGAGGGGGGGGATTCCTGCATGGGGCATTATAATGAGGAGGGGTGACAGCCTGCATGGGGCATTATAAGGTGGGGAACAGCCTGCATGGGGCATTATAAAGAGAGGGGGGGACATCCTGCATGGGGCATTATAAAGAGGGGGGGGCATCCTGCATGGGGCATTATAAAGAGGGGGGGCATCCTGCATGGGGCATTATAAAGAGGAGGGGTGACAGCCTGCATGGGGCATTATAAAGGGGGGGGGCAGCCTGTATGGGGCAATATGTGGGGGGTAACAGCCTGCATGGAGCATTAAAAGGGGGGGGCCTGTATGGGGCATTATGTGGGGGGTAACAGCCTGCATGGAGCATTATAAGGGGGGGACAGCCTGTATGGGGCATTATGTGGGGGATAACAGCCGGCATGCAGCATTATATGGGGGCCAGTATCCTGTATGGAGCGTTATAAGGGGACCGGTATCCTGTATGGAGCGTTATATGGGGGCCAGTATCCTGTATGGAGTTTTATAAGGGGACCAGTATCCTGTATGGAGCGTTATATGGGGGCCAGTATCCTGTATGGAGCTTTATAAGGGGACCAGTATCCTGTATGGAGCGTTATATGGGGGCCAATATTCTGTATGGAGCCTTATATGGGGGCCAGTATTCCGTATGGAGCCTTATATGGAAGCCAGTATTCCGTATGGAGCCTTATATGGGGGGCCAGTATTCCATATGGGGGCCAGTATTCCGTATGGAGCCTTATATGGGGGTCAGTATTCCGCATGGAGCCTTATATGGGGGTCAGTATTCCGCATGGAGCCTTATATGGGGGTCAGTATTCCACATGGAGCCTTATATGGGGGTCAGTATTCCGTATGGGGCCTTATATGGGGGCCAGTATTCCTTATGGGGCCTTATATGGGGGCCAGTATTCCGTATGGGGTCTTATATGGGGGCCAGTATTCCGTATGAAGCGTTATATGGGGGCCAGTATTCCGTATGGGCGTTATATGGGTGCCATTATTCTGTGTGGAGCGATTCACCGGTTTCTGAGCTATTGTGGAATTTACAATAGATATCACTCATGTAATGTAAGAAGTGAAATCTTTGCATTGTACTATATATATATATATATTTCTCCGCCGTATCTCTGCATCATGAATCGTGGTATGTGTTAAAGGGGCCCACTGAGACTCTTTCGCCCGGGGCCCAGAAAAACCTGGAGCCGGCCCTGACTATAATAAAACTTATTTTTCTTGTCTTGCAGGTCAGGTTGGGGACATATATACAGCATTATAGAATGCTGTATATCAGGGCTGAAAGGTGGTGGTCTTACCTCATATGGTAAAACCTGGTGACAAGTTTGCTTTAAACTCTTGTAACAATCTTAAAAATATCTTTTGCTATGTCAATTGGTCATATTATGTCTTCCCCACTGAAGTGAAGGGGATTGGATGCTTAGATTTTTTTGATCTAGTGATATATCAAAAATTATGAATTACTTTAAACTTATAATAATCTCAAGTTTCAATGTTGTGGTCATTAAAGAGTAACTGTTGTTCCAGGAGAATGTGCAGCAGAATCTCTGTGTCTGCATTCAGTTCCACCATCCTCTCCCTCCCCTCTTCATGGAATTTTATGAGCAGCAACTCCTAATCTCCTATTTTAGCCATCTCTAGTATCCTAGTCATCTCTCATCTCACTAATATGAAAATCTGTATTCCCTTGAGTACAGATTTTACCAGATAATTGAGAGAGAATGATAAGATATATTACAAAGTTTATTAGCTTCTCTTGTGATATAAATTTATGGGGAAAAAATTAAGGCAATGGTGAATCGTTAAGAGAAACCCCAGAACAAAATGAATCCTGCCCTAGTATAGTCTATATAGTACACTGTGCAGCAAAACATTATTAAAAAGAGCTTGCTGCTGCCACCTATTGAGCATTCATAGGTTGTCTGCTTTGTAAAGTTGCTGGTCACTACATACGTAGTAGTGCAGGTTTTGTTCAACAGTGAGAGAAAAAAAATCTCTGCCAAACTACAGATGTCTGTGAACAGTCAAGCTCCCATCATGCAGAATACATTGATAGAATTGGTTGATAGGCTGCAAACATATTTTCTCCATTTCTCCACTGGTGCTCCATGTGTGCCAAATGTCTGGGGAGAAAATATCTTAAGCCCGAAGCATTCATCCATTATAAGTTTATGCTGAAAACACAACTCGGCCCTTCATCTTGCTAAACAAACCTATTTTACCATGCTTATAACTCACTATCCAACAATCCACAACAAATCTTTGATATTTTTCATTCCTTCCTCAGTTCTAAAGTACAGGCCTCTATCACCATCCTCAGCATGCACAATTTGGCCACTTATTCAAAGTAAAAATTTAACATATCCAACGGGAAATTGTCTCACAATCTTCTAATAGCATGGACCCTTTTCCCTCCCACAGTTCAACAAATTCCCCTTCTGTCTTTGAACCAGACACAGAAGAAGTTACCAAGCTCCTAATTTCTTGTCATCCTTTTACCTGCACCTCTGACTCTATTCCCTCACATCTCCTCCCATCCCTCTCCATGACTTTCACTACCTACGAGTACCTAATTAAAATTTTAAAAGGGTGTTCCCATCTCCAAGATCCTATCCCAATATGTAGTAGGTGTAATAATAATAATAATAATAGCCAATACCTCCAATTATAAATGTAGTATAGTTCTTCTGATTTGAAATGTCGCTTACCCCACGTGCAGGGCATTGCAATAGCTTAGGTATCCATGGTTATGACCACTAACAGCTACCTAACTGTCACTATATGAGTGGTTGTAACAAAGGATACCTAAACTCCTGCAATGCCCTGAACATAGGGTAAGTGACATATCAAATCAGAAGAACTATACATTTCTAATTGGAAGTATTTGCTAATATTATTACATTTACAAAATACAGTACAGACCAAAAGTTTGGACACACCTTCTCATTTAAAGATTTTTCTGTATTTTCATGACTTTGAAAATTGTACATTCACACTGAAGGCATCAAAACTATGAATTAACAATTTGGAATTATATACTTAACTGAAAATATGTCTTATATTCTAGGTTCTTCAAAGTAGCCACCTTTTGCTTTGATGACTGCTTTGCACACTCTTGGCATTCTCTTGATGAGCTTCAAGAGGTAGTCACCGGAAATAGTTTTCACTTCACAGGTGTGCCCTGTCATGTTTAATAAGTGGGATTTCTTGCCTTATAAATGGGGTTGGGACCATCAGTTGTGTTACGCAGAAGTCAGGTGGATACACAGCTGATAGTCCTACTGAATAGACTGTTAGAATTTGTATTATGGCAAGAAAAAAGCAGCTAGGTAAAGAAAAACGAGTGGCCATCATTACTTTAAGAAATGAAGGTCAGTCAGTCCGAAAAATTGGGAAAACTTGAAAGTGTCCCCAAGTGCAGTTGCAAAAACCATCAAGCGCTACAAAGAAACTGGCTCACATGAGGACCGCCCCAGGAAAGGAAGACCAAGAGTCACCTCTGCTTCTGAGGATAAGTTTATCCGAGTCACCAGCCTCAGAAATCACAGGTTAACAGCAGCTCAGATTAGAGACCAGGTCAATGCCACACAGAGTTCTAGCAGCAGACACATCTCTACAACAACTGTTAAGAGGAGACTTTGTGCAGCAGGCCTTCATGGTAAAATAGCTGTTAGGAAACCACTGTTAAGGACAGGCAACAAGCAGAAGAGACTTGTTTGGGCTAAAGAACACAAGGAATGGACATTAGACCAGTGGAAATCTGTGCTTTGGTCTGATGAGTCCAAATTTGAGATCTTTGGTTCCAACCACCGTGTCTTTGTGTGACGCAGAAAAGGTGAACGGATGGACTCTACATGCCTGGTTCCCACCGTGAAGCATGGAGGAGGAGGTGTGATGGTGTGGGGGTGCTTTGCTGGTGACACTGTTGGGGATTTATTCAAAATTGAAGGCATACTGAACCAGTATGGCTAGCAGAGCATCTTGCAGCGGCATGCTATTCCATCCGGTTTGCGTTTAGTTGGACCATCATTTATTTTTCAACAGGACAATGACCCCAAACACACCTCCAGGTTGTGTAAGGGCTATTTGACCAAGAAGGAGAGTGATGGGGTGCACCGCCAGATGACCTGGCCTGCACAGTCACCAGACCTGAACCCAATCGAGATGGTTTGGGGTGAGCTGGACCGCAGAGTGAAGGCAAAAGGGCCAACAAGTGCTAAGCATCTCTGGTAACTCCTTCAAGATTTTTGGAAGACCATTTCCGGTGACTACCTCTTGAAGCTCATCAATAGAATGCCAAAAGTGTGCAAAGCAGTCATCAAAGCAAAAGGTGGCTACTTTGAAGAACCTAGAATATAAGACATATTTTCAGTTCTTTCACACTTTTTTGTTAAGTATATAATTCCACATGTGTTAATTCATAGTTTTGATGCTTTCAGTGTGAATGTACAATTTTCATAGTCATGAAAATTCAGAAAAATCTTTAAATGAGGTGTGTCCAAACTTTTGGTCTGTACTGTATTGGGACAGGATCTTGGAGATGAGAATACCCCTTTAACCTCTCAGTTTCACCTGGTATCTAATCCTCCTTCTTTAAACACATTGTCATAACCCATTTACTAAAAAAAAACATCCCTCAATCAGAACAGCTCTGCTAACTACAGACCTGTCCCTAAACTTCCCTTCCTTTTTAAAATCCTGGAATGCTTGTTCTGCTCTAATCTGATAGCTTTCAGATAATTATTGACCCTTTATAATCTGCTTTCTGCTCTTTACACTCTACAGAAATTGCCCTTCTAAAAGTCTCTAATGATCTACTAATAGCTAAACCTAATGGCCACTACTCCTTGCTGATTCTCCTGGATCTGCCTCCAGCATTTGCCACAGTGGATCACCAGCTCCTCCTCACTATTGGCCTCAAGGACACTGTTCTCTCTTGGTTCTCCTCCTACCTCTCTGACCACTTCTTCACTGTATCATTTGGTGGCTCTTCCTCCTCTCCTCTTTCCCTTACTGTCAGAGTGCCTCAAGGCTCAGTCCTAGGTCCCCTCCTCTTTTCCTTATACTCTGCCTCTATTGGACAGTGTCCACTTTTTTTTTTGACCTTGAGAAAGTTGGCAAAATGTATTGGTACTAATAAAAACCTTATCTGAAGCTCCAAGGCTCCTCATTTCCCATAGCACAGCCTGCGTAACGTGATTCTCTCCATTCTGGTAAATACACATCGGGAAGATATCTCCTGCAGCCACAAGGTAGCAGCAGCAGATATTCACGCCTAAACAGGTGTTGCGTTCGCTTTCGCCTCTCTCGAGTTTTTCACAGTCTATAACTGAGCTCAATGACTCTGCCCTAGTTCCCGCATGAGATCTCCCAAGCTCAGTTATTGGCTACAGTGCTATCAATAGCAACAAGAACAGACACAGAGAGTAGCAGTGGAGACTCAGCGATGGACCTAGGAAGGGTGAGTAAAGCCCAGATTGTTTTTCAACACAAACAATCTACAGCCGGGGAACATGGGTTTTTTGTAAAATCAGAAATCTCCTTTATGTTGTGACCACAGAAAATATGTTAGTACAAAATATAGTACAAAATTTATTCGGCATGCTCAAAAATCTGTTGGCTGCTACTCATCATTACTTCCGCTAAATAATCTTTCCCATCTAAACATAATTGAAGGTTAATGTTTCTATTCAGGTCCCAGTTTCTTGGCCAAGATGGGGGGCAGTGCTTGTTTAATAAGGGTATTGGTTGTTCCAATTTTACCTCTTTCCTGATTTGCATTGTGATTCAGTGGACACATACTGGTCTCCCAACAACAGAGCTCAGGCCACAGGCAGTGACAATTAATTATTCCCCATACCACCCACTAGACAAACAAAAGGCTTTAAGGAGTTTAAATCAAAGAAAGTCCATTTGATCCCAAGCTTTTATGGTGAATAAAACTCTTTGTTAATCAAAATGACCCTTCTAATCTTCCTAGCATGGTCATATTGGATATATATACCGCTTGTCAAGAGTTAATAGTAAAGCTGTAGTAAGCCCTACTAGTCCATCTAGTATAAAGGATTTATTTAATCCAGCATATCTGGATGCCTATAAAAAATAAGTAATTTAGTTTTAATGTTTTAAAAAAAAAATTTGTTTCTGCCTTGGGTCCATAAATACCATAGGTCAGACCTCCATATACAATGCCACTGTTGCCCGTCTACTCATAATTTTTTACATGTGTGATTGAAGGGTATAATAATATTTTATCATAGCATCTGATTTCCTAAGATAAAGGACTTTTCCCACAAACACAGTACATTTTAGTCAATACATCTTAGAATAATAATAAATTCCACAATTGGATGTGTTTAAATAAAATGTTCCTGTGCTGAGATAATCTTATAAATGTGCCCCTGCTGTGTACTGTGTAATGGCTGTGTCTGACCGTGCAGGAACATGGTCTGATCATACCACAGCTCCTGGGCAAGGGGGGAAGGGGGAGAAAAAGTATAGAGACAGGACAGCAGGGGATCACAGCTGTCCTGCATGGTCAGATGCAGCCATTACACAGTACATAGCGGGGGCACATTAATAAGATTATCTCAACACAGGAACATTTTTTATCACACCCAATTGTGGAAATTATTATTTCAATACCTATTAAAATGGACTTTGTTTGTAGGACAACCCCTTTAAACATTGTTTGGAAGGCAGGAGTTGTTCCCAAAAAAACAATATATCATCTATCCATACAGGTTATCTCCATACGATAGGGGATAACTTGCCAATCAATGAGACCAAAGTAATCCTAAGAACAGAGCTCTGCAGCTTCGTATGGATTAGAGCAAAGGTGCACATACTCAACCTCCGCTCTATTTATCGTCTATGGGAATTAGGCTGATTGTGCCCACCTTTTCCCAAGAGTCCCAGTGCTCCATTCAAGACAGTGCTACAGAAGCCTGGTCTCGGGATTGCCCGGGGGTTTCAGCGCTTAAGCCCCCAAGCAACCAGCAAGTTACACTCTATCCTATAGGATAACCTGTTTCTTTAAGAATAACCTTTTAATGCTTCATTCCTGTATTAATATATATACAGTACCAATAATTGTCACAGTAAATGCAAGGAATACATAATTAAAATCAGACCCAGGCACAAATGTTTGGATCAATTCACTATTATTACGGTCGTAATAAAACTGACGATCAAGAGAATGCCAAGAGTGTACAAAGCAGTCATCAAAGCAAAAGGTGGCTACTTTGAAGAACCTAGAATATAAGACATATTTTCAGTTGTTTCACACTTTTTGTTAAGTATATAATTCCTCGTGTGTTAATTCATAGTTTTGATGACTTCAGTGTGAATGTACAATTTTCATAGTCATGAAAATACAGAAAAATCTTTAAATGAGGTGTGTCCAAACTTTTGGTCTGTACTGTAGGTGGATAGTGAAATTGGGGACCATGACTCCCAATGGTTTAAATGAAAAGCTAAGTTTTTCTCCGTTCTTATAAGACCTATATATATTCTTTTGGCATATCTGTCCTCAGACAGAATATTTTCATTCTGTAGGAAAAAAACTCTGGATTTTAACTTTTTATTTGAATATATCTGTGTGTCTTTTTGGTTTTATTTTCAGTAGTCTGTCTTTACCCTGATGAATATTGCGTATTATTGGGCTTAGATGAGCGCCCTCTTCCCCTTGAACATCTTATATAACCAACATCTACAAATGGCAGTTCCAGAAAGGGCCATATTTTCATCTGGTCATCATTGTATGGAAACATATTATTAATCTTGTGTTCATTTATAATTTGGTATTTATGTATGGTGTTAATATTTTGGATACCTGTATTTGCAAATACTGGGTTAGTTCATTTATTTATATATGCTGAATGTTCGTTGACTGATGAAAATCCTTTTTCATGAATAGAAGATGGGACTGGTGGTATATATTTGCCCTTTGAAAATGTATAGCATAGAAGATAGATTCGATTATTTTATCTCCATGGTACCACTTTTTAGCGGTGTATACGTTACACTTACCCATTTGCAGATCCGTTGGGTGCGCATGTGCGGGCGGATTGCCTGTGATCCCCGCCGCCTCGGGCATCTGAATGAAGCCGTGCGTTCCATATGACGTCACAAGAAGCATTTCTTCCTGGAACGCACGGCGGTCAAAGATCCGCCGGAGGTGACGGGTGTACCACTTGTTACTCCGCCCACATGCGCCCATTGGATGCGGCACTGCTCATCATTAGCCACACTTGGATTTAAACATGAGGGTATATATACGCAGACTGATACAGTTGACATCTAGGTCCCTTGAGGAAGCAAGGTATGCGAAATGCGCATCGAGGCAGTCTGACATTCAGGACGAATTTACTTTTCTATGGGTAAGAATGTTTTTATCTTAGGGCAGGTTCGGTTTCTACTGTTCCACTGATGGTTTATTACTATCAGCTGGTTTATACATATGCACTTGCCACTTTAGTTTAGGTTGGGACAATATTGTTACCATACTATGTATACTACGCCATAGAACAGGGACTATAGAAATTGCAGGACATTGTTCTGAACACTTTACTTTTGGGGAGATACTTTAATCAGTGACTACTTAGTAATTATTATATCCCTTCACATGCTACACAATTATTTATGTACTATTGATGTATACATGTTTCGCCTGTAATTGTCATACAATTCTCTTGAGTTATCACCGTACAACTTCTGTATCACTTTTCTACTGAATGAAGGTTTTAATATCGATTTAATAATAAAAATTATTTTTTTAATGGAATAATTTTGACACTTCTTTTCTATATCTTGGGATGTTTGGCTCCAGTTCTTTTTGTATTCTTAAGGTCTATAAGTAATGGGAGTTTCCCTTAGCGATTAATCCTTACCCCTATGGCGCCAGTAAAATTGTTAATAGTAAATTTGGGTTGACTGTACTGTATATTGTATCAAGTAGATTGCTTATTTTCAGTTTTGTACCGATTGCTACTGGTGCTGAGTTAAAGGGCTTGGCCCACGGACAATATTTATCCCCTATCCATATTGGGGACTCCTAACTTCATATGAACAGGCGTTCAAGCGAGGTCACCCATGCGCCCGGCTTCATTCAAAGTGTATGGGTCTGAAAGAGATAGCAGAGATAGATGAACTTGGCTATTTCATTCAGTCCCATAGACTTTAAATTGAGCAGTAGTGCACAAGAATGAGCACTGCTCAATTCAAATAGCAGGGGCCCTTATTCTGCTGTTCAGTGGTGGCACACAGGTGGGACCCCTTTAATCACAAAAGTTGTTTGTGGACCAGCCCTTTTAACTACTCTATAAGGAGACCATGGACACTTGGACAACATTGCTACAAATTTGTCGCATCTTTCACCTTTCACTAAAGATGGTGGCAGTCTCCTCAAAACATTAAAGGGGTGGTTCCAATGGCAATGTAATTTTCATTCTAAATCCCTATGTATTTAGTGGCCATAATCTAAACTGTTTTTTAATATACTTGCATTAAAAATTGCATTAAAAATTCCCTACCATTCCCTAACTATGCTAACTGCTAATTTATTTTTTCCCTGCTTCATTTTTGATAATGCTTTGTTTGAGGATTCAGGTGCATGCTGGGATACTCAAAATCATTAATGATGCTTGTTTCAGGGGCTGGGCTAGTTCCTGCCGGATGTGTGCTGTGTGATGTGCACAATGACAGTGCACGCTTTGTTGTCAGCTCAGATCAGCAGTAACGAGTCGGCAACAGAGCGGTGTCCGAATACCCGGTGTTCATAGACCTGTACCGCCCCCCCGTAAATGACGTCATTGGTCTCTGCATGCTGGGCATTTCGACACTGTTGTTGCTGGCTCGTTACTGCTTATTTGAGCCGAAAACAGAGTATGCGCTGTCATTGTGCACAGCACACAATACACATCACACAGGGACTACCCTAGCCCCAGAAACGAGTGCCACTGTTGACGCTTTGTTTCAGGGAGGGGGCAGGGGCTGCTGTAGTGAATACAGCCTTTGCTCCCTGATGATGCTTCCTGTGAGTATCCCAGCATGCACTGGGATTCTCAAACGAAGCACCATCAAAAAGGAAGTATAAAAAAAAGACAGAAAAGTAGTTAGATAGTGTAAGTGAAGAAGAGGGAATTTTTAATGCAAGTATATTAAAAAATAGTTTAGATTATGGCACGAAATAGATAGGGATTTAGAATGAAAAGTACTTTCCCTTCGGACCAACATTTTAACGTATGATAAGGCATTTTTACTACTTCTGTGCAGAAGCAAACAGGAAAAACAGCCGGGTTGCCAAAATGTTGAAGTCTACCGGTCCTGACTCTGAGATCTACTGGTAGATAGTGATTTACTATTTGGCTTTTACTGTTGCAAATAGTTAAGTAAGTAATGGGGAATCCCAACATAGTTAATAGCGAGGATTTACTTTGCACGGATGGGAACAATGTTTTATGTTCCCAACTTACCAAAATAAGCAAAGCTGAGCCCTAAATCCAGCAATTAATAATTTTGACCATTGTCTGACTTTGGGAATAGCTACATGTTGTAACTAAACTGCAAACTAAAATCCAGATTTTCCAAAATAAATTATTTTGGAATGTGTACAAAATTGGATGCAGTAAGCATATTAACAAAGGTGATGTAAGTTAATATATTTGTGTTTCCTAATTAATTCATACAGTACATAGTACACAGTGGTCAGTAGACAATACAAATTGTCACTTTGCCAAATCCATTTACAAAACAACTAATGGAACCAAGTTATAGCCCTAGATTCTTGCAGCTTGTGTAACTGATCTGCATTATTTCCGACAATTACCACGTCACTGCTGGTCTCTACTTCTTGATCCTTTCTCCAGGAATAAGATAATTTGAGGCAGGTCAAAGCTGTAATTTTAATTTGCTGACAAAAAAGTATAGTACCAGTCAAAAGTTTGGACACATCAGTTTGTGCAATGGGTTTCCTTGTTCTTATTGGAATGTGCACATTGTAGATTCAGACTGAAGACAGTAAAACCACAAAAGAACACATATGGAAGCAAGGAGTAAAGATACACATGTGAAACCAGAATGTGTGTTAAATCTTAGATTTCTCAAAGTATCTCCCTTTTTACTTTGATGACAGCTTTACACACCCTTGGGATTCTCCTTAGCAGCCTTCTTGAATAAGTTCCCAGAGTTGCTGAGCTCTTGTTGGCTGCTTTACTTACACTTCGGAGTCCAACTTATCCCAAACCATGTAATTTGGGTTTAGGTAGGGTGGTAGTGGAGGCCATGCCATCTGAAGCAGCACTTCTTCCCTTTTCACCTTGTCCTTACATAGCCTGGAGTTGTGTTGTGGGTCAATGTCTTGTTGCAACACCAATAATGGTCCCACTAAGTGTAAACCAGATGGGATTTAGAAACCATCCGCTCACTATCTCTGTGTTTCTCAAATATATGGCAGTTGGTACCACAAATCTCGAATTCTGAATGCAGGGTACTTCAACAAAGTTAGTTTAAGGGTGTGCATATTTATGCAACCACATTATTTTAGTTATTTATTTTTCCACTAGAAGAGATTTCAGGTTATTTTTTTAATTGAACAGTATAAATTATAGCATTAAAGGTGAAAAAAGTTATAAATGATTCTTCTTTTTATGATTTTTAGTTACGATAAGAATCTGACATTTCAATATGGGTATGTAGACTTTTTATATCCATTTCATCTTTTTCTCTATTACATCTAATATACATCTACATCTAAGGAGTTATTGGGAATTTTTTCATGTACCAAGAACATAATTCATTTTCAATTGATTCCTTCCATTTATGAATGCTGTATTTCACCACATGCACTCACACACGTGGCCCTATGTCTTGTTCATATTTTTTTTTCTGAGCTTAGCATTTTTTTGCTTGAAACACACAACCCATTTACAGCTTGCCATGTATTGTTTTCAGGAACAAGTAACCTTGGATCATTTTCTGTGTCAATAAACCAATCAATACGTTACAAGTGCTCAAGCTGCTTAGCCCATTTGTAGAAGTCTATAATCTAGTAGACAAATCACAGTTTAGTCAAGCATGATCAAGTGATGCAGGAAAGAGTTTTACCGATACTCACTTTCCCATTTCTATCCACACGCCAGGTGCTGCACAAGGACAGCTGTACAATGTTCGGAGATGGTGTGATATATGTACAGTGCAAACAAAGACAGTTTTGTATACCTCAGTCATATAGGCAACCGTTCATGTAAAATACATTTGCTAACATACTGGAGGCCTAGAGAGGAAAAACAAAATTGTATATGGTTGTGCTTCAACACAAAAAACAACATAAATAAAAAAAATATATAAAACTCCAACTACAGTAAAACCACTTTTGATAAACATCTTAAGATGAAGATCTTTGATTTTGACCCATAGGTCCTCTGTGACTTCTGTGGTCTTCATCTCTCTCAGTTTTATGCATGTTGAATAACTTTTTGATAATATTATAGAGGCTTATAATAATTACAGTTTTTGAGAACCGTATCCTGATCACACAGCATTCACCACAATATGTTAGTTAGGAAAACATGGGGCAAACCTACAGACTCCATGCAGATGTTGTTGTCTTCTGATGGCATTTCTAGTGAACAATCCCTTCTGAATGCACTCAGTGTGCTGGGAGTGGAGGAGCTGCACCAGTTCAGAAGGTAAGTGTTATTGTTTCTTATGCTCACTCTGAGCATGTAAAATGGGTTGTCCAGTAGTGAACAACCGCTTTAAAATTTGAAACTTTGTTTTTCGATTTTTTGCCAACACCCTTCATACCTGTACGGCGGATGAGCATGCTAACAAAGTTATATAGTTGGCATGCACCTGTGACTACTGTGATAGGAGCTAGTTTGCCATTGTCAATTGTGACATAGGCACTTAAGTGGTGGGACATGCACGGATTCACCATAGACCTAATGTCACAGGTGTGTCAGAGGTGACAGACAGTCGCCCTGCAGTTGGTTGCAGGAGATCTCTACGTTTGGCATTACAGACATCTTCTTAGAGGCTGGCTGTCTCTAGGACCCAGCAGCTACCTCCCTCTGGCTAATTAGCTCCCTGGCCTGAGTGTATAAATACCTGGTGTGTTTGAGAGGAAGGTGCCGGCGATATTCATTACTACTCATGAGGCTTTAGCAAGAGCAGTACTTCGTCCTCTCTGGAGCTTGAGGCCTTATGCGCATTTGTCTGGAGTCGTCTAAAGCTAAACAATTCCCCCCTTTTTGTCTACCCTTGTTGTCTATAGAGTTTAGTGGAGATCGACTAGTGCTCAACTCCTCCCTTCTCTTCCCTAGCCTTAGCCATATGCCAGGGAAAGTCAGGGCGAGGCACGCGTGCGGCAGTTAGTTAAGAGACAATATAGGGATGGTAGTTGAGACAGGGTGACACTAGACAAGACTAGGAGGTCTCCACTTCCCCCTTTCCCTAGTGTCTGGGCTTCCTTTCCCTCTTCCCTCTGTGTTGCACTAAGTCGCTCCCACCTGGCATGACACCCAACACTTAATAATGTAGATGGTGTTGTAATGGCAGCCAAGGGCGTGCTGAAGGCCTCTAAATTTGCCATGTTTCTGTTTATAAAAGTATTTCAGTGTACAGGTTCAGGTCCTCTAAAATGTAAAAAACAGTTAAAAAATAATAAAAATATAAACCCCCTAAAAAAAATCTAAATTAAAAAATTAAAATAAGCTCCCTTTACCAAAAACCTCAGTATAATAAATGTGTGTAACAATCTGAAGTGATAAAATGTCATAATATTTATCTCATATAGTGAACATCGAAAAAAAAAGAAGAGAACTGTCAAAAAAATCACTGCTTTTGGTCACATTGCGACAGAAAAAAGTTAAGTAAAAAGAAAAAAACAAACCCTCATATGCTGAAAAATATAAAAGCTGTAACTCCCATTTTTATTTTAAACATAGAAAGCTTTATAAATTTGGAATAACGTAGCCACACTGATCAGTAGAACAAAGTTAACAGGCCATTTTTACTGCAATGTAAAAGCTGTAGAAACCAAACCAAAAAAAACTGTGGTGGAATTTTTAGATTTTTGTTCCAGTTTCTCAGGACTTTACATAGCAAAGTATATTGTGTAAGGAATGTGTAAGAAATAGACATTCCTCACATGTATTAAAGCTGTCAAACAGTCGCAAATCATGCACACGGGAGTGATTCAAACATAACACCGAGCAGCAGTAACTACATAGCAACATAGTAACATAGTTTGTAAAGCCGAATAAAGACTTGCGTCCATCAAGTTCGACCTGTTAGTTCTGTAATTGCTAAAGTTGATCCAGAGGAGGGCAAAAACCCCAAATGATTTAGCCAATCTTCACCTGAGGAAAAATTCCCTCCCGACTCTGAAACCAGCAGTCAGAATAAATCCCTGTATCAACCTACTATTTTATTTTATTTTTAAGTATATGCTGAAATCTGCCTGGTATCTAGAAATGCATCCAGTCCCCGCTTGAACTGGTGTAGTGAATCTGACATTACCGTCTCCTCACTCAGTGAATTCCATATTCTCACTGCTCTTACCGTAAAGAACCCCTTCCTATGCTGGTGCTGAAACCTTTTCTCTTCCAGTCTTAGTGAATGCCCTATTGTTACCGTAATATCCCTCCTTTTGAACAAATCCCGGGCAAGATCTCTATACTGTTCCCTAACATATTTGTACACATTTATTATGTCCCCCCTCAACCTTCTCTTTTCCAGGCTGAATAGTCCTAGTTTTGCCAACCTCTCTGGGTATTGCAGTCCCTCCATTCCCTTTATTAATTTTGTTGCTCTCCTTTGTACCTTTTCAAGCTCATTTATATCCTTTCTATATATTGGGGCCCATAACTGAGCACAGTATTCCAAGTGTGGTCTGACCAGTGCTTTGTACAGTGGAAGAACAATGTTCTCATCCTTTGCAGCTATACCTCTTCTGATACATCCCATTACCCTGTTTGCCCTTACAGCAGCGGCCTGACTTTGGGCACTCCAATTTAGTTTGCTATCAATCAAGATGCCCAAGTCCTTCTCCATCTCTGAATTCCCCAATGATTTCCCATTCAGTGAGTACTGGTGACTTCCATTTTTCCTTCCCATATGTATGACCTTACATTTCTCCTCGTTAAACCTCATTTGCCATTTAATGCTCCACCTACCCAGCTTATCCAAATCCCTCTGTAGGTCTGCACTGTCCTCTTTTGTATTAATTGTTTTACATAACTTTGTGTCATCTGCAAATATTGATATTTTACTATTTATCCCGTTGACTATATCGTTAATAAAGATATTAAATAACATTGGGCCTAGTACAGACCCCTGTGGTACCCCACTAGTGACGCTTACCCAATCTGAGTATATTCCATTTATAACCACCCTCTGCCTTCTATCCTTTAGCCAGTTAGCTACCCACTTGCAGACATTTTCCCCCAGCCCCATCATTCTCATTTTGTATACCAACCTATTATGTGGCACGCTATCGAACGCTTTTGAGAAGTCGAGATACACGACATCCACTGGTTCCCCCTGATCTACTCGAGAGCTAACCTCCTCGTAGAAGTCAATCAGGTTTGTTTGGCAGGAGCGATTCCTCATGAATCCATGTTGGTTCGGGATTAAAAGATTATTAGCATCAAGATGCTCCATAATTGCCTCTTTAATGAAGCTTTCAAAAATTTTGCCCACAACGGACGTCAGACTCACCGGCCGATAGTTTCCGGCGTCAGTTTTCGCTCCCTTTTTGAATATTGGCACTACATTCGCCTGTCGCCAATCAAGTGGTACAGACCCAGTCTCAACAGAGTCCTTAAATATAAGATATAACGGTCTGTCTATCACATTACTTAGTTCCCTTAGTACCCGTGGGTGTATGCCATCAGGTCCTGGTGATTTGTTTATTTTAATGTTACTGAGTCGTTTCTGTACCTCAACTTGGGTTAGATTAGTCATACTTAGTGGAGGATTAAGCTTGTCACTTCTCATTTCTCCTGTTAGTTCTATTTCCTTTGTGAAAGTTGTCGTAAAAAAATTATTTAATAGATTAGCTTTATCCTCATCTTTCTCTATGATTTTGCCTTCCTCACTTTTTATCGATCCAATATTATCCGATTTAATCCTTTTACTATTTATATACGTAAAGAACAGTTTGGGATTTGATCTACTTTCCCTAGCAATACGTCTCTCTGTTTCCTCCTTCGCTATTTTTATTTGTTTTTTGCAGGTTCTCGTTTTTTCCTTGTAACACATTAGTGCCTCCTTACTGTTTTCCTGTTTTAATCTCTTGAATGCCCCTTTTTTGCTATTTAACGCCCCTTTTACGTTCTTGTTCAACCATATTGGTTTCCTCTTATTTCTGGCCCTTTTATTCCCATACGGTATATACCTCTCGCACTGAGTATTCAGAATTCTTTTGAAGGTTTTCCATTTACTATTCGTATTCCATTGATTAAGTACTTTGTCCCAGTCAATAAGTTGAAGGTTTTCTATCAGCTGATCAAACTTTGCCCTCCTAAAGTTTAATGTTTTTGTTGTTCCCTTATTGATAACCCTACTGAAGGGCATTTTGAAGTCGATAATATTATGATCGCTATTACCTAGGTGCCCCCCTATCTGTACCTCAGTTATTCTATCAGGCCTATTAGTCAATATTAAGTCCAACACGGCCTTCCCTCTCATTGGTTCCTGCACTAGTTGGGAGAGATAATTATCCTTAATATTTGTCAAGAACCTTTTTCCTTTCTGAGATCTACAGGTTTCTGTTTCCCAGTCAATATCCAGGTAGTTGAAATCCCCCATTACAATCACTTCATTATGTTTTGCTACTTTGTCTATTTGTCCTAATAGCAGATTCTCATTCTCCTCTGTTATATTTGGTGGCTTATAGCAGACCCCCAATAATATTTTATTATTATTTTTTGCCCCCTCTATCTCTACCCACATGGACTCGACCCCCTCTTCTCCCTCTCCTATATCTTCCCTTAGTCTGGGTTTTAGACAGGACTTTACATATAAGCAGACTCCTCCGCCTTTCCCGTTTCCGGTCCCTTCTAAATAAACTATAATCTAATAAATTTACCGCCAAGTCGTAGCTATCGTCTAGCCAAGTCTCTGTTATACCTACGATGTCATACCTCTCCTCCGATATAAGCGCCCGCAGCTCATCCGCCTTATTGGTCAGGTTTCTTGCGTTGGTCAGCATGCAAGATAAAACTTTGGGGTTATTTAGCATCCTATTCTTCTCTAACGATCTAACTGTACTATCCCCACCCCCCTCTCCACCCTCATTATATTCACTTCTCCCCTTCCCCCTTGCTTGCCTCACATCCCACCTATTTCCTTGGTTCCCCCCCCATCTCTAGTTTAAAAACTCCTCCAACCTATTAGCCATCTTCGTCCCCAGCACCGCTGCACCCTCCCCATTGAGGTGCAGCCCGTCCCTACGGTAGAGCCTGTAGCCGACCGCGAAGTCGGCCCAGTTCTCCATGAACCCAAACCCTTCTGCCTTGCACCAACTCTTTAGCCACTTATTCACCTCCCTAACTTCCCGTTGGCGCTCCTGTGTGGCTCGCGGGATTGGTAGTATTTCTGAGAAAACTACCTTGGAGGTCCTTGCCCTAAGCTTCCTACCTAGGTCCCTGAAATCATTTTTAAGGACCCTCCATCTACCACTCACTTTGTCATTGGTGCCGATGTGGACCATGACCGCTGGGTCTTCGCCAGCCCCACCCAGTAACCTGTCAACCCGATCCGCGATGTGCCGGACTCGAGCGCCAGGGAGGCAGCACACCGTTCGGCGATACCGGTCTTTGTGACAGATTGCCCTGTCTGTCCGCCTAATAATAGAGTCACCCACTACCAGAACCTGTCTTGCCTGCCCTACACTTCCCCCCCTCCCCCTCATTACTGGAGCATACACTCCCCCAGTCGTGCTCCAATAATGTCGGTTCTGAACCAGCCTTCCTATACTTCTTCCCTCTATCCCTCCTAACTGTTATCCAGCTCCCTGCCTGTTCAGCCTGCACTTCCCCTCTATGCTCCACCCCCAGTATTGACCCATTGAGTGTCTGCTCGGTGAGCAGCAAACTTCGTTCCATGTTGTCGATGCTCCTCAGTATCGCTATCTGAGCACTTAGATCCAGAATTTGGGCTTCCAAGTGCACGATATGCTCACATCTCTCGCAGCAGTATGGATCCTCGAGCGGTTGCTCACGGAATGCATACATTGCGCAAGATGTACACTGCACGGCTCCGGCCAACATGGACGTCATTCTAAATATGGGGATACAGTCAGTATATATATACAAGTACAAAACACAATTATTTATATATAGGTGTATGGACGGGGATCAATTAGGGATGTGCAAGTGTATCAATTAGATATCGGCGGGGGATCAGTTAAGTATGGACGGGGGATCAATTAAGTATCAAGTATGGACGGGGAATCAGCTAAGTAGGTCAGGTGGATTAATTAAGTAAAAAGTAAAGTAAAGAAGGAATGAAATACAGTCAGCAATTCAGTCCTAAGTCCTCCCTTCCAAACTCCTTGAATCCAAAGTCACTGAAAAACAAGTCACACACTTTCGTTCGCACTTACGCTCCGGACACACGCAGCTCGTTCACACTCGCAAACTAAGAGATTTAAAGAGTTTTTTTTTTTTTCCTTTTCCAGCAATGTACCTTTCACCTCAATGCACTTCCAAAGGACTTGATGCCCAACCAGCTGCCCCTTATAAACTCTTAATTATGACTCCTTGCCCTTAATTAACCCCTTGTGAGTAAATCTACACCTCAGGATTTTAGTGCAATGTAGTTAACCCTTAAATACACAGGTAGTAAACTAAGAAACTAAAACTGTAGTGAGAAAATAGGTTTTAAAAAGCCCAATAAATCTAAACAGGTAGAAAAGCACTCAGCAGGTCACAATGCAGCACTCACCGCAATTCACACAGGTATTTTCTGCAGGATTCCCAATACCTCTCCACTGAAAAACAAGTCACACACTTACTTTCGTTCGCACTTACGCTCCGGACACACGCAGCTCGTTCACACTCGCAAACTAAGAGATTTAAAGAGTTTTTTTTTTTTTTTTCCTTTTCCAGCAATGTACCCTTCACCTCAATGCACTTCCAAAGGTGCTCGTCGGTGCTCGTCCGAGCATACTTGGCGAAAGGGAAAGGAGATCTTTACCTTGTTTCTTTAGTTATTGCAGATACTTATCCCTCCTCACTCAGGTAAAAACAATAGTCACATAATGACTTCCCTCCATTTTTAGTAGCCACATGACAGCCTCCATATTCCTTCATTTCTCACCAGGATTCTCTGCCCATCCCAGTGATCACATAATGGTTTCCCTCTTCTTTCATTTCTCACCATGGACTTCACCTCCCAAGTAGGAAAACAGCATGATAGTACTCAAGTCACATCATAAATCATCAGGTTGTGATATTAATAAGCTTTAGCTTTTTCTTAACAATTTAAGTGGGGATAACTTGAACTCCTAAAATTATTTTATTATTTCAACTAATGTTTTATTAGAAACAATAATGGATTAATGCATACCTATCATTTCAGGAGACTGTTAAATAAGCTGTCATTTGTGTACATGAAGAACGACCCTATTTCTGACCATCATATAACCTGACTCCGGCAGTTTTCCCCTCTGTATGCTCTAATTCTCAGTTGTCTCTGAGCTAGTGCGTGGACACTAACTGCTATAATGTCTCTCATACATAGATATATGAGGGATTCCTGCTCTCCTATCTCTATGCAGTACATGTTCAGATACAGCAGCATGGAGGACTTTATACAGAGTAGTACAGGATAGTGTAGATGTTTATCCATCTATGAGAATATACAAACACTTGTTAAAAAAACAGAAGCAACCTCTCTGTGCATGCCTATCTGCCTCTCTTACTTTGCTGGTAATTTATTACTCCCTCCATATACTTCAAGATGTAGCAGTTATTTGATCCCCCAGTGAACAGTCAGTCTATATTGTTTTGAAAAAGGGATTTTAGCCATTTTTCAGAGTAAATTATAAGTTCAGCAAAGAATGGGGGTAATGGCTCAAAAGTGGAAAAATGAAGTGCAGGGCTCAGCATAAATGAGTACACCTTCTTTTAAAGATTTTAATATCTCACTGAAAACTAGTGAAACATGGTGGTGACAGTGTCCTTATGTGGGGCTGCATCAGTGCTGCTTGTGTCGGGGAGCTACATTTCATTGATGGTATCATGAACTCACAGATGTATGCTCTATATTGAAGGAGAAGATGCTACCATCACTCTGTGCCCTTGGTAGACGTGCACTTTTCCAACATGACAATGATGATCTCAAACACATCTGTTGCATTTCTGAAGTAGAACATGGTGAAAGTGATTCAGTGGTCAAGTGTATCCTAATCTGAGTCCAACCGAAACACTTATGGGGAATTCTGAAGAGACAAGTTGTCATCACTGTCCATCCAGCATCCAGGCTCTTAAAGAGGTCATTCTTGAAGAATGGAAAAAGACAGATGTTGCAATATGTCACCAACTTGTTCATTCCATGCCTAGAAGACTTGGTGCTGTCCTTACAAATCATGGAGGTCATAGAAAATACTAGATGTATCAGTTTTTGATGTGGCGTGTGTTCATTTTTGCATTAACTAATTTGAGTAAAACTGAACATTATGTAATGAAAGTTATATTATTAACCTTACTTTCATGTTATGGGTTACAAAAATGTTCTGTGAAACTCAGTCTTGTCAACATTTTGGAAATTGTTCTTGTGTCCAGTGAGATATTAATTAAAATCTTATTTTTCAAAGCAAGATTTATACCGAGCACTGTATATTTAACTGATAAGATATATTAAAACATGTTCAATATATTTGCTTGTACTATTGATATATACAAAGTTTGTTGAACCAACAATGACCACATAAAAAACATTATTGTAATAACTAACATGGTAAACCAAGAAAGAACTTAAGATAAGGGTTAAGAATTGTGGTTATCTTTTAAGATATATGTTGTGGTAAAAGCCTTTTTACTGTTTGCGGTCTTTTTTTTTTCAGTTGGTGTTAGTTAACCCCTTCACAACATATGACGTAAACTTACGTCTTATGTTGTGTCCCTGCCTTTGATGCGGGCTCGCAAGTCAACCTCGCTTCTTTCCCCGCACATGATGGCTGATTTAATACCTTTAACAGAATGAAGCGCCACCTGTGGTTGTTAACCTGTTGAATTCCACTATCAATCTCTAACAGCAACATTTAACACGCGCCGGCAAGGGGCATAATATTCCACACTCCCATTGGCGCGCCAGTGACGTGATCAAAGGTGCCAATGGGTTATCATGACAGCCAAGGGTCTGCCTGTCATTACCATCCTTCTGTGAAAGCCAGCCCAAAGCTGGCGTTCCAGGGAGATTATGATTTTAGCTGTATGTAGCAATGCTGATGCACTGCTATGTATAGCACAAGCAATCGGATGATCGCAGCTTTAAGTCCCCTAAGGGGACTATTAAGTCCAATAAAAAGTGAAAAAAAAAAGTTTTAAAAAATATGGAGAAAAAAAAAACACAAGTTCATATCACCCCCCTTTTTGCCTTATTAAAAATAAAACATTTTAAAAATATTAAAAAATGCACATATTTGGTATTGCTGTATTTGTAAAAGTCATATCTATCAAAATATAAAATAAATTATTCCACTCGGTAACGAAAAAATTAATCGAAACACCAGAGTTGCATTTTTTGGGCTGCCGCAACATTGCGGTAAAGTGGAATAAGATACGATCAAAACATGACATCTACCCCCAATTATATCAGTATAAATGTCAGCTCAGGGTGCAAAAAATAAGCCATCACCCAGCCCCATAACCCCAAAAATGAAAACGTTAGGAGTCTAGGAAAATGGCGACAAAGGCAAAAAAAATTTCGGATAAATTTCCATATTTCTTTTCACTTATTAAATAAAAAAAAAATTATACATGTTTGGTATCTGCGTACTCGTACTGACCTCTAGAATCATAATACAAGGTCAGTTTTAGTATATAATGAACATGGTAAATAAAAAAAACTAAAGAAACAATTGTGAAATTGCACTTTTTTGCAATTTTAACGTACTTGGAATTTTTTTTTACCATTATCCAGTACATTATGTGGTAGAATGAATGGTGTCATTCAAAAGTACAACTTGTTCCGCACAAAACAAGCCCTCATACGGCTATATACTGATGGAAAACAAAAAGTTATGGCTCTTAGAAGAAGGGGAGGAAGAAACAAAAAAGGAAAAATGGAAAATGGTCATGGCGTGAAGGGGTTAAACATTATCCTATGTAGGAAATGGCAAGCGAAAAAAGACATGAACTTAAACTAGCAACATACAGATTATAAAAAGAAAAAAACATCACTCAGCAGAAAGTTCTGAAACATGAATATACAAAGTAAATGGCCATATTTATTGGAATGTTTTATGTACTGCTCTGTATTGGAAATTTCAATAGACTTTTTAATACTCTGTATGAACATACATATTGTAGGATACTTGATTACAGGCTGAAGTAATTAGGGTTATTAACTTACCTATACCATACATGCTTTTTCACATCTTTGACTCTATATCAGTCAAGCTATGAAAAGTGTCTGTGACAAAGACCATGCAAGCATTTCCAGCAGTGAAGTGAGTTAAACAGCAGCAGGCATAAAACTATTAAAGCATTTAGAAATTCAATCCACATATGAGTTGAAATGATCTTGGGAATGCAGTCTTTAAGATTATGCTACAATATCTAAAATATTTTCATTACCTAAGAATGAGCAGCGGAATATCCGGCATTATGAAAAATATCTCAGCACATAGTAGCAGGAGGTCTGGATAGGCTGTGCCAAGGGATTAAAAAACAATGACAGAGAATAAGAACATCAGGCAAGCAAATCGGACTTTACAAAAAGGCAAAAACATTGCTCGGAGAATGATATTTTAGAGATTACAATTTGTATTTTCAGACACATGGCATTATCCTGTGTGAGGTTACAGAATACAATGCTATTAAATTAAGTAGCAAGTCTAAGGCAGCTATGGACATCGACATTTTCATTAAATGAAAAAAAGATGCAAACATGCAAACTCCGACTACCCACTCACTGTTTCCCAAAATTGGTGGACTCAGTTTTTTTTTTTTTTTACACAAGTCTTCAAAAGAGCATGCTAAAGCCAAAGTACAATTATCGTCTTATGTCTCTCTATGACACCATTAGAGGAAGTCATCTAGATACTATTATACCAAGAGGATACATAGTCTAATTCTCCTGAATGAAGAAAAGCAAAGTACTTGAATAAAGAACTATACAAAGCTCTTATTCTGAAGAACCTTTAAAGTCTTTATTTGAAGTCTACTTTTAACTGCAAATTCGAACTATAAATTTAGTTTAAACATTACCGGGCCAACTAATAAAATGTCATAATTACCCACCCCACTGTCAAAGGTGTCCATGTATCGAGGACCTTCTGAAAACACAATCATACTGAACATTGCCAATTTGGGATGCAGTCTAAGTAAGCTCAGTCACTACCTTTGACCCTCTTCTGGATGGGCAGGACTGACTCTAGATTGCGGTCCTGGGAATAGTCTGTGATTGTTGGCAGCTGCATAATCAGAAGTAGATATTGGTCAGAATACAAGGATACAGGGAGCAGATAGGAGACATATTTGAAAACAAAGAAATGTGTCAAGATCAGAAATCGGCAGCAAAGCAAAGATAAATTTGGAATATGTGCAGGAAATGAGTCAGGAAATAAAGGGGTTGTCTGGGCATAAAAAAAAAAAAAAAAAAAAAAATCGATGAGCTATCATTAGCATAGGTCATCATCAATACCAAATTGGTGCTGGTTTGATATCCAGCAGCCCCTTAGTCAGATGTTATTCTCTTTGGTGCTGATCAGATGTAAACATTGAATGGGGCTGCACTGCACAGTTTCGTTCAATGTGTATCTCCTCTTCCCACAATCGCATACAAGATTTCTCCCGTGCATCTCCTCTACTCTGGAACTCTCTACCCCAACACATCAGACTCTTGACTACAGTGTAAACCTTCAAAAGGAACCTGAAGACCCACCTGTTCCGACAAGCGTACAACATGCAGTATCCCTTGCTCCACCATACCGCTGCACGACCAGCTCTACCCTGACCTACTGTGTCCTCACCCATCCCTTGTAGACTGTGAGCCCTCGCGGGCAGGGTCCTCGCTCCTCCTGTACCAGTCTGTAACTCATTTTGTTCAAGATTATTGTACTTGTTTTTTTATTTTGTATACCCCTTTTCACATGTAAGGCTAGCTGATGACTGCATCCTGCAGCTTAATATGAAAACCCTTATTTATTAAATGATGGCTTGACTGTACATAACAGCATGTTCTACCTATTGTGTTCCCCTATTTCTTTATAGATTGTAAACTTGTGAGCAGGAGCCTCACTCCTCCTGTATCTGTTGAAATGTATTACACTGTATTGTTTTATTGTCTGTACATGTCTCTGCTTAATTGTAAAGTGCTGCAGAGTATGTTGCTCCTATATAACCAAAAATTATTAGTATTGTTATGGAATAAATGGCGCTATAATAATAAATAATACTTTATGTGTATCAGCTGCTGCCAAGAACTGCAGATCGACTCTTGTTCATCTGATCAGAAGCTGAACTGCAGTACTATCTAGTGATATCTAGCCTGAACAGTCCAACTCAATGTTTACATCTGATTGTTGGTGGTGCTGGATGTTGGACCAACCCCAATTTGATATTGTTGACCTATCCAAGGGATTCGACATCAATATTTTATGGATGGACAACTCACTTAACCTAGGTCAGACATATGAGCAAAATGCCAAGCCTTTTGGCAAGTGTGGGGTACAAAACATTCAAGCAAAGCAAGTCAAAGAAAATGCCCCACCAGGGTGACATCATAAAGATACATCGGCTGCTATAACAATGAGAGCAACAGGTCCACTTAGTACAGAACAAAAGAAAGGAAGCAGAGTCAGCGGTGTGACTGACAAGTTACCACTGAAATGTCTTTTTCAGTTTCCTAGCAAATAAACAACTTGTTATATGCACAACACAGTTATATTCTCCCCAAGGAAGTCATTGGGGGTCTAAAAACATGAATTTGTAATTACATCGATTTCATTGTGGTTAGCAAAGTTGATTACCGTATATCCCTATAGAAGACTGTTAGAAGTCAATGGAGCCTAAAAATAGGTGTCTGTAGTGTAGATTCTCTAGTGATTTCAATGCAGTCTACAATACACTTCCATTTTTAGACTAAATTGCCTTATGACAAGAATACAGATCCATATAAGTATATATGGATTTATATCTGAAGCTGATCATACAGATTTAAAGTGCATCATATGAACGGGCCAAACATCAAATGTGTATAGCGACGTACCCTCATGTCAGATGTCGGGAAGTTAATGGTCAGATAATTGGATTCTAAAGAAGCACTACTCCCATCAAAATTGTTATCCTCTTAATATTTGACAATCCTATTATATGGCACTGTGTACTTACAATTTCTCATTTTGACTTCTACCCAGCCAATTCTTCTCTTTTCCATTAGGTCTATGACATCACACAAATAAAAATTCACTAGCGGAATCCTTCTAAGCTCTAAGTAGAAACAGGAAGTCTCTTTTCCCTCCATGAGTCATCCCCCTCTTTAATTCATGACTCAGTTGCTCCTTTCCTCCCCACTGCCAGGAACTTTTACAGTGATGACTCATATAGGGAAAAGAGACTTCCTGTTTCTACATAGAGCTTAGAAGGATTCAGCTAGTCAGATTCTAATCACGTGATGTCATAGACCTAATGGAAAAGAGAAATAGCTGGGTAGAAAGGCAAAATGAGCAATTGCAAGTACACAGTGCCATATAATATGATGATTGCAATGTATTAAGGGGAGACAAATTTTGATGGGAGGAGTGCTTCTTTAACTGTCCGATCTTTTAATTCTTGGCAAGATAAGCCATTGACAGTAAAGTTTGGCAGAAACTTCCTCCCTTCTTTCTACTTGATACACATTCATCCTCGGCAGAGGTGAGCATGCATGTATATGTAGGGTTAGGACTGCTATCCTAGAGCTATATGTATAGCCAGCCTAAAACTTCATTGAAAAATAATCAGTAAAGAGTAATTTGACAATGTGGCAGAATTATTAATCAAGACGATTTTGTAAGTGAAGGATTTGTTTTTTTCACATATATTTCTATTTGAATATGTCATGGAAAGCCCCTTTAAATCAGTAACGGTTTTGAGCATTTAGAGTCAAGGAGTTTTCCAAAAACTCCAAGATTAACAGAGGAATCACATATTAAATTAAGTGTCTTTGTGACAAGGAGAGTGTTGCATCATCATAAATGTTTGAAGAGAGAGAATGGTGGAGGACAAGTAAAAAGTGATGACATACAAAAACATGTTTACTGGGTGACAGAGATATTAGCCCCATGGAAGCAAATATGGTTGACAGGAACATGGTTCTTCCTTTATCAGAAACTGAGGACAGCACGATGGCTCACTCGTTAGCACTTTTGTTTTGTAGCGCTGAGGTCTTGGGGTTCAAATCTCAAGGACAACATCTGCATGAATCGGTATCAATCTTCTCCCCATGTTTGCTTGGGTTTCCTCTGAGTATTCCAGTTTCCTTCCACAATCTAAAGACAGACTGAAAGGAAATTTAATATATAATCCCCATAGGGAACAACGCCAACGAGTAGTGACAACGCCTGGAAAGACCTGCGGAATATGTTAGCACAATATAAACAAGAATAAAAAAAAATTGTACTGCACATACAAGTTGCTACATGAGCTTAGATATTTTTTTTGGTGGGGGATGGGGACTGCAGGTATATTTTAACAAAAATGATTGATTCCAAAATCATGTGCACTAGTATATAAATGATTAAAAAATAAACAAAATGTAAACCAGAAAAACTGTTAACAGTGTTTGCCCCCTCTAGAATCTTCTGTGAACTATAAGTTCAATACTAATTATTTAAATAAAAAGTGTAGAGAAATATTCATGGCCGCTGAATTCAGATTGTTTCAGTTAAACTTGTTTTGACGTCGACCCGAGACCAACAACTTGATTTTGTTTACAATAAAAACCTTTTTATAGCAAGTTTCTTAATTGTTCTCAGAAATGATTACATCTGTCTTACCTTAGTTAACATAAACATCTCAAAATGTGACTGTGATTGTAGTCTTTGTTTTTATTTTCCTTTTCTACAGACAATTTATGGAATAAGTGGTGTTCTTCCTGTAATATACATTCAGGACAGAATGAATCTTACTTTTTAGGGTAGGGTCCCATAATGTGGCAACTCCATGTGTACGAAACCAACCACTACTTGGTATTCAATTCGCAAAACTATTACAACCCCCAAAAACTGCTAAAGAGAATGTATCATCGGAAAAATAACTTACTGTTTAAATTAGGGTTTTATGTAAAATATATATTTTAAACTTTTTTGTTAAAAAAACTATATCATTATAATTTTATTTATATAGCGCCAACATATTCCGCAGCACTTTACAATTAAGTAGGGACATATACAGACAATATAAACAATACAAGGTATCACATTTCAACAGTTACAGGAGTGAGGGCACTGCTCGCAAGCTTACAATCTATATGGAAAAGGGGGGAACACAATAGGCAGAACGTGGTCACCGGCCAGTATCTGTCTAAGAGCAGTTACCGTGTGCTATTGCATGCATGGAGGATGTGGAGACAGATGAATAGGCAGGAGCAGATTAAGATTAACATTTAGGAGGGGACAGGAGAGAGTTCGGTTGGTGAGTTGAGGTGATAGGCTTGTCTAAACAGATGTGTTTTTAAAGCACAGTTGAAGACATGTGGGCTAGATATCAGTCGGATAGTTTGGGGCAGTGCATTCCAGAAAACAGGCACAGCATGAGAGAAGTCTTGGAGACGGAGGTGTGAGATTCGGATTAAGGAGGATGTCAGCCTTAGATCAGTTGCAGAATGGAGGGTACGGGGGGGGTGATAGACAAAAATGAGGGATGAGATAACTGTGGAGAGCTTTGTGGGTGAGAGAGATGAGTTTGTATTGTATTCTGTGGTGAATGGGTAACCAGTGCAATTACTGGCACACACACACACATATATATATATATATATAAAATAAAGGGAACACTCAAATAACACATCCTAGATCTGAATGAATGAAATATTCTCATTGAATACTTTGTTCTGTACAAAGTTGAATGTGCTGACACAAAATCACATAAAAATCATCAATGGAAATCAAATTTATTAACCAATGGAGGCCTGGATTTGGAGTCACTCCCAAAATTAAAGAGGAAAAACACACTACAGGCTGATCCAACTTTGATGTAATGTCCTTAAAACAAGTCAAAATGAGGCTCAGTATTGTGTGTGGCCTCCACGTGCCTGCATGACCTCTCTACAATGCCTGGGCATGCTCCTGATGAAGTTGTGGATGGTCTCCTGTGGGATCTCCTCCCAGACCTGGACTAAAGCATTCACCAACTCCTGGACACTCTGTTGTGCAACGTGACGTTGGTGGATGGAGTGAGACATGATGTCCCAGATCTGCTCAATCGGATTCAGGTCTGGGGAACGGGCGGGCCAGTCCATAGCTTCAATGCCTTCATCTTGCAGGAACTGCTGACACACTCCAGCCACATGAGGTCTGGCATTGTCCTGCATTAGGAGGAACCCAGGGCCAACTGCACCAGCATATGGTCTCACAAGGGGTCTGAGGATTTCATCTCGGTACCTAATGGCAGTCAGGCTACCTCTGGCGAGCACATGGAGGGCTGTGCGGCCCTCCAAAGAAATGCCACCCCACACCATTACTGACCCACTGCCAAACCGGTCATGCTGAAGGATGTTGCAGGCAGCAGATCGCTCTCCACGGCGTCTCCAGACTCTGTCACGTCTGTCACATGTGCTCAGTGTGAACCTGCTTTCATCTGTGAAGAGCACAGGACGCCAGTGGCGACTTTGCCAATCCTGGTGTTCTGTGGCAAATGCAAAGCGTCCTGCACGGTGTTGGACTGTGAGCACAACCCCCATCTGTGGACGTCGGGCCCTCATACCACCCTCATGGAGTCGGTTTCTAACCGTTTATGCAACACATGCACATTTGTGGCCTGCTGGAGGTCATTTTGCAGGGCTCTGGCAGTGCTCCTCCTTTTCCTCCTTGCACAAAGGAGGAGGTAACGGTCCTACTGCTGGGTTATTGCCCTCCTATGGCTCACTTCACATCTCCTGGTATCTGCTCCATGCTCTGGACACTGTGCTGACAGACACAGCTACTCTTCTTTCCACAGCTCGCACTGATGTGCCATCCTGGATGAACTGCACTACCTGATCAACTTCTGTGGGTTGTACTGTAGACACCGCCTAATGCTACTGTACCTCTAGGGGTGAGAGCAAAGGCAAAATTAAAAAGTGACCAAAACAACAGCCAAAAAGGATGAGAACAGAGAAATGGTCTGTGGTAACCACCTGCAGAACCATTCCTTTATTGAGGGTGTCTTGATAATTGCCAATAATTTCCATCTATTGTCTATTCCATTTGCACAACAGCATGTGAAATTAATTGTCAAATCATTGTTGCTTCCTAAGTGGACAGTTTGATTTCACAGAAGTTTGATTTACTTGGAGTTACATTGTGTTGTTTAAGTGGTCCCTTTATTTTTTTGAGCAGTGTATATATATTATATTATTTATTTTATATTTTTATTTATTCATTTTTTTCTCTCAAATCATGATTTGTATTAAAATCAAAAAGTAGAAAAAATCTTGCAATTTTCACACTGGCCATTTATGTTACTTTAGATTCCTACTTCTTGTTCTTTCAGGCAATTCACATATACAGGAAGTTAGCAGCAATAGACTGACTCAGATCCTATCTTTTGTACTGAAACATCTAATGGCATGTACAAAAGTCACTGTGAAGGGAGGGGAGCAGGCGGAGCTGTGACATCACCTATTGTGATTTGTGGAACCTGTGTCATATCTGTCATTGTCACCCTTCCTGTAATCATAATGAGACTCCTGAAAAGTCTTCTGTAAAGAACATAAAGTATGAGTCAAAAAAGCCCCTTGTGGCCAATGTGAAAATTACAATATATATTTCTAATAAATTTTAATACAGATTGTAATTTGAAAGTAAAAATATTGCCAAAACATTTTTAAAAATACATTTAATACAAAAAAACTTTTTTTTAAACAATAGGTTATTTTCTGATGATATACAGTATAGTAAACAGTTTGGACAGACCTGTTCATGAAATGGCTTTTCTTCTTCTTTTGGAATGTGCACATTGTAGATTCTGACTGAAGGCAGCAAAAAATCTAAGAGGCACATATGGAAACAAAGGGTCAAGAAACACATATGAAACAAACCAGAATATGTGATAAACTTTAGATTCCTCAAAGTACTTTGCAATTTTTCTGATGATAGTTTTACACACCCTTGGTATTCTGTTTAGCTGCTACAACAGATAATCATCACTTGGAATGACTGTCGAACAGTCTTGAAGGATTCCCACAGGTGCTGCGCACTTGTTGGCTGCTTTGCCTTCATTCTGTGGTCAAACTCATCCCAAAACATCTCAACTGATTTGAGGTCAGAATATTGTGGAGGTCATGTTAGCTGACACAACACTCCATCTCCACATTTGGCTACAAACTCTACAATGGAATGTTATGGTCTCCATTAAAGGGAATCTGTCATGAGGATCATATCCATCTACTGTATATGGGCATGTAGGTCATAGAGAGTTTAATAAAATGATACCTTGATATCGATGATCCGATGTCTTATTCCAGAGAAATCCACATTTTTCTTATATGTAAATAGATACGTGTCCATTTTTGTATCCATCAAAAACTGGACCATTGTTCTTTGTGCCACCCTTCTTATCTCCTTTTTACATCCGTGTTGCATCCGTACTTGTTTCTTATCCTATTTTTTTTTTTAATGATGCCGGAAGGTAATAGGAAGTTTGTAGTACAGTTTGGTACAATTTTTGCATGTTATTAAACCCTTTATTACAATGATCATATCCTAATTAGTGATGAGCGAGTGTGTTTGGCACTGCTGAGTATAGCAAGGTGCTTGAGTCCCAGGAAGAAGCTCATTTTAATTATTGGAGCCACGCGCCGCGCTGAAGCCGGGTATTTCCCTGCTGGGAGCACAGAGATTCCTTTGTCAGCCAGACTCTGTGGAGAGATGGAGAGAGAGAGGAGATAGAGAGGAGAAAGGCGAGAGAGAAAAGAGAGAGAGGAGTGAGGAGAAAGAGAAGAGAGAGTGGAGAGAGAGAGTCCCCCAGAAAAATGCTCAAGTTTCCCATTCACTTCCATTATGCTCGTTACTCGAGTTAAACCCGTCCGAGTGTCCGACCGGCGCGATTCGAGTAATGAGCACGCCAGCATTTCGGTGCTCAATCATCACTTATCCCAATGTCTAATTTTGTGGTGTGTTTTTAAAAGGCAACAATTGCACAAAATGTATTTAATGTCCTAGAAAGAAGAAAACTCTGATGTATTTTTAATGGGCATGACACTCGATCTCACCGAGGCAATCGATTCTTCTGCAACCAAGCAAATTTTTGTAAAATTGTGCACATTTGGCGGAGTCATCATCTGAGGCTAAAGAAAAGCTGATATTATAGATGGCAAAAACTAGAGTAGTGGTGTTTGTTCATGAGTAGTGACTGCATAATGAGGTCTTGTGAAATGTTTTATCAAAAGGAATTTATCATCATCCTTTTCATTAACACGCATACGCAAACAGTTCAAAGTCTCCGTGATATAAAATAGGTGACTACAATACATAATTCAGGCAGGTATAGTGAGGAGAGAAGAGCAGAACTGCAGGCATAATACATTTTATATATCCACCTGGAAGTGCTCTTGTACTTTCACAGCTACAAAGCAATAACTTAAAGTATGTACAACTTAGCTTTTGACCTTTTGTTCTGAAACCTGTGGAAATAGTTATCAAGGAACATTCCTTTGTGAGTAATAATGCAACAGTCATATAACTTTAACAAAAATGCAAATGGGAATCCGGTACCTTAGTCCTGATATTTTATTCTTTGGATGAGACGTTTCTACTGAATGACCAACAAGAGACTATTTAAGAAATTCTCCTCTGAGATTTAATAACAACCTTCATACAATGAGCAGAATATACGCCATGACAGATGGTGGAACCATTGAGGTCACGATGCACCGAATGTAGAATAGATACAAGCGAGTTTAGAAAGACAAAATCATTTTACAGATATTAGAAGTAATGTTACTTAACAGGTAAAATACAATATAAGGAAAAACATAGGGCTAGATAAAAGATAGGGCTGATGTGAAGATTGCAGGTGTTATTTAAAAAAAAAAAAAAAAAACACAATAACATGCAAATCATACAATCACAGCATTTATTGATGGGGTTGTCCTTGAAGTTTGATGTTGATTTTTTTTAATAAATGGAAACTTTACTTTTAACAAACTTTGCAGAAATTAATAGAAAAGATAAGATATTATACAACTTTTCTTAAATTTATCAGAGAAATTTGCTCCTTTCTCCACCAGTAATTATGCACCTGTCCTGTGTATTACAAACTCCGCTTTCTTCCTCTGGGTTCACTGCTCTCTGTTGTGCTCCTTGTTGGGTTTTCAAAGTTGCCTGGAGTGGCTTGATGACATAATTTCCCTGTACTTATATAAGGCCCACTAAGACTAGTGTCTCCGCAAGAGAGATTGACATGCTGCAGTCTGTAAACACGCGCCGAATATCCGTATCCGCGGGTGATCCGCAGCAGCACGGAGACACATAGTGGGCATGGGATTTCTTCAAATCCCATCCACTATGCTGAAACATCTGGCCACTGTGCGCTGCGTCCAATCCGCAGCAATTACTGATCGTGTGCACGTACCCTAAGAGTCTTATGTTTGGTGTTCTCCACAATCTGTGCATATTGTGCTTCAATTTGCAACCCATCTGTGATCTTACATACCTTCAGTCCTGCCGGCTAACACTCACTTTACTCCAACTGATGAGTTGGTCCAAGAGAAGGTAAAGTCACAAACTATTACAGGACTCTGCTCCTATTGCATTTATCCCTTCTGGGTTCCACTTAATCTATCCTACTGCTCCTATGATTCATGATTTCCAAGTCCTCACGTGTCCTCTAGGACACTGCAACAATGCCTGGGGTCTGTGTGCTCACCCGGACCTAAGACTTTGTGGATCCCAATCAACAGATGATCCTAACACCAGAACATTGATGTATCAGCTAACACCCCCTCTTTTGCTCTTTGGAAAGAAAAGGAGGAATGAGGAGCAGAGTGAGAAAACAAGCAGAGACACAGGAAAATTATGCCATTTACCTGCATATTAACCCTACATCTACAGGTAAATAGCGTTTTTTGACACAATAGGTTCCTATTAAAGTAATTTTGCATTTTTTACAGTCTCAATGTGTTTTTTCTTGCTAGCTGGTCTAGTTATACAGCTCCCACTGACCACATGATGTATGTCCTTCTCACAATCATTATCCTCAGCGTGTCTACTTCTTAGCAGGAGAGGACAGGTAGGCCGAAACAGGAGCATCATTAAAACACTCACAGATTGCATATAAATTCTGAGGATAACTATGAACAATGCATTTCTGACTTTTCTCCTGAGATATGTTGTCCCAGACTATGTGAGTCAATCAACAAAATCATATAGATTTCCATAGTGGATGAAACTCCCTTAAATTAGGTCATTTTGCTACCCGCAGCCAGCACTGAAGGAAGCTCGGGAGCTTATTGCATACTGCTTTATTAACAAACCTCTTTGAACCAGTGAGTAAATGTGGAGGACTCAGAAGCTCATATTATATGACAAAGACCCCATTCATTTAACCTCTTAGATGCTGTAGTCAATAGCATCTAAGCAGTTAGAAAATTTGATGGATTGCCATGGCACCTTGGAGACTAATCAAGAACTCCAGGATGCCGTCTTAATACTCTTGGGTTATTTCTATTTTCTTAAATAGCTATCCAATGGATAGTCACTATTTTTTAGAAACTGAAATACACCTTTAATATAAAGAGGTAAATAGCAATCTCTAAGTCCACTCTAGTGGTGGCTACAGGTATCAGCCAGGTATTATTTATCTCTATGTACACAGGAGATTTTGCGCTGTGTATTAGAAAACTGATCTCCGACTGCTAGAAAGATATTTCAAGAAATATATCAGCACGCAATTTTAAAACCCACTGAACAAAAGAGTAAAGAAAATGGTGTTCAGCGATGGGCATTAATTTTAAGCTTATTGGTGGCATGGCACCTACTAGATTTCCTCTTGGCTTGACTATTATACATTAAAAGGAAGCATTTATTAAACATGCACTTTACAATGAAAGAAAAATAGTTTCGGAGCGGGTTGCTACTTTAAGTGATATTAATATGTTTCCCCTTGACTAATGAATAAATGGTTTTCAGTAGATGAACTCTATATTTTTTTCTTGTTCTATCTGGTAGGAAAAATGGATATCATATATCGCTTGGAAATGCTCAGTGCAGGTGGGAGAGCATAATTAAGTGTTATGAAATTTCAGTAGTGCAGCACATATTCCAGTAACCATTATACCAGATCTCACATTCCTTCACAAAACCCAAATGAACACAAAGAATACTATTTCTAACATTGTATTCGTGTTGTAAGTGGTTATTTGACAAACTTATGCTTCCTCATTAGAGCTATATCACCATGAAATGCAATAAATAATGTTTAGACAAAAAGTATAAGCAAAGGAAAAAAAAAAACCACGAAGATACAGTAAAACATAAATTTAATTAATTCATGATCAATATTTCAAGCTCTATTACAATACTGGGGTTGGTTTAAAATCAGGAAACGCATCTTAAATAGTTTTGTAGCTTTAAAGGGGTTGTCCGGTCCTGCAGTCACTCTGTGTGACTACAGACTTATGAATCCCCCCAGCGCAGGTACTGTGCACTGTGAGGATTCACCGGTTTCAGACCCGGGAATGGAGGGTATATGCGTTATACATACCCCAATACAAGTGTAACTCATACATATCCTCCGTTCTCAGGTCTGAAACCGGCGAATCCCCGTAGCGCACAGTGTGTGCGTTGGGGGGATTCATAAGTGTGCAGTCACACAGAGTGACTGCAGACTTATCGGTTTGGACCGGACAATCCCTTTCAGATTGAAAGAAGAGACCTGTCCATCAAGTCTAGGTAATAACCTAACAGGTTGTTCAGGCAGAAACCCGAGGAGGAAGATGCTAATTGCCCCATATTAGGAGAAGAATTCCTTCCCGACTCCACACACGGCAATCAGACTAGTTCCCTGGATCAATGCCCCATCACAAAATATAGTACCCATAACCTGCAATCTAATAATTTTTCAAGAAAGGCAGCAGGCCTCCTTGCACTTATTTGGTGAATTGGCCATTATATCATATGGCCTCCTTGCTCACATAGTAAAGCATTGTCATCTGTGATTATGAAACCTTCTTCCCTCTAGATGCCCCCTTGTCTTCATTGCAAGCCAAGGTGTAAAAAATCATTAGAAAGATCTCTGCACTGTCCATTCATATATTTGATCGTTTTGATTAGATCGCCCTTGAGCCTTTGTTTTTTAAAAGAGAATAACCCCAAGTTGGATAACCAGTCCTAGTAATACAGTCCACCCATTCCCTTAATAACCTTGGTCGCTCTTCTCTGCACCCGCTCAAGTTCAGCTGTATCCTTCTTATCCACCCGAAACCAAAATTATACACAGTATTCCAAGAATTGCCTCACTAGTGATTTGTAAAGAGACAATTCTATGTTCTCATGAGCATCTAAACCTTTTAATGCATTCCATTATTTTATTTGCCTTTGCAGCAGCTGCCTGACACTGGTCACAAGGCGAATCCCCTGCAGTCCCAGTATCCTGATAGACTTCTCAAACATCCTATTATGAGGCTGGGTCTTTCAAAATCTGGGTCAAAACAAGAATGGGATCCAAATAAGTATCTTTTTGGATAATTATACATAAACTCTGCCTGATTAACTACTCCTGATGAACCTTTTAAAAGGAGAAACGCATCAAGTTGTCATTTGGGTTGGTTAGGCCATATATTTATCTATGCTTGGAGTATGGTATTGTATATGAATATTATATGTGTAATCAGAAACTTAGAATCATGTTATAATTTGTGATTCTGAGTCGCTGGACTTTGATATTCTATATATAATAACTCTGAGTGGGATCAGAAAAATTTACATTCTAATATTGTATGCTATTGGGTTCTTGATATTCTATTATTTCTGATCCATAAACTTTTAATTATATTATGAATCTGATATTCCATGCTAATGGATTCTATTCTATACCATTGAAATATATATAAGATTAAACCTAGACCTCCAGGACATATTTCTTAGTTTTTCTTTTTTACTGATATGTCTGCAGCTAATTGCACTGATCAGGGCTGCAGATATAATAATTTTTCAACCGTTTGCTATCTGATAAAATAAAATAATACATCTCTACCTCAAATTTTTTTTGCCACTGTTTGCACTTTCGTAACTGTTTACTGTCACTATAGGGTGATATAGGGAGAGGAGGGTGAGTCGTTGAGGAGCGGGGGTGTCATTGTGCAGGATATTGGGCGCCAACCTCCGCTGCAAGGTAGGGCTAGGTAGTGCCAATACAGGGTTAGGCACATCCCCTTCGTTTCTGAACTGTGCAATGATAGTGTGGTTTATTGTTTTAACTAATGAGAACAGGATTTTAAGAGATATTTAATAAAAGTTGAATTTTAATTTATCTAATAAGGTGCAGTTTCTGTGAGCTGTTGTATTGACTAGCACTAATAGGATTTACCTCTTTGCTGTGATATATGGACCCTTATTCCAAGAGCTGTAACTTTTTTATTTTTCGGCCTATTTAGACGTGTGAGGGCTTGTTTTTTCCAGAACGAATTGTACTTTCAAATTACACCATTCAATGATGTACTGGAAAGCAGGAAAATAAAATTCAAAGTGTGGCGATATAGCATAAAAAGTGAAAATCTGCAATTGATTTTTTTCCTTTTTTTGCAGCGTTGATTGTATGGTAAAACTGACCCAGCAATATGGTTCTACAGGTCAGTACAATTGCACAGGTATCAAACATGCATAGTTTTTGTTTTATTTAAGTGGTGAAAAAAAGTCAGAAAATTGTAAAAAAAAAAAAAAATAAATAAATAAATAAAATTTGCATGTGTTGTCACTTTCCGAGAGCCGCAACGTTTTCAGTTTTTAGGATATGGGGCTGTGTGCAGGCTTGTTTTTTGCACCCCAAGCCAATGTTTTTATTGATTTAATTTTGGGGAAGATATGATGTTTTATTCACCAGTTATTACGTTTTTTTTCTGTTGTTGCAGCTGCTGAAAAACTGCAATTCTGGCATTTTGATTTTTTTTTCTCGTACCACAATTTACAGATTGAATTAATTTATTTTATATTTTGATAGATCTGATTTTTAAGAATACAGTAGCAATACCAATTATGTGTATTTTTTTATTTCTAAATTTTTAATGAGGGAAAGGGGGGGTTATTTGAACTTCCATATTTTTTTTATCATATTTCTTAAAACTTTTTTTCACAGTATTTGTTAGTTCCGTAAGGGAAGTTGAACTTGAGATTGTCTGCTCGCTTGTGCTATATATAGCAATGCTGCAGCATTGTTGTATACAGCAAAAATTAAGGTCTATGAACGCCAATCCCGGGTCGGTTTTCAGAGGAGTACCATGATGACAGAAACAGGAGTCTTCAGCAGACCCCTGGCTGTCATTGCAACACATCGGCTTCCCGCGATCACGTCGCTGGATCCTCGTTGACAGAAGGAAATGGCACACCACCCCTGCCAGTGCGCTGTTAATGCCGCTGTCACAGATTGACAGCAGCATTTAACAAAGTTAACAGGCGTGGATGGAGCTATGCTCTACCCACGCTATTAGGGACAGAAGATGGCTGAATACTCCAGCGATTACCTGCCGGAAAAGATGTGGGCTCGGCTTGCTAGCCTGCATCAAAGGAAGAGCGAAACGACTTATAGTACATCATAAGTCGTTGAGGGGTCAATTCCATGGTGCTGTACATGTGAGAAAGGTTTACATACATGCAACAGATATAACATATATAAAATAATGTAAGCAAACTTACAGACTGATAGAGAGGGGGAGAGAACCGATGCTCCGGTGGTAGTGAGGTGGCAGCAGGGTAATTGCAGACCTTTCTGAAGATATGAGTTTTCAGGTCACGTCTGAAGGTTCCACATGTAGGAGACAGATATGTTGAGGAATGCTTGGGAATCATCTTAAAGGCGATTGGGTGAGGAATGTACGAGAAGGGAGGAGAGGATGTCTTTTGATGATCAGAAAATACATGTGCAAGTATAGGGAGATTAGTTTGAAGATGAATGGAGGAAACATATTATTGACAGCCTTGTAAGTCATTGTTAGGAGTTTAAACTAGACTCGCTGGGGAATTGGAAGCCAGAGAAGGGATTGACAGAGGACAGAGGTGGAGAATTAGCAAGGGTGATGTGAATTGATTGGGCAGTAGAGCTAAATAAATATAGACTGGAGTGGTACTAGAGTGTTAGTTGGGAGGCCACAGAGGAGAATATTGCAGTAGTCAAGACAGAAGATGATGCACTAACATTTTAGAGGAAGATTCGGGGTTTAGGAAAAGACAAATTATGGAAATATCTTTGAGTTACAGGCAGCGAAAAGTGGTAAGGGCCTGGATGTGTAGTTGAAGGACAGGACAAGTCAAGAGTTACACCAAGGCTTTGGACTTGTGATATAGGACAATTTGTAATGTAATTTACTGAGATGGGTATATCGGTTACGGGGTTGAGGGAGATGGAGGAAAGATGATGAGTTTGGTTTGGTCCACATTAAATTTTAAAAAGCATGATGAGAAGAATGATGAAATGGCTGATAGATACCCTGTGATTCTGGACATTAGAGAGGTGACATCTGGGCCAGGGATGTAGATTTGAGTGTCATCAGCATATTGGAGGTACTGGAAGCCACAGGACTTTATTAACTTCCCCAGGCCAAAGGTATAGATGGAGAAGAGTAGGGGTCCTAGAATGGAGCCTTGACGGACAACAACAGAGAGGATGGGATGAGGAGGTAGTATGAGAATGGGGGGAAGCTAAATGTGCGGTTAATTAGGTATGAAGCGATCCAGGAGAGGGCACGGTTTTTGATGCCAAGGGAAGGGAAGAGAGGATCTATAGTAAAAGGGAGTGATCAACAATGTTGTATCCCTCTGTAGTATTAAATTATCCTCTTCGGTGTTGATTACCTTGCTGACCTTAGGATCATTAAAAATATTTAATTTGTACTCTGTATCTCCTTTACAAAGTCAATATTATATTAAAAAGAAAATAGCCCAATACTGATCCCTGTGGTACCTTGCTATTTTCTGTGTCCCACTCAATGTGTTTTCAATAAAATCAACTCTTTCACTGAGCCAGTTTGTAATCCAATAACATATTTTCCGCTAGTGCCATTGTTTGTATTTTCTGTACTAACCTTTTATGGCACCATATTGAATACTTTAAAATAATCCAGATAGAGGACATCCATGGCCTTACTCTGATTTGGTGTTGAACTTACCTGCTCATAGAAGCTTATCAGATTAGTTTGACAGGACAGATCGTTCATTAACCAATATTAATGCTAGATCATGAGGTTATTTTTATTGAGATACTCCAAGAAAGCATCTCTTAGAAAGCTCTCAAAGCTTTTGCCCAGTCGATTTTGAACTTAAGGTTGTATAGTTTCCAGTTTCCTTTTTAAATACTGGCACCATATTGGGTATGCAGCAGTCCTGTGGTATAGACCCTGTTATTATAGAATCATTAAGTAATAGAAATAATGATCTGTCTATCACAGTACTTAGTTCCTGCAGAACTTAAAGGTGTATGCCATTCGCATCTGGTGATTTGTCTATTTTAGTGTTTTTGAGGTAGTATTGCACTACTTGCTGGGTTAAGAAGGTGACCATTAATGTAAAATTTATGGTATCCCCAAACATGTCATTTATCATTGAATTTTTCTTTGTAAATACTGCAGTTTGTGTTATATTTGTGTTTATGTTCTGCATAAAATCCTAACCAATCACAAGAACGAGAGATCCAAAAGCTGGTGCAACTATGTGCAAAGTATTCTTCGCAGGATGCATGCTAGAATGAAGATGTTGGTGGAGAATGTAAGGTCTGCATTTTCTGTTGGGTATATGGTATAGGTGCAGCATCGGATTGGCCCAGCGGAGGATCCCAGACACCTGCACAAGGGCCATATTTGTGATACTAACCACTGCTAATAAAAATGACACCCGGGCTGTCTGGACTTGTACTTCTTGAGAAGGGGGTAGGAAGGACAAGGTTTAGAGGTGTAGTACCAAGAAGGGATAACATTACAAAGTGTGAACAGTTCTGATTGTAATAGTAAGAGTAAGCAGGGGCTGTTTCTCCAATTACTGATGTTGCTGTACCCTGTTATAGCGTTAGGGTACCGCTGAGACAGTAAGAAGAGCTCATGAAATAAGCCTATTAAAGCAAATCCCCAGAAGAGAAGATGAATATTTCAATTATAGTGTCTTACCTTACTGTACAGTGTTATGTAAGGTTTTGGGCATGAACAGGCTGAAATAGAGGAGATTCTTTGCTGGTGCATCATACCCCAATGGAGAAGCAATATAGAAGTATAGTCATAACTCCCCATCCCATACTCTTAGCAAACCCTCCCCTATATAAATTGATAGCCACATAGTCCACCTCTATACAGCAGGTGAAATAAGTATTGAACACTGTCATAGAGAAAAATTAAAATCCATAAGACATCTCCAGCGAAGGGACATATCACCCTCACATTGAACATATGGGATTAATTATAGCTGGGGAAGAGAGAAACTAATTATAACTTAAGGTGTAAGAGAGAGCTGACACGTCAACCTCAATTGAAGCAGGAGCCTCCTGCGGTGACCAAGTAATTGCAACAGGATATGTACTTGGGGAGCTATATATCACAAGGGGAATCGTTTATTCAGAGGTGGAGAAGTATAGGGGCTTCCTCTGCTCAATGGATTTTTCTGAGATGTTTTGGAGCCAGTGGTCAGTAATGAATATTTGGGTTTGCATCAATGTGATATTTATGTGAGATACATTTTTGGCATTGTAGTGAAGAGACGAACATAACGCGTTCACTCACAGCACCGTAAGGCCACATTCGCATGTTCAGTATTTGGTATTTTACATCAGTATTTGTAAGCCAAAACCATGAGAGGCACAATCAGAGAAAAAGTATAATAGAAACAAGTCAGCACTTCTGCATTTTTGTCCCACTCCTGGTTTTGGCTTACAAATACTCGGCTACATTCACACGTTCAGTATTTTCCAAAAGGCCAGCAGAACCCCTCCAACTTAATATTGGTCAGATGGATGGTGCTATCCAGGCCATGTTTCATCTCTATAGACAGGTAAAATTGCGATAAGAAACATGATGACATTATCTACTTCCTGGGACCTCCAGGGGCAAAGGTATCCTGTAAGTTGGGGATCTCATAAAATTAGTACATCCCACAACCAGCTCCCACTTGAGTTCTGCAAGGGGAGGTATGTGGTCATAACTTTGATCTAATAAAAATGAGAGTTTGGGTGTCTGTGTTTGCTCATTCTGGAAGACATACTTCGCTGTGAGAGTGGTCATTTTTCCCAATCGGAGTGCTTCCCTCCATAAAGATAAGAGACAATCCTGCACCATAAGTATTAGTATTTGTCTTTCGTTATTCCTTTTAATTGGATGTAATTGTAGGTACATATTGTTTTGTTCCCATTTTGTATAATCTTTGTATCAACACTGCTTACGTTTTTTAATTAAATATATAAAATTTGATACCTCTGTTCTTCTTGTTCTGTAAACAGCACCCCTCAAGTCATACGCTACTGTACCTACAGTGTGTGTCCAATTGGCCTGTATATATGATTGGCGGTGGCAGCTAGTGGTTTATTTCTGTCATTGTGAAGGGATGTTACCGGGTGTGCGTGCGTATGTCTATATATATATATATATTTTTTTTTTCATGTGTTGAAATTGGAGGTGTATATACCGTACGCCCACCGTGAGTTTCCCAATAACTGGTCTAAAAGTGGAAGCAGCCGCATCCATCACTCGTCAGTCATTTGCGTAACTTTCCTGACGATTGGAGGAAGTGGAGTTGCATCCCCTGACAAGCTGGTGGTAGCTGTTATCTTTGACAACTGGTTTCAGCGGTGGGATTTGTGTGATCTTGCTGGTGTCATCCTTGACAAAGACATCACCAATTTTCTAAGTTAATATATTTCTAAAAGTGCTATTGACAAGAAATTCTCACCAGATGTCTGTAACAATCCATCCAATCCACACAGGCAAACAAATAAAATCATAGATGTCCATGAATGAAGTTATGTGTAATAATGAGAAATGACACAGGGAAAAAGTATTGAACACGCTTACTAAAATGTGATACTTTGTACAAAAGTGTTTTTTTTTGTTTGTTTTTTTTAATGACAGCTTCAAGATGCCTCCTGTATGGAGAAACTAGTCGCATGCATTGCTCAGGTATGATTTTGGTCCATTTTTCCATACTAACATTCCTCAAATCCTGAAGGTCCCGTGGGCTGCTTCTATGAACCTTTGGTGCATTATGTTGTAGTCAAACATTTAAATGCACCTTCCCACCTGCTTGTTTTCCCCTCTTTTTTGATTGACAGCTCTGGTTTGGTTGGCACTAAATGGAAAACAAGCATTTGGGAAAGTGCACCTAATTCTTTGGCCAAGCCACAATGCATCGATCACCTGTACTTGTTTTGAACAGTCATTCTGTGCTGACAACGTCTGTTTAAAAACAAAAATGGAAACCTGACGGAGTTATTGTATGTTAGTATGTTCTGTCTGGATCTGTTCCAAATATCTGTCATGGCTACTGGAAAAAATAAAAAGTTTTGCAATTGGCAAATGTAAGATCTGTAGCCTGGGGATTCTGCTCCAGGTTTCTTAGGGCAGAATTGCTTTTTATCTTATATACAGACATGGTAGATTTAGAACAAATTTCTTAAAAATAACATCCAAATAGACAATATATCGTGCAATTCTGAATTCTGTTCTTGAAAGGGACTTTACAGTGATACTGCATGTTGATTCAACAATATAGTGTTAATATAAGCATCTGGGGTCTGATGTCGGCCAGTTAAAAGCATCATTGCAGGCAGAAAGCTGTAGCTCTCTGATATCTCAAAGGATGGCAAATGGTTTACGGATGACTGGATTTTGGGTTCATTTTGCAGATAAGAGATGTTAAGTCCTGTGACTGAGCTACAGACTTTAACCTCTATAATCCAGAAGAGATTTTCTTCAAAAGTATCCTATAGAGACTCCTTGCCCTGTAATGCGTGGCTAAATAAAATGATAATCATAAAGCAATGCGAATCATTCCCCAAGTAATAATACATTTAATTGTGTACGTCTGAAATGCGTCATTCACTTATTTCATATGCTTTATGCGGGAATTGATATCAGAGACAATTTCTAGCAGTGATCACTAATCAAAGGCTGATGGAAGTTTCAGTGTGCAAACTGAATAGGGCACAGTTCATATTGCTGTATACGTGATGCAGAAGTCTAATATAAGACAAAAGATAATCGTTTTAAGCACAGAGAATCTCATGTTAAAAGGGGTTATCCGGGACAAATTATTTTTTTTTACTATGGGCCAAAAAACTAACAGGCAGGTAGTTGCTAACTATGTTCCTGATCTGCCCGCCGCCAATCTCTGCCAGCTCAGAGTGGTCAGACCGCTCCTGCAGCTTCCGATGATGTCACGTCGACAGAGCAGCCACTTCCCTTCCCCTCTGCTCTGTTGATGGGGTGTGGCTGCTGATGTCGTTCTGATTAACAGCTGGTTCCCCACCGCCTAACTGTGGGGAGCCATCTCTCAATCAGCAAGATATTGGCAGTGCTGCACACTCGACAGAGCAGCCTGGAAGAACTGTATTGTTGTCATGAAGCAGCAGAATCTTCAGCAGTTGCAGAGCCCTTGCAATCAGCATGATATTCCCGATAGTATAGATAGAAGATAACTTGCTATTATGAGATAAATCCTTTTAATGGGTAAGAAAAAAAAAGAAAAATTCCATAATGTGAAAATTATTTTTCGCTAACTTCTTGCTGTATAGTCCTAATCTTAATATTACCTTCAGCTCTTCTGTATGGACCTCATGACAACTATTCCTGTCTTGTGGCAAGGTGGCTTATTCATGTGTTAGGGGCATGGTGAAGACCCAAATTACTATTCATGTCAATGTATCCACCTTAAAAACCCCAATTAAAGTTAACTAGTAGAGGAATCGCACTATCGGGAAGGTTTGGAACAGTGTTTCCCAAACCCCATCCTCACGGCCCCCCACAGGTCATGTTTTCAGGATCTCCTTAGTATTACACAGGTGATTGAAGTATCATCAAGGCATCAGGAATTCTCTCACCTGTGCAATACTAAGGAGATCCTGAAAACATGACCTGTGGGGGGCCGTGAGGATGGGGTTTGGGAAACACTGGTTTAGAATAAAAAAACAATAGCACAAACATATTTTATTGGTACATAGCAGAATTTTTTTTATATATTTGCTTGGAATGATTGCTGTAAATACAGCCAAGAAACCATTCAAGTATAACATTCTTACCCATTCTTCTTAATAGTTATAAATGTAAAACATACGTGCCAAAATAATGCTACGTCTGTATTCAAACACTCCATATAACATCCACTGAAGAAGAAAATAATAATTAGAAGAAAAAAAAAATTAAAGTAACCCAAAACCCTGGCACAGAAAAAGGTGAAGAGTCCAGTGGTAAATCAGAGTAATTTTATGTGCTTCTCCATTTACATTTAATTTTACAATTATTGGTCATTGTCGGAGAGATAAACAACCATGTTAAATAAAATGGTCAAATTTATAATGAAGCAAATCCAGCGGAAAAATAGGAAGAATCTTCTAGTGGGAGCTTCTACGGGAAGAAGTGCTGGAAGCAGACTTAGAGGTTTGCTCTGGTTTGTCTTGGCTCCACGCTCCTAACTACATCTCACATTGCTGATCTCGTACATTTATCCTTAAGTGTATCCATAATAAATTAGCGTAATTAGTATGATTACTGAAAGTAAGACACACAAATGTTCCACAGACGCAGACGGCTGGAGCCGTACAGAGCTTCAATGAATCTACAAACTCTGACAGCCGTACAGAAAACCTCCAGCGAAAGGAAATGAAGGACAAAGAAGGGTGATGGTTAGAATGACAGCAAAGAGTGGAGCATCGGTCTTAAAAATATTGGCCACAACTGGGTCTCACACTGGCTGTTCAGGGCAAATGGGGTTCATATAAATGGTTATACAGGATGGTTCACTCACTACTTTACCCGTAAAAATAGCTGAAAGAGACGATCTATCATATAGAAATCTGGACTGTATATACTTGGTTCATGAGAAAATGATGTTTTAAAGCAGGTGTTGAAAATGTCCACTGTTCGCATCGAAGAATGCACCGTTCAACATAGTTGAATGTATTCTGCAGGACGTCTGGGGTCATAGCCTGAGTTTCTCGCTCTATGTTCTCTCAGAGTGTCTGTAATGTTCGTGGCTTCTTTCTGTACTCCGACCTTTCAAATGGCCCCAAACAAAAAGATCTGGTGATGTTGGTGGCCACAGTTTCATGCCAAAATGGAGTTTCTAAAGAAGTTTGAAGGTCGAAATCCACCAACTAAACTGTATATTGAAGCCTTCTTTGATGACAGAGTCAAATCAAAGAAGGCTTCAATATACGGTTTGGTTAGTGGATTTTTTACCTTCAAACTTCTTAAGAAACTCACTTTGGCACCTCTTTAAGGACACAATTTTCCAATATGTTTTCACAATGAAAACCTGCTACTCCTAACTGTATCTGTACATTGTTAACAAATGAAGAAGGAATCTGGCAGGAGTGAAATGCAAACACCACACAAACTACCAACGCGCAGAAAGGTGTGCAGCAAGTTGTCTCGTTGTGGAGACAACCGGCGGGGTGACAAGTTGGCGAGATCACTCAGCGCATGGATGTTTCTTGTCACTTTTACTGAGGGTCACTGCACGCTCACTACTCATAAACCAAAGTATGTACAGTCCAAATTTCAGTATGGTCGAGCGTCTTTTAGACGTTGCAGCAATTTTTTAGGGTAAAGTAGTGAGTGAATCATCTTGTATAACCAATCCGTCTGGTACAGATCTGTAACGTGGCACCTAAGAATTCCATTGAGATTAAGAAAACGGTTGTACAAAAACTGCAATTTTTTGCACCTTTACACCAGCCCTAACACTTTATTTTTTTTATAAAGTAGGCAGGAATTAATTTAAGGGCGCAGTCAGTCACAAGCTTGAGAAATTCACTTTAAATGTATTAAAAAGTGGAAAAAAAATTTATATAAAATTACTCCAGCATATGATCACATTTTGGTGCACATTCATTATAGGGATTGTCTCAGCCACGTTCCTGGCTTCCGGCTTGCTTGAAGGGGTATAAGCGTGGGCTCCTGAATGATTGACAGTTCAGACGAGAGACATTGTTGTGCTGATAGCTCCAGCTATGCACTCTCCAATGCTGCTAAATAAGGTTGATTTGACTCGTAGCAAGCAGAAACACATGGACATGGAAGCGGTTAGGGGATCATTAGAAAATACTCTGTCCTTATTCTTATCCATCTTCAGTGCCACTGAAAAGAGCTTGTAAGGGCTGTGCTCCTCGCAGTGGTTTCCGGAAACCTAGGCCACAAGCAGTAAAAATTTAATTAAACATCCCATCATTCTTGAAAATGGTGAGGATATTTAATAAGACGCCTGTTTTTCATATACGCTTTCTGTCCATGTTTTTCTCAGATAGAACACATATCCCTTATAATGGATATGTTCACAAGGTGTTTTTTTTTTAAATACATCATGTGTCTGCAAAAAAATCATGGAGACAAGTCACGGCTCAAAATTACCCATAGAAATGTCTATGAGTCTGTGAAAATCAGGACAAGGTTGGCGTCCATGAGCAATTCATGATAAAGCAGGGACGTAGGTATGAGGCCTCAGGGTATATCCACACATGACTTTTCTGCTTTGGATTTTCTTCAGCAGCAACAAAATCCGTGGTAAATCGTGTAGATTTTTCTGTAGATTTTACTTTATGCATTGAAAAGGTGCAACCCAATTGGACAGGATGTTGAAATATCCGAAGTGCTGGTTAATTTACACTGAAGATTTTCTCTGCAGCACAGGAATTGAGATTTCGAAAAGTCGCATCCACTATGCAATGAGAGAAAAAACAAATGGCACAGAACTAGGACATAAAATAATTCCAGTCACATGAAAGAGCCCATAGGCAAAAGAAAAGGTGCTATGGAGACCCGGCCCACGGCTGCTGCAACCCTCTGGTCAAAACGGCCGGTGAGCGCGCAGCGCAGGGTGCTAGGCGTAAAAAGCTCATGACTTCCTGCGGCACTGCCGGTTAATTGACTTGCCTCCGTGACATCAAAATGCAGCAGAAATTGAAAAAGGCATCAGCTCTGCTGGAAACCATTGGAAGCTTTCTGCATTGCCCCCTCCCATGTTTTCTTAGTCTACTTTCATGGCATAGTGATGGTACTGCGCCATTCGGCAGGAGAGAGGACAGAATACAGGACCGATTGGAAGTGTCTGATGTGAGGCGACTGGGGTAATTTTGTTTTATTCTAGTGGGCAGAGAAGCTTAAAAGGGTTTTCCAATGAATAAAGTAAACTTTAAAATCAATAGATCTTGGAATAAAAATAAGATTCACAATTTGATGTGTTAAAAAAAAAAAGTGTTCCTGTGCTGAGATAATCTTATACATGTGCCCTTGCTGTGTGCTGTCTAATGGCTATGTCTGACCATACAGGAACATGGTCTGGTCATACCACATCTCCTGGGCAGGGGAGGAAGCAAAAGAGTATACAGACAGGGGAGGAAGCAAAAGAGTATACAGACAGGGCAGCAAAGAATCGCAGCTCCTGCTTTCTGTGAGGTAAAACATGTTTAAAAACAAGTAGCAAATGCCATTCCATGCTGCCCAGGAGCTGTGGTATGATCAGACCAGGTTCCTGCACGGTCAGACACAGCCATTACACCGTACACAGCAGGGGCACATTTATAAGATTATCCCAGCACAGGAATATTTTAAAAACATCCAAAGTGTTTTTTTTTCTTTTCTTTAATATTCAGGGGCCACATTGTATGTTTTTACTTTATTTTTAAGGAGCACGGTACATATTTTTGGGCTATTTGTAAAAATTAAAAAAAAAATAATAATAATTGGTAAGGGTGCCTGGAAGAAAATTTTTCACCAAAGGTTCTCCAAGACCAAAGAGGTTGTAAAAAATGCCCTATAGTCTTGGCATCTACAACTCTTTCTTGCAAACTGATAACGACATTACCTATGGCCAAGTCCCTTTTATTATGGTAGCTCTTATTATGTGGGAAGTACCACGTACCACTTGCCTCGTCAACAGATTAGATCTTAAAAAATTATGTAGATGCCATTATTGTGCGATTGGCAAGGCTCTGACTAATCGTCCAAAAAGTGCCAAAATGCCACATGCATTGTGAATGGAGGTATGTGAGCAAGGTGAGAATGTAGTCTAAACTGGAGGCGTAATATAACTTTATAATATACAATTGAAACACTATGAGTAATTAGGTTGTTGTTTGTACAATGAAGTACCCGTGCTTCTGACTGGCACTACCGCTGTGCTAATGCCAGGGTGAGGAGAGACCTGGGAGGCAGAGTGCCAGGGGAACAGAGCAGAAAATAGGATGACAAACTAAGTGCAGGAAAATGTAGGAAGAAAGAAATCAGAAATGAAAGAAGGAATTAATAGGCTTTTAACCTGTTTTATGGCAAATGTATATGTTGGTTCTGAAAATGCACATTTTCTTTAAGGTAACAATACCTTCTAAGCCGCGCGGGCCACCATTTTATGGGTAAAGCCACTAGTAAAGTAATGCTTCATATTAAAGGTTCTTTTGATAGAGAAAGACTTATGTGAAAGGTCTTCCCAATTCCACTTTTGTCCCCGCACATATATGCAAGAAAATCAGCCACATGGTTAAATTGATAGCCGGTACAGGGAAGAAAAGAAGGCAGTCTGATTACTTTACGGTTCTTTTGCAAAACTGATGAGACAGCAAATGCTATTCAATCCCATTAACAAGACTAAGCACGGCTTTTTTTTTTTCCTCACTCCTACTCCCTCACACACAAAAAAAAAAATCCTCACATTCCTCACATCAGGATGGTGTGATACGGTTCCACAATTCGGGGAGATTGGAAATTACAGGGCATCTGCAATGAAATTGGTTTTCTGTGGAAAACAGATGAATCACTTACTGCCAATGACTGGAAGGAAAAAGTACTTGTTTATGCCCTTCTGTAATGAATTTTTATGAGGTACAGTTTGCTGTTTATAGAAAAAAAAAAAAGAAAAAAAACTCACCGCACACTTAAGGCTTCGAAAAAATATAAGGTAATAGAATTGTGAATACTGTGCCGCAATTATTCGGGGAGGGAGCGAAGAATTCATGGTATAAAGCACCATACCAATCACATTATGTCGGCTGTAATGGCAAAATTAAAAATGCTCTACTATATGTAGACAAAATAAAGGATAAAATATTAGATTAAAATGCTGAAAGAAATGCTTAGATCAAATCTCAAGGACCAAGACAAATAAATCTTTATACTGGGAAGAACAAGAAAGGATCATCAGCAGGGACTCCTCAGTGGCTTCGATGGGGCTTACCAGCAAAGCTGAAGGAGTGACTTTGTGCTCTGCTGGACATCATTTTCATCAGAATCTGCCTACTTGAGGAAGCCAACCAAACGTGGTCAACTGCATTTTCAAGCCTGCCTCAAGTAAACAGATATTGATAAAAATTATGATGGATGGAACGCAAAGTCAGTCTGTCGGCATCATTCCATGTCAATGGCCCCAACAATGCAAATGTCCAAATTCCGTTTTCTAGGGATTCAAATGCAAGCCCTAATGGAGCCACAGACAATAGACGAATATGCAGTGTTAACATAAACCTTAGATTGTCAATAGGACAAGAGTCTGTGAGCATGTGCAGTAGGAAGCTCCGCCCCTGCCTTCCTGAGCAGTAGGAAGCTTCATCTTCTCCGTTCATGTGCAGTAGGAAGCTCCACATCTTCCATTCATGTGCAGTAAAAATCTCTGCCCTTCCCTTCCTGCACAGTAGGAAGCTCCATCTCTTACATTCATGTACAGTAGGAAGCTCTGCCCTTACTGCACAGTAGGAAGCTCCATCTCTTACATTCATGTACAGTAGGAAGCTCTGCCCTTCCTGCACAGTAGGAAGCTCCATCTCTTACATTCATGTACAGTATGAAGCTCCACCCTTCCCTTCCTGCACAGTAGGAAGCTCCATCTCTTACATTCATGTACAGTAGGAAGCTCTGCCCTTCCTGCACAGTAGGAAGCTCCATCTCTTACATTCATGTGCAGTATGAAGCTCTGTCCTTCCCTTCCTGTGCAGTAAGAAGCTCCATCTCTTCTATTCATGAGCAGTATGAAGCTCTGCCCTTCCCTTCCTGCACAGTAATAAGTGCCATCTCTTCCATTCATGCACAGTAGGAAGCTCCATCTCTTACATTCATGTACAGTAGGAAGCTCTGCCCTTCCCTTCCTGTGCAGTAAGAAGCTCCATCTCTTCTATTCATGTGCAGCATGAAGCTCCGCCCTTCCCTTCCTGCACAGTAATAAGCGCCATCTCTTCCATTCATGCACAGTAGGAAGATCCATTTCCTTTATGCAGAGAAGAAGGCTCCACCCCTCCCTTCCTTTGCAGTAGGAAGCTCCATCTCCTCCATTAATGTGCAATAGGAAGCCACGCTGCTGTGACCAGGAGATGACAGGAAGTAGGATAGGTTGTTATATCCAGGGCACAGCAGCAGAGCTTCCTATTGTACTTGCTCACAAGCACTCACTCATTTCGGAATCGCTTGAACAAAGAGGAAAGATAATGAAAAGGCATCAAGTATTAGATTTCTCCTTTTACTATATCACATGTTCCTACGTTTGATCAATGGCTTTGTTTATGACCGTTGTCGATCTATTTCTGAAGCATACTTGACAAATTCTGGTTGAGCCCATCGATCTATAATAGAATCAATTTTCTGGCATTTTTGACCCAACAACTACTCTACTGCAGATAAAAATACCAAAACTGTTCATAGGATGCATAACCAAATGCCCACTACAGATGCTACAGTATAATACTGAAGCATCAATTAAAGAAAATCTGTTCTAAACAGTTTGAGGGAAGGGGGATTGGGCTAAGTTAATGTTATCCATACCTTTACTGATATAATCTGTTGCTCTCTGACTGAATAATAGGTTTTAACTCATATGCAAATGAGGCTTAAGTGCTGTGGGAGTGTCATTCCCAAGCCTCTTTCTCCCTATTTCCAGTCTACTTCTGTTTGATTGACAGCTCACGGGTTTGACTACACAGCTAGTGATCTGTCAAGCAGAAAAAAATAGGACTGTGTGGGGAATAGAGCTGGAAAGCCAGAGGCCGTGAAGTGCTTTGACACTCCCAGAGCACTTAAGCCTCATTTGGATAGGCATTAAGACACTGATTTTTCAGTCAAAGAGCAACAGACTGCATCAGTAAAGGTGTGCATGACATCTTTCATAGAGAAATATGACTCTATATTTTTGTGGAGAGGGTGATCGTGGGATGCGGTCATGAGCAGAAGAGACATCAAAACAGATTACGGGAAGTGTAGGGCAGGGCTTTGTCTCAGCTCCTGCTCTCCTGTCTGTCAAATTACACACAAGCATAACAGAGCAGTGGGCTATCAGGGCAGGGAAGCCACTGGACAATGGCAACAGCCAATAAGGGAAAGCAACTTACTGCAAATCAGAGGTTTTTTTAGAAAAATATATATTTTTTTATTGTGACAAATGGTTCAAAAAGCAGCTGCTTATACTTGGATAAGGTCTTGTACTTGTCCGTTCTTCATGTGCAGACAGTACAATGAAACACTCATGATTTACAATGAAGTTTCTCGCCCCCACAGGCCAAGTTTCCAGGATCTCTCATAGAGGAGGAATATCAATGACAATTACTGCTGCAGTTACACCAATTATATCACTGGTAGAGTAGTCCGTCTATCCTCCAGACATGACCCGAGGATTGGAATTTAGAGATTCTGATTTACACTAGTCAGATCAAAATTGGTGAAATATTGCACTGTATGTTAAAACCTATTTATGCCACAACTGCCTTGTTTAGTGTGAGATAGATCAAAGGCAGGGTCTGATTAGCTTCTATATAGACTTAAAAGCCCTCGCAATTCAAAGCAAGCACAAGCACAACCAAACGGGTTAATGAACATACATACTTAATACAAAGGTGCCTTAAAAATGCATGCAGCTTTGAAGCCTGGCAAAGAACACTAGTTATCTTCCCAAAGAGCATATAACTTCAATTACCACCGGACTGCTTCTAATACAGGTCACATCATCAGCTCAGGGATAGCTTGGATTACAGTTTATAATCGGGTGGAACATTTTATAATTAGACCATGTAATATTGCATCACAATAGACACAAAGTAACTCATAGCCGTACAATCTTCACCATAGGCATTGTGATATCAGGGATAGAGAGCAATCATATCTCTGGCATGGGTTATTTTAGCAACAAAAAAAAAAAAAACAGGATCATACAGGTGCAAAAAAGAATCTGACCAGTCCATGGGAAATGGGATTGGCAACCTGCTGAAATGTGTATGTGTAGGCATACAGGTCTTCAATATGACCATAGGAACACAGTGTGATGTGTAATATGTGTATGAAGCCATTTATGCACCCTAAGCTGGGACTACACATATAGGGGTTCCTTTAGTCTACCCTACTTGTTAAAAATAACCTATCAGGAAAGTTTTAATACTGAATCTAGTGGTATGACTGTACATGTCCCAGAACAACAATAAAAATGTAAGACACTTGTAGTAATCCAATATGCCAGCATTGAAAAAAATTAAGCTTTTAAAATGCCCGACTAAACCACCTGTCCCCCCACTATTCCATGGCCTCTCCACTCTGTCAATCCCAGAGACTACAGTTCAAGACCCTAACCTTGGCATACAAAGCGATCCACAATCGGTCTCCTCCATACATCTGTGACCTAGTCTCCCGGTACTTACCTGCACGCAACCTCCGATCCTCACAAGATCTCCTTCTCTACTCCCCTCTTATCTCCTCTTGCCACAGTCGCATACAAGATTTCTCCCGTGCTTCCCCCGTACTCTGGAATTCTCTACCCGAACATATCAGACTCTTGCCTATCGTGGAAACCTTCAAAAGGAACGTGAAGGCCCACCTCTTCTGACAAGCCTACAACCTACAGTAACCCTCACTCCACCATACCGCTGCACGACCAGCTCTGCCCTCACCTACTGTATCCTCACCCATCCCTTGTAGACTGTGAGCCCTCGCAGGCAGGTACTCGCTCCTCCTGTACCAGTCGCTGACTCGTTTGCCATTTAAACATGTAAAGCACCATGGAATTAATGGCGCTATAATAATAAATAATAGCACCTGCAATTTAGTCTGGAAGTGCATTGTAGGTTCATCGATATACCCAGAGCACTTTGATACTGCTTAAATGAACTTCCGGGCTAATTTTTCATTTGGCTTTTAAATTTGATTTCTCAGCACGTCAGATTACTCCCAAGTTTGAGTAGTAAAATCTTCCTGACAAGTCGCAGTGAAAGTCGTCCGAACTTGTCTAATATGCACTGACAGATCAACTATTTAATTGATATGGCGGCCTACTGAATGCTCCCTGATCAATTCTTTAAGGAAATCTATCAGTGGGATCAACCCTACTAAGCTGTCTATAGCATGTAGGTCACAGGAAGCTGAATAAAATTTTGATATCTACGATCTGATGACTTATTACAGAGAAATTCACGTTTTCTTATATGTAAATGAGCTGATAGTTCCTGAGAGTCAGCCTGCAGAGATTACTTTAAATGAAAGGGGGAGTTACCAGTGTGAGAAATGTAACTAACACAGAACAGTAGAAGTAAACTTTGTCTCATAACAAACATGCTTGCAGCAGCTCTCACAGTTTTGCTGTATTGCAACACTGCCTGTGAGATGGAAGCTGAATCTAAGAGGAACCTACCGTCACGCAAAGTGAGGGAAGGAATAAGTGTACAACGACGGGAAAAGGGAGCCCAACAACTAGGGAAAGGGGGAGTGGAGACCCCCTAGGCAGTTCTAATATCACCCTGCCTACCCTATTGTCCCGATATAGGTTCTGCACCTATCGCCGAGCAGAAGCCTAAACCCTGAATAACGCTAGAGCTAGGCACTAGATAGGGAAGGGACGGGGTGAGCAATACTCAGGCCCCACTACAAACTAAAGACAACAAGGTAAACAAAGGAGTTACACTTAGCTTGAGCAGACACCAGAGAGATAACGTCAACTGTCCTCCAAGGGTACCAAAGACAAGAATAGCCGACTGCCAGTACTCCAAGTCTGCACAGAAGTACATAGAACTACCACTAGCGACTCTCTGGAGAAACGGAGCCATTTTTAAACTACCAAGCAAGGGTGTGTCAATAAGCAACAGAAGGTGGAGGTCGCTGCTGAGTCCTAAAGGAAGAAGGATAAAACTATACTACAGAGATAAGAGGATCAAGGCTGTGTCTGCAATGCCTAGTGCAGTGAGCTTCTACAGCCTGATCCAGAGCAACAGCCTGTCACACCTGACACCTACAGATGTGTCAATTAGGCCACAGCCCCACTATCAGTATTTGGTATTTTTTTCTCAGGAGTGGGAGCCAAAAACCAGGTGAGGAACAATCAGAGAAAAGGTATAATGGAAACAAGTGCACCAATTATGCACTTATCACCCACTCCTGAGAAAAAATACTGACCGAATACTAATAGTGGGGCCGTGGCCTTATAATATCACACAGCTCTGCAGCGGAATCAGAAGAGCAGTGAGCGACCATCACACTGGTAATGCCCCATTTACAATAATTTCTGGAGGCAGATTCTCAGGGAGATCAGTGTCCAGCCCATAGCTCTGAACTGCTACTCTATAATATAACCAGGGATGTGTCCTTCTGTTTGAAGCCTCTATAGACTGGCCACACAGTGCGCCTGCACAAAGACAGAATAACATCGCGACCGGGAAGACGAGGCAGGAGGAGTGTGGCGCTGGAGATAGCGGTATGCGTGGGCGCTGATTGCATACCGCGATCTCTGACGCCTTGAGGACATACTGGAGAGTACGGAAGAGGACTGTGGCACCAGAATCAGTGCCTGCGCATATTATCATTTCTGGCGCCATTTTTTTTTAGACAAATTTACACAGTGTCTTCAACAAAATGGCACAGTATGAGCTTGTGCCGAGTCCGGCACCATTTTATTTAAACTTAACTCAAGCCACACTGTGCCGTCCAACGCCCGCTGTCTCCATCCGACCGCTCTCCATTGGTGGTAGCACCGGCCATCGCAATTATCCCTGTGGCCGGCGCGTGTGCACTGCCATGTTGACATTGTAGTAATTACTTCAATAAAATGACACCAGAGTCAGCACGTGTGCATACTGTGCTATCTGGCTCCATTTTATTGAAGACACTGTATATGCGAATTCACAGACACAGGGTCTGCAAAAAAAAAAAAAAAGTAGACAGAAATGTACCAAAAAAAATGCTCGCCACCTGGGTGTAGAACAGGTTTAATAGCTAGTTTACATATGAGAAAACAAGGATTTTTCTGAAGACATTGCATCGCAGATATTAAGGTATTGTTTTATTCAACATTCTATGATGAGAATCCATATAAATGGCTTAGGAGGGTTGACCCAACTAACAGATTTCCATTTAGCTTCTCAGGAAAAGCCAAATATTCTGGTGTACTGGGAAGTTTGGAACGAGAGCTGTTGGCCAACAGTCAAATGTATATTTGGGCACCTTTACTATGGTCAGCGTCTCGACTTTAGGCCACGGCCCCACTATCACTATTTGGTCAATATTCGATCAGTATTTTTTTTCCCCAGGAGTGGGAATTAAAACCAGGTGAGGAACAGAGAAAAGGTATAATAGAAACAAGTCACCAATTCTGCATTTATCACCCACTCCTGCTTTTGGCTCTCACTCCTGAGAAAAAATACTGACCGAATACTGACCAAACACTGATAGTGGGGCTGTGGCCTTAAGAAGAAAACGTTAATTGTGTTGCAAACTGGCAAAGCTCAGAAGTTGTGTTACTTAAAATGAGAAGTGCACCAAAAGTTTAAGTGTAAAAAAGTAAGCCAGGAGGTGGTATAAATTAAACCAAAGTGTCTAACAATGCATCAAAAACGATCATCCAGAATGAGCCAGTGTGATGAACTAGGTGCATAGCAATACTGACTAATCTAGGTTTGCACAGTTGGTATTTTTATTAATTGCATACACAGCATGGTCCATAGAAATGTGGTGGGTATCTTCATACACGGAGGGCAATTTTTAACTGAAATCCATTCACAATGTTGCCATTTTATTATATATTTAGAAAGATTAAAAAAAAAAAAAAAAAGGTAAGCAGACAAAAATTACACAAGCTCAGCCATTTATATCATTACTTTAATTTCAATATTACATCATATTAATAAGAAAATGGACAAGTGTGAAAAATTAAATATTTTATTCTAAACATTAGATACCAGCATTTCATTTCACATCCAGTTCTACAATTGAATTAATCACAATAAAGAACAAGCAAAAACACATGGCGATTAGTCACCTACAGGATTTTAGCTGTTGGTTTTAGTAGCATTTCTCCATAGTGTGAGCATGGATAGTATGGATTATCCCTTGTGTTTAGTAGTTCGTCCCCATTGACCTCAAGGGGAAACATTAGTGCATATAAAACAACTCTAAATGAGTCAATATTTTACCAAGGCCACAGTAAGGTAAGATTCCAACAGCTTATGTCACGTCAGGGTCACATACGGCTCTACAGATGGGCGTCCTTTCCTTTCGGAGGAGACCCATGTTTGGCTTCTATCCATAGTCATGCTACAAGGCTCGGTAAAGGGTTGGACAAGTTAGCTACCTCCTATAAGTAGGACACATTATTTTCTCCCTTCTGAACTAACTTAATGTCATTGTCTACCCAGGGGATTAAATGCAAATATTTGAGGCCAAAATCATTTTTGTAATAGGGATTCAGTAAAAAAAAATTTGCACTTTTTTTTTCCCCGAGGCTCTGTTTCTTGCACACTCAACTTTGTGGTCTGTGGTCATAAATCAGCTGAGAAAAGTTCCGAAAAAGACAAGTATAAAATGTGTCAAAGTTGGACAACCCATTTAATTCCATTACTTCTTTCTCCATGGAGCACGGCCTGGCCTCTGAAACTTTGTACTCCAGCTTGTGGTGTCTACAAATAGAAGCCGTACAATCTTCCTCCCCTTCTAAGGCCATACTGCATTGCTAAACATCTTGAGAAGTCATAGGTAGGACATCCTGAAGCACTGGAATGGTAAGGGTGCTTTCACATTGCGTTCAGGCACCCATTCGGTGAACCTGTCGGGACTTAAAGTCTTAACTCCCCTCAAAACTTGTAGTAGACCGAGTGTCCTCCTCCAGTAGGTGTATACGTCCGAAAATGATGCACGGCCGAGCGCACTTTCGCTTTGCCGGCACTATTATAGTTGATGGCTCAGTCGGCGCATACGTCCAAAACCAGTTTTGAGGAGAGCCCCAACAGGGCCACCGAATGGGTGCCTGAACGCAATGTGAAAAAAGGACAGGAACACAGCTCAGTCCCAGCTGGACATACTTTGGAGCTGCAGCCCCCAACCTTATGCTTAACACAGTATGGCGACTTGCTCCGAATTGGGGTCATCGATCTTTGGCTCGGGTGCATATTTAGCACCTGGAGTGCATGTAGCATGCATCCAAGGTATGTCTGCTGAGGAGCCACTTGAAAAATGTTGCAGCAGCTTTCAACAGCATCAGAAATGATAGGTCACTGGCAACTTATTTTTGCCAAAACTGGAAGATCGTTAACAGTAAACAAGCCATTAGCAATTAATTTCTAATGATTAGAAAGCTGCTGTGACAATAGAGAACCGGCCTTTCAGCAGACACCTCTAATGCATGTAACACACACATCAAGCGCCAAGTGTAATCTCAACCTGAGGAACCTAAGGTTCGGATCTGCTAACCATGAGAGAATGACAGCTCTATGTCTGTAATGGGAGGAGAGCTTGATTTTCAGAGGGTAGCTACATATGTAGAGGGTTTTCTCCTTTTCAAAAGCATAAAACTGTTTGCTTGCCCATTGAGTACCTAAAGCCAACATGTTTGTGTAAAATACAACAGACGGGCAATTTCCTAAAATAATAAATATTGCTGGAGACATTTTTCTAGTACTCAAACTTTTTCCTTTTACGAGGAGCAGGGGATATTTCCACAATCATACCTTTTTAAAAGTGCATGCTCTCCCTTTGTGATATTTGGCACCACTGATTGGAGAGTTACATAAAGTTCCTCAGACAAATGACACTTTTGGTGTTCTCATAGGGGGTCTATCACAAATAGCCAGTTTTGGAATATCCAGTCAACATTGCATAAATAGTAATTGGGTGTTTAATATATGGGAATGCCCACTAGACTAGAATAGAGTATAACCACAAGTGTGCCGCCAACTCTCCACCAGAAACTGAAGAATAAAGTGCAAAGTGCCTTTTATTGGATTCTAAACTTAAAGGAAAAGTTTTCACTTTATTACTATTAAGGTCTTCATACACAGAAAAGTTAGCCAAGGCAGTAGATTTTAAAGTGGCTAGCCAAGCATCTAACGTGTGTAGGGACTCCCCCACATTTAAAGTCAGGGAAAGAGGAATAGTGCATGCTGAATGTCAATTCTCAAAACTTCTGATGTTCTTGGAGAGAAGACAGTTTGGCAGTGGCTCGCTCCCTTCTCCCCATTCAGAACACATACATGGTCAGTCAAACTTCCAAGTTTATTTCCTTTAACTCCTGCACACATCCGCTGCACATATACAGCGGATGTTATTAGAGGGTTAAGAGTGCTACAGGCTGTGATTACATTAAGGTCATGGCTTCTGTTTTAATGAAGCTATGACATCTCTGTTGTCAAACAGGTCCTAACAAATGCTGATCAATAATCACTGACTCGTGAGCCCGTCCATTCCAGTTCTTTTTTTCTTCTCTTTCTTTCGACAAGAATAAAAGTTGTAAATGACAATTTTTCCCATAAATTAAAAATAAAACCGGAACGGAATCCAATGCCAATGTCAACAATGGCTGATCATTTTTGACTCATGTAAACCAGTCTCAGATCAGCTCACGATCAAACAAGATCCTTATAAATGTGTAGATTGGATGATTTATGCCAGAACGTGGCCTCATCTATATGGGGGATGCACCGACAAGACGATGCTGTAAGAGGACAGAACGATCGCTGGATTGGTATACAGTTGACTGCTAGTTGGTATCGTGCGTAAATCGTCACCTCTAAAATGGGCTTCCAATAACTTTGCTGGACCTTTTAATATAACTTTTCAATACTATTAGATGTTAAAAGGGAATCTGTCAGCACATTTGACCTATCTAAACTATTAATATGGGCATACAGGTTATAGACTGCTGAGGAGAGTGATATCAGATGTCTTGTGGAGAAATCATCTTTTATCACTCTATAAAAGTGCCCTCTTCCAGGCTCTGGGGAGGACGCTGTCTGGAAGAGAATTGAGGGATTATTATACATGACGGAGGAGTTACCAGTGTGAGACAAGTAACTAACAGAGAACAGAAGAAATGAAATTTGTCTTCTTGCAAATACATCTTTGCTTCTCTCCGAGCTCTGCTGTATTGCAAAAATATAGCAGCCCTGTATGCCTGTGAGATGGAAGCGGAGAGGAACCTGCAGATGTGTCAGGTATAGTCACACACAGCCCTGCAAGTGGGATCAGGAGAGCAGAGGGCGGCCATCACACAGGCATCTCCCCCTTCATGTATAATAAGCTCTGGAGGCAGCGTTATCTTCCGGGCAGCGTCCTCCACAGAGCCTGGAACAGCTCATTTATATAAAGAGATATCGTCGAAAGACGATTTCGCCACAATAAAACATCTTATATGAGGCATACAGGAGTCACTCACCTCAGCAGTCTATTACCTGTATGACCATATTAATAGTTTAGATAGGTCAAATGTGCTGACAGATTCCTTTTAAAAGGATCATCTGGCCTAAGACTACGGAGTACATGGAACATTTGCGTTTTCTAGTTTCATGGAAATAAAGCTTATTGATCAAAAAGAAAAAAAAGTTTTGGGTGGTTTGTTTGTGGCACTGTACCAGGGTCAGTTAGACAGGACATGGGTTTTCACTCTCCGCTTGTAAATAACATTTGTTTTACAGTGTTGGGTGCATTAAAATCTCTGCTTGGTGTCAGTATATATTAATATATCAAAGTCAAGCTCGATTTCCTCTCTACTATGCGACAATCCCAAGACGCCCTGATAAGAATGCTGGTGCAGATTGGTGGCACTTGGTTATTTGCTAATGCTCCCAAACTTTGTATTAGTTAGGAGGATCCAGCAGTTAACATCTGTTAATACTCCATAGCATGCTACAGTAATAGAAACATGTTCTTCATATGTGGCAATACTAGATCGTAATTAAAGATGAAAATCTCATGAAATATTCACAAGTCTCAGTGGAATTCAGTTTACGATCGACTTCTACATTTCATCTTATGCAAATTGGTTCTCCTCTAGAAGAAAAACTATATTAAACTAAACCAGGCAACCATCTGTAGACAGCCTTCCAGGATTCTGCCCTTTGTCAGGGTAGTGAAGGGACTTGGTTGGCTGAATAAAATGACTCAACTCTGGATGGAGGGAGCTTCTGGTTCTCATTGTCTCGCACCAGAAGGCATCCCAGCCAGCCAACCGGGACCCATCTCTTTACCGATGTGGGGCTAAATTCTGAATCAACTGTCTACACAAAAAGGTATCGAGCATGGAAAATTTGAAATTGTTTTCTTCTTTCTGGAGGAGAGCTCATTTGCATACTCTACCCATGAAGCTTTGCCTGGAACTAGTCCCCCAGAGGTCCTTTTTATCTTACAAGGTATGAACCTCAGAGATTTCAATCTTGAACTCCAGGGGCTGCAGGCTGTGTACCTGGGTACTACACTTCGGACATGTGAAATACATGTCAGCCATGTAATTGCTTTTAATGCAGTAATAGCAAAAGACATGAGTGCAACCGATGGTATGAGGCATTGTGGGCCATTCTCCACACAGGCAGCATTCCTTGCAGATGGTGGCTACGGATGGGTCAGCAAGTCGCAGCCCTTTGACTGGCTTACACCAAGAGAACAACTTCGATTTTAGCTTTTGAGTATTAACAAGGGGCAGGAGAAATATCAAGAATTCAGCAAATCCATGCCACAAAATTTCCCTGTTCATGTAATCAAAGCCAACTTGCCGCACATCTTGGGGTTTCTTGAAAACGGATCGAATGCCGAGCAATCGTTCGGTCAATGTTGCAAACTTTCCTTGCTGTAGAAAAATTAAGAAGTTTAAGAGTCCGAAGACCTTGGCGAGTCCAGAAACAATGTTAATTATATGCTTCATCCTGAGAAATGATGACCCGAAAGGGTTATTACTGAATATGTCATAGGACCTTTCCTCTAACCATTTGCCCCCAACTGATAACAGCGCGAACCATACTTTCTGCTGTTTATTAAGTGGCTGGTATTTCGGAGTCTGAGACAAGTCGTTTTTGTAATGAATGTTCAGTATTGCCTGGCCCACAGTCGCATTCTTGGAATAGACGGTGTATCTCCACAAAAACAGCCATAAAAAAGCTTTAATCTCCGCTTCGTAGCGGCTCAAAAGTCCTGGTTTGAAGCCTTGAAAACAACTATTAAACTGAGTCCAGATTAATTGCTCCAATGCCTTGTTTAGTTCAATAGCATCCAGTTGACTAATTCTTAATACAGGATTTATGTCTTCCATATTGTTTTTAGCCATGGCCGATTCAACTGCAGGGAAATAAATCAGGTTATTTAACATGCAGAATAATTATCTGAATGAAAAGCTCCAAGTCTAATTCAGACCATATATTATCATCAAGGTCAATGAAGAAAGCTGTAAAAGGGCAAATTCTGGTTATTAACATTAGAGACTTCGGCATCCGAGTGGCTCGCTGGCTAGCCTTCTCTTACCTTACACCATTTGGGCCATGGTTTGGGATCCATAATGTCAGCATATCAAAGTACCTTGGTTTCTGCACACTTGTTTAAGACAGATTGCTATGAAACTGGCTATAATGTAGGCGCAGAGGGGAACATGTCATACGCCAGTCTTCAAGCCAAGTACCATATGCATGTAGCTCCACATCTTCTACTACAGAGACACCTATAATGATTAAAAGGGGTTGTCTGATGAGTGGTTGCATTAAGCTGGGATATCAATCTATGACCATGCTCTCCTCCAGGGACAGCATGGTCGGACCATTATAGTTAATGGCTAACCATGTGAACTTAGCGGTTAGCGCTTTCCTATTGCTTCACTCAAGTGATTGACAGGATCCCAGTGACTGAATGTTGATGGCATTTCATAGCACTAGGTCATCAATGTCTGCTGCAGACAGATCCTTTAAAATGGATCTGTAAGCTTAATATGCTCAGCTTAATAAGAACAGCATATAACATGCTGTGACAAAGTCACTGGCAAAGTACTGGAGAGGAGATATGTAGCACTGAGGTTGTTAGCTTCAGTGATCTGAACCTAGGAAAATTCTCCAGCACACTAAGTGCTGAGAGGGGTTAATCGGCCATGTTTAGGGCTAGGTTGAGTGAACATCTATAGAGTGGGTGGGAGGCTGTTCAACATATCTCCACCCCAGGGTGGAGTCTAGAGGATAAATACACAGCCTTCTGGCTCATTTAGTGTTGGGTGGTTGGGTGTGCCTGGAGCTGCAAGCTCCAGAGCAGTGTTTTCACGATAAGGAAAGCTGAACCTTTTGTTTTGTTCCTGAGCGGGTAGATCCCAGCAGCAACAACGTCTGTGCCATACGTGGTTTTTTTTGTTTTCCAGTTAGGCCACAATGGCAGTGTTTGTTTTGCTAAGGCTACACTGGCTTATGCAGTACCTTTAAAAAACCAGTGGAAGATTTAAAGAGACAGCGTTCCTGTGTCTACCTCTATGTGCATCCAAGTGAGCTGATCTACCACAAGGTGCAGGTCCGTACTTCTGGTAACTAAACTGTACAATGAAAATGTGTGTTTTTTTTGGCTGCTACCAGATCTACAAAATGTTAAATGCAGCACAGATAGGTCAGAGGATTCAGCTGTCAGATCCACTCCCAAAAAGTAAAAAGACGTAGTTACTTACCGGTAACGGGATTTCTCAGAGCCCATGAAGAGAGGGGATCCGCCCTTCATGGACAGGAAACCTACAGATAAAAAGGGCGGTACCTCTCTCCCACATCAGTTGCTTACAGAGCATTTAGTAACACAAAATTTAACTTTTTTTTTTTTTTTAAAAAAAAGCTCATCAGGAACACCATGTGACTACACTCCCTGACAGAAGTTATGTCACTTATCCATGTTATGTAAATAAAAGCTTATAACCAGACGTTAAATTCATCCATTGGTTTTATAAATTACTCTTGAAAGCTGAAACCCTCCGAAGTTTGGTATAGGTTAAGAAAATAAATTGGCATCAATGCTGAAATATTGATCATTTAATGAACACAGAAGGGTCAGATTTTGGCAAGACAAAAGTTTGTCACCTGGTCATATAATGCACCCAATCCTAGGTTTACATCCTCACCAGAGCTCAGTAAATGATCGGTTAATTAGTGGGTGTGTATAAAAAGAAACCCAGCACCCCAGATTTTCACTTGAACTGCAACTTGAGCTCTGACAACATGCCAAAAATCCACCCTGTGACCAAAGTCTTGATCATCAAGAGGCTGAAGACCAGATCCACTGCAGAGGTGGCTGGCACCTTTAATGTGTCTCAGCGTCAAGTACAAAGAATTAAAAAAAAGATTTGAAGAGACTGGAGATGTGTTTGACAAGCCCAGGTCCGGCAGACCCCGCAAGACAACTGCTCAGGAGGAACGTTTGTTGGTTAGAAAATCCAAAGCAAGCCCCTCTTCCACTGCAACAGAGCTACCACAGGCCTGGTCACCTCAAGTCCCTGTGTCAACTAGAACAGTTTGTAGGATTCTGTCTTGAAATGGCCTCCATGGTCGAATCAGTGCCCAGAAGCCAGCACTAAACAAAAGGCAAATAAAAAACCGTGTGGTATTTGCAAAGTCCCACAGCCTGCTAAACAGATGGACACTGGAAAAGTGGCAGAAGGTGGATTTCTCTGATGAATCTTCAGTAGAATTACACCACAGCCGCCGCAAATACTGCAGGAGACCTACTGGAGCCCGTATAGATCCAAAATACACCCAGAAAACAGTTAAATTTGGTGGTGGAAAGATCATGGTCTGGGGATACATTCAGTATGGGGGTGTGCGAAACATTTGCAAGGTGGAAGGCAATATCAAGAAGTATTAGCTGACTCTTACATTCCAAATCATGAGAGGCCAAATTCTGCAGCAGGATGGTGCTCCATCTCATACATCCATCTCTACAACAAAGTTCCTCCAGGCAAAAAAGATCAAGGTGCTAAAAGACTGGCCAGCCCAGTCACCAGACATGAACATCATTGAGCATGTTTGGGGTAGGATGAAAGAGGAAGCTTGGAAGACAAAACCAAAGAATCTAGATGAACTCTGGGAGGCATGTAAGACTGCATTCTTTGCTATTCCTGATGAATTCATTAATAAATTGTATGAATCATTGTTGAACCGCATGGATGCAGTCCTTCACGCTCATGGAAGTCACACAAAATATTAAATATGACTAATAGCACCACAACTTCAATCACCAATGTTATGCAACATATATTTGTATTTTAAGATAATTATTTGTTTGAATATCACATTAATTTCTGTGGGCGACAAAACTTTTGTCTTGCCAAAATTTGACCATTCTGTGTTCATTAAATGATCAATATTTCAGCACTGATGCCAATTTATTCTTAAATAAATCAATTTATAAAACCAATGGATGAATTTAACATCAGGTTATAAGCTTTTATTTACATAACATGGATAAGCGACATCTTCTGTCAGGGAGTGTACATATAAGTAACAAATAAGTGTGCACACCCGCGCATGAAGGGAGGGAATGTACGGGTGCCGTCATGGGCTCTGAGAAATTCCGTTACTGGTAAGTAACTAAGTCTTTCTCTCTCCCCTCCCCCCCCCCCCCACCCATGACGGCACCACAGAGAGAACTGCAGAGAAGTATCGTTAGGGAGGGACCACCGCTTCCAGAATCCTTCTACCAAAAGTAAGGTGTGATGTAGAGGTTAGATCCCGCTGGTAGTGTTTAAAGAGGTTGTCCGGTACTTTTTTTTTTTTCCTTTTTTTAAGTTGCCCAATATATTCAGCAAGTGGGCATAAGTATCTCTGTAAATACCATGTGTTGCAGATAATGCCTGTGAGCAGCGCTATCACTGGCCTCTCACAGTCACCACGTAACCCCTGGCTGCAGCCGGCGCGGACGTCACGACAAGTCCAGGCTGCAGCCGAGGGTCCCTCTTCCGTGTTCCACCGGTAGCTGCTGGGTTATGGGCGGGGTTATTCCCCTGCGCCACACACTGCATCCAAAGCACGCTCTCCCTCTCCCCATTCATTGGAAAATCGTGCGGTGGATGCTGGGTGTGAAGCAGGGAAATAAAACTACCCACAACCCAGCAGCCACCGTGTGGACCCCAGTGCTGAGTCACACCTCACTTCTGACGTCAGCGCTGGGTCACGTGATACCTGTGAGCGGCCACCGATAATGCCTATGAACGACGCTATCAGCAACCCAAGGTATTTACAAATATACTTATGCCCACATGCTGAATACATTGGACAATTTAAAAAAGTACCGGACAACTTCTTTAAAGAATGTAGAAGGGCAAGACCAGGTCGCAGCTCTACATATCTGTTCTATTGAGGCACCGGCTTTCTTCGCCCAGGGGGCTGCTACTGCCCTTGTCGAGTGAGCTTTGATTCTCCGTGGCAGATTCCCCTCTTGACGAATACGCCAGGGAGATGGCGTCTCTTATCCATCTTGCCAGTGTGCCCTTGGAAGCTTTTCTGTCCCTTCCGAGGTCCCTGGAAACGCAGAGCCCTATCCTTTCTACACTCTCCTGTGGCCTCTAAGTATTGGATAATGCACCAACATCTAAGGTGTGTAGGTCTTTATCCCCCTTGTTCTTAGGATTAGGGCAAAAGGAAGGGAGGGTGACCTCCTGAGATCTATGAAAGTGTGACTCCACTTTAGGTAGGTATGCTGGGTCAGTCCTAAGGGTCACCCGGTCCTCTAGGATTAGAGTGAAGGGGGGAGGGGGGGGCTGCCGATAGAGCTTGTATGTCGCTAACACTTTGTGCGGATGTGAGCTACTAAGAGTGATGTCTTAAGAGATAGGGTTTTTAGAAATGCATCCAATAAAGGTTCAAAGGGAAGTTTGGTTAGGGTTGTAAGGACTAAGTTTAAGTCCCAAGGAGGAGGAGCATCTCCAGAGGGGATGGGTCTAGACCTGGCTGATGCCTTGATGAATCTAGATATCCACCTATTTCTGGCCAGGTCACAATTGTTTAAGGCTCCTAATGCCGCCACTTGAACTTTCAGTGTGCTTGTGGCCAGACCCAGTTCTAATCCCCTCTGTAGAAACTCTAAGATGTAAGAGGGACCTCCCCTTGTAACTCAGAACCTGAATAAGAGAGGAATTTTTCCAGGTTTTCCCGTAAAGTCTGGTAGTTACGGGTTTCCTACCCTGTAGTACAGTGGAGATCAAATTTGGGGAAAAACCTCTATCCCTTAAGAGCGCCCTTTCAAAATTCAGGTCATCATGTGTAGGATTTGCTACCTGAGGATGGAGGACTTGTCCCTGGAAAAGGAGTTCAGGAAGAACCCAGGGGTCAGAGGTGGACATTATCCTCAGCCAGGAAAACCAGGGCCTCTTTGGCCAGAAGGGTCTATCAAGATTACGCTTGCCCTGTCTTCCCTGACTTTCCTCAGAACTGCTGGAATCAGGGAAATCGGGGGAAAGGCATAGGCTAGGTGGTAGTTCCATGGGTTTCTAAATACATCTAATGCTGCTGGGTTCCCTTGGGGTTTATTGAGCAGAATGTGTCTACTTTTTTGTTCTGCCAGCTGGCAAATACAGTACAGACCAAAAGTTTGGACACACCTTCTCATTTAAAGAAATTTGTACAATTTTCATAGTCATGAAAATGCAGATTCACACTGAAGGCATCAAAACTATGAATTAACACATGTGGAATTATATACTTAGCAAAAAAGTGTGAAACAACTGAAAATATGTCTTATATGCTAGGTTCTTCAAAGTAGTCACCTTTTGCTTTGATGACTGCTTTGCACACTCTTGGCATTCTCTTGATGAGCTTCAAGAGGTAGTCACTGGAAATGGTTTTCACTTCACAGGTGTGCCCTGTCAGGGTTTAATAAGTGGGATTTCTTGCCTTATAAATGGGGTTGGGAACATCAGTTGTGTTGTGCATAAGTCTGGTGGAAACACAGCTGATAGTCCTACTGAATAGACTGTTAGAATTTGTATTATGGCAAGAAAAAAAGCAGCTAAGAGAAGAAAAACGAGTGGTCATCATTACGTTAAGAAATGAAGGTCAGCCAGTGCGAAAAATTGGGAAAACTTTGAAAGTGTCCCCAAGTGAAGTTGCAAAAACCATCAAGCGCTACAAAGAAACTGGCTCACATGAGGACCGCCCCAGGAAAGGAAGACCAAGAGTCACCTCTGCTTCTGAGGCTAAGTTTATCAGAGTCACCAGCCTAAGAAATCGCAGGTTAACAGCAGCTCAGATTAGAGACCAGGTCAATGCCACACAGAGTTCTAGCAGCAGACACATCTCTTCAACAACTGTTAAGAGGAGACTTTGTGCAGCAGGCCTTCATGGTAAAATAGCTTCTAGGAAACCACTGCTAAGGACAGGCAACAAGCAGAAGAGACTTGTTTGGGCTAAAGAACACAAGGAATGGACATTAGACCAGTGGAAATCTGCTTTGGTCTGATGAGTCCAAATTTGAGATCTTTGGTTCCAACCACAGTGTCTTTGGGCAACGCAGAAAAGGTGAACGGATGGACTCTACATGCCTGGTTCCCACAGTGAAGCATGGAAGAGGAAGTGTGATGGTGTGGGGGTGCTTTACTGGTGACACTGTTGGGGATTTATTCAAAATTGAAGGCATACTGAACCAGCATGGGTACGACAGCATCTTGCAGCGGCATGCTATTCCATCCGGTTTGCGTTTAGTTGGACCATCATTTATTTTTCAAAAGGACAATGACCCCAAACACACCTCCAGGCTGTGTAAGGACTATTTGACCAAGAACGAGAGTGATGGGGAGCTACGCCAGATGACCTGGCCTCCACAGTCACCAGACCTGAACCCAATCGAGATGGTTTGGGGTGAGCTGGACCGCAGAGTGAAGGCAAAAGGGCCAACAAGTGCTAAGCATCTCTGGGAACTCCTTCAAGATTGTTGGAAGACCATTTCCGGTGACTACCTCTTGAAGCTCATCAAGAGAATGCCAAGTGTGCGCAAAGCAGTCATCAAAACAAAAAGGTGGCTACCTTGAAGAACCTAGAATAAGACATATTTTCAGTTGTTTCACACTTTTTTTATTATATAATTCCACATGTGTTAATTAATAGTTTTGATGCCTTCAGTGTGAATGTACAATTTTTATAGTCATGAAAATACAGAAAAATCTTTAAATGAGAAGGTGTGTCCAAACTTTTGGTCTGTACTGTAGGTCTATGGAAGGGTATCCCCACATTTCTGTGATTTGGTTGAACACTAACTGATTCAGCTCCCATTCGCCCCATCTCAACTGGGTCCGACTCAAGAAGTCTGCTGTGAGATTTTCTGTTCCTTTTATGTGAAGGGCAGACAGAGACCCCAAATTTTTCTCGGCTAACAGGAAGCTAGATTTTGCTACTTGTAGTAGAGAATGGGACCGGGTCCCCCCTGGTGGTTTAAGTACGCCACTACTACCCAGTTGTCTGAGTACACTCTTACATGGTGGCTGTGTAGAGTGTTTAGAAATTGCGAAAGGGTGAATTTTACCACTAGAAGTTCCTTCACGTTGGAGGATGCGGTTTTTAAGTCCTCTGTCCAGATCCCCTGGGCTATTTGGTCATATAAGGGAGCCCCCCCACATCCCCTGGAGCTTGTACCTGTGGTCAGAACCAAAGATCGTCCATGGAACACCTTGGGTTAAACTGTCGACTTTCGCCCACCATCTTAAGGAAAGTAAGGGTTTTGGCGACAACGTTAGCTGACAGTCTAAGTGCCTTTTTAGAGATTTTTCTGCCCCCAAGATTTCCCACTGCAAGTCTCTGGTATGCATCTGGGCCTATCAGACGCCCAGGATACAGGCAGTCATGGAACCTAGGAGAGACATTGCTTTCCGCAGAGTAGTAGAGGGGGTGATCCCTTACTTGAGATATCCGAGCCATCATTTTCAAAAAATTTTCTGTTGGGAGACGGCACTCCTGATTTCTCATATCTATTAAAATGCCTAGATACTCTTGTACTTGGTCCGGCTCTATTTTGGACTTTAGGTTCAAAAGCCAGCCAAAGTTAGTCAAGGAATCCATGACCCTTGTCAGTTGGTCCTTGCAATGATGGAAAGCGCTGCCTATTATCAGCAAATCGTCCAGGTACGGGGTAATCCAAATGTTTTGCTCCCTTAGGTGAGCCATTACCTCCGCCACTTTCTTTGTGAAAACCCATGGGGCAATGGCTAGTCCAAATGGGAGGGCTGTATACTGGTAGTGTTTGACTATTCCCTCTATCAATATTGCTACCCTTAGGAATTTCTGGTAATTTTTGTTTATGGGGACATGGTAATAGGCGTCCTTCAGATCCAGGACAGCCATAAAACAGTCTGGAAACAGTTTTGCTGACGACTTAGACTCCATCTTGAAGGTTTGAACCTTCAGAAATTTGTTCAATTTTTTCAGGTTTAGGATTGTCCTGAAAGTCCGGTCCAGTGTTTTTCTCAGGAACACAGGGGAGTAGAATCCTTTGTGCTAACTGTTCTACATCTGAGGACCTCTTAGGGGTTATGACAACGTTCGGTCGGGGAATGGAATGAAACTGAAATTTTAGACCAGATTTTATTATTAGGTCTAAAAATCTGATAGCCATCGGATATTTTTTCCCAGGGTGGGAGGAAATTTAAAAGTCCCTGCCCCCCCCCCCCCCCACCTGGGGACAACCCTCATTGGGCAGGTTGGCCGGGGGGGGGGGGGGGGGGGTGTTGTACATAAACCCTTTAGTTTTTTTCTTCGGATGAATTTCCTGCTCTGAAAGGGCTTCCAGTAAGAAGTACTAGAGAGGACAGGGAAACGTTTTTTGTTATCCCCAGCCTTGTTGAGGATATTATTGAGCATGGGTCCAAATAGGAATTCACCCTCACAGGGAATGGAACACAGCTTCGATTTTGTTTGGGGGGTCTCCTGGCCAGCATTTAAGCCAGAGGGCCCGCCTGGCTGCGTTAGAGAAGCCCGCAGTCAGGAAAGCTGCTGCGCCTTTCATTACAGAGATGGAGCCTAATATACGGTCTCTGGATGTTTTGCTCTTTAGCGTTTTTTCCAGTTGGTCTAGCCAGAGAATTAATGATCTGACCGTACATGTGGCTACTACTGAGAGTTTCAATCTTCCCCCTGTGGCCACCCAAGCCCCTTTTAGGAAGGTATCCGCTTTTTTGTCCATTGGATCCTTCAGTATCTCCATGCCCTCAAATGGCAGAGAAAATTTCCTAGAGGCTTTAGCAATTGCCACATCTAACTTTGGTGCTTTTCCCACCCAAAATGAATTTACTGGGTCCTCAAAGGGGTACTTCCTCTTAGGGGGACAAGAGGCCCTTTCGGTGTTTTTTTTTAATTTTTTTTTTAAACACTCTTAATCAAGGAATGGACTGTCATTGAGAGGGAAAGATCTTTTCTTTTGTTCTAGGCCACTGAACATCATGTCCTGAACAGATCTCTTGGGACGAGTATCTACCAACCCCATAGTGGACCTGACTGTTTTAATTAAATTATCCGTTCCTTCTATGGGGATTCAGCTGCGTCCGCCTCCATCCCTGGAGGAAGATGAGGATGAAGATGAGAAGGACGAATCTGAATCTATCACCTCCACGTCTGGACTGCTAGACCCTGATACCAGGGACAGGTTCCTGGTTTTTCCCTCCCCTCTGAAAGGATTTAAAGGCATTTTCTACCTGGGATTAATCAAGGTCCTGAGCTCTGAGGCAAACTTAGGGGGTCTCCTCGCAGATTGTCTGTTCAACACAGGAGCTGCAGAGTCTTTTCTCCCATGTGCAAAGTGCACAGGTCCTATGTTTGGACTTGCCCGTACTCTTCCTTCCCTGATGAGAGAAGGGGAAAAAAAAAAAAAAAAAAAAAAAAAAAAAAGGGGGACCCCTCCAGCTGTGCCGGCCTTGATTGTTTTAATCAGCCTGCCGTGCTTGCAGGACCTTCGTGCACCACACTCCCTATGGAGATTATGTGTGCGCATATCTCCCACGTATGGGCGTGTCCCCCTCGATGCTGTTGCGGGGACACTGTACAGGGCAGCGTCTGACCCTAGCACGCATGCGCAGTGGGACCCGGAAGGCCCAGGCCTACTCACCACCCTAGCACGCCGTCACCGCCGGAAGACGCGGCAGGTCCGCAGCTGATGCTGCCTCCTTCAACCTCTGCGCCGCATCTCCCCGCCACCCTGGAGGTCCGCTGACCTCAGCGGTGGCGCTTAAGGCAACAGAGGCAGGGAACCCCCGCTGCCTGAGCCGGTCTGGCCGAATATGGTATCTCATCCTGATCTGTCGTTTGGATTTGTCTTCAGGTATGCTTCTTGGATCACTGTTGGTCCCTGTCAAGGACAGGAAACCAACTGATGCGGGAGAGGTACCGCCTTTTTAGCTGTAGGTTTCCTGTCCTTGAAGGGCGGATCCCCTCTCTCTGTGGTGTTGTCATGGGGGAAGGAGAAAATAATGAGCCCTTGTCCTTACCTACCAGTTTTCTTATTCCCATTTTAGAAAATAAGAGAAGATATGAGCATATAACTGTTCATGCAAAGCAGTTATTAATCTAGTACAGTTCTGCATGGAGTATACAATCATGCTGATGCCAACGTGCATGAAAACAATAGCATGAAAATTATGTAATGTATGTTTTGGAAGAAATAGAGGAAACCCCTGAACACAAAGCAAGAACACACAAACTTCATATTAATAATACTCTGGTCACACTGTATGTAACCTAAAGCCCAGGTGCAGTCATACAACTACCTTAACAAAACAGCATGCCACCCAACTCTTATAAATCCCCCTCCTAATGACCAGAAGTAACAAAGAGGTGGTCCCTTAATTTACAATTTATATTTTAAAGGACCCAGGGCGCTTTAAGGTGAAAAAAAAAAAAGCTATACTAATTTCCCAGACTGGATCGCTCTCCAGCACCAAGGTCCTTTGTTAACATCCAGGGAAGGGGGTGTCACTTGACCATTCCAGCCAATTAGTGACAGCAGCCATCTCCTTCCCTCCAAACAAGAAGGAACTGTGCAAGTTTAGATTTTTAATTATTTTTTATTTTTTTAAAGAGAGGGAAGAATCCCTTTATTAAAAACTAGGGATGGAAACATTGGTACTTGTTATTCCATTGTATCAGTAGAATTCTTTTATGCATCACCAAACACAGAAGTGAATTATTTATTCCTTATGATTCACACTGCAGCTACAGAATCGATTTGAACAAGTTTAAGAAGCTAACCTCTGAATAAAGTGAGACACTCCTTTAAAAAGATGATCTGCTATAGCTGAAGTGCAGATCATAGTGTACCATCCTCTGCTAGCTAAAGCATGCCCCGATACAGTGCCCCCCATTGGGGTACTCTGACCAGGGCTGTGGAGTCGGAGTGTCGGGAGTCCATTTTGGTGTAGTCGAAATCGGTATAAAATGGACCGACTCCAACTCCTAAAATATATAATAAATTGGGTACAGTAGTTCAAGCAGTTTGTGGGGAATATTTTTTCCATACAAATTTGGGAAAGATATGAATGTCTGTCCTATTCCTGATCTAAGGGTCTAGACTTTTAGCTGAGATGAATCTGTGCTACCGTAAATTTATCACTTAAACATGAGCCATGTATGAGGGAGTTGGAGTCGTGGAGTTGGTGTCATGGAAATTGAGGAGTCGGAGTCTCGGCTTACCGACTCCACAGCCCTGACTAACGTTAGAATGTACAGATTATATATTTCTCAGTCCTATGTTCCTAAGCTACCATCCATAGCATGGTGCTTTACTGTATTAAAAATAAAAAGGTAAAAGAAATGGAAGAGTGGCTCATGGCTGCATAATTTTCCACGCCCTTTTTTTTAAAAAAAAAAAATCTAGGATGACAAATCCATCAGAGAGAAGGAGCAGGTGGATGGAGAGCCATTGGGGAATTGTAACATTTACATCAAAATCCTTCCAATTGTTTTGCAAATTTTGCTTTTCGCTTTTGCCCGTATAAATATGCAGAACATGATTTATTAAACTACAAAAAAAGAAAAAAATATAAATATCAACACAATAAAGTGTGAATAAAAGATAAAAATACGTAAAGAGCAACGCCGCACTAAAAATGAAATCCCACTAAACTGCATTGTCTGTGACTAAAGAATAGGATTCACCAAAACTTGGGGCGAGTTGTATAGACCTCAGCAGGTGGAGAGCTCCTAAATGTCCAGCTCCAGTTTGACTGACTGCTTCCGGAATTTCGTATTATTTTGTCCACCCATGGTCAAAACATACATAGATAGTTGACCCCATGCTTGAAGCATAGAGTAGAAACCAGGAACAAAAGCCCGGCTTCTGCAGGTGGGCCTGACTATTGTATTGCGATTATCTGATGAAAGAATAAAATTGTATATGGGGAGAAAAAGGAAAACTAAATGCTCTGCAGTCCGGAGACTATTCATGAAATACTCCACTCTGCTACCTATTGACATTCGCTCAACGTCACATGAATATCATGTTGTAACAAAGAATGACCCCAGATCTGCAGACAAAACCTGAGAACAAAGGGAAGTTCTTTCTCTTGAGGTCACTGCACTAACAAAAAGAAAAGTCAAACTACTGAAGCCAAATTGTGCACATGCATAAAATGTGGAGGCGAGCCCACTGCGGCCATTTGCCGGCTTCTATTCCCCGTAGGCCAATTTAAGTGAGCACCTTCCAAGCAAATGATATGTGCAAGAATGCTGCATCGGATTCCCCCTTCTATGCCAGGAGTAAATAAATCAGCGCTCGCTACATTTATCCTTATGTTAAGATGCACATGTAACAAAAATTTATATTTTTGCTCCCCATTACTACAATAATATTCTATAGTCATACATGCAAGAGATTGCAGAAGGATGTGATTGTTATGGTAGGTGCACACTCCGAGCACTTCTAGCCAAAACAAGTCTGTTCATAAATGCAGACAAAGAAATAAGGCTAAAAATTATCTTCAAGGAGTCCATTAACTTTTGACAAGTCTAAAAAAATAGCATCATCTCTCCCATAGTTTAAGAATATTCCTTGAAATACGACCCCAAAGTGTTAAGAAAAATATGAAATGGGTTATATCTATAGTAGTGATGAGCAGGTGCTCTTTACTAGAGTTTGCCTTGGGTGCTCGGGTATGCACAGAGTATCGCGGGTGCTGGAGTGACATGTTAGAGTCCCTGCGGCCGCATGTTTCGCAGCTGTTAGACAGCCACAAAACATGCAGGGATTGCTCATGCTTGTCAGGTAATCCCCGCTTTTTTTTGTGGGTTTTACAGTGCCGAAACATGTGGCAGCGGGGACTTGAACATGTCACTCCAGCACCCGGGATACTCTGAGCATACCCGAGCACCCTCAGAAACTCGAGTAACAAGTGCCTGCGATCATCACTAATCTATACCTAATGAGCCATCACTGCTCTACCGTCCTGCTGGGTTGTGTCCCCGTTGCACTCATCTCCAACTTTCTTGCTGGATCAACGCTTGACCAGTGCAACCTATTGCTGTGTCAACTGATTGCTGCAGCAGTCACATGCCGACCATACCGGAAGTGAAAGATGAGGCCAGTACAGACAGAAGCATGGAGGAGCGTCGAGGAATGGAGTTGGGTGTATGCCATTTATTATTTTTAGGACATATTTGATAAAGTGCAGAAAGCCTCTTAAAGCAATGAGGCTAGCAGCAGCAGCATCCATGGACACAGAGGACAGTAACTGCACAATCGACACATGATCACTGCAACCGGAGGGAGGAAGACCGAGGAGGAGGAGGCGGCACTGCTGGATCTAAACAGGAATGTGGAGGTGAGCATTTTTTTTTTCCTGCATTTTCTTTTCAAAAAAATTAACATAACCCTTTTAAATGCCTTGATAGCAAAAATTGATGATTGGCAGCAAGGTGTTACCTTCAAATTTCTGAATCTCTTGCTCAAACTTGAGAAATGACAATTAGTCTAAGTACCACAAAATGGTCCTAAGGAATCCCAGACCCTATAAGACGATTGCCATCCACTCCTGGTGTAAATATGAAGCAGTCATTTGGATCATGCATGTAATTCTTAATATATTCCATACCTTTCCTGATGGCGTGGGGCGAGATTGTACAGATACAGTGGCCCCTCGTTTACACGAACCTCCTGAAAAACGAATACAGAAATGTGTTGGTGATTGGCAAGACACTGGATATGCCATCATTATCACATATCGTCACTAGTGATGAGCGCAAGTGCTCGTTACTGGAGTTAGTCCATACCCAAGCACCCTAGGCTGAGTATTGCGGGTGCTTGAGTGACATGTTCAAGTCCCCGCAGCTGTTCGCCACAAAACATGCAAGAATTGTCTGACAAACCACAGACAATCCCTGCATGTTTTGTGACTGTTTAACATGCGGCCGCAGAGACTCGAACATGTCACTTGAGCACCTGCCATACTCTGTGCATACCTGAGCACCTTAGACAAACTCTAGTAACAAGCACATGTGTTCATCACTAGTTGTCACAGAACAATCACACGTATAGCCAGTCCAATGGCTAGAAGAGACACATTCAACTCCCTAAAAGCAGGGATTACTACTTCTATCAGGTTTGCGGCAACATTTGCAACAAGAGCGGCCTGTGTGGCATCCACAGGGCTGACAGAAGTTGAGCATTATTTTTATTTTTTTATTTATTTATTTTTTTATTTTATTTTAAAGGTAAAGATTTCATTAAGAATGGATAACCCCTTCAAAGAACACTACTGGCCTGCTATAGGTTGTGGATACATTTGGTGAACATGTCGGGATATATCCCAGCATATATAACCAGGACTGTGAAATCAGAGTCGGTGTCCATTTTGGTGGAGTCTGAGTTGGGGGTCGATAAACAAATGGACCGATTCAGACTCCTAAAATATATAATAAATTGGGTACAGTAGTACAATGCAGGATGTGCTGTAAATGCTTTCATAAGAATTTGGGAAAGTTATGAAATGTCCTATAAATGTCTGTCCTATCCCTGATCTTAGGATCTCGGCTTTTAGTTGAGATGAATCTGTGCTGCACTTTATGTACATGCTGAGTAGTGAGGCAGTGAGATGAATCTGTGCTACACTTTATGTACATGCTCAGTAGGGAGGCCGTGAGATGAATCTGTGCTGCACTTTATGTACATGCTGAGTAGTGAGGCAGTGAGATGAATCTGTGCTGCACTTTATGTACATGCTGAGTAGTGAGGCAGTGAGATGAATCTGTGTTGCACTTTATGTACATGCTCAGTAGTGAGATGAATCTGTGCTGCACTTTATGTACATGCTCAGTAGTGAGGCAGTGAGATGAATCTGTGCTGCACTTTATGTACATGCTGAGTAGTGAGGCAGCGAGATGAATCTGTGTTGCACTTTATGTACATGCTCAGTAGTGAGGCAGTGAGATGAATCTGTGCTGCACTTTATGTACATGCTGAGTAGTGAGATGAATCTGTGTTGCACTTTATGTACATGCTCAGTAGTGAGGCAGTGAGATGAATCTGTGTTGCACTTTATGTACATGCTCAGTAGTGAGATGAATCTGTGCTGCACTTTATGTACATGCTGAGTAGTGAGGCAGCGAGATGAATCTGTGTTGCACTTTATGTACATGCTCAGTAGTGAGGCAGTGAGATGAATCTGTGCTGCACTTTCTGTACATGCTCAGTAGTGAGGCAGTGAGATGAATCTGTGCAGCACTTTATGTACATGCTGAGTAGTGAGGCAGTGAGATGAATCTGTGCTGCACTTTATGTACATGCTCAGTAGTGAGGCAGTGAGATGAATCTGTGCTGCACTTTATGTATATGCTCAGTAGTGAGATGAATCTGTGCTGCACTTTATGTACATGCTGAGTAGTGAGGCAGTGAGATGAATCTGTGCTGCACTTTCTGTACATGCTCAGTAGTGAGGCAGTGAGATGAATCTGTGCAGCACTTTATGTACATGCTGAGTAGTGAGGCAGGGCTGTGGAGGCGGAGGTTTGGCTTACCGACTCCACAGGCCTATTAATAACACATATACTATAAATGCAGTGTGAACACAGCCCGATCTAATAAGTAAGGTGCATGTTTATGTTGTCACTTATCTATGCAAGTAGATCATTTGCAAGTCTACACTACAACAATTCATGAGTCCTTCCTCTGGAGGGTCTTCCATCTCTCCCCTTGATAGTACTATATACTCATCGCACCTACCCAGTGAGCTAATGGATGTCCTCTGCCCAAAAGAAAAAAAACAAAACCATAAAAAGCATCAACTTTTTCCCTTCCTCCTTCTGTCCAGACTCCGCAGCTTCACAGATCTGCAATACATTACAGAGTTTGGCTGAGCGTTCTGCTTGTATTAAGTTTTAGACGTGATCCTGTATCAAGTAAACACATCCTCCTCGCCTAAGTAGGTGTCACATACCAGACCGCAGCCTATAGTAACTGGACGGGGACAGATGTTCTTTATATCAGCACATGGCTACAAGAAATTATACACATTGCAGGCAGGATTCACAGATCTCCAGCAGGCGCGTTGTGTCCACAACAGAAGTGGCGCAATTACATCAGATAATGTCTGCGCCACATTTATACACTAATCTACCCTCCCCCACGTCCATACTGACAGGTCCGATTATTGCACAGCTAGAAGTAAAGGGGTATCCTAGCGAGAAGTAACACTGGGCTGTTACAATTACCCCCCATGGAGATAGTATGGATGGTCCGTGCACATGGTCACACGTCGGCGCATACAAAAGGTCATCTCATTGGGGATTGCACCTTTTTAGGAGACCAGGGTCTCCATGTAATCTTTTTAAGCGGGACACACTAGGCAGACTATTGAGGATTTAACCCCAAAGGTTACAAATGTTTTGAGTAGGAAGTCCCCTTTAAGAATTAAGCCGACCACACACAGATTTGTGATGTTGCGGCAGAGAACGGATCAGCATGTGGCATGTCATGGGCAGCTTCTTTTGTCCCCCCCCCCCCCACCCCTTTCGGAAAATACAGACCTGCTCGGCTAACCGGGGCATGCATGTTAATGTGGGGGAGGGGAAATACGGCTGTCCGTTGAACAAACTGATCGCTATTGAAGATGTATTGGAACCTTACAGGGATTGCTTGGGCATATAATATTGAGAGCCTATCCTTAGCGGTTATTAGCTCCGGTAGCGGCTCAATGTGAACAAGGAATGGAGAAAACAGCACAGCTCTGTACAATCTGTAGAGGTCGCTGCCGATAAATAGGAGCTGATCTGCAGACACTGGCCGCTACACATTGAACAAGCTGTGCGGAGGGGTACAGGGTGTCAGACCACCACTAATCTTATATTGATAAACTAGCCTCACAATAGGTTATCCGTATTTAACGCAAGGAGAACCCCTCTAAGGCATGTAAAATACATGCTTGCACGCACCACTTTCATCAGTTTTTTGGACGCATAATACGCATGGAAGTCTATGGAGATTAGTCTCAATGTATGTCCTCTGTTATAGCTTACCAGTTTTGCACTTAGAGGAGTCTTTTGTCTTCCTCTCTAGACTATAGGCGTTACAGATCGGTAATCTGGTTTCAATACAGAATATGTATGCTGAATATGATATGTATGGTGCTACATTACCTGTAATACAGATGGATTATTGATCCGTATTCTACATATGCCAACATGGAACTGATCTTATACTTCCTTTGCTGTGATGCAGATACAATAGAATTTTTATTACAACTGGAAGAGCAATGCCACCCCCCACATGATATCAGTGACCCAAACCTATACGGTTGACTCAGGCCTAATCCTATGTAAGTACAATCAGATAATTCAGCCATAAAGGCAGGATGTCACCACTGATAACAGAGCGAAACAACAAATGAAGGCAATATAAAACAATGGTAGATAACTGATAAAATATAGGAATGGTTAGATTGGCATCATATGGAGTAAACCTTGGGGCTGATTGCTGAGACACTTTATAGGGGACAATCACGTGGCTACATAACTCGGACGAGGATCGCATCGCAGTGCTCTGACTGGCTATCTGCTCTCCTGACCAAAGTGTGACAGCAGCATAGAAATACATGCAGCCATGCTCCTGTCAGGAGAGCCGAAGGCAAGTCTGAGGATTGCGGTGCGATCCTCGTCCAAGTTTTACGGCCCTGTGACTCTCGCCATAAGGATACTCTCATTTCAGTGCTTGAATATGGTGATCAGTTTAGGTTTAGTGGTAATCCAGAACACTATATCAGGGTCCCTCAACTCCAGTCCTCAAGGCCCACCAACAGGTCATGTTTTCAGGATTTCTTTAGTATTGCTCAGGTGATGGAATTATTTCCTGTGCAGGTGATGGAATTATCACCTGTGTAATACTAAGGAAATCCTGAAACCATGACCTGTTGGTGGGCCTTGAAGACTGGAGTTCGGGAACCCTACACTAGAGGATGCAGAACATGAATGAAGCCATACTATAGTTTCCTGTAGTATAGGGCGCCAGACATTGAGCATCACTATGAAGGGAAGCGTTATATTAGCTCCTTCATTCTAAAGAAAAGTGGGGTCTCAGAGGTTAATCTCCACCAATCAAAATCAAGGCATACCCTAGCAATGTGCCCTCGTTGTATCAGATGGTAATAAAGGAGCTGCATATAACATCTACTGAAGTGTTCTACCATCTGTTTGGCTAAGAGATCCACAGACATCAGTATCACACTAGTCATCTTGCAATGTATCCAGAGCCTTAAAGATGACAGCTCAGCTTTCACTTGCAATAAACAAGTCACTTTTTTACCTGGTGTAAATGGCACTGTTCTCTTGAATCTGGAGTTATTTTTTGTTCCTCTCCATCCCTGAGACATATCCCCCGCTCCCCTGTATATAAATATAGGGCCCAATTCATTATTGTATTTGCAAATTTGTTTTTATCAAGTTTTTGGTGCCGTTCACCTTATTGTTTTGTTTGCACCAAAATTTCCTTTGCGCCTTAAAAATCTGCTTTATATGCACGACAATTTTTTTTTTCTTTCTCATTTTTTTTTTCAACTGACTGCTCGGGTTATCCCAGTGTTCCCCAACTCATGGCCCACCAACAGATCATGTTTTCAGGATTTCCTTAGTATTGCACAGGTGATGCAGTCATCTGTGCAATACTAAGGAAATCCTGAAAACATGACCTATTGTGGGCCATGAGGACTGGAGTTAGGGGACCCTGGGTTAGCGGTTTCAGAGATTTCCACCAAATTCATAATTTGCAACTTTTCCTGGTTTTGGCTTACAAATACAGATGTAAAATACTGACTACATAGGCTACGGTCACTCAATGTGGGACCGTAGTCTAACACTTCTTAGCCCAGGGGGTGCGGATTTCAATTCCTCTTTGAGAGAGTCTTTATGAGCACCACACCTAATTGGCAAACAAGACCAGCTTTTTTTTTTTTTTTAATACAGGGAAGAGGAGGCCGCGTCTCAGGAATGGAAAAGTGCAGGAACAAAAAAAAATAAATAAAATTCAGGAGAACAGCAGCATTCACACACGTTGGTGCATGGCGTGTCTCCCCCTTTGATATGAGCTCCAGCGCTGAGCCTGCACCTTTCCGGGCACAGGATAGATGATCTGATCAGCTGTCATGTGCCCCTAACAGCCATGGGTGGGAATCACGATCCACCGGTGTCTGTTAACTACTTAAATGCCGCTGTCAATCTCTGCCAGCGGCATTTAACATAACCTCGCCGGAAGCGCGTCATTAGCTCCGGCCATCAGCGACTCCATTACATGATCGCGGCTCACTGATGGGTTGCCATGACAACCCGGGGTCTGCAGGAGACCCCTGTGGTTGTCATAGCCAATCTGCTATGAGCGCGGAACGCTCATTGCAGATAAGCACTTTTATTACACATAGCAGGGCTGAAGCTTTGCTATGTGTAACACAGGCGATCAGATGATCGCAGCTTCTAGTCTACCACGGAAACTATTGAAGCATGTAAAAAAGTAAAATAAAAATAAAAAATTTAAATATAAAATTTTAAATCACCACCTTTCGCCCCATTCAAAATAAAACAAACACATTTGGTATCGCTGCGTTCAGAACCTGGTCTATCAATATTAAAAAATGAATTAATCCGATTGGTAAATGGTGTAACGAAAAAAAATCAAAATGCCACAATAACTTTTTTTTGGTCGCCACAACATTGCAATAATGGGTGATCAAAACATCAGATCTACCCCACTTTGAATTTTTTCTCCCATTTTCCAGTACACTATATGGTAAAACCAATGGTGTCGTTCAAAAGTACAACTCGTCCCGCAAAAAACAAGCCCTCACACGGCCATATTGACTGGAAAGTAAAAGAGGTCTGGCTCTGGAAAGAGCAGCAAAAATCATTACAGGCTACCAGGTCAGGATGAAAATGAAAGGAGAGCTGTGATTGGCTGCTGTGGGCAGCACTCCTTGTATACAGGAGCTGGCAGACGTCTCCCACAGCTGCACGTTGTTCCTGCTCTGAACTCTGAGCCCACGCAGAAACACACTGCAAGCATCACATCCTGCAGGAAAACTGCTGTGGAACTAGAAGACCCACAATGCCCTGCTGATGAGGACCCTGGAGAAGTGTCGTGGTGAGGATGCTGCAGGCAGAATGGAAGCGCAGTAACAGGAGGACATAAGGCAACTCACAGGTGGTGGTCAGCAGCAGCAGCACTCACTGATCTCCAGGACGTAAACAACCTCTGCAGCTGTCACCGCTGCTTCCTGGCTGCCTCTAGTCAGGTGACCTCAGTCTGACTACGGAAGCTACAAAAGACCAAACCACTGGAGACTGCGTGAATTTATAGGAAGTCCCGGGAAACTGCTCCAAACAATGACTGGCAGAGACTGCTGGGAAGAGAAAAGCCCAGTCTGTCCCCATCAGCAGTGCCACAGGGCCCCCCTTTGTGGGCAAAGAGTGCTCCTATGAACAGCACAAGTATCAGGTGCAGAACATTAGATGCCTGCATGTGTTAACCCCTTAATGACCCAAGAATATTTTTTGGGTTTTTTGCGCTTTTGTTTTATCCTCCCCTTCTTGCAAGACCCATATGACCTCATTCACACATCAGTTGTTTTTTTTTTTTCACAGCGCGAGAAAAATCAAAGCAAGATTCATCAGAGTTTCATCAGTTTCTCTAATGAGAAAAAAATAAAAGTTTCTCCACCTTCTCCTATCAGTCCTGGAAAAACGGAGGTCACCCGAGTGCTGTCCAACATTCTCACAGACCGGTAGACTGTCATTGCAGATTTTGATCACTAGCGGACATGTCGCTGCGATTTTATATGTATCGCTCGGTCTGAGGAAAAAATCAGACGTGAACAGTGGTCATAGACTATGGCAGGTCGCAGTGCTATCCGTAAAGAACATGGACAGCACTCGTACAAGAAAAACTCAAGTCCAAAACGCTGCTATTACGGATTGTGGGCACATACCCTAAGACTGCATATTTTTGGGGAAGTGTGACGAACAAAAAGCTGAAATCCTGCTGTTTCGATTTTTTTTTTGTATTTTGATGTTTAAAGGGGTTGTCCACTACTCCTACATTGATGCTCTATCCGTAGGATAGGGTATCGATGTATGATCGGCCGGGGTCCCACACGCGGCACCCCCGCTGGTATCCGTGCCGGTGGCGGCGGCCGCCGGCCGGAAGTGCTTGCCTGCGGGGCTCCACCGTCTAGCGGTAGTGGCCGCCGTGGTGTACTGCATATCCGCCTCCTATTCAATCCTGTTCAAAGTTACATATTCTGAAAGGGCTGCCCAAGCCCTATTGCAGGATACCATTAGTATACTACTAAAAAATCACCTGATAGATTCCCTTTAAACGGCGCTCTCAGAGATTGACAGCAGCATTTAATTGGTTAAGTGATCAGATCAAACTCCAGCATCTGCCTGGTAAGAAGTAATCTCACACCCTGAGCCGACTTCATACATTTATTAATGAGCTATGACGAAAATGTGCGACATACTGTAGGTTGGGATGGGAGTAAAGGGGATGTCTCAAGTTCTTAAATTGTTAAAATTGCAAAACAAGCAACTTTGTAATCCACTTCTCATTAAAAATCCTGTCTGTTCTGAAGAATGGAGGGATTTTTAAATTCATAGTGTACGGCTCGTTGCCTAGTTACATGCCACCCTGCAGTCACCTTGGCAAGGAGCATACGGCACGGCCAGGCTCAGTGCTTTAGAGCCTGGTAGTGCTGCTGTGTAGATGGCTGACTTCAGCTGCTTGAGCTTTTCCCATGCAGCATAGGTGAAGCTTCCTTTTATAGCAGCTTGAGACAGAGCCTAGTTTGGATCAGCGCAGTGACAACCCCGGTGATCCGAACAGTCAATCTTAAGGAGCGCACCACCCTTCCGCAACCAAGAAATCAGGAGGTGGAGGGGCAGTGCACTTCTGAACACAGAAAATTAGAACACTCCTTTAAAGGGGTTGTCCGGGACGTTTATATTGATGGCCTATCCTAAGGTTAGGTCATCAATATCTGATCGGTGGGGGAGTGATACCCAGCACCTCCCCCGATCAGCTGTTTCCAGTGGCCGGATGTGCTGTGTTGCGGAGTTGCATGCCACAGGTATGTCAATTGCACAGTGCTTGGGGCCGGCTACCGCACAACCACTCCCTATTGATTTGAATAGAAGGCCGATGTGCAATACCCAACCACAGCCACTTTTCCATTAATGGAGCTCTGCAGCTCTGCACATCCAGCCGACACTGGAACAGCAGATTGCTGGGGATGCCACTTGTTGCTCCCCCACTGATCAGATATTGATGACCTATCACAAGGATAGGCCATCAATATAAGTCCCGGACAACCCCTTTAAGTGGCATTTTTTCATTATCCGACCACTACCACTACCAATAAATGCTGGGGACAAAATGTGCGGGGGCGAAATGTACCCGGGGACGAATTGGTGGGTGCGAACTGCTGGGGGCAAAACATCCAATTCCCAGTCTGATCATACCACATCTCCTGGGCAGGAGGTGAGGAAGCAAAAGAGTATACAGACATTACAGCATGGGATCATAGCTGATTCTTTCTGTGAGGTAAAACATTTCCCTGCCTGTTTTTAACAATGTTTTACTTCAAAGAAAGAATCAGCTGTGATCTCATGCTGTAATGTCTGTATACTCTTTTGCATCCTCCCCTGCCCAGGAGATGTGGTATGATCAGACTGGGAATTGGATGTTTTGCCCCCAGCAGTTCGCACCCACCAATTCGTCCCCGGGTACATTTCGCCCCCGCACATTTTGTCCCCAGCATTTGGCCCCCAGGGTGTTTTGTCCAAGCACATCTCACCCCCGCACATATCGCCCCCAGTTCGAAACGTCCAGGGGAGAAACGTGCGGGGGCGAATCTTCCTGGGGGCGAAATGTACCTGGGGTCGAATAGATGGGGGCGAACTACTGAGGGCAAATTGCTGGGGGCGAAACTTCCTATAACCGATCAGACCATGTTCCTGTACGGTCAGACACAGCCATTACACAGTACACAGCAGGGGCACATTTATAAGATTATCGCGGCACAGGAACATTTTATTTAAACACATCCAATTGTGGAACTTATTATTATTCGAAGATTTATTGATTAAAATTAATTATTTTTCATGGGAAAACCCCTTTAAGGACCAGGAAGCAGTCCTCAGTAGTGGCATTGGCTTTGGTAGTGTCCCCCCCCCCACCTGAAAAGCGCTATATGGCCCATGGAGAGAGTGATGCCATAGCAGTACATCAGGTTGCTGTAGAACAGTGGAGCCGGGAAGATGCAGCGAGAAGAAGATGTAACGTCCAATGTTGGATCCAGGAAAAGTAACTGAAAATAAATAAAATGCATTATTATCTATTAGCTGCTTTGGCACATTCAATATTGAAATTGCTTAGTTTGCGTTCTTAGAAAAAAAGTGTTCAGACAAAGTTGCCGTGTTTTTCTTTTAGAAAAAAAAAATTAGCATTGCACCTCAATTCACCCTTAGTAACCAAGCAACTGTACAATGCCTGCTAAAATATTGCCGTGCCCCAAACTGAACTGCCTCCAAATAGTTTTCCGGCTCTCTGCTTATTTAGTCCGCAAATGACTTGACAACATTTCTAATTTTAGACAGATTACGGCCCCTTACCCGCTTTAGCTAAAACTGATGTGTTTCCCTTTCGAATGTAATAAGCAGAAGAAAATCCAAATTTGACCGCAATAGACCGAAAACTCGCAATAGCCCTTCATAGCAACATAAAGAAAATGATAAATGTTTGACAAGATCTTGGAAGAGGGACGAGGCTGAGGACGTTGATCAAGGCTAAAAGCCAGATATTGTCACATATTTCTCCTAAATTGTCAATTAAATTGGATAAACCTATGTACGGGAGTCATGAAAGATTTAGTCTAATCGTTGCAGTCATGCATTTTTACCATTACTTGCTTCATTTACGTCCACCAAGATATTTTTATAACTTGGTATTTAACTTGTGGTATTGAGGTATGCGTTATGTGGAACGGACACATTTATATCTTGCTTAACTAGCCTCTGGTGTTTACTGCCCACAAACCCACCTTAGATTACCAGACTTTTTCCTCAACTCGGTAATTATTCAGCACAAGAATAATCAGAGAGAATTTTCCGGAGGAAACGTACAATCGTCTCAGTGTAACATGGCAGCGTCTTCTCAGTTCTGTCGTCCTTTAATTTGGTGCTCTGTCATTTTCTTCTTCTTAGCCGCCGTTAATACTCCGCTCTCGCGGCCTTGGGAGACGCGACGTGTAGATTGGATCTTTTGTCACATTATTTAAAAAGAATAAAACAATCAAGCTCGTAGAAAAGTCTATGTACCCACACTCCGAAGGAGAACTCTCGGAAGAAAACATCCTTTGGAAAGTTTGCGTCCTCGGTTTTCCGGCGGTTGTGTTAGGACAGAGGGATAATAAGAATTATTGTATTGATATGTGAAGCATGATCATCAATAGTTTCTACAAAACATCGGAATGATTGTTGGCTGCGAATGTGCGAAGCTAGACCTTGACTATTCTTGATTGTTCCTAGCTTGGCTGTTGTTTATAGCTAATAAAGATGACAGCGGTGACAAAAGGAGCTTCTTATTACTGAGCAATAGTACAGCAAAGTATTCTGTATATCCATCTTAGGCCACGGCCCCACTATCAGTATTTGGTCAGTATTTGGTCAGTATTTTTCTGAGGAGTGGGAGCCAAAACCAGGAGTGGGTGATAAATGCAGAATTGGTGACTTGTTTCTATTATACCTTTTCTCTGATTGTTCCTCACCTGGTTTTGGCTCCCACTCCTGAGAAAAAATACTGACTGAATACTGACCAAATACTGATAGTGGGGCCATGGCCTTAAAGTGACACCCCAGGATACACAGTTCTGTTAGAATGTGGATTTTGTGGTGCTTGGCTCATTTCACATTGATTCTGTTGTATACCATATTGCACATGGAACATGGATCGGTTTCCATTTACAAGGATTAAGTCGGAATGTTGTAGTTCCGTGAACCTCAAAGGGTTCATCTTCTAGTTGTCAATATTAACCCCTTTACGACCTTGGGATTTTCCGTTTTTTGCATTTTCATTTTTTTCTGCTCCCCTTCTTCCCAGAGCTATAACTTATTTTATTTTTCCGTCAATATGGCTTGCTTTTTTGCTCGCCGAGTTGACGTTTTTATTGATACCATTTTGGGGTAGATACGATGTTTTGATTGCCTGTTATTGCATTTTATTGCAATGTTATTCTGACCAAAAAAACTTACTTCTGACATTTTGAGGTTTTTTTTTTTCGTTACATTGTTTGCCGATCGGATTAATTGTTTTTATATTTTGATAGATCGGGGGTTTTTGAACACATCGATAGCAAATATGTGCATTTTTGATTTTTTTTATTGTTTTATTTTGAATGGGGTAAAAGGGGGGTGATTTAAACTTTTAGATTTTTCAAAAATTAGTAATATTTTTAAACATTTTTTTACACTTTTTACTTGCTTCAATAGTTCCCTTAAGAGACTTGAAGCTGCGATCTTCCGATCGCTTGTGCTACACATAGCAGGGCTTCAGCACTGCTATGTGTAGCAGAAATCATCATCTCCTATGACCCATGGCCGGCGTTCATAGATCGGCAATGACAAGCACGAGGGTCTTCTGCAGACCCCGGTTGTCATGTCAACTCATCGGTACTCCGCAATCATGTGACAGGGGCTCCGATGGGCGTGGTTTGTGACGTGCTTCCTTTAAGGGCAAGTTAAATGTCACTGTCAGAGATTGACAACGACATTTAACATGTTAACAGCCACGGGTGGATAGCGATTCCACCCGCCGCTATTAAGGGCACATGATCAAATCAGCTGTCATGTGCCGGAAAAGATGCGGGCTCAGCGCTGGAGCCCGCTCCAAATCTACAATCTATGATGTACCTATACGTCATAGGTCATGAAGGGGCTAATGTTATGACTGCTACAGCACATTCACATGGGTAATATACAAACCAGAGGGACAAATACCTGAATCTGACAGATCTTTGTTCAGACTAGGAAAAAGCCCTTCTCTGACCCTGGTCTGTCCCTGCCTGTCCACGCAGGTTGGCATGCTAACATAACGCAGTGGCGCCCCCACTCGATGGCAGCTTACCCTCAATGTCTTTAGCAGCTCCTAGTATAGCTTCAGTAGCAAATCCGTACGGAATAAAAGAATCACACACGAAACAACAGCAATGAACACAAACTACAGCAATGTCAATGAATCCAACAAAGTCTACAGAATTAAAACAGAGAGAGAAAAGGTGTATCTGCCATGGCTCAGCAGAAAGAGATGCTGACCACAGAACCCAGGATCAAGGGTGTGAATCCAGACGCATGACCATTAGGCTGAGTTCACGTGAGCGTATTAAACAAAATCGACCGATTTTCAATGAGAAAAAAACAGTCGTTTTTTTATTCATATCACAACCATGTGGCATCTGTTTTTATACATCAGCAGTTTTTAAAATATAAAAGACTAAATACAGTTTCCTATGTTAAAGGGAACATGACAGCTGATGCATGATGCCAGTGCATGGGCAGCATGTATCAGGCACTGGCTGTATGGTTTCAGCCGGGTATGTTTGACTCTGAAACGCTGCATCGCCTGTCTGACTAATTTACAGCACGACTCAATCCACACTTGCTGTTAAAGTATGTTTTTTTTCTTAAACGCCGCAGTTTTCAGAGTCAAACATTCCTGGCTAAGTTCATACAGCCAGTTTCTGATTCATGCTGCCGTGTTCACATATCAGCTGTCGTGTTCACTTTAATAACAAAGGCTCCACCAATCACAATAGGTGATGTTACATCTGACCCTGCTCCTCCTCCTTTCACAATGACCTTTGCACATGCTCATTAGATGCTTCAGTAAAAAAGACAGGGTCAGAGTCTACCCATGGTGGCTAATGCACACGTGTTGTTTCCTAAAACAAAAGGAAGTTAAAATAAAAAAAGGCCCTCAATGGCCAGTTTCAAAACTGCAAGATTTAATTTTTTTTTCTTTAATATTTGTTTCAGATATGAAAAAAATGAAAATTGCCATTTTTTTTCAGCACAAAACCCTGACATGTCCTTTTCTCCTTTTCTGCTGACACATTCCCTTCAAGTGTCCTCCTTACAGTTTATTGACTCTCAAGGGTTAAGTGTCTCCCAACTATTTTTGTATTAAACACATACCGTTGAAGCTCTCCAGCTTTAAACCTGATATCTAGATCATAGCACAGGTCTCATTCAGGTTTGTCACGCTTTCTCCAACACTAACACTGAAAAAACTGAACTCAATCTCTAACTTGGGCCACTGTCTCTACTTAGGCCCAATGCATCAAGAATGTGCCCATATGCTATATGCTACGTTTTAGGCCCACAGGGCAATCAGTCTTACAGTTTAGTACCTACTGGCCCAAATGATTTTGTTACAGACTTGTTTCTGGTATCCTGGGCTCTACTTCCTTCCCCTGGGCCCGCTGCCCTCTATTGTGCTACACGTCAAGTTTTGTAAGTTGCCTGACGTGGATCATCTCCTTAGGCCTATTTAAGGCCCATTGAGACGGTAGACTTCTATGTTTGGTGTGCTCCACTTGCTGTGAATGTTGTGCTTTTACTTGCTTCCATCCCTGCTGGGTTCCACTTAATCCGTCCTGCTGCTCCTGAGATTCCTGTGTGTGCCAAGTCCACACTTCCCATATGCCTTCCTGCTTGCTACATCAACACCCGGGGTTCATGAGCCCACCCGGACCTGAGACTTGGAGGATCCACCTTACCAGGCGAGTGTAACAGATTTCCTCCACTGTCTACAGGACCGGAGCACAGCACTCCTCTTACCCACCAGGTCTAGAATTCTTAAAATCCTAGCAGATTGACAGTGCTAATCTTATCAACAGACTATATATTTTAGCCTTCATCGATCAGTCAACCGCTCACACAGACTTCCCTTGGGCCCAACTAACACGCAGTAAAAAAATTTCAGCCAAAACTTGACCACTATTAGTCAAGTTCTAGCTCACTGTCCACTCCAGGATTCATTTGCTAGGTCTTGCTTGGCAAGAGAACTTAACTGTCTTCCACTTTGAGTTCAGATTTGGATCCTACTAGCGACCTTCTCTCACCACTTCTCACAGGCCATGAGCCACCACCACCTCGTCATCAACCTTTCATCTGCTCACTGTTTATTCTGCAGTGTCAGGTCACTACTCCACAGAAGTACTGAATTAAAACTCAACCATCCCAGCTCCAGACCATTTTATTTATGGGCTCTTCCTAGCCCCCTCCTACTAGCGCAGCGACGCAGCATGACGTCTTATCCCTCATAGCCTGAATAGGCTATTTCTGGGCATTACTCTGACAATGGCTCTCCTCCGTAATTGTCTGCCTGAAGCCTCTCATTTCACATAAAGGGACCCATTGCACTGGGCCATGGCAAAGCAACATATGTACAGAGCAATAAATAGTTATGTACAAAGTAGAAGTAAAATAAACTCGGCACAGTCTCTCAGCACCCTAAGTCCTTAAAGGGAATCTGTCACCAGGTTTTTGCTACCCCATCTGAGAGTAGCATCATGTAGGGAAAGAGACCCTGATTCCAGCGATGTGTCACTTACTGAACTGCTTGCTGTAATTTTGATAAAATCACTGTTCTATCAGTTTTATAAAAGTAGAGCTCTGTATAACCCCGTCCACACCACTGATTAACAGCTTGTTGCCCATGTACAGTGTACACAGAAAGCAGCGAATCAGTGGTGAGGGTGGGGGCTATACAGAGTCATGAATATGGAGAACTACATGGCAGCAGGTTTACATGTCCTCTAGTGATAATCTCCTTCTGATAAAACAGTGATTGTATCAAAATTGCTCTAAGCAGCCTAGTAAGTGACACATCGCTGGAATCAGGGTGTCTGCCCCTACATTAAGCAGATATTAGATTAGGTGGCAAAAACCTGTTGACAGATTCCATTTAAAGAGGAAACACATCAAGAATGGTGTATGATAGTTCATAATCTTCACCCCTTTTTACGCTCATCCTTACTGTAATAGAGCACCTATAACTTTCTATCATCTGATTTTACCTAGGAATGGATTCATATACAATCTGTAAGAAATAAAATTGGTTTATGCTTGAATGCATGCAATATTATAGGAGTGTTCTCCCGTAGAGAGATTGCTGTTAGGGTATTATATGACGTCCCAGAGGGGCACCATATGGCAGTACAGTCCCTGTAGGGACTCCATGTGCCAGCGTACAAGAGTTTCATGCATGCAGATAAGCTAAATACTGACAGGCACAGGAACGCGCATTCAGTCGTATGTGTTGCAATGTAATCTGGCAGAGAGCCCAGCAGTCATATCATCACAGCCAGTGATGTAGAGGAGGAGCGGGGGGCAAAAATAGCGTAAAGTTAGATTAAGCAAAGTGCTTTTGCATTTAAAAGACACTGAGGATAACTTTATTATATTTACTACTTTTTAAAAAAAAAAACTTTTAGAGTTAAAGCAGAAATCCAGTTATAGGGTTATTACCAAAAAGCAAGATATTCCCAAACCATAGAATTTCAAGGTGGGGTAGTATAGAGCTCAGTTCTTGGGACCGCTGTGGATCGCAGCAGTCGGACCCCCAGCGATTAGCATGTTATTCCCTTTCCTATGAATTCGGGATAATTTGCTGTTTTGGAAATACCTCTTTAAAGGGAACCTGTCACAAGAAAAAACGCTATTAACCTGCAGATATGGGGTTAATCTGCAGGTTAATAGCGTTATTAAACTGCCCGGCGCCTGCACTTAGCCGAATGCTGCTAGGAAAAAAATGAACTTTATTTCCCCCAGCAGTATTCCGGTTTCAGTCTGGTTTAGGGCAATGCCGGTGCAAGTTCAGTCACTGCCCTGTGTTATAAAGAGCAGCGACTGTAACCGCGCCCCCGGTCCTGACTGACAGCTGGCCCTAATGCAAAGCCAGTGTCGGTCAGGGCCAGGGAATTCATTTTTCAGTAGGTAGTCCCCCTTTCCTGACTCTGGCGTATATTTGTGTTTTGTGCGTGCTTGTATTTATTTTTTGTATTCTTTTATTTTATTAACTCATTCTTCAGTTTTCCGAAAGTCTTGTCATCCCTGGATTTGAACATCCAGCCTCTTGCATGTTAATCAGCTGCTGTAGTAATGAACCTCAGGCTGCAATACCATGTGTGGTTGAATTTTCTCTACTTAATTTGACTGATATTCGTCATGACAGGCACAATGTGTTGATACATAAAGATACATCTCTATATGTCAGTGCATTTCTATGTCCTTGTATTCTAGAAGTAAGGTAAAATCAGAATTTTTTTTTCTTCAAAATAATGAAATCACTTATAATAATGACATTTGAATGCATTATTTATTTATTTTTTTAAATATCACAAATAAGCAATATTTAATATCCCTGTAAGCATAACAACCCATGCAATACAGTGTACAGAATATTTTTCGATTATCGGTATATGGCATAAAAAAAATTACTTAATTGTAATCCCATAAAAAATGTAACACTGAGACTCTATTCACATGTAGCATAAATGGTTTGTGTTTTCAGGTACTTTTTATTTGCACTTTTTCTGCAGTTGTCCACATCATACTGCGCAATAACAATCAACACAGCAGAAAAAATGCAGAGCTTATGTTTTGTGTGAACATAGATTGGTTTGTCAAAATGGCACAAAAAATAAACCTACAGCTCATCTTGCAAAACAACGAGACTTCATACAGTGAAGCTTACATGAAAATGAAAAAATTGTGGCTTTTACAACTATGAATAAAGGAACAAAAAATAAATCCATAGCTCCCAATCATCCTGGATACAGAAGGAGAATACCAGATATGGGTTTACGTCCCGCTGTCCAGGACAATTTGCTGAATTTATTTTGCCCCCTATTACATCTCCTCCTGCCAAGGTAGAAAGAAATTGTATTTGTGTGTGGTTAAGGGGTGGCCAAAACTCTGCCACGGCTCTTACTGTGTGGCACATTGTTTGTCTGATTTTCTCTTCTATGACAGGTGGGGGGTATGTTTTACAAGCCGTACACTTATTTCTAAGTCTGAAAAATCAAGCTATAAATCTTGCTGACAGTACGCAAATTATCCAGGGATAGTCGGGCGGTTTCCACAGACTAGTCCTTCCACGGATCTTGTAATCGCACCAGGGTTCAATATCAGGGTTGTGCAACTGTCGTGCATACGTGTTCTATTTTCCTGGCAACGCACAATGGCTTCTTCGGTGCACTGTACATGCCCAAATATGTAATAGTCACACTGATGCTGTTTTGCAGGCAGCCAAAGTAAAGTGGAATGGGTATTTCAGATGCTCCTCTGGGCATGAGCAGTGTACCGATGAAGCCGGGAAGCATAAAACAAGCTTCATTGCGCATGGCCAGGAAGGCAGAACATTGCGATCATGCACCGGAGTTGCAGGGCCCTGATGTTGACATCGCCTGTGGGGTGGATGTTAGTCTCACCTACCTGGATGTGATTACATGATTTGAGGCAGGGCTAATCTGGGGCAATTAATGCCCCACCTGACTCATCTTAATCAGATTTATAACATGACTTTTCAGACTTAGAAATATGGGTATGGCACATAAAGGACCTTCTTATAATCCAGGAATAGACTTGTATATTATTATTTATTATTATAGCGCCACAAAATGAGTCATCGACTTGTACAGGAGGAGAGAGGACCCTGCCCGTGAGGGCTCACAATCTACAAAGGATGGGCGAGGATACAGTAGTTGAGGGTTGAGCTGGTCGTGCAGCGGTATGGTGGAGCTGTGGTTACTGCAGGTTGTAGGCTTGTCGGAAGAGGTGAGTCTTCAGGTTCCTTTTGAAGGTTTCCACGGCAGGCGAGAGTCTGATATGTTGGGGTAGAGAATTCCAGAGTAGGGTGTAACATACCTGGCGGCGTCCTTGCATAGTGGTCCATCTCCCACTGTGCAAGAGCGCGCACTTGATCTCCTGTCCAGAATGTCTCTCTGGCTTCCCTCCATGCTGTCTGTTTGTGTCTGTTTCTGCTGCTTAAGGGCGGCGCCCGATCACTTCCTGCTTTTTGTACCTGCTGTGGGTCACACCCCTTGTGCGTCCTCAGCCTATTGCTGTCTGTCACCTGGTATATAGCTCAGCTGCGCCCATCTATCCCTGCCTGAGCATAGTGTTTCTTTCAGTGTGTGCTTGCACTCTGAAGGTGCCAGGTCCCGTTCTGTGTTCTCTTGTCTGCCTATCCTGGAGGCTGTATTTCCAGGCCTGTCTGAACACGCTCCTAGCCTGTTCCTCCTGCCTTCTAGGGGCCGATTACCTAGACCTGTTCCTGTATCTTGTCTGACCTGTCTGAACACGCTCCTAGCCTGTTCCTCCTGCCTTCTAGGGGCCGATTACCTAGACCTGTTCCTGTATCTTGTCTGACCTGTCTGAACACGCTCCTAGCCTGTTCCTCTCGCCTTCTAGGGGCTGATTACCTAGACCCGCTCCTGTATCTTGTCTGTCCTGTCTGAACACGCTCCTTGCCTGTTCGTCCTGCCTCTCTGGGGGCCGTATTCCCAGACCCGCTCCTGTATCCCGCTGCAGTGTCGGTCTCCTCCGTACACTCAGTTCCAGTCTGAACTCTCTCCTATCCTTTACCTGTTTTGCCTCTATGTCCGTTCCCTTCCTTTTTCTGCAGAGTCTGCACTCGTACCTAACTCCTGCTTGTTGTCTCTGTACTCCCGTTTGTGAGTTTGTGGTCCACTCGCTACTTCACTGCAAGTACCCTGTGGGTGTCTGGCTCTGCCTTTCCCTTCCTGTCTGTTCCGTGTGAACAGAGCCCTGTCCCCCCTACTCAGCCTAGCCTGCTCTGACTCCTTTGCTCACCGCTCCGGCGGTTCTAGCCTGCTCTGTCTCCTTTGCTCACCGCTCCGGCGGTTCTAGTCTGCTCTGACTCCTTTGCTTACCGCTCCGGCGGTTCTATCCTGCCCTGCTTCTGCCCGCTGCTCCGGCAGTCCTGTCCTGCCCTGCTTCTGCCCGCTGCTCCGGCAGTCCTGTCCTGCCCTGCTTCTGCCCGCTGCTCCGGCAGTCCTGTCCTGCCCTGCTTCTGCCCGCTGCTCCGGCAGTCCTGTCCTGCCCTGCTTCTGCCCGCTGCTCCGGCAGTCCTGTCCTGCCCTGCTTCTGCCCGCTGCTCCGGCAGTCCTGTCCTGCTCTGTTCTTGCCCATCGCTTCGGGCGTTCCCTCTCTGCTGTGGTTGTCTACCGCATCTGCGGTTCTGTGACCCAGTCTGTACTGGGTCTTAACCTTTCTGTGCTCCAGCCCGTCCTTTCGGCCAGTACCTCCCTGCCTGCATACTCGCCTGTATCCACCCATCTGCATACCTGCCGTGTTTGCTTATATCCACCAGTCTGTGCCAGCCTAACCTGCCTGTTCCTGAGTCCCAGTGTGTACTGGGTCCTATCCCGCCTGTGTTCCTACCTGCTAGTGCCTCCCTGTCTGCACTCTAGCTGTGCTTGCCTGTACCCCTCTACCTGTATTGTTCCTGAGTCCCAGTGTGTACTGGGTCCTATCCCGCCTGTGTTCCTACCCGCTAGTGCCTCCCTGTCTGCACTCTAGCTGCGCTTGCCTTTACCCGCCTGCCTGCATACCAGTCGTGCCTGCCTATACCCTCCAGTCTGTGCGCCAGCCTAACCAGCCTGATCCAGTAATCCCTGTGTGGGTCAACCCCCGTGTCCGGAGTTTGACCTGGAGTAGCACCTGGTCCCTCTGCCCGGTTTCTCCCTGGTGCACTGGCGTCGTATGCCGTCGTGCCATCTTGGTCGGATCGGCCAGATACTTAGTCACGCCCCTCCAGGCACTCTCCGGTTCATGGTCCAGTGGAATCACTACAATCACACGCACACGCCGCTCAGCCCGGGCGTGTGCATAACAGCATGCTCAGGCCATGGTTCCCGTTGAGCCCCACGGCCTTCGCTCTCTGAGAAGTTTTCCAGCGAATACATGCATTAAAATAAATAAATAAATATTTTTTTTTCCCCTTAGCTGAGTTCCAGGCGAATTACGCACCGTCCAGATGGATCTATCAGCTCTCGTTCCTGCGGATCCGCCACGTTACTATGGGGATCCAAGACAGTGTCGTGCATTTGTGGAGCAATGCATGCTACACTTTAAGGCCTACCCTCTCTATTTTCCTTCCGATTGGGCTAAAGTGGCCTTTATGATTGACTACCTAGCGGGTGATGCCTTGAAATGGGTCACCCCCCTATGGGAAGCATGGGATCCTGTCGTCCTTGACCTGCAGGCCTTCCTGGTGGCCTTTCGTATGGTCTTCGAGGACCCTAACCCTGAAGCCCCTGCTGAAGCTTCACTTCCCAATATCCCGGAGCAGCCCCGACGGGTAATGTGTGTGGGTAGCGCAATAGTCCTCCAGCCCAATGAGACTACTGCCCACCCAGAATCCTCACAGGGTGACTACGCTTTCCGGAATACTTCTCCCAACCTCAAGAGGCAGTCCAGACGTGCTAGACATAGAGGCAAGCCGTCACGCCAGGGTCTGTCCTCCCTGAGACCTCCTGAACCCAACCTTGAAGTCCCTACTGAAGCTTCATCTCCCTGTATCCCGGAGAAGCCCCAACGGGTAATGTGCGTGGGTAGTGCACCTGTTCTCCTGCCCGAAGAGACTTCTGCCCATCCAGACTCCACACAGGAGAACTTCCTGCACCCGGCATCAGATGCTTCACCCACTTTAACCGGTGTGCATGTCCAAGGATGCTCCAAAGCTGTGGTTACCTCAGAGTCTGTGCACCTCTACTACCTGGTGGAGGACCCCCTGTTGCCTCCTGAATCCTCCGGGATACCACTCGATGACAAATGGAGAGAGACTTCTCTACACCCGGTACTCGATACTTTGTCCGCTTCGTCCTGTGAGCCTGACAATGGGTACCCCAAAGTGGTAGTTACCCCCGAGTCTCTACACCCCTCCGACCAGGCGGAGGACCTCCAGTTGTCTCCTGAACCCTTCGGGGTGCTACCTGGTAGCGAAAGGACAGAGACTCTCCTATACTCTGTACCTGATACCTCGCTCGCTTCGTCCAGTGAGTCCAACCTAGTGTACTCCGAAGCAGAGGTTACTCCCGAGTCTCTACACCCCTCCGACCAGGCGGAGGACCTCCAGTTGTCTCCAGAACCCTTCTGGGTGCCACCTGGTGGTGAATGGACAGAGACTCTCCTATATCCTAGATCTGATACCTCGCTTGCTTCGTCCAGTGAGTCCGACCCAGTGTACTCTGAAGCAGAGGTTACCCGTGAGTCTCTACACCCCTCTGACCAGGCGGAGGACCGCCAGTTGTCTCCAGAACCCTTCGGGGTGCCACCTGGTGGTGAATGGACAGAGACTTTCCTATACTCGGTACCCGATACCTCGCCTGCTTCGTCCAGTGAGTCCGACCTAGTGTACTCTGAAGCAGATGTTTTCTCTGAGCCTCTGCACTCTTCTGACCCGGCGGAGGACCTCCAGTTGTTTCCTGAATCCTCCGGGGTACCACCAGATAACAAAGAGACAGTGACTTTTCCTCATTATGTACCTGATAACCCGTCTATTTCTTCCTGTGAGCTTGACAAGATGTACCTCGAAGCAGAGATTACCCCCAAGTCTCTGTCCCCCTCCAACCCGGTGAAGGACTTCCAGTTGTCTCCTGTACCCTCTGGGGTGCCACCTGAAAATATGTGGAGAGAGACTTTCTTGTGTGCTGTTCCTGGTACTCCACCCGTTTCGTCTGTTGCTGAGGATGGCTGGATAGGAGGTAGCATCCTAGCTAACCAGATGAGATCAGTTTTTCCTGTGGACAGTGGAAGTGATCTCCTTGAAGTGAACGACTGGTCCTCGAATTCCCTGCGGAAGATTCTGGCAGGCCTGAAGAAGAGGGGGCGTAAGGGGGGGGGTACTGTAACATACCTGGCGGCGTCCTTGCATAGTGGTCCATCTCCCACTGTGCAAGAGCGCGCACTTGATCTCCTGTCCAGAATGTCTCTCTGGCTTCCCTCCATGCTGTCTGTTTGTGTCTGTTTCTGCTGCTTAAGGGCGGCGCCCGATCACTTCCTGCTTTTTGTACCTGCTGTGGGTCACACCCCTTGTGCGTCCTCAGCCTATTGCTGTCTGTCACCTGGTATATAGCTCAGCTGCGCCCATCTATCCCTGCCTGAGCATAGTGTTTCTTTCAGTGTGTGCTTGCACTCTGAAGGTGCCAGGTCCCGTTCTGTGTTCTCTTGTCTGCCTATCCTGGAGGCTGTATTTCCAGGCCTGTCTGAACACGCTCCTAGCCTGTTCCTCCTGCCTTCTAGGGGCCGATTACCTAGACCTGTTCCTGTATCTTGTCTGACCTGTCTGAACACGCTCCTAGCCTGTTCCTCCTGCCTTCTAGGGGCCGATTACCTAGACCTGTTCCTGTATCTTGTCTGACCTGTCTGAACACGCTCCTAGCCTGTTCCTCTCGCCTTCTAGGGGCTGATTACCTAGACCCGCTCCTGTATCTTGTCTGTCCTGTCTGAACACGCTCCTTGCCTGTTCGTCCTGCCTCTCTGGGGGCCGTATTCCCAGACCCGCTCCTGTATCCCGCTGCAGTGTCGGTCTCCTCCGTACACTCAGTTCCAGTCTGAACTCTCTCCTATCCTTTACCTGTTTTGCCTCTATGTCCGTTCCCTTCCTTTTTCTGCAGAGTCTGCACTCGTACCTAACTCCTGCTTGTTGTCTCTGTACTCCCGTTTGTGAGTTTGTGGTCCACTCGCTACTTCACTGCAAGTACCCTGTGGGTGTCTGGCTCTGACTTTCCCTTCCTGTCTGTTCCGTGTGAACAGAGCCCTGTCCCCCCTACTCAGCCTAGCCTGCTCTGACTCCTTTGCTCACCGCTCCGGCGGTTCTAGCCTGCTCTGTCTCCTTTGCTCACCGCTCCGGCGGTTCTAGTCTGCTCTGACTCCTTTGCTTACCGCTCCGGCGGTTCTATCCTGCCCTGCTTCTGCCCGCTGCTCCGGCAGTCCTGTCCTGCCCTGCTTCTGCCCGCTGCTCCGGCAGTCCTGTCCTGCCCTGCTTCTGCCCGCTGCTCCGGCAGTCCTGTCCTGCCCTGCTTCTGCCCGCTGCTCCGGCAGTCCTGTCCTGCCCTGCTTCTGCCCGCTGCTCCGGCAGTCCTGTCCTGCCCTGCTTCTGCCCGCTGCTCCGGCAGTCCTGTCCTGCTCTGTTCTTGCCCATCGCTTCGGGCGTTCCCTCTCTGCTGTGGTTGTCTACCGCATCTGCGGTTCTGTGACCCAGTCTGTACTGGGTCTTAACCTTTCTGTGCTCCAGCCCGTCCTTTCGGCCAGTACCTTCCTGCCTGCATACTCGCCTGTATCCACCCATCTGCATACCTGCCGTGTTTGCTTATATCCACCAGTCTGTGCCAGCCTAACCTGCCTGTTCCTGAGTCCCAGTGTGTACTGGGTCCTATCCCGCCTGTGTTCCTACCTGCTAGTGCCTCCCTGTCTGCACTCTAGCTGTGCTTGCCTGTACCCCTCTACCTGTATTGTTCCTGAGTCCCAGTGTGTACTGGGTCCTATCCCGCCTGTGTCCCTACCCGCTAGTGCCTCCCTGTCTGCACTCTAGCTGCGCTTGCCTTTACCCGCCTGCCTGCATACCAGTCGTGCCTGCCTATACCCTCCAGTCTGTGCGCCAGCCTAACCAGCCTGATCCAGTAATCCCTGTGTGGGTCAACCCCCGTGTCCGGAATTTGACCTGGAGTAGCACCTGGTCCCTCTGCCCGGTTTCTCCCTGGTGCACTGGCGTCGTATGCCGTCGTGCCATCTTGGTCGGATCGGCCAGATACTTAGTCACGCCCCTCCAGGCACTCTCCGGTTCATGGTCCAGTGGAATCACTACAATCACACGCACACGCCGCTCAGCCCGGGCGTGTGCATAACATAGGGGGGATGCACGAGATAAATCTTTTACTCGAATGTGGGAACAGGAGATAAGAGGGGAGTAGAGAAGGAGATTTTGTGAAGATCGGAGGTTGTGTGTAGGTAGGTACCGGGAAACTAGGTCACAGATGTATGGAGGAGACAGGTTATGGATGGCTTTGTATTGCTTTGGGGAGCCAGTGAAGGGATTGACAGAGGGGAGAGGCCGGGAATTAGCGGGGGACAGGAGGATTAGTCGGGCAGCAGAGTTTAGGATAGATTGGAGGGATGCTAGAGTGTTAGAAGGGAGGCCACAGAGCAGGAGGTTGCAGTAGTCGAGGTGGGAGATGATGAGGGTATGCACTAGCATTTTTGAAAGTCTTTGCTGAGGAATATGCGGATCTGGGAGATATTTTTGAATTGGAGTCGGCAGGAAGTGGAAAGGGTTTGGATATGTGGTTTGAAGGACAGTTTAGAGTCCAGGGTTACCCCGAGGCAGAGAGCTTGTGAGACTGGGGAGAGTGGGCAGCCATTAACTTTGATGGATAAGTCAGGTGGGGGGGGTTGAGTGAGGTGGGGGAAAGATGATGAATTCAGTTTTATCCATGTTAAGTTTTAGAAATCTAGCAAAGAAGGATGAAATAGCAGACAGACATTGTGGGAGTCTCGTTAGTAAGGAGTTGATATCGGGTCCAGAGAGGTAGATTTGTGTGTCATCAGCATAGAGGTGATACTGAAAGCCGAGACTCTATGAGCTGACCCAGGCCGAAGGTGTAGATGGAGAAGAGCAGGGGCCCTAGAACTGAGCCTTGGGGGACACCGACAGATAGGGGGCATGATGAAGAGTTGGTGTGTGAGTGGGAGACGCTTAGTGTCCGGTCTGTTAGGTATGAAGAGATCCAAGATAGGGCCAAGTCCGTGATGCAAGAGATGAGAGAGTATGTAGTAAGAGGGAATGGTCCACTGTCTCGAAAGCAGATGACAGGTCTAGGAGTAGGAGGACGGAGTAGTGTCGCTTGGATTTGGCAGTTGGTAGGTCATTGGTGACTTTAGTCAGGGCAGTTTCAGTGGAGTGATACGGATGGAAGCCAGATTGTAAGCAGTCAAAGAGGGAGCATGAGGAGAGGTGGGAGGACAGTTCAAGGTGGCCATGTTGTTCCAGTAGTTTTGAGGCTTAGGGAAGAAGTGATATAGGGCGATAGCTAGTAAGAGAGGATGGGTCAAGGGAGGGCTTTTTGAAGATGGGTGTGATTGAGGCATGTTTGAAACATGAGGGGAAGACACTGGTTGTTAGTGACAGGTTGAAGAGGTGGGTTAGGGTTGGGATGAAGACTGGTAAGGTTAGGGATGAGATGGGATGGGATTGGGTCAAGTTCGCAGGTGATGAGGTGTGATTTGGAGAGTAAAGAAGAAACTTGATCTTCTGTAATGGTGGAGAAGTTGGTTTTAGAGGAGGAAGGTTGAGTAGATATGAGGAGGGGCTGTGGGGACCTTATGCCAAATCCTTGTCTGATGGTGTCAATCTTCTGCTCAAAGAATGAGGCATACTCTTCGGCTGAGATGAGAGGAGAGGGAGGAGGCGCTGGGGGATGGAGTAGAGAATGGAAAGTGTTGAATATATGTTTGAGGTTGTGAGACATAGAGGATATGAGAGATGAGAAGAATGTTTGTTTTGCTGCTGTGAGTGTGGACTTGAAAATAGTGAGGGATTGTTTGAATGCGATGAAGTGCTCGTTGGAGTGGGATCTTTTCCATCTCCGCTCAGCAACCCTGGAGGCCCTTCGCAGTTCTTTAGTCAATTTGGTGTGCCAGGGTTGCCGATTGAGTGGTATGTGTCAGAGGGGCGACCGAATCGAGAGCTGCAGTTGTTGTGGTGTTATATAAAGCAGCAGCAACATCTGTGTCATGTAAGGAGTTTATGCGTGTAAGAGGGAGGAGGGATTCAGAGAGTGAATGTAGGTCAAGGTGTTTGAGATTTCTGCGAGGGCGTGCAAGTTTGTGAAGTGGGGATTGTGGACCTGGAGAGGAGAGGGCAGAGAATGTAAGCAGGTTGTGGTCAGAAAGAGGGAGTATAAAGTTATGGTGGCAGTTTAAGAAGAGTTGGGGAGTTGACAAATTCCCTTCAACTGTAATTTCAGTACGTCAGGTTTTAAGTATTTTGACATTAAAAATTGTGCTGTTGAAATGCAATGGAAACCCAGTACATAAAAACTGGATAGATTTAGTATCTTGGAGCTCAAACACTGGATTCCTTGACTACCAGTCACATGTAGAGTACCATATTAACTTGTCCTGCCAATACTCATGTCCAGTAGGACACTGGGACTTTCGTTACATTTATACTAATGGGTTTGGCCACAGCTTTTGCGTGAATCTTGAGGTTAGCTGTATTAAAGGTTTGTATGTATCTTCAGATGAAACTTCTTCTTTCATCAGAAGGTATGTTCTCCATGCATCATTAGTTTGTTGACATCTTCACAGTGTGTGGGCCTTATGGCTATGAAGGCAACGTACTATGCTATGTATATCTCATTAAACATTATATCATGCCAGAGTACAATGTGCAGTGTTGTTCCTGACATAAATTTGATAATCCATTGGTAAAATTTGTACAATTGCCTGTATATGATGGCACAGTTTCTACCAAGGCTCATCAATGTGTCGTCTGTGACCTCTCCTCCTTTCATTTCATAGAATCCCCCAATTTCACTCCAGTCCAAGTGATGATTATAGGAGCTTTGTAAGGCTGTATGAAGACTTGCTTAAATATACATATATTTTTCTTAATATACATAGTGAAACCTTTCATCATAAGCAGATACATAGAAAAATGTTGAAAACATGCCCAATGGCAGACGTTCCATGGACCTTTTGGCAAGACAAGCTTAAACAAAGTAGTAAAAGGGCTTTGAGTGTATGAACAGAGCCTAATAGATAACTAACAGTGCAAATAAGTCTAAAACTGGATGTTGTACTGGAGATTCAACCACAGTATAATGGCTTACATTTCCTGATATATTACTGTAAGGGATTGGACATCTCAAGTCATTGTTCACTGCTCTGTACAGTTATTTATCTTACAGTTAAGTTGCTGCTCCCTATTCGAAGGCATTATATGCAAAAGGTATTACCACAGGCCAAGATAGTGGATCAATGGAAAACGACTCCATGTAAATGGCCTTAATGAGTGCGTCCAATCTGTTAGGATCACCTGGTTAGGTGAATTCACAAAGAAACAGGTCCAGGTGGACACACGGTTCCATGGCATTGGCATAGCAGGCTGGAAGGCACATGGAACAGCGAGGAATTGTACAACAGGCTTTACTAGACAGCAGACAAGCAACAGAGGTGAGATTCATCGGAGGTCACAAGGAGGGCAAATGCAGAGGAAAAGGGCAGGTCTTAAGCAGCACACAGATGTAGGTGGCAGGTGCCAATGTGAACAGTCTCTAATAACAGTTAGTGATGTTACAGCAAATAATAGGTTAACAAGCAGCTAGCAAGCGGAGGGTTAACCAGCAGGTCAGATGGTTTGTAGAATCGCAGCATTTTGCAAAGATCAATGCAACAGAAAACACTGGATGGTAGCAAACTCCAAACAGCAGCTGAATACATTATTCTTAATTCTCAGGGATGTGTCCAAGTGGGCCTTGGGAAATGATGTCACTGAAGAATGTCAGGCCGCTGGTAAGACCCAATGTGGAACACAACAAACAGCAGTCATAGAGAAAGGGAATGGAGTTTAGCACTGAATACAAGACAGATGCATTACACAATCATTATCGACCATGGTAAACATGCAGTCAGGGATCCTCTATATGGGGAGTGGCAAACTATTTATTTGGTAGGAGCCATAGCATCCTGCACCATTTCAGCTATCATTCTGGAAGGAAAATTGATAAATTAAACTTCAGATGGGTTTTAATGGTCCAAAATTTTTATTTACATTAGTTTTATGATTAGACAGGCTGAAGTTAGTTATCGAGGTGCTAAAATAAATCTACCATGCACCCTGTTTGGCTAACTTATTGGTGCATAAATCTCCAGAATGGCAGAAGCGGTGCTTGTACAACAGAGTTGGGATCCTTGCACAATTAAAATAATTCTCATCACTAGTTGGACCATATAAAATACACTAATATTGAGTACGTTTATTATAAAGGCAGTAATCTTTATAATTAATAACTTTTTAGGGTTTCTTGTAACTCAGTTTTTCTGTAGCACTTAAATAGCACAACTTTAAAGGGGTTTTCCCATGAACAAAAGTTGATTTTAATCAATAGCTCTTGGAACAATAATAAGTTCCACAATTGTATGTCTTTTAATAAAATGTTCCTGGGCTGAGATAATCTTATAAATGTGCCCCTGTTGTGTACTGTGTAATGGCTGTGTCTGATCATGTACAGAACACGGTCTGACCATACCACATCTCCTGGGCAGAGGAGGAAGCAAAAGACAATACAGACATTACAGCAGGGGATCACAGCTGTTTTTTTTTGTGAGGAAAAACATTTCCCTGCCTGTTTTTAACAATGTTTTACTTCAAAGAAAGAATCAGCTGCAATCCCCTGCTGAAATGTCTGTATAGTCTTTTGCTTCCTCCTCTGCCCAGGAGATGTGGTATGATCAGACCATGTTCCGTACACAGTCAAACACAGCCACTGATTAAAATGAACTTCTGTTTGTGGGAAAACCCCTTTAACTTAACTAAGAAGATTTGGTTTGTTAAGAAATTAGAATCTATCCTTAAAATAGATTGTAACTACTAGATCGTTGGGTGTCTGACGTCTTAGAGTTCCACTGATCATTAAAACGAGGGTCTTCTGTCTCTTATTTAAATGGCACTGTGGTCGAGCATATGTGCTTCTGCTCCATTCATTTTCTATGGGACCGACAGAAATTGACAAGTTCAGGACTCTGCTGTCTCTGGCAGTCCTAACTAAATTTCCCATTCTGGTGATCAGCAATGTTCTCATAGTTAGACCCATCCCCCAACATTCTAAAGATGGGTCATATTCTTGCCGGAAAACTCCTAAAAGGCTAGGTTCATACTTATCCAGTGCTCTCCACTGAGCACTACATTGGAATTTTCATCAGAATCCCTAAAAAACTATTCCAACCAAAGCCCCAAAGGAGACATTGAAGGAAGTCAACAGAGTCACTATGGCCATTGCCTGGCTTCCCTCAAGGTAGTATTTGTGATTATCCACATATTTGTGCATGTCTGAAAAAAAAATACTGCCAAGAGACCAAACAACGTCTACAATGACTCCATTGGCTTCATTCAAGTGAATGGCTCTGTTGGGGTTTCCGACATTGGCGCTCGATGTACGGAAATGTATAATTATGAACCTAAACTAATTGGGGGCCTTTTATATTGCCTTTTATACATTCTCACTATTAAAATCTGCTTTACTGAACAAATATTTCTATTGTCTGTAACCTGTCATTGCGTTACTTTATACGTAGTGCCTTTTTGCATCACCCATGACATCTTGAGGTTTAGAATTCACACTGAGTATATGCTTTATGATGAGGTGTGTATATTTATGATGGATAATATATGTTATCATTTCATTTCCCTCCCTTGTCTCAAAGAATTCTCCCAAAGGCAAGTATTTCAGTGATATTTATGGCTTCTTTCCAGCCGAGTGCAAGTCGGCTCTCCTTTGAAAACTTTACACCTGTAAGTAGGAGGCATAAATTTTTCCTGCCCCAGAACTAATTGCCTGACATTAAACAACATAAGTCGCTCCCAGACGATTTATCACATATTATTCCGCATTAGGAAATATACAAGCCCACATCGGTTGTGAATTTGTGATGTCTTAATTAGTCGATGATAACCAAACTCACAAAGTATGCAAGACTCAATAAAAAAAAATATATCCAAAATGTGAAGATACAGTCAGCAGGGGTGAGATGATCATTCAGAGTAAAGAACAAAAGCATTCACGGCAAGGCAGGAGGCTTGATTGAAAAATAAATTCAAAATGTAAAGGTCATCAGGAGAAAATATTCTGTAAAACGAAGAGTCTATTCAGTAATTGCAGCTGTCTTAGTTCAAATCAATTTTCCCCTGTTGTGTTTTGTTTCTCGATTGCTTTGTATTGTGAAGATTTTCAGAATGCACGGTACCTCCGTCTTCCTAATGACTTCCTGAAGCAGGTTAACGGGCCGGTGACATCATCCTCGGCACAACCTTGCTGCCAGTTCATCCCAGCTGCCAAATTCTGTCAGCCTTCCAGAAACAGCCATGAAATATTGTTATGATGCAGAGGAGGTATCAGATGGGATTTCTAAACTGTAACTTGAAAGAAGTGGGAGACTTCAGGGGTCCATTTGTCAAACTCTGAACATCCAGTGCTTGTGATTTAATGCCTGCATGAAAAAGAGTCACTCCGAATACGTTGTTCCTACAATGAATTTGTCACATTACTGTATTGTGGATTTGCTTTGCATACACCGGCACACGCTTCTGTCTAAGGTTGGAGATTTGCCAATTCTGCTGTGTGTTGGTTCTCAACAATTGAAGTCACATGACGGTGGCGTTCCATAGGAATACACTTAGAGTAATAAAAAAGCGATGGAGAAACAAGGACTTGGGAGTAAGAAGCCATGAGGCAGGCAAGATGACCCCAAAACTTGATGAAATTTAAGGGGTAAATCCTTGTTTTAACAGTAAAGGAACAGCTTAGTATTGCATCCAGTTAATTTTAGAAGGTGTTGAGGAGTGTGGCATTGAGGTAGTTCCTTTTGTGTGAACAAAATGGTAATTATGAAGTGGATAAAATGGGAGCTAATGTTTGGAGGAGGTGGTAAAAGTAGGTGGGATGAGGAATAAAAAGAAGATAAGATAGTTCAACTTCAAGAGGTTGTCTGCTACTCAAAAGGTAACCTTAATGGGCTCAAGATGGTGTAGGAAATTAAAACTTATACTTACCTTCTGGACGAGCATCGCTCCTTCGCAGAACTTGAAAAGTTGCAGTACTTCACTTCAGCAGCAAAGTCTAAAGTAATGCTGCCTCATTAGTATACCAGATGTTTCTTTGACTACTGTTTAAGTCTTTCCCAAACAAGATGCACAGTACATTACTGTCCTCTTTCATCAAATTTTTCATTTTGAACTGGACACATGATGTAATAGTGGCTGCAGATGGAGTAAATGTTGTTTGTTTTTTTTAATTTTACCTCTTTGTTGTGGTGATATTAGCAGTCAAAGTATTTGGCACTTAATGAGATAACTTTTGTTAAGTCCAAGTGGTTGTTATCAGATAGTTTTCATTGGTGATGTGTACTTATTCCCACTGTATGATGCTGAACATTCATAAGCAAGCAGCAACACAGCAAAAAAAGAACAGCCTCCCACAATAGCTTAGAGTAATTTTCTCAGTGCGTAAGAAGTATGGCAGGCAGCCATGGTCTCCTAGGCTAACCTCCTGCATGATTAGAAAGTGCTAGAAGAAGAAAACTGATGACTTACACCCTTCAGATGATGTCCCTGCGGTTAGAGGGGCAGCACAGTTGAGTTTAGCTTTGTCACATTACAAAAGCCTTCTATTATGAGCTCTCCTGTTTTCATAGCACTGTCACATCTGCCGTACTTTTGTTCCCCCCACACTGCTTGTTCTGAGATGTGTCAGTAACCACACTAATGTATGCTGGGCAACTTGTACTCTCTCTGCAGTGAAATCAGAACAGTATTTCATTATATCTTAGAATGGAGTAATCAAGAACAGGCAGGTTACTCATGTGTGAGGTATAATGACAGCCCTGATCTCACTGCAAAGCGAGTACAAGTTGCCTGAGCACAGCAGACATTAATGTGATTATATCTCACACACTGAGAAACCTGCTCTAAGCTATGGTGGGGGAGTGTTCATATTTCCTTTAAATGTTGTTGCATTCTTATGCTTGAACAACATTAGACAAGGAGAAGTACACACATCCAGTGAAAACTCTCTGATAACAACCACTTGGACTTAGCAAAAGATAACTCATTAGGTGCCAAATACTTTGATTGATAAAACCTCAGCAACAAATAGATGAATTTGGTGAAAAATCCACTTAAAAGTTTTTTTTTGGGGAGTGGACTTCAATATTTATAGCCTATCCTAAGGATAGGCCATTAATATTTGGCATATGGTGAACTGATTTTTAGGATCTCCAGAGATCAGTAGAATTTTGAAAATGTTAATCAACTGCAGTACCTGGCACAATGGTGGTATGCTTGTGTAACCAATGAACAGAAGATATGTAGGGTCTTCATTCTGCTGACATCCTAAGAGTTGTACCTTTATCAGCCAAGAATACGCCATCGATCTTCTAGTTCCAGAAAGGCTATTTACGGTATAGAATTGACCATGGGTAGGTTTAAGAAATTGAGGAGAAAGGTTGGTCTTCATGATTGTCACCTAAAGGGAACTTATAGAATCAGCATACTGATTGAATTGATGAGTAGCATAGTAAAATACAAATTCAAATGTACCATTCTCCGCACACATGGATATTTAATCTCTAAGAAAATCAACTTTTTTTTTATCTTCAGCTGCACCGAGGTTGGACCAATTCCATTCTCTCAAGAAGGGTCCCTTGGAAAACCTACAGTACTTTCAATTTGAGTGACAAAGTCAACAATATAAGACCATGTTCTTGTTTTTTCCTTATTAGCAGTTGGGGGTCATTTAGTGGGTACAGTTCTACTATGCGGCTCAACATGACTGGCATTGTACAGAAGGCCATCTATATACTGTGCTAATGGTCGGTTATTACTGTAATTACTAAATCTTTCTTGAATTCTTGATCAGTCTGACAATGCATTTCAAGAAACAAGTGGTTATTAGTCCAAAAATCCCAGGCTGTTATTACAATATATCAACGGTAATTAACTTGGAAAATTAAATTGTGACAAAAACTGAAATAGGTCTTTTCAAAGTCCTAAAATTTCACAATCACAACGCTATTATATTGTATGACAGGATACCTGATCTTAGAATATGCACCATGAGTCACACATATTTAATATGTTTTCTCTTTTAACTCGGTTTCCCAGAGGCCTTGCTGTATTACACTAACTACACAACATAGCCTGGTGGTGAAATGACGAAATGTAGCCTGAGCAAGAATCATGCCGATGTAACGACAGCTGGATTCTGTTACTTCAATTGTAGTAATCATGTGGTGGTAGGTACAAGCTCTGCAGACAATATATTTGTATCAAAGGCTCACACTAACAATTTAACTTGTATACTAAGTTTTACACAAATTGCTTGCATAAACCACACCAGATTATTTCAAGTGTACAGTACAGACCAAAAGTTTGGACACAGCTTCTCATTTAACGAAAATGGTACATTCACACTGAAGGCATCAAAACTATGAATTAACACATGTGGAATTATATACGTAACAAAAAAAGTGTGAAACAACTGAAAATATGTCATATTCTAGGTTCTTCAAAGTAGCACCTTTTTCTTTGATGACTGCTTTGCACACTCTTGGCATTCTCTTGATGAGCTTCAAGAGGTAGTCACTGGATCCCTGTGACCCCATATCTACTGTGAACTTAAGCCGTGCACCTGGAAAATCTCTTCCCCTTGATCCATTTACTAAGCCTTAGCACGCCCTCAAGCCGCATAACAATAGCGACGTAATGATTAAGGCCATATGAGAGGCCGAAACGTCTACTGTCGCCCTGAAACTCGGTTTGATTGTTTAATTCTGTCTCACTTTGTTCACAATAAATGAACTTTGCATTCAATTGAGTGTACGATGAAATAATTCTCTGTTCATATTGGCGTCAGAGGTTCTAAAGTTTCCATCGGTGGTCCTATCTATACTGATGCCAAAAATAGTGGAGCATGTAGAGCTAGTCTTGCCAATATAAATAATGGATACTGCAACACAAAGAAATGTGGGTCAATAGGGTCCTTAGTTATCCAGCACCGCGTTGCAGCTTTCATTGTAAACAGAAGAAGAAGAAAAAAAAACATAGCAGAAAAAAGTCAGCCGTATTTACCAACACCGGTCAAAAAATGAATGAACTTACAGGATGTAGCAAATCCCATTATAAAGACGGAGGCAACACAGGTGCAAAATACTCATGAAGCAACAACACACCTACCAAATCATGGCGGGGTGATCACCTAGAATTAGAATTGCACACCGATAAGACTTGTATAGGGCACCAGTCACACAGATGTAGTGCACAGTGTCTGGCTTACAGCCTATTATAATAATACTATCAGATTAGATGGGCTGCCCAGAACTATATAAGTGCACCCCACAGGGACAGACACCCTAGTTTACAAGGCCACATTGATGTGCATGTCTGCATCCTGCATAAAAATAAAAAAAAGTGCAATAAAATACAGTACAGACCAAAAGTTTGGACACACCTTATTTAAAAATTGTCTGTATTTTCATGACTTTGAAAATTGTACATTCACACTGAAGGCATCAAAACTATGAATTAACACATATGGAATTATATACTTATCAAAAAAGTGTGAAACAACTGAAAATATGTCTTATATTCTAGGTTCTTCAAAGTAGCCGCCTTTTGCTTTGATGACTGCTTTGCACACTCTTGGCATTCTCTTCATGAGCTTCAAGAAGTAGTCACCGGAAATGGTTTTCACTTCACAGGTGTGCCCTGTCAGGTTTAATAAGTGGGATTTCTTGCCTTATAAATGGGGTTGGGACCATCAGTTGTGTTGTGCAGAAGTCAGGTGGATACACAGCTGATAGTCCTACTGAATAGACTGTTAGAATTTGTATTATGGCAAGAAAAAAGCAGCTAAGTAAAGAAAAACGAGTGGCCATCATTAATTTAAGAAATGAAGCTCAGTCAGTCCGAAAAATTGGGCAAACTTTGAAAGTGCCCCCAAGTGCAGTTGCAAAAACCATCAAGCGCTACAAAGAAACTGGCTCACATGAGAACCGCCCCAGGAAAGGAAGACCAAGAGTCACTTCTGCTTCTGAGGATAAGTTTATCCGAGTCACCAGCCTCAGAAATTGCAGGTTAACAGCAGCTCAGATTAGAGACCAGGTCAATGCCACACAGAGTTCTAGCAGCAGACAAATCTCTACAGCAACTGTTAAGAGGAGACTTTGTGCTGCAGGCCTTCATGGTAAAATAGCTGCTAGGAAACCACTGCTAAGGACAGGCAACAAGCAGAAAAGACAAGCTTGGGCTAAAGAACACAAGGAATGGACATTAGACCAGTGGAAATCTGTGCTTTGGTCTGATGAGTCCAAATTTGAGATCTTTGGTTCCAACCATCGTGTCTTTGTTTGACGCAGAAAAGGTGAACGGATGGACTACATGTCTAGTTCCTAATGTGAAGCATGGAGGAGGAGGTGTGATGGTGTGGGGGTGCTTTGCTGGTGACACTGTTGGGGATTTATTCAAAATTGAAGGCATACTGAACCCACATGGCTACCACAGCATTTTGCAGGGGCATGCTATTCCATCCGGTTTGCTTTTAGTTGGACCATCATTTATTTTTCAACAGGACAATGACCCCAAACACACCTCCAGGCTGTGTAAGGGCTATTTGACTAAGAAGGAGAGTGATGGGTTGCTACGCCAGATGACCTGGCCTCCACAGTCACCAGACCTGAACCCAATCGAGATGGTTTGGGGTGAGCTGGACCGCAGAGTGAAGGCAAAAGTGCCAACAAGTGCTAAGCATCTCTGGGAACTCTTTCAAGATTGTTGGAAGACCATTTCCAGTGACTACTCTTGAAGCTCATCAAGAGAATGGCAAGAGTGTGCAAAGCAGTCATCAAAGCAAAAGGTGGCTACTTTGAAGAACCTAGAATATAAGACATATTTTCAGTTGTTTCACACTTTTTTGTTAAATATATAATTCCACGTGTGTTAATTCATAGTTTTGATGCCTTCAGTGTGAATGTACAATTTTCATAGTCATGAAAATACAGAAAAATCTTTAAATGAGAAGCGGTGTCCAAACTTTTGGTCTGTATTGTACATAGTATAATTGGTAAGAGATTTTCATAGGTGAGAACATGTGGCACAGCTGCAGAGATTTTAGAAGAATATTATACTTGTTTGTTACGTATAGTGGCAGCGATAGCTAAGCTATTAAATATAATGTGGCCGACTGCCACAGGTATTTAATTACGTATCTTATGTAGAATCTGAGGCAACTAATGCTACATGCTGAAATTTGATGTCTTGGTTTAGACTTTTGGGATCTGTCTAAATGGGAAAGTGCTATCTGAATGAAACACCAGCATACAGATGATGTGTGATCATTTGCAGCCTATGCAAAGTTTATATATTATTATTTATTATTATAGCGTCATTAATTCCATGGCGCTTTACATGTTTGAAAGGAATATACATAGCAAACAACAAGTACAATAATTTGAACAAAAACGTGTCAGCGACTGGTACAGGAGGAGAGAGGACCCTGCCCGTGAGGGCTCACAATCTACAAGGGATGGGTGAGGATACAGTAGGTGAGGGCAGAGCTGGTCGTGCAGCGGTATGGTGAAGCGGTGGTTACTGCAGGTTGTAGGCTTGTCGGAAGAGGTGGGTCTTCAGGTTCCTTTTGAAGATTTCCATGGTAGGCAAAAGTCTGATGTGTTGGGGTAGAGAGTTCCAGAGTAGGGGGGATGCACGGGAGAAATCTTGTATGCGACTGTGGGAAGAGGAGATAAGACAGGAGTAGAGCAGAGATCTTGTGAGGATTGGCGGTTACGTGCAGGTAAGTACCGGGAGACTAGGTCACAGATATATGGAGGAGACAGATTGTGGATGGCTTTGTATGCCATGGTTATGGTTTTGAACTGGAGTCTCTGGGCAATGGGGAGCCAGTGAAGGGATTGACAGAGAAGAGTCCAAGGAATAGCGGGGGGGATAGGTGGATTAGTCGGGCAGCAGAGTTTAGGATAGATTGCAGGGGTGCGAGAGTGTTAGAAGGGAGGCCACAGAGCAGGAGGTTGCATATGTATATGTATATAGATATATATATTAATTGCACATGATTATTTCTACAGGCACTGTAGCTTCACTATAGCAGTTTATAGGCTCTGAGGACAAAAGGATTTTGCTCTGTGAATGACACCTGAGGGAGAGGAAAGAGAGAGTTAGCAAGATCTGCTCCATGGTACAATGGTCAACTGAGGTTTTGGATAGTTAAAAGAAGATATTGAACACAAAGCCTTCCTCCTTTAGATCCTGTACAGGGATGTGGTCTTACATGGGGACTTTGACTTGAGTCCTTAGAGTAGCGCTGGCTGGTGGAGTGAGCTGGCAGAAATGGTCAGTTTGCTGAGTCAGAACTAGGAGGAATAATAAGTGGCCACATCATAAGGCAGAAGAATCATCATTAAACGGGCCAAGGTCAGAGCAACTAACAAATAGGCAAAAAAGAAGCTGAGCAACAGGAGTGAACCAAAGCTAGTATAGATTATAATGGGCCATTGCAGAAACCTGATTACCCTACTGGACAGACACACACCCATACTGCCAGACTGGATGGCACTACTTGTCCCTGTTGGTCCAAACATGTGCTGCCCAGAAACTCTTGTCCTGAGTCCTGACATCTACATCACCAGCGCCGTCAACAGAATAAACACAGTGGCACTTGGTGACAAAAGCAGATGTTGCAGGAGCGGGTCCAGGAGGAGATGTGATACAGAGGTTGTCCCATTATTTGAAGACTATAGACACACAAAACTTGCTGTTTATACATTAGTAGATGTTCATGTATGTCTTCCATCGTATGTATTAAGGCTGCGTGCACACGATGAGTTTTTCATGCGTTTCCGCTGCGGAATTTCCGCAGCGGAAACGCATCAGAAACGCATGGTAATCCGCACCCCATGGTCCCCAATGGCATTCCGCAATGTCAATGCACATGCTGCGGATTTTTCCGCAGCGTTTCTGCAGCGCTCATAAATCCGCAGCATGTTCATTAATTTTGCGGAAGCGCAGCGGAAGCGCCACCATTGACTTGCATTGAGACGCATAGAATCCGTGTCTGTACATTTGTACAAGCGGATAATATGCGATTCAATGTGCGGATGGTACCCAGTTCTGGAGGAGAGGAGACTCTCCTCCAGACCTGGGTACCATTGTACCTGTAAAAAAAAAGAATAAAATAAAAAATAAAGTTTATATTCACCTGTCCGGCGGCCCCTGCAGCGCTTCTCCTTCCAGGACCTGAGATGACGTCTCGGTCATGTGACCGCAGGCTGTCTCGCGAGATGCCGGCAAGCCAGGAAGGAACCAGGAAGGAGCGCGACAGCACACGCCGGGGCATCAGAGGTAAGTATAGCTTTGTTTTTTTATTTTTACGGTCACACTGTATAAATCCATGCTGTTTGCATGGATTTATACAGTGTGACCTAGTTGTCAAGCACTTTCCAAGTGATGCTATCGCCTGGAAAGTGCTTGTCAGTCCGCATGCGGAAACACATGCATTAACGCATGTGGATACGCATGTGAATCCGCATGTATTCCGCATGTATTCTGCAGGAAAAACGCATGCACAATCTGCATGCTTTTTTTCTACCAGGGAGATGCAGAAATGCTGCAGAAATTTTCTGCTTCATTTCTGCATCGTGGGCACATAGCCTAAAAGTGCACAACTTATATCCTTTTATGAACTTCCTGAATAATGTTGTTTTGTAATGATATCCATATCTCCCATCCTTTTCATCATTTTGCCAAACCTAGTAATCATTAAAAATTCTAATATGTAGAAGTTGGTAAATATTTTAAAATTGTGTATCTACATAGAACACATACAACATTATATACTGGTTGTCTTCTTCAATTAGAGACAAATAATGTAATTAAGCAGAGATCAAATTTGTCTCTATATTGCAGCCATTATTTCACAGACGTTTTAACCTTAATAGGTAGATGATATTTCCAAGTGGAATCACTGAAGTGTTCTAGGAAGCTGCCACAGTAAATATTCACTAATGTAACTGAACGTGAATGTCATTGCTCCTGCCCTGCTGACTTGCTCTCCACATCTCAGGTAGGATCCAAAAATACTTTGATGAGACCTCTCTAATGACAGCCATGCAGAATTTTCAGTCAACTTTTCAAATAATATTTACTTTGAGCTTTGATTGCCGATTAAAGAACATACTGTACGTGCATTCATCATGAAATAGCCAATACTGGTACTTCTTTTCTTAGAACACTGGACTGTGTTGTTCCTATGTTATTCCTCTTGGTAATATATTAATAAATTGACAACTAGGTGCGACCACTCCCTTTATTGAAAAGATGTTTGTACACAGTTTGACATTTTCAACACTGATTGGAAAGTTTTGTGGTGTATAGGGACATGTCTCACTCAGAGAATTATATCAATGTATATATTTTGTAAAGTGAGAACAGAGAAAAAGCACATCCCAGTGGTCCATGGAAAAGTTACGCCATATCTACAGGCTGCCATTTGAGAGTTGTGTCTAAATCAGATCTTGTAAGATATTATTTTGTATCATCTATGGCTTCTTCTTGACTTGTCCTTACATTGTCCTTATTAGGTCGGTGTCACATATCCGACATTCACATTCCAAGGTACGAACTGCGATGTCTGGACCGGCTGCGAGTCTCGTGACCCTAACTCAACATTCTCATAGGTAATAGGTATATATCAAGCTGATGAGTTCAAGTCAGGATACCCACGACCAATTTGACATCCCGGTCAATAATCTGTGAATATCGGATGTGGATAACTGGCCTTACATCCAGCCCTCTTCTAACTTTTGCCATCAGTGCACATTCTTCCTAAACATTATATTGTCTAAAAAACAAAGCAAATATGATGTGATATTAGCTATTTCTCCCCACTCACCCATGTTTACCATTAGGGGGTTAAAGCCACTAATTGTGTGATTTCACACAGTGTTTTTATCATTTTTGTGGCATTTTTAATAGTATTTTTATGTGAATAAATTTTAATTTAAAGTATATGTAGTGCTTTAAAGTATATAGACCTCTTTATAAGACTTTAAAAACACAAGAAAATGCATGTAAAAGTATCCCCAGAAAAATTAGGTCTAAAAATCAAAAATTAGTAAAAACACATTCTTTCCTTAAGCAAAAAAATCCTACGTATAATCAAAGTCTCAAAGGACTCTGTGACAGCATTACCACCAACAGCAGATATTTAGGGAGAGTAAAGTCGGCCATACACAATAGATGGTTTTCTGCCGAATGATGCTTCGGTTAATCTCCCGACTGACAGCAATCTCGGCCCTGTCTCCTATACACCGGAGCACTCACTTGGTCGAGCGCTCCTATGTTCTCTATGTCTGGCAGCTTATCTCCGGGATATCGTCAACCTCAAATTGGACATGCCAGACATCTTCCCCAATGATCAGTTGGCTGGTGCCCCCATACCCATTCAACTGTTGTCCAAATCTGTTAATATCATCAGGTTCGGCCAACATTACTCTAATGTGTATGGGGGGGCTTAAGGACTCATTCACTGAATGTAAAGCCCTGCTCAACATTCGAACAGAATGTTTGGAGATTTCAGCTCTGAAGCCTATAGAGTTGGGACTGTGAATCCATTTTAAAAACACACACTTGTGTTGTATCCATTTTTTGGTATAGGAGAAATAGATCCAGCTCACCAAACGTCCAAAATTTAAAATTCAAAAACATTTATTTTATATATATGAAAAAATGCATCTTGATAGTGTGAACAATCAAAAATCCATATCTGGAATTAGGGAAACATGGGATACAATGCTGGTTACCATACGCGTTTCGAACAGCACTTGTTCTTAAACTTGGTATAAATGGTATCCATTTTTTCACCTGTGGTCTATAACCATTTTCACATTTCTATTGAGCCTCAAATAAAAATGTAGACAAGTCTTATTTGGTCCTATTTGTGGATTAAAATCGCGCATTAATCTGTGTTTTTCAATGCCTAATGGATAGGTGAAGCTTGGAAATCATTTTTTTTTTCATACCGGAAAAATGGATGTTACACTGGTAAAAACTGACACATGGACCTAAAATCATAGGACAATCAAATAAAAACACTGATCAAAACTGATGCAAGTGTCCTCCTGAATTTTTTTTTTTTAGTTCCTGTGCCTCTTTGTTCCTGAGATATGGCTCACTATTGCGGCTCCCTGTAATCTAGTCTTGTTAGCCAAAGGGGCTTGATCCTCAACTCTAGTACAGTATGTGGATCACACCCCTTTGTCCATTGCATGTATCCATTAGGTTTCAGCCACATATTTGTAACTCTGTTGGGGTTTCTGTCTGAGCAACTGAAAAATGAGTTTCCAATGTAATCCTAACGGAGTCAGAGACTTCTGTTAGCAAACGAAGTCCAAAACATGCAACATGATTTTTTTTGTCTGGATCCATCTTTGAAGTTGGAAACAATAGTGCAGTTGCTTCCAACTTCATAGATGGATGTCATGAACATGTGACCGAAACATAATGTGCACCTAGCCAGACAAGTAATGTCTCTAATGAGTTGGACCATAAACATCATTTATCACCCATCCATTGGATAAGTAGTAAGTGTATGACCAATCAGCGATCATTAAAACAGAGGTTCCTAGTGCCCCATTTGCATATTGTGGCGGTCATGCATGTTCACTGGTCTTCCATTTTAAGGGGTTGTCCGACTAGACTCGGCCTTGCTCATTACACTTGCATTGAGAGAGGCCGCGCCCATCTAGCCGGCACGTGTTGGCATGTAAGCAAATCGCATACTTGGTCACGCACCCGCCAGTCCCAGTGCCGGCACTGGAGAATCCTCACAGCACGCAGTGCGCACGATGTGAAGATTCACAAGTCTGCAGCTACATAAAGTGACTGCAGACTTGTAGCCTAGAGCCGGACAACTCCTTTAATCATACATTTGGAAAGGTAATAAATGTTATTCATGGTCCAAACCCTTCAGTATGGCTCCTGTTGATTGAGGTATGTGAGACAACAACTGAACTGCCTGAGGTGTTACCTAATGTATTTCACTGCCAATTTTTTCTTAAGTGAAAAATCGATGGTGTAAAAAAAAAAAAAAAAGTATAGAGGTAGTGTAATGGTGTGCATTGTTTAGGTATATAGTTTGCCTGGTTTTGATCTCATATTTTTCCAAATAATATATATATATATTTTTAAAGTTAAACATATTTAAGTCACTTTTTAATTTTCCAAAATGGCAATATTGCTACATAATGTAAGTTGTATAATTGTCTATGTATATTGTTGGCAGCAGATCTCAGAGTTTTCCACCTCGTAGATACATATTTTATTTAGAAATATTCTATTGACAGGAATATATCAATACTTATGTGTATAGTGTCATGTGCCTGTCGATATTAGCGTAATTATGATTAAAGCAATTGTGCAGATTTTAACTAGATGAAATACCTTTTCCAATAGCACTACTATCAGTTGAAGCATTATTATTGAGCTGCGCTGTAACTAGATGCATTGCAACGAGACATACGTGTCAATTTAGCTCATCTGGAGGGAAAAAAAATATATCAACATTTAAATTAAGATCCCTGTAAACTGCATCAATATAAATTCATGGTGCACAGTTAATATCAAAGGTTTTGCTTCAATAACGAAACAATTTTTATGTCAGCAAAAATAAATTAAAATTGTAAAAAATATCGGAAGTGTGATAAAAAAATGAAAGTAATTAGCCATATAAAAGTTTTTGATAACAAGTAGAACTTCAGACACAGTTATTAAAAAAAATATTGACTAAAATTATGGAATTGGAGATATACATAGAATTTAATGGCAATCTAGGAAATTAAACCATAAAGCTTTGAATTGTAAAATCTGAAGTTTTTATTTTGCTGTACATGGTTTTAGTCAGTGCAGATTCATTTGTGGCTGTGAATGTAACAAGATAAATCTTTTTAAGGGACTCCTGGCCTCAGATGGGTCAAGATCTCTTGCTGGTCAAGATGGATTCAAAATGCGTCCCAATCCTTATTCCCTAAAGTTCAGCGTGATACTTATCATATGGACAAAAATATATTTAATTCCTAAAACTAATGGAAAGTGCACCTACACCATTATCACATTATCAGATTCAGTTTCCAGCTGAGTGCTAAGAAATCTAAAGGGAACCTGTCGTATAATTTATGTTGCTTGAACCACAAACTGAATGAATCAGAGACTGACTCCTACCTTACAAACATAGTTGAAAGCGCTGTCAGGGACAAGGTGACTAGATCAATGGTGTGATCCCACCGGCTTTTCTGTGATCGCTCTTCAAAGCTTGAAGGTCTTTCCTTCTTTATGTATAGGGAAAGAACTGTCAGTTTAGATGAGCGCCAGGGAGCAGCCAATGCGGGCACACCTCTTGGACTAGTCGGCTCGTCCTTAGCTACACTTTCAACTATGTTTTTTCCTGAAAAACTGCAGAGTTTCAGAGGAAGTCCATGTTCACACCTTCATTATTTGGTCAGTATTTTACATCAGTATTTGTAAGGCAAAACCAGGAGTGGAACAATCAGAGGAAAGGTTTGCTAGGAGTTATAAGTGATAATTTGTTGAAAGATTAAATCACCACTCCAGCATTTTTTTATTGCAGTGCTGCAGTGCTTTAATTAGTCTCATACTTACAAGACACCTGTTTTCTGCGCTGCTCCCATGGATCTCCAGCAGTTTGTGACCTGCCGGATCGCTCCAGTGTTTGCTAGACTGTCTGAAAGTCACTACTCAATGTAAGTCTATGAGATGCAGAATGAGACCAGAATGAGGCTCTCATGGACTTACAATGAGAGCTTGTGACCATTACTTCTGACTTCTGGTTAGTCGTAAGTTGCATTAGCACGATGGCGCAGCGGGACCAGAGGGGGGCCAGGAAGAGCTGTGGCGGCTGGTAAATATAAGACTATGGTCAAGGACCTTAGGTAAGTAGCACCACTCTAGGGCTGAAATACAAAAAAAAACACTGGAGAGGTGCTTTAAATTAGTTATAATCTCGTGTACTTATCATGAACCAATGTTACGCTCGCGCCCGGACTGACTGGCATGAGCATGATTAGTGATCCCACTGTACCATGTAACCGAGGAGTGCCTGGAGGGGCGTAACTAAGTATCAACCCGATTCGACCAAGGTCACACGGCGGCTTAGTCGTCTCCGTGAACCAAGGTGGAACCAAGCAGAGGGACCAGGTGCTACACCAGGTCAGACCCCGGTCACAGTTGTTGACCCACACCGGGGAATGCAGGAACAGGCAGGTTAGACTGGCATACAGGCAGGTGGGTATTGGCAGGCACAGCTGGTATGCAGACAGGTGGATACTGGTAAGTACGGCTGGTATGCAGACAAGTGGGTAGTGGCAAGTACGGCTGGTATGCAGACAGGTGGGCACTGGCAAGCACGGCTGGAGTACAGACAGGGAGGTACTAGCAGGTTGGAGCGCAGGCTGGATAGGGTCCAGTACAGACTGGGAGACAGGTTCAGAGCCGCAGATGCGGTAGTCAAGCAGAGTAAAGCGAAACCGCCAGAGCGGAGGACAAGGCAGAGCAGAGAGGTACTGCTGGTGCAGTGAGCAAGCAGAGCAGAGCGAAAACCGCATGTGCGGTGGGCAAGGCAGAGCAGAGCGGAACTGCCAGAGCGGTGGACAAGGCAGAGCAGAGAGGAACTGCCGGAGCGGTGGACAAGGCAGAGCAGAGCAAAACCGCAGGTGCGGTGGACGAGGCAGAGGAGAGCGAAACCGCAGGTGCGGTGGACAAGGCAGTGCAGAGCGAAACCGCAGGTGCGGTGGACAAGGCAGAGCAGAGCGGAACCGCCAGAGCGGTGGGCAAGGCAGAGCAGAGAGAAGCCGCAGGTGCGGTGGACAAGGCAGAGCAGAGCGGAACCGCCAGAGCGGTGGGCAAGGCAGAGCAGAGAGAAGCCGCAGGAGCGGTGGGCAAGTCAGAGCAGAGAGAAACCGCTGGCGTGGTGAGCAAGTCAGAGCAGAGAGAAGCCGCCGGAGCGGTGGGTAAGGCAGAGCAGAGGGAAGCCTCCGGAGCGGTGGGCAAGTAGAGCCGAACAGGGCTGAAGGTGCAGGCAGAGAGGACTGGGCTCTGTTCACAAGGAACAGACTGGAAAATACAGGAGGATGGCTAGAACACAGGAGGAAGATACGGAGGAAGGGAAAAGGGACAATCAGAACCAGATACACACAAGGTACTTACTATGAAGTAGCGAGTGGACTCAAAACTCACAAACAGAAGTACAGAGACAACGAGTTGGAGTTAGGTGCAGGTTCAGATACTGCAGGAAAAGGGAAGGTACGGACATAGAGACAAACAGGCAACAGACTAGGATACAGTTCAGACAGGAACTGCTACTGCAAAGAGATACAAGAACGAGCCTGGTTATACAGCCCCCAGAGTGGCGGAAACAGACTAGAAGTCAGAGGTAACAGGCCTGGGTATACAGCCCCCAGAGTGGCGGAAACAGACTAGAGGTCAGAGATAACATGTCTGGGAATACAGCCCCCAGAGTGGCGGAAACAGACTAGAAGTCAGAAATAACAGGTCTGGGAATACAGCCCCCAAAGTGGCGGAAACAGACAAGATACAGGACAGGACCTGACAATTCAGCAGCAAAGACTAACTGAGTGAAGGTGTTGCTCAGGCCCCTCCTTCTGGGTGGAGGGGGTTTAAATATCCAGTGACTCACAGCAATAGGCTGGAGACGCATTAGGGGTGCGCCCACAGCAGCTATAAGAATCAGGAAGTAACCGGGCCGCCGCCCTAAGCAGTCAGTCAAGAGACATGCACACAGCATGAACACGAGCAAGGTTTGTAGGCTGGACTGACAGGTAAGATTGCGGTATTGCATAGTGGGAGGTAGTGCACTATGCAATCATGCCGCCAGGGATGTTACAGTACCCCTCCTTTATGCCCCCTCTTCTTCAAGCCTGCAAGGGTCTTCTGCAGAGAATTTGGAGGCCAATCCTTCTCTTCAAGAGGATTACCTCTTCTGTCCATTAGAGGAAACGAAGCTGGTCTCATCATCTTGGTGACTAGGATGCTTCCTCCTATCAAGCCATCCTCAGCAACAGATGAAGTGGGTGAAGTACCAGGAACAGCACACAGAAAAGTCTCTCCATTTGTTATCAGGTAGCACCCTGGTGGATTCAGGAGACATCTGGAAGTCCTCTGCCTGGTTGGAGGTGTGCAGAGACTCGGGGGTAACCACCGCCTTGACGTACACTTTGCCAAGCTTACTGGATGAAGTGGGCAGCATACCAGGTACCAGGTGTAGGAAAGTCTCTCTCTGTTTAACAGGTAGCACCACGGGGCATTCAGGAGACAACTGGAGGTCCTCCGCCTGGTTGGAGGGGTGCAGAGACTCGGGGGTAATCACTGCTTCGAAGTACACTTTGCCAGGCTTACTGGATGAAGTGGGCGAAGTACCAGGTACAGGGTGTAGAAAAGTCTCTCTCTATTTGTTATCAGGGAGCACCCCGGAGGATTCAGGAGACAACAGGAGGTCCTCCGCCTGGTTGGAGGGGTTCAGAGACTCGAGGGTGATTACTGCTTCGAAGTACACTTTGCCAAGCTTACTGGATGAAGTGGGCGAAGTACTAGGTACAGGGTGTAGGAAAGTTTCTCTCCCTTTGTTATCAGGTAGCACCCCGGAGGATTCAGGAGACAACTGGAGGTCCTCCGCCTGGTTGGAGGGGTGCAGAGACTCGGGGTTAACCACCGCCTTGATGGACGCAAGACCAGATTTATTAGAGACAGAGGGTCCTTGCTTTAGGACCATCTTCAGACTGGTTTCAGAGATGACATGTCTGTAAGGCGGGACGGTACCTGAAGCCAGATCATTGGTACAATCGTCGAGACTGTGTGGGGACATCACCTCCGCTTTTCTTCCTTCGGAGACGTCAGTGACTAGCAGATCTGGTGAAGAAGAAGAAACTGCTGACTGTCCTGAAGATGTGGAGACTGGTCACCCCTTGTACCTTAGCAGTCCCCCAGGATACACCATGCAGGATCTCCAGACCTTAGCGGGCACAAGATCTCTCGGCTCTGGACGACCTGTGGGTAAGCCAGTCAGCACCTGGAATGTGAACTTCTTCATGTGTAATGCTCCAATCTGGAGCTTAATTTGTACAGACATATTTTGACTGTTTCTGAGTAGAGCTCGTCCTTCTGCTGACAATGCCCAAACTGGCTTCTGGAGTTGTCGGACGGGAATCAGACACCGACTCTTCAATGCTTTAAGCCCTAAACTTCTGGTTAATCCGAGGCCTTCACTTGCCACGGAGACAGTCATGGTCATCTGTGGAGAGGAAACACTAACGCCAAGGGCAGCCTCTCCTACAGGCCTAATGTCTTGGGATTCTCCAACCTTCGCTGAACAAAGACCGTCAGGGAGTCCCAAACCACTGCAGCGGGACCGCAATCCGATTTTGTGACTGAGTTCTGTCCTCTGCTTTGCTTGACGAACATAATCATCCTTCATGGATTCTATGCGGAAAGCTGCCTCTACAGGCTGGGGAACAGGAGGTCTTTGGGAGGACAGAACCTGGCGTGACGGTTTACCTCTACGCCTTGCACGTCTGGACCGCCTCTTGAGGTTGGGAGAAGTATTCTGTGGAGCATAGTCATCCTGTGTGGATTCTGGGTGGGCAGCAGTCTCTTCGGGCTGGAGAACTGGTAGGCTACCTACACACATTACCCATCGGGGCTGCTCCGGGATATTGGGAAGGGAAGCTTTAGCAGAGGCTTCAGGATTAGGGTCATCGAAGACCATTAGAAAGGCCACCAGGAAGGCTTGCAAGTCAAAGATGATAGGATCCCATGCTTCCCATAGGGGGGTGATCCATTTCAAGGCATCACCCGCTAGGTAGGACATCATGAATGCTACTTTAACTCGATCGGTAGGAAAACAGTGAGCATAGAACTTGAAATGCAGCATGCATTGCTCCACAAATGCACGGCTTCGTTTTGGATCCCCATAGTACCATGGTGGATCCGCAGGAACGAGTGCTGATAGATTCATTTGGGCTGGTGCGTAAATCGCCTGGGCCATAGCTTGAGAAAACATTTTTTCTTGGTGTACGTATTCGCCAGACAAGGATTCAAAATGTCTCTGAGAGCAAAAGGCCGTGGGGCTCAATGGGAACCATGGCCTGAGCAAACTGTTACACTCGTGCCCGGACTGACTGGCGTGAGCGCGATTAGTGATCCCACTGTACCATGAACCGAGGAGTGCCTGGAGGGGTGTAACTAAGTATCAACCCGATCCGACCAAGGTCGCACGGCGGCTTAGTCGACTCTGTGAACCAAGGAGGAACTGAGCAGAGGGACCAGGTGCTACACCAGGTCAGACCCCGGTCACAGTTGTTGACCCATACCGGGGAATGCAGGAACAGGCAGGTTAGACTGGCATACAGGCAGGTGGGTATTGGCAGGCACAGCTGGTATGCAGACAGGTGGATACTGGTAAGTACGGCTGGTATGCAGACAAGTGGGTACTGGCAAGTACGGCTGGTATGCAGACAGGTGGGCACTGGCAAGCACGGCTGGAGTGCAGACAGGGAGGTACTAGCAGGTTGGAGCGCAGGATGGATAGGGTCCAGTACAGACTGGGAGACAGGTTCAGAGCCGCAGATGCAGTAGTCAAGCAGAGTAAAGCGAAACCGCTGGAGCGGAGGGCAAGGCAGAGCGGAGAGGTACTGCTGGTGCAGTGAGCAAGCAGAGCGGAGCGAAAACCGCAGGTGCGGTGGGCAAGGCAGAGCAGAGCGGAACCACCGGAGCGGTGGACAAGGCAGAGCAGAGAGGAACCGCCGGAGCGGAGGACAAGGCAGAGCAGAGCGAAACCGCAGGTGCGGTGGACGAGGCAGAGCAGAGCGAAATCGCAGGTGCGGTGGACAAGGCAGAGCAGAGCGAAACCGCAGGTGCGGTGGACAAGGCAGAGCGGAACCGCCGGAGCGGTGGGCAAGGCAGAGCAGAGAGAAGCCGCCGGATCGGTGAGTAAGGCAGAGCAGAGCGGAACCGCCGCAGCGGTGGGCGAGGCAGAGCAGAGAGAAGCAGCCGGAGCGGTGGGTAAGGCAGAGCAGAAGGAAGCTGCCGGAGCGTTGGGCAAGTCAGAGCAGAGCGAAACCGCAGGTGCGGTGGACAAGGCAGAGCAGAGCGAAATCGCAGGTGCGGTGGACAAGGCAGAGCAGAGCGTAACCGCCGGAGTGGTGGGCAAGGCAGAGCAGAGAGAAGTCGCCGGAGCCGTGTGTAAGGTAGAGCAGAGGGAAGCCGCCAGAGCGGTGGGCAAGTCAGAGCAGAGAGAAACCGCTGGCGCGGTGAGCAAGTCAGAGCAGAGGGAAGCCGCCGGAGCGGTGGGTAAGGCAGAGCAGAGGGAAGCCGCCGGAGCGGTGGGCAAGTAGAGCTGAACAGGGCTGAAGGTGCAGGCAGAGAGGACAGGGCTCTGTTCACAAGGAACAGACTGGAAAATACAGGAGGATGGCTAGAACACAGGAGGAAGATACGGAGCAAGGAAAAAGGGACAATCAGAACCAGATACACACAAGGTACTTACTATGAAGTAGCGAGTGGACTCAAAACTCACAAACAGAAGTACAGAGACAACGAGTTGGAGTTAGTTGCAGGTTCAGATACTGCAGGTACGGACATAGAGACAAACAGCCTGGGTATACAGCCCCCAGAGTGGCGGAAACAGACTAGAAGTCACAGGTAACAGGCCTGAGTATACAGCCCCCAGAGTGGCGGAACAGACTAGAAATCAGAGATAACAGGTCTGGGAATGCAGCCCCCAGAGTGGCGGAGACAGACTAGGAGTCAGAGATAACAGGTCTGGGAATGCAGCCCCCAGAGTGGCGGAAACAGACAAGATACAGGACAGGACCAGACAATTCAGTTGCAAAGACTAGCTGAGTGAAGGTATTGCTCAGGCCCTTCCTTCTGGGTGGAGGGGGTTTAAATATCCAGTGACTCACAGCAATAGGCTGGAGATGCATTAGGGGTGCTCCCACAGCAGCTATAAGAATCAGGAAGTAACTGGGCCGCTGCCCTAAGCAGTCAGTCAAGAGACATGCACACAGCATGAACAGGAGCAAGGTTTGTAAGCTGGACTGACAGATAAGATTGCGGTCTTGCATAGTGGGTGGTGGTGCACTATGCAAGCATGCCGCCAGGGATGTTACAACCAGCTTATTTTAATGGAGTTGTTGTTGGCATATTTTTTTAAAAAAAATATTTCCAAATGTGAATTAATTAAATTTACCTCTGTATGCGCAGTCATACATGGAAGACTGTTAATTACTAGTGATGAGCGAGCACTAAAATGCTCGGGTGCTCATTGCTCATTACTCGGGTCGAGAAAATCGTAATGCTCCTGTGCTTGACCCCAGTAACGAGCCAAATGTAAGTCTATTGGAAACTCGAGCATTTTTCCGGTGGCCCCCTCCCCCCCGGAGATCTGGAGGGAGCCTAAAAACTGGTCAAATCGATGGAAACAGTGCTCAAATGACATGGTAACAGCATGGGGAAGACCCCTGGAAGCATCTCTGACTCCTAGGTCACTGCTGTGAACACTATTGTCAGAGTATTACGCCACTTTTATGGACTCACAGTAAAACATTAAAAAACAAAGCCAAAATGGATTTTCCTGGAAAAAATGTTAAGGGGCATTCTTTCCAGGGTAATGACTTGTATATAAGGCAAAATAAATAACCAAAAACAAAAATGCTCCTCCACACCTTGAGCTATGTTCACATAGCATTTTTGATTCGTTTTTGCACTTTTGCATTGCTTTCAACGATGAAAAATACATTCACCAGTAAAGGTCATTTTAACATTTTACAACCTTATCTGGCCATGTGATGTGTGAGACATGATCAGACACATATGAAAGAGGGACTCTGAAAGTCACAAAGCCTATTTTTACAGGGCCATCAGGCGACCCTTATAATTGTTAGAAGGCCATCAGCCGGCTATATAACATAGTCATCTGAGGTAGTAAAATTTTCTTTTCGTATATATTCTATAAAGTTTGAAATTTGGATGTCCAGCAGACGGCCATCACAATTTATGGATTTCCAGCAGGCGGCACTCACTTTTTAAGGATTTCCAGCAAATGGCCCTCACAATTTATGGATGTCCAGCAGGCGGCCCTTTATAATTTATAGAGTGCCAGCAGGCCGCCTCCACTATTTTTAGAGGGCCAGCAGGCGTCTTGGGGACAGATGAGACCAAGATAGAGCTTTTTGGTAATGCACATCATTCAACTGTTTACTGTAAATGCAATGAGGTCAACAAATAAAAGAACACAGTACTTACAGTAAAATATGGTGGAAGTTCAAAGATATTTAGGGGTTGTTTCGCTGCCTCTGGCACAGGGTGCCTTGACTGTGTGCAAGACATCATAAAATGTGAAGATTCCCAAAGGATTTTGGGTCGCAATGTAGTGCCCAGTTTCATAAAGCTGGGTTTGTATCCTAGGTCATGGGTCTTCCAGCAGGACAATGACCCCAAACATACTTCAAGAGGCACCCAGAAATGGATGGAAACAAAGCACCGGAGAGTTCTGAAGTGATAATTCCAGCTCCATTAGCATCAAGTCTCCCAACACTAAATCTTACATTCAGAAGCTGCAGAGAAACTTGGAATGGACACATTAAATCAGGATTTTTTTTAACTTTGATTAATTTCTGTTAAATTTAAAATATTTCTGCCAACTTCAATGGTTTTCTGTTTTCTATGATAAATTTCTGTCAACTTTGATTAATTTCTGAGTACAGATCAACGTAAAAATTATGACTCGATCAATGAGTGCATGGAAAACATCAATCAAGTTATGCACTGTGGAAGATATGTATGTGACCAGAATGAACACTCATTTCCAGCTGATGATACCTAGCACCTGTCCCAATTTTAAATGCAGCTAACAGTGGTATCAATAGGGAATATAATTTTTTTGTTTGGTTGCAGAAGCAAAGAGTATAAGGCAATGATCCCTGTCTGGATGCATGTAAACGCTATCCATAGTGCGATAGCTCACCCGTACACGAATTGCAGATAAGAGAGGTAATATTGTAGAATATAGATTCAATTTGAATTGGCCATCCCATTATTAAGGAATGGGGCTCCTATACTGTTCATGCGTATGCAGTGACTGCAAGGGTGCCAAAAGTTAAGACTCACTCCAATATCCCTTTGAAGAGACATAGAGGAGGGCCTCAGTAAAAAAAAAATTCTCATTATTAAGGAGTGGGTCTCCTAAATTGGTAATGCCCATGCACTAAGTGCATGAGCTGAAAAACATTTACCCCTGGGGGTATACATGAACATACTGTATACATGAACACACTGTATAACATTCAGAATATTAGGGGTAGGCCTCTAAAAATAGTTCCTCTGGGCATCATAAACACCCTTAAAAAATAATGTGGGTGTTGCTTGATGGTCACCTTGTTGATATGGTGGTGGAGGATGAGGAAAAGGAGGAAGACAACATAAAATAGACGAAATCCTGAAGTGTATACCCATGTCTGGGTGTGAAGGGGTGCATGGGAATAGACCTCGCCCCAAAAAAAACAATGGATTTGACTTTATTTTCTGCTGTTATCATCCAGTGTTGTTGAGAAGTCTGGCTCAATCCAGCACTTGTTCATTTTGATAAGAGTCAGCCTGTCAGCATTTTCAGTTATAATACCTCCGGCGGCACTAAAAATCTTCTCTGACAAAAAACTAGTGGCAGGGCAGGCCAGGATCTACAAGTTCACTAGTGCTTTGACTAACATTACCACCTACCCCACGTTTACAGTGAACACCAAGCCTGTTTCCCCTTCCACCACGACCTCTCCTTTTCCCACTCATGTTGCTCAGATAATGTGGTAGGAGCATGCTTTTAGCAACAAAAAATTTGATTTTTTACTCTGCTCCAGCTCTGCAAACAGCTGAATTTCAGCAGCACTAAATAACAAGGTGAGATATGGCTTTCTGCATCACTTTAGTAACAGCAGAAAATATATTTTTAGTGTGGATGAGGCCTGTATAACATGCAAGATATGCTCCAAACTATTTCAAACCCTACTGTATCACGTTTGTCACAGAAACAAATATTTTTTTTATTCTGCAACATCTCTACATACAGCTGAATTTCTGTGTCACTATATGAAAAGGTGAGATATGGCTTGCTGTATCACGTTAGTCACAGAAAAAAATATTTTTTTTACTCTGCATACAGCTGAATTTCAATGCCACAAAATGACAAGGTGGCCTATGGTGTGCTGCGTCACGTTACTCACAGAAAAAAATTGATTTTTGTACTCTGCACTCAGGAGCTCTGCATACACCTGAATTTCACCCCCAACATTACAAGGTGGGCTACTATGGCTTGCTGTATCACATTAGCAACTGAAAAAAATAGATTCTTAAAGGTGTACTCATGCATGGAGCACAATAGAAGCAGTGCACAACAGACTTCTATGACATGTGCCTTGCTGTCTTTGTGTGGACTTCAGTAATGCCATAAGAAAAAAAAATATCTGGAAGGTCAATTTCACTGCCTCACAGGACATTAGCTACCTAAACTATCTGACTTAGAAGCAACCACCTAGCTAACAAGCTAAAATCTCTAATGAATCCAGGAGCAGCGTCAACAGCAGCCTCTGTGACTTTTTATAATGACAAAATGGCGCTAAAACAACATGTCCACTCTTTATATAGAGAGGAACATGTGATTTCAGCAGGCAATGGTATAAGCTCTTGTGTCTAGACATTGTGGATGCTTCCTGCGTCCTGATTGGCTAGCTGCTATTTGCACACATAAAGTTAGGGAAAAAAGAAAAAGATTACAAGCACAACACTGCTCTGAGCTCTCCCCAGCCTGTCCCCTCATCAAACACGTCCCCCCACTCATCATACACCACCACTATCCTAGTGTCACAGGCAGGGCTGTAGAGTCAGTAAGCCAAACCTGCGACTCCGACTCCTCACTTTACCTTACACCAACTCCGACTCTGACTCCCACATATATTGCTTCTATTTAAATAGATAGATAAATAAAGTCATAAAGGGATGGATAGATAGATAGATGGAGGGATGGATAGATAGATAGTGGGATAGATGGAGGAATAGATAGATTAATAGAGGGATGGATAGGTAAATAGAGGGATGGATAGATGGAAAGATGGATAGATACAGGGATGGAGGGATAAATATATGGATAGATAGATGATAGATAGCAATATGGATGGATAGATGGAGGGATAGATGAAGGGATAGATGCAAGGATGGATAGATAGATAGATAAGATAAAATAGATAAAGTCATAGATAGATAGATAGAGTGATGGATAGATAGATGGAGGGATGGATAGATAGTGGGATAGATGGAGGAATAGATAGATTAATAGAGGGATGGATAGGTAAATAGAGGGATGGAGAGATAGATAGATAGATAGATACAGGGATGGATGGATGGATAAATATATGGATAGATAGATGATAGATAGCCATATGGATGTATAGCTGAAGGGATAGCTGGAGGGATAGATGAAAGGATGGATAGATAGATAGATGGATGGATAGATAGAGGGATAAATGAAAGGATAGATGAACGGATAGATGGAGGGATAGATAGATGGATAGATCATAGAATCATAGAATGGTAGAGTTGGAAGGGACCTCCTGGGTCATCTGGTCCAACCCCCTGCTCAAAGCAGGATTCACTAGATCATCTCAGACAGATGTCTGTCCAGCCTCTGTTTGAAGACGTCCATTGAAGGGGAACTAACCACCTCTCGTGGCAGCCTGTTCCACTCATTAATCACCCTAACTGTCAAAAAGTTTTTTCTAATATCTAATCTGTGTCTCCTCCCATTTAGTTTCATCCCATTGCTTCTAGTCTTTCCTTGTGCAAATGAGAATAAAGATGATCCTTCTACAATGTGACAGCCCTTGACATATTTGTAGACAGCTATTAAGTCTCCTCTCAGTCTTCTATTTTGCAAGCTAAACATTCCCAAATCCTGCAACCGTTCCTCATAGGACATGGTTTGCAGACCAGTCACCATTCTGGTCGCTCTTCTCTGAACTTGCTCCAGTTTGTCTATGTCTTTTTTAAAATGTGGTGCCCAAAACTGGAATTGTTTTGTAAAGAGGAATGGTCAAAAATACCTTCATCCAGGATCCAGGAACTCATTAAAAGCTACAGGAAGCGACTAGAGGCTGTTATTTTTGCAAAAGGAGGATCTACTAAATATTAATGTCACTTTTCTGGTGAGGTGCCCATACTTATGCACCTGTCAAATTTTGTTTGAATGCAGATTGCACATTTTCTGTTAGTACAATAAACCTCATTTCAAGGCAGAAACATTACTGTGTCCAACAGTTATTACATATATCAAACTGAAATAGCTGTTGCAAAAACACCAATTTTAAGAAAACATTAAGCTTAAGATTAATAGGGGTGCCCAAACTTTTTCATATAACTGTATAGTTCACACATTGTACAGAGAGCACATAATAATCACCTACAATATTAGGATTAGTTACCTTCCTGTGACAGAGATGAGCAGTAGTACTTTCACTTTCTCCTGCTCGGGGCCCAGGAATCAGATCCTGTGCAGGGCAGGCACCCCTCCCCCTCCTCTCTCTGGTGAAGACGGCAGAAGACAGGACAGAGGAGGGGAGATTGCCCCCTGCAGTCTGCAGCCGGTGCATGATGGGAGCACTGCAGCATACAAGTGAGTTTTGATTTGTGCGTGCCCTTGCTTCTAGGGGGGGGCACGTGCCCCCCCTGCCCCTCGCTGGCTACGGCCATGATTCACACAGAGCGTTTTTGCGGATCCGTTTTTTGCACTAAAATGCAGTGACTCTGGGCATCCCAGCAAAGTCAATGGGTTTCAAGATATGACATTCAGACACATTGTTTTGTGAGGATCGATTTTTGGGCTCAAAAACAGATCCTCACAAAGAATGAGCATGTCAGTTTGTGCGGCGTTTTTCTAATCTGCTTTTGCTATTGAAAACATTATCTATGAGCTCAAAAACCTTTCAGGTGATGCGGTTTTTTTAAAAGCTGATCTGCTTTTGCAGCTGAAAAACGTATCCTCAAAAAATGCAGCAAAAACGCTGTGTGTGAATGTAGCCTTAGATCAGGAATCGAACAGCTATTTATAGGACATTTTATAACTTTCCCAAATTCCTATGAAAAAATATTCAGAACATTCTGCATTAAACTACTGTACCCAATTTATTATACACTGCTCAAAAAAATAAAGGGAACACTTAAACAACAGAATATAACTCCAAGTAAATCAAACTTCTGTGAAATCAAACTGCCCACTTAGGAAGCAACGCTGATTGACAATCAATTTCACATGCTGTTGTGCAAATGGAATAGACAATAGATGGAAATTATTGGCAATTATCAAGACACCCTCAATAAAGGAGTATTTCTGCAGGTGGGGACCACACACCACATCTCAGTACCAATGCTTTTTGGCTGATGTTTTGGTCACTTTTGAATGTTGGTTGTGCTTTCACACTCGTGGTAGCATAAAACGGACTCTACAACCCACAGAAGTTGCTCAGGTAGTGCAGCTCATCTAGGATGGCACATCAACGCGAGCTGTGGCAAGAAGGTTTGCTGTGTCTGTCAGCATAGTGTCCAGAGGCTGGAGGTGCTACCAGTAGACAGGCCAGTACACCAGGAGACATGGAGGGGGCCGTAGGAGGGCAACAACCCAGCAGCAGGACCGCTACCTCCACCTTTATGAAAGGAGAAACAGGAGGAGCATTGCCAGAGCCCTGCAAAATGACCTCCAGCAGGCCACAAATGTGCATGTGTTTGCACAAACGGTTAGAAACCGACTCCATGAGGGTGGTATGAGGGCCCGACTTCCACAGATGTGGGTTGTGCTCACAGCCCAACACCGTGCAGGATGCTTGCCATTTGCCATAGGACACCAGGATTGGCAAAGTCACCTTCCCTATCCAGTGCTAAGTGCTAGGAAAATACAGGGATTCCTATGTGGCGATTGGTGAGGAACCAATATAGGGATGGTAGGGGGAGACAGGGAGATTGCAGATCAGCCTAGGAGGTCTCCATTTTCCCCTTTCCCTAGTGTTTGTGCCCCATTCCCCTCATCCCTTCATGTCTCACTTTGCCTTTCCTACACTGTGCATGACACCTAGCCAAAGTGGTAAAAATACTTTAGTTGCAATGCAATACTTTCCCCCACTTTTACCAATTTTTGCCAATTTTAAGAAAAATCGCTTGGGTTTCCGATCACTAATCCGAATGTGCCATATTCGTGCCAAATTTGAAATTGGGTATCATTTTTCATACATATTCGCTCATCTCTAATTTATTACTGCAGTAATATAGGATCACATCTGATGACCTCGGTTTTAGGCAGTGGCGTAATAGATATGCTATTGGTCTGCTACCAAGTCTGAATAGGCTTGAACACACAACTGGCAGACTTTAAATGAAGTATAATATTTTGCAGCTTGCAAAAAATGTCACGATTATTACCCCAGTAATATTTGACCTCCTGGATATAAGGAACAGCAGCAGAAAGAACTTGCAATAGACCCTATTCTGCTGTATATGCTCTCCACACACTCTGCCTGCCTAACTCCTTCTATCACCAGGATTAATATTCATTAGAATTAGTCCTTAGAAAGACTGTTAGTGTAGATTTCTAATGCTGTGGAATACCTGACTAAAACGACCGCCAATTCTCTCCCTCACTCAGCAGCACCTCTCCCTACTCTGCCTGTGTGATGGGTAGACTTTGTTAAGCATAGGGTCCCTGGTCTTATATAGACCTGATGATGCTATGCGGCCAGCTAATCACTGTAATGCTACAACCAACATGGCTGCGGCATTACAGTGAGTAGCAGGGAGTCCCCACATGTTAATTCACTGTTTAACCCCTTTCCAACCCTTGCCATATTAGTACGCACATTTGCGTACCCCCTGTTCAGTGAGGGCTGCTGCGCTGAGCCCTCACTGAACAGAGCACATGTCAGCTGATTCTTACAGCTGACATGTGCCCGCAACAGCCGCGGGTGGAATCGTGATCCACCCGCGGCTGTTAACATGTTAAATGCCGCTGTCAATCTCCGACAGCGGCATTTAACGCGCGCTTCCGGGTTGCGCGTCATAAGCCCCGCCCATCGGCGACCCCGTCACGTGATCGTGGGTCACCGATGGGTGGGCATGACAACGCAGGGTCTGCAGCAGATGCCTGTGGTTGTCATGATCTCGTCGCTATGAGCGCCACCTAGTGGTCGGCGCTCATAGCACAGGACCATTTCTGCTATATGCAGGGGATCTGCTGATCCCCTGTATGTAGCAGAGACGATCAGACAACCGCTGCTTCTAGTCTCCTATGGAGACTATTGAAGCATGCAGTAAGTGAAAAAAAATGTTTTTAAAAATATAAAAGAAATAAAAAAAATATAAAAGTTTAAATCACACCCCTTTCGCCCCATTGAAAATAAAATATAAAAAAAAAAACCCACATACACATATTTGGTATCGCCGCGTTCAGAATCGCCCCATCTATCAATATAAAAAAATAATTATTCAGATCGGTAAATGGTGTAACGAGAAAAAAATTCTAAACGCCAGAATTACATTTTTTTGGTCACCGCAAAATTGCAATAAAATGCAATAACGGGCGATCAAAACATCGGATCTACCCCAAAATGTTATCAATAAAAACGTCAGCCCGGCGCGCAAAAAATAAGCCCTCACCCAGCCGCGGATCACGAAAAATGGAGACGCTACAGGTCTCGGAAAATGGCGCTATTTTTTTTTAGTTTTTTTTACCAAATTTTGGAATTTTTTTTCACCACTTAAATATAAAATAACCTATACATGTTTGGTGTCTCCGAACTCGTAATGACCTGGAGAATAAGAATCGCAGGTCAGTTTTAGCATTCAGTGAACGTGGTAAAAAAAATAAATAAAAAACAACTGTGGTATTGCACTTTTTTTGCAATTTTACCGCACTTGGAATTTTTTTCCTGTTTTCCCGTACACGATATGGTAAAACTAGTAATGGCGTTGAAAAGTACAACTTGTCCCACAAAAAATAAGCCCTCACACGGCCATATTGTCCAAAAAATAAAAACAAGGGAACAAGGGGAGCAAAAAACGAAAAAGCAAAAACGACAAAACCCAAGGTTGCGAAGGGGTTAAACAGCGCCAAACAAGCGGGGCAGGGACTCGAGTTTACGAATTTAAAAAAAAATTTGTAAAAATACTTTTTTGATAAAAAGAATAAACAATCAAAGGATTTTTTTGTTTACAAATATATGAAACTAAAGATAATGATTAATTATCGTTAAGATTCTGTTTTCTTTTTTGTGAAGAACCAAAAGAATAATATTCAACTTGTAGGGATTCAGGGTCAGCAGTAGGCAGCGTTAACACAGGCACTGGATTCTTGTGTCAAAACAATGTGATGTTCATTTCCACAGGTTGCACAGCACCAAAAAATAAAACCATAATCCCAAAATCCCTTGTCTTGTTCAGACGCTAGCTAAACAAAATAGACCCTGGCTACTTCAGACACGGCTGAGTTAGTCCCAGCTCAGTCAAACAAAATGACTATTGTCCAATGCAACCACTGATACTTGCAGTTTGGTGCACATGGCCTATGAAGTCTCTTCACAGAGAGAGACTCTGGCTTGTCTCTCTCTAGCTCCAATACAATCCAGTCTGCTCAGCTTCCCCAGCTGACTGACTAAGGTGAACACCTAGCCTTTTTATATGCAGAGTTAGCCAGGTGCACCTAATAAGAGCCTGCACCGCTAGGATTTAACCCTAGCTTACCTTACTCTGCTACAAAGTATAAATTTAAACTAACTTTTATCTTTTTGCCAACATAAAAACTGTAGATTTTAGGTAAATGTAAGTGCCATTTGTTATTGAAATAGCTAAGGAAGGATAATTTTCCCCACCAGATATCCTCGATGATTGCTCTATTGAAAAATGCCCATCGGGTACTTGGGAAGATTTTACAAACCATCAGTGATGCCACAGAGGTATGAAAACAAAGCAGAACAGGGCTTGGGATATGTCATAAAAAATGTTATTGATATCAGTTTTCCATTGAAAATCCACAACTAGTACTATGAACGTGCCTCACAGTAAGAAAAATATCACATCTCAACAAATGTATCTCAAAGTTTGGAACCAAAAATTGCTAATCTCTGATGGGTTTAATATTTATTGTATTACTAAAAATGATGTCTATTACCTCCTTAAACTCTAGTTCCATCCTCTCCTATCAAGTAGGGATTGCTTTCCCAATAATAATAAGTCACAATTCTTGTTTTCATCTCATGACCAATCTCAGATGAAACTTCCTATATACGTATAACAGTATTATTTTTACTAGAAATTTTTCCAGACACTATATGAAACAAACCATTAAATATTTGTATGGCCCTTGCTAGAATAAACTGCATGATTTGCCTATTTATTTAAGTCACTCATTATCCTGGCAGGTAGTTTCAGCAGGCCACCTTTTTGTCCCCAGGATCCTATTACGGGAGCGAAAGAGAAGGTTTTCTCAGCAGGGTAGTCTGTGTTATGGAGCTGTTTTCTACCACTGATCGCTAGTTTGGAGAAAGAGATCTTGTTAGGTTAGCATAACTCACCCACTGTGTTAAGAAATGAAAAACAATCAGCAAGGACTTTATTTTTTTTTTCCCAGGAAGACAATTAGAAAATATGAGCCTTTAACCACCTTCTTTTCCATTTGTAAGTCCTGGCGAAATGCAAGGTCATTGTCTAAGGTTTTTCTATCATGAATGAATACAGTTGGGTTATAATGGTTTTATGAAGGGCAAAACTAAAGACTTAAAATAATAGGAATGTAATCGTTCTAACATCAAGAGGGATGTTTATAATAAAAAAAAAATACTATTAAGAATGGGAAATAACCATTGAGGAGATAATGACGGTAAGTGTTTAAATGTAACATTGTAATAAAAGGATGTAAAAGCAATGACATTACGAGTTTTTTCTTTATATCTTAAAGACTGTGGCAGACTGTATATAACACCAGATGTCAATGTCTTCTTTAATAAATTCATACTCCGCCCAAACTACTGTAAGCTACGGACGCCTGTCACTTCTTAGATTTAACTGTCTTTAATTATCACTTACAACTCCCTCTTCTGATCACAGCTTGCAATTAATACTCGCCTCGGATTGCTCATTACTGCTCCCCAAGTGCACCGTCATACTGTTTCATTTATTAAACATCTGCTTCGTGTTTTCCAAGGCAAGTCCTTGTACAATTCAAGTGCTTCCCCAATGTTTTATTAATTCTACTATCTTGTCATTGCAGGAAATTAGACTTTATAAAGAAATCATAAACTCGGTTTATTGCAAAAGACTCCTTGATTCATTACGAGCCATATTATTATGTCGCCGCCGCAGCAGCCGCCAAGTGGTGTTTGTATTAAGTATTTATAGTTGCGGGTTGTTATTGTGACATTTGTGGGAGATGTTTCAGCAAGTGGTTTGCCAAGCAGTGATATATTTGAGAACTTTGACTTAAGTCAATGGATTTTGTTTTCATTCATTCTCCGTTCTATTGGGTTGATTTAGCAAACAGTGGTGTGGGATAAATGGGGTTTTAGACAAGACTTGACAAAGTGATAACTCACAGATCATTTATCAGATCAGACTTTCCTCACCAATAAAAACATATTTTGAATGTTTTTCCAATATTTTCAGTAAAAATGTGGATGAATTCCATTAGGGTAGGGCTATACAGTGACTTTGGCCGCAACACGAATACCGCATGCATATTACCATATTTTGCAAACTATAAGATGCACCAGACCATAAGACGCACCCCAAATTTTGAGAAGGTAAATAGGAAAAACATTTATTTTAACGTGAGAAATGGGAGTCCATCTTATATTCCAAATTTAGTTTCCCGGGGTAAGCGGTTTTCTTCAAGAAAATGTCGGCCGTGCAGGAAGGAGCGGAGTCCCCACTCTGCACATTGCTCTCCCAGCGGTGGGCTTCAGGAAAATGGTCGCTGGAGGTGGCGCATAATAATAATATTTATTTATATAATGCCAACATATTCCACAGCACTTTACAATTCAGAGGTTCATATACAACAGTCATATGTAACATAGATAAAGATAATACAATAATTAAAGCAAAAATAATGACGACCCTGCTTGTAAGAGCTTACAATCTACATTGAGGTGGGGGTGACACAAAGTACAGGGGCTCATTGACAAAGATGGTCCAGCCATCTTGAGGGAATGGGGCATAGATAAAGGCAGCATGAGCAGTCACCAGCCAATATTTCTAGTGCTTTTGGGTGCGATGGAGTTTGGTGGAGAATAATGTTAGGAGAAATAATGAATGGGCTATAAATATACAAAAGGACTTAGATTAGGGAATATGATAAGCCGCCCTAAATAGATTTGCTTTTTGGGAGCGCCTAAAACTGTGTAAGTTGTGGTTCGTCCTAATTCCTTCGGGTAAAGCATTCTGAAGAATAGGTGCAGCTCGGGAGAAGTCTTGGAGCCGGGAGTGGGTGGTATGGATTAGTGCGGATGTTAGTTGAAAGTCGCTTGCGTTGCGTAGAGATTGGATAGGCCGATAAACAGAAATGAGTGAGAAGATGTAGGGGGCACTGCACTGTGGAGAGCATTGTGGGTGAGAACATGCTCAGATTGAGATCTCGGCTCGACATTGAGCCACCACCTTCCCTCCACCCTGCCCCCCGGTAAGCTACATTTGGATTATAAGACACACTCTCATTTTTCTCCCAAAATTGGGGGCAAAAATGCATCTTATAGTCCGCAAAATGCGGTATATACAGTGGGTACGGAAAGTATTCAGACCCCTTTAACTTTTTCACTCTTTGTTTCATTGCAGCCATTTGGTAAATTCTAAAAAGTTCATTTTTTTTCTCATTAAAGTACACTCTGCACCCCATCTTGACTGAAAAAAAACAGAAATGTAGAAATTTTTCAAATTTATTAAAAAAGAAAAACTGAAATATCACATGGTCATAAATATTCAGACCCTTTGCACAGACACTCATATTTAAGTCATATGCTGTCCATTTCCTTGTGATCCTCCTTGGGATGGTTCTACTACTTCATTGGAGTCCAGCTGTGTTTAATTAAACTGATAGGACTTGATTTGGAAAGGCACACACCTGTCTATATAAGACCTCACAGCTCACAGTGCATGTCAGGCCAAATGAGGATCATGAGCTCAAAGGAACTGCCCAAGGAGCTCAGAGACAGAATTGTGGCAAGGCACAGATCTGGCCAAGGCTACAAAAGAATTTCTGCATTACTCAAGGTTCCTAAAAGCACAGTGGCCTCCATAATCCTTAAATGGAAAAGTTTGGGACCACCAGAAGTCTTCCTAGACCTGGCCGTCCAGCCAAACTGAGCAATCATGGGAGAAGAGCCTTGGTGAGAGAGGTAAAGAAGAACCCCAAGATCACTGTGGCTGAGCACCAGACATGCAGTAGGGAAATGGGAGAAAGTTCCACAAAGTCAACTATCACTGCAGCCCTCGACCAGGCAGGCTTTTGTGGCAGAGTGGCCCGATGGAAGCCTCTCCTCAGTGCAAGACATATGAAAGCCCTCATAGAGTTTGCTCAAAAACACATGAAGGACTCCCAGACTATGAGAAATAAGATTCTCTGGTCTGATGAGATGAAGATAGAACTTTTTGGTGATAATTCTAAGCGGTATGCATGGAGAAAACCAGGCACTGCTCATCACCTGCCCAATACAATCCTAACAGTGAAACATGGTGGTGGCAGCATCATGCTATGGGGGTGTTTTTCAGCTGCTGGAACAGGACGACTGGTTGCAATTGAAGGAAACATGAATGCGGCCAAGTACAGAGATATCCTGGATGAAAACTTCTTCCAGAGTGCTCTGGACCTCAGACTTGGCCGAAGGTTCACCTTCCAATAAGACTATGACCCTAAGCACACAGCTAAAATAACAAAGGAGTGGCTTCAGAACAACTCTGTGACCATTCTTGACTGGCCCAGCCAGAGCCCTGACCTAAACCCAATTGAGGATCTCGGGAGAGACCTGAAAATGGCTGTCCACCAACGTTCACCATCCAACCTGACGGAACTGGAGAGGATCTGCAAGGAAGAATGGCAGAGGATCCCCAAATCCAGGTGTGGAAAAACTTGTTGCATCATTCCCAAGAAGACTCATGGCTGTACTAGCTCAAAAAGGTGCTTCTACTCAATACTGATCAAAGGGTCTGAATACTTATGACAATGTGATATTTCAGTTTTTCTTTTTTATTAAATTTGCAAAAATGTCTACATTTCTATTTTTTTTTCAGTCAAGTGCAGAGTGTACTTTAAAGAGAAAAAAAATTAACTTTTTAGAATTTACCAAATGGCTGCAATGAAACAAAGAGTGAAAAATTTAAAGGGGTCTGAATACTTTCCGTACCCACTGTATATATATTTTACTTCACATTTTTTTATTTTTATGCAGGACGCAGACATGCACATCAATGTTGGCCTTGTAAACTAGGTTGTCTGTCCCTGTGGGGTGCACTTATATATTGCTAGGCAGCCCATCTAATCTGATATTATCATAATAGGCTGTAAGCCAGACACTGTGCACTACATCTGTGTGACTGGCGCCCTATACAAGTCTTATCGGTGTGCAATTCTAATTCTAGGTGATCACCCCGCCATGATTTGGTAGGTGTGTGGTTGTTTCATGAGTATTTTGCACCTGTGTTGCCTCCGCCTTTATGATGGGATTTGCTACATCCTGTAAGTTCATTCATTTTTTGACCGGTGTTGGTAAATACGGCTGACTTTTTTCTGCTATGTTTTTTTTTTCTTCTTCTTCTGTTTAAAATGGAAGCTGCAACGCGGTGCTGGATAACTAAGGACCCTATTGACCCACATTTCTTAGTGTTGCAGTATCCATTATTTTGGTGGCAAGACTAGCTCTACATGCTGCACAATTTTTGGCATCAGTATAGATAGGACCACCGATGGAAACTTTAGAACCTCTGACGCCCATATGAACAGGGCACTACTGTTAAATGCAAATCTAGCATTGACGGACATACATGTAAGTTAATAAATACTAGACCATGTTCACACGTTCAGTATTCGGTCAGTATTTTACATCCGTATTTGTAAGCCAAAACCAAGAGTGGGACAATCAGAGGAAAAGTATAATAGAAACACGTCACCACTAGAGATGAGCGTTGTTCTACTCGAACTGTTCGCCAATCTCAAATTCGAGCTGTTTTGGGCGGTGTTCGAGCCGGTCGGCGAACACGAACAATTTGAGAAAAATTCGGCTGTTCGAGGTTATGTTCGATAACTGTTCGTGCACCAAAATCATAACTGGATTTTTTCTCAGTAATGATGAAAATTAATGTTAATACGCAGTTTGAGTGTACAGCGGGGCGGGGGGAGGGGCAGGGGATGGATCTCTGCAGGAACAATGAAGATCTCCATTTTTTTTTCTCTTTCCCGCATTTGCAGTGGGGAGGTGCAGTCTGTCAGCCTATCAGCAGCGCACACACGGAGCGAAGTGCTTTTTTTCACACAAGCAAGGGCATGTGTGATTGGCAGTGTATGTCACATGTCCTTGCCCTATAAGACCAAGCCATTTTCCCCGTCGCCACCATTTTCTCACTGCTGCAGCTGCGTGTTAGACGGCACCGCTGTTGCTGTGTGCGCTATACCTTGTTAATTTCAAGCCAATTTTCGCACAAATATACAGATAGCTTGGGAGTAGGGAATAGTTGTGATTGCAGTCCTTTTAAGGACTAGGTTACAGCATTTCCTTCGACTTTTATCAGGCAGGTCTGTGCTCTTAAATAGATAGATTGTGGGAGTAAAGACTAATTGTAATTGGAGTCCTTTTCAGGACTAGGTTACATCAGTTCCTATCAGTTTTTGCCAGGCAGGTCTGTGCCAGTGCTGTGCAAGTTTTTTTCACAGCATTTGGCTGAATCTAGCAAAGCTAATCCTTTTTGGCCTATTGCAGAGTGTGTTAGTCAGTGGAGTAGCCTATCTGTGTTGCAAGATATACCACCTGTGTATAGAATACCAATTTTTTTACTGCACCTAGTGAAGTAAAATCTTTTGGGCATAGCATCATTCTATTAGTCCATCTATACTGACCTCCATCAGGTTGCAAACTGAATATAATTTTTTTCTGCATCTAGCTCTGAAAAAATATTTGGGCTTCTAGCGGTGTGTGGGACTTGGTCTATTAGTCCATCTATACTGACCTCCATCAGGTTGCAAATTAAAAATATTTTTTTTCTGCATCTAGCTCTGAAAAAATATTTGGGCTTCTAGCAGTGTGTGGGACTTGGTCTATTAGTCCATCTATACTGACCTCCATCAGGTTGCAAATTAAAAATAATTTTTTTCTTCATTTATCTCTGAAAAAATATTTGGGCTTCTAGCAGCGTGTGGGACTTGTTCTATTAGTCCATCTATACTGACCTCCATCAGGTTGCAAATTAAAAATAATTTTTTTCTGCATCTAGCTCTGAAAAAATATTTGGGCTTCTAGCAGTGTGTGGGACTTGGTCTATTAGTCCATCTATACTGACCTCCATCAGGTTGCAAATTAAAAATAATTTTTTTCTGCATCTAGCTCTGAAAAAAATACTTGGGCTTCTAGCAGTGTGTGGGACTTGGTCTATTAGTCCATCTATACTGACCTCCATCAGGTTGCAAATTGAATAAAAAAATTTTCTGCATCTAGCTCTGAAAAAATATTTGGGCTTCTAGCGGTGTGTGGGACTTGGTCTATTAGTCCATCTATACTGACCTCCATCAGGTTGCAAATTAAAAATAATTTTTTTCTGCATCTAGCTCTGAAAAAATATTTGGGCTTCTAGCAGTGTGTGGGACTTGGTCTATTAGTCCATCTATACTGACCTCCATCAGGTTGCAAATTAAAAATAATTTTTTTCTTCATTTAGCTCTGAAAAAATATTTGGGCTTCTAGCAGTGTGTGGGACTTGTTCTATTAGTCCTTCTATACTGACGTCCAGCAGGTTGCAAATTGAATATAATTTTTTTCTGCATCTAGCTCTGAAAAAATATTTGGGCTTCTAGCGGTGTGTGGGACTTGGTCTATTAGTCCATCTATACTGACCTCCATCAGGTTGCAAATTAAAAATAATTTTTTTCTGCATCTAGCTCTGAAAAAATATTTGGGCTTCTAGCAGTGTGTGGGACTTGGTCTATTAGTTCATCTATACTGACCTCCATCAGGTTGCAAATTAAAAATAATTTTTTTCTGCATCTAGCTCTGAAAAAATATTTGGGCTTCTAGCAGTGTGTGGGACTTGGTCTATTAGTCCATCTATACTGACCTCCATCAGGTTGCAAATTGAATAAAAAAATTTTCTGCATCTAGCTCTGAAAAAATATTTGGGCTTCTAGCGGTGTGTGGGACTTGGTCTATTAGTCCATCTATACTGACCTCCATCAGGTTGCAAATTAAAAATAATTTTTTTCTGCATCTAGCTCTGAAAAAATATTTGGGCTTCTAGCAGTGTGTGGGACTTGGTCTATTAGTCCATCTATACTGACCTCCATCAGGTTGCAAATTAAAAATAATTTTTTTCTTCATTTAGCTCTGAAAAAATATTTGGGCTTCTAGCAGTGTGTGGGACTTGTTCTATTAGTCCTTCTATACTGACGTCCAGCAGGTTGCAAATTGAATATAATTTTTTTCTGCATCTAGCTCTGAAAAAATATTTGGGCTTCTAGCGGTGTGTGGGACTTGGTCTATTAGTCCATCTATACTGACCTCCATCAGGTTGCAAATTAAAAATATTTTTTTTCTGCATCTAGCTCTGAAAAAATATTTGGGCTTCTAGCAGTGTGTGGGACTTGGTCTATTAGTCCATCTATACTGACCTCCATCAGGTTGCAAATTAAAAATAATTTTTTTCTGCATCTAGCTCTGAAAAAATATTTGGGCTTCTAGCAGTGTGTGGGACTTGGTCTATTAGTCCATCTATACTGACCTCCATCAGGTTGCAAATTGAATAAAAAAATTTTCTGCATCTAGCTCTGAAAAAATATTTGGGCTTCTAGCGGTGTGTGGGACTTGGTCTATTAGTCCATCTATACTGACCTCCATCAGGTTGCAAATTAAAAATAATTTTTTTCTGCATCTAGCTCTGAAAAAGTATTTGGGCTTCTAGCAGTGTGTGGGACTTGGTCTATTAGTCCATCTATACTGACCTCCATCAGGTTGCAAATTAAAAATAATTTTTTTCTTCATTTAGCTCTGAAAAAATATTTGGGCTTCTAGCAGTGTGTGGGACTTGTTCTATTAGTCCTTCTATACTGACGTCCAGCAGGTTGCAAATTGAATATAATTTTTTTCTGCATCTAGCTCTGAAAAAATATTTGGGCTTCTAGCGGTGTGTGGGACTTGGTCTATTAGTCCATCTATACTGACCTCCATCAGGTTGCAAATTAAAAATAATTTTTTTCTGCATCTAGCTCTGAAAAAATATTTGGGCTTCTAGCAGTGTGTGGGACTTGGTCTATTAGTCCATCTATACTGACCTCCATCAGGTTGCAAATTAAAAATAATTTTTTTCTGCATCTAGCTCTGAAAAAATATTTGGGCTTCTAGCAGTGTGTGGGACTTGGTCTATTAGTCCATCTATACTGACCTCCATCAGGTTGCAAATTGAATAAAAAAAATTTCTGCATCTAGCTCGGAAAAAATATTTGGGCTTCTAGCAGTGTGTGGGACTTGGTCTATTAGTCCATCTATACTGACCTCCATCAGGTTGCAAATTAAAAATAATTTTTTTCTGCATCTAGCTCTGAAAAAATATTTGGGCTTCTAGCAGTGTGTGGGACTTGGTCTATTAGTCCATCTATACTGACCTCCATCAGGTTGCAAATTAAAAATAATTTTTTTCTGCATCTAGCTCTGAAAAAATATTTGGGCTTCTAGCAGTGTGTGGGACTTGGTCTATTAGTCCATCTATACTGACCTCCATCAGGTTGCAAATTGAATAAAAAAATTTTCTGCATCTAGCTCTGAAAAAATATTTGGGCTTCTAGCAGTGTGTGGGACTTGGTCTATTAGTCCATCTATACTGACCTCCATCAGGTTGCAAATTAAAAATAATTTTTTCTGCATCTAGCTCTGAAAAAATATTTGGGCTTCTAGCAGTGTGTGGGACTTGGTCTATTAGTCCATCTATACTGACCTCCATCAGGTTGCAAATTAAAAATAATTTTTTTCTGCATCTAGCTCTGAAAAAATATTTGGGCTTCTAGCACTGTGTGGGACTTGGTCTATTAGTCCATCTATACTGACCTCCATCAGGTTGCAAATTTAATAAAAAAAATTTCTGCATCTAGCTCTGAAAAAATATTTGGGCTTCTAGCAGTGTGTGGGACTTGGTCTATTAGTCCATCTATACTGACCTCCATCAGGTTGCAAATTAAAAATAATTTTTTTCTGCATCTAGCTCTGAAAAAATATTTGGGCTTCTAGCAGTGTGTGGGACTTGGTCTATTAGTCCATCTATACTGACCTCCATCAGGTTGCAAATTGAATAAAAAAATTTTCTGCATCTAGCTCTGAAAAAATATTTGGGCTTCTAGCAGTGTGTGGGACTTGGTCTATTAGTCCATCTATACTGACCTCCATCAGGTTGCAAATTAAAAATAATTTTTTTCTGCATCTAGCTCTGAAAAAATATTTGGGCTTCTAGCAGTGTGTGGGACTTGGTCTATTAGTCCATCTATACTGACCTCCATCAGGTTGCAAATTAAAAATAATTTTTTTCTGCATCTAGCTCTGAAAAAATATTTGGGCTTCTAGCAGTGTGTGGGACTTGGTCTATTAGTCCATCTATACTGACCTCCATCAGGTTGCAAATTGAATAAAAAAATTTTCTGCATCTAGCTCTGAAAAAATATTTGGGCTTCTAGCGGTGTGTGGGACTTGGTCTATTAGTCCATCTATACTGACCTCCATCAGGTTGCAAATTAAAAATAATTTTTTTCTGCATCTAACCCAGCCAATAGTTTTGGCCTAATACCACAGTTTGGCCACTCAGCTCTGCTCGGTTACCATCCATTTTTTTTTTGTGCAAACAACTCCAGAGTTGTGAATTAGTTAACCACCAAAATGAGTGGAAAAAGGCCTGCTGCTGGTGGAAAGGGGAATAGGCGTGTTGGGAAGGGGAAAAAAGGTTGTGTCCGTGGGGTAGGTGCAGAAGAAAGACCATCTTCCAGCCAAACTAAAATGTCTACTTCTTTTAGCGGACAATGTGATAAGATCCCTGTCTTACGGCCACGCCAATCGCTACAAATTCCAGATGAGGCACAAAAACAGCAGGTGCTTCAACGGATATCAAGTGCTCCTTTAAGTGGGCTCTCCTCCACATCAACTTCAACATCACAAATACTCCAGTCCTCAAAGGTGTCACCCAAATCGCACTTGCTTCCTCACAGCTCCCAAATCTCCAGCTGCCCGTCTGAGTATGAGGTAGAACAGATGGTTGAGTCTGCAGAGCTGTTTACTCATACTATAGCCTGGGAATCAGAGGTCGACTCCAGCGCTTCTGTGAATCCAGACGAGGAAATGATCTGCACTGATGCCCAGAATCTTTATGAGTCGGATCCAGGACCAGACGCAGAAGGTTCTGACCATAATGTAGACCCTCATTCCCAAACTGTAACTCCTGTTGGTGGAGACAATGAGGAAGACGATGATAAGACTCAAATACCTGATTGGAGCGACAACTTTAGTTTTTTGTCAGGGCAGGAACAGGTTGGCTCTGAGGACGACGGGTGTGATAACGCACAGGGTGATGATGATGAGGTCGGAGATCCCACTTACTGTCAACCCACAGTCAGCCAAGAGATGAGGTCAGCAGAGGAGGTGGAGGAAGATGCTAGTGACGACGAGGTCAGGTTGCGCCTTCCTGGACAGAGACGTAGTACTGGAAGCACGTCAACAACTGCATCCTCAAACACAACTCTGCCTCTCACCACAAGTCGTGGTGGCTCTTCAGGTCGCATGGGTGCTAAGCCTTGCATAGCCTGGGCATTTTTTCAGATCGATAAAGATGACCCAACTCGTGTTATCTGTAACATTTGTCAGCAAAAGCTAAGTAGAGGCCAAAAAATACATAGTTTGAGTACTTCATGCATGAACCGGCACATGGACATGAAGCATAAGTTGCAGTGGGAAGCTCAGTGTGCTACAATGCGGTCTAGCCGGCCGGGCCAACCACCGTCTGCCATATCTTGTGCATCCGCGGCCTCTTCATCCTCTGTGACTGGGGGGACAGCAGTCACACCTGTTTTGGGGCGCAGACCTGCCACCTCTTTACCCGCAACAGCCAGCGTGATTGGCAGGTCATCATTTTCTTTGGAGGTGGTAACACCAGCTGGTCTTGAGCGCTGTCTGACATCGATAGCACCACCTTTGGATCAAGGCAACCTAACATGTCCGCCTGCATCTTCCTCACAGACCGGCAGTTTGCCGGGGACACCCTTATCAACCCCGTCTAAGCACAATAGCCAGCCCTCGGTCCCTCAGATGTGGACAAGTAAAAGACCATTTCCTCCTAGCCATGAGAAAGCTAAGAGGTTGAATTTCACCATCTGCAAGCTCTTGGCTACAGAAATGCTGCCTTTCCGCCTGGTGGACACAGAGGATTTTCGAGACCTTATGTCCGTCGCAGTGCCCCAGTACCAGATGCCCAGTCGGCACTACTTCTCAAAGAAAGGTGTGCCTGCGCTCCACCAGCATGTCGCACACAACATCACCGCTTCTTTGAGAAACTCTGTGTGTGACAGGGTGCATTTCACCACAGACACTTGGACGAGTAGGCATGGACAGGGGCGTTACATGTCGCTGACTGGGCACTGGGTAACTATGGTGACAGCAGGACAAGGGGCTGCTGTCCAAGTCTTGCCGTCCCCACGAGTTGTGCGTCAATCCTCTTTATGTCATTTTTCCTCCACTGCTTCTGCCTCCTCAACCTCCTCTCGGTCTTTCACCTGCACCCAAAGCCTGTCTGGTCATGCCACAAGCTTTCTAACTGCGCAGAAGGGATCCTGCACACCTCCTTACTATGCTGGCAGTAGGGCTCAACGTCATCAGGCGGTTTTTACATTGAAATGTCTGGGAAATGTGAGTCACACAGCTGAGGAGTTGTGGTCAGCTCTGGAGAACCAATTTCATGAATGGTTGTCTCCACTGGACCTGAAACCAGGGAAGGCCGTGTGCGACAATGCTGCAAACCTGGGTGCGGCCCTTCGCCGGGGCAATGTCACACACGTGCCTTGTATGGCTCACGTGTTGAACCTGGTTGTCCAGCAATTTTTAGCCCACTATCCCAGACTAGATGGCCTTCTGCAGAGGGCACGGTCGCTGTGTGCTCACTTCCGCCGTTCGCATCCCGCAGCTCAGCGACTTACATCTCTACAGAAGTCGTTGGGCCTGCCACTTCACCGGCTAAAATGCGATGTGCCTACCCGGTGGAATTCAACTCTGCACATGTTGCAGCGACTGTGGCAGCACCGACAAGCCCTGGTGCAATACGTTCTGACGTATAGCCTGGGCCAACGAGATTCAGAGGTGGGGCAAATCATGCTGGAGGAGTGGTCTCAGATCAGGGACCTATGCACCCTTCTGCACAGTTTTGAAATGGCGACGAAGATGTTTACTGCTGACGATGCCATTATCAGCATGACTATTCCGGTGATTTACATGCTGGAGCACATGTTAAACAGAATTCGGAGTCAGGTGGTGGCACAAGAGGAGGTGGAGGAAGTAGAGGAGGAGGAGTTGTATGCGGAAGGGCTAACATCTGCAAGGTCCAGACGGTCGGCAGCACCAAGGCGGCAGGCATGTGAGGGTGGGGGAGATGGTTTAACCAGGGCGCATGGTAGCAGCCAAACTAGTGAGGAAGGTGCAGGAGCCCAGGAAGAAGTGGAGGACGAACTGATGGAAGACTCATCAGATGAGGGAGACCTTGATCACATTTCTGTTGTGCGAGGTTGGGGGGAGAGGACAGAGGAAGGAAGCATGATTGTTACCTCGCCACCAACACAACAGGGACTTGGTGCTCCTGGATGCGCAACACACATGAGTGCCTTCTTGCTGCACTACCTGCAACATGACCCTCGAATTGTGAGAATTAGAAATAATCCTGACTACTGGGTTGCCACACTGTTAGATCCCCGGTACAAAAGTAAATTTGCAGAAATTATTCCTGCCATAGAAAGGGATGCACGCATGCAGGAGTATCAGCAGAGACTGTTGCAGAATCTTACATGTGCTTTTCCACAAAATACCAGTGGTGCACGTAGTGAATCTCACAGTTCCAACTTGCCAACCGTGGGACCGTCAAGTGTTCAGCACTCAAACCGTAACAGAACCACAGTATCTGCTGGTAACATCAATTTTGCGGAATCATTTCACCACTTTTTTAGCCCATCCTTTGCAAGGCCACAGGAGACAAGAAGTCTGACACATAGTCAACGCCTAGAGACGATGGTACAGGAGTATCTCCAAGTAAACATTGAAGCCACGACTGTGTCACTGGACCCTTGCTCTTTTTGGGCTTCCAATCTGGATAAATGGCCAGAGCTAGCCACTTACGCCTTGGAGATCTTGTCATGCCCCGCAGCCAGCGTTCTGTCTGAACGTGTGTTCAGCGCTGCTGGTGGTGTGCTGACAGATAAGCCCACGCGGCTCTCCACTGATAATGTAGACAGACTCACGTTCATAAAGATGAACAAATCATGGATCCGAAACGACTTTTCTACCCCTGTGTCATCCTGGGGAGAGTAAAAGCTTGATGATTGGTTAAAATCACCCTACCAACCGTTTTAAGCTTTCAAATTACTAATCATGTTTATCTGTATCTTGACTGGAAAATAATTTGGGCTTTGTAGCAGTGTGCAGCACTGATCCTATTAGGCCATCTATAATAAGCTTCACCAGATTTAAAATTAAAAATAATTTTTAGCTGCATCTAGCCCGGAAAATAATTTTGGGGCTCCGAGATGCGCAAGACACATAAGTGCCTTCTTGCTGCACTACCTGCAGCATGACCCTCATATTGTCAGAATTCGAAGTAATCATGACTACTGGGTTGCCACACTCTTAGATCCCCCAAACTTTTCGATCAACCTTTTCATTTTAATAAAGACCAAAAAAATGGTCATTTTTGAAATTATAAGCATTAGCAGGTTGTTAGAAACTGAAATCAAACAGTTTTCAACTCAAAACTTTATTCTAGGTGATGTTACATTTTCACATAGGACCCCTTGTTCGAAAGGAGCTTCTGAACTCTCTCGTCCATTGAATTTGTCAGGTTTTGGATGGTTTCTGCTTCAATTGTTTTGCATGAGGACAGAATACCCTCCCAGAGCTGTTGCTTAGATGTGAACTGCCTCCCGCCATCATAGACACTCCTTTTAATGATGCTCCAAAGGTTCTGAATGGGGTAGAGGTCAGGGGAGCATGGGGGTCACACCATAAGTTTGTCCCCTTTTATGCCCATATCAGCCAGAGATGCAGATGTTTTATGTGCAGCATGAGATGGTGCATTATCATGCAGAAAAATGATCTTGCTGTGAAATACACGGTTCTTCTTCTTGAACCATGGCAGGAAGTGCTGTTTGAGAAAATCCACATACATTATGGAGTTCATCTTTAGCGCCTTCAGGGATCCTAAAGGGGCCGACAATCTCTCTCCCCATGATTCCAGCCCAAAACATTACTCCACCTCCTCCTTGTTGGCGCTGTAGCCGTGTTTGCGTGGGGTGTCCATCAACCAGCCATCCTCCACTCCATTCATCTGGACCATCGAGCGCTGCACGGCACTCATCCGTGAACAAAACAGTTTTGAAATCAGTCTTCATGTAATGTTTGGCCCACTGGAGCCGTTTCTGCTTGTGTGAAGTGGATAGAGGAGGTCGACAGGATGGCGTATGCACAGCTGCAAACCTCTGAAGGACCCTGCATCTTGTTGTTCGGGGGACGTTGGAGGCACAAGCAGCTTCAAAAACTTGTCTGCTGCTATGACAAGGCTTTTTTTGCCGCTGCTCTTTCAACCTGACGTAATTGCCTGTAGGAAAGAGTCCTCAATTTGCCCTTATCAGCACGCACACGTGTGTACTGTGAATCAGCTACATACTTCTTGATTGCCAAGACACTTCATCCTGATCATCGCACAATGTTGATTGTAGTCATGCCTTGACCTAAACACACCACAATTTGTTGCTTCTCAGCAGCCGACACATCCTTTTTCTTTCCCATTTTGGCAGAAAATGTAGGCTGCTTAATAATGTGAGAGAGCCTTCTTAAGTAGTCTTGCCTTTCATTGGACACACCTGCCAAACTAATTAGCACAGGTGTCTGCAATTGCTTACAGTGATATAAAGAGCCCTGACACACATCACCATCAATGAGTTTAACTGACAAACAAACAAATTCTTCCCTTATCACTCCTAAACACTTTTTGCATAATAATTTGGAACGCGGTGTACATGTGCTTTTCCACAAAACACCAGTGGTTCACGTAGTGAATCTTACAGTTCTAACTTGCCAACCGTGGTCTGTATGGAATTGTTCAATAAAGGGCCCAAAATTAAGATAACATAGATGGGAGAGGTCTCTATGAATAGGAATTCCTAAGTATTTGATACCCTGTGAGGGCCAGGCAAAGGGAAAGTTGGACTGGATGGAATCCTATATGGATTTAGGGAGGGAGACATCGAGGGCCTCAGACTTCGCTGCATTGATTTTAAAATTTTACCATGTAACAAAGTGATCTATTTCAGCAATAACAGCAGGGATGGATATATGTGATTGAGTGATATATACTAGGACATCATCAGCAAATAGAGAGCACTTGTACTCGGTGCCTCCCACCTCAATCCACCTAATATTGGGGTTATGGCGAATTGATGAGAGCAGGTGCTCCGTCACTAGGATGTATAAGAGAGGGGACAGAGGACATCCCTGCCTTGTCCCATTGGTGATTGTGAAAGGTGATGAAAATGTTCTGACGCACCCCCTGGGCCTTGGGACACCCGGAGCCGGACCCTTTTTGGTGGATGCTGGTGGTTGTAGTCTTCGTGGCGGCGATCCGGTTCCGTGGCTCAGGGCGGTCAAACCAGTGGCGGAACTATTTATGTGGTTTTGATGTTTAAATGTCCGACTACGCCACCCGTGGATTGCGGTCAGAGTGAACCGCCGCTACAGGGCAGACCGCTAAGGCTGGTGTTGTGGGTGCAGCAGAGCGTAGCATAACTCCCCACGGGAGGAGTATAGCCTCAGGGCAGTGTATGCGGAGGATGGGGGTGATGGTGCAGGGCAGCAGCAGTAACGACACGGAGTCAGTGATGCAGTTCAGGGCCTTTACTCACAGTTCTTATTATCCAGACCACGTCTGCAGGTAACGGCTGCCCACGTCGTACTGTGCTCACCAGGTGAGGGGCTCAGACAACTCCCAGATAACTTTGGAGCGCTTCACAGGACCCCCTTTGTGTGTCCTTTGTCTGGCCTTTCTTACCAACACTTCTGTCCGGCTGCCTCGGGCCTCCTCTTGGTAAACTTGGCGCCAGTTTCCCTGACCCTATGTGGTGCCTTCCTAGCGGGTGGAGCAAGGGGCTGCGCCACATAAAATGTCAGAGCCTCCGGTTTCTAGCTGAGGGTCGTTTCCTGCCTCCACTAGTTCGGTGACCGGTCTCCCCCTTTGGCCTGACCCCTCCACGCAGGTGGATTCGGGCGTGCGGTGGCGACTCGCCCGTCCGCACCCCTGGGATCCCTTCATTCCTCGTTCCTGGAGCCTTCTCCGCTCCTCTTCCTTCCTTCTCCCTCTTGCAGGCCTGGGCCTCTGTTACTAGGCCTGCCTCCGGAGCAGAGCTCATGCAGAGCCCCTGCTCCCTGCCACTTCTGCTCAGACTTCTCTGCACTGAACTAAGATGGTGCCCACCTTTTATACTCCCTTCTCAATGCACCCAGGAACTGCTTCCTCCCTGCTCCTGCACTGCAGGGTTCCCCTTCCTCAGTGTTCCCTCCCCCCACTCCAGCCAGGGACAGGGACTGTCGTGCCCATCTCAGGGGCATATTGGTCGCCCTGCCCCACGGCAATGTGGTGTAATGCATGCAGGTGTCGGGTCCTGATCCACACTCCATCCTTATCTGAGAGTGAGATATCACACCTCTGGGTGAGGTGCAATACGTCTGTAGCAACCGAGCCCTCGGTGCTACAGTTCCATTTATCTTCAGCCTAGGTGACGTATTGCGATACAGGGCCGTGATTTTGGCTATAAAAGGGTCCCCTAGACCCCTACCCCAAGCTTTTTAAGAGAATCATATATGGCGTGCCAGGAGACTCTATGGAATGCTTTCTCAGCATCCAACGAGAGTATCTACTTACAAATTTTTAACTGCATCTAGCCCAGGAAATACTTTGTGCCTAGTAGCAGTGTCTGCTAGTCAGCGGATTATCCCGGCTGTTAAGCAAGCTACACCACCTGTAGTTTGGACACTTAATTTTTTCAAAGGAAATGCTTCGGGACCACGGGATACTTAGTGAAGAGCATCAGGAGGCACCCCAAGGCATAGGGGCTGGGACTGGCACTAGGATGCCTTGCGGTGGACAGCCGAGCTCGATCCTTATAAAAGCTTTTTAACTGCAGCAGCTTTAGTGGACGCTACTGGAGCTGGAATTACGCGGCTGCTGGCATGAGACTTGCCCTCCAATAGATCCTTGTAAATGGATTTAAAGTGTATTCATTCAAATTAGAGGGACAATTTAAATTAAAAAGCTTAGAGCTGCCTCCACCACAGGGGGGCTCTCTCGACCCACCAGCGGACAGGCACCAGTATTGGGAGAGGGGGGCTGGCCGTCAGGGTTCACCGCGGCTCTGGCACAAACCCGGCGACACGGAGGTGGCACGGGCAGGAGCGGACTGGCCGTCTCGGCTTCTCACTTTTTGGATTTTAGAAGGGCATGACATGCCTATATCTGTGTCTCCCCCTCCTTTTACTCCTCCACCTCTTTTCTTTTCGCATGACTATATGTACTTGTCACTTTTCCATGTGTTAGTTGTGTCTTCTGAGCAGTTTGTCAGCTTTTGGACACCTTTGAAGGTGTTTTCTATGTGTTTCTATGTGTTTTTGTTTGCCTGCCATTGGTTTTAACGGTGTTCGAAGGTGTTCGACGAACAGTTCGACGAACAGTTCGGCGAACACACGGGTGTTCGACGAACCGAACCGAACTCGAACACTACGGGGGTGGCTCAACACTAGTCACCACTTCTGCATTTTAGATCCATTCCTAATTTTGGCTTACAAATACTGATGTAAAATACTGACCAAATACTGAACGTGTGAACGTGGCCTTAGACAATACCTCAAAAGCACCAATTTCTCATGCTGAATATTTTTCAGGTGGGACTATATTATAGTTAAGGTCCTGCTTCATTCAGACATCTATAAATTTTGGTGTACGTAAAAACCCAGGCCATTATTTATTAGTGATTTGAATCCGAGTTTAATCAGTTTTTGCCATCAGTGTTTCCTCAGTGTTTCCAACATGCTTACTGTACACTGATGCCATCCGTCTGCTGTTTGGGATTTTTACGGAATTGTAGACTTTTATAGGTAACTTTGATCTGTGACTCAGATCAAAAACAGATATGTCTTTGCGATTTTATGTGGATAACCGGTCCGCAAAAAACATAGAGCTTATAGAAAAGTGGAACAAGTGCTTTAGGCTAAATGTCATTTTGTTATATCTTTGTTGCTGCATTTTTTATCATTCCCATTTTTTTTCTTAATTTCCTTAATTTTTTGCTGAATAAAAAGGATAGCATATTTATAACTAGTGACTATAACCTAAGTCATTGTGGATTTCATTGTCAACTCCGAATCTCCAAATATTGCAGACGTAGCTGTTCTGGCAAATGTTTCGTGCTTCTGAATGATACCTCAATTACAATCTCGGAAGTGTTCCTTGGAGAACATGGGATATTTGTTTGTTTGTTTGCATTTTAAAATAATTTTTTTTTAGCCAAGAAGGAAAAATACAAAGCAATGGGCCTACTATATTAATGGCCCAATTCACAGCCCGTGAGCACCTGTCAATCACCAGCTGATATAAGCATGCAAATTATGGACTTGTCCTGCTCTCCTTTCCTGCCCGAAGTTTAATGATCTGGTGCTCAGAGCACAGCCTGTCAGCTCCTTTGGGAAATACTTAAGTGCAGAGGTAGGAAAGATGAGGCCATTCATTCCCTATCTAACCCCTAATTCAAAGTACTTGAATGTACATATTCCATAAATCAAGTTGACTTGGGATTAGATTTTAAAGCCCTAAACAATTTTGCAAAAAAAAAAAAAAAGCCTGGAGCATTCTCAGTTGAATGATGAAACGCTCTACATGGTGCGGGCATGATAGTGGTTTTTAATAATTTTTTTAATGTTATAGCATGTATGGAAAAAAAAAGGCAGAGCACTGCTATAATCTAAAATCAGATTGGATTTCTAGTTGCTGACCATATGTGGCTCACATGGCAATGATTAAATGATTATATATGAAAGATTCCCAGTCTTTAGTTGTTAAAGGGCCGAAAGGTATTGAGAGAAACTGAGAAATCTTCTTGTGCTTCTGAGGTTGGATTTATTTTCATAAGATTTATCGGGACATCTCTTACTACTGCCTGATTGATAACCCAACTGTACTCAATGTACTATCATAACACCACACAATCTTTATGGACAGAAGCAATTTCATAGAACTGAACAAAGGTTTGTCCACACTAGTACCTTGCAAGTCTTAAAGGAATTGTCTGAACCTGAGGCACGTTCTTTGAAATGCTTTGTTAAGCGCCTCATACACACTATATGGCTGTCAGCAGAATGTTGGGGTTCGGCTTATTGTTTGGCCGGCAGCCATCTCGACTGGCCTTCCAATATACAGGAGTGCTCATTCAGACGAGCATGCCTTTGTTTTCTGTGAGAGAGCGGCCACCAGATATTATCTGAGGGAAAACAAAAAAATCTTCAGTCTGAACTCGGACAAGTCAGATCCTTAACTCCCCCGACAATCAGTTATCCGGGATTCCCATGAACCTTTTGATATCGGCAGGTTCAGCTGAGATTTATCTTATATGTATGTACCTTGCGGCCACTGCTCCATTCATTGACTATGGATTTGCCAGAAATAGTTCAGCGCTATATCTCCGGCAGTCCCATAGAGAATGAATAGATTGGTGGTCGCTCATGTATGGGCACCACTCCATTCTAACAGTTCATTTCACAGCCCCATTACCAAGTTCATTGGAGGTCCGAGCTGTCAGGCCCCCAATAATGATCAAGTTATCATCACCTATCCTATTGATAGCTGATAACTTGTCGAGATGGGAGAATTCCTTTAAAGGTTTTTCCTGACTTTGAGAAAGACGATCTGGTAGGGATAATGTGCTGTACTTACTGACTTGATGGCTACTTCTTCAGTGATTGGTCTTTGGATATTTTTTGGTGAAGATTATAGGTTTAGGCAAATAACTGAGCATAGAGTGGAAAGGTCAGAAGCAAAACTAACCGAAGGACAGTGGCTATGCTGCCTAGGAGCAAATGGCCAGTCAAGAATCAGAATCTATACGAAGAGCAGTTTTAATGAAATGTAAAGCTTGGGGAAGGTGATATATTACGTAAGAGGAGTAATTACATGTTTGGGCTCATGCAGACAAGAGCGATCAGACAAAACATCGGATCACACGTGGACCAATGTTATTCTATCTGTCCACGCACAAGTCTGATTTTTTCCTCGGACCAAGTCTGCCTGAGAAAAACATTGCAGCATGCATGACTTGCATCTGACATTTGGATCGCACTTGGCCATACAAATGAATTAGTCCGTGTAAAAAATCGGCTGCTCTTGGATGACATCCGAGTATGGTCCGATTTTCACGGTCTGATAGAATGGAGAAGATGGAGACATTTTTTTTTTGCATCTTCTCCTCATCCGTGAAAATTGGATCACACTACGATCATACTCTGATCAGACTGTGATTAGCATAATCGGACCTTTTTTTTTTTCAAATAAGAGATAATACAATGGTGTGACCCTAGCCTTTAAATGAGGGAAAGATACAGAAAAAGTAATGAGGATAGCTGAGGAACATTAACAATCATTTCTGGTAAAAGAGAACAGGCAATCTGTAAAGGAATAGGAGCAAAAATGCTCGTTGTATGGTGGGAAGAATGCTAAAGCCAGAAGATGTCCTCCATGAATGTAACAACAAACAGCAAGCACTGAAGAAGGTGAAGAAGAGAGAAAACATTAGGCACATTTACCAATCCTATCAAATATTTAGACAGCAGAAACTTTGATAAGAGTCTGGCAATGTGCCAATGTCATCAGAGTAGCGCATACTGGATGATACACGTGGCACATCTTTAGACATCTTTAGATTATCTTAGTTTAGCCATTGTTTGAGCCAAAATTTTGGTTACATTTTGATCGTTCAGCTGACAACTATCTAATGTTGATGAGGGTCTTAAATCACATTCCCACATCAGTTTTTCATGTATGTGTGCTATCCGATATTTTCATGAGTAGCACTCATACCTATCATAGTCTATGTGGCAGTTCACATGTCATATTTTTTCCTCAAACCGAGTGGTCTATGCAAAATCGCAGAGACATGTCCTATATTGATCTGAGTGTTGGATCTAAATCAGCAATGCAAGTCTATGGATCAGTGAAAAAATCTAACAGCATTCGGATACCATCCGTGTGCTGTCCTTTTTTAACTGATAGAAGAAGAAGGTCTTATCAGTGAAAAAAGCTGATGAAAATCTGACCAAACTGATGAAAATCGTTTTTCTCATGCGTCAAAAAAATTGATGTCTGAATGAGGCCTAAGCACAAATTCTGGTCCCTTTTAAAATTCATTTTAGACTTCTGAAACTTCTCAGATATGTGAAATATTCTTGTTTGGCATAGTTGAATTATAGATTTATAGGGGAGGTAGTATGCTAAGGATTGAAATTTTCTCTATAGACATCTAGACCACCACTGTGGATAACAACTTTAAGACACGTATTAGGGTTTCCCTTGTCAGCAGTGCAGTCTTCAGTGTTCGTGATGTCCTATTCCAGATTATGACAAAAGATGAGCAGAATGCAGATTGTAGATTTTCAGTACACGTCTGTTTACACTGCTTCCAAAATTATGATCTTTTGTGCAGACCAAAATATAACTTCCCCAATCAACGATCGTTTTGCTTATTCGTCGGGTCATTGACAGCCTTTTTACACTGCACGATTATCCTTAAAAGAGCGTTCCTAAAAATGCATGTTCACAATAATCTTGCAGTCTAAGTGGACTTTAAGTTTTTGAGAAGAGATGGCCTGAGAATGCAATATAATTAACAAGTAATTGAATTGACAATATTGAATATGATCACCTATCCACATTATTGATGATAGTCTGCTTATTAGTGAGGGTACCACCACTGTTGCCTTCACCAATCTTGAGAACTGTGAAATGGTCCATTGTAATAAAATATTGTCTGCACATGTGCATCTCACCTCCATGTGTGACTGCAAGAGATTGCAGAATACAGTGCATAACTGTCTTTTGTAGTCCAATAATGATTGGTGGTGACCGACATACTTGGTCACCGCTCTATTCCAATGGAGCATCTAATAGCCTCTTTCTAGATTATTGGTAGTAAAACATCCAGCGGTCAGTAAGTTATCACCTTTCCTGAGGATAGTTGATATGTTTCACTCTTGAGAATAATCCTTTAAGTTTGGGAACTGGAAAGAGATGGGTATGGACTGTGGACAATATATCATAAATGGACATCTTACTGAGTAGAAGAATTAGTATTAGGCTGATTTCACATGTCTGACATTCTCCATCCGATTATGGACCACAATGTCAAAACCAGCCACAGGTCTCCTGATCTGAAGTCAACAGGTTCATATGTTCCTATGAAGCTGTTGAGTTCAGGTCAGGAGACCAAGGGATGGTCTGAACACTAAGATCCGTACTCGGACTTTTAAATCGGACTTGTTACTGTTCTTTATTTCTGTCAATAAATTGGAAGATACATACTGGACCACAGGTGGAATAGTTCTGTTAGGTTTAGACTAAGCAGCAGGTGACATCCACCCTAAGAAACTGTGAAAGAAATCATATGATTGGTTCATCTAAAAAAATATATATATTTTATATGCTATTATTCTATAGGCCCTAAGCCTTGAGTGTTTACAAGACATTTTCCAGATTTTTTATGTGATGCTTGTATTGTAATAATTCCATTGTACTTGCTGTGCACTTTGACTTGCTAACAGGACATTGTAATGGGACGTATTGTGCATGTCTGAAAATGCGCTTTATGCTTTTACACGGCATTGACAGAGCAGAGTATTTTTGCTCCCGAGTAGCTTCCATTTAAGTGATTTAACCATGACCCTAAAAAATGTGTTGGTTTTCAAGAACAATTACCATATAATGCTTTTTCCATGTTTTTTTGACCAAAGCCAAGAAATGTGCTGTTGTAATAAATATGTAACCGACTTGAAATTAATCAGTACAAGTCCTTCCATTAACACATCCTGCTTTTAGTTTATTTAAACCATCCATGATGTTTCAAGGACCCTCCGCTCCTGCCCTGAATCCCTAACCTGCTGTACGCCTCAAGTTAATTGTTTTTATTGACAAATTAAATGTTTTCCTTTACTCTAAGTGCATCTTAACCTGCAATGAAGTATTGAGATTTCCTTGTTTTCACACTTCCAAACACAGTACTTAAATAGCGACTATTAATCCACATGCATCTTCCTTCGTGCATCCTAATGTACGCTGGTCTTTGCTTGTATTCTAGCAAAGATGAAGAAAAAAAAAAAAACTAAATCACTGCATGAAGCTGAAATCCAGTTAGTGGTTGGTATTGAAGCACAACGCTTACAGTAGTCCCAGTGGACTTTGTCAGCCACATTCCCTTAACGTCTTCCTATCTCCATTTTTCCATTGGGGTTTTTCTTGCTTACAAAGGAGTTCTAATCTGCGACGTAGCTAATGAATTGAAATGCTGCTCCTTTCTTCTTGAAACATTTCTCATACAAAACAGTTTTACTGCCCACCATATCTCTCTCCCCTTTCGTGTTGCTCCACACACACTAGGAAAACCAGCTAAAGTCATAGCAGTGCTTCAGTTTACTATTTGATGTGTTCCACTGTGTACTGATGGAGAAGTCATCGGCCCGCACAGCAGTGTGTCACAAGAAGAGAGTCGCACAAAGAGCCTCGTCACAGGGGGACCGGGCACAATCAAGGCCTGATTATTGGGACACAATCCCCTACATAGAGAATCTTCACTTTGAACAACCCGTACTCAGAACCTCATTATCACAACTGCATTATGTGTAAAGAATAGCATACTGAGTTAGTGCGTTGGCAAAAATTATGATATATAATACATAAAGTCAAAGTCCAGGACTAATGCAGTGCTACGTACAGACTAATGTACAATGCACAATAATAGCTGATGGATGTACAGTGTAAGCTATAAAGTGTGGCTCACAATAGATGGATAAATGCATGAAGGTTTTTTTTTATGTGGTTGCCATTGCAACTCTATCAATAAAGAGGTTGAATTCAAATGGAAGTCATCGGATCCTACTGCGCTGATAAGCTTCATTGTAACTCAAGGCAGCCAATCAGATATTGATACCTCTTTGATTTCCCATACATTCAGTTTGTGTGACTCGCAGACTGCTAAGAGCTGTCAGGCGTCGTGTCATTAAGGAGAATTTATTTCTAAAATAGGAATAAAAAATAAGTAAAAAAAGGTTCTTTTAGTAGGGGTACATTCACACAGTGGGGATAAATCTGCCAGAATTCTGCTGTAAATTGCTCCATGTAACCTGCGCTGCTAGTGGTGTGTCAACAGATAATTCCAATATGTGGTGTAAAGGTGTAAAGGGGTTGGTACTCATTCAGCCGCTTTTGAGGTAGTGACAGGAGTCAGTTTCTTTAAAAATGTCCAAGGTGGGTTTATTCGGACATCATAAACTGCACTCTCCAGGTGAATGAAACGTAGCTTTGTCCGGCACAAAGTAACAAAAACACAGCCTTGTCTGGCACAAAGTAACAAAACGAAAAACAGTCCATGCAGTGCTGCGGGTTCGCCTGCTCACAGTCAGTGTCCTGTAGCACAGACATGCTGGAGGTCTCCACACCTCCAGCCACACAGACACTGAATGAGACACTCTTATGTGTGAGCAGTCAATCCCGCCCAACTCTTATGACTGCTCATAAAAACCGGCCCTGACATGCCCTATTAGCCCCCTCAGCACTAAACGTGCTGGAACATGCTTTCCTGGTTTTACATCACCGAAGCTACCAATCTGGGTATTACATATCTCCCGTCAAGGACCTGTCCACGGCCATCTTACATACCCCCCCTCTGCCCAAAGCCAGGGAACTTGGCACCTGCTGCTAATAAACAGTGGACCCTCGACAATGCGTCAGCATTTGCATGCAGTTTCCCAGACCTATGCTCTACGCGAAAGCTAAGATCCTTAAGGGCTAGGAACCACCTGGTCACTCGAGCACTGTTCCCCTTCTTCTCGCTCATCCACTTTAGTAGGGCATGGTCTGACACGAGCCTGAACTTCCTGCCTAAGAGGTAGTACCTTAGGGTTTCCAAGGCCCATTTAATGGCCAAACACTCCTTCTCCACTATGGAGTAATTTTTTTCACAGGATGTCAGCTTCTGGCTTAAATACATTATGGGGTGCTCCTCCCCCTTCACTTCTTGTGATAGGACAATACCCATCTGGACCACAAACTCCTTTGAGAAATCCGAAGCCACCAGCACTTGCTGTGTACACGGAGCCTGCTTTAGTTCCTGGAAAGCCGTCCCCTTTTCTGGAGACCACTTAGCCATAGCCGACTTTGTCCCTTTAAGGAGGTCTGTCAAAGAGGCAGCTACAATGGCGAAGTTGGGAATGAACCGGCGGTAGTAGCCCACAATGCCCAGAAACGTTCTGACCTGCTTTTTGAGAGAGGTGGTGGCCAACCATGGATCGCATTAATTTTATTTATTTGGGGCCTCATCATGCCTCTGCCCATGACATAGCCCAAATACTTGGCTTCCTCCATGCCCATGGCACATTTCTTCAGGTTGATGGAAAACCCCGCCTTCCGCAGAGCATCGAATATTGCCTGGACTTTGCTTAGATGGCTTCCCCAATCCTGGCTGTGGATCACGGTATCATCCAGGTAGGCCGCTGCATACTCCTTGTGGGGAGCTAGGATCCGGTGTATGGTTCTCTGGAAGGTAGCTGGAGCGCCCTGCAACCCAAACAGCATCTTGGTGTACTGGAAATATCCATCTGAAGTTGAAAAGGCTGTCTTCTCCTTGGCATCTCGGGCCATAGGAATTTGCCAATACCCTTTTCTGAGGTCAAGGGTGGTAATGTACCTGGCCGGTCCTAGCCTTTCAATTAGTTCATCTACTCTGGGCAATGGGTACAAATCGAACTTAGAGACCTCATTCAGTTTCCTATAGTCATTGCAAAACCCCCATTCTCCATCTGGTTTCAGCACTAAAACTATGGGACTGGATCAGCCACTCTTGGATTCTTCAATGACTCCCAGACTTAGCATCCGCTTCACTTCTTTCGAGATTTCCTCTCGGCGGGCTTCAGGAATCCCATACGGCTTCAGGTTTATCCGGACATGAGGCTCTGTAAGGACCTCATGGTCTATGATCTGGGTACAACCTGGTAGTTCGGAGAACAGGTCCCTATTCCGCTGCAGCAACTCTCGGCACTGTTGCTTTTGGGCACATGACAGCGACTCAGCCATCTTAACCTCTTCCACATTGGCTTCAGACTTTGTCACCAAACACAGAGCTTTCACGGGCTCCCTGTCTCGCCATAGCTTGATCAGGTTGACGTGGTACACCTAGTAGGGCTTTCGTCTCCCTGGTTGGTGAATTTTATAATTTACATTGCCAACCTTTTCCACTACTTCATAGGGGCCTTGCCACTTAGCCAGGAATTTGCTGTCCACTGTAGGTACCAGCACCAGTACCCAATCTCCAGGGTGGAAGTGTCTCACCCTGCCGACCTATTGTACACACTTGACTGTGCCTCTTGTGCTTTGGTGTTCTTTCACAATGGGCATTACTTTGGCAATCCTGTCTTGCATCTGTGCCACATGTTTGACTACACTCCTGTAGGGTATAGACTCAGCCTCCCAGGTCTCCTTTGCTACGTCCAGGAGTCCACGGGGGTGTCGGCCATATAACAGCTTGAAAGGGGAGAATTGAGTTGAGGCCTGTGGGACTTCTCTGACAGAGAACAGAAGGTACGGCAATAGGCAGTCCCAGTCCTGGCCATCTATCTCCACGACCTTCTTCAACATGGCCTTCAAGGTTTTATCAAATAGCTCCACCAAGCCATCTGTCTGTAGGTGGTAGACTGAGGTCCTGAGTTGTGTGATTTTCAGGATCCTGCACAACTCCATCATCACCTTTGACATAAACGGAGTCCCTTGGTTTGTTAGAATCTCTTTAGGCAACCCCGTCCTGGAAAAGATATGGACAACTCCCGGGCTATACAATTGGAGGAGGAGTTTCGTAGTGGCACGGCCTCTGGATACCTTGTAGCATAGTCCAGTATGACCAGGATGGACTGATGTCCTCTGGTGGACTTGACCAGTGGTCCCACTAGATGCATGGCGATGCACTCGAACGGGGTCTTGATGACAGGCAGAGGCACTAAAGGGCTATGGAAGTGAGCCACCGGGGAGGTCAGCTGACAGGTGGGACACGACCTACAATAACTCACGATCATTCTGTGACACCCGGGCCAATAGAACCTCTGGAGGATCCTTTCCTGGGTTTTTTCTACTCCCAGATGACCACCCAAGACATGTGTATGGGCCATATCTAACACCCTGCATCTGTGCAACCCTGGCACTAGTAACTGCTGAATTACCTCCCCTCATCTTTTGCAACACTCTTCTTACTGTCTTCCTGACGTGCGAATCATCACCTTGAGTTGGGGGAGTCGCAGCCTCTCTCCTGCGAACTTTCCCCTCTAGAATTTCCATCTGCCATTGTTATTGCTGAATCTGCTGCATCAGGAGTTTATTAGTCTCTTGCTGCATCTGCTGCTGTTCCCGGTGCTGCTGTTGCAGGCTCTGCTGGCTCTGCAATTGCTGCTGTTGTTGGCTTTGCAGCAGGTGTTTGAGTAGCTCCTCCATTGTGCCGGACATCTCTGGCTGACTGGCGGCCTTTACCCAGGACATTCACCTATCTCTGTGGCAGGTTCACATTTTCCAGGAATCTTGCCCGCATCCTCCACCAATTGTAAGAGGGTTGGTACTCACTCAGCCAATTTTGAGGTAGTAGTCACATGAGTCAGTTTCTTTAAAAATGTCCAAGGTGGGTTTATTCGGACTTCATAAACCGCACTCTCCAAGTAAATGAAACATGTCTTGTGCGGCACAAAGTAACAAAAACACAGCCTTGTCTAGCACAAAGTAACAAAACAAAAAAACCAGTCCATACAATGCTGCAGGTTCGCCCGCTCACAGTCAGTGTCCTGTAGCACAGACACGCTGGAGGTCTCCACTCCTCTTGCCACAAACACTGAATGAGACACTCGGTCTCCATTTTATACACAGGTGGGGATATGTGAGCAGCCAATCCCGCCCAACTCTTATGACTACTCGTAAAAACTGGCCCTGACACAGCCTATTAGCCCCCTCAGCACTAAACATGCTGGAGCATGCTTTCCCGGTTTTACATCACCGAAGCTACCAACCTGGGTGATACATATCTCCAATCAAGGACCTTTCTGGTGGCCTTCTTACATAGGTAACAAAGTGGTTTATTCTCAATGCGTTTCGAAGTTCTCAGACTTCTTCAGGAGAATCAAAAAGATCTTTGTGGTTCTCCTGAAGAAGTAGTCTGAGAACTTTGAAATGCATTGAGAATAAACCACTTTGTTACCTTCTACACTACATATTGGAATTATTTGTGGACACACCACTAGCAGCGCAGATTACCCACATCTCCAATTACCTCAACACCATGTTGAATCTGCCAACCGCACTAGGTGAGAAGTACCACTTTATTCATACATTGTTACTTTGATAAAACACTGTTGCACTTGAATTGTCCCCACAGCCTTTTTCATGTCTTTTGCACACTTTTTGTTTCTTATCCAGCAAGGGATATGACCTCACTGACAAGTTGTGTGGTTTATTAAAAAGGGGCATAATATGTATCAAAATTGTTGTGCTAATTTTTGGCATAAAGTAACCAACTAATAGGTGGTACAAACTTAAAATATTCCAGATTTATCAACCACATTTTAAGACTGTCTAGTCTATGTATGCACTGTAAAAAAAAAGAGACATTATTGATAATAATGCCTCAGTGAGTTTTTAACAGTGTTTTCTGTGCATATTTCGTCACGAAATCCATGTGAAGAACTTCCCACAAAATGCCTCCCATTATTTGCAATGGGAATTTCAAAATGCATAACTAAGCAGTTTTGCTTTACAGAAGTTTAAGAAGTCCAACTTTTGCAGTGGAGATATTGTCACATTTCTAGAAAGAGGAGTAAATTGCAGGATTTTTAAACTTTTCCACACCTATGTTTTTTAATAATGCTCTTTCTCATTATATGTCGAATTTCTTTGGAGAGTGATCTACTTGAAGGTGATGCTACACTACTCTCTGCTGAAATGTACAATTTTTGGCTCAAGCAAGGATACTTAATTTTCTCACTATGGGGCAAATTAATTTTGTTGGTTATGGTTACTTTAGGAGGCACAGAAGCATAATGGTTGTGGTCTCTAGATGGGGTACAATTCTTGGTGGTTGATGTCCCCATACACGTTATACTAATGTCGATGTAACCTGCCGATATCAATGAGTTCATCCGAAGGTCTAATGTGTACGGGACCTCTGATAAATGATTGTCAGTGGAGACAAGGATCCGGCATATACCATTTCAGATTAATGATCCTTTTGTTTGCTTTGAAATAAGATACTACCAGATATATCTGATAGCGGCTCTTTCATAGAGAACACCAAAGCGATCTGCTTAGTGAGCACTCCTGTGTATGGGAGAGTTAGGGGAAATAGCTGCCGGTTGAACAATGGGGGACCTTTACTCTCACATTAGGTGGGCACAGTCTCTTGACAAGAACATAGATCAGTTGCCATAATTTTACACAGTCTTTACTTGATGCCTGGGGGTCAGGCAGCTTCCCAAGATGGTTGATAACTTCTGCCCAAGCTTACTTATCGCTATGGTGCTAATGGAAGAATTCCCCACAGCACAGTATACCCCACCTAAGCACTGAATGGTGTGGTTGTGACAGACACTAGTAGCATACAATCCATTCACCCTTGCAGTATTTTTAGAGGGTACGGTACAAAATTGGGATGCTGTCTGTTTAGAGTACTGTACCAGTAATTGTTTCACAGAACGTGGTTCAACTTGATAGTAGCTTTGATTTATATTTCATTTACACTCTTTCTCTTCTGCAGAAGAAGGATAACGACTGACACTGATCCCATACAGTTGAGTCCAGAAATATTTGGACAGTGACACAAGTTTTGGCATTTTAGCTGTTTACCAAAACATATTCAAGACACAGTCATACAATCAACATGGGCTTAAAGTGCTGACTCTCAGCTTTAATTTGAAGGTATTCATATCCTAACTGGATTAAGGGTTTAGGAATTACAGCTCTTTAATACATAGCTGCCTCTTTTTAAAGGGACCAAATGTAATCGGACAATTATCTCAAAAGCTCTTTAATGGTCTGCATGGGCTATACCCTCATTCATCCATTATCAATTAAGCAGGTAAAAGGTTTGGAACTGGTTCCAGGTGTGGTATTTGCATTTGTAAGCTGTTGCCATGCACCCACAAAATGCAGTCAAAGGGGCTCTTGATGGAAGAGGAACAGACCATCGTTAGGCTGAAAAAAAAGAAGTCCATCACAGAGATAGCAGAAATGTTAGGAGTGTTTAAATCAACAGTTTGGTACATTCTGCAATAAAAAGAGTGCACTGATGAGCTTGGGAACTCAAAAAGTCTTGGATGTCCATGGAAGACAACAGGGATGGACATTGTGAAGAAAAACCCCTTCAGAACATCCACTAAAGTGAAGAACACTCTCCTAGAAGTAGGTGTTTCAGTATCTAAGTCTACCATAAAGAGAAGACTTCATAGGAGCAAATAGAGAGGGTTCACTAAAAGGTGCAAACCATTAATCAGCCTTAAAAATTGAGAGGTCAGATTAGACTTTGCCAAAAATATCTAAGGAAGCCAGCCCAGCCCTGGAAAAGCATTCTTTGGATAGACGAGACTAAGATCAGCCTGTACCAGAATAATGGGAAGAAGAAGTATGGAGAAGCACTGGAACTGCTCATGATCCAAAGTACACTACATCCTCTGTAGTACATGGTGGAGGCAGCGTGATGGCATGGGCATGCATGGCTTCCAATGGAGCTGGGTCACTAGTGCTCATTGATTATGTGACTGAAGACTGAAGACAGAAGCAGCTGGATGAATTCTGAAGTGTACAGGGCTATACTTTCAGAAGAAAGACCCACAAACAAGCAACAACTGAAGTCAGCTGCAGTAAAGGCCTGGCAAAACATGAAAAAGGAATAAACTCACTGTTTTGTGATGTCCATTGCTTAAATGAACATTTTATTCATGGTAAAGTTAATTTGTCCAATTACTTTTGAGCCCCTGAAATGAGGAGGCTTTGTAGAAAAATGTTTGTAATTCCTAAATGTTTCACAGTATATTTTTGTTCAATGTCTGTTGACAAAGTCACTGGCAAAATACTGGAGGGGAGATATGTTTCACTGAGGCTATTAGCTTCAGTGATGTGAAACATGAAAGTCTTTCTCCTGCATGGTAGGTGCAGAGAGGGTTAAAAGGGCATGTTTTATAGGTGGATGGCTAAAGTGCAGGCGGGAGGCCATCCACCATATCTCCACCCCAGGGAGTGGTCTGGGCTTTAAATAGCCAGCCTTGGGACTCAGGTGTGGTTCAGTATCTGGAGAGGCTTGCTCCAGAGAGGAGTTTGCACATGTTGTGCTGAACCATGTGTGGCAAACACTGAGTGGCCAGACCCCGGCCAATATACGGACTGTGCTGTGTTTTTATTTTGTTTTGCCATTATGCCGAATGGGCAGTGTTTAGTTTATGGACTCCAGGTTGGTTTATGATGTTTTAATAAACCAACCCAAAATTTAAAGAGACAGTGATCTGTTGTCTACCTCCGCATACAGCCGAGCAAGCCGCTTTACCACAGCCTTTAATTAAACCTGGAAACACTTCAATTGTATCTCAGTTGTTTTATTTTAGATCAGAAATAGTGACATGCAGAGCTCAATTCACGAAGATTCGGTCATTGTTCAAATATTTCTGTATGTAATTGTATAAGTAATACTCTGGTGCAGTGAAAGATAGACACAATCTCTTCTTCCTCCTCTCACAACAGAAATACACTCCCACTCTGAGTTTCTAGTAGCCTTTAACCTTGCTGTTGGCAGTCAGTGATGTTGTTGACCTTACCTATGTGCTGACTCAGGTTTCCCGGACTCACTTAGGATTAGTGTTGAGCCACCCCCGTAGTGTTCGAGTTCGGTTCGGTTCGTCGAACACCCGTGTGTTCGCCGAACTGTTCGTCGAACTGTTCGTCGAACACCTTCGAACTCCATTAAAACCAATGGCAGGCAAACAAAAACACATAGAAACACATAGAAAACACCTTCAAAGGTGTCCAAAAGCTGACAAACTGCTCAGAAGACACAACTAACACATGGAAAAGTGACAAGTACATATAGTCATGCGAAAAGAAAAGAGGTGGAGGAGTAAAAGGAGGGGGAGACACAGATATAGGCATGTCATGCCCTTCTAAAATCCAAAAAGTGAGAAGCCGACACGTTCAGTCCGCTCCTGCCCGTGCCACCTCCGTGTCGCCGGGTTTGTGCCAGAGCCGCGGTGAACCCTGACGGCCAGCCCCCCTGTGGTGGAGGCAGCTCTAAGCTTTTTAATTTAAATTGTCTCTCTAATTTGAATGAATACACTTTAAATCCATTTACAAGGATCTATTGGAGGGCAAGTCTCATGCCAGCAGCCGCGTAATTCCAGCTCCAGTAGCGTCCACTAAAGCTGCTGCAGTTAAAAAGCTTTTATAAGGATCGAGCTCGGCTGTCCACCGCAAGGCATCCTACTGCCAGTCCCAGCCCCTATGCCTTGGGGTGCCTCCTGATGCTCTTCACTGAGTATCCCGTGGTCCTGAAGCATTTCCTTTGAAAAAATTAAGTGTCCAAACTACAGGTGGTGTAGCTTGCTTAACAGCCGGGGTAATCCGCTGACTAGCAGACACTGCTACTAGGCACAAAGTATTTCCTGGGCTAGATGCAGTTAAAAATTTGTAATTAGATACTCTCGATGGATGCTGAGAAAGCATTCCATAGAGTCTCCTGGCACGCCATATATGATTCTCTTAAAAAGCTTGGGGTAGGGGTCTAGGGGACCCTTTTATAGCCAAAATCACGGCCCTGTATCACAATACGTCACCTAGGCTGAAGATAAATGGAACTGTAGCACCCTGAGGGCTCGGTTGCTGCAGAGGTATTGCACCTCACCCAGAGGTGTGATATCTCACTCTCAGGTAAGGATGGAGTGTGGATCAGGACCCGACACCTGCATGCATTACACCACATTGCCATGGGGCACTGCGACCAATATGCCTCTGAGATGGGCACGACAGTCCCTGTCCCTGGCTGGAGTGGGGGGAGGGAACACTGAGGAAGGGGAACCCTGTAGTGCAGGAGCAGGGAGGAAGCAGTTCCTGGGTGCATTGAGAAGGGAGTATAAAAGGTGGGCACCATCTTAGTTCAGTGCAGAGAAGTCTGAGCAGAAGTGGCAGGGAGCAGGGGCTCTGCATGAGCTCTGCTCCGGAGGCGGGTCTAGTAACAGAGACCCAGGCCTGGAAGAGGGAGAAGGAAGGAAGAGGAGCGGAGAAGGCTCCAGGAACGAGGAATGAAGGGATCCCAGGGGTGCGGACGGGCGAGTCGCCACCGCACACCCGAATCCACCTGCGTGGAGGGGTCAGGCCAAAGGGGGAGACCGGTCCCCGAAACTAGTGGAGGCAGGAAACGACCCTCAGCTAGAAACCGGAGGCTGTGACATTTTATGTGGCGCAGCCCCTCGCTACACCCGCTAGGAAGGCACCACATAGGGTCAGGGAAACTGGCGCCAAGTTTACCAAGAGGAGGCCCGAGGCAGCCGGACAGAAGGGTTGGTAAGAAAGGCCAGACAAAGGACACACAAAGGGGGTCCTGTGAAGCGCTCCAAAGTTATCTGGGAGTTGTCTGAGCCCCTCACCTGGTGAGCACAGTACGACGTGGGCAGCCGTTACCTGCAGACGTGGTCTGGATAATAAGAACTGTGAGTAAAGGCCCTGGACTGCATCACTGACTCCGTGTCGTTACTGCTGCTGCCCTGCACCATCACCCCCATCCTCCGCATACACTGCCCTGAGGCTATACTCCTCCCGTGGGGAGTTATGCTACGCTCTGCTGCACCCACAACACCAGCCTCAGCGGTCTGCCCTGCAGCGGCGGTTCACTCTGACCGCAATCCACGGGTGGCGTAGTCGGACATTTAAACATCAAAACCACATAAATAGTTCCGCCACTGGTTTGACCACCCTGAGCCACGGAACCGGGTCGCCGCTATGAAGACTACAACCACCAGCCTCCACCAAAAAGGGTCCGGCTCCGGGTGTCCCAAGGCCCAGGGGGTGCATCAGAACATTTTCATCACCTTTCACAATCACCAATGGGACAAGGCAGGGATGTCCTCTGTCCCCTCTCTTATACATCCTAGTGACGGAGCACCTGCTCTCATCAATTCGCCATAACCCCAATATTAGGTGGATTGAGGTGGGAGGCACCGAGTACAAGTGCTCTCTATTTGCTGATGATGTCCTAGTACATATCACTCAATCACATATATCCATCCATGCTGTTATGGCTGAAATAGATCACTTTGTTACATGGTCAAATTTTAAAATCAATGCAGCGAAGTCTGAGGCCCTCGATGTCTCCCTCCCCAAATCCATATAGGATTCCTTCCAGTCCAACTTTCCCTTTGCCTGGCCCTCACAGGGTATCAAATACTTAGGAATTCCTATTCATAGAGACCTCTCCCATCTATGTTATCTTAATTTTGGGCCCTTTATTGAACAACTCCATACAGACCACGGTTGGCAAGTTAGAACTGTAAGATTCACTACGTGAACCACTGGTGTTTTGTGGAAAAGCACATGTACACTGTGTTCCAAATTATTATGCAAAAAGTGTTTAGGAGTGATAAGGGAAGAATTTGTTTGTTTGTCAGTTAAACTCATTGATGGTGATGTGTGTCAGGGCTCTTTATATCACTGTAAGCAATTGCAGACACCTGTGCTAATTAGTTTGGCAGGTGTGTCCAATGAAAGGCAAGACTACTTAAGAAGGCTGTCTCACATTATTAAGCAGCCTACATTTTCTGCCAAAATGGGAAAGAAAAAGGATGTGTCGGCTGCTGAGAAGCAACAAATTGTGGAGTGTTTAGGTCAAGGCATGACTACAATCAACATTGTGGGATGATCAGGATGAAGTGTCTTGGCAATTAAGAAGTATGTAGCTGATTCACAGTACACACGTGTGCGTGCTGATAAGGGCAAATTGAGGACTCTTTCCTACAGGCAATTACGTCAGGTTAAAAGAGCAGCGGCAAAAAAGCCTTGTCATAGCAGCAGACAAGTTTTTGAAGCTGCTGGTGCCTCCAACGTCCCCCGAACAACAAGATGCAGGGTCCTTCAGAGGTTTGCAGCTGTTCATACGCCATCCTGTCGACCTCCTCTATCCACTTCACACAAGCAGAAACGGCTCCAGTGGGCCAAACATTACATGAAGACTGATTTCAAAACTGTTTTGTTCACGGATGAGTGCCGTGCAGCGCTCGATGGTCCAGATGGATGGAGTGGAGGATGGCTGGTTGATGGACACCCCACGCAAACACGGCTACAGCGCCAAGAAGGAGGAGGTGGAGTAATGTTTTGGGCTGGAATCATGGGGAGAGAGATTGTCGGCCCCTTTAGGATCCCTGAAGGTGCTAAAGATGAACTCCATAATGTATGTGGATTTTCTCAAACAGCACTTCATGACATGGTTCAAGAAGAAGAACCGTGTATTTCACAGCAAGATCATTTTTTTGCATGATAATGCACCATCTCATGCTGCACATAAAACATCTGCATCTCTGGCTGATATGGGCATAAAAGGGGACAAACTTATGGTGTGACCCCCATGCTCCCCTGACCTCTACCCCATTCAGAACCTCTGGAGCATCATCAAAAGGAGTGTCTATGATGGCGGGAGGCAGTTCACATCTAAGCAACAGCTCTGGGAGGGTATTCTGTCCTCATGCAAAACAATTGAAGCAGAAACCATCCAAAAGCTGACAAATTCAATGGACGAGAGAGTTCAGAAGCTCCTTTCGAACAAGGGGTCCTATGTGAAAATGTAACATCACCTAGAATAAAGTTTTGAGTTGAAAACTGTTTGATTTCAGTTTCTAATAACCTGCTAATGCTTATAATTTCAAAAATGACCATTTTTTTGGTCTTTATTAAAATGAAAAGGTTGATCGAAAAGTTTGGGGGATCTAAGAGTGTGGCAACCCAGTAGTCATGATTACTTCGAATTCTGACAATATGAGGGTCATGTTGCAGGTAGTGCAGCAAGAAGGCACTTATGTGTCTTGCGCATCTCGGAGCCCCAAAATTATTTTCCGGGCTAGATGCAGCTAAAAATTATTATTAATTTTAAATCTGGTGGAGCTTAGTATAGATGGCCTAATAGGATCAGTGCTGCACACTGCTACAAAGCCCAAATTATTTTCCAGTCAAGATACAGATAAACATGATTAGTAATTTTAAATCTGGTGGAGCTTATTATAGATGGCCTAATAGAATCAGTGCTGCACACTGCTACAAAGTCCAAATTATTTTCCAGCCAAGATACAGATAAACATGATTAGTAATTTGAAAGCTTAAAACGGTTGGTAGGGTGATTTTAACCAATCATCAAGCTTTTACTCTCCCCAGGATGACACAGGGGTAGAAAAGTCATTTCAGATCCATGATTTGTTCATCTTTATGAACGTGAGTCTGTCTATATTATCAGTGGAGAGCCGCGTGCGCTTATCTGTCAGCACACCACCAGCAGCGCTGAACACACGTTCAGACAGAACGCTGGCTGCGGGGCATGACAAGATCTCCAAGGCGTAAGTGGCTAGCTCCGGCCATTTATCCAGATTGGAAGCCCAAAAAGAGCAAGGGTCCAGTGACACAGTCATGGCTTCAATGTTTACTTGGAGATACTCCTGTACCATCGTCTCTAGGCGTTGACTATGTGTCAGACTTCTTGTCTCCTGTGGCCTTGCAAAGGATGGGCTAAAAAGTGGTGAAATGATTCCGCAAAATTGATGTTACCAGCAGATACTGTGGTTCTGTTACGGTTTGAGTGCTGAACACTTGACGGTCCCACGGTTGGCAAGTTGGAACTGTGAGATTCACTACGTGCACCACTGGTGTTTTGTGGAAAAGCACATGTAAGATTCTGCAACAGTCTCTGCTGATACTCCTGCATGCGTGCATCCCTTTCTATGGCAGGAATAATTTCTGCAAATTTACTTTTGTACCGGGGATCTAACAGTGTGGCAACCCAGTAGTCAGGATTATTTCTAATTCTCACAATTCGAGGGTCATGTTGCAGGTAGTGCAGCAAGAAGGCACTCATGTGTGTTGCGCATCCAGGAGCACCAAGTCCCTGTTGTGTTGGTGGCGAGGTAACAATCATGCTTCCTTCCTCTGTCCTCTCCCCCCAACCTCGCACAACAGAAATGTGATCAAGGTCTCCCTCATCTGATGAGTCTTCCATCAGTTCGTCCTCCACTTCTTCCTGGGCTCCTGCACCTTCCTCACTAGTTTGGCTGCTACCATGCGCCCTGGTAAAACCATCTCCCCCACCCTCACATGCCTGCCGCCTTGCTGCTGCCGACCGTCTGGACCTTGCAGATGTTAGCCCTTCCGCATACAACTCCTCCTCCTCTACTTCCTCCACCTCCTCTTGTGCCACCACCTGACTCCGAATTCTGTTTAACATGTGCTCCAGCATGTAAATCACCGGAATAGTCATGCTGATAATGGCATCGTCAGCACTAAACATCTTCGTCGCCATTTCAAAACTGTGCAGAAGGGTGCATAGGTCCCTGATCTGAGACCACTCCTCCAGCGTGATTTGCCCCACCTCTGGATCTCGTTGGCCCAGGCTATACGTCAGAACGTATTGCACCAGGGCTTGTCGGTGCTGCCACAGTCGCTGCAACATGTGCAGAGTTGAATTCCACCGGGTAGGCACATCGCATTTTAGCCGGTGAAGTGGCAGGCCCAACGACTTCTGTAGAGATCTAAGTCGCTGAGCTGCGGGATGCGAACGGCGGAAGTGAGCACACAGCGACCGTGCCCTCTGCAGAAGGCCATCTAGTCTGGGATAGTGGGCTAAAAATTGCTGGACAACCAGGTTCAACACGTGAGCCATGAAAGGCACGTGTGTGACATTGCCCCTGCGAAGGGCCGCACCCAGGTTTGCAGTATTGTCGCACACGGCCTTCCCTGGTTTCAGGTCCAGTGGAGACAACCATTCATGAAATTGGTTCTCCAGAGCTGACCACAACTCCTCAGCTGTGTGACTCACATTTCCCAGACATTTCAAAGTAAAAACCGCCTGATGACGTTGAGCCCTACTGCCAGCATAGTAAGGAGGTGTGCAGGATCCCTTCTGCGCAGTTAGAAAGCTTGTGGCATGACCAGACAGGCTTTGGGTGCAGGTGGAAGACCGAGAGGAGGTTGAGGAGGCAGAAGCAGTGGAGGAACTTTGACGTAAAGAGGATTGACGCAAAACTCGTGGGGACGGCAAGACTTGGACAGCAGCCCCTTGTCCTGCTGTCACCATAGTTACCCAGTGCCCAGTCAGCGACATGTAACGCCCCTGTCCATGCCTACTCGTCCAAGTGTCTGTGGTGAAATGCACCCTGTCACACACAGAGTTTCTCAAAGAAGCGGTGATGTTGTGTGCGACATGCTGGTGGAGCGCAGGCACACCTTTCTTTGAGAAGTAGTGCCGACTGGGCATCTGGTACTGGGGCACTGCGACGGACATAAGGTCTCGAAAATCCTCTGTGTCCACCAGGTGGAAAGGCAGCATTTCTGTAGCCAAGAACTTGCAGATGGTGAAATTCAACCTCTTAGCTTTCTCATGGCTAGGAGGAAATGGTCTTTTACTTATCCACATCTGAGGGACCGAGGGCTGGCTGTTGTGCTTAGACGGGGTTGATAAGGGTCTCCCCGGCAAACTGCCGGTCTGTGAGGAAGATGCAGGCGGACATGTTAGGTTGCCTTGATCCAAAGGTGGTGCTATCGATGTCGGACAGCGCTCAACACCAGCTGGTGTTACCACCTCCAAAGAAAATGATGACCTGCCAATCACGCTGGCTGTTGCGGGTAAAGAGGTGGCAGGTCTGCGCCCCAAAACAGGTGTGACTGCTGTCCCCCCAGTCACAGAGGATGAAGAGGCCGTGGATGCACAAGATATGGCAGACAGTGGTTGGCCCGGCCGGCTAGGCCGCATTGTAGCACACTGAGCTTCCCACTGCAACTTATGCTTCATGTCCATGTGCCGGTTCATGCATGAAGTACTCAAACTATGTATTTTTTGGCCTCTACTTAGCTTTTGCTGACAAATGTTACAGATAACACGAGTTGGGTCATCTTTATCGATCTGAAAAAATGCCCAGGCTATGCAAGGCTTAGCACCCATGCGACCTGAAGAGCCACCACGACTTGTGGTGAGAGGCAGAGTTGTGTTTGAGGATGCAGTTGTTGACGTGCTTCCAGTACTACGTCTCTGTCCAGGAAGGCGCAACCTGACCTCGTCGTCACTAGCATCTTCCTCCACCTCCTCTGCTGACCTCATCTCTTGGCTGACTGTGGGTTGACAGTAAGTGGAATCTCCAACCTCATCATCATCACCCTGTGCGTTATCACACCCGTCGTCCTCAGAGCCAACCTGTTCCTGCCCTGACAAAAAACTAAAGTTGTCGCTCCAATCAGGTATTTGAGTCTCATCATCGTCTTCCTCATTGTCTCCACCAACAGGAGTTACAGTTTGGGAATGAGGGTCTACATTATGGATCCTGGATCCGACTCATAAAGATTCTGGGCATCAGTGCAGATCATTTCCTCGTCTGGATTCACAGAAGCGCTGGAGTCGACCTCTGATTCCCAGGCTATAGTATGAGTAAACAGCTCTGCAGACTCAACCATCTGTTCTACCTCATACTCAGACGGGCAGCTGGAGATTTGGGAGCTGTGAGGAAGCAAGTGCGATTGGGATGACACCTTTGAGGACTGGAGTATTTGTGATGTTGAAGTTGATGTGGAGGAGAGCCCACTTAAAGGAGCACTTGATATCCGTTGAAGCACCTGCTGTTTTTGTGCCTCATCTGGAATTTGTAGCGATTGGCGTGGCCGTAAGAAAGGGATCTTATCACATTGTCCGCTAAAAAAAGTAGACGTTTTAGTTTGGCTGGAAGATGGTCTTTTTCTGCAGATGTTACTGTTGCTTTAACACCTACCCCACGGACACAACCTTTTTTCCCCTTCCCAACACGCCTATTCCCCTTTCCACCAGCAGCAGGCCTTTTTCCACTCATTTTGGTGGTTAACTAATTCACAACTCTGGAGATGTTTGCACAAAAAAACAATGGGTGGGAACCGAGCAGAGCTGAGTGGCCAAACTGTGGTATTAGGCCAAAACTATTGGCTGGGTTAGATGCAGAAAAAAATTATATTCAATTTGCAACCTGATGGAGGTCAGTATAGATGGACTAATAGAACAAGTTCCACACACAGCTAGAAGCCCAAATATTTTTTCAAAGGTAGATGCAGAAAAATTTTTTATTCAGTTTGCAACCTGATGGAGGTCAGTATAGATGGACTAATAGAACAAGTCCTACACACAGCTAGAAGCCCAAATATTTTTTCAGAGGTAGATGCAGAAAAAAAATATATTCAGTTTGTAACCTGATGGAGGTCAGTATAGATGGACTAATAGAGAAAGTCCTACACACTGCTAGAAGGCAAAATATTTTTTCAGAGCTAGATGCAGACAAAAAATTATTTTTAATTTGCAACCTGATGGAGGTCAGTATAGATGGACTAATAGAGAAAGTCCCACACACTGCTAGAAGGCCAAATATTTTTTCAGAGCTAGATGCAGAAAAAAATTATATTCAGTTTGCAACCTGATGGAGGTCAGTATAGATGGACTAATAGAACAAGTCCCACACACACCTAGAAGGCCAAATATTTTTTCAGAGGTAGATGCAGATAAAAATTATTTTTAATTTGCAGCCTGATGGAGGTCAGTATAGATGGACTAATAGAGAAAGTCCCACACACTGCTAGAAGGCCAAATATTTTTTCAGAGCTAGATGCAGACAAAAAATTATTTTTAATTTGCAACCTGATGGAGGTCAGTATAGATGGACTAATAGAGAAAGTCCCACACACTGCTAGAAGGCCAAATATTTTTTCAGAGCTAGATGCAGATATAAATTATTTTTAATTTGCAACCTGATGGAGGTCAGTATAGATGGACTAATAGAGAAAGTCCCACACACTGCTAGAAGGCCAAATATTTTTTCAGAGCTAGATGCAGAAAAAAATTATATTCAGTTTGCAACCTGATGGAGGTCAGTATAGATGGACTAATAGAACAAGTCCCACACACAGCTAGAAGCCCAAATATTTTTTCAGAGGTAGATGCAGAAAAAAATTATATTCAGTTTGCAACCTGATGGAGGTCTGTATAGATGGATTAATAGAACAAGTCCCACACACAGCTAGAAGCCCAATATTTTTTCAGAGGTAGATGCAGAAAAAAAATATTTTCAGTTTGCAACCTGATGGAGGTCAGTATAGATGGACTAATAGAGAAAGTCCCACACACTGCTAGAAGGCCAAATATTTTTTCAGAGGTAGATGCAGACAAAGAATTATTTTTAATTTGCAACCTGATGGAGGTCAGTATAGATGGACTAATAGAGAAAGTACCACACACTGCTAGAAGGCCAAATATTTTTTCAGAGCTAGATGCAGATAAAAATTATTTTTAATTTGCAACCTGATGGAGGTCAGTATAGATGGACTAATAGAGAAAGTCCCACACACTGCTAGAAGGCCAAATATTTTTTCAGAGCTAGATGCAGAAAAAAATTATATTCAGTTTGCAACCTGATGGAGGTCAGTATAGATGGACTAATAGAACAAGTCCCACACACAGCTAGAAGCCCAAATATTTTTTCAGAGGTAGATGCAGATAAAAATTATTTTTAATTTGCAACCTGATGGAGGTCAGTATAGATGGACTAATTGAGAAAGTCCAACACACTGCTAGAAGGCCAAATATTTTTTCAGAGCTAGATGCAGACAAAAAATTATTTTGAATTTGCAGCGTGATGGAGGTCAGTATAGATGGACTAATAGAGAAAGTCCCACACACTGCTAGAAGCCCAATATTTTTTCAGAGGTAGATGCAGAAAATAAATATATTCAGTTTGCAACCTGATGGAGGTCAGTATAGATGGACTAATAGAGAAAGTCCCACACACTGCTAGAAGGCCAAATATTTTTTCAGAGCTAGATGCAGATAAAAATTATTTTTAATTTGCAACCTGATGGAGGTCAGTATAGATGGACTAATAGAGAAAGTCCCACACACTGCTAGAAGGCCAAATATTTTTTCAGAGCTAGATGCAGAAAAAAATTATATTCAGTTTGCAACCTGATGGAGGTCAGTATAGATGGACTAATAGAACAAGTCCCACACACAGCTAGAAGCCCAAATATTTTTTCAGAGGTAGATGCAGAAAAAAATTATATTCAGTTTGCAACCTGATGGAGGTCTGTATAGATGGATTAATAGAACAAGTCCCACACACAGCTAGAAGCCCAAATATTTTTTCAGAGGTAGATGCAGAAAAAAATTATATTCAGTTTGCAACCTGATGGAGGTCTGTATAGATGGATTAATAGAACAATTCCCACGCACAGCTAGAAGCCCAATATTTTTTCAGAGGTAGATGCAGAAAAAAAATATATTCAGTTTGCAACCTGATGGAGGTCAGTATAGATGGACTAATAGAGAAAGTCCCACACACTGCTAGAAGGCCAAATATTTTTTCAGAGCTAGATGCAGACAAAATATTATTTTGAATTTGCAACCTGATGGAGGTCAGTATAGATGGACTAATAGAGAAAGTCCCACACACTGCTAGAAGGCCAAATATTTTTTCAGAGCTAGATGCAGACAAAAAATTATTTTTAATTTGCAACCTAATGGAGGTCAGTATAGATGGACTAATAGAGAAAGTCCCACACACTGCTAGAAGGCCAAATATTTTTTCAGAGCTAGATGCAGATAAAAATTATTTTTAATTTGCAACCTGATGGAGGTCAGTATAGATGGACTAATAGAGAAAGTCCCACACACTGCTAGAAGGCCAAATATTTTTTCAGAGCTAGATGCAGAAAAAAATTATATTCAGTTTGCAACCTGATGGAGGTCAGTATAGATGGATTAATAGAACAAGTCCCACACACAGCTAGAAGCCCAAATATTTTTTCAGAGGTAGATGCAGATAAAAATTATTTTTAATTTGCAACCTGATGGAGGTCAGTATAGATGGACTAATAGAGAAAGTCCCACACACTGCTAGAAGGCCAAATATTTTTTCAGAGCTAGATGCAGACAAAAAATTATTTTGAATTTGCAGCGTGATGGAGGTCAGTATAGATGGACTAATAGAACAAGTCCCACACACTGCTAGAAGGCCAAATATTTTTTCAGAGCTAGATGCAGAAAAAAATTATATTCAGTTTGCAACCTGATGGAGGTCAGTATAGATGGACTAATAGAACAAGTCCCACACACTGCTAGAAGCCCAAATATTTTTTCAGAGCTAGATGGAGAAAAAAATGATATTCAATTTGCAACCTGATGGAGGTCAGTATAGATGGACTAATAGAATGATGCTATGCCCAAAAGATTTTACTTCACTAGGTGCAGTAAAAAAATTGGTATTCTATACACAGGTGGTATATCTTGCAACACAGATAGGCTACTCCACTGACTAACACACTCTGCAATAGGCCAAAAAGGATTAGCTTTGCTAGATTCAGCCAAATGCTGTGAAAAAAACTTGCACAGCACTGGCACAGACCTGCCTGGCAAAAACTGATAGGAACTGATGTAACCTAGTCCTGAAAAGGACTCCAATTACAATTAGTCTTTACTCCCACAATCTATCTATTTAAGAGCACAGACCTGACTGATAAAAGTCGTAGGAAATGCTGTAACCTAGTCCTTAAAAGGACTGCAATCACAACTATTCCCTACTCCCAAGCTATCTGTAGATTTGTGCGAAAATTGGCTTGAAATTAACAAGGTATAGCGCACACAGCAACAGCGGTGCCGTCTAACACGCAGCTGCAGCAGTGAGAAAATGGTGGCGACAGGGAAAATGGCTTGGTCTTATAGGGCAAGGACATGTGACATACACTGCCAATGACACATGCCCTTGCTTGTGTGAAAAAAAGCACTTTGCTCCGTGTGTGCGCTGCTGATAGGCTGACAGATTGCACCTCCCCACTGTAAATGCGGGAAAGAGAAGAAAAAATGGAGATCTTCATTATTCCTGCAGAGATCCATCCCCTGCCCCTCCCCCCACCCCGCTGTGCACTCAAACTGCGTATTAACATTAATTTTCATCAGTACTGAGAAAAAATCCAGTTATGATTTTGGTGCACGAACAGTTATCGAACATAACCTCGAACAGCCGAATTTTTCTCAAATCGTTCGTGTTCGCCGAATGGCTCGAACACCGCCCAAAACAGCTCGAATTTGAGACTGGCGAACAGTTCGACTCGAACAACGCTCATCTCTACTTAGGATACTATGCTTTCCTAAACAGGGTAAAAAAGGTATGCCACATAAAGACCCTCTTTTGTCATATGCATCTACATGGGCGCTTATATGCTCCTTGACTTGGGAATTCTCCAGACATATTCCGCCAACATTGCTCAAGCAAGATTTCAACTGAGACTTAACAATGTACATCTGATTTTTTTAAGTCGATGTTAAGAATATCATGGAAACCTATCTGACCTCCCCAGTTCTTTTTCCTTGACTGAAAGGAGAGAACCTCTATAACAATGAAGGAAATAGAAAACTGTTGATTTAGCAAGTAACCTTAGAGTCAATATACTACCCTTGTGCTTTTCTTACGCTTTCCATTTATCTGTAGTAGCATAGGTAAAATCGTGAAAGTGTCAATACTTTTAAAGAATCATGTAAGCATTAAGCCTTATTCATATTTTCCAAGCTGAAAGGTGAAGAAAGTTTCTCTACTCTCCCCACCACATTCATCCAAATAGAAGAGACGTGTAAAATAAAATGTTTGTCTTCATTTATTCACAGCCATTGTGGTACCTGATCTATTTCAATCCACCAGTGCCATAATTGTGAAATATTGAACACTTTGATATTGTGGAAATTATTAATTGGATAGTTATATGCAAATGTCATGAACATGCAAAACACATTTGGAAAGATTTTAATGGTAAAAGGCACTAAAGCAAATTGACTTACACTCACGTCAGTAACAAAATGTGCAAATCCCAGTCCTTCTTTTATTGTTAGATTAAAAGCTAGATATGTTTTGCAATGAAGAATAGTCTCCATTAGTGAAGTGCATTTGCTGATTAAGAGGCTGGAATATATGAATGCTCTCAATCATGTCTTTTAACTTTAGCAATGCAATACATGTTTCCAGGAACATCAATACGATCGGTTTGAAGATGTTTGTATTTTTTTTTTTCAGAGTAATGTTCTATACCGCATTTATTTAGGCCAATTTTAGCTGTAATGGAAAAACACAATTCCATTTATTGCGAATATCTTCTGTTCTTTTGCAATAAGGCAAGTATTTTGATAAAAACAAATAGAGAATTTGTGTGAAATGCTTGATCAATACTTATATATTCACTGCCATACATATTCTACCACATTACAAGCTGCGTAAATGGAATATTATCAGAGAAATGCAGGACATGTTGTTGAGGATTTTTGCCCCTTCATTCATGTCGTTTTTGATTAGAGGGCATTTTGACATCAGACTACACTTTAAGCAATCAGATTGACACCGTAAGCTACAGTAGCCTGTAAAACAATAGTGTTAGTCTTCCAAGGGTTAAAACCCTTGCCAGAATAAAAGGAGATATGGTAAAAATGAAAGTTTGGGCACTTATGATATTTTCTACTGGGCAGAAGTCTCTAATAAAAGCAACTTGTGCGTTATCTATTTACCGGTAACTATTTAAATGCCGCTGTCAGTCACTGACAGCATTTAAATGGTTAGCTTGCCAGTATGAATATGTGTTGACATTTATTACCCCCACCCATCCCGCTCTGGCTAGCAATGGATTGATATTGCAGCTGAAGGGCCAACAGAAGGACTTCATACAAGACTTGAATCCCACCTGGCCAAGTCTGAGATCATGTCAGCCTTCTCTGGCTAATGTAATCAACTGTAATGTGTAAAGGGGCAGCAGCTATTTTGGGCAATTCGCGTAAAGCCAACTACAAATTGCTCAAATTCATTGAGTTTAGCAAATTCCTAAAAGTTTGACCCACATTTGATTTTCATCAAATCAATTCACTCACTCATCTCTAATTTGAAGCAAATTGAATTTGTGTTGCATTTTTAGAAATGTCCTGAGCCTGGCCAATTAAAACAATTTGTGATTCTCTTTGTGAGAATCTCCTAAAGTGGCTGCCTACATTTCAGAAAGTTGCATCACATGATCTCAGGCATGGCCGGGTGGGCTGCCATATAATGCCTTGCAGATACTATAGCACAGCCAAACAGGAGGGAATATTATAGTTTGTATAAAAGCAGAAGCAGGGAATGCAGCAGACATTTTGTGGTGAATCTGGTTAGTGAGAGGACATCATCGTTCATAGATTAGCCACAGAGATAAAGAGAGAAAGCCATAAAAGACAACAATTTCTACACATAGTATATATGACAGCACAACAATGAAAAATATTAGTTTGTAGTTTGTAAAGAAAACAGAATAAAGCTGATTTCAGACATCTGTGTTTCACAGTCCAAGTAAGGACGGTGATGCACACACCAGTCACAGATCCCCAGACATGAATTTTACAGCCTTATATACACTTATGAGGCTGTCACATTTGGGTAATGAGAACTGCACCTGGTCCATGCATGGCAGTCCATTCTTGGATCAGAAAGCATGGATGTGTGAATCCAGCCTAAGACCTCTTTCACATGTCAGTGTCTCCAGTACGTGTGGTGCCAGTTTTCACACATACTGGAGACACTTACACCGGTACACCATTCAAACCGTGTGTCCGTGGGCAAAACACACTAACATGTCCGTGTTTTGCATGCCGCATGGACTGCAAAACGTCCTGCACATGTACACACTGATGACACATGGATGACATCCGTGTGACACTTACCGGTGCCTGGGAATCAGGGGTACAGTTAGTGGTGTTCCCAAGTGCCGGGTGCTGAAGGAATCTCTCATGATTGTCTTCTGCTTGCACTGAGATCTGCGTGAGCAAGGGACAATGTTGAGAGTAGTATTCTGCTCCCACTGTCTCCTAGTGTAAAAATAAGAATAAAATAAAAAAGTCATTATACTCACCTGGCTTGAGGCGACCGCACATGCTGAGGATCACTGCAGCGAGTGGGCCCCTGACCTGCGCTGAGCTCAGTGAGCTGTATCCTGTCAATCAATGAGCTCAGCACAGGTCAGGGGCCCGCTCGCTGCAGCGAGTCATTCTGATATGCTTCTCAGCATGTGCGGTCGCACTAGGAGACAGTGGGAGCAGAATACTACTCTCAACATTGACCCCTGCTGGCGCTGATCGTAGCACCAGCAGGGGACAATGATGAGAGATTCCTTCGGCGCCCTGTGCCTGGGAACAACACTAACTGTACCGCTGATTCCCAGGCACCAGTATGTGTGATCCTGATGCGGTACAGGTACACACGGACACTGATATTTCCGGTACTGGTTTTTCCAGTACCAGAAATATCAGGACATGTGAAACAAGCCTAATACAGTGATTTAATTGACAGGGACAGCAATATAGGAGAGCTTCCAGCTGCTGCTTGCTTTATTAGTTGGTTATAGTGCTGCTGCTTTCAATTACACATTTTCCTTTGCATTCATGAAGTTGCAGGCCTCCAATATTACTGAAAGAAAAAAATTAGGCACGTGTGTCACAAACTGCTGATTTTTTGTACGCATTCTTTGTATGTATGTGCATATAATTTGATATACATGCACATAACACCCATGCTGCGGCATTTTGCCACTGTAATTTTTTTTATGCCGTTTACCAAAAATGAAAAATACAAAAGAGAAGTAAAAAATACAGTCATTTAGCTCTGTGACTGTCTACCTCACAAAGTGTGTGTCACAAACCAGTAATTTTTTGCACACCTATTTTATTAATTAAATTTGATATATGTACATGCCACATCAATACTGTGGCATGTTGATGCTGTTGTTTTTTGGGCATATACCTAGTATTTCTTGGTCAATTTTTTATAGCAAAGAGGGATTTGCATTAGAAAAAAAATAGAAAAAATTAGTAAAAAATAAAGCTATTTAACTCCATAACTGTCTGCCCCACAGGCCATGCATACCAGGATTGGGGATGAGGGGTGCAATGCATACCAGGATGGGGATGAGAGGTGCCATCATGCATACCAGGATGGGGATGAGAGGTGCCATACATACCAGGATGAGGGGGTGCTATGCATACCAGGATGAAGGGTTCCATGAATATCAGGATTAGGATGAGGGGTGCCTTGTATACAAACTGCTTATTTTGGACACCAATTTTTTATTCAAATTTGATGTACCTACGTTTGATGAGTATTTTTGATTAGTCTTTTTTTGAGAAGGAGGGATTTGTGATTGAAGCAGAAAAGTTATTTGTAGTGTGGTAAAAATGCATGGTAAAAGTGGCAATTAGAGATGAGCAGATGTTTTTAAATTCAAATTTGCCGACTTTGATGAATTTTGCCCCAAAGTTCTATTCATGACAAAATTTTTTTTTGCATGAGTCTCAATACTAGACAGCTTGTAATTGTTAGTAAAATACAGGTGGGGGAGAGTAGAGAGAGAGAGGACCCTGCTGACCATAAGAACTTACTCACTACAGAAGACAGAGACTTACTATATTTTTCGGACTATAAGACACACTTTTTTTCCTCCAAAATTTTGAAGAAAAGTGGGGTTGCATCTTATAATTTGAATGTACTATATTAGACTGTTGATGTGGATGGTGAAGGGGGTGTGAGGGGAGTGGAAGTGGCAGAGGAGCGGGACACAAGAGGCACCAGCCGCCTGCTGCAGCCAGCACTGTGCCCGTTTCTAAAGAAAATGAATATTCACTGCTCCCCACACCCATGGGCATGTGGAGCACTGAATATTCATTCTCCTTAATAGCGCACACACTGTAGCCACAGCCGCGGCTCCAGCAGCGGTTCGGCGATCACGTGTGCCCGCTATTAAAGAGCATGAATATTCACTACTAACACTCCCATGGACATGGGGAGTAATGAATAGTCATTCTCTTTAATAGCTTGCACACGAGATCGCCGAGCTGCTGCAGGAGCCACAGCTGCCGCTACAGTGTAAGCGCTATTAAAGACAATGATGTCACTGCTCCCCATGCCCATACTCCCGATGTGGAGAGCAGTGAATCTTCCGGCAGCTCATGTCACCGTGTGAGGGCACATAGCAGTGACGTAATGTGCGGCTCACACGGTGAGATCAGCTGCTGGCAGCAGAACAGGATGCAGCGCTGTAGCAGAGGGGAGGTAAGTAGAATCCTTTATTTTTTGTGTGCAGCGTGATGGGGATGAAGGTGCCATGCATACCAGGATGAGTGGTGCCATGCATACCAGGATGAGTGGTGCCATGCATGCTAGGATGAGGGTTGCCATGCATACCAGGATGGGGGGTTCCATGCATACCAGGATGAGGGGTGCCATACATACCAGGATGAGGGGTGCCATACATACCAAGATGAGGGGTGCCATGCATACCAGGATGCGGATGAGATTTGTCATGCATAACAGGATTAGGGATGAGGGGAGCCATGCATACTTGGATTGGGGATGAGGGGGGCCATGCATACCAGGATTGGGGATGAGGGGTGCCATGCATACCAGGATGGGGATGAGAGGTGCCATGCATACCAGGATGAGGGGTGCTATGCATACCAGGATGAGGGGTGCTATGCATACCAGGATGAGTGGTGCCATGCATACCAGGATGGGGATAAGATGTGCCATGCATACCAGGATGGGGATGACATGTGCCATGCATACCAGGATTGGGGATGAGGGATGCCATGCATACCAGGATGGGGATGAGAGGTGCCATACATACCAGGATGAGGGGTGCTATGCATACCAGGATGAGAGGTGCCATGCATACCAGGATGAAGAGTTCCATGAATATCAGGATTAGGATGAGGGGTGCCATGCATACCAGGATGGGGGATTGGGGTGTCATGCATACTAGGATGGGAATAGGGGTGTCATGCATACCCGGATGGGGACAGGGGTGTTATGCATACCAGGATGGGGATGAGGGAATCCATGAATACCAGGATGGGGACAAGGGGTGCCATGCATACAAGGATGGGGATGGGGGGCACGTATAACAGGAAGGAAGGGCCATATATATCAGGATGGGGGATACTAACAGAATTGAGGGACATTACCCCTATAACAGTGTCAGCAGCAGACCCCCTCCCCCATAACAGTGCATCATGACCGTATTTTTTGCTTCAGTTTTTATTTTCTATTTTCTTCCTCTAAAACCTAGGTGCATTTTATGGTCTGGTGCGTCTTATAGTCTGAAAAATACGGTACCCAGTGACTCTGAAAATTGAAAACGACTTTGCCATATAAATTGTGCTCTGCTGGGAACCAATGATTGGTGATGGCCCCGGCACTGACCACCACTGTATAAGGTATGATAGTCTGCTAGATGTCATAACTGCAGGGCATTATGGTGAAGTCCAAGCAGCAATACAAAATCATGTTAGCCCGCTGTCTGATGCTTCAGTAGTGTGAGAAATGGTGCAGGCAATTTTTTTTTTTGCAAATCGTGAATCGAATCTCAAAATGTTTGAATTTGCAAGAAACCATGAATCTCAGGAAAATCGACTCAACCTTGATCCTCTGGGGATTGATCCACTCATCTCTAGTGGCAATGGTAGTGGACAGGGTAATGTAAAACAAAAAAAAATACCACGGCATCTGGCAATGACAATGTGGGAGTCGCAAGTAGCAGCAACAACAACACTGGCACGAGCTGTCCAGGCAGAAGTACTAACAAATGCAGGTCACAATTGCCTCTCTTTGCCTCTGCCAAGGGTATCAGTGGGGAGAAAGCAGAGAATGATATGGACTATATATCATATCACTTAAAGCAGGATGTTACTTCTGACAGTGACAGCATCCATTGGATTCAATGTCAGAGGTATCAAATTTTTGAGAAAAATTTGATGAAGCTGGCAAATGCGAATTTCAAAAGATTCCCTCATCTCTACAGTATAAGGTATAGCAAATTATTCATTGCATATATGACCCTGTAATCACAATTTATACTATGAGTCATATGTAGGTAAATTGAAAAATTACAGTGAAGTCTGTTTTCAATACTATCCCAGCATGTAGTGTAATATAGCAAATATATGTCTATGATATGCATTATTCTATCATTTAAAATGCTAAGTAAAATAACAACAGACAGGTTAGGGTCTGGGCCCCGATGACAAAACTATTACTCGTTCCTGTACATTTATGTGTTATTTAAAGTACTAGTATTCTCTTATGTGGTAATTTGGCCACTCTTAAAGGGAATGAATGTTCGATATAAAAAATAAATTAAGGCATAGATGCTCTTAAAATAAAAAATGGTGGTATATTCATCTTCTAGCACCCACAAAAATCTAGCGCTGGCCACTCTGGAGGTCTGTTCCAGCTTCGAAAGTGGTGGAAGTCAGAGGACCACCGCTGCATGTGATTGGCTGCAGAGATCAAGTACTAGAACATCATGTCATAAGATGACACACTCGTCTTGTCACCTGACTAAACAGTATCTCTGCATTCGTAAAAGTCTGGTCTATGAAAATATAAAATAAACTAACCCTTACGGTAAATGCTATAAACGGAAAAAATAATCAAAATGCCAGAAATGCGGGAGTTTTTTGACCATCCATCCTTCCTAAAAAAAATGCAATAAAAAGTCATCAAAATATTGTATGTATCTGAAAATGGTATCAATAAAAATATCATCTCACCTCGCAAAAAACAAGCCATATACCATATCTCCATCTACAGAAAAATAAAAACATAATTTTTTAAAATAAAATGTAACCAATTTTTTTTTAAATTTCTTATTGTTTTCTCAACTTTAAATAACAAAAAAAAATCAATACAAGTTTGGTATCATCGTAATACTGACCTGGAGAATCAAGTTAGTATGCCATTTTTGCAAATTGTCTCAGAGAGAAAGAAAACTATAACTCTAATGCCACTGATAGGAAGTAGCAATCCTAAAAGTCAATATTGACCTTTTAATGAGCCTTGTCACATGACTTAGGATAAAAGCCAGAACCTCAATTTTCAGACACTGTGTTTTAGGGTACTGCCCCTCATCAGTGCAAAGTGTGAGTTCTGGTTTGGCTGGGTGAGAGGCGTCAGACCGGTATCCAAGGGGTAACATTTCTCCTTGTGGAGAGTGACATGTTAGGATAAAGGAGGAGGAGGATTGTGGCTTAAATAGTCTCCTCACGTTGACATGCTTAACATGTCATTCTTCGCAAGGAGAAACATTAACCCTTGGATACCGGTCTGACGCCTCTCACCCAGCCAAACCAGAACTCACACTTTGCACTAACGAGGGGCAGTACCCAGAAACACAGTGTCTGCAAATTGATTTTCTGGACTGGCTTTTATCCTAAGTCATGTGACAAGGCTTGTTAAAGGGTCAATATTGACTTTTAGGATTGCTACTTCCTATAGGTGGCGCTAGATTTGTAGTTCTCTTCCTCTCTGAAGAGACAATTTGCATATTTCTCAGAGGAGCATTGCGGCTTAAAAAGTCTCCTCACCTGGACATGCTTAACATGTCACTCTCCGCAAGGAGAAACGTTACTCCTTGGATATGCTATTTGTATAATGCAATGGACACCATAAATAAAACCTCCCCAAAAATGGAGGAATTGCGTTTATTATCTGCATGTTTATATTACACTGTGAGGAAGGGGCGCCATTTCAATTTTCACTTCATTTAGAAGGAAAGCAACAATTAGCACTCTCAGCTGTCCCCAGTTACACTGTCCATATCTCAGTATCACTTTGCAGTCACCAACAAAATGGATACGCACTGAGATCCTAAACTTTATTTCCTCCCCCCTCCTTTTGCAAACACCCAAAAGGGGAGGAGACATCACACATATGCGAGAAGACCCCGACCACATTTACTGCAGTCGTAATGCGAGTTAAATCATTTTAATGACAAATGTCAGCAGTTGCTCCCACTAGAGATTAACAGTTGAAAATATAAAGATTGCTTAAATAATTTTTTCAGATTTTATACTATTAAAAAAATTATATATAAAAATAAAATATGAATACATTTATTTTTATTTCAATTGTTGAAAACATTTTTATGATACATTCCCTTTAAGCACCAGTCACTATATGAGACTGCAACCTCTGTACCCAATATATTTAGATCTCTGAAAATAAACGAACTGCATACAGTGATATAACAGTATAGTAATAATGTGTGTAGTAGCTAATAGCTAAAGACCACAGCGGGGTCACAGTATGACGATAAAAAATATAAGGATAATGCACACAGTAATGTCATAGAATAGCAATAAAACATAAGTGATGTCACAGCTAATAGCCAAGGATTTCGGTGATGTCACATTACAGAGATAATAAACACAGCATCATGTCACAAGGATGTCACAGTCATCATGGTCACAGTATATCACTATACCGGGACAAAGGAAAGTAACAAAATGTCATAATATGAGAAAAATACGTACAGTGATTAGAGATTAGCAGATCAGGCAAAATTCAAATTAGCTTGTTCTTGTTGTTTTTCCCGGGAAAATCTTCTCAGCATATTTATTGTCCTTTATTATGCTCTGGGGTCTCTGCAGACCACAGAGCATAATAAACGATATACAGGTGTTTCTCACAAAATTAGAATATCATCAAAAAGTTACATTTATTTCAGTTCTTCAATACAAAAAGTGAAACTCATATTATATAGAGTCATTACAAACAGAATGATCTATTTCAAGTGTTTATTTCTGTTAATGTTGATGATTATGGCTTACAGCCAATGAAAGCACAAAAGTCATTATCTCAGTATATTAAAATAATTAACAAAAAAACACCTGCAAAGGCTTCCTATGCATTTAAAATGATCCCTTAGTCTGTCTCAGTAGGCTCCACAATCATGGCTTCTCCCATGTCCAGAAGGCAGTCATTGACACACTCCACAAGGAGGGTATGCCACAAAAGGTCATTGCTAAAAAAGTTGGCTGTTCACAGAGTGCTGTATCCAAGCATATTAATGGAAGGTTGAGTGGAAGGAAAAAGTGTAGTAGATAAAGGTGCAAAAGCAACCGGGATAACCGCAGCCTTGAAAGGATTCTTAAGAAAAGGCCATTCAAAAATTTGGAGGAGATTCACAAGAAGTGGACTGCTGCTGGAGTCATTGCTTCAAGAGCCACCACACACAGACGTATCCAGGACATGGGCTACAAGTGTCGCATTCCTTGTGTCAAGCCACTCATGACCAATAGACAACACCAGAAGTGTCTTACCTGGGCCAAGGAGAAAAAGACCTGGACTGTTGCTCAGTGGTCCAAGGTGTTGTTTTCAGATGAAAGTAAATTTTGCATTTCATTTGGAAATCAAGGTCCCAGAGTCTGGAGGAACCAAAGTCAGCACAGCCATCTACCAGGAAATTTTAGAGCACTTCATGCTTCCCTCTGCCGACAAGCTTTTTGGAGATGGAAATTTCAATCTCCAGCAGGACTTGGCACCTTTCCACACTGCCAAAAGTACCAATACCTGGTTTAAAAACAACAGTATCACTGTGCTTGATTGGCCAGCAAACTCGCCTGACCTTAACCCCATAGAGAATCTATGGGGTATTGTCAAGAGGAAGATGAGAGACACCAGACCCAACAATGCAGATGAGCTGAAGGCTGCTATCAAAGCAACATGGGCTTCCATAACACCTCAGCAGTGCTACAGGCTGATCGCCTCCATGCCAAGCCACATTGATGCAGTAATTGATGCAAAAGGAGCCCTGACCAAGTATTGAGTGCATTTACTGAACATACTGTACATTTCAGTTGGCCAACATTTCAGATTTTAAAACATTTTTCAAGCTGGAGTTATAAAGTATTCTAATTTACTGAGATTATGACTTTTGTGTTTTCATTGGCTGTAAGCCATAATCATCAACATTAACAGAAATAAATAAATAGAAATAGATCACTCTGTTTGTAATGACTCTATATAATGTATGAGTTTCACTTTTTGTATTGAAGAACTGAAATAAATTAACTTTTTATGTATGTGAAAAATAAAGAAAATCGTTATGCTCACCCTTCCCTCACCTCTCTTTGGCCCCTTCACAATCTTCAATCCTCTCACACTGTGCTGGACTTCCAGGTGTCATGAGAGGATTCTAAACAAGCGCATGGGAGGTCAACAACTTCATAAAGTCATGTGATATTCCACATGCTTGTTCAGAGCCCACCTGAGCTCCATAATATCTGCAAGTCTGAAATATTGTGAAAGGCTCCAATATTCCATCGCAACCCTTGGGGCATCTGTGGCACCCTGCTGTTCACAGGTACCACAGGACCCGGGGTGCATGGATGGACTTCTCCACAAGAGGCCCTCACTACATACAAACACCTCCACCCTTCCACCTTACACCACCAGAGGGAGCCCGTTAGGGACATATATATATGGAGGGTGGAGCTAGGCAGTTCAGATCAGTCAGAGAGGGTCTGAGAGCATGCTGACGCTGAGAGGAGCGAAGACGCAGGGCGTCTGCTGCTAAGTTCTGAGGACCCCGAGTGTGGCTGATGGCAAGAGGAGAAAGGAGAGAGGAGTTGAAAGGGGGCAGAGGAGCATCATAGGCTCACCCCGATATACAAACCGGACACCGGGTCCGCGCCTACAGGGTCCCTTTATACCCAGTAGGGATCACCGGCATTCCATGAGGACTACAAGTCCCTGGCAGACCTGAAGCTAGACCCATCACATGACCAGGAACCACGAAGGCCCCAGCGTTACCAGGGATAGTGGTTGCCAGCAGAAGGTCCTACTACCGAGCGACAGGTGAAGGAACAGCACGACACATAAGCTAGGCCCAGTTACAGGCTGGCCAGGAGCATACAGAAAGGCAGACACGGACCAGGAAGCCTTATACCCGCTCACTGTGGAGAAGTCCTGAAGTGCACCCATCCTACTGAGTACCCTGGACCGTACCTGACAACAGCACCAGTAAAGGTATTGAAGCGAATCCCCTGTCTCTGTCAATTACTCCTGCTGCGCCATCTTGCCTGCACTACAAGTCCCAGCATCACCACCCACCATCAAACTCCACACTGTCCCGGGGGCCCGCTCCACCTGTGGGGAGGAGAAACATCCCAGCTGCCATCCCATCACCCCCCGGAGGTCTGCAGCAGCGCTGGTAATCCTTACCAGGTACCACAGGTGGCGTCACGAACTATTTACTTTATTTTTATTTCTATCCAAGTTCCAATCCCCTTTTTGGTTGACCACCCTGGGCCACGGACCGGGCCAGCCACTGTGACATACCCCCCCAGCATCCATAGGCCCGGCTGCCGAGTACCCCACGGCCCTGGGGGTGCGTCACATCAAAAGTTGCAGCAATGACTGTACGGATGATGGTGAGTAGTGTAGGGGTCAGAGAGGGGAGCGGTGAGTCGAGTACAAGGTTTTCATTAAAAAATGTAACCTTTAGATGGCCCATTATGATTCAGAAAAATGGTGGCCCGTGGCCACCATTTTGCTGAATCAGCGCAGAAGTGAATTACAAAAAATCCACATTTTGGTGAATACGGATGTTTCTAAAATTCCAGTAGAATTCAATGCCACTCAAATGTATTGGCTCATTTCAGTGATGTCACAGCACTAATATAACTAGATGATAGACATTTTCACATGAAAAATCAGCACTTGGTGAATTCCAAAATACATGAACATTTGTATTATTATTTTAAATTGCAGTACTTTAAAGGGTTAATCCACTACTTTGATATTTATGACCTTAGGATAAGTCATCAATATCAGGTCAGTGGTGGTCCAACACCAGGCATCCCCACCGATCATTTATTTTCAGGTCAGGAGACCTGTGGTCGGACTGGGTATTGCAGATGGTATAATATCAACTTGTTATTTCAGCCTATGTAGCTGTCACCAGAGCTCCCATAATGACTTGCTCTCTAATATTAGGAAACCGGCAGAATTCTCAATTTATGAAAAAAAGTAAAATATCATATAACCCAAAATGATTGTAAGAAAAGTAAAGTAGAGGTTACCCATCCCGACCCAGCGATTTTCCATTTCTGGGCTTTAGTTTTTTTTCCTCCCTTTCTTTCAAGAGCTATAACTTTTATAACTTTTTTTATTTTTTCATCCACATAGACATTTAAGGGCTTGTATTTTGCAGGACAAGTTGTAGTTTTGAATGACATGATTTATTTTAACATTCAAAATACTAGAAAATGAGAAAAAACATTTGTGTGTTACTGTTAAATTATGCAAAAAAGCAATTACACAATTGTTTTTTGGGTTTTGCTTTTTATGGGGTCCATTGTCCATTCCAAATGATCTGGCAATATGATTCTCCAGGAAAATATGATTACAATAATACTAAACCTTGTACATTTTTTTTTTAATTTAAGTAATGAAAAGAAATTTGGTAATTTGTAAAAAAAATTTCACTTGTGTCACCATTTTCTGAGCATTTTCATTTTTGGAGTTGTTTGAGGGGTTGTTGTTTTTTTGCGTGGAAAAATAACTTTTATTTCTAGAATTTTGGGTTAGTCAAAACTATATGACCGATTCCACATTTCCCATGTGAGATGTTTTTCTATTGGAGTTGCTTATGGACTGATCTGGTCACATGTTCCTCCCCCAGCAGCCATTTTCTGGAGAGTTGTGCAGCCTGTAAGGAAAGCTGCACTAACAGGGAATGGTGTAGAACTTGTAAAACTTATATATTAATAAATGTGCACAAAATCATTTCCTCAACATATCTGTTAAAATAAAGATAAAGTGGTCAACCCCTTTAAACATTAATCAGATTAACTACAACGCTACTACAGACAGCTACTCACCACACTGAAAGAATAATATTTCCAAAAATTGTTTATAATTATTCTTATATTACTATCAACTTCATTTTTCACAACCTTTTGTTACATTCTACAGGTTTAGAAGATTGGACTTCATCTAAATATGAATTATGTAATTTTATACATTCTGACTTCTTGACCTTCTGTAGTAATAAGATTTCTCATCGACAAGATGACGCCTACACAGATTGAAGCCCAGTCATGGACACAGCAACTGGCAAATTAAGAGAGTTGTGATCATAGCAAGGATTTTTTACTTTCTATGTCTTACACTGTGCAGGACTAGCAATATTGGCCCATTTTGTTTTACAAAAACAAGATTTATAAGTATGTCATTTCTTCAACGGATTTTTTATTGACTCTTCTAAGAAGAAACAAAATCAACTTGATATAGGGTTTCATGAACACTATTGCTTATGATCATGCACAAATGGATCATAATTAGTGTTGAGCGAGCACTAAAATGCTCGGGTGCTCGAAGCTCAGGCCGAGATCGCCGTGATACTCGGGTGCTCGACCCGAGCAACGAGCCCAATGTTAGTCTATTTGAGACACAAGCATTTTTGCGGCGGCACCTGCGGCAGTCTGTAGAAAGCCTAAAAAGTGCCCAAAACGATAGTGACAGTGCTCAAATAACATGGGGACAGCATGGGGATCGCCCCAGGAAGCATTTCTGACCCCCAGGTCACTGCTGTCAACAACGTGGTCAGAGGTATTAAGCCACTTTTACGGGCTCACAATAAAACGTTCAAAAACGAAACTGAAACTGCTTTCCTATGAAATATGTTAAGGAATATCCTTTCCAGGGTAAAGACTTGTGTATAAGGTAAAATAAATAGCCAAAAACAAAAATACTCCTCCACACCTTGGGCTATGTTCACAAGTAGCATTTTTAATGCATTTTTGCACTTTTGTATTGCTTTTAACCGTGACAAATGTATTCGCCGGGAAATGTCATTTTAACATTTTACAACCTTATCTGGCCATGTGCTGTGTGACACATGCATAAAGTGCTGAAAAGACATGGGAACAGCATGGGGAAGACCCCTTGAAGCATCTCTGACACCCAGGTCACTGCCTAAAAGTGTGCCCATCAGAATTGATCCTTGCCGCATCAGAAGATGCAGGCTTGCAACTATCCCCGTGCAAGTCCTTGTCCCAGGGCAGTGTTCAATTGTACCTCCCCCATTCCTTGCAATGCAAGCGCAAGTATGCAGCCTGCCACTCACCCACCCCCAGGCTCCAATACCATACTGCTTGCTTGCACTTGAAATTGGGCCTTTTAGGCATGTGGAGGCGGTATCTGGCTGCCACATCATGGCTGCGTCGGCGGCCTGGTATCCATACTCAGTCCCCAGCCGCCTGGCAGCCGGGTGTCCACGCCTGGTCCCCAGCTGCCTGGGGGCAGCCGGGTGTCCATAAACAGTCCCCAGCCGTCCCTATTTGTCCCGGTGCGCCTTATACACAAGCGCGCATACCAAAACATTACCTGTGCCCTCTCCAGTGCATTTAGTGGGAAGGATAGCCTAACCACAAACACGTGGACAAGTGAATGTGGCCAGGGATGGTCCATCTCACTGACGTCTTCTCACTGGGTTAATATTGTGGAAGCCGGGACACAGTTGAACACTGGGATACAACCCGTCCTTCAGACATAGAGGATTGCGGGTCCTGGGTCAATCAGGCTTCAACACAAAGTTCAGAAGGTAGACAGCAGCAGTGGTCGGCCTCCTACACAATGAGTAAATTATTCATGAACATGAGGCCATCCATCTCCTTAGTTTTCTGTTCCTTGGAATGCAAGCGCATGTATGTAGTAGCGGCTAGGCCAGAGGTGGTCAGCGTTTTGGCACATATCCTACCTCCTCCGAGGATTGCTGTATGTTTTCCTGCTACTATCCCAATTTTTTGACTCCCATTAAAACAAAGCTTCAGGTGATGAATGATGGATGAGGTGGTGGCAAAGGAGAAAGAGCAGGAGGAACAGGAACCATTCACATCAATATCAGGCCAGTCAACCACACATGTCTTGTAGGATATGTTTCTGTACCAAAAGGAGCTGTTCGGCTACACAGTTATAGGGCATACAGTGAGTGCAATGCCTACCAAACATTTTGAGGCACTCCAATGCCCCTTGGAAGTGACATGGAGGTCAGAGGGCCTTAACTAAACCATTTTTTCCATTTATAGCAGCTGGGTCTCTTGTACACTGTTGGCCTAAGCAGTGAATGGAAGGCTTTCCAAAAATTATGAGGAACTGCAATGCCCCTTGAAACAGACGTGGATTACAGCGTACTAAAAACCTTCTACCCATTATTGGGGAATGGGTCTCCCTTAGTGTTCGCCTATGCATTGAAAAGCAAAATCTGACTAAAATTAGGAGGAAATGCAATGCCCGTTGGAAGAGTCGTGGAGGTTAGAGTTAATTAAAAACAACATTTCAATGCCCCTTGGAAGAACTGTGCAGTTCAAAGTGGTTTAACAAGATGGTTTTAATGCCCCTTGGAAGAGACGTGGAGGTCACAGTAGCTTAACAAGACGCTTTTAATGCCCATTGGAAGAGACGTGGAGTTCAGAGTGGTTTAACAAGACGGTTTTAATGCCCCTTGGAAGAGATGTGGAGGTCACAGTAGCTTAACAAGACGGTTTTAAAGCCCCTTGGAAGAGACGTGAAGTTTAGAGTGGTTTAGCAAGACGGTTTTAATGCCCCTTGGTAGAGACGTGGAGGTCAGAGTGGTTTAGCAAGACAGTTTTAATGCCCCTTGGAAGAGACGTGGAGGTCACAGTAGCTTAACAAGACGTATTTAATGCCCCTTGGAAGAGACGTGGAGTTCAGAGTGGTTTAACAAGACGGTTTTAATGCCCCTTGGAAGAGATGTGGAGTTCAGAGTGGTTTAACAAGACGGTTTTAATGCCCCTTGGAAGAGACGTGGAGTTCAGAGTGGTTTAACAAGACGGTTTTATTGCCACTTGGAAGAGACGTGGAGTTCAGAGTGGTTTAACAATACGGTTTTAATGCCCCTTGGAAGAGACGTGGAGGTCAGAGTGGTTTAGCAAGATGGTTTTAATGCCCCTTGGAAGAGACGTGGAGGTCACAGTAGCTTAACAAGATGGTTTTAATGCCCCTTGGAAGAGACGTGGAGGTCACAGTGGAATAAAAAGACAATATCAATGCTCCTTGGTAGAGACGTGGAGGTCCCAGTGGAATAAAAAGACAATATCAATGACCCTCGGAAGAGACGTGGAGGTCACAGTAGCTTAACAAGATGATTTTTATGCCCCTTACAAGAGCCATGCAGTACAGCATGTTAAAAACATTATTCCCATTATTGGGGAGTGGGTCTCCCATAGTCTTTGCCTATGCCTTCCAGGTAAAAGCTGCCAAAAATTAGAATGGAGGAACTTGCAATGCTGGCAACACGGACCACGGTCACCCTAGTGGTATAGTGGTGGTGGAGGCTGAGGATAAGGAGAAGGGCAAAAAACAGCCGAAATGAGAAAGCGTATACCCATCTGTGGGTGTGAAGCGGTTCATGGGAATACACCTCCCAAAATAACACAGTGGATTTGACTTTATGTTACTCTGCTGTCATTTGGTGGTGATGAGAAGTTTGGCCCAATCCAGCCCTTGTTCATTTTGATAAGGGTCAGCTTGTCAGCATTGTCAGTTGACAGGCGAGTGCGCTTATCAGTTATAATTCCCCCAGAGGCACTAAAAACACGCTCCAATAATACGCTAGCAGCAGGGCAGGCCAGGACCTCGAAGGCATACAGAGCGAGTTCATTCCAAGTGTCTAGCTTGGATACCCAATTATTAAAAGGCACAGAGGAATCACGGAGGATGCTGGTACGGTCGGCAAGGTACTCCCTCACCATCCTTTGAAACTTTCCACTCTTTGTGAGAGTACCCCGCACCTCAGGGCCTGTAAGCTGTGCAGGTCTCAGAAAACTGTCCCAGAACATTGACAGTGTTCCCCTGCCCCTGCTGGATTGGAGTTTTGTCTCTCTCGCCTGTACGCCTTGGTTGGGCAACGAACTGTGACCTCTGCCGCTAGCGTGTTCAGATGAGAATTTTTTTAACAATTCTGCAGCAAGGGCCTTCTGGTACTGCCCCATTTTTGTAGACCTCTCCACCTCAGGAATAAGAGAGTGAAAGTTCTCCTTGTAGTGGAGGTCTAAAAGTGTCACCAACCAGTAATGACTGTCACCCAACATTTTGACAATGCGAGGGTCACGGTTAAGGCAGTGTAACATAAAGTCAGCCATGCGTACCAGACTGGTAACGGGCAAGACTTCTGTGTCCTCACCAAGATGACGACTGACCATGCTCTCCTCCTCCTCCTCCCCCCTGTCCTCAAGCCACCCACGCTGAACCGACGGTATGACAGTTATACAGGTACTACCGTCTACAGCGCATGATACCAGCTCCTGTTCTTCCTCCTCCTCCTCCTCCTCTCACTCATTGTCCCCTAATGCATGTTGGGATGAGATGAGGCTGGGCTGTGTGTAATCGCTGCTACGGCTTCTTGATCCATCTCATCATACTCTGGCTGCAATGCCTCCTCTTTAATTCTCTGCAGAGAGCGTTGCAAAAGACAGACAAGTGGGATGCTGACACTATGATGGCGTCATCGCCACTCACCATCTTGGTGGACTCCTCAAAGTTTGTCAGGATGGTACATATGTCAGACATCCAGGTCCACTCCTGAGGTCTTATGTGTGGAGTCTGACCTGAATATCGACGGCCTTGTTGCAGCTGGTACTCCACAACTGCTCTCTTCTGCTCACAAATCCTTTGCAACATGTGGAGGGTAGAGTTCCAACGTGTGGGGACATCACACACCAGTCGGTGTGCCGGAAGCTGCAAACGCTGTTGCAACACAGCAAGGGCGGCGGAAGCTGTAGCCGACTTCCGAAAATGAGCTGACAGACGGCGTACTCTGACGAGCAGATCTGCCAACTCAGTGTACGATTTAAGAAACCGCTGAACCACGAGGTTAAGCACATGAGCCAGGCATGGTAAGTGTGTGATCTCGCCTCGCCTCAGAGCCGCCACCAGGTTACGGCCATTGTCACACACGACCATGGCTGGATGTAGGTTCAGCGGTTTCAGCCACAGATCTGCCTGCTCTTTCACAACTGTCCACAACTCACAAGCAGTGTGAGGTTTATCACCTAAGCTGATGAGTTTCAGCACAGCCTGTTGCCGCTTGGCTGAGGCAGTACTGCAGTGCTTCCAGCTTGTAACTGATGTAGTGATATCTGAGATGGAGGCTGAACATGAGGAGGAGGAGGAGGATGATGCGCAGGAGCTGTACACTGTGGGGGCAACTCTGACTGACATAGGGCCCGCAATCCTCGGTGTGGGGAGGATGTGTTCCGTCCCAGCGTCCGACTGGGTCCCGGCTTCCACTATGTTTACCCAGTGTGCCGTCAGGGAGATGTACCGTCCCTGGCCACCAGCACTTGTTCACGTGTCCATTGTCAGGTGGACTCTCCCAGTAACTGCGTTGTTGAGGGCACGGCAGATGTTTTGGGACACGTGCTTGTGTAGTGCGGGGATGGCACACCGGGCAAAATAGTGTTGTCTGGGGACCGAGTATCGAGGGACGGCCACCGCCATAAGGTTGCGGAAGGATTCCGTCTCCACCATCCTAAAAGGCAGCATTTCCAATGCAAGCAGTCATGAAATGTGCGAATTTAGGAGTGGGGCGTTGGCTGCGAATTTGCTCTTTTGTTCAAAGGTCTGGGATATGGACAATTGAACGCTGCGGTGGGATGTGGACGTGGACATTGATGCTGTTTCTTGAGAAACTGCCATAGCAAGTGAAGACTGAGAGGAGGGGGCATCTTTGCATGCAGTATGGACAGGGGATTGCCTTGCGCACACAACAGGGGGTTCTCTTACAAGCACAACAGCGGAAGAAGCAGTGGTGACACCCGCTGACACTGGTCGTGAACCCTGGGGTTCGCCCCACAAAGTCGGGTGCTTTGCTGACATGTGCCTGATCATGCTGGTGGTGGTCAGGCTGGTAGTTTTGTCACCCCTGCTGATGCTGGCCTGGCAGGTGGTACAAATGGCCTTTTTGGGGTTATCAGCAGAGTCTTTAAAAAAATTCCAGACTCTGGAAGACCTACCGGTTGTACTGGCAACGTGTTGGTGTTACGGGGAACGGTTGCCCGCCTTCTGTCTGCGGCCACCACACTGCTTCTTCCTGCCTGTTGGGGTACTCTGCCTCCCTCCCCCTGTGTGCTGCTGGCCTCGCTCTGCATGTCCTCCTGCCACGTTGGGTCAGTTACTAGATCATCCACCACCTTCTCCTCTTCCACTTCCGCACCACAGTCCTCCTCCTCACTTAGTGGCAATTGTGTCTCGTCATAGTCCACCTCTTGTGACTTTTTTGCCAGCGTCGCCTTCCTTTGGCCGTGGCTGTTCAAATATTTGGCCATCGCTTCATGGGATCTCCTCTTCCACCACTTCAAGCGGAGCAGGCGAGGGGCCCAAATATGGAAATGGATCAGTGAACAGCTCTTCAGAGTGTCCAACTGTGGGATCAGTTGCTGTCTGACGACACTCGGCATGGTGGGAGGAAGGAGCATCAGGGTGAAGAGGAGTATGCAGTCGTGACTCACGGCTATTAAGACTTGACTGTGTTTAAGACAGACCGGAGGTGGTGGTGCCCAGGTGACTGTAAGTATTTTCTGCTATCCAATTAATAACCTGTTCACACTGATCAGTTTGCAATAGTGGTGCTGTTGTGTGCTTCCCTAGTAATTCAGTCAAGAACTGGGAGCGAGAAGATGTGGCTGTTGGTTGTGGCACATTTTCACCTTTGTCATGGCCCCGTCCTCTGCATGCACCATCACTAGAACGTCCAGTTCCACGTCCCTTGCCACACGCCTTGCCCATTGTAAATGAAGTAAAATAGCTTACACTCGCACTATCTATGGCAAAAGGGTACTAAAAAGGAGATTTGAACCGTGGAGGAGGAAAACCACAGTTCTAGTTATCTGGCCTACACCAGAATCTTTTAAACAGATATATTTGTGTCTGAACAGTCATCGAGACACTCATAATTTTTTTTTTTTATGGAAAAAAGGCAAAAAAGTGGATAATACAGAGATTTGAACCGTAGAACTGCAAAACCACAGTTCTAGTTATCTGGCCTACACCAGACTCTTTTAAACAGATATATTTGTGTCTGAACAGTCAGCGAGACTCTCAAAATGTTTTTTTTTATGCAAAAAGGCGGATTACACCCAGATTTGAACCGTGGAAGAGTAAAACCACAGTTCTAGTTGTCTGGCCTACACCAGAATCTTTTAAATAGATATATTTGTGTCTGAACAGTCAGCGAGACACTGAAAATGTTTTTTTTGTGGAAAAAAGGCAAAAAAGTGGATAATACAGAGATTTGAACCGTGGAACTGCAAAACCACAGTTCTAGTTATCTGGCCTACACCAGACTCTTTTAAACAGATATATTTGTGTCTGAACAGTCAGCGAGACACTCAAAATGTTTTTTTTTATGCAAAAAGGTGGACTACACCCAGATTTGAACCATGGAAGAGGAAAACCACAGTTCTAGCTATCTGGCCTACACCAGAATCTTTTAAACAGATATATTTGTGTCTGAGCAGTCAGCGAGACACTCAAAATGTTTTTTTTTATGGAAAAAAGGCAAAAAAGTGGATAATACAGAGATTTGAACCGTGGAACTGCAAAACCACAGTTCTAGTTATCTGGCCTACACCAGAATCTTTTAAACAGATATATTTGTGTCTGAACAGTCAGCGAGACACTATAAATGTTTTTTTTTATGGAAAAAATGCAAAAAAAATGGATAATACAGAGATTTGAAGCGTGGATCTGCAAAACCACAGTTCTAGTTATCTGGCCTACGCCAGAATCTTTTAAACAGATATATTTGTGTCCGAACAGTCAGCGAGACACTCAAAATGTTTTTTTTTATGGAAAAAAGGCAAAAAAGTGGATAATACAGAGATTTGAGCCGTGGAACTGCAAAACCACAGTTATAGTTATCTGGCCTACACCTGACTCTTTTAAACAGATATATTTGTGTCTGAACACTCACAGACGCACTCAATTTTTTTTTTGGGGGGGGGGAATACCAAAAAGTTAATAAGACGTGTATTTGTACAGTCAGACTGAGGAAAAAAAAAAAAGTGGATTTAGATGAAAGAAAAGGATTTTTCCTGGCCCCTGAGACCTGGGGCTAAGTCTAGCAATTTGAAAAGCAGCACACAGGACTGTAATGCAGTGTTTGTTGGTATAACCACTGCATCTCCTATACAGCCTGCCTGCCTGCCTGATATCTGGGATGGATATTATTCCTGAGAAGGACTGTTTGTTTGATTTTGAAGGCTTTATAGACACTACACTACCTATTTCGCAGTATAAATCTCTCCCTAGCTCAGCAGCTCTCTCCCTACACCGTCTGATCCGGAACGACTGTGTCCAAGATGGCAGTGCCCGGTTTTAAATACTCGAGGTGACACTGTGCGGCCAGCCAATCACTGTAATGCCCACAACCAACAAGGCTGTGGCATTACAGTGACTGGCTGGCAATCCCTGCATGTTCATTGGCTCTGTAAAGAGCGCCAAACATGCAGGAGCTCCCGCCCGAGTAACCCAGAAATGCTCGGTGCTCGCCGAACATCCCGAGTAGCGAGATGCTCGGGAGAGTACCGAGCAGTGTCCAGCATGCTCGCTCAACACTAATCATAATCTATCACTACCTGATTCTATGGCACAAGATGACAACACTGTATTTTAAAGGAAAGACACACTTTGTACGTTAATGACCAAGCCTCATTTTTAAAATCTGACATGCATTAATTTTTAAGGTAATAACTCTGGAATGCTTCAATGCATCCAAGTGATTCTTAGATTGTTTTTTTTTGTGACATGCTGTACTTCATGCTAGTGGTAAATTTTGGTCTATGTGATTTGCGTTTATTTATGAAAATATCAAAAATTTGACAAAAAAATTGAAAATGTTGCAATTTTCAAACTTTGAATTTTTATGCCCCTAAATCAGATAGTTATACCACACAAAATAATGAATAAATAACATTTCCCATATGCCTACTTTACATTAACATTATTATTTAACCCTAGAACGCATACCTGGGGCCTCGCAGGCCCGCCCTGTTAATTGTTTTCTATTTTCTGCAAGATTACTTTAGTTAGAATTTTGAAACTCTAGGTATTCCTCAGGTATATAGTTGTTTGTCATTTTTGTTTGAGTTATTCCATGTTATTTGCACACGGGCCTAAAAGGCAGCAGGTATGTGAAAAAGTAGATTTTTATGGTCATGCGTTCTAGGGTTAAACATAATTTTTTTTTGTTTGGAATTTAACATTTTCTGGGGGGGGATTTAAAATTTTCTTTTTTTCAACAAAATTTACAAAACCAATTTTTTGAGGGATCACAGCATATTTGAAGTGACTTTGAGCGGCTGTATGATAGAAAATACCTAAAAGTGACACCATTTTAAAAACTGCACCCCTCACGGTGCTCAATACCACATTCAATAAGTATATTAACCTTTTAGGTGCATCACAGGAACTAAAACAATGTGGAAGAAAAAAAATGAAAATGTTACTTTTTCCCACAAAAATGTTGCTTTAGCCCCAAATTATTCATTTTCACAAGGGTAACAGGAGAATATGGACAATACAATTTGTTATCCAATTTCTTCTGAGTACACCGATACTCCATATGTGGTGGAAAACAACTCTTTCGCGCATGGCAGGGCTGGGAAGGGAAGGAGCAACATTTGACTTTTGCAGTGCAAAATTGGCTGTAAAAGATAGCTGATGTCATGTTACATTTTGAGAGCCCATGATGTGCCTAAACAGTAGAAACCCCCTACAAGTGACCCCATTTTGGAAACTAGAACCCTTAAGGAATTTATCTAGCGGTGTGGTGAGCATCTTGAACCCACAGGTGCTTCATAGAATTTTAAAACATTGGCATGTGAAAGCTACAATTTGTGTTTTTTCTCCAAAAATGTTGTTTTAGGCCCAAATTTTGCATTTTTACAAAGGTAACAGGAGAAAATGGACCACATAATTTGTTGCGTAATTTCTCCTGAGTAAAGGGATACCCAATATGTGCTCAGAAACTCTTTTTTGGGCAAACAACAGGGCTTAGAAGGGAGAGAGCGCTATTTGATTTTTGGAGTGCAAAATTTTCTTGAATAGATTGTGGACACTATGTCGCATTTGGAGAGCTGCCAAGGTTACAGAACAGCAGAAACCCCACAAGAGACTTCATTTTGGAAACTACACCTCTCAAAGAATTACCCTAGGGGTATAGTGAGCATTTTAAACCCACAGGTATTTCACAGAATTGTATTACATTGGGCTCTGAAAATGAAAAGTTAATTTTTTTCCACTAAAATGTTGTTTTAATATCAAGTTTTTAATTTACAAAATGGATTATGGGAGAAAATGGACCACAAATAACTCAGCAATGTCTTCTGAGTGTGGCAATGCTCCATATGTCGTCAAAAAATACTTTTTATGCAAAGCTCAGAAGGGAAGAAGCGCCATATCGGAGTGCAGATTTGCCTGTAATGGTTTTCGGGTGCTATGTCACATTTGCAAAGCCCTTAAGGTGTCTGAACAGCAGAACCTCTTCATAAGTTGCCCAATTTTACAAACTAAACTTCTTAATGAAACCATTTAGGGGTGCAGTGTGCATATTGACACCACATGTGTTTCACAAAATTTTATACCATTGAGCAGTGTAGAAAGAAATTACATTTTTTTACCGCTATAATGTTGTTTTAATCCTAGGTTTTACATTTTACATTTCTTGTGAACGTGGCAATACCTCATTTGTGGCTGTACTATACTGTTTTGCCACACGACAATACTCAGGAGGGAAGGAGCGCTATTTGACTCTTGAAGAACAAAATTTTTTGTAGAATTGTGTGCAGACTCCATATACAGAGCCCCTAAGTGCCAGAAGAACAGAAACGCCTCTCAATTGACCCCAATTTGGAAATTACACCCCTTTGGGAATTCATTCACAAATGTCGTGATGATTTTGACTCCGTGGATGTTTTCCAGAAATGAGCAACATTGTAGTGCCATTGTAGTGCCCAGCTTGTTTTTCTGGAGACATATCCCCTGTAAATTGAGTGGGCACTCCTCACTCTAGTAATGCCAAAGATGTGGACGCTAACTGCGGTTTAAGCACAGTGTGGGACTAAGAAGAAGGAGACATTTGAATTTGGGAGCGCAGATTTCGCTGGATTTCTTTGGATGGAAGCCACGTCACTTTTCCAGAGCCTTTGTGCTACCAGTAATGTGGACACCCCCTATATTTCTGTTAACAGATGACGAACATGAGTGGGGTTGAGTAGAAGCTGTTGATGGTGCCATTTTGTGGTACAGAACATTTTGGATCAGTTCACATTTATCCTGTGCTCTGCGCTGAGCACTTACATTGGTGTTTCTATCTAAATCTACAAAATACATGATTTGAATGAAACCCCCGAGGGATCCATTCACTAATAAGTCAGTAGGGATACTCTGGACTCTGTGTGGCCTTTGTTCGGTGGTATCTGGTTATTGAGATGTGCACAAAACTGTGGCCTGACCACACTTTTATGGTTGCCTAAAAAGACGGGCACAGCTGAATCATAGACCAGAGTCCACAGTGTCTTCATCTGTCTCATTATAAGGAATCTTACGCTGGGTGTTTCATCTGAATCATGTGTTTCAGAGATTTACTCGGAAACCCCAATGTAAGCACTCAGTGTAGAGCGCAGGATAAATGTGCACCGAGCCATACTGCGATGTTTGGGAGGCAGAATGAATAAATAAATAACTGGTGAAGAATTGTTTTAATTTATTTTTTATGCCGTTCCTCATGCAGTATAAGTGATAAGTCAGCTTTATTCTTTGGGTCAGTGCGATTACAGCAACACTTGATTTATGTAGTTTTTATGTTTGGCTGCTATTACACACTAAAAAAAAAACTTAAAAAAAAAAGTTTTTGCACCACCATATTTTGAGAGCTATAATTTTTCTATATTTTTGCAGACACAGAGTCATGTGAGGGCTCATTTTGACATTTTTATTGGTACCATTTTTGGGCACATAATATTTTTTTATTACTTTCCATTCCGATCTTTGGGAGGCAGAATGTACAGAGACCAACAACTCAGAGATTGTTTTTTTTGAGGTTTTGTTAATGCCGTTCACCATGTGGTAAAAGTGATAAGACAGCTTTATTCTTTCTTATTCTTTATACCACATTTACCTAATTTTTCCATTTATAAGATGCACTTTTTTTCCCTCAAATTTGGGAGGAAAATGGGGGTGCGTCTTACAGTCCGAATGTAACTTACCGGGGGGAGTGTGGCAGCAGTGGAGCGGGGTCCCATTTTCCTCCTTAAAATTTGGGGTGCATCTTCTGGTCCGGTGTGTCTTATAGTCTGAAAAATATGGTATATAATTTTTCTAATGTTTTGTCGCTTTTACATAATAAAAACAATTTCATAGAAAAAGTATTGTTTTTGCATCGCTGTATTTTGAGAACTATAGCTTTTATATTTTTCCACTGATGGAGCTGAATGCAGCTTGTTTTTTGCGGGACAAGATAGCATATGTGTACCTTGTCTGATGCCGAAACGTGAATCAGGGTTTTGGCACCAAATCACTACAAGGCAAACATAAATCATCGTATTGCTGCATCTTCATTAGTTTGCCTATTGCTCACTTTATTAGTACCTTTACTGGTCACATAATGGCATTTACTGCTATAGCTTTATATGTATTGATATATGTATTGATACTCTATATACATTCAGGTGTACTACTATATTGCCTTGTTTGTGTACTGGTGCCATCCATTGGATGACTCTCACATTTTTTTTCTGTGTTTTTTATATTTTTCTATATTAAATGAAGTTATATGTATTTTTTTTATTATGTCATTGACTCCTTGTGCACATTTTTTCCCAGACTTCAGGTCCCCACCAGTCATGTTGGGATGGCATTCTTGGCGATATAACAATATGAGAATTCCCCTTTGTAAAAAGAAGTGATTTGATTTAGAATTAATTTATAATATTATATAATATAATACTTGTCTCCTTTCAAGCAGTATTCCATTTTGTTTTAATTTTATTTAAAAAAAATTAGATAAATAATAATATATATATATATATATATATATATATATATATATATACTGTATATATATTTTTTATTATTATTATTTCTCCTAACACACTTCTGACAAAATGGACAATACAAAATAATCTGAAAATAACATAATGTACTAAAATAAATCTGAAAAAAATAATTGTAGTGATAAGAAGCGGACAAATGATGGAGATGGCATGTTAGCTTGTATTTATAATTTATAAATTACTCTAACACAATGATGAATTTTTAAAATAAAGTTGATAAAGTATTGCAATTTCTATATTCATATATTGTATATATATATATTTTTTAAAGGCTGAAAATTCTGCAAGCTCCTTTTTCTACAAAGAAAATATATCAACGGGTGGTGTGCTTACACATAAATAGCATTATGCTAAATTTTCACAATGAATTTGGTTCGGTGTTGCCCATTTTGTTTTACAGATACATATGTATGTAATAAAAATATTTCACATTTTGGTACTTAACTGTTTGTGCCCAGGAAGTACATTCATGTGAGAGTGAACAAACAGATACAATCTGGAGAGACATTACCAAACAAACAAATCAATATTGTATTATTTTACTTTCTTCTATTCACTGATCCTTTCTCATTTTTTATGTTTTTCTCTATTTATTTTTTATACAAATCCCCATATTATTGTAATGCTATAATATTACTATTGTCGACGCCAGGAAGAACAACTGATATAAATTTACCTGCGCCAGTTCAGTGGGAAGGCATTTTAAATATTTAATTTTTCATGTGATACAGTGTATGAGAATAATTCATAAAGCATAAATCATGTAAAACTGGATGGGTACAAATAGAATACACAAAGAGTCTAATCAAATACAGCAAAAAAAGCAGAAAATGAGACAGCTGTGAAGCATAACACAATACAACACATGTAAATACATTGAAATTCAAATACATTTATGGAAACCTTTTTAATTCACTGCTCCCTAACAATATTCATGAAAGTGCTGACTTACAAAAAGGTATTCGGGCCCAAACAGCGATGGTTATTGAAATTCAAAGCGCCCACTTCTATTTTATATAATTTGGACCTAAAGTATACCGTTTTGCCATCCTAACTATCAATGAGCTGTGAACACATAAACTCATATGTCCGGCACTGGCCTATAGAGAATTATGTTTAAAGTCACAATAATCCCATTATATTCCTATATCTACCAGTTATGCCGGTTTGCAGCTTTCCCCAGGTTTCCCATCTATGAAAATACATCTATAGCTTTCAGAATGTAAAATATAGAAATACATAGTGAAATGTTGAATATATGTCACAGAATTACAGAACGGCTAATAGTAAGAATATTGGCTTAGTATAAGAGCGCAGAATTTATGCCGTATGTTCTAATTTACCACTTTCATTCATGGAATGAAAAATGGGGATATCAATAATAACCTATGATTACAGTAAATGGCATTACCCGTTGTACATGTCTATTAAATGATTAAATATAATTAAGCAAAAAAAAAACAAAAACTTTTTTTCCAGAATCAGAGCCACTGTTACTTATAAGAAATATCTAGTATTACAAAAGTAACGAAAAAATTTAGCTCACCCTTGATGGAAACCAGGGAAGTTTCTGTTGTGGAGAAGCCCGGCGTCTCGTCTCTGCCAGACATTGGTATTGCTTGTGAAGGAAATGAGTCCAGCTTCAATCCATAAAATCGAATCCTTTATTTCATGATTAAAATAGGCATGATTGGGGTAAGGGGTGCAAGGAGGTGAAACCGGAGGCGTTTCGAATGGCTGCTGCGTTGTTAGACCAAGTTTAAGAACTCAGCAGTCATTCGAAACGCGTCCAGTTTCACCTCCTTGCACCTCTCATCCCCTTATCTATTTTAATCATTAATTAAAGGATTTGATTTTATGGGTTGAAGCTGGACTCATTTCCTTCACAATATATCTGGTATTACAGCTCTATTCACAAATAGTTTTGGGATTTAGCATTTATATAGTTTCAATGTATTTATTGTAAAACAGTAAAATGTTTAAGTTCCAACAAATAAAAAAAATAGACAAAGGCTGTATTAACATCTGCAGACATGATGCAGCTTAGTAAATCAAAGCCTGAAATAGATACAAAAAAGGGAAGCATTGAGTCATGTTCGAAAAAGTATTCATACCCCGTGAATTTTACCAGTTTTTCACATTACTCCCATAGACTTATATGTATTTTATTTTGATTTTATGTTATATTCCAACAAAAAGTAGCAGATTTATATTTGTAAAATATTTAGAAAACCATGTATCATTTCCTTTACACTTCACAAATACTTGGTACTTAGTGTTGATATATCACATAAAATCCCAATAAAATACATTTAAATTTGTGGGCATAGCATGAAAAAATGTGGAAAAGTTCACGGGGTATGAATACTTTTTCAAGGCACTGTATGCAACATATTTTCCATTCCAATTTTACTGGTGGAAAATCCATAGTGTATTAAAATAGCTTGTCATTTTTTTTTGCTGATTTACACAGTGGATTTCACCATTTGCAATGCAGGGCATCAATGCCGTACCCAAATTTGTGACAGAATAGTCACTTAAATATGACACATATTTCCCTAAATGTGTGATAATAGCAGATGTGGGGGAACAGAAGGATTGAGTATGTCGTGACATTGTCAAAAGGTTGGGTTAACTCCTCTTTACATTGAAATAAGTAAGGTTGATTAAGAGAGACTATTTATAGGGAATTCTAATTGCTGGTACTGTTTATTTTTATTTTACTCGCTTACATAGTGTCTTACAGACATTATCATCACCGTCCCCATTGGAGCTCACAATCTAACTTAACTATCAGTATGCCTTTGGCGTTGTGGGAAGAAACTGGAGTAGTCAGAGGAAACCCATGCAAACATGGGGAGAACACACAACATATTGTCTTTGGTGGGATTTGAACCCAGGACCCTAGCTCTGCAAAGCTATAGTGTGTTACGGATCCGGGTGGTGTAACCTCTATGTTGCGGTGCAAGGGGGGACCAGAGGGATGTGACTAAGTACCTACTCGGCCTGACCAAGGTCGCACGGCGGCTCAATCGACTCCGTGAACCAGGGAGGGACCGAGCAGGGGGACCAGGTGCCACTCTGGGACTGACCTTGTATGAGAGCAGGTGACTCCCACGGGTCAGATGGCAGGAACTGACTGGTACAGCGGATGAGCACGGCTGGAAGGCAGATGGGTGGTCTGGGTAGATAAGCAGGCAGATTTGGCGGATAGCCAGATGGGTGTTCCGGGTAAGCAGGCTGGCGTGCAGTACAGGTAACAGGCAGGTGCTTCCAGGTAAGCAGATTGGCGGACACAGCAGGTAGCTGGCAGGTGCTTCCAGGTAAGCAGGCAGGCGGAGCCCATAGACAGACTGGCGAACTGGACTGTAGACAGACTGTCGGGCTGGATTGTAGTCAGACTGGCGGGCTGGACTGAAGGACAGACTGGTGGACAGGACTGACTTGATGAGGGACCTGAGGTCCGAAGCAACAGTAAGAACACAGAGCAACAACCTTGCATGGGCACCTCCATATTGGAGGAGGTGCTTTAAATAGGGAAAGTCCTCTGGCCATTGGTCAGGGACTTTTTAGGACGGCGCGTGCGGCCCCTTTAAGAAAGAGGGAGCGCGCGCGTACGCCCTAAGCACAGTGCCCAGGAAGCTGCATGCACCAGCAGCAGCAGCAGGGAGGCCGGAAGACGCCGGACCAGGACCGCGGCGGTAAGGGGGACAGCGTCTCTGCCTGGCAGGGGGCAGAGACGCCGATGCTACATAGTGCTAACCACTGAGCCTTGTACTGTTGTCTGGGGCTCAGCCACAAGTAATTAAAACAGAGGCCTATCCAGTACTGCTGTGTTGTATGCTGCAATGTGGTCCATGTATTACTACTTCTGTGACAGGAGCAGGCCTTATACCATTGCGGGAACTGTGCTTTTCATCAATGTAAAACCATAAGGTGAAAAAAATTGGAATAACAATAAGCAGAATAGGGTTTCATCTGAGTTCTAGTTGGGAGACCAAAGGCAATGGTACTCAACTGGTAAGGTTGTGTGACCACAACCACTAAAAGGCTCAAGGCTGCTGCAGACCCACAAATTGAAATCAACTGAAATGGAATGAAGGGGTTAATTCTGCGCTGCCTGTAGATCAAGGAAGGTAGATAAAAGCAGTATCAAGAAATGCGGTTTGTTTGTCAATTTTTTGTTTTCGAAGTTTCAAACTTCTTCATCAGGACAAACCACAGTGTGGACACATGATCTACAGGCAGTGCAGAATTAACCTTTTCATTCCATTTCAGTTAAAATAAAACCATAGGTACCTAGGCAAACATGATTAGACTTTATTTGCACTTGGCTATCCAGGCCACGCTTTTACCCTCCTCCTGCACTGTGATGCAATGTGCAGAATCATGTTTTGGGAAGAGGGAGACGGGGTAAAAGCAGATCCTTCAGTAGGAGCAATCAGGTAGAACCATAGAACCATAATTCTTTGGCTAGAGGTCAGCAGGAAGCAGCGTCATGACCCAGTAAGCTCCAGTATCAGGTCCTGTCTCCCCTTCTTCCACAAAGCACATATTAGGATGGTTAACTCTGTATAAAATTGGAATAAATCCCCTTGATGACAACAGAACTTTGCATATTTGCACTGAGTTCTCTCACATTGATCAGAAGCACTAACACATTGATGACAGATCCCATTCCAATGGGTGATATATTAAAGGGTTATTCTCAAGTTTTCTCTTCAGCAGCTCACAACTATGCTGTCTCTTTACTTCCTGGTTTCTGGCAGGGCAGGCTCTCCTCTTTGAGTGACAATTCTGGTGAGTAGTAGAACTGTAGTATTAGTTGAACTACAAAGCTCAGCACAAGTTCTGCTGTAATATATTCAGCTGTCATTGGTTTGTTCATGAGTCTACACTGCTATCACTGTATTTACATACATTTATGGCAATTGAACAAGCACACTGCTCCTGTCAGCGAGAAACAACAGCTATGATTAGGAGACCTGTTCTGAAAGCTGCAGGGTGTGTGATTTTGCAGGATATATAACAGTAGATCATAAGAAGGTGAGAGGTAGGCAAGGCAGAGGGAAGTGTATGGAAATCAATGGGCTGGAGAGAAGTGGCTGGTATGTTAGGAGCTAACTTCTCTCATACAATGTAGCTTCTGTGCACTGTCAGCCAGGGAATGGGCAGGCACTAGTAGTTGAGCTCCATGTAAACAAGCAGTACACTATGAAAGCTCTCATTGCAGGAGAATGACAGCAGAAACAAACTTGCTTCTTTTCAGGCTAATTAAACAATTGAAGAACTTGAGAATACTCCATTAAGGAATTTCGATCAATTCTGGCCAGCGTAATAATATGAAATTGATCTATTCCCCCCTGATCAGCTGTTCCTGGTGTAGGCGGCGGTCGGATGTGCTGAGCTGCAGAGATGCACAGCACAGTTCCGACAATGGAATAGTGACCATGGTTGGGTACTGCACATCGGCCCCCTATTTGAATAGGGGTCTGATGTGCAGTACCCGACTCCTACCACTGTGCAGTTGATGGAGCTGTGCTGTGCAGCTCCATTACTGAGCACATCCGGCCTACACCGGGAACAGCTGATCGACAGGGGTGGCGGGTGTTGGACCCCCCGAGATCAGATATTGACAACATATCCAAAGGATAGGCCATCAGTATAAAAAGCTCAGACAATCCCTTTTAACGCAACAGTAAGATAATTAAGAATAAGGATATGATTTTTCTATTTGCTTGCTAAAAGAGTTTGTGTGTACTTTAGAACAAATGAAATGCATAAAATAATAAAGTGGTTAGATATAACAGCATCGCTGCTTTTCTTTGAAGCTGCTCAAATAATAATAATACATATTATATATCGCTGTCAGGTCCGAACCTGCTTTTTCTGCATAATCACACAGTGACATATTCAGAAAATAACCATTTGCATGTCTGACTTTTTATATATAGAGCGTAATATATGCATTTAAATAAACAAGAATATTAACCTACAGTAGGCCCTTGGAAAGGGAATCAAAGAGCGCACAACTCAGTATTCATAGAATGCCAGCACATTGCTAGTGTAAATATATTTTCCACAAGCATTAGATGGATAAATAATTCTTAATGTTGTGCAAATAGATGTGCAGCCCTGCTGAGGTGAATGCAGGAATGAGCTGGAGTTAACTGATGTTATTAAGACTGCACATGAATTGTGAAGCATTGTTAGCATTTTATTATTGATATGAATGTGTGCCTAGGAATTGTTATTTTGATCATAAACCAGAAACTGTATTAGGAAACAAAATAAATTGGGAGCACCTTAACCATTGGAGCTTTTTTTCACAGAAGTCAATACAAGCAATCACAAGGAAATGCAGAAACATGACCTATGAGAAGCGTGGAGGGTCACATGAAGACTAGATATGAAGGGTTTTTAGAGGCCTGTGCAGCACGAAATATTGTCATTGCTGTGTCCATAATCATAACTTGATTGTAATGTGCATGGTTAATCATAGATGTGCTATTAACACATTTGCATTAAAGAACTAAGAGGGTTTATCCAGTATTTAATTTTTTTTTTTTTAGAAGATTGACTGGCTTAAAAGATAATACAAATGATACTCCCATCTCATAAACAAATAAATTCCTATTCCACTAGTTACTGGTTACATTGGTGGTCACAACCCCTTACACTGGCATTTCCTTCCATTTCTGGCATGTGAAAAGGGACTAGGAAGTAGAGGTCAGCGAAGATCGGGTAAACATCAAAACTGGATCTGTAGGGGTTTGACGGTGGCGATTATCATTTTTCTTTTCTTAGCAAGGACTGTATCCGACTCCTTAAAAGCTATTTAAAACAATCATATTCTTAGTTATGTCAAAGTGACCACACCATTGAAACAGATCATAACCCAGTAGTAACCAACAGCCTTTTTAATAACACAGGGCATTCACAGACTTTTCATGTGTTTTAAGATATAAAAATGGTCCAAAAATTATCCCTCTTAGTTATTTGTGATTAGGCAGACTGTTCTATGCAATGCACTGACTGAAACTGATTATGACACTATCAAAGGTAACATTATCCTGCTGTGATAAAGACAAGTGATGTGCAATATATCCCATAGTGCACTCCATTTTCTCCCCAATAATATGCTTGCTGGAAGCAAAGGATTATGACTTGCAATTGGTAGTATTTATTGCCTAGACAGCTGGTGCCATGGTGGTAATGGTGGTGCATCTGCTACTGCTAGTGGCTCTCACATTATTAGCCATTGTATGTTTTCTTTTCCTTCTACACTAACCTGTCCATTGCCTTTTCCACTTTTTTTGTACAATACTTTAATTAACTTTTTGCAAACTTTTCAACCCATATTATTCAACCATTGACAAAAAAAGACTGAACAAGAAAAAGGTAGGTACTGTAGGTACACACCCAAAATGCCTGATGCAACAACATGCAATGCAGTATTGATCTGGCATGTGCAGGTAGTAAATTGGACTATTATAAAACAGGTGTGTACAAATGCACAGTTATATGTCGATATTTTTTTACATTTTTTTTCTATTTTTTGATTCAACTGTTATTTCCTTGAAAAATCTGGAGTGGATCAAAAATACAGAAGGGGTGCAAATGTTTATATTATACTTTTTCTGATTGATTCACTCCTGGTTTTGGCTTACAAATACTGATGTAAAATACTGACCAAATACTGGTGTGTGTGAATGTGACCTCATGCCCACACACACTAGACTCATCTTCTTCACTGTTGAAGATATTCAACATATTACTGTCTGGAGTCTATGTCCATATTTATGGCTTTCTCTACTGCTGATCTGTGAGCTTTGATGTCCTTTCACTATCGTAAATCATCTTAAAATGGCTGCTGCATTCCCTGCCTCAGCTTTTATACAGGCTCTGATAGTCCCTTCTGATTGCCTGCACTATATCATTTGATATAATAGCTTCCAGGCATTATTGAGAAGCCAGTGTGGCAGTGCCTAAGGCTGTGTGAGCCTTCTGTGGCTTAAGAAATTTTCTGCAATTTACACAAATGAAATTGCAAATTGTTCAAAATCACCTGTACCTGCAAATTTTAGGAAATTTGCTACTAATTAGATTTTCTCATTTCTAGAAAGTAGGTCTCATTTGATGATTTTCTTCATGTCCTCTAGACAGTCAGCTATGCAGACAGGGAAATCACATGGGAATGTGCAAAATTGTCCCTTTTTAGCACATGAGAAAAACCACATTTGACATTTATCCAGTGGCTCTTACCAACATTTGATAATGATAATCTGCTAACTCACAGCAACAAGAAATAGCTTGCAGCATCAAAGGCACATTTGTGTATATCAAATAATATGACAGGGATACTAATTTAGCTGGAAGATGGAAATTAGTATAATTACAGCAAGATGAAGTTGAACAGATTGATTTCAGGTAATGCTGTTATAATTCATCTACATATTAAAATCACTGTCAGAGGATGCAGCTGTTGCATAGGAGGCCATGTTTTTTCAATGTATTGTATTTATTTTTAATAAAAGCTTGAGGCTCTTATAAAGAGGGCGTTCAAAGGTAAGATGTTGTTTTTGCACAAAGCCTCATATTTTCCAGGGTCTACAAACAGGTGTGCAACCACCAGACGCACACTATAAACGCTTTTATTCATTTCAGCCCGACCATCAATAGTTCGAGAGCATGTGTTAACATCTGTTTAAAGAGAAAACCTGCAGTGAACGCTCTTTATATTATAACTGCCGAACATGGAATAATTGAAGGAATGAAGCCAGTATTTATACTAACACACGTGCGCCTGATGAAGAATGGTTTGAAGCTTAAAAAGCTGTAAATTCTACGTTGGTCCAATAAAAGGTATCAACCTACCAGCCTGTTTTATATTGTATGCAGAGGAAAGGTCTACTGGGGCTTGTTCCTTGTAAGAGTTAGGATTGATTTTAGGGGCTGAATGATCAAGGGGCTGGAAAGAAAAGGCACCGAGAATGGATCTAATAGCTTTGCTCCTACTAGTACAATTTTAACCTATGGGATACTCTTTTTTTCCTTAGAGCATGATATGGGCCACTGATTCTCAGCCGACCCAAGAACTTGAGTTCAAGAAGCTTCTCACCAGGTTTAACATTAAAGGGGTTGTCTGGTCTTAAGCTACAAAACTGCAGTATGTGACTGCAGACTTGTGAATCCTCTCATCACCTGCACTGTGCACAGTGAGGATTCTCCAGTGCCGGAGCCGGGACTGGCGGGAGTGTGATCGGAAGTATGTGATGTTTATACATGCGGTCACGTGCCGATTAGAGTTGCGCAGCCTCACTCAATGCAAGTGTATTGAGCGAGGCTGGACATAGTCTAGAAGGAATTTTGCAAATTTCATACTTGCGGTAACATGACTGCCTGCCCCTGGTGCTGGTACCAGAGAATGCTCACAGCGGGCATTGGATTCACAAGTCTACAATCATATAGAGTCACTGCAGACTTGTAGCCTAATGCCAGACAACCCCTTTAAAAAGAGTAGTTGTCTTGAGAGTGGTTATCAAATGTGAAAGGCAATCTCAAAGCTGGACTGATTTTAGATAGTTTTGTGGTACCTTCTGTTGTTGCCTTCCCCCATGTGATATATTGCTATTAAAGGGAATCTGTCAGCAAGTTTTTGTTATTTAATCTGAGAGCAGCATAATATAAAGCAAAAAGAAAACTGATTTTAGTCATGTATGATTTACTAGGCTGTGTATTGTAGTTTCAATACAATTTGTGTTTTACCAGCAGGAGATTATCATTGCATACCAGTCCAGCTAATCTGTGTAACCCCTCCCCCACCTCTGATTGACAGCTTCCTTCTCACTATACTTCTCTTACCCTTGAGAAAGCATGTGGTTAACATGCGAAACGTGCGTACATAGGGCTCTGCACTTTCTGCTTGTGCATTCCCTGGGGGGGCTTCACCTGCCACATGGGTAAGGTTTCTTTTTATTGAATTATTTGATGGTGGTTTTTGTGACATACTTTCATTTACACATGTGTGACATAGGACAGATTGTATACATGTCAAGATTCTGCCTATCAGTCGTAATGTAATACCTTCTATACTTGCATGTTGGATGTGTGTCCTCTACCCCAGGGATTTTGCTTGTTGCTATTTTGCCTGTCCTGGTTATTTGTAAGAATGTTTTTAACCAGTATTTAATAAAAATTTATATTTTATGCACACTCCCTTTGCTCCTCCTCTTTTCAAATAGAAATGTATCCGTAGCAGCTGCCATCTCCTATCTCAGCAATTGTAAAGTCTGTCTTCCCTGAAAACAGATTTTACCTCAGACTTGAGAATTTTGATAATTATGGATAGATTTTGGCAAAAAATCTCTGATAAGATATATTACAAAGTTGTTTATTTTCATGTGCACTATTGATTTTGCAATAAAAATCTGAATTGATTATTTTATGTTTTACTTGGTCAATATATGGCACTGTTATTTGGGTAACATACTATAGAGTACTTATAATTAGACTTTATTCAGTGTGGTCTTCTGTACTTCTGTACTTAAAGGGACTCTGTCAGCAGGTGTTTGCTATGTAATCTGATAGCAGAATGATGTAGGGACAGAGAACTTTAGTCCAGTGATGTGTCACCTACTGAGCTGTTTGGTGCAGTTTTGATAGAGTCCCAGTTTTCTTTGTTGTAAATTTAGCAGTGGTCAGAATTCTGAGCTCTGTCAAAGCCTCGCCCACACTCCTGATTGGCAACTTCCTGTGAACACTGTGCATTGTCAAGATTCCATCAATCAGTTGTAATATAATACCTTCTATACTTGCATGTTGGATGTATGTTCCCTACCCCAGGGTTTTTGCTTGTTGCTATTTTGCCTCTCCTGGTTATTTGTAAGAATGTTTCTAACCAGTATTTAATAAAAATGTATATTTTATACACACTCCCTTTGCTCCTCCTCTTTTCAAATATTCATTTAGGAGTGTTCTAGATTTCTTTACATGCATTAATGATCTATGATGATCTAATTATTTGTACCTCAATATGCCTATGGGACTTGTATTTCGGATACATTTCTATGTAGATGGGAGGAGGGAGGAGTTTTAGGCAGAGCTCCTCCCTCCTCCTCTCCCCTCCTATTTACATAGAATTGTATCCACAGCAGCTGCCATCTCCTATCTCAGTAATGTAACAGTCAGTCTTCACTGAATACAGATTTTAACTCAGAATGGAGAATTTTGATAATTACAGATCAATTGTGTCAGAAAATGAAGCAAATCCATCTGATGAGATATATTACAAAGTTGCTTATTTTTACATGTACTATTGATTTATGAAATAATAATCAAAACAATGGTTACTCTTTAAGTAGCAATATAAACAATGCCTTAGTAGACACCCACCCATGCAGTGCTTAAAACTTTTTGGCAGGTTTATGCAACCCAAACTGATATAATCTATGTTAGGTCAATGTAATGCAGAATAAATCCATACCTTTTGTAGCAATGCCAGATAGGCTGGAGTTAAATCCTAGCTCTGCAGGCTTTGATTAGTACACCTGGCTATCTCTGCATATAAACAGGCTAGGTGAGTCAGTTAGGGAAGCTGAGCGGACTGGGTGTGTTTTGAGGCTGAAAAGAGAGGCAAGCCAGAATCCCTCTCTGAGAAGAGTATACACAGGCCGTGTGCAGAGAACTGCAAGTATTAGTGGTGGCTATGGACAATAGCTGTTTTGTTTGACCGAGCTGGAGCTAGCTCAGCCGTGTATGAGTAGCCAGAGTCTGTTCTGTTTAGTTAGCGCCTTGACAGAGCTAGGGATCTATGAGTTTGTTTTGGTGATGTGCAACCTGTGGAAAGCAATAAAAACAGCATGTGTTTGGACTAAAACTGCATTGCCTGTGTGAATGACGAATGCCTAACGTCTACCAGAAAGAGTGAAACCCTACAATTTGTTTTAACAATCCTTGTTACAGAGAAATCCCTATTCCAATTTTTATGCTAATGAGCCTCGAGGGAAAGAGGCTTGGCCCTGCAGTTCTCTGGCCTCCCTCTTTCTCCACCTGCCGCCTGCCCTTGTTACTATCTGATAGGTCGCTCTTCTCTGTGACCTTCTCTCCCATCTTGTGCAAGTGCTGTCATTTCTGTCTCTTTATATTTATTAGACAAGGAAGATATAGCTAAGGAAAATATAGCCAAAACAAAATAAAAAGTTATTTGGAAAATCCCTCAAAATACCTAAACTGGACTCCATCAGGTGGAAAGAAGAAAGAAATTAATGCATACAATAATCTTGTCACAGATCAGTTCACTAATATATCACAGCATGTTAATGAAATCTTTGAAAATATTTAAGTATACCGTATATACTCGAGTATAAGCTGAGTTTTTCAGCACATCTTTTGTGCTGAAGAAGCCCACCTCGGCTTATAATCGGGTATATACTTGAGTATATACATATTCCATTGGTGGATAGTGGTGGAGGGGTTGCGACGGCGGAGGGGGGTTGTGGTGGCGGAGGAGCGGGGCACATGCTGTAGCCGCTGCTGCAGCTACCACGTGTGCCCGCTGCTAAACGAAAATGAATATTCCCTCTTCTCCACTCCCACGGGCGTGGAGAAGAATGAATATTCATTCTCTTTAGTAGCGGGAACAGAGGAGCGCTGAGCTGCAGCTCCTGCTGACAGTGCCCACTACTAAAGAGAATGCATATTCTTCTCCACGCACATAGTCCCAGCGTGAAGAGGAGTGAATATGCCGGAAGCTCACATCCGCGTCTGAGAGCGCATGGCTGTGACGCCATGCACTGCTTAGATGCTGACATGAGCTGCTGCAGGAGAACAGGATGCAGTGCTGAAGCAGAGGTGAGGAAGGAAGGTGAGTATAAGTGTTTATTTTTTATGTGTGCAGTGATGGGGCCATACATACCAGGATTGGGATGAAGGGGGCCATGCATACCAGAATTGGGGATGAGGGGTGCCATACATACCAGGATTGGGGGATGAGGAGGCCATGTATACCAGGATTGAGGGATGAGGGGTGCCATACATACCAGGATTTAAGGGGATGAGGAGGCCATACATATTAGGATTGGGGGATGAGCTGTGCCATACATACCAGGATGGGGATGAGGGGGGCCATACATACAAGGATTGAGGGATGAGGGGTGCCATACATACCAGGATTTGGGGATGACGGGTGCCATGCATATCAGGATTGGGGGATGAGGGGTGCCATACATACCAGGATTGGTGGATGAGGCCATACATACCAGGATTGGGGGATGAGGAGGCCATACATACCAAGATTGGGGGATGAGGGGGTTATGCATACCAGGATTGGAGGATGAGGAGGCCATACATACCAAGATTGGGGATGAAGGGGGCCATGCATACCAGGATTGGGGATGAGGGGGGCCATGCATACCAGGATTGGGGATGAAGGGGGCCATGCATACCAGGATTGGGGATGAGGGGCCATGCATACCAGATTGGGGATGAGGGGGCCATATATACTGGGATTGGGGATGAGAGGGCCATGCATTCCAGGATTGAGGATGAGGGGGGCCATGCATGCCAGGATTGGGGATGAGGAGGCCATGTATACCAGGATTGGGATGAGAGGGCCATGCATACCAGGATTGGGGATGAGGGGGCCATACATACTGGGATTGGGGATGAGAGGGCCATGCATTCCAGGATTGGGGATGAGGAAGCAATGAATACCAGGATTGGGGGAAGAGGGGTGCCATATATACCAGGATTGGTGGATGAGGAGGCCATACATACCAGGATTGGGGGATGAGGCGGCCATATATATTTCAGGAATGGGATGAAGGGGTGCCATGCATGCCAGGATTGGGGATGAGGGGGGCCATGCATACCAGCATTGGTGGATGAGGAGGCCATGCATACCAGGATTGGGGGATGAGGAGGCCATATATACCAGGATTGGGATGAAGGAGGCCATGCATACCAGGATTGGGGATGAGGAAGGCCATGCATACCAGGATTGGGGATGAAGGGGGCCATGCATACCAGGATTGGGAATGAGGGGGCCATGCATACCAGGATTGGGGATGAGGGGGGCCATGCATGCCAGGATTGGGGATGAGGGGGCCATGCATACTGGGATTGGGGATGAGGGGGCAATGCATTCCAGGATTGGGGATGAGGGAGCAATGCATACCAAGATTGGGGATGAGTGGACAATACTTACCAGGATGGGGAAATTTACCCGCATCTGCTGCACTTCCCACCCTAGGCTTATACTCGAGTCAATAAGTTTTCCCAGTTTTTTGTGGTAAAATGAGGTACCTGGGCTTATAGTCGAGTATATACGGTATGTCCATTTTGGCATTTTGTACGCACAACCACTAGAGATGAGTGAATGAATTCAAGTGGAATTGAATTCTACTCAAATTTTACAAAAATCCACATTCGCCAAAATGCGGAATTTTTGTAATTCGCTTTTGTGTGGATTCAGCAATTTGGCAGTTGTGGGAACCGTGGAAGGCCATCAAAATGTAAAAAAATAAATCTTTAGGCTATTTGCCCACGATGCCGAAATGCTCTGGATTTTTTCCAGAGCATTTCGGCATCTCCCTGGCAGAAAAAACGCATGCGGATTGTACATGCGTTTTCCTGCCAGGGACATGCGGATGTGAAGCGTTCTTCACATGCATTTCCGCATACGGGTTGTCAAGCACTTTCCAATCGATTTTAGCATCACTTGGAAAGTGCTTGACAACTTGGTCACACTATATAAATCCATGCAACCGGCATGGATTTATATAGTGTGACTGTAAAAGAATGGTAAAAAATAAAAAATAAATATTATACTTACCTTCCGATGGCCCCCGGTGTCTTAATCAGATGAGTCCTGGCTTTCCGGCAGCTCGCGGTACACTAAAGGACCTGCCGACGTCAGTGGTCGCGTGACCCGTCACATGACTAAATGACGTCATGGCAGGTCCTTGAGTCCACCACAAGCTGCCGGCAAGCCAGGACGCATCGGATAAAGACACCGGGGGCCATCAGAAGGTAAGTATAATGTATATTTTTTATTATTCTTTTTTTTACAGGTACTATGGTACCTGGGTCCGGAGGAGAGTCTCCTCTTCTCCAAACCCGGGTACCATACGCACATTGAACCGCATGGAATCCACATGTACAGATGCAGTGATGCGGATTCCATGCGTTCCAATGCAAGTCAATGGCGGCAAAAACGCAGCGCTTCCGCAAAATAATTGGTAGTGCTGCTTATTATTCCCCAATGATAATCTGTAGCGGAAATTTCCGCAGCATGTGCACAGCACATGCGGATTATCATTGTGGAACATAGCAGACCTTTTACCAAGCGCTTTTTAAGCGTTTCTGCAGCGGAATTGCCGCTGCAGAAACGCTTAAAAACGCATAGTGGGCACACAGCCTTATACTCACCTCTCTGGACCCCCCGATCCTCACCTCCACCCGTCTAGTCCTTGTCGGGTCTTTGCCGTGCCATCGGCTGCACTGAAATCCCCAGGTCTTATTCGTTAGGCTAATGTTTGCAGAAGATCAGACGGGTGATGATGAGGAAGTAGCTGTGGGTCCGGAGAGCTGAACATAAGGAATTTTTTTTACATACTAGATTAGAATGCTCTGGGGTCTTTCCGGGACCCAGAGCATAATAACGGACATTAGATTCTCCATGGATTGAATTTCCTGGGAGAAAATGCTCGAGCGGGTAAATTTTAATTTTTGCCTGATATGCGCATCTCTAAAAGCCACTCTGAGCTGCAAAAATTTAAAGTGTATATACATATAAGTACAGACCAAAAGTTTGAACACAGCTTCTCATTTAAAGATATTTCTGTATTTTCATGACTATGAAAATTGTACATTCACACTGAATGCATCAAAACTATGAATTAACACATGTGGAATTATATACGTAACAAAAAAGTGTGAAACAACTGAAAATAGGTCTTATATTCTAGGTTCTTCAGAGTAGCCACCTTTTGCTTTGATGACTGCTTTGCACACTCTTGGCATTCTCTTGATGAGCTTCAAGAGGTAGTCACCGGAAATGGTCTTCCAATAATCTTGAAGGAGTTCCCAGAGATGCTTAGCACTTGTTGGCCCTTTTGCCTTCACTCTACGGTCCAGCTCACCCCAAACCATCTCGATTGGGTTCAGGTCTGGTGACTGTGGAGGCCAGGTCATCTGGCGTAGCACCCCATCCACTCTCCTTCTTGGTCAAATAGCCCTTACACAGCCTGGAGGTGTGTTTGGGGTCATTGTCCTGTTGAAAAATAAATGATGGTCCAACTAAACGCAAATCGAATGGAATAGCATGTCGCTGCAAGATGCTGTGGTAGCAATGCTGGTTCAGTATGCCTTCAATTTTGAATAAATTCCAAACAGTGTCACCAGCAAAGCACCCCCACACCATCACACCTCCTCCTCCATGCTTCACGGTGGGAACCAGGCATGTAGAGTCCATCCGTTCACCTTTTCTGCGTTGCACAAAGACACGGTGGTTGGAACCAAAGATCTCAAATTTGGACTCATCAGACCAAAGCACAGATTTCCACTGGTCTAATGTCCATTCCTTGTGTTCTTTAGCCCAAACAAGTCTCTTCTGCTTGTTGCCTGTCCTTAGCTGTGGTTTCCTTGCAGCTATTTACCATGAAGGCCTGCTGCACAAAGTCTCCTCTTAACATTTGTTGAAGAGATGTGTCTGCTGCTAGAACTCTGTGTGGCATTGACCTGGTCTCTAATCTAAGCTGCTGTTAACCTGCGATTTCTGAGGCTGGGACTCGGATAAACTTATCCTCAGAAGCAGAGGTGACTCTTGGTCTTCCTTTCCTGGGGCGGTCCTCATGTGAGCCAGTTTCTTTGTAGCGCTTGATGGTTTTTGCAACTGCACTTGGGGACACTTTCAAAGTTTGCCCAATTTTTCAGACTGACTGACCTTCATTTCTTAACCCTTTTAAAGCCCATGACGTACTAATATGCGTCTGTGCCCTGGGCTTTAGGAGTCTGACCCGTATTAGTACGTCATGTTGATCGCGCGCACACAGACTGTGCGGGTACGATCGCCGCTGGGTGTCAGCTGATTGTCACAGCTGACACCCGATACTATGTGCAGGGAGCGGTCCTGCACCGCTCCCAGCACATTAACCCCCGCAATGCTGCGATCGAAGTCGATCTCAGCATTGCGGAGGCAAGGGGAGGTGATCGCCGATACTCACCTCCTCTTCCGGCGTCCAGCGCTGTCTGCCGCGGCTTCCCGGGTGTTGCCATGACGACCCGATGTCGTCATGACAACATCCGGGTAACCAGACAGCAGGAAGATTGTTTGGACATGCGCAGTGCATCTCCAAACTATCTTCTCCCTGTCCAGCGCTGACAGCCTGCATGGCACAGGGATGGTGCTGCATTCCTGTGCCATGCAGGCGATCATAATAAAAAAAGTGAACGTCCCATAGTGGGACAAAGTAAAAAAGTAAAAAAACTGTCTGAAAGTGAAAAAAAAATAAAAGAAAAATTGTAAAAATATTAAAAAAAAAAAAAAATAATAATCCACTAAAAATAAAAATATAATGTACCCATCAATAAATCTTATTATGAAAAAAAACCAAACAAACAATAAAAGTACACATATTTGGTATCGCTGCGTCCGTAACGACCTGACCTAGAAAACTGTTCCACTAGTTAACCCCTTCAGTGAACACGGTAAAAAAAAACAAAGCAAAAAACAATGCTTTATCATCATACCGCCAAACAAAAAATGGAATAACACGCGATCAAAAAGAAGAATATTAATAAAAATGGTACTGCTGAAAATGTCATCTCATCCTGCATAAAACAAGCTGCCATACAGCTCCATCATCCGAAAAATCGAAAAGTTAGAGCTCTCAGAATAAAGCGATGCAAAAAAATAATTTTTTCTATAAAATAGCTTTTACTGTGTAAAAGCGCCAAAACATAGAAAAACTATATAAATGTGGTACCGCTGTAAACGTACTGACCTGAAGAATAAAGCTACCTTATCAATTTTACCACACGCAGAACAGAATAAAAAAATGTAAAAAAACACAATTCCTGAATTGTTGGTTTTTGTTTATTCTGTCTCCCAAAAATAGGAATAGAAAGCGATCAAAAAATGTCACGTGCCTGAAAATGGCTCCAATAAAAACGTCAACTCATCCCGCAAAAAACAGGCCATCACATGACTCTGTCTGCCAAAATATGGCGATGCAAAAACTAGATTTTACAAAATATGTGTCTTTTAGTGTGTGACAGCTGTCAATCATAAAAACCCGATATGATTCTGGTATCGCTGTAATCGCACCGACCCGAAGAATAAAGTAATCTCATCACTTATACCGCATGAGGAATGGCGTAAAAAATAAACGCTAGGGCTGGGGTTGGGGTTGTGCTAATGTTAGGGTTGGGGTTGTTTTTTTTTTCCAATGTAAAAAAAAAAGATGACGATATGGCGACTAGTGTTGAGCGCAAGTGCTCGCTACTTGAGTTTGCATCGGGTGCTCGGGTATGCACTGAATATCGCAGGTGCTCGAGTCTCCGCCCCATATGCTTCGCGGCCAAAAAAACCTTGCGGGGATTGCCTGCCATGCACGAGCAATCCCCGCATGTTTTTTGGGGGGTGTCTAATAACCGTGAAACATGCGGGCGGTGACTCGAGCATTTCACTTGAGCACCCGTGATACATGGTGCATACCTGAGTACCCGATGCAAACTCAAGTAGCGAGCACTTGCGCTCAAGAGTAATGACAACTTATTCAATATGATGACCTAATGTTATCAAATTCTGTGTCATACCTCTTGGTTCAAAATGTTCGCTATACCCCTTAATAAAATCCTTGAGGGGTATAGTTTCCAAAATGGGGTCACTGATGGGGGAGCTCCACTGTTTAGGCACATCAGGGGCTCTCCAAACGCGACATGGTGTCCGCTAACAAATTGAATGGAAAATCGGCTCAAATTGTTAGTGGACACCATGTTGCGTTTGGAGAGCCCCTGATGTGCCTAAACAGTGGAGCTCCCCACAAGTGACCACATTTTGGAAACTAGACCCCGCAAGGCACCTATCTAGATGCATAGTGAGCACTTGGAACCCCTAGGTGCTTCACAAATTGATTCATAAAAATGAAAAAGTATTTTTTTTCCACTTTTTCATTTTTACGAATCAATTTGTGAAGCACCTGAGGGTTCCAAGTGCTCACTATGCATCTAGATAGGTGTCTTGGGGGGTCTAGTTTCCAAGATGGGGTCACTTGTGGGGGAGCTCCACTGTTTAGGCACATCAGGGGCTCTCCAAACGCAACATGGTCTCCGCTAACAATTTGAGCCGATTTTCCATTCAATTTGTTAGCGGACACCATGTTGCGTTTGGAGAGCCCCTGATGAGCCTAAACAGTGGAGCTCCCCCACAAGTGACCACATTTTGGAAACTAGACCCCCCAAGGCACCTATCTAGATGCATAGTGAGAACTTGGAACCCCTAGGTGCTTCACAAATTGATTCGTAAAAATGAAAAAGTATTTTTTTTTCCACTTTTTCATTTTTACGAATCAATTTGTGAAGCACCTGAGGGTTCCAAGTGCTCACTATGCATCTAGATAGGTGCCTTGGGGGGTCTAGTTTCCAAGATGGGGTCACTTGTGGGGGAGCTCCACTGTTTAGGCACATCAGGGGCTCTCCAAACGCAACATGGTGTCCGCTAACAATTTGAGCTGATTTTCCATTCAATTTGTTAGCAGACACCATGTTGCGTTTGGAGAGCCCCTGATGCGCCTAAACAGTGGAGCTCCCCCACAAGTGACCCCATTTTGGAAACTAGACCCCCCAAGGCACCTATCTAGATGCATAGTGAGCACTTGGAACCCTCAGGTGCTTCACAAATTGATTCTTAAAAATGAAAAAGTGAAAAAAAATTTTTTTTTCATTTTTACGAATCAATTTGTGAAGCACCTAGGGGTTCCAAGTTCTCACTATGCATCTAGATAGATGCCTTGGGGGGTATAGTTTCCAAAATGGGGTCACTTGTGGGGGAGCTCCACTGTTTAGGCACATCAGGGGCTCTCCAAACGCAACATGGCGTCCGCTAATTATTCAAGCAAATTTTACAATCAAAAAGTCAAATGGCGCTCCTTCCCTTCCGAGCCCTGCCATGCGCCCAAACAGTGGTTTTTCCCCACATATGGGGTATCTACGTGCCCAGCGGAAATTGCACAACCAATTTTGGGGTCCATTTTTTCCTATTACCCCTGTGAAAATAAAAAAAATTGGGTCTAAAATAACATTTTTGTGAAAAAAGTTAAATGTTCATTTTTTTCTTCCACATTCCAAAAATTCCTGTGAAGCACCTGAAGGGTTAATAAAGTTCTTGAATGTGGTTTTGAGCACCTTGAGGGGTGCAGTTTTTAGAATGGTGTCACTTTTGGGTATTTTCTGTCATAAAGACCTCTCAAAGTGACTTTAAATGTGATGTGGTCCCTAAAAAAATGGTTTTGTTAATTTTGTTGGAAAAATGAGAAATCGCTGGTCAACTTTTAACCCTTATAGCTCCCTGCTAAAAAAAATTTTGGTTACAAAATTGTGCTGATGTAAAGTAGACATGTGGGAAATGTTATTTATTTACTCTTTTGTGTGACATATCTCTCTGATTTAAGGGCATAAAAATTCAAATCTTTAAAATTGCAAAATGTTCAAAATGTTCGCCAAATTTCCATTTTTTTCACAAATAAACGCAAGTGATATCGAAGAAATTTTACCACAATCATGAAGTACAATATTTCACAAAAAAACAGTCTCAGAATCAGGGGGATCCGTTGAAGCGTTCCAGAGTAATTACCTCATAAAGTGACAGTGGTCAGAATTGTAAAAATTGGCCTGGACATTAACGTGCAAACCACCTTGGGTTGTAAAGGGGTTAAAGTAATGATGGCCACTCGTTTTTCTTTACTTAGCTGCTTTTTTCTTGCCATAATACAAATTCTAATAGACAGTAGGACTATCAGCTGTGTATCAACCAGACTTCTGCACAACACAACTGATGGTCCCAACCCCATTTATAAGGCAAGAAATCCCACTTATTAAACCTGACAGGGCATGCCTGTGAAGAGAAAACCATTTCCGGTGACTACCTCTTGAAGCTCATCAAGAGAATGCCAAGAGTGTGCAAAGAAGTCATTAAAGCAAAAGGTGGCTACTTTGAAAAACCTAGAATATAAGACATATTTTTAGTTGTTTCACACTTTTTTGTTAAGTATATAATTCCACATGTGTTAATTCATAGTTTTGATGCCTTCAGTGTGAATGTACAATTTTCATAGTCATGAAAATACAGAAAAATCTTTAAATGAGAAGGTGTGTCCAAACTTTTGGTCTGTACTGTATATACACTGCTCAAAAAAATAATAGAAACACTCAAATAACACATCCTAGATCTGAATGAATGAAATATTCTCATTGAATACTTTGTTCTGTACAAAGTTGAATGTGCTGACAACAAAATCACACAAAAATCATAAATGGAAATTCAATTTATTAACCAATAGAGGCCTGGATTTGGAGTCACCCCCAAAATTAAAATGGAAAAACACATTACAGGCTGATCCAACTTTGCTGTAATGTCCTTAAAACAAGTCAAAATGAGGCTCAGTATTGTGTGTGGCCTCCTCATGCCTGTATGACCTCCCTACAATGCCTGGGCATGCTCCTGATGAGGTTGCGGATGGTCTCCTGTGGAATCTCCTCCCAGACCTGTACTAAAGCATCCGCCATCTCCTGGACAGTCTGAGGTGCAACATGACGTTGGTGGATGAAGCGAGACATGATGTCCCAGATGTGCTCAATCGGATTCAGGTCTGAGGAACGGGCGGCCCAGTTCATAGCTTCAATGCGTTCATCTTGCAGGAACTGATGACACACTCCAGCCACATGAGGTCTGGCATTGTCCTGCATTAGGAGGAACCCAGGGCCAAGCGCACCAGCATATGGTCACACAAGGGGTCTGAGGATCTCATCTCGGTACCTAATGGCAGTCAGGCTACCTCTGGTGAGCACATGGGGGGGCTGTGCAGCCCTCCAAAGAAATGCCACCCTACACCATTACTGACCCACTTCAAAACTGGTCATGCTGAAGGCTGTTGCAGGCAGCAGATCACTCTCCACGGCGTCTCCAGACTCTGTCACGTCTATCACATGTGCTCAGTGTGAACCTGCTTTCATCTGTGAAGAGCACAGGGCGCCAGTTGCGACTTTGCCTATCCTGGTGTTCTGTGGCAAATGCAAAGCGTCCTGCACAGTGTTGGGCTGTGAGTACAACCCCCATCTGTGGACGTCTTGCTCTCTTACCACCCTCATGGAGTCGGTTTCTAACCGTTTGTGCAGGCACATGCACATTTGTGGCCTGCTGGAGGTCATTTTGCAGGGCTCTGGCAGTGCTCCTCTTGTTCCTCCTTGCACAATGGCAGAGGTAGCGGTCCTGCTGCTGGGTTGTTGCCCTGCTACTGCCCCCTCCATGTCCCCTGGTGTACTGGCCTGTCTCCTGGTAGCGCCTCCATCCTCTGGACACTACGCTGACAGACACAGCAAACCTTCTTGCCACAGCTCACATTGATGTGCCATCCTGGATGAGCTGCAGTACCTGAGCAAATTCTGTGGGTTGTAGAGTCCGTCTCATGCTACCACGAGTGTGAGAGCATAACCAGCATTCAAAAGTGACCAAAACATCAGCCAAAAAGCATTGGTACTGAGATGTTGTCTGTGGTCCCAACCTGCAGATCCACTCCTTTATTGAGGGTGTCTTGATAATCGCCAATAATTCCCATCTATTGTCTATTCCATTTGCACAACAGCATGTGAAATTGATTGTCAATCCTTATTGCTTCCTAGGCGGACAGTTTGATTTCACAGAAGTTTGATTTACTTGGAGTTATATTCTGTTGTTTAAGTGTTCCCTTTATTTTTTGAGCAGTGTATATAGAAAAAATAAAGTCTAAACAGCACCAGCAAACACACTAACTTAAAATGGGTGCACGTCCTCCAGGTATAGACCAACCCAATAGATAGATTCCAAAAAATCCTGGTATGTTTTTTTATCAATTAACTGAGATATATGCTTTTGCTATGATATGAACTATGTATGTAATTGTTATGAGGTGTATTGTAAATCACATTGATTATTACATTGAATCATGTTTATGATATCACTTTTATGAATTTTTCACGGCACTATTGCACTTTATTGGTATAATTGGAATAGATGATTGTATATGGTTAAATATTCCTCTTGTGCACATGTCACATTGCTTGAGAAAGGTTCAAACACAGAGCCAAAATGTTGCTAATTAATCACTGAAATTTCCACAGGAGTGCTGTCTTCATTTTCTGGAATATATATATATATATATATATATATATATATATATATATATATATATATATCTTGTCTATATACATCCTTGTGTAATCAGAATTGATTTTATATCTTAACCTGAATACAATTTGATCCATTCTGGCAAATGAACTTGTGAAGGGACATTTTCTGGAACACAAAGCATACGGCGTCCCATGGGGTCTGTATTCACCAAGAAAACTATTTCAAAAACTCTTTATTTAGCCAGTCAGTATTCAGGTAGTATTGGAGGAGAAGCAATGATTATATAGGAGAGGCAAAAAAAAAACATATTGTTATTGTTATAGCTCTGAATTTACAATGTATTTCAAAGTAAACCAGTTTAGCAGAGGTTACTAACAAACATTTTTTTTAAAAAAAAAAAAAGCATAATTTAGTGCAGCATTACGTCTGCTGTAATGTTCTGCCATTATACAATTAAAATAAATGTAGCAAGCACTGTAACAACTATTTTCCATGACCTAGCCATTATTATGCAGTACAGTATGTTAAAAAGGTCCCTAATTACTAAGAACATAATTAATTTTCTAGCTTACAACTGTGTTGTCAAGGCTTTCTTCTCCCTTCGCATAATGCCTATCAAACATAATGGCTGATCAGAGTAGGTTCAAACATCTGAACATGTTACATGCTCTTTTGTTCGTGCCTTTATCTAATTTCAGGCTGCTTTTGTATGCACATTTCTTGCCTCTGTTGTCTGATCATTATTGGTCTTTTCTTTTTGTTATTTACATTCCTCTGGAGCTTGTTCTTTTCGTTCCTTCCCATCATTTAGGGACTGCTCATTATATGCCTTCAGGCTTACTGATGATCATATGTATGATCATGAAGCTGATTGTTAATGAAAGCCTCAGGTCTTGGCCCAAGTTATTTACTTGCTGAAGAGTGCATGTGTTTTGCATTTCTGCTTGTATGTACTGTATGTATGTGAAGGCATGTCTGACATGTTCCTAATGTTCAGTTTTCATCTTTTTTAATTTAGAGCTCTAACCTCCAGATAATTGATTTTAAAGAAATGTATTATAGGATAATTATAGGAAGGTCCTTTTTTTTGGAAAAGGTGCTTTTTAGCAAGTTGCCTTTTTTTTATTCTATACTATATATTATAAAAAATAGTGTGTGTATGTATTACATATGTACACATACAATAAGTGCAATGTATATGTGAGTGTGTGCGTGTACAATATATGTTTTTATCTGTGAATGGTGTGTGTTTATCTGTGGGTGTGCAATATATGTGTTTATTTGTGTATTCTATGTACAGTGCATTGTGAAAATATTTGGCCCCCTCAAACTTTTCTACCTTTTGCCACATTTCTGGCCTCAAACATAAAGATATAAAATTCTAATTTTTGGGGAAGAATCAACAACAAGTGGGACACAGTCGTGAAGTGGAACAAAATTTATTGGATATTTTAAACTTTTTTAACAAATTAAAAACTGAAAAGTGGGGCGTGCAATATTATTCGGCCCCTTTACTTTCAGTGCAGCATACTCACTCCAGAAGTTCAGTGAGGATCTCTGAATGATCCAATGTTGTCCTAAATGACTGGTAATGATAAATAGAATCCACCTGTGTGTAATCAAGTCTCCGTATAAATGCACCTGCTCTGTGATAGTCTCAGGGTTCTGTTTGAAGTGCAGAGAGCATCATGAAGACCAAGGAACACACCAGGCAGGTCCGAGATACTATTGTGGCGAAGTTTAAAGCCGAATTTGGATACAAAAAGATTTCCCAAGCTTTAAACATCTCAAGGAGCACTGTGCAAGCGATCATATTGAAATGGAAGGAGTATCAGACCATTGCAAATCTACCAAGACCCGGCCGTCCCTCTAAACTTTCATCTCGAACAAGGAGAAGACTGATCAGAGATGCAGCCAAAAGGCCCATGATCACTCTGGATGAACTGCAGAGATCTACAGCTGAGGTGGGAGAGTCTGTCCATAGGACAACAATCAGTCATACACTGCACAAACCTGGCCTTTATGGAAGAGTGACAAGGAGAAAGCCATTTCTCAAAAATATCCATAAAAAGTCTCGTTTGAAGTTTGCCACAAGTCACCTGGGAGACACACTAAACATGTGGAATAAGGTGCTCTGGTCAGATGAAACCAAAATCGAACTTTTTGGCCACAATTCAAAACGATATGTTTGGCGTAAAAGCAACACAGCTCATCACCCTCAAAACACCATCCCCACTGTCAAACATGGTGGTAGCAGTATCATGGTTTGGGCCTGCTTTTCTTCAGCAGGGACAGGGAAGATGGTTAAAATTTATGGGAAGATGGACGGAGCCAAATACAGGACCATTCTGGAAGAAAACCTGTTGGAGTCTGAAAAAGACCTGAGACTGGGACAGAGATTTATCTTCCAACAAGACAATGATCCCAAACATAAAGCAAAATCTACAATGGAATGGTTCAAAAATAAACGTATCCAGGTGTTAGAATGACCAAGTCAAAGTCCAGACCTGAATCCAATCGAGAATCTGTGGAAAGAGCTGAAAACAACTGTTCACAAATGCCTTCCATCCAACCTCAATGAGCTCGAGCTGTTTTGCAAGGAAGAATGGGCAAGAATTTCAGCCTCTCGATGTGCAAAACTGATAGAGACATACCCCAAGTGACTTGCAGCTGTAATCGCATCAAAAGGTGTCGCTACAAAGTATTAACTCAAGGGGGCCGAATAATATTGCACGCCCCACTTTTCAGTTTTTAATTTGTTAAAAAAAAATTAAATATCCAATAAATTTCGTTCCACTTCACGATTGTGTCCCACTTGTTGTTGATTCTTCCCCAAAAAATTAGAATTTGATATCTTTATGTTTGAAGCCAGAAATGTGGCAAAAGGTAGAAAAGTTTGAGGGGGCCAAATACTTTCACAATGCACTGTATACACATTGGTGTGTGAGTCTATTTGTGTGTTTATCTCTATATTAGGCCAGGTCCAGATGACCGTATGAAAAATTGTCCAATTTTCATTCCTAAATCTCAGATGATTTCAATCTATTTTGTCATGCATGTGCCATCTGTGTGTTCATTTTTTATGTCTGTCTGACATCCATGTGATATCTGTATTTGTACATCAACAGTTTAAAATGTACATGATCAAATATTGTTTCCTATGGTAATAATGGCAATGTATCCTTAAAAATTGGATGCTATATGGATGATCCATATAGGATCTGATTTTTTTGCACACCCATAGATGAGTTTCATCTGATATACAGAGGAGAATAGAGCAGATTTTTTTCACTCGGACCGAACACTGTCATCTGAACAGCCTTATTGAATTACATTGGTCAATGAGCTGTCAATGAGCTATCTGATTGTAACTCGGACAGCACACATTCATATAATGCATTTGTCTGAACAAGATACAGAGGTGTGTGTTTATCTGTATACTATATGAATACACAGTTGTGTGTGTGTTTATAATTGTAGCTACTGTATATGTGTGTATTATGTAAATACACAGTGACGTATGTGTGTATGTTATTATATGTGCATTATATAAATACACATATAAACAAATAGTGGTTTATACATAGTGGTTTATATGTGTATAAATGTGGCTATATGTGTGTACAGGCTTTGACTGGGCCACAAGAGAGCAGGTGAATCCCCCGGTGGGCTTCCCAACCCTTATATAAGCAGTGTTTGGCACAGTACATATATAGGCTGCATCCTGTCATTCATTTAACCAGTTACCCAGTCTATTATTATACAGAAGCAAAGACAAATTTGTGAAAAGGGGGCATGAAATATTGCATGCAGCTGAACAGTGGACCCCCAGAATCAATGTCATTGGTGGGCCCTTGGCACTGTGTGTTGTGTGAATACACAGTGGTATATGTGTGGTTATCTGTGTATTATATGAATTTAAAGTGTTTTTTGTGTGTGTATTATGAGACAGTGAGGGGAATCATATGTGAGGACCGTTATGTATCCCCCAGAATGTGCTTAGAATAATACTGGACCGTGGGAGTGCATTGTAATATGGCTGTAGTTACCATGAAAAATAAAAGTGTGGACTTGGTCAACTTATTTGACCAAGTCAGTTTAGGAAAATCTGTCTTTGGCTTTTATTTTTGGAGAGATCTGTAGGATGGTAGTGGGACAGATCTCTCCCTCCAGTACGGTTCTTACAAGTGGCCCATGGTTTTAATTTAAACCTGCAGTTAGGGTTTGGGTATGTCAGTTTGTGTTTGGACTTCACATGTAGCAGAGCTGAAGGTGCTGTGGACGTATGCCTGGCTGTGTGAAGCTAACATAGACCAGAGCCAGTGACGTGGGCAACCATGATAGCACCCGAGAAGCTTACACGGGTGCAAGTGCCAGCGGCACTGGACTTTATTTACGTGTTCCCGGCTGTGATCCAGATGTGAGCAATTTCATGTGTGCAGTATGTGGACAATAAAGGACATTTTACTTACTTGCCTGGGTCACTGTCTCACGGTGGCTACTTTGAAGAACCTAGAATATAAGACATATTTTCAGTTGTTTCACACTTTTTTCTTAAGTATATAATTCCACATGTATTAATTCATAGTTTTGATGCCTTCAGTGTGAATGTACAATTTTCATAGTCATGAAAATACAGAAAAATCTTTAAATGAGAAGGTGTGTCCAAACTTTTGGTCTGTACTGTATGTGTAATTTGTGACTGTGTTATGTGAATACAAAATGGTGCATGAGAAATAAATGTGGGCATATTTCTCTTAAGGTGGTATGTATATGTTCCTTGTTATGTGTGAGTGTGTATATAGGTAAATGTGTGTATCATTGTATGTATTGTGAGGCAGTGACCGGGATCGTATATGAGGGACGTTATATATCCCCCAGAATGTGTACAGAGACCTATTAAATCCATTGGAGTGCATTGCAGTCACCCACACAGCTGCGGCTGCAATGCAGGAATGAAGGTGAGCAAAGACCTGGTCAGACTACCTGGCTAAGGCAGATTAAGTAAAACCCGGCAGGGCCTTCATTTCTTGGAGGAGGTCACAGGAGGCAGTGGGGCGGCCTCCTCCCTCCAACCCGGGTTTTTCCAGTGGCTCTTGCCACAGGTCCTTTAAAACTCCTGCACTAACTATTAGTGTTGTTCTATGTCGCAACCTGCTTGGAGCACAGCAGGTTCGCTCAGCAGGACTGAGGGTGGCTGAACCACTGCCTGGGAAGGCTCTGCACCTGTCAGGCTCTGAGCGGCTCGGTGTGGCCGTTGTCCCAGGCAACCATTATGTATGGACTTTCTGGTAACCCGGCTGCGAACCGGAGGACTTTCTGTTAACCCGTGAGTTGCTGAAATAAAAGCTGTTTATGTTGGACTTGCTTGGGTCACTGCCTCAGTTACTGCATGGTGTGAACACCGCCGCCTTACAGCGTGGTGGAGAATGCAGGCATAGTGACTGAGGCATACCCCACCGGCCGCTGCATGACCACAATTCGGCCTGCCACCTTTCAGTTCCACCCCATGGACAAAATGGAGGAGCTGATTAAGCAGCTGGTACTCACCCAGCAGCAGCAGATGCAGTCTCAGCGGCAACAGCAGGAGCAGTATCTGAGTCTCCAATGGCAACAGCAGGAGCTGCACCAGGATCTCCAACGGCAGCAGCAAAAAACAAATGAACTGATGATGCAACAGATTGCTGCCCTGCGGGAGACGCCGACGGCATCAGCCCCGGAACGTCGAGACGCCCGGGACAAGGTTCGCTCAGCAGTGAGGAAGATGGGACCGGAGGACGACGTGGAAGCCTTCCTTACCATCTACGAACGCACAGCAGAGCGGGAAAACCTACCAGCCAACCAGTGGGCGGAAGTGGTGGCTCCGTTTTTGGTTGGCGATGCCCAGAAGGCCTGTTTCGACCTCAGTCAGGAGGACGCCCGGGACTACCAGAGGCTCAAAGGTGAGATCCTTGCCCGGCTGGGGGTCAATACATACGTGAGGGCTCAGCGTGTGTTTTCGTGGGCCTATGTGGAGACCCGACCTGCCCGGTCTCAGGCTTATGACCTCCTGCAGCTGGTAAAGACTTTGTCCCCAGCCCAGATAGTGGAGAGGGTGGTGGTTGACCGGCTGGTGAGGACTCTGCCAGTCGCTATCCAACGTTGGGTGGGGCAAGGGGACACCGGCACCCTCGACCAGGTGGTCAGTTTGGTCGAGCGCTACTCGGCTACTCAGGACTTCATTCGAGACTCCGCCCCCTCTCGGCTGTCACGCCGATCCCTGCCAACCCAGGAGTCAGGAAAGGGGTCGCGTCCCTCTGCTGGGGACAGTCAGCACCGTACCCGTGCTGAAGTGGAACCCCGGAGTGAGAGTGGCAGGAAACCGGTTCCCTCCCAAACTGTCATAAGACCTAACAGTACCACCACCCTTAGGTGCTGGTGGTGTCAGGGGCTGGGACATGTGATTGCTAATTGTCCCCTGACTACGGAACCCATGGACTGCGGATATAACCGCCGGGTCTCAATGTACGCCCAGACCGTCTGCACAGTGAGCGCCGAATCCCGGGACAGTGAACTCCAACTATGCCAGGTACTGGTTAATGGGTACCCCACGGAGGCCTTCCTGGACTCAGGGAGCCTTGTGACTTTGGTACATGGGTCGTTGGTGGCAGGAGACAACCCCGGTGAACGGCCCGTTGGGGTTGTGTGTATCCATGGGGACCTCCGAGAGTACCCAACTGAGGAGGTAGTCCTGTCCACGCCGTGTGGAGAAATAAAACATGTGGTAGGGGTGGTAAAAACTCTTCCCTATGGGACTGTGTTGGGAAGAGACTTGCCCCTGTTCTGGACTCTGTGGAAAAACAAAATCCACTCTCCCCCGGTAAAATGTATTACAGGCATTGTACCCGACGAAACAGAGTCAGGGGAACCTGCCGTAGGGGTGTCCAACCTAGGGACAGAGTGTGACCCCGATAGGTTTCCCTTAGAGGTGCTGGCAGGAGAGGTCGAGGAGATTCCATCGATCCCCGAGCTGGAAGTGTCCCGGGCCACGTTTGGGACGGCTCAGCTACAGGATCCCACCCTGGCTCAGGCGCGGGAAAGAGTGTTAGAGGTAAATGGCGTAGCTCAACAGCCCGGTGCCGATACTGTATTTCCACGCATGGTAATCAACAGTGAGTTGCTCTATAGGATAGATAAGATCAGGGACGAGGTTGTGGATCAGTTAGTGGCACCTCATTCGTACCGTCGGGCGATTCTCGAGATGGCACACTCACACCTGCTGGGTGGACACTTAGGGGTAAAAAAGACGCTAGAACGTATCTTGCAGCGGTTCTTTTGGCCTGGGGTTTAGACGGAGGTCAAAAGGTACTGCGAATCCTGCCCCGAATGTCAGTTGACCACACCCACTGCAAGTTTCCGTAGCCCATTGGTACCTCTGCCAGTGATAGAGGTGCCTTTTGAACGGATTGCAATGGATTTGGTTGGACCCATTGTAAACTCCGCCCGTGGACACCAACATATACTGGTAGTCGTCGACTATGCCACTCGGTACCCGAAAGCTATACCACTACGCCACACCTCGGCAAAATTGATTGCACGGGAGCTGTTTGCCATGTTCTGTCGCCTTGGACTCCCCAAGGAGATCCTGACGGATCAGGGGACCCCCTTTATGTCCAAAGTGACAAGGGAACTATGCAAATTGATAAAAATTAAACAATTGCTCACCTCGGTGTACCACCCTCAAACCGACGGGCTAGTAGAACGGTTCAATAAAACCCTCAAGACCATGTTAAAAAAGGTGGTTTCTAAGGATGGAAGGGATTGGGACATGTTGTTACCCTATTTGATGTTCGCCGTCCGTGAGGTACCCCAGGCTTCCACAGGATTCTCTCCCTTTGAGTTATTGTACGGCAGACACCCTAGGGGTCTGTTGGACGTAGCCAAAGAGACATGGGAACAAGAGCCTACTCCGCATAGGAGCATAATTGAACACGTGGCTAGTATGCAGGACCGGATTGCGGCGGTCGTGCCCATTGTGAAAGAGCATCTGTTAGATGCCCAGGCAGCTCAGAGGCGCACATATAATAAAAGAGCCAGAGTCAGAACTTTTAACAAGGGTGATCGGGTGTTAGTACTGGTACCCACAGCAAAGAGTAAGTTCATGGCCAAGTGGCAAGGACCATATGAGATTCAAGAAAAAGTGGGGGAGGTAAATTACTGGGTGTATCAGCCCGGAAGGAGGAAACCTGAGCAGCTTTACCATGTAAACCTGCTAAAGCCTTGTAAAGATCGAGAGTGTTTAGTTACAGACGTCACCCCGGGCATAACACCAGAGAATTCTCCACCTTCAGCCAGGGAAGCATCCGAGGGGGAGGTCAGGATAAGTGATGCCCTCACTAAACAGCAGCGACGGGAGGCTCGCTCGCTGGTGCAGCACAATACCGACGTGTTCTCAGAGCTACCAGGTAGGACTACGGTTATCCAACATGACATTGTCACCGAACCTGGGGTACGGGTACGAATAAGACCGTACCAGGTACCCGAGGCCTGGAGGCAAGCCATCACGGCTGAGGTAAAACAAATGCTTCAGTTAGGCGTCATAGAGGAATCACGGAGTGAGTGGACCAGCCCCATCGTACTGATTCCAAAACCAGACGGATCATTACGCTTCTGTAACGATTTCCGGAAATTGAATGAAGTGTCAAAGTTTGACCTTTATCCAATGCCCAGGATGGACGAGCTCATTGAGAGACTGGGGCAGGCCCAGTACTTTACCACGCTCGATCTCACCAAGGGTTACTGGCAGGTACCTCTCACAGATTCGGCGAAGGAAAAGACCGCCTTCGTAACTCCAGAGGGTCTATACCACTATGTGGTCTTACCTTTTGGGTTACATGGGGCCCCGGCTACATTTCAGAGGTTGATGGACATAGTGCTCAAGCCTCATCAGGAGTACGTGTCCGCGTATCTAGATGATATTATCATCTTTAGCACCAACTGGCATACGCACCTATCACAGGTACAAGCAGTGCTGGATTCTCTCAGAGCCGCAGGGTTAACGGCAAACCCCAAAAAATGTGCGGTAGGGCTAGAGGAAGCCCGATATTTGGGGTATGTGATAGGCCGAGGAGCTATCAAGCTCCAAATCAATAAAGTTGAGGCCATAAAAAACTGGCCTAAACCGTCAAGTACAAAACAGGTGAGGGCGTTCCTTGGCATCCTTGGGTATTACCGCCGGTTTATACCTAATTTTGCTGGGCGAACGGCGGCCCTGACCAATCTCTTGAAGGGAAAAAAATTGGTAATGGTTTGGTGGAACCCTCAGGCAGAAGAAGCTTTTCAGTCCATGAAGTTGGCCCTGTGTGAACAGCCGGTCCTCATCAGCCCCAACTTCAGTGAAACCTTCATTGTACAGACAGATGCCTCGGAGGTAGGCCTAGGGGCGGTATTGTCACAAAAAGTGAATGGTGAAGAGCACCCGGTCACCTACTTGAGTAGAAAACTTGTCTCAGCAGAGAAAAACTATAGCGTGGTAGAGAAGGAGTGTGTGGCTATTAAGTGGGCCTTGGAATCACTACATTATTATTTACTCGGGCGTCAGTTCTGCTTGGTGACGGACCACTCACCTTTGGTATGGATGAGGAATGCCAAGGAGAGGAATGCGCGAGTCACCAGGTGGTTCCTGTCTCTGCAAAATTTCAGTTTTTCTGTAGAACATCGCCCTGGGGAGTTGCAAGCAAACGTGGATGCCCTCTCCCGGGCACCCTGTATGGTGGCAAATGTTCAACCCCACAAGTTTGAACAGAGGGGGGGGATATGTGAGGCAGTGACCGGGATCGTATACGAGGGACGTTATATATCCCCCAGAATGTGTACAGAGACCTATTAAATCCATTGGAGTGCATTGCAGTCACACACACAGCTGCGGCTGCAATGCAGGAATGAAGGTGAGCAAAGACCTGGTCAGACTACCTGGCTAAGGCAGATTAAGTAAAACCCGGCAGGGCCTTCATTTCTTGGAGGAGGTCACAGGAGGCAGTGGGGCGGCCTCCTCCCTCCAACCCGGGTTTTTCCAGTGGCTCTTGCCACAGGTCCTTTAAGACTCCTGCACTAACTATTAGTGTTGTTCTATGTCGCAACCTGCTTGGAGCACAGCAGGTTCGCTCAGCAGGACTGAGGGTGGCTGAACCACTGCCTGGGAAGGCTCTGCACCTGTCAGGCTCTGAGCGGCCCGGTGTGGCCCTTGTCCCCGGCAACCATTGTGTATGGACTTTCTGGTAACCCGGCTGCGAACCGGAGGACTCTCTGTTTACCCATGAGTTGCTGAAATAAAAGCTGTTTATGTTGGACTTGCTTGGGTCACTGCCTCAGTTACTGCATGGTGTGAACACCGCCGCCTTACAGTATTTATTGTTACTTCATATACACTTTGATGCCAGTGCATTTTTGGGTAAAATTATACGGTGTACGTATGTGTGTGTATTTGAGTATGTATACTCTTTATATTACGTGAATGACAAAGGTAAACAAATTGTGTGTATATCTTTATTGTACTTGTAATTTGTCATATGTTGTGTACTTAATGTGTAAGTAAGCTTTTATAAAAAATAATGTCTTTAACCAGTTTTTGTAACTTTTTCAGCACCAAAATAAAAATGGGTTAAATTATAAACTAAGACTGAAATCTTACAACGGGAAATGGAGTGAGATATTCCAAAAAAGTTGCATTTTGTGAAAGTTTCTATACATCCGGATAAGCAAAGTAGTCAACGTGAAATAAAAAAAAGGACAACTTATATGTGTAGAAAATAAGGCACAATTGCAAAGGAGAAAATTACTGCAGAAAAGTAGACAAACAGCAATCATGAATCAACACCTATGGGTCCGTAAACCGCTGTGCGTCTACTCAAGCAGGAGCTGAATGTATCTGCACAACAGTTTGACCATTCAGTGATCAGGGTTGCCAACTTTATTTTTATTTTTTTCTGAATACCTTCTCAAAAAATCAGACAGCCATCTTTTTTTACAGACCCGTAAGAAAACGATATTAAACCATTAGGATTTTAAGTTATTTATGACTACAAACCATAATTTTAATATGTAGACATCAGTTGCATTCATTGTAAAAGGTTGATAATTACAGGCATAATAATCTATATGAGTTTCTCCAGCTTCAAAAACAATTTTTTTTACGAATGGGGGAAAAAAAGTGCCCTGTTTTTACAGACTTTGTATTTTTACCTTTGTAATGGTTGAATAATTTTTTATCACTCAACGTGAGTCGGATCATCTTTCAAACCCATCAGCTTGGCTGGGATTCAGAAGGTGCACTGGGAAGAGACGGGGGATATTAGGATCCATCTCCCTTCAAGGAGTAAGTGCTGTCTTGTAGTGGTTCGCATATTCACAGTCCATTCTTGATTTCACAGTTGACGCTCCTGTTTTTTGTTGTAGACTATTTTTGTCCACACAGGGTCCAGAGTGAGGACAACTGGCTTATGGTAGCAGCAGGCTGGCTAAAAAGTTTGATCCGATTTATGTGAGTGGCATGGTTGCAACTCACACAGTGTAAGTATTTTTCCTCATAAGAGCTGTTTCAGATGTCCGTGATAATCGGTCCGATGTACGATCGCAATGGTATGGACTTGCCGCACATCTCCTGACCCGAGCTTTATATATTTCCATGAGGCTGTCACGCCCGGGTCAGGAGATGTGGGGCCAGTCTATGCATTACGATCCAACATAGGACCAATTATCACGGACATCTTAAACAGCCCTTACCCACATACTGTTAATTTTTTTTTCTTGTTTGTGTGTCCAGAGTCCATTCAGAAGCGCCTGAATAAAGCCCCTTTTTCTGTTTTCTATCCCTTTATTTTTAAGGACTGTCCGGGAGTTTCTGAACAGTTGATGACATTATCAATGACCTAAAAAGGGCTTTGGGCTTATAAAAACTGACATGTGAATAACGCCTTTCAGAGAAAGTTGTTGAAAAATTAATTGTTTGAACTCAATTTCGAAATAGTGAGGTCTGAAGTTGGCCATGACTTTAGTGTATCGAGACTTGCAACTATAACATAGGAAGACATTTGCATAGAGTATAGCAAGAAACAAACATGAAGGTAAGCGCTCACGTTCTAAGATTCTTTTATGATAAGGATTTTGTAACATTACTTTTCCCCATATGTTTCAATGGCTCTTCACATAAGTAGGATATATTGTGTATACAGAATATCAGGATATGTACTCACTACACCCTGTGGAATTGTTTTTGATGTGCAGGCAGCATTTTCACTCTTATTCTTACATCTATACATTTATAGGAAAATATGGCTTTTAAACAAACGTGCAACCAATGTATGACGGAAACTTCAATAGATCCGGGACTCAATAAATAACCGTGATCGTAGAGTGATATTTTGACACCTGACATTAAAAATTGCCTCATATTCTAGCTGCTTTTACCATTTTTCATCCTTTTTCATTTCTTATTTTTAAATTTCTCCAAGGAGAAGGTAGCGTTTTTCCTCCTTATCATTACTGAGGCACTTTGCACATTACTGGTTACCCCATAGTTGTCAAAGAAATGATGGCTTCAGTTATTCATCATTGTCCAGGAAATATTCCCAGGTATCACGGGAATTGCTTGCAGATGTTGCTGAAGCTGCTGTTATGCTTTCACATATATTCTTTACTCTATTTCCGAAGTCTCTGACACAATGCAACAACAAACATGGAAGATGCCTGTTGTCTCAAATGCATTATCGCACATTTGTAATGCCGTCCTGTAGCACAGGCATTCACTACAGACTGAGATAAATGTCTGTATATTGCTTGTTTTTCCACTGAATAACATTTTATCAACTCTACACATTTTTTGACATGCCATTGTGACATGTCACAAAATATCATCAGTACCGGTGTAAGCCGGGACAACCCCCGCATCACTCATGGTGCCATGTCAGGCTCATGGTGCCCTTCAGAGATCTTAAACTCTCCAAATCAATTCCTGAAAGCTTCAATACATGTATTCTTATAGGAATAATAATCGACTCACCTTATTCTCCATTATTTAAAAGCTAAAACAGTACAGACCAATTAATTATAGCAACTTATGGAGATGCCAGATTTTGAATCTCATCCTTGACACAGGTTCAATGACATGCTAAACATAAAAATGGTGGTCATGTAGAGACAACGTCATTTCAAAATCAAATTTGAAAAGGTGTAAATGCAGAAAATGTGTCTTTTATCTATACAATGTGAAGAATGAGGAATAAATTGGGACTTTATTACTGTCAGATTGTCAAATAATCTGTATTAATAGACATCATAAAAGTATATAAATGTAAAAAAAAATTACTTTACGGCTGGTCGTACACATGAGCTTGGTCCGGAGCATTCATGGATTTTCAATGGGGAGAGAAGAGAAAGCTGCTGTCAGACTCCTCTGGCAAGGGCTTATATGCATTAATAATGATAATCTTTATTTATATAGTGCCAACATATTCCGCAGCGCTTTACAATTCAGAGGTTCATATTCAACAGTCATAAGTAACATAGCTAAAGACAATACAATAATTAAAGCAAAAATAATGACGACCCTGCTTGTAAGAGCTTACAATCTACAATGAGGTGGGGGTGACACAAAGTACAGGGGCTTATTTACAATGATGGTCCAGCCATCTTGAGGGGATGAGGGATAGATAAAGGCTGCATGAGCTCATCATCAGCCAGTATTTGTAGTGCTTTTGGGTTCAGTGGAGTTTGATGGAGACTTATGTTTGGAGAAATAATGAATGGGCTATAAAAATATAAAAGGAACATGATAGGCCGCCCTTAACAGGTGTGTTTATAGGGAGCGCCTAAAACTGTGTAACTTGTGGTTTGTCCTAATTTCTTGGGGTAGAGCATTCCAAAGAATAGGTGCAGCTGGGGAGAAGTCTTGGAGCCAGGAGTGGGAGGTACATATTACAGCAGATGTTAGTCGCAAGTCGCTTGCGGAGCATAGAGAACGGGTAGGCCAATAAACAGAAATGAGGGAAGAGATGTAGGGTGGTACCGCACTGTGGAGAGCTTTGTGGGTGAGAACAAGCAATTTAGATTGGATCCTATAACGTATGGGCTGCCAGTGCAATGACTGTCACAGAGCGGAAGCATCTGAGTAACGATTAGCCAGATAGATGACCCTGGCTGCAGCATTAAGGATAGACTGTATTGAAAGCAAAAGGTTCAGGTGATGAATTTCCAGCTGCCGGAACCTTCTCTTTCCCAGCATCATCTAGGGAGAATTGGGAGGACCCCCTTTTACATAAGATGGTCGACCAGTCACTCTTAAATTGGTGGATTCTGAATACTTTCATCGCATGTGTACTGGTGCCTTAAAGGGATTTTCCGACAAATAAAGTACATTTAAATTAATAGTTGTTAGAATAATATTAATTTGGACAATTGGATGTGTTAAAAAATGTTCCTTTGCTGAGATAATCTTATAAATGTGCCCTTGCTGTGTACTGTGTAATGGCCGTGTCGCACCGTGCAGGAAAATGGTCTGATCATACCACAGCTCCTGGGCGGGGGGGGGCAAAAGAGTATACAGATAGGGCAACATGAGATCCTAGCTGATTCTTTCTGTGAGGTAAAACATGTTTTTGAAGAGGCAGGGAAATGTTTTGCCTAAGAAAAAGAATCAGCTGTGATCCCATGCTATATTGATGAGATTTTTTTTACTAGAGTGTACTAGAGTGGCTACATTATGGGAAGTGACATACCGGCTCTGGCATGCCAAGGTAAGGAGGCTTATTCGCAGTGCAATGTTCCTCTGGGAAATTTAATATGCAGATTGCCTCTTCAGAGAGAAAAAGGACTTGAACTCTATAGTGCCACCTATTGGAAGCAGCAATCCTACAAGTCACAATCAGCTCTTTAACCTCTTTACCCTCGAGGGTGGTTTGCACGTTAATGACCTTTTTAATTTTTATGCCCTTAAATCAAAGAGATATGTTACACAAAATAGTTAATAAATAACATTTCCCACATGTCTACTTTACATCAGCACAATTTTGGAACCAAAATTTTTTTTTAGTAGGGAGCTATAAGGGTTAAAAGTTGACCAGCGATTTCTCATTTTTACAACAAGATTTACAAAACCATTTTTTTAGAGACCACATCACATTTGATGTGACTTTGAGGGGCCTTTATGACAGAAAATACCCAAAAGTGACACCATTCTAATAACTGCACCTCTCAAGGTGCTCAAAACCACATTCAAGAAGTTTATTAACCCTTCCGGTGCTTCACAGGAATTTTTGGAATGTGGAAGAAAACAATGAACATTTAACTTTTTTCCCAAAAATGTTACTTTAGACGCAATTTTTTTTATTTTCGCAGGGGTAACAGGAAAAATGGACCCCAAAATGTGTTGTGCAATTTCCCCTGAGCATGTAGATACCCCATATGTGAGTAAAAACCACTGTTTGGGCGCACGGCAGGGCTCGGAAGGGAAGGAGCGCCATTTGACTTTTTGAATGTGAAATTTGCTTGAATAATTAGCGGACACCATGTTGCATTTGGAGAGCCCCTAATGTGCCTAAACAGTGGAAACCCCCCACAAGTGACACCATTTTGGAAACTAGACCCCTTAGGGAAGTTATCTAGATGTGTGGTGAGCACCCCGAACCCCCAGGTGCTTCACATAAGTTTATAACATTGAACTATAAAAATAAAATGTTCACATTTTTTCAACAAAAATGTTTTTCAGCCCCCAATTTTGCATTTTCATAAGGATAACAGGAGAAATTGCGCCATGCAATTTGTTGTGCAATTTCTCCTGAGTAAGCCGATACTCCCATATGTGGGGGAAAACCACTGTTTGGGTGCACGGCAGGGTTCGAAAGGGAAGGAGTGCCATTTGACTTTTTGAATGTAAAATTTGTTTGAATAATTAGCGGACGCCATTTTGCATTTGGGGAGTCCCTAATGTGTGTGCCTAAATAGTGGAAACCAACCCCCCTCCCCCCAGTGACTCCATTTTGGAAACTACACCCCTCCAGGATTTTATCAAGGAGTATAGTGAACATTTTGAACCCAGATGTACGACACAGAATTTGATAACATTAGGTCATCATATTGAATAAGTTGTCATTAGGGTGCTCGGGTATGCACCAAGTATCGCAGGTGCTCAAGTGACATGCTCGAGTCCCTGCCCCGCATGTTTCACGGTTATTAGACACCCAAAATAAACATGCGGGGATCGCTCGTGCATGGCATGCAATCCCCACGAGGTTTTTTGGGCTGTATAACAGCTGCAAAACATTTGGGGCAGAGACTCAAGCATGTCACTCGAGCACCCGTTATACTCAGTGCATACCCGATGCAAACTCAAGTAGCGAGCAACCCCAACCCTAACCTTAGCCCAACCCTAACCTTAGCCCAACCCTAACCCTAGCCCAACCCTAACCCTAGCCCAACCCTAACCCTACCCTAATCCTAGCCCAACCCTAACCGTAGCCCAACCATAACTCTACCCGTAGCCCAACCATAACCCTAACCCTAGCCCAACCCTAACCCTAGCCTAACCCTAGCCCAGCCCTAGCCCAACCCTAACCCTAGTCCAACCCTAACCCCAGCCCAACCCTAGCCCAACCCTAACCCGAACCCAACCCTAACCCTACCCTAACCCTAACCCTAGCCCAACCTTAACTCTAGCCCAACCATAACCCTAACCCTAGCCCAACCCTAACCCTAGCCCAACCCTAACCCTACCCCAACCCAAACCCTAGCCCAACCATAACCCTAGCACAACCCTAACCCTAGCACAACCCTAACCCTAGCACAACCCTAACCCAAACCCTAGCACAACCCTAACCCTAGCCCAACCCAAACCCTAGCCCAACCATAACCCTAGCACAACCCTAACCCTAGCACAACCCTAACCCAAACCCTAGCACAACCCTAACCCAAACCCTAGCACAACCCTAACCCTAGCACAACCCTAACCCGAGAGTTTATTTTGTACGCCATTCCTCGTGCGGTATAAGTGATTAGACTGCTTTATTCTACGGGTCGGTGCGATTACAGAGATACCAGATTCATATCGGGTTTTTATGATTGACAGCTGGCACACTAAAAGACGTATTTTTTTGCAAAGACTAGTTTATGCATCGCCATATTTTGAGAGCTATAATTTTTCCATATTTCGGCCGACAGAGTCATGTGATGGCTAGTTTTTTGCGGGACAAGTTGACGTTTTTATTGGTACTATTTTCGGGCACATGACATTTTTTGATCGCTTTCTATTCTGATTTTTAAAAGGTAGAATAATCAAAAAACAACAATTCAGGAATATTATATTTTGGCGCTTTTACACAATAAAAACTATTTTATAGAAAAAAGAATTGTTTTTGTATTGCTTTATTCTGAGAGCTGTAACTTTTTTATTTTTCGGTTGTTGGAGCTGTATGGCAGCTTGTTTTTTGCGGGACAAAATGACGTTTTCAGCGGTAACATTTTTATTTACATTCGTCTTTTTGATTGCGTTTCATTCCATTTTTTGTTTGGCGGTATGATGATAAAACATCGTTTTATGTTTCGTTTTTTTTTTTTTTTTTTTTTACCGTGTTCACTAAAGGGGTTAACTAGATGGACAGTTTTATAGTTCAGGTCGTTCCGGACGCGGCGATACCAAATATGTGTACTTTTAATGTTTTGTTTTTTTTATAAGATTATTTATTTATGAGTACAATATATTTTTATTTATTTATTTATTTATTTTTTATATTTTTTTTTAAAAAAAATTTCACTTTCTGATACTTTTGTTACTTTTACACTTTGTCCCACTATGGGACTTTCACTTTTTGCAGCCTGATCGGCTGTATAGCACAGTAATGCAGAACCATCCCTGTGCTATGCAGCCTGTCTGCGCTGCACAGGGAGAAGTTACTTTGGTCATGCACTGTGCATGACCAAAGCAACTTCCTGCCTCCTGGTGACCTGAATGTTGTCATGATGAAATCGGATCACCATGGCAACATCTGGGACCAGACTCAGACACCGCTGGACGCTGGCAGAGAAGGTAAGTATAGTGCTTACCTCCTCTTGCCACTGGAATTCTGCGATCAATTTCGATTGCAGCATTTCGGGGGTTAATGTGCAGGCAGCGGTGCGGGACCACTCCCAGCACATAGCACAGGATGTCAGCTGTAACAATCAGCTAACACCCTGCGGCGATCTCGCCTGCACGGCTTGTGTGCGGGCAAAATAGTCAGGGTGTACTAATATGTATGAGGCCCATAAGGCCCCAAGCACAGATACGTATTAGTACACCCTGGGCAAGAAAGGTGTTAACTAGTGATGAGCGAGCATGCTCGCCACTAGAGATGAGCGTTGTTCTACTCGAACTGTTCGCCAATCTCAAATTCGAGCTGTTTTGGGCGGTGTTCGAGCCGGTCGGCGAACACGAACAATTTGAGAAAAATTCGGCTGTTCGAGGTTATGTTCGATAACTGTTCGTGCACCAAAATCATAACTGGATTTTTTCTCAGTAATGATGAAAATTAATGTTAATACGCAGTTTGAGTGTACAGCGGGGCGGGGGGAGGGGCAGGGGATGGATCTCTGCAGGAACAATGAAGATCTCCATTTTTTTTTCTCTTTCCCGCATTTGCAGTGGGGAGGTGCAATCTGTCAGCCTATCAGCAGCGCACACACGGAGCGAAGTGCTTTTTTTCACACAAGCAAGGGCATGTGTGATTGGCAGTGTATGTCACATGTTCTTGCTCTATAAGACCAAGCCATTTTCCCCGTCGCCACCATTTTCTCACTGCTGCAGCTGCGTGTTAGACGGCACCGCTGTTGCTGTGTGTGCTATACCTTGTTAATTTCAAGCCAATTTTCGCACAAATATACAGATAGCTTGGGAGTAGGGAATAGTTGTGATTGCAGTCCTTTTAAGGACTAGGTTACAGCATTTCCTACGACTTTTATCAGGGAGGTCTGTGCTCTTAAATAGATAGGTTGTGGGAGTAAAGACTAATTGTAATTGGAGTCCTTTTCAGGACTAGGTTACATGAGTTCCTATCAGTTTTTGCCAGGCAGGTCTGTGCCAGTGCTGTGCAAGTTTTTTTCACAGCATTTGGCTGAATCTAGCAAAGCTAATCCTTTTTGGCCTATTGCAGAGTGTGTTAGTCAGTGGAGTAGCCTATCTGTGTTGCAAGATATAACACCTGTGTATGGAATACCAATTTTTTTACTGCACCTAGTGAAGTAAAATCTTTTGGGCATAGCATCATTCTATTTGTCCATCTATACTGACCTCCATCAGGTTGCAAACTGAATATAATTTTTTTCTGCATCTAGCTCTGAAAAAATATTTGGGCTTCTAGCGGTGTGTGGGACTTGGTCTATTAGTCCATCTATACTGACCTCCATCAGGTTGCAAATTAAAAATAATTTTTTTCTGCATCTAGCTCTGAAAAAATATTTGGGCTTCTAGCGGTGTGTGGGACTTGGTCTATTAGTCCATCTATACTGACCTCCATCAGGTTGCAAATTAAAAATAATTTTTTTCTGCATCTAGCTCTGAAAAAATATTTGGGCTTCTAGCAGTGTGTGGGACTTGGTCTATTAGTCCATCTATACTGACCTACATCAGGTTGCAAATTAAAAATAATTTTTTTCTGCATCTAGCTCTGAAAAAATATTTGGGCTTCTAGCGGTGTGTGGGACTTGGTCTATTAGTCCATCTATACTGACCTCCATCAGGTTGCAAATTAAAAATAATTTTTTTCTGCATCTAGCTCTGAAAAAATATTTGGGCTTCTAGCAGTGTGTGGGACTTGGTCTATTAGTCCATCTATACTGACCTCCATCAGGTTGCAAATTAAAAATAATTTTTTTCTGCATCTAGCTCTGAAAAAATATTTGGGCTTCTAGCAGTGTGTGGGACTTGGTCTATTAGTCCATCTATACTGACCTCCATCAGGTTGCAAATTAAAAATAATTTTTTTCTGCATCTAGCTCTGAAAAAATATTTGGGCTTCTAGCGGTGTGTGGGACTTGGTCTATTAGTCCATCTATACTGACCTCCATCAGGTTGCAAATTAAAAATAATTTTTTTCTGCATCTAGCTCTGAAAAAATATTTGGGCTTCTAGCAGTGTGTGGGACTTGGTCTATTAGTCCATCTATACTGACCTACATCAGGTTGCAAATTAAAAATAATTTTTTTCTGCATCTAGCTCTGAAAAAATATTTGGGCTTCTAGCGGTGTGTGGGACTTGGTCTATTAGTCCATCTATACTGACCTCCATCAGGTTGCAAATTAAAAATAATTTTTTTCTGCATCTAGCTCTGAAAAAATATTTGGGCTTCTAGCAGTGTGTGGGACTTGGTCTATTAGTCCATCTATACTGACCTCCATCAGGTTGCAAATTAAAAATAATTTTTTTCTGCATCTAGCTCTGAAAAAATATTTGGGCTTCTAGCGGTGTGTGGGACTTGGTCTATTAGTCCATCTATACTGACCTCCATCAGGTTGCAAATTAAAAATAATTTTTTTCTGCATCTAGCTCTGAAAAAATATTTGGGCTTCTAGCAGTGTGTCGGACTTGGTCTATTAGTCCATCTATACTGACCTCCATCAGGTTGCAAATTAAAAATAATTTTTTTCTGCATCTAGCTCTGAAAAAATATTTGGGCTTCTAGCGGTGTGTGGGACTTGGTCTATTAGTCCATCTATACTGACCTCCATCAGGTTGCAAATTAAAAATAATTTTTTTCTGCATCTAGCTCTGAAAAAATATTTGGGCTTCTAGCAGTGTGTGGGACTTGGTCTATTAGTCCATCTATACTGACCTCCATCAGGTTGCAAATTAAAAATAATTTTTTTCTGCATCTAGCTCTGAAAAAATATTTGGGCTTCTAGCGGTGTGTGGGACTTGGTCTATTAGTCCATCTATACTGACCTCCATCAGGTTGCAAATTAAAAATAATTTTTTTCTGCATCTAGCTCTGAAAAAATATTTGGGCTTCTAGCAGTGTGTGGGACTTGGTCTATTAGTCCATCTATACTGACCTCCATCAGGTTGCAAATTAAAAATAATTTTTTTCTTCATTTATCTCTGAAAAAATATTTGGGCTTCTAGCAGCGTGTCGGACTTGTTCTATTAGTCCATCTATACTGACCTCCATCAGGTTGCAAATTAAAAATAATTTTTTTCTGCATCTAGCTCTGAAAAAATATTTGGGCTTCTAGCAGTGTGTGGGACTTGGTCTATTAGTCCATCTATACTGACCTCCATCAGGTTGCAAATGAAAAATAATTTTTTTCTTCATTTATCTCTGAAAAAATATTTGGGCTTCTAGCAGCGTGTGGGACTTGTTCTATTAGTCCATCTATACTGACCTCCATCAGGTTGCAAATTGAATATAATTTTTTTCTGCATCTAGCTCTGAAAAAATATTTGGGCTTCTAGCGGTGTGTGGGACTTGGTCTATTAGTCCATCTATACTGACCTCCATCAGGTTGCAAATTAAAAATAATTTTTTTCTGCATCTAGCTCTGAAAAAATATTTGGGCTTCTAGCGGTGTGTGGGACTTGGTCTATTAGTCCATCTATACTGACCTCCATCAGGTTGCAAATTAAAAATAATTTTTTTCTGCATCTAACCCAGCCAATAGTTTTGGCCTAATACCACAGTTTGGCCACTCAGCTCTGCTCGGTTACCATCCATTGTTTTTTTGTGCAAACAACTCCAGAGTTGTGAATTAGTTAACCACCAAAATGAGTGGAAAAAGGCCTGCTGCTGGTGGAAAGGGGAATAGGCGTGTTGGGAAGGGGAAAAAAGGTTGTGTCCGTGGGGTAGGTGCAGAAGAAAGACCATCTTCCAGCCAAACTAAAATGTCTACTTCTTTTAGCGGACAATGTGATAAGATCCCTTTCTTACGGCCACGCCAATCGCTACAAATTCCAGATGAGGCACAAAAACAGCAGGTGCTTCAACGGATATCAAGTGCTCCTTTAAGTGGGCTCTCCTCCACATCAACTTCAACATCACAAATACTCCAGTCCTCAAAGGTGTCACCCAAATCGCACTTGCTTCCTCACAGCTCCCAAATCTCCAGCTGCCCGTCTGAGTATGAGGTAGAACAGATGGTTGAGTCTGCAGAGCTGTTTACTCATACTATAGCCTGGGAATCAGAGGTCGACTCCAGCGCTTCTGTGAATCCAGACGAGGAAATGATCTGCACTGATGCCCAGAATCTTTATGAGTCGGATCCAGGACCAGACGCAGAAGGTTCTGACCATAATGTAGACCCTCATTCCCAAACTGTAACTCCTGTTGGTGGAGACAATGAGGAAGACGATGATAAGACTCAAATACCTGATTGGAGCGACAACTTTAGTTTTTTGTCAGGGCAGGAACAGGTTGGCTCTGAGGACGACGGGTGTGATAACGCACAGGGTGATGATGATGAGGTCGGAGATCCCACTTACTGTCAACCCACAGTCAGCCAAGAGATGAGGTCAGCAGAGGAGGTGGAGGAAGATGCTAGTGACGACGAGGTCAGGTTGCGCCTTCCTGGACAGAGACGTAGTACTGGAAGCACGTCAACAACTGCATCCTCAAACACAACTCTGCCTCTCACCACAAGTCGTGGTGGCTCTTCAGGTCGCATGGGTGCTAAGCCTTGCATAGCCTGGGCATTTTTTCAGATCGATAAAGATGACCCAACTCGTGTTATCTGTAACATTTGTCAGCAAAAGCTAAGTAGAGGCCAAAAAATACATAGTTTGAGTACTTCATGCATGAACCGGCACATGGACATGAAGCATAAGTTGCAGTGGGAAGCTCAGTGTGCTACAATGCGGTCTAGCCGGCCGGGCCAACCACCGTCTGCCATATCTTGTGCATCCGCGGCCTCTTCATCCTCTGTGACTGGGGGGACAGCAGTCACACCTGTTTTGGGGCGCAGACCTGCCACCTCTTTACCCGCAACAGCCAGCGTGATTGGCAGGTCATCATTTTCTTTGGAGGTGGTAACACCAGCTGGTCTTGAGCGCTGTCCGACATCGATAGCACCACCTTTGGATCAAGGCAACCTAACATGTCCGCCTGCATCTTCCTCACAGACCGGCAGTTTGCCGGGGACACCCTTATCAACCCCGTCTAAGCACAATAGCCAGCCCTCGGTCCCTCAGATGTGGACAAGTAAAAGACCATTTCCTCCTAGCCATGAGAAAGCTAAGAGGTTGAATTTCACCATCTGCAAGCTCTTGGCTACAGAAATGCTGCCTTTCCGCCTGGTGGACACAGAGGATTTTCGAGACCTTATGTCCGTCGCAGTGCCCCAGTACCAGATGCCCAGTCGGCACTACTTCTCAAAGAAAGGTGTGCCTGCGCTCCACCAGCATGTCGCACACAACATCACCGCTTCTTTGAGAAACTCTGTGTGTGACAGGGTGCATTTCACCACAGACACTTGGACGAGTAGGCATGGACAGGGGCGTTACATGTCGCTGACTGGGCACTGGGTAACTATGGTGACAGCAGGACAAGGGGCTGCTGTCCAAGTCTTGCCGTCCCCACGAGTTGTGCGTCAATCCTCTTTATGTCAAAGTTCCACCACTGCTTCTGCCTCCTCAACCTCCTCTCGGTCTTCCACCTGCACCCAAAGCCTGTCTGGTCATGCCACAAGCTTTCTAACTGCGCAGAAGGGATCCTGCACACCTCCTTACTATGCTGGCAGTAGGGCTCAACGTCATCAGGCGGTTTTTACATTGAAATGTCTGGGAAATGTGAGTCACACAGCTGAGGAGTTGTGGTCAGCTCTGGAGAACCAATTTCATGAATGGTTGTCTCCACTGGACCTGAAACCAGGGAAGGCCGTGTGCGACAATGCTGCAAACCTGGGTGCGGCCCTTCGCCGGGGCAATGTCACACACGTGCCTTGTATGGCTCACGTGTTGAACCTGGTTGTCCAGCAATTTTTAGCCCACTATCCCAGACTAGATGGCCTTCTGCAGAGGGCACGGTCGCTGTGTGCTCACTTCCGCCGTTCGCATCCCGCAGCTCAGCGACTTACATCTCTACAGAAGTCGTTGGGCCTGCCACTTCACCGGCTAAAATGCGATGTGCCTACCCGGTGGAATTCAACTCTGCACATGTTGCAGCGACTGTGGCAGCACTGACAAGGCCTGGTGCAATACGTTCTGACGTATAGCCTGGGCCAACGAGATTCAGAGGTGGGGCAAATCACGCTGGAGGAGTGGTCTCAGATCAGGGACCTATGCACCCTTCTGCACAGTTTTGAAATGGCGACAAAGATGTTTAGTGCTGACGATGCCATTATCAGCATGACTATTCCGGTGATTTACATGCTGGAGCACATGTTAAACAGAATTCGGAGTCAGGTGGTGGCACAAGAGGAGGTGGAGGAAGTAGAGGAGGAGGAGTTGTATGCGGAAGGGCTAACATCTGCAAGGTCCAGACGGTCGGCAGCACCAAGGCGGCAGGCATGTGAGGGTGGGGGAGATGGTTTTACCAGGGCGCATGGTAGCAGCCAAACTAGTGAGGAAGGTGCAGGAGCCCAGGAAGAAGTGGAGGACGAACTGATGGAAGACTCATCAGATGAGGGAGACCTTGATCACATTTCTGTTGTGCGAGGTTGGGGGGAGAGGACAGAGGAAGGAAGCATGATTGTTACCTCGCCACCAACACAACAGGGACTTGGTGCTCCTGGATGCGCAACACACATGAGTCCCTTCTTGCTGCACTACCTGCAACATGACCCTCGAATTGTGAGAATTAGAAATAATCCTGACTACTGGGTTGCCACACTGTTAGATCCCCGGTACAAAAGTAAATTTGCAGAAATTATTCCTGCCATAGAAAGGGATGCACGCATGCAGGAGTATCAGCAGAGACTGTTGCAGAATCTTACATGTGCTTTTCCACAAAATACCAGTGGTGCACGTAGTGAATCTCACAGTTCCAACTTGCCAACCGTGGGACCGTCAAGTGTTCAGCACTCAAACCGTGACAGAACCACAGTATCTGCTGGTAACATCAATTTTGCGGAATCATTTCACCACTTTTTTAGCCCATCCTTTGCAAGGCCACAGGAGACAAGAAGTCTGACACATAGTCAACGCCTAGAGACGATGGTACAGGAGTATCTCCAAGTAAACATTGAAGCCACGACTGTGTCACTGGACCCTTGCTCTTTTTGGGCTTCCAATCTGGATAAATGGCCGGAGCTAGCCACTTACGCCTTGGAGATCTTGTCATGCCCCGCAGCCAGCGTTCTGTCTGAACGTGTGTTCAGCGCTGCTGGTGGTGTGCTGACAGATAAGCGCACGCGGCTCTCCACTGATAATGTAGACAGACTCATGTTCATAAAGATGAACAAATCATGGATCCGAAACGACTTTTCTACCCCTGTGTCATCCTGGGGAGAGTAAAAGCTTGATGATTGGTTAAAATCACCCTACCAACCGTTTTAAGCTTTCAAATTACTAATCATGTTTATCTGTATCTTGACTGGAAAATAATTTGGGCTTTGTAGCAGTGTGCAGCACTGATCCTATTAGGCCATCTATACTAAAGCTTCACCAGATTTAAAATTAAAAATAATTTTTAGCTGCATCTAGCCCGGAAAATAATTTTGGGGCTCCGAGATGCGCAAGGCACATAAGTGCCTTCTTGCTGCACTACCTGCAGCATGACCCTCATATTGTCAGAATTCGAAGTAATCATGACTACTGGGTTGCCACACTCTTAGATCCCCCAAACTTTTCGATCAACCTTTTCATTTTAATAAAGACCAAAAAAATGGTCATTTTTGAAATTATAAGCAATAGCAGGTTGTTAGAAACTGAAATCAAACAGTTTTCAACTCAAAACTTTATTCTAGGTGATGTTACATTTTCACATAGGACCCCTTGTTCGAAAGGAGCTTCTGAACTCTCTCGTCCATTGAATTTGTCAGGTTTTGGATGGTTTCTGCTTCAATTGTTTTGCATGAGGACAGAATACCCTCCCAGAGCTGTTGCTTAGATGTGAACTGCCTCCCGCCATCATAGACACTCCTTTCAATGATGCTCCAAAGGTTCTGAATGGGGTAGAGGTCAGGGGAGCATGGGGGTCACACCATAAGTTTGTCCCCTTTTATGCCCATATCAGCCAGAGATGCAGATGTTTTATGTGCAGCATGAGATGGTGCATTATCATGCAGAAAAATGATCTTGCTGTGAAATACACGGTTCTTCTTCTTGAACCATGGCAGGAAGTGCTGTTTGAGAAAATCCACATACATTATGGAGTTCATCTTTAGCGCCTTCATGGATCCTAAAGGGGCCGACAATCTCTCTCCCCATGATTCCAGCCCAAAACATTACTCCACCTCCTCCTTGTTGGCGCTGTAGCCGTGTTTGCGTGGGGTGTCCATCAACCAGCCATCCTCCACTCCATCCATCTGGACCATCGAGCGCTGCACGGCACTCATCCGTGAACAAAACAGTTTTGAAATCAGTCTTCATGTAATGTTTGGCCCACTGGAGCCGTTTCTGCTTGTGTGAAGTGGATAGAGGAGGTCGACAGGATGGCGCATGCACAGCTGCAAACCTCTGAAGGACCCTGCATCTTGTTGTTCGGGGGACGTTGGAGGCACAAGCAGCTTCAAAAACTTGTCTGCTGCTATGACAAGGCTTTTTTGCCGCTGCTCTTTCAACCTGACGTAATTGCCTGTAGGAAAGAGTCCTCAATTTGCCCTTATCAGCACGCACACGTGTGTACTGTGAATCAGCTACATACTTCTTGATTGCCAAGACACTTCATCCTGATCATCGCACAATGTTGATTGTAGTCATGCCTTGACCTAAACACTCCACAATTTGTTGCTTCTCAGCAGCCGACACATCCTTTTTCTTTCCCATTTTGGCAGAAAATGTAGGCTGCTTAATAATGTGAGAGAGCCTTCTTAAGTAGTCTTGCCTTTCATTGGACACACCTGCCAAACTAATTAGCACAGGTGTCTGCAATTGCTTACAGTGATATAAAGAGCCCTGACACACATCACCATCAATGAGTTTAACTGACAAACAAATTCTTCCCTTATCACTCCTAAACACTTTTTGTATAATAATTTGGAACGCAGTGTACATGTGCTTTTCCACAAAACACCAGTGGTTCACGTAGTGAATCTTACAGTTCTAACTTGCCAACCGTGGTCTGTATGGAGTTGTTCAATAAAGGGCCCAAAATTAAGATAACATAGATGGGAGAGGTCTCTATGAATAGGAATTCCTAAGTATTTGATACCCTGTGAGGGCCAGGCAAAGGGAAAGTTGGACTGGATGGAATCCTATATGGATTTGGGGAGGGAGACATCGAGGGCCTCAGACTTCGCTGCATTGATTTTAAAATTTTACCATGTAACAAAGTGATCTATTTCAGCCATAACAGCATGGATGGATATATGTGATTGAGTGATATATACTAGGACATCATCAGCAAATAGAGAGCACTTGTACTCGGTGCCTCCCACCTCAATCCACCTAATATTGGGGTTATGGCGAATTGATGAGAGCAGGTGCTCCGTCACTAGGATGTATAAGAGAGGGGACAGAGGACATCACTGCCTTGTCCCATTGGTGATTGTGAAAGGTGATGAAAATGTTCTGACGCACCCCCTGGGCCTTGGGACACCCGGAGCCGGACCCTTTTTGGTGGATGCTGGTGGTTGTAGTCTTCGTGGCGGCGACCCAGTTCCGTGGCTCAGGGCGGTCAAACCAGTGGCGGAACTATTTATGTGGTTTTCATGTTTAAATGTCCGACTACGCCACCCGTGGATTGCGGTCAGAGTGAACCGCCGTTACAGGGCAGACCGCTAAGGCTGGTGTTGTGGGTGCAGCAGAGCGTAGCATAACTCCCCACGGGAGGAGTATAGCCTCAGGGCAGTGTATGCGGAGGATGGGGGTGATGGTGCAGGGCAGCAGCAGTAACGACACGGAGTCAGTGATGCAGTTCAGGGCCTTTACTCACAGTTCTTATTATCCAGACCACGTCTGCAGGTAACGGCTGCCCACGTCGTACTGTGCTCACCAGGTGAGGGGCTCAGACAACTCCCAGATAACTTTGGAGCACTTCACAGGATCCCCTTTGTGTGTCCTTTGTCTGGCCTTTCTTACCAACACTTCTGTCCGGCTGCCTCGGGCCTCCTCTTGGTAAACTTGGCGCCAGTTTCCCTGACCCTATGTGGTGCCTTCCTAGCGGGTGTAGCGAGGGGCTGCGCCACATAAAATGTCAGAGCCTCCGGTTTCTAGCTGAGGGTCGTTTCCTGCCTCCACTAGTTCGGGGACCGGTCTCCCCCTTTGGCCTGACCCCTCCACGCAGGTGGATTCGGGCGTGCGGTGGCGACTCGCCCGTCCGCACCCCTGGGATCCCTTCATTCCTCGTTCCTGGAGCCTTCTCCGCTCCTCTTCCTTCCTTCTCCCTCTTCCAGGCCTGGGCCTCTGTTACTAGGCCCGCCTCCGGAGCAGAGCTCATGCAGAGCCCCTGCTCCCTGCCACTTCTGCTCAGACTTCTCTGCACTGAACTAAGATGGTGCCCACCTTTTATACTCCCTTCTCAATGCACCCAGGAACTGCTTCCTCCCTGCTCCTGCACTACAGGGTTCCCCTTCCTCAGTGTTCCCTCCCCCCACTCCAGCCAGGGACAGGGACTGTCGTGCCCATCTCAGGGGCATATTGGTCGCCCTGCCCCACGGCAATGTGGTGTAATGCATGCAGGTGTCGGGTCCTGATCCACACTCCATCCTTACCTGAGAGTGAGATATCACACCTCTGGGTGAGGTGCAATATGTCTTTAGCAACCGAGCCCTCAGGGTGCTACAGTTCCATTTATCTTCAGCCTAGGTGACGTATTGCGATACAGGGCCGTGATTTTGGCTATAAAAGGGTCCCCTAGACCCCTACCCCAAGCTTTTTAAGAGAATCATATATGGCGTGCCAGGAGACTCTATGGAATGCTTTCTCAGCATCCAACGAGAGTATCTAATTACAAATTTTTAACTGCATCTAGCCCAGGAAATACTTTGTGCCTAGTAGCAGTGTCTGCTAGTAAGCGGATTATCCCGGCTGTTAAGCAAGCTGCACCACCTGTAGTTTAGACACTTAATTTTTTCAAAGGAAATGCTTCGGGACCATGGGATACTTAGTGAAGAGCATCAGGAGGCACCCCAAGGCATAGGGGCTGGGACTGGCAGTAGGATGCCTTGCGGTGGACAGCCGAGCTCGATCCTTATAAAAGCTTTTTAACTGCAGCAGCTTTAGTGGACGCTACTGGAGCTGGAATTACCGCGGCTGCTGGCATGAGACTTGCCCTCCAATAGATCCTTGTAAATGGATTTAAAGTGTATTCATTCAAATTAGAGAGACAATTTAAATTAAAAAGCTTAGAGCTGCCTCCACCACAGGGGGGCTCGCTCGACCCACCAGCGGACAGGCACCAGTATTGGGAGAGGGGGGCTGGCCGTCAGGGTTCACCGCGGCTCTGGCACAAACCCGGCGACACGGAGGTGGCACGGGCAGGAGCGGACTGGCCGTGTCGGCTTCTCACTTTTTGGATTTTAGAAGGGCATGACATGCCTATATCTGTGTCTCCCCCTCCTTTTACTCCTCCACCTCTTTTATTTTCGCATGACTATATGTACTTGTCACTTTTCCATGTGTTAGTTATGTCTTCTGAGCAGTTTGTCAGCTTTTGGACACCTTTGAAGGTGTTTTCTATGTGTTTTTGTTTGCCTGCCATTGGTTTTAACGGTGTTCGAAGGTGTTCGACGAACAGTTCGACGAACAGTTCGGCGAACACACGGGTGTTCGACGAACCGAACTCGAACACTACGGGGGTGGCTCAACACTACTCGCCACTGCTCGGTACTCGCCCAAGCATCTCAGTACTCGAGATGCTCGGAGCTCGCCGAGTACTTGCGCAATGCTAGGGCGGGAGCTCGGGTCCCCGTCCTGCATGTCTGGCGCTATTTAGAGAACCAATCATGCAGGGATTGTCTGCCACTCACTGTAATGCCATAGCCATGGTGGTTGTGGCATTACAGTGATTGCCCAAATCGATGGGAACAGTGCTCACAGTGAAACATGAAAAGCCGGCAATTCAGCAACGGCATACACCGGTACCCGACAATTTAGAACAGAAAGAATAGAGCATCACACATAGATTAGATAGATAGAAACATGTCCGCCACATATATAATAAGTACAGTGACAGTGTTGGTTACTGTACTTATCATTTAGTGTTAAAGGATTTATTAAAAAAATAATAGTGTTTTCATGCACCTGTCTCTTTAAAAAAGCCAGCCGGCAATTCATCATTGGTACCCGACAATTTAGAACCGAAAGAATAGAGCATCACACATAGATTAGATAGATAGAAACATGTCAGTCACATATATAATAAGTACAGTGGTAGTGTTGGTTACTGTACTTGACATTTAGTGTTAAAATAAAGGATTTATTAATAAAAAAATTGGCGTGGGGTTCCCCATAATTTTAGTCTCTAGCGGAGGATAAGCAGACGGCTGGGGCAGATGTTTGAAGCCTGGGAAGGGGGTAATACCCACAGAGCTTCCCAGGCTACTAATATCAGCCCCCAGCTGAATACCTAGCCTTTACTAGCTATTAAAATGGGGGACCCCCCCAAAAAAATGACGTGGGGTCCCCCCTATTTTAATAGCTAGCAAAGGCTAGTCAGACAGCTGGGGGCTGATATTAATAGCCCAGGAAGGGTGCCATGAATATTGGCCCCCTCCCAGGCTAGAAACACCAGCTGTCAGCCGCCCCAGAAATGGCGCATCCATAGGATGTTCCAATTCTGGCACTTAGCCTCGCTCTTCCCACTGCCCTGTAGCGGTGGCAGTGGGGTAATAGGGTTGGGGTTGATGTCAGCTTATAATGCCAGCTGACATTAAGCCTAGGTTAGTAATGGAGAGGCGTCTATAAGACACCCCCATTACCCCATAGTCAAAGTTAAAAAAAACACAAACACCCAGAATAAAGTCCTTTAATTGAAATAAAGACACATTCCTTTAATGTTCTAAATTAAACCCTACTTACCGTATCGCCCATTCCAGCTGAAGCCAATGTATTCTGCAATAAAAGTAAAATATTGCATGGCAAGCTGGACGGCAGCGTTCTGCTGCGCTCCAGCCTGTCATGTCAATGTAGCAGAGCTGAAGCTGTCCTGGGAACCATGGAAAGGTAAGGATGAGATTGGTTTATTATTTTATTTTTATTGCAGGAGATCGTTGGCTTCAGCTGGAATGGGCGATACGGTAAGTAGGGTTTAATTTAGAACATTAAAGGAATGTGTCTTTATTTCAATTAACCCCTTAAGCCCCGCGGGTGGTTTGCACGTTAATGACCGGGCCAATTTTTACAATTCTGACCACTGTCACTTTATGAGGTAATTACTCTGGAACGCTTCAACGGATCCCCCTGATTCTGAGACTGTTTTTTCGTGACATACTGTACTTCATGACTGTGGAAAAATTTCTTCGATATCACTTGCGTTTATTTGTGAAAAAAACGGAAATTTGTCGAAAATTTTGAAAATTTTGCAATTTTCAAAATTTGAATTTTTAAGCCCTGAAATCAGAGCGATATGTCACACAAAAGAGTTAATAAATAACATTTCCCACATGTATACTTTACATCAGCACAATTTTGGAACCAAAATTTTTTTTTGTTAGGGAGCTATAAGGGTTAAAAGTTGACCAGCGATTTCTCATTTTTCCAACAGAATTTACAAAACCATTTTTTTAGGGACCACATCACATTTGAAGTCACTTTGAGAGGTCTTTATGACAGAAAATACCCAAAAGTGACACCATTCTAAAAACTGCACCCCTCAAGGTGCTCAAAACCACATTCAAGAACTTTATTAACCCTTCAGGTGCTTCACAGGAATTTTTTGAATGTGGAAGAAAAAAATGAACATTTAACTTTTTTCACAAAAATGTTACTTTAGACCCAATTTTTTTTATTTTCACAGGGGTAACAAGAAAAAATGGACCCCAAAATTTGTTGTGCAATTTCCCCTGGGCACGCAGATACCCAATATTTGGGGAAAAAACACTGTTTGGGCGCACGGCAGGGCTCGGAAGGGAAGGAGCGCCATTTGACTTTTTGATTGTAAAATTTGCTTGAATAATTAGCGGACGCCATGTTGTGTTTGGAGAGCCCATGTGTGCCCAAACTTTGGAGCTCCCCCACAAGTGACCCCATTTTGGAAACTACACCCCCCAAGGCACCTTTCTAGATGCATAGTAAGCACTTGGAACCCCCAGGTGCTTCACAAATTGATTCGTAACAATGAAAAAGTGAAAAAAAAGACACTTTTTCATTTTTATGAATCAATTTGTGAAGCACCTGAGGGTTCCAAGTGCTCACAATGCATCTAGATAGGTGCCTTGGGGGGTCTAGTTTCCAAAATGGGGTCACTTGTGGGGGAGCTCCAATGTTTGGGCACACAGCGGCTCTCCAAACGCAACATGGTGTCGCTAACAATTTGAGCAGATTTTCCGTTAAATTTGTTAGAGGACACCATGTTGCATTTAGAGAGTCCCTGTGTGCCCAAACATTGGAGCTCCCCCACAAGTGACCCCATTTTGGAAACTACACCCCCCAAGGCACCTATCTAGATGCATAGTGAGCACTTGGAACCCCCAGGTGCTTCACAAATTGATTCGTAACAATGAAAAAGTGAAAAAAAAAACACTTTTTCATTTTTATGAATCAATTTGTGAAGCACCTGGGGGTTCCAACTGCTCACTATGCATCTAGATAGGTGCCTTGGGGGGTCTAGTTTCCAAAATGGGGTCACTTGTGGGGGAGCTCCAATGTTTGGGCACACAGGGACTCTCTAAATGCAACATGGTATCCGCTAACAAATTGAATGGAAAATCGGCTCAAATTGTTAGCGGACACCACATTGCGTTTGGAGAGCCCCTCTGTGCCCAAACTTTGGAGCTCCCCCACAAGTGACCCCATTTTGGAAACTAGACCCCCCAAGGCACCTTTCTAGATGCATAGTGAGCACTTGGATCCCCCAGGTGCTTCACAAATTGATTCGTAATAATGAAAAAGTGAAAAAAAAAACACTTTTTCATTTTTACGAATCAATTTGTGAAGCACCTGGGGGTTCCAAGTGCTCACTATGCATCTAGAAAGGTGCCTTGGGGGGTATAGTTTCCAAAATGGGGTCACTTGTGGGGGAGCTCCAATGTTTGGGCACACAGGGACTCTCTAAATGCAACATGGTATCCGCTAACAAATTGAATGGAAAATCGGCTCAAATTGTTAGCGGACACCACATTGCGTTTGGAGAGCCCCTCTGTGCCCAAACTTTGGAGCTCCCCCACAAGTGACCCCATTTTGGAAACTAGACCCCCCAAGGCACCTTTCTAGATGCATAGTGAGCACTTGGATCCCCCAGGTGCTTCACAAATTGATTCGTAATAATGAAAAAGTGAGAAAAAAAACACTTTTTCATTTTTACGAATCAATTTATGAAGCACCTAGGGGTTCCAAGTGCTCACTATGCATCTAGATAGGTGCCTTGGGGGGTCTAGTTTCCAAAATGGGGTCACTTGTGGGGGAGCTCCAATGTTTGGGCACACAGGGACTCTCTAAATGCAACATGGTATCCGCTAACAAATTGAATGGAAAATCGGCTCAAATTGTTAGCGGACGCCACATTGCGTTTGGAGAGCCCCTCTGTGCCAAAACTTTGGAGCTCCCCCACAAGTGACCCCATTTTGGAAACTACACCCTCCAAGGCACCTTTCTAGATGCATAGTGAGCACTTGGAACCCCCAGGTGCTTCACAAATTGATTCGTAATAATGAAAAAGTGAAAAAAAAAACACTTTTTCATTTTTATGAATCAATTTGTGAAGCACCTGGGGTTCCAAGTGCTCACTATGCATCTAGATAGGTGCCTTGGGGGGTCTAGTTTCCAAAATGGGGTCACTTGTGGGGGAGCTCCAATGTTTGGGCACACAGGGACTCTCCAAATGCAACATGATATCCGCTAACAATTTGAGCCGACAATTTGTTAGCGGATATCATGTTGCATTTGGAGAGTCCCTGTGTGCCCAAACATTGGAGCTCCCCCACAAGTGACCCCATTTTGGAAACTAGACCCCCCAAGGCACCTATCTAGATTCATAGTGAGCACTTGGAACCCCAGGTGCTTCACAAATTGATTCATAAAAATGAAAAAGTGTTTTTTTTTTCACTTTTTCATTTTTACGAATCAATTTGTGAAGCACCTGGGGGTTCCAAGTGCTCACTATGCATCTAGAAAGGTGCCTTGGGGGGTCTAGTTTCCAAAATGGGGTCACTTGTGGGGGAGCTCCAAAGTTTGGGCACAGAGGGGCTCTCCAAACGCAATGTGGTGTCCGCTAACAATTTGAGCCGATTTTCCATTCAATTTGTTAGCGGATACCATGTTGCATTTAGAGAGTCCCTGTGTGCCCAAACATTGGAGCTCCCCCACAAGTGACCCCATTTTGGAAACTAGACCCCCCAAGGCATCTATCTAGATTCATAGTGAGCACTTGGAACCCCAGGTGCTTCACAAATTGATTCATAAAAATGAAAAAGTGTTTTTTTTTTCACTTTTTCATTTTTACGAATCAATTTGTGAAGCACCTGGGGGTTCCAAGTGCTCACTATGCATCTAGATAGGTGCCTTGGGGGGTCTAGTTTCCAAGATGGGGTCACTTGTGGGGGAGCTCCAATGTTTGGGCACACAGGGGCTCTCCAAACGCAACATGGCGTCCGCTAACAATTTGATCCGATTTTCCATTCAATTTGTTAGCGGACACCATGTCGCGTTTGGAGAGCCCGTGATGTGCCTAAACAGTGGAGCTCCCCCACAAGTTTCCCCATTTTGGAAACTATACCCCTCAAGGATTTTATTAAGGTGTATAGTGAACATTTTGAACCCAGAGGTACGGCACATTATTTGTTTACATTAGGTCATCATATTGAATAAGTTGTCATTATTCTTGAGCGCAAGTGCTCGCTACTTGAGTTTGCATCGGGTACTCAGGTATGCACCATGTACAGCGTGTGCTCGAGTGACATGCTCGAGTCCCTGCTCCGCATGTTTCACGGTTATTAGACACCCAAAAAAAAACATGCGGGGATCGCTCGTGCATGGCAGGCAATCCCCGTAAAGTTTTTTGGCCGCAAAGCATATGGGGCAGAGACTCGAGCATGTCACTCAAATACCCACGATACTCAATGCATACCAGAGCACCCGATGCAAACTCAAGTAGCGAGCACTTGCTCTCAACACTAGTCGCCATATCGTCATCTTTTTCTCTTACTTTTGAAAAAAATCCCAACCCCAGCCCTAACCCTAGCACAACCCTAGCCCCAGCACAACCCTAGCCCCAGCACAACCCTAGCCCCAGCACAACCCTAGCCCCAAACCCAGCCCTAACCCTAGCCCAATCCTAACCCAAGAGTTTATTTTTGACGCCGTTCCTTGTGCGGTATAAGTGATTAGACGACTTTATTCTTCGGGTCGGTGTGATTACAGCAATGCCAGAATCATATGGGGTTTTTATGACTGACAGCTGTCACACACTAAAAGACGCATTTTTTGTAAAATCTAGTTTTTGCATCGCCATATTTTGAGAGCTATAATTTTTCCAGATTTTGGCAGACAGTCATGTGATGGCTCGTTTTTTGCGGGATGACTTGACGTTGTTATTGGTGCCATTTTCAGGCACGTGACATTTTTTGATCGCTTTCTATTCCGATTTTTGGGAGGCAGAATAAACAAAAACCAACAATTCAGGAATTGTTTTTTTTTTTTTTTTTATTCCGTTCCGCGTGTGGTAAAATTGATGAGGTAGCTTTATTCTTCGGGTCAGTACGTTTACAGCGGTACCACATTTGTATCATTTTTCTATGTTTTGGCGCTTATACACAATAAAAGCTATTTTATAGAAAAAAATATTTTTTAGTATCGCTTTATTCTGAGAGCTATAACTTTTTTATTTTTCGACTGATGGAGCTGTACGGTGACTTGTTTTTTGCGGGACGAGATGACGTTTTCAGCGGTATCATTTTTATTTATATGTGTGTTTTTGATCGCGTGTTATTCCACTTTTTGTTTGGCGGTATGGTGATAAAGCATTGTTTTTTGCTTCGTTTTTTTTTTTTTTTTTTACCGTGTTCACTGAAGGGGTTAACTAGTGGGACAGTTTTATAGGTCAGGTTGTTCCGGACGCGGCGATACCAAATATGTGTACTTTTATTGTTTTTTTTTTATAATAATATTTATTGATGGGTACATTATATTTTTATTTTTGGTGTATTATTTTTTTTATTTTTTTATAATATTTTTGCACATTTTTTTTTTTTTTTTTCCACTTTCACACAGTTTATACACTTTATTACTTTGTCCCACTCTGGGACTTTCACTTTTTTTTTTCTGATCGCCTGCATGGCACAGGAATGGAGCACCATCCCTATGCCATGAAGGCTGTCAGAAGTGCACAGTGTGAAGATTGCTTGGAGATGCACTGCGCATGTCCAAGCAATCTTCCTGCAATCTGGTGACCCGGATGTTGTCATGACGACATCGGGTCGTCATGGCAACACCCGGGAAGCCTTTGCAGACTGCGATGGAAGCCGGAAGAGGAGGTGAGTATCGCCGATCACCTCCCCTTGCCCCCGCAATGCCGCGATCGACTTTGATCGACTTCGATCGCAGCATCTCGGGGGTTAATGTGCTGGGAGCGGTGCAGGACCGCTCCCTGCACATAGTACCGGGTGTCAGCTGTGACAATCAGCTGACACCCGGCGGCGATCGCGCCCGCACAGCCTGTGTGCGCGCGCGATCGCGATGACGTACTAATACGGGTCTGGCTCTTAAGTCCCAGGGCACAGACGCGTATTAGTACGTCAGATGTTATTAAGGGGTTAAAGGACTTTATTCTGGGTGTTGTGTTTTTTTTAAATACTTTACTAGAAATTCATGGCGGTCATGTCTAATATTGGCGTGACCCCCTGAATTTCGGGCTTAGGGCCAGCTGATAATACCAAGCTGACCCTTACCCCTTTATTACCCAATGAGCCACCGTACCAGAGCCCTGGATAAGTTGGGTACAGCGCCAGAAGATGGCGCTTCTATGAACGCGCCATTTTCTGGGGTGGCTGCGGACTGCAATTCGCAGCAGGGGGGCCCAGAAAGCTTGGGCCACCCTGCTCTGCGGATTCCAGCCCCCAGCTGCTTAGTTGTACCTGGCTGGACACAAAAATAGGGCGAAGCCCCACGTATTTTTTTTTTAATTATTTCATGAAATTCGTGAAATATTAAAAAAAAGGGCTTCCCTATATTGTTGTGTTCGGCCAGGTACAAATAGGCAGTTGGGGGTGGGGACAGCCTGTTCCTGGATGCTGTACCTTGCGATCCAGCCTGTCATCTCAATGCCATCCCACCGTGGGAGAATTCTCCTGCGCTCAGCGCTTGAGCAGGAGAATTCTCCCACGCTGGGATGGAATTCTGATAACAGGCTGGATCGCAGCTGAGCGCTGCCATCCAGCTTGTCATCCTTCAGTGACTTCAGACTTCTAGCCTAAGGCCGGACAACCCCTTTAATACAGCATATGATTGAGAGTTGCATAATGTTTTATTACTTTGATTCTTGGAACCCAAGTGAAAGTCCTTCATGGAAATTGGGGACATATAGCCTTATAGTAGACGCCCATAGAGGTCTATGAGTTGGATATGATGGCTTTGTCCAACTTTGAAGTCATGTTCCTGAGCCCAGAAATTGTTGCTATATTATGATTATTATTCTCTCTAATTGGCTAAGGTGGTTTTCACCCTCAGTGATTCATATAATTACATATAAAAAATGAATAATTAAAAAAAAAATTATATACAGTGGTGGCCAAAAGTATTGGCACCCCTGCAATTCTGTCAGATAATACTCAGTTTCTTCCTGAAAATGATTGCAATCACAAATTCTTTGGTATTATTATCTTCATTTAATTTGTCTTCAATGAAAAAACACAAAAAGAATTGTCCTAAAGCCAAATTGGATATAATTCCACACCAAACCTAAAAAAGGGGGTGGACAAAAGTATTGGCACTGTTTGAAAAATCATGTGATGCTTCTCTAATTCATGTAGCTAACAGCACCTGTAACTTACCTGTGGCACCTAACAGGTGTTGGCAATAACTAAATCACACTTGTAGCCAGTTAACATGGATTAAAGTTGACTCAACCTCTGTCCTGTGTCCTTGTGTGTACCACATTGAGCATGGAGAAAAGAAAGAAGACCAAAGAACTGTCTGAGGACTTGAGAAACCAAATTGTGAGGAAGCATGAGCAATCTCAAGGCTACAAGTCCATCTCCAAAGACCTGAATGTTCCTGTGTCTTCCGTGCGCAGTGTCATCAAGAAGTTTAAATCCCATGGCACTGTGGCTAACCTCCCTAGATGTGGACGGAAAAGAAAAATTGACGAGAGATTTCAACGCAAGATTGTGCGGATGGTGGATAAAGAACCTCGGCTAACATCCAAGCAAGTTCAAGCTGCCCTGCAATCCGAGGATACAACAGTGTCAACCCGTACTATCCGTCGGCGTCTGAATGAAAAGGGACTGTATGGTAGGATACCCAGGAAGACCCCACTTCTTACCCCGAGACATCCCACTTCTTACCCCGAGACATAAAAAAGCCAGGCTGGAGTTTGCCAAAACTTACCTGAGAAAGCCTAAAACGTTTTGGAAGAATGTTCTCTGGTCAGATGAGACAAAAGTAGAGCTTTTGGGGAAAAATCATCAGCATATAGTGTACAGGAAAAAAAAAGAGGCATTTAAAGAAAAGAACACGGTCCCTACAGTCAAACATGGTGGAGGTTCCCTGATGTTTTGGGGTTGCTTTGCTGCCTCTGGCACTGGACTGCTTGACCGTGTGCATGGCATTATGAAGTCTGAAGACTACCAACAAATTTTGCAGCATAATGTAGGGCCCAGTGTGAGAAAGCTGGGTCTCCCTCAGAGGTCATGGGTCTTCCAGCAGGACAATGACCCAAAACACACTTCCAAAAGCACTATAAAATGGTTTGCGAGAAAGCACTGGAGACTTCTAAGGTGGCCAGACCTGAATCCCATAGAACACCTGTGGAGAGATCTCAAAATTGCAGTTTGGAGAAGGCACCCTTCAAATATCAGGGACCTGGAGCAGTTTGCCAAAGAAGAATGGTCTACAATTCCAGCAGAGCATTGTAAGAAACTAATTGATGGTTACCGGAAGCGGTTGTTCGCAGTTATTTTGGCTAAAGGTTGTGCAACCAAGTATTAGGCTGAGGGTGCCAATACTTTTGTCTGGCCCTTTTTTGGAGTTTTGTGTGAAATGATCAATGATTTTATTTTTGCTTCATTCTCTTTTGTGTTTTTTCCTTGCAAGCAAATTAAATGAAGATAATATTACCAAAGAATTTGTGATTGCAATCATTTTCAGGAAGAAACTGAGTATTATCTGACAGAATTGCAGGGGTGCCAATACTTTTGGCCACCACTGTATATATATATATATATATATATATATATATATATATATATATATGTTACTGCCACGCTAGGGTCCTGAGTTCAGATTCCACCAAGGACAATATCTGCAAGGAGTTGGTATGTTTGTGTTGCTTTCTGCTCTGTACTCTGATTTCCTCCCACTCTCCAAAGACATGATGATAGGAGATGTAGGCTGTGAGGCCCAGTAGGCACAATGAGGATCATGTCTATAGAGCGCTGTGGAAATTAATGGTGCTATATAAGTGATTACAAAAATGTATATATATAAAATCTAACACATTTTGTGTCACCTGGGATATTTTTTTTAACATTTTCTGTTTTGTTGTTCTATAGAATTAATAAATAAGCCAAAAATAATAATTGTGATGAGCAAGTGTAGAATGTGTGACTTCATCATTTGTAATTCTATTCAATTTGACAGTGTTTACACTTGTTAATGACTTTCTTTATGAGCGATAATTGATCCGCTTCATTATCATATTAAATCCTTGATCTTATGCCATTACCACTGAGTGTAATAAATGGTCTATTTGATTTCTAGTGTAATGAACTAATTAGACTAATTAAAATCAATACGTGTGCCAATATTAGTCTTTCAATCTGAATGCCGCCGCTTCCAGTTCTGCAAGCATTTGGTAAAATCACCAACTCAGTAAAAAAGGGGTATAATACTGATTTATGAGCACTCGATGCTTGTAAGACAGAATAAATTGCTTGTACTGGCAGACTCAACATTAGTGAAGTACAAGATACTTAGTACATTATAAGGTCAGGGATAAGGACATACTAACATGTGTAACTGGATGGCATCTTAAACCCTGTATAATATATCAGGTCTGTGAGCTTCCGAAAGGATTAATCGGACTTTAATTGCATGTGCCAGACGCACATTAACGCCTAAATCATTCTTTATTATGCTTCTAAATTAAATGTAGAATTTCATAATATTAATATACTACTTGCAATAATAACTAATCGTAGTAATATCTAATATTACCAGTTCAAAATGACGTAACAGTGATCAGAACTTTTAGAGTATATTCTAAATACTTTATTTTTCTGTCATTAAAAGGTTATTCCCATCTTCATACATAGTTATTGTTTGATTGTACTTGTAAAAACAACTGTTTATTAAAAGTTAGAAGATGTTCTTGAGATCTTAACATTCTTTGTTTTCTTTTGTTTACAGCTCGTTGTCTAGGAGATCGACCACCCCTGATGTCTAGCAGTGGTGGATAAACATGTGCAGGATAGAAGCTGAGCTGATATTTCAGCAAAAAAAAGACAGTAACGCTCTGGATATACCTAATAATAATAATAATTTTTATTTATATAGCGCCAACATATTCCGCAGCACTTTACAATTAAGTATGGACATGTACAGACAATATAAACAATACAATGTATCACATTTCAACAGTTACAGCAGGAGTGAGGGCCCTGCTCGCAAGCTTACAATCTACATGGAAATGAACCTAATAGTTCACATTCAGCCTATATTACTGGGAGAGACACTCCCATGAGAGAAAAAGCTAAAACTTGGCTCATGTGGCAAATGGTATACCAGTGGGGTGGGGTGGGGGGTATGAAAATGAATGAAGGAATGAAGATTTCAGACTTAAACTTAGTGCAAACTTTAACTTAGTGCAACTTTATTATCTAAAAAGTATTGACTAGCATATATAAAAATAAGTTGTTACACACCAAAGGTGTACATGAGGTTAATCATATCATTTCATGGACAACCTGTTGATTTTAATGTACACCATGTAATACCTAATTTTTCCCATGGTGACACTACAGGAGAATTGTATACCAGCTGCTAATTTTCCTCATGGATCCCATCTGACTTTGCAGCTTGTCATGATCCACAGTATAGTGAAGTAGTGAAATTGTCTCAAAGACAGGGTGAAGAATGTTCATAGAATTTTTACACAATAAGGGCTGGAAAGCAGTGTTCAGAAAAGATCACAATAGGGCATCAGAAGAAAAATGCACAAAAAGTTGTACATTTTGAAAATTGTCAGATGTCCAAGTTATGGCAATCATAGACTGGACCTTTGTAATTATCTCTATGATATATCTTATTGAATTCCTTACAATTCTTCTGTAAATCTTTAGATTTCGTCTTTCATCTAGATGTGAACCATCCAGTGCCTGTGCCTGGAACTTGTGTTGTCTCAAATTTATTGAATTCAAAGATATATGGTCAGTGCTTAAAATAGACCATCATGGCTTGATTAATGGTCTTTAGTCTCCACACATAATAAGGGAGCATAGTACCCCAATACAGATAAGACATCAATGTAAGACTCACAAAAACCCTTTAAAGCGGTATTCTCTTATAAAAAGTGATATTATAGTTCTAGCATTTGGCATCACTTTATGATGGGTGAGACCTCTGGTATGCTAGCCAACCCCAAAAATGAAGGTTCTGCTATGATGATTTAACACTGCGGCCCCTTCATAGTCTTTCCTTCTCAAGGACATTCCCGACCACCTGATTGTGTAGGGAACTGCAGGTGACCCCAATCACTTGAATTTAGTAGAATGATGTTGCCTTGTATGTTCATTCACGAAAGGCCATGAAACAGCTTAACATTTATAGGGATTGTTTCATTTTTTGGAATTATGGCATATCTAACATATATCAATAGAATGGTGCCCTGGCGTGCCCCAATGCCAGAAGAAAAGTGGCCACACATCTAATGCTTTCTCATTTAAAAGGAATCTGTCAGAATGTTTTTGTTATGGAATCTGAGAGCAGCATAATATAAGGCAGAGAGTTTAATTCTAGGGATGTGTCACTTGCTCAGCAGCTTCCTGTAGTTTCCATACAATCAGTGTTTTATCAGCAGGAGATTATCACTTCAGGGCTAGGTCTCACGTGCAAGCCAGTAAGGCAGATTTGTGTAACTCTGCCCCAACTACTGATTGGCAGCTTGCTAACAATGTACAGTGTACACAGGAATCTGCAAATCAGTGTTGTGGGCGGTACACACAGCTCAGCATTCTGACCACTGCTTCATCTACAACAGAGAAAACAGTGATTTTATCAAAACTGCACCAAGCAGTCCAGTAAGTGATACATCCCTGGAATCAGGTTGTCTATCCCTACATCATGCTGCTCTCAGATTCAAAAATTTTAAAAAAATGCTGACAGATTCTTTTTAATTTCTACATCTACTCCAAAAATTGCGGAGCAAATACTTGCCGTATGGTGCACACGGCCTGTACAGTCTCTTCTCAGAGAAATATTCTGGCTTGTCCCTCTCTCCAGCTTCAATACAACTCCACTCTGGTTAGCTTCCCCCAGCTGACTCATTTAGATGAACACCTATTCTGGTTATATACAGAGCTAGCCAGGTGCACCTAATCAAAGCCTGCAGAGCTAGGATTTAACACTAGCCTACCTGACACTGCTACAACCACTTGAAGCCAGCTACAAGTTGTACACAGTCTCATTATAACCTGATATCTTTGTCCCTCTTTCTAAAGAAAATAGAATTTTAAGCTGCATTTACACTGCAAGATAATCCTGAACGAACATTGTTAAGAGGAGCTGTTTCACGATTGCCTTGCAGTGTAAACAGGATACTGATCACCTGATGAACAAGCAAAATGCTCATTCATTGGGTGAAATGATCTTTTGAAAAGTGCAAAAAATTAATCTTTCTCAGTGTTGCACCATCCTGTGTAAACAGGACTCGTCTTGCCAAAACTTGACATCTACTTTGGTATTTACACAACCTCCAATTGGTAAAAGTTTACCAATTGACCATTGTATCGTGCCCCTGATCAGTCCACCCTTACATGACACGCTGGGACTTTAAAAACTGTAATTTGGGCCCATTTTTTGTTATATTTCTACAATCAACTGTTTGTAAAGTGCAGGCTGCAGCATTAATTCTACCTCCGGCAGTGGGTTTATATATATTTCACACTTTATACAATATTCAGAGGAAAACAGATCTACAGTAATGAAGTTTCATCTTGAGATTGATCACCATAAAATCATTCAGCAATGGTGTAAGTTTTACTACCGGAATAGGTCAAATTATGACCCAGCTGTCACTGAGGAAAGCATTAATGGGTGACTCATAGGAGAAAACTCAGTATTGCTACATTCATTTTATTCTTAAGTGATATATTTTAATCATTCCTGTGTATAGGCCCAGAAAGATTTACAAAGTGTTACTCTGCCATTATTGCATGGTTACAGTTTAACGTTACATCTCCATTAATCTGGCATCAGTGGGACCTTGTAAGTGCCGGATTAAGAAATATAGTGGATTATTGGAATTTCTTTCAAAAGTAATGAAACACTTATAGAATTGAGACCATCAAGGAAAAAAATCCTAAAATAATATTTTATTTAAAATATGCAACTAAGATATATTTATTTATTAATTGATTGATTTTCTTTGCTCAGTCTGCTGCTTCTGGATTTGGAAAATTGGAAAATGTTCCCATTGGATCTCAATAGTACTGGAGACATATGCTGGGTTATTAGACTTACTGAGTAATTAGATTAAATTGGATTAAAGAGAATTTCACTGCAATTATCTTATTAGTTTAAAGTGAACGTCAGATTTATTTTCCCAAACTGGACAGAAATGTATCTGATATATAATTGTCCATATATTGCAGAGTACACTCCATCATGGGATAAAGCAGGGCTTTAAATTGCTTTAGTGGCTAATGATTCCTGTAGAAAAAAATCCCTTTCCAAGCAAAATATCTCTGCATGTAAATGAGAAAGCAATCATCCAGATAAAGAATTATCAACGTATCTGTCTATATAGGGGGGGATAAAATAATGTGTAAAGCTTGCCTTTGGGCTAAACTACACAAACCATTTATAGCATCACCATAAAACCTAAATCGACAGTGATAAGTCGCTTATTCTAAATTATGCTCAATGATGGACCCGCAATCATGGAGATGAGCTCACTATTCTGCTGCACAGCACAATCAGGACTGATATCAGTGTCAGGAAAAGTTGGATTTACATGGCCAGATTTCTTCTCATAACGAGAACTTTTGGTAATATTACAAATTGATTGGCGCCCAAGTCAGGCCCTTTCTCTCCGGGCCATGAAAACTGTATCAGGACCAAATGATAATTTTTACCATTGTTTGGTCACTATACAGATTGCACATTGTTGGCAGCACGTCCTAGTTTACACATTAAGATATGCTGCCATCAACAATGAGGTTCCCTGGCAATCAGCCGATGGACAAGCTTTTTGCATGTTGATCACCCAATCACTGCCATGTTTCCATGGGCCAATGATTAGGAGCAGCCATTCTTATGAAAACTTGGAAGGCCAAGTCAGTCCATGTAAAGGGGCCTAAAGGTCAATAGGTTGTTAGGGAATGATTCTGTATACTTATCAAGCCCATGGTTGGAGGATAGACAGGGGTGGATTAAGAGTAGCAAGGGCCCCGGGCAGTTTAGATGGCATGGGCCCCCCCCCACACACACACACCTGACGTATCACATGACTTGTCACATGATCCCCCTTTGATAGATCATGTGATAGTTCACGTGAAATTAATTCTGTACAATATTAACGTATTAATTATAATTATTTTTTTTATATTAATTGTATGACTTAATATTGAGCACAATTAAGTATGCGGACATCCCCCTATGTATGTAGGGTCTCATACTGTATAATATGAGCTTTCACATAATCCTCCTATACACAGCAGGAGGCCGCACGGCGCCCCCCCAGATACAGCCGGAGGCCACACGGCGCCCCCCCAAGATACAGCCGGAGGACGCACGGTGCCCCCCCCCAGATACAGCCGGAGGACGCACGGTGCCCCCCCCAGATACAGCCGGAGGACGCACGGTGCCCCCCCCAGATACAGCCGGAGGACGCACGGTGCCCCCCCCAGATACAGCCGGAGGACGCACGGTGTCCCCCCCAGATACAGCTGGAGGACGCATGGTGCCCCCCCCAGATACAGCCGGAGGACGCACGGTGCCCCCCCCAGATACAGCCGGAGGACGCACGGTGCCCTCCCCAGATACAGCAGGAGGCCGCACACACACAAACAAACATATACAAAGACAAATACATACACACATAGGCTGCGTGCCCACTGTGCGTTTTTCAAGCGTTTTTGCCACGGAATTTCCGCAGCGAAAACGCTGAAAAAACGCTTGGTAATACGTGACCCATGTTCCTCAATGATAATAAGCATGTGCTTTGCACATGCTGCGGAAATTTCCAATGCGGATTATCATTGCATAAAAAAACGCAGCATGTCCATTAATTTTGCGGACACACAGCGTAATTGCCGCCATTGACTTGCATTGAATCGCTTAATATCCGCATGACTACATGTGCACACGCGGATATGAAGCGTTTCAATGTGCGGATGGTACCCTGGTCTGGAGGAAAGGAGGCTCTCATCTAGACCCGGGTACCATAGTACCTGTAAAAAAAAAGAATTTAAAATAAAAAAAATAAAGATTATACTCACCTTCCGATGGCCCCTGGTCTCCTCAGCGATACTTCCGGTCTGTTGTATGCGTTGCGGTGGTGTGACAGCACCTGCCATGACGTCATTTAGTCATGTGACAGGTCACACGACAGCTGATATCGGCTGTCGCATGACCTGTCACATGACTAAATGACGTCATGAAAGGTCCTTTCACACCACCCTGAGCCGCTCAACACACCAGACGCATCGCTGAGGCGACCGGGGGCCATCAGAAGGTAAGTATAATCTTTACTTTTTACCATTCTTATTCTTTTTTTTAACTATTACTTGGTCACACTATACATGCCGGTTGCGTGGATTTATATAGTGTGACCAAGTTGTCAAGCACTTTTCCAAGTGATGCTAAAATCTCTTGGAAAAGTGCTTGATAACCCGCATGCGGAAATGCATGCAAAAACGCTTGACAAACGCTTCTACCTGGCGGGAAAAACGCATGTAAAATCTGCCAGGGAGAAGCGGAAAAAATATGCAGCATTTCTGCATCGTGGGCACTTAGCCATAAACACATTTGAAACACAAAAATACATATAAACAGACATATCACACAATGATATCTGCACACACTGACACATCACTCACCGTCCCCCTGCTCGGCTCCAGTCGTCCAGCTCCTCTATGGTGGTAAGAAGCAGTGCAGGGCACACTGCATGACGTCACGCTAGCAGACACTGCCGCACACAGGGCCGTGTCTTCTAGCTGTGATGTGGCCGGGCCAGCACACGTGCGCACGCACGATATGCAGATATGCGCACACATGCACACGGTACGCAGATATGCGCACAGACACATGCATACGTACATATCTTATAAACACATAAAACTGTCCTGTCCAGCAGCTCCTCATGCATGTCTCAGTGCAGGGCCGCCGGCATGTCACAGACATGGCCCTGGACCATCAGAGGGGCCCACTCGCCGTTGGGGCCTGGGCTGCTTCTACAGCATCTGTGTAGGACCTCTGGCGCTGCTTGATTGCCGGCACTTCACCTGACATGGTCGTGCGCTGTGCGGTTGTGTCTGGTAGTAATGGCGCGGCAGGGGGAATACACAAGCACAATTATAGGCGCAGTGTCGCCCCTGCCGTGTCATTAATACCAGACACAGCCGCACAGCTCACGGCCATGTCAGGTGAAGTGCCAGCGGTCCTGCACAGGGGAAGCAGCCTGGGCCACGACAGCGAGTGAGCCCCTCTGATGGTCCACAAATACATAGACATAGATACATACACACACACACACATATACATACATACACATATATACATACACACATATATATATACACACATATATACATATATATATATATAAAACACACACACACACTGCACATGGACTTACCCTTTCTGTACATGATGCAGGTTCTTCCATCTTCTCTGTGGGGCAGCCTCTCCTCCTCTTGAGGCCCGACTGCAGAGCTCTGGTGTAATTGCAGGGCAGGAGGGGGAGAGCGGAGAGGTAACATTCAGTCCCGGGTAGGGGGCAGGGAGAGCAGTGGCCATGCTGTAAGCTGGCTCTGTGCTCTGCTGGAGGCCGGAGCAGGTGGGCGGACCCTCCTCTCCTGCACTTACACAGTCAGCAGCTGGTGAGTCATCCTCGCAGCATCGCCCCGGGACACAGCAGAGCAGATTCCATCTTCCGACTCCCGGGCCTTCTTGTCACACATTATAATGAGGTCAATCCGGCCACAGGCCCCTGGGAGCCCCAGGCCCCATGGCAGCCCAGGGCCCCGGGCGGTAGCCCGGATTGACCTCATTATAATCCGCCTATGTGGGTAGATATCAGTTTTTATAACTATGACTTTCATCTAAGGGGCACTCATTTACTCCTGGATTCGGAGAGTATGACTAAATTCAAAAATCAGCAATTTATCAATTTGATTGCAATCATTTCTACTGATTGATTTTAGTCTTGACTTTATACGCCCTAGTAACTTTTTGCAAGTGTCATTTGTTAGAGAATCTTTGAGGATATGAGTCTTAGAACCATAAGAGCTGAAGCATAAAACCCATTGTGATTGCCAATGTTACGATCACATGTATATGGGCACCATTACACTGGCAAAGCCAGGCTTTCTCCAGAGGGAAAGATTGAGGAAGCTTCCAAATCCTCCATCTAAATACGCTAGCCAAGGTAAAATGGATTTTTAGTGCCCCCTAGGATTGAGTACGTGGGGTGTATGCCTTGTCAGACCCTTATCTACCCCAGTAGCTATGTTCCAACTTTTACCCATAAATCCTCCTAATGAAAAACTTAAGCTGAACCCAGAAAATTAAATCAATACATTATATATATATATACATATATATATATATATATATATATATATATATATATATATATACAGTACAGACCAAAAGTTTGGACACACCTTCTCATTTAAAGATTTTTCTGTATTTTCATGACTATGAAAATTGTACATTCACACTGAAGGCATCAAAACTATGAATTACCACATGTGGAATTATATACTTAACAAAAAAGTGTGAAACAACTGAAAATATGTCTTAGATTCTAGATTCTTCAAAGTAGCCACCTTTTGCTTTGATGACTGCTTTGCACACTCTTGGCATTCTCTTGATGAGCTTCAAGAGGTAGTCACCGGAAATGGTCTTCACTTCACAAGTGTGCCCTGTCAGGTTTAATAAGTGGGATTTCTTGCCTTATAAATGGGGTTGGGACCATCAGTTGTGTTGTGCAGAAGTCAGGTGGATACACAGCTGATAGTCCTACTGAATAGACTGTTAGAATTTGTATTATGGCAAGAAAAAAGCATCTAAGTAAAGAAAAATGAGTAGCCATCATTACTTTAAAAATGAAGGTCAGTCAGTGTGAAAAATTGGGAAAACTTTGAAAGTGTCCCCAAGTGCAGTTGCAAAAACTATCAAGCACTACAAAGAAACTGGCTCACATGAGGACCGCCCCAGGAAAGGAAGACCAAGAGTCACCTCTGCTTCTGAGGATAAGTTTATCTGAGTCACCAGCCTCAGAAATCGCAGGTTAACAGCAGCTCAGATTAGAGACCAGGTCAATGCCACACAGAGTTCTAGCAGCAGACACATCTCTACAGCAACTGTTAAGAGGAGACTTTGTGCACCTGGCCTTCATGGTAAAATAGCTGATAGGAAACCACTGCTAAGGACAGGCAACAAGCAGAAGAGACTTGTTTGGGCTAAAGTACACAAGGAATGGACATTAGACCAGTGAAAATCTGTGCTTTGGTCTGATGAGTCCAAATTTGACATCTTTGGTTTCAACCACCATGTCTTTGTGCGACGCAGAAAAGGTGAACGGATGGACTCTACATGCCTGGTTCCCACCGTGAAGCATGGAGGGGGAGGTGTGATGGTGTGGGGGTGCTTTGCTGGTGACACTGTTGGGGATTTATTCAAAATTGAAGGCATACTGAACCAGCATGGCTACCACAGCATCTTGCAGCGGCATGCTATTCCATCCGGTTTGCATTTAGTTGGACCATCATTTATTTTTCAACGGGACAATGACCCCAAACACACCTCCAGGCTGTGTAAGGGCTATTTGACCAAGAGGGAGAGTGATGTGGTGCTACGCCAGATGACCTGGCCTCCACAGTCACCAGACCTGAACCCAATCGAGATGGTTTGGGGTGAGCTGGACCGCAGAGTGAAGGCAAAATGGCCAACAAGTGCTAAGCATCTCTGGGAACTCCTTCAAGATTGTTGGAAGACCATTTCCGGTGACTACCTCTTGAAGCTCATCAAGAGAATGCCAAGAGTGTGCAAAGCAGTCATCAAAGCAAAAGGTGGCTACTTTGAAGAGCCTAGAATATAAGACATATTTTCAGTTGTTTCACACTTTTTTGTTAAGTATATAATTCCACATGTGGTAATTCATAGTTTTGATGCCTTCAGTTTGAATGTACAATTTTCATAGTCATGAAAATACAGAAATATCTATAAATGAGAAGGTGTGTCCAAACTTTTGGTCTGTACTGTATATATATATATAAAGAAAATATAGTCTATTTGATTCTAAATATAACTAAGAAAGTTGAAGCTAAGAAGTAAAAAAATAACATTTCTCTAAAGTCATCGGTTTTGAAGCTTATTGACATTCCTGCTATCGAGCGATTGTAAAGACAACACATCTAATAAGATGAATGAAAAGCATTAGACCAAATAGAATCCACATCACTAAATTCCATTAAGTTTCATAAATGCATCCATTTTATAGTGAAGAGAGAGCGACAACAGCTGCATTCACTGAAAACACAACTAATATGAAACATTTAAGGAGATATCATTCTGTATGAATAACATGTCTAGTACACCAATAGGTCGGAATATGTATGTAATATTTGTAGGATACCAGTATATTTTGCTGTGTATGTGAATAACATGTATAGGATACCAGTATATTCTGCTGTGTATGTGAATAACATGTATAGGATACCAGTATATTCTGCTGTGTATGTGAGTAACATGTATAGGATACCAGTATATTCTGCTGTGTAAGTGAGTAACATGTATAGGATACCAGTATATTCTGCTGTGTATGTGAGTAACATGTATAGGATACCAGTATATTCTGCTGTGTATGTGAGTAACATGTATAGGATACCAGTATATTCTGCTGTGTATGTGAATAACATGTATAGGATACCATTATGTTCTGTTGTGTATGTGGTAAGATTGCCACCAGACATGTTCTTGAGGGGAGATCTGTATCGCTGAGGATGGTAACTTCAGTGATGTAAAACCAGAGAAAACATGCTCCAGGACAAGTAGTGCTGAGAGGGTTAATTAAGTGCATCAGGGCTGTTTTTTACGAGCAGTTATAAGAGATGGGGGGGATTGGCTGCTCACATATCCCAACCTCAGGCGTGTGTATAAAATGGAGACCAAGTGTCTCATTCACTGTCTGTGGCTGGAGGTGTGGAGACCTCCAGAGTGTTTGTGCAAAAGGACACTGACCGTGAGCGGGCGAGCCCACCAAATTGTATGGACTGTTTATATTCTGTATTTGTTACATGTGCCGGACAATGCTTTCTTTTGTTTACGTCTGAATGTGCGGTTTATGCAGGCATATTAAACCTGCCTTGGACATTTTTAAAGAAACAGTATCCTGTGTATACTTCTAACGCAGCTGAGTAGGTACCAAACCCTACAATTGGTGCTAGAAGCATGGGCACGAATCCCATGGGACAATGTGACTGCTACAGAAAACCGTGTATATCCTGGGTAAAGGCCACCAGCCCGCCAGGGATGTCCAGCAGCATGGAGGAGCTGATTAAGCAACTGGTGCATGTTAACCTCCAGCAGCACCAACAGCAGCAGCAGCAGTGGCAACAGCAGCAGCAGGCACAGCAGCAGCAGTGGCAACAGCAGCAGCAGATGCAACAACTACAGCACAAGCATCAGATGGAGCTCCTGGCCGAGGTGATTCGTGGCAGGGCAACCGCCCCACCCCCTACTCCAGGTGATGAATCATAAGTGAGCAAGATTGTAAGGAGTGCATTGCAAAAGATGACCCCGGGTGATGACGTCAAGACATTCCTGACTGTATTTGAAAGGGTGGCAGAATGGGAGAAATTGCCTGCGGAGCAGGGGGTGGAGGTGCTGGCGCCATATTTAACAGGGGAGCCGCAGAAGGCCTATTATGACCTGGCCTTGCAGAACGCAAAGGAGTACACCAAATTGAAAAATTAGATTTTGGTGCGCTTTGGAGTGACTCTGACTGTCAAGACGCAACGGGTGCACCACTGGGCCTATTGCAATGACATACCTACCCGGTCCCAGATGTTCGATCTCCTACACCTGGTCCAAAAGTGGTTGCAACCTGAATCTTCCTCCCCAGCACAAATGGTTCAGAAAATTGTCATGGACAGGTTCATACACTCCCTTCCGAGGTCGGTGCAATCCTAGGTTGCCCATCGAGATCCCGTAATGCCAATGACTTGGTGGGGTTGGTGGAAAGGTACCAGGCAGTTGAGAGTTCCTTGGGGAAACAAGGGGTTGTAGCGTCTCCTTACTGGGGTTCCCAAAAGGGGGTGGACACCCAAAAGAAGGGAGCAAGCCACATCTGGGTGGCGTTCTATAGCCCAGGAGGGGTCTGAGTTGCTGCAAAAGGTCCCACCCCATAATATAGCATGTTGGAGATGTCACGTCCCAGGTCACATAGCCGCTCGGTGCCCCATGACAACTGAATCAATGGACTGCAGCGCAGGACGGCGTTGCTCATTTTTTGCATATCCTGCCTGCAATACTGTCCCTCAACCAGGCGAGGGACCACAGGCATGCCTCGTGTCGCTGAATGTTAAGCAAGCGACTGCTCTGTTAGACTCGGAGAGTTTAGTAACCCTAGTGAGACCTACAGTTCCTCACGGACTGGTTTTGGGGAAAAAGGTCGGCGTCCGTTGTATCCATGGGGACTCTAAGGAGTACCCGAGTGGTCATAGATACAAACTGTGGTGCCAAGTCCCATGAGGTCGGCATCGTCAAGGACCTGTTGCATCTGGTTATAATAGGGCGGGATTTTGCCCTGTTTTGGGACTTGTGGGAGAATGGGAGGAATCCGGGTTGTACGGGCAACAACCAAATCACCCCTGAAGAAACCTCATTGCAGACCGCAGCCAACAGATTTCCCTTTTGTGTGCTGGTTGGGGATGAGGATAAGGCAGCATCCCTTGAGGCTAACATCCCTGAACCTTTAGGTATCCGAGGGAAACTTTGGAACCGCCCAACTCAGGGACTTAACTCTAAAAGGGGCATTTAATAATGTAACGGTTCTTACTGGTGTTGCTCAAGAGTCGGGGGCTGACACCCGATATCCGCACTTTCCCATAAATGAGGAGTTACTATATCGGGTCACCAAGCTCAGAGGGGAGGTAATCAAGCAGTTACTAGTGCCAGGGCCGTACAGATGCAGGGTGTTAGATATGGCCCATACACATGTCTTGGGTGGACATCTGGAGGTAGAAAAAACCCAGGAAAGGATCCTCCAGGGGTTCTACTGGCCCGGGTGTCACAGAGAGATAGTGAATTATTGCAGGTCGTGTCCCACCTGTCAGCTGACCTCCCCGGTGGCTCAGTGGCTCACTTCCGTAGCCCTTTAGTGCCTCTACCTGTCATTGAGATCCCATTCGAGCGCATCGCAATGGATCTAGTGGGACCCCTGGTCAAGTCCGCCAGAGGACATCAGTACATCCTGGTGGTACTGCACTATGCTACGTGGTATCCGCAGGCCGTACCCCTACGAAACTCCTCCTCCAAGTGTATAGCTCAAGAGTTGATCCATATCTTTTCCAGGATGGGATTGCCTAAAGAGATTGTAACGCACCAAGGGACTCCGTTTATGTTAAAGGTGATGAGGGAGTTGTGCAAGATCCTGCAAATCACACAACTCAGGATCTCAGTTTACCACCCACAGACAGATGGCTTGGTGGAGTGGTTTAATAAAACCTTGTAGGCCATGTTGAAGAAGGTCGCAGAGAAAGACAGCCGGGACTGGGACTGCCTACTGCTGTACCTTCTGTTTTCCATCAGAGAAGTCCCACAGGCCTCTACTGGATTCTCTCCTTTTGAGCTGTTGTATGGCCGACACCCCCGTGGACTCCTGGATGTAGCAAAGGAAACCTGGGAGGCTGTGTCTACACCCTACCGGAGTGTAATCGAACATGTGGCACAGATGCAAGAGAGGATTGCAGAAGTAATGCCTATTGTGAAAGAATACCTCCTCAGGCTGCGTGCCCACTATGCGTTTTTCTAGCATTTTTGACACTGAATTTTTGCAGCAAAAACGCTAGAAAAACGCTTGGTAATACGTGCCCCATGGTCCCCGATGATAATCCGCATGTGCTGTGCACATGCTGCGGATATTTCCACTTGGGATTATTACTGCGGAAAAATCCACAGCATGTCCATTAATTTTGCGGAAGCACGTCGTTTTCGCCGCCATTGACTTGCATTGAGCCTCTTCAAATCCGTAAACATGTTAAAATACTTGCGGATTTGAAGCGCATTTGCTGCGATTTTGTATCACAAAACTGCAGCAAATGGGAAGTGACCTCATGTGGGGGTGTTCATGCCATTCCATGAGCATCCCATAATCCAGGAAGATGAGAATCCCATACCATTCCCGTCTACCAGGATCATGGCTGCTCATCTGGGATGGTACAAGCGCATGAATCTCAACGTGGGAATCCTGTTTAGTGTGGTAAGTACTGTCTGTGTGTCTGTATGTGTCTGTGTGAGGTGTATGTGGGGTGTATGTGGGGTCTGTGTGTGCGGGTGTCAGCAGGCAGACATAGGCCGATGGGACACTACTACTCCTATCGGCCTATGTCTGTCCCCAGTAAACTAGTGCCAGCAGGAGCAGCTCGATGGGAGCAGTAGTTCCCATCAGCCTGCTCCTGCTGTAAAATGTTAACCAAAATTCAAATTATTGCCCCCATGTATTTTAATTTATTGCCCCCATATATTATTGCCCCTATTTATTTTTTATTTTGCCCCCTCCCACCTTATTTTTTTTTGCCCCTTTTCTGGGGGTGGTTTGCCATCATATTCCCTTTTTCTATATATATATTTTTTATTTTATTTTATTACCCCCAAGATTTTTTCTACTGTCCTTTTTTTAGTTGTTATTCATTGGTGGCCAGTGGTTACCTAGAAAAATAAATAAATTAATTAGTTAATACATTACCTGTCCCCACTGATCGTCACCTAAAATAAAAAAAATATGAAAAAATACACCTATACTCACCTAGACACCTAATTCCCCGAAGCCATCCATCTCCTGTAATAAAAAATAAAATAAAAAACCACAACCTTATCCTTACCCCTCCGTAGTAGTCCACGAGTGTCCCACGAAAATCTCCAGTTTAGAGCAGCCACATAAAATGTGACCGCTCTAAACCACTGCCGCTACAATGACGAGGCCATAAAGCGGCCCCATCATTGCATCATTAGCGAGTTCACCGGAGTTCAGGCTGCTCTGCTCCGGTGATCTCCTTTACGGCCCCGCTGACCGTGAGAAATTCCCACGGTACAGCAGGGCAGTATAGGAGGTCACCGGAGCTGCGCTGACTGAATGCACTCCGGTGACCTCAGTCAGGGGCTCACGCTGCTGGGAGCGGATGTGTTCCCGGCAGTGTGACCTTACAGCAGCCATGACAGCTGTCACTTCTCCAGATGTGACAGCTGTGCATGGGAGATCATCACAGGAACGTGGACAGGTAATTATTTTTTTTTAGTAAATTAAGAAGTTATTAAACTTGTGTCATTTATTTCAATTAAATTATTTTTTTCTGGGTGTAGTGTGTTTTTTTTTTAACTCTTTGTAGGTTAGTAATGGGGGATCTTATAGACGCCCCTTATTACTAACCTGGGCTTCATGGCAGCTGGCACTGACATGAACCCCACCACTATTACCCCCTGCCACCGCATCAGGGCAGCGTGGAAGAGCAAGGCTATGCGCCAGATTTTGCGCACAAATATAATGCACCAAATCTGGGGCGACTGAGGGCTGATATTATAGCCTGGGAGCGGGCCTATAACCATGGCCCCTTTTTAGGCTATTAATATCAGGTCGCAGCTGTCCGCCTAGCCTTTGCTGGCTACAATTTATAGGGGAACCCCATGTCATTTTTTTGGGGGGGGGGTCTCCCTGTATAGTAGCCAGAAAAGGCAAAACGGCTAGCCTTTGCTGGCTTCAATTTATAGGAGGACCCCATGTATTTTTTTTTGTGGTCGTCCCCCTGTACAATGGCCAGTAAAGGCTAAACTAACTGCTGCGGCCTGGTATTAATAGCAAGTGAAGGGGCCATGGTTATTGGCTACTTTCCAGACTATAACATCAGCCCTCAACCGTCTGCTTTCCCTCTGCTAGTTATTAAAATTATGCGGGAGCCCACGTTTTTTTTTTTTTTAATTATTTATTTATTTATTGAAATGAAAGATTATTGGACAGCGTATGTAGGTTCATTCACTGAAAGCTCCTGCATACTCTGTAAGGCCAATTTCTCACGTCCACATATCCAAGTCACTGCAGATATGCGTGACCGAGCATGCTTCGGAATGGGTCTGTGTGTGGGTCTCCGGTATGTGTGGAAAATGTCATCACCACTCGTCACGGAGATTCTGACGTGTGAAAGAGCAGTAGAATATAGAGGGGAGGGAGGGGGGGTTGTGGTGTGTGTGTGAGCACATGAATACACCCATGCATAGATATCTCCATATGTTTTGCGTGTGTGTGTGTGTGTGTGTGTATATATATATATATATATACAGTACAGACCAAAAGTTTGGACACACCTCATTTAAAGATTTTTCTGTATTTTCATGACTATGAAAATTGCCATGAAAAGGCATCTGAAGGCATCAAAACTATGAAATAACACATGTGGAATTATATACTTAACAAAAAAAGTGTGAAACAACTGAAATATGTCTATATATTCTAGGTTCTTCAAAGTAGTCACCTTTTGCTTTGATGACTGCTTTGCACACTCTTGGCATTCTCTTGATGAGGTTCAAGTGGTAGTCACCGGAAATGGTTTTCACTATATAGTTATATTTTATTTTTTACTCTTTTTTTCCCCCCTTTTTTAAACAAAAATTATTCACTGATGGTAAGTTTGATTGAAAAATATCCAGAAATCTGACACGGGGCCAGTGATGTGTATAAAGATAACCTAAACAAAAAGGATGCTTGGGCCTCTGTTTTGAGGGAAATCTGTCCCCAGTGGGTGAATGCAGAACCACATGCCCAAGAGGAAATTAGTAAGTTTTAATTTTTGCATTTATTTGTACAATATTTTTATATATATTTGTAATTACATTTTTGTTGTTAAAGCAGTACATAAATTGATTTTTGTTTTGTTATTGCAGTGGCTGATATCAAAAGTAGGTGGCGATCGGTCATCGACCGGCTGGTCAAGTATCTGTTTTTCCGTCCACTTCCACTGCTGTTTTGTCCACTGCCGGTTGTCCCTCCCCTTCTTCTTCAAGTCCTGTGGACGTCGTGCTGGGTTCAGGGACTGCTGCTCCTGCTACAAGTGCTGCGAGTAGCGCTACTGGTGATGTGTCGAGTCCCACTGGGAGGGGGGCTGGTTATGCTTGTCCCGTGGCATTGAGAAGGGCAGCACCAAAAAAGGCCAAAAGCCACGAGGGTGTGACTAGTGTGCTTGAAGCCCTCAATAATCGCACCCTCAGTCTTGTGGACAGGACAGCACAAGAAGATGACCTGGATAAATTTGCCTTATCCATAGCTGGCCGCCTCAGATCCATGCCACGAGACAAGCAGAACATGTACATGACTGCAGCCAACGCTCTGGTCATGGCAATTGATGGGACATCAGTTATGCCCTCGCCCCCAGCCGTACTTACTGGGATATTCAATCTGTTCAATCCCAGTGGGCCTCCACCACAAGAAGCACCTGCAACCCAGCATTTTGGGCAGGTTGCAGCATACCGGCCTGAAGAGACGCAAGCCAATTATGGTCAACAAACAGCCCCTGGAGCATCAGCACTTCTGCAAGGACCATCCCCAAACACCAGCTTTTCTCCAGAAATGTTTCCTGGGTGCGGCTATGAACCAGATTTTCATAATTTTTAGTTAAATGATTTCCCCCCTCCCTGTCATCATTTTTGGACCATAACAAATACAGACAGCACCTGTAGGTCGTTAGATACACAATTTTTTAGAGAATGAGACAATGCGCTAACAAACACCTTTTCTTATGGTCACCTATACCAGGCGTAGGGGACTGTAAGAAAAGGTGTTTAGTTTTATATAATTAAACAACCTACAGGTGCTGCCCGTATTTAATGGCCGTAAACTGATGACAGTTCTGCCGTACACAATGTGTAATATATTCCCAAGTTATGGGCAATGTTTGTCCCAAAAATTTATATACAAGTTTGTTGTTTTTTGGTTTAATGAAAAAGTTGTTCTTTATTATGTATTAAAAAAAAAAATTGTTAAACTATTTGTGTTCATTTTACTTTTCAAGTGTATATGTGGTTGGATTTGGTTTAGCTGAAAAAGTGGTACCCTGATCTGCGCTGACCATAGCGCAGGTCAGGGGAACTCTAAATTTTGAAAGTTATTCAGCTACTCTACATGTGTGGTCGGCTGTATACAGTCGTTTTTAAATTAGAACTATACTTATTTTTTTCCACAACAAAGTTTTGGATGGATACTACTCTCAACATTGTTCTTTGCTAGTTCTGCTCTTAGTGCAAGGAAATGACAATGGTGAGTGATGACTTTAGCAGACAGTACTTGTGAAGAGCGCTCTAGGTAGTACCGCCAATTTCCAGGCACTGCTACGTGTACATTGTTCACTTTAGCGTTGACGTATGGTCCTAAAACAATACGTAGAAGGTGACACTTGAAGAAATATTGGAGACAAGATTAAAAATTAAACAACATTTTTTAAAAAAAATTTTGGGCATTTTTTGAAAAAAAAAAACGTCAGGAAGTTCTTCTTTTATTGGTCATCAGATCTTCTCTGCTGGTCAGGCTGCTCAACACCAGCACTAGTATTGCCATTGCACGGCACCTTCAGGACTCATGAAGTAGTCAGAGAAGGTTTCTCGCACCCTGTCACCAGAGTTGGATTGCCTTCCATGACCCGAGTTGACAACTGGAATTAATTCAGACAGCTGTGACTCCTCTTCTATCTCTGTGCTGTATTCATGAGCATAGTTGTAGAGTACACAGCATGCCTTAATTACATTGTCAAAGGTCTCCGTATGCAACTGGATGGCAGTGTGAAAATCCTCCACTGACTACACATGATTCCGAAGGTGCATTCCACATATCTGGGTGCACGACTCAGCCGATAATTAAAAATCCTCCGCTGGGCATTCAGTGCCCTTCGTGAGTATGGGCGCAGCAGGTTGGTCTGTAAGGGAAATGCCTCATCCGATACCATCACAAATGGAACTGGATGTGTGGAACCCGGCAAAGGTCTTGGGGCTGGGAGCGTTCCGCCATCTTGAAGAATTTGCAGCCCAATCTATGATGATCGAAACACCCGAGAGTCCCCTGTACTACCATAAGCACCAACGTCAATAGCTACAAATTGCCAGCCAACGCCATCAAGACCACAGAAAAATGCTTCTTATAATTAAAGAAGCATGATCCTGATCGTGGTGGCTGCTGAACTCTCACATGTTTGCCATCGACAGCACCTATGCAGTTGGGGAAATTGGCCACAGTTTGAAAGCCTGCTGCGACCTGCAGCCAAGTCTCCTCAGTTGGGGAAGGCATCACGATGGGCTGCAACTTCTGCCAGATGACACTAAATGTGCACCTCACAATTCTGGAAATGGTGGATTTACCAACCCTAAATTGGAGGTGCAGTGAAGTATAGCTCTCTCCTGAGGCCAAAAACCTGAAAAGGAAAAATATAAAATTAGAAAAGCCAGAAAAAGAAAAGAAATACTAGCCAACACTATAATTCTCCATTATTGATTACTCTGTAAAAAATTACGGACTTTATTACAAAATACTATTCCAGCAATGAGCGCCATTTTTTTGGGGGTGGGGTTGGACACATATTTTGTAGGTATTTTTTCATCTTTTGTTTGCTCTTGAGTTCACACATATCAATTCTATTCTGTTTTCATTTTGTGTCTGTTTGCCTACGATGTTTGCTCTAGAGTTCACACATCAGTGACCTTTTCAATCTGATCTCTGTGCATGGTTATATCATGGCTAAGCCAAAAATAGGTACACAAAAACAGAGCACTGGAGCCCTCACCACAGGGTGACAAACAAAACCAGGTACACCTGATGGGAGGGGTGAGCTGCTGTGCCCATTCATGGGTGGTGGAACTACTCTCGTTGTTCCTATGTGATTAGTAAAATCCAAAACCGCACAAGAGCTCTTTCACACGTCAGTTTCTCCGGTATGAGTGGTGACAGTTTCCAGACATACTGGAGACAAGAGACATAATGATTGCTATTACTTTATTCTTAATTTTTACAGGTGGGGACACGCTACTAACCCCCTCATCATGGTCCCTGCTGGTGCTGAGCACAGCGCCAGCAGAGAACCATGATGAGGGCAGCATTCAGCACCGACTCCTGGGATTAGCGATTGTAGTGCTGACTCCCAGAAGTCCGTCCATGTGATCCTGGTGCAGCACACATAACGCACACAACTAACACACGGAAAACACACACGACACACGGGAAATCTCTGGAACATTTTTTGGTAAGGTGCTGGAGATATGTGTACATGTGAAACCGGCCATGGATGATAAATGCAGAATTGGTGAGGTACTTCTATTTTAAAAATGTATCTTGTTCAGCATATGTTTTTTTCTCAAATTTAGGACAATAATAATGTGCAAATACTGAAACAATAATTATTCTGGCCATGGCAGCATATGTTGTTTAGATCTAAAAATAAAAAAAACACATATATACAGGGTGGTCCAAAAGTAGGTGGCCAGAAAATAATAACATTTATTTTGAATTACATGTAAAATTATATTTACTAACACAAGCATAACATTGACAATTAAATTTTATTCTGAACAATAATACAAAAGCCCTTAAATTTTATCAACACAGGTGCTCAAACTGTTTTCCCTTACAATTTGCACAGCTTTGAAGTCTGCCTCTTACGCTTCGACAAACTTTTTTGCACAAGTATCTTTGGGTATTCATTTCTTGAAATGCATCTCTTATGTAATTTTTCAAATCATTGACACTTTTTGGTTTTCGACTATAAACTTTGTCCTTGAGTACTCCCCAAAAGAAAAAATCCATTGGGGTCAAGTCTGGTGAACGTGCCGACCAATCAAGTGGGCCTCTTCGGCCAATCCATTTATTAGGAAATGTTTCATCAAGATACTTGCGGACTACTCTTGAATAATGTGGAGGGGCCCCATCTTGTTGGAAATAAAGGTCATTTGAATTAGGCTGTTGCTGTAACTGGAGAACAACTTGATTCATGAGAATTTCGAGATACTTATCTCCTGTGACTGTTCCATCAAAAAATATTGGTCCTAAAACACCAAAACTTGAAATACCACCCCAAACATTGACACCAGGCTCATTTAGTTGTTGCTCTAATGTTAAATACATGTTCTCATTATACCAGTAAATACAATTATGTCTGTCAATATGGCCAGATAATTTGAAAGAAGCTTCATCACTTCTCATAATGTTATCTAAAATTACTGGATTTTCTTAAATTTCGTTAAGCATAATCTCACTAAATTGCAGCCGCCTGTCTGGATCATCCTCCAATAAACCATGAAGTAGACATGGTCGATAAGCTTTCCACCCAATAGATTTCAGGATTCGCATGATAGAAGCTCGTGAAATTCCCAATTCCAAAGAGGCTCTTCTGGTGGAGTTTTTTGGACTCTGAACAAATGTTTCAGCAACAACTTGTTTATTATCTTCTGTACAGACTGTTTTGAGTCGACCAGTTTTTGGAGCATTAAGGATTGAGCCAGTGGCATTGAATTTGTCACAAATGCGGTAAATGGTTTGTCTCTTTGGGGCTTGAGTACCAAATGTTTCAACCCAATTTTCTCTAACGGTTTCAGCATTTTGAGATTTCCAATACTCTGTTAAAATCCATTTTCTTTGATCTGTATTTAAATTATTTGCCATTATGTGTTATCTGAATTATCTGAAAAGAAAACAGATTTGGGGGAGATCTATCTGTGAAAACTAAATCTGTGAAACTGGCTCAGTTGCCCTTAGCAACCAATCAGATTCCACCTTTCATTTTCCAAAGAGTCTGTGAGGAATGAAAAGTGGAATCTGATTGGTTGCTAAGGGCAACAGAGAAAGTTTCACTTTACACCATGTTTGATAAATCTCCCCCTTCATAACCTTATTACACTTTCTGTCCACCTACTTTTGGACAACCCTGTATATACAGAAACATTCAACTTATCGCAAGGTGATGAGCAGCCTTTCCTCAACAGAGATGGTCCTTTGCATTATGGTGTCACTGTAGTCCAGGTCAGGAGAAATAAGGCTTAGCAGCTGATCAAACGCAGCAATAGTCAGACAGCAAAACTGCTAACATTTTTCTGGAAAACTTTAGTAAACAAAAAAAAACAAACACACGGATTAAAATCTAACTTTGTAACATAGCATACCAACAAAATCTCCTTAAAAAAAAAAGGTACACATGGGTGACATTATACTTTATTCCCATATATCTTATCCTGATAAAGAACATTGAAGTGGCCCTTGTCCACCCGCTCCTGCAAGATAGGGCACACCCACATCTTTTTTGGTCTTCTTTTTCTCCTTAACCTCTCCTATGGAACAATAATAGGTTAATACACACTACATAAAAATAATGTAACCCAAAAAACCATCTACTTTATATTTATTACCTGCTCGCAGTAGTAGTGCAGGATTTATGGCAGTAAGCAGCAAAAGGTGTATGCATGGTTTGCTGAGACGCAGGAGCTGCAGTTCCTGCGGCATCCTGTCTATTTCAAAAAACAAAATGGTGAAGAGGGGTTGAACTAGGAAATGACATCAGAATTTTAACCTTTTTTTTTTTACTAACTTTATTTGTGTTCAAAAAACGCTTGAAATATGCTTACAAAAACGCTAGTAAAATCTGCATGCAAAAATGCATAAAAACACGTCAAAAACACACCTAAAAACGCATGCGTTTTTCTGGCAAGGGAGATGCAGAAATGCTCAGGAAAATTTCTGCTTCATTTCCGCATCGTGGGCACATAGCCTCAAAGCGCAAGAGGCACAGTCGAGGGTGTACAATAGGTCGGCGAGGGTGAGACACTTCAACCTTTGAGATCGGGTACTGGTGCTGGTGCCCATAGTGGAGAGCAAATTCCTGGCCAAGTGGCAGGGTCCCTATGAAGTAGTGGAAAAGGTTGGCGATGTCAATTATAAAATTCACCAACCAGGGAGGAGAAAGCCCTACCAGGTGTACCACATTAACCTGATCAAGCCATGCCGAGATAGGGAGCCCATGAAAGCCCCGTATTTGGTGGCGAAGTCTGAAGTCGATGTGGAAGAGGTCAAGGTGGCTGAGTCGCTGAGTCACGTGCCCAAAAGCAACAGTGCCGAGAGTTGCTGCAGCGGAATAGGGACCTGTTCTCCGAACTACCAGATTGTACCCAGATCATAGAGCATGAAGTCCTTACAGAGCCTCATGTCCAGGTAAACCTGAAGCCGTATCGGATTCCCTAAGCCTGCCGAGAGGTAATCTTGAAAGAAGTGAAGCCGATGCTAAGTCTGGGAGTCATTGAAGAATCCAAGAGTGGTTGGTCCAGTCCCATAGTCCAAAACCAGATGGAGAATGGCAGTTTTGCAACAACTATAGGAAACTGAATGAGGTCTCTAAGCTCGATTCATACCCAATGCCCAGGGTAGATGAACTAATTGAAAGGCTAGGGCCGGCCAGGTACATTACCACCCTTGACCTCACAAAAGGGTATTGACAAATTCCTATGGCCCCAGATGCCAAGGAGAAGACAGCCTTTTCAACTCCAGATGGGTGTTTTCAGTACACCAAGATGCCATTTGGGTTGCAGGTAACTCCAGCTACCTTCCAGAGAGCCACGGACCGGATCGTAGCTCCCCACAACAAGTATGTAGTGGCCTACCTGGATGATATCGTGATCTACAGCCAGGATTGGGGAAGTCATCTGAGTTAAGTCTAGGCAATATTCGATGCTCTGCGGAAGGCAGTTTTCAATCAAGCAGAAGAAATGTGCCATGGACATGGAGGAAGCCAAGTATTTGAGCTATGTCATAGGCAGAGGTGTGATGAACCCGCAAATAAATAAAATTGATGTGATCCAGGGTTGGCCACAACCTCTCTCAAAAAAGCAGGTCAGAGAGTTCCTGAGCATCGTGGGCTAGTACCGCCGATTCATACCCAACTTCGCCATGGTAGCCTCCCCTTTGACAGACCTCCTTAAAGGGACAAAGTTGGTTATGGCTAAGTGGTCTCCAGAAGTGGAGAAGGCCTTTCCAGGAAATAAAGCAGGCTCTGTGTAAACAGCTAGTGCTGGTGGCTCCGGATTTCTCAAAAGAGTTTGTGGTCCAGACGGACGCGTCAGATGTCGGAATGGCTGCAGTCCTATCACAAGAGGTGAACGGGGAGGAGCACTCAATAATGTATTTAAGCTGGAAGCTGACATCCTGTGAGAAAAATTACTCCATAGTGGAGAAGGAATGTTTGGCCATCAAGTGGGCCTTGGACACTCTAAGGTACCACCTCTTAGGCAGGAAGTTCAGACTGGTATCAGACCATGTCCCACTGAGATGGATGAGTGAGAAAAATGGGAACAATGCTCAAGTGACCAGGTGGTTCCTAGTCCTTCAGGATTTTAGCTTCTATGTAGAGCATAGGACTGGGAAACTGCTTGCGAATGCTGAAGCACTGTCGAGGGTCCACTGTTTATTAGCGGAAGTTGTTAAGCCCCCCCGTCTTTGGGCAGAGGGGTGGGTATGTAAGATGGCCACCGGACGTATCCTTGAGGGGAGATATGTATCACTGAGGATAGTAACTTCAGTAATGTAAAACCAGAAAAACATGCTCCAACACAAGTAGTGATGAGAGGGTAAATTTAGTGCAGCAGGGTTGGTTTTTACGAGTCGCCATAAGAGATGGGGGGATTTGCTGCTCACATATCCCCACCCCAGTGCATGTGTATAAAATGGAGACCAAGTGTCTCATTCACTGTCTGTGGCTGGAGGTGTGGAGACCTCCAGAGTGTTTGTGCAAAAAGACACTGACCGTGAGCGGGCGAACCCACCATATTGTATTGACTGTTCATTTTCTGTGTTTGTTACACTGTGCTGGACAAGGCTTTCTTTTGTTTACTTCTGAAAGTGCGGTTTATTCAGGCATAATAAACCTGCCTTGGACATTTTTAAAGAAACAATGTCCTGTGTCTACCTTTAACGCTGCTGAGTGAGTACCAAACCCTACAAGGTGAATAACTGAATAACATATATAAGATACCAGCATATTTTGCTGTGTATGTGAATAACATGTATAGGATACCAGTATGTTCTGCTATGTATGTGAGTAACATGTATAGGATACCAGTATATTCTGCTGTGTATGTGAATATCATGTATAGGATACCAGTATATTCTGCTGTGTATGTGAATATCATGTATAGGATACCAGTATATTCTGCTGTGTATGTGAGTAACATGTATAGGATACCAGTATATTTTGCTGTGTATGTGTATAACATGTATAGGATACCAGTATATTTTGCTGTGTATGTGTATAACATGTATATGATACCAGTATATTCTGCTGTGTATGTGAATAACATATATATGATACCAGTATATTCTGCTGTGTATGTGAGTAACATGTATAGGATACCAGTATGTTCTGCTGTATATGTGAGTAACATGCATAGGATACCAGTATAATTTGCTGTGTATGTGTATAACATGTATAGGATGCCAGTATATTCTGCTGTGTATGTGAGTAACATGCATAGGATACCAGTATATTCTGCTGTGTATATAGGATACCAGTATATTCTGCTGTGTATGTGAGTAACATTTATAGGATACCAGTATTTTCTGCTGTGTATGTGAATAACATATATAGGATACCAGTATATTCTGCTGTGTATGTGAGTAACATGTATAGGATGCCAGTATATTCTGCTGTGTATGTGAATAACATATATACCAGTATATTCTGCTGTGTATGTGAGTAACATGTATAGGATGCCAGTATATTCTGCTGTGTATGTGAGTAACATGCATAGGATGCCAGTATATTCTGCTGTGTATGTGAGTAACATGTATAGGATACCGGTATACTCTGTTGTGTATGTGAGTAACATGTATAGGATACCAGTATATTCTGCTGTGTCTGTGAGTAACATGTATAGGATACCAGTATGTTCTGCTGTGTATGTCGTGGTAGGTCGACTCGCTGGGCTGCTTCCAGAAGTAGACTCAGGAACCGGGTTTTCTCTGCAGGCTTTATTATATTGCATAAAGCCCTGCAACTCCAGCAAAAATAAGCACGGCCTTACTGGCAAAACAACAAAACAAAAGATAAACTATAGCACAGTCCATATGTGTATGTGCGGTTCGCCCACACAGGTTATGTCCAGCCTCCAGCTCCTTCGTGAGCTATGGCTGTCCAGTCTGGAGACCTTGCCTCTCCAAACACAACACAGAGAAAAAAAATAGGACTGAACATTTAAAGCTTGCTCAGCCACATCCTGAGGTGGAGTTATGGGGAATGACTTCCCTCCCATCTCTACATCATTCCCATAAAACCACACCCTTTAAAAGAGTTAACTCCAGCATATAACAAGCTGGCAGAATTTCAGTATGTCTCAGTTCACACAGGAGAGCATCCTGAGTGACACATACCGCCCCTTGCATATAATACCAGTGACTCTGTCACATATTCCCCCCTCTGCCCAAAGCCGGGGGTTTGGACACCTTCAGACACCAAGCAGGGAATTCTGGAGCGGGCATCAGCATTAGCGTGTAACTTCCCGGGTCTATGCTCCACGTGAAAATTAAAGTCTTGGAGACCTAAGAACCACCTATTTACTTGGCATTCTTACCCTTCTTTTCCCTTAACCATCTCAAAGGGGCATGGTCTGACACCATTTTAAACTTTCGACCAAGTAGGTAATATCTTAGCGTGTCTATGGCCCATTTTATGGCTAAGCATTCTTTCTCCACAATGGCATAATTTTTCTCACAGGACGAGAGCTTCCTGCTCATATACAGGATGGGATGCTCTTCTCCATTTATCTCCTGTGACAGCACGGTTCCTAGGCCAACTTCTGAGGCATCTGTATGGAGCAAAAACTCTTTAGTAAAGTCTGGTGTGACCAGGACCAGCTGCTTACAGAGTGCCAGCTTCAGCTGTTGGAACGCCATCTCGGTTTCAACCGTCCATTTCGCCATTGTTGATTGTGTGCCTTTCAGAAGGTCCATCAGTGGTGCGGCAATCATAGCAAAATTTGGGATAAACCGCTGATAATATCCCACGATTCCAATAAACGCTTTCACCTGCTTCTTGGAGAGCGGTTGTGGCCAGTTCTGAATTGCCTCGATCTTATTGATCTGTGGCTTAATTTCGCCTCTGCCGACGATGTTGCCTAAGTACTTGGCCTCCTCCTTCCCGATGGCACATTTTCTCGGATTTATCGTAAATCCTGCCTTCCTTAGAGCATCCAGAATCGCATGTACCTTTGGCAGATGACTTGCCCAGTCTGGGCTAAAGACAACAATGTCATCAAGGTAGGCTGCGGCATACTTCTTATGTGGGCCGAGGATCCGATCCATGGCCCTCTGGAAGGTGGCTGGTGCTCCCTGCAGTCTGAAAGGCATTTGGGTGTACTGAAAGCACCCATCAGGTGTTGAGAAAGCTGTTTTCTCCTTGGCCCTCTGGGACATGGGGATCTGCCAGTAGCCTTTCGTCAAGTCGTGGGTGGTAATATATCTCGCAGGTCCAAGGCTCTCGATGAGTTCATCGATGCGGGGCATCGGGTATGCGTCATACTTGGAAAACTCATTCAGCCTACGGTAGTCATTACAAAATCTCCACTCCCCGTCAGGCTTTGGCATGAGAACGATGGGACTCGACCATCCGCTCTTCGATTCCTCTATCACGCCGAGGTCCAGCATCATCTTCACCTCAGTTGAGATTACCTCACGGCGGGCTTCAGGAATCCTATAGGGTTTGAGGTTTACACTAACATGTGCTTCCGTCAACACGTCATGCTCGACCACATCAGTACACCCTGGCAACTCCGAGAACAGGTCACGGTTCTGTTGCAGCAGCTCTCCACATTGTTGTTTCTGTGCCGGTGATAGAGTCTCTGCTATCATGATGTCCTTGACTTTGGCTTTTGGACTGGCTCCCAAACAAGAAGCCCCCAGCATTTCCCAATCTCGGCTTGAGCAAGTTCACATAGTACACTAGGTGCGGCTTTCTTCGGACAGGCTGTTGAACTTTGTAGTTCACTTTGCTGAGTTTCTCCACCACCTCATATGGGCCTTGCCACTTGGCCAGGTACTTGCTCTCGACGGTGGGAATAAGCACCAGTACACGATTCCCAGGCTGGAACTGTCTCAGCCTTGCTGACCAGTTATAGACCATTTTCTGGGCCTCTTGTGCTTGGAGGAGATGAGCCTTAACGATAGGCATCACTTTCGCCATCCTCTCCTGCATCTGGGCGACATGTTCTATGATTCTCCAGTGGGGCATAAACTCGGCTTCCCAGGTTTCCTTGGCAATATCCAGGAGCCTTCGCAGATGTCGTCCGTACAGTAGCTCAAGCGGGGAGAAACCTGTAGAGGCTTGTGGGACCTCTCTTACTGAGAAGAGCAGGAATGGTAGCAGCTAGTCCCAGTCACGACCGTCCTTCTCTACGACCTTTTTGAGCATTGCTTTTAAGGTTTTATTGAAGCGCTCCACCAGGCCATCTGTCTGCGGATGGTAAACAAAGTTTCACAGCTGGGTAATCTGAAGGACTTTACACAGCTCCTTCATTACCTTGCTCATGAACGGGTTTTCTTGGTCTGTTAGGATCTCCTTCGGCAGTTTGGTCCTGGCAAATATATGGACAAGTTCCCGGGCGATGCTCCTACTCGACGAGTACTTCAGTGGTACCGATTCCTGGTACCAGGTCGCATAGTCTATGACCACCAGGATATTTTGGTGGCCCCAGGACAATTTGACTAAGGGCCCCACTAGGTCCATGGCAATCCTCTCAAAGGGAATTTCTGTCACAGGTATGGAGATTAAAGGCTATGGAAGTGGGAGGAGGGCGAGGTTATCTGGCAGGTGGGGCAGGATCTACAATAGTTCAGGATCTCCCTTCAACACCCTGCCCAGTAAAACCTCCTCAATATCCTCGCCTGAGTTTTCTCGACCACCAGGTATCCCCCCAGAACATGTGAATGGGCCATATCTAATACCCTATGTCGGTATGGCCCTGGAACTAATAGCTGCTCCACTATTTCATTGGTTTGGTCACCTGATACAATAACTCCCCCTGAACTGTGAAGTGTGGGTACCTGGTGTATGCTTCCGGCTCTTGAGCAACCCCATTACAGACAGTAACATTGTTCCATGTGCCCTTCAAGGTCAAGTCCCGAACTTGAGCAGACCCAAAGATATCTCCTGTCAGCTCTAACTCAGGGAGGTCGGCCTCCTCGGTCACAGTCTTATCCTTGTTGCCGGCAAGGACACACAATAGGAACTCATCCCCTTCCGATGTCGACATGGGTATTTCCTTAGGGTCCTGGAATTTGTCCACGCGACTCAGTCCGGTTCCTTTCCCCCACAAGTCCCAGAACAACGAAAAATCGCGCCCCAATATGACAGAATGTATCAGGTCCTTAACTACCCCAACCTCGTGGGATTGGGCACCACAGTCTGTTCCCACTGTCACTGTGGCCACAGGGTAGTCCTTGGCGTCCCCATGTATGCAGCGAAAGCCCACAGTCTTGGCAGATATCAGCTGGTGGGGAAGGGTGGCACTGATTAAGGTCACTAGACTCACTGAATCCAACAGTTCAAGCACCATCACCTCATTAACGGACACGGCACATGCCTGCGGCCCTTCACCAAGTTTACAGTCCACACTGCTGGCAGGATAAGCAAAATAGGAGACCCATCTGTCTAGGCTGCAGTCCATGGGCTCGGGGGACATATGACACCTAGTAGCTACATGTCCAGGGTTGTGACACCGCCAACAGATTAGATCTTTAGCAACAGTCCTTGTGGCACCTTCAGTGGGAGTGGGACATCCCCCCAGTGGTCACTCTAGACCCCTTCTGTGGTGAACCCGCCCCCTTTTGGGTATCCCAGTATGGAGGAGTGACTATTTCTGGTTTCTAAGGGATTTCTCAACCACCTGGTACCTCTCTACCAGGCCGATGAAGTTATCTTTGTTTTGGGGATCACCCTGGGCAACCCAAGTCTGTACTGGCTTGGGAAGGAAGTGCACAAATCTATCAATCACCACCCGCTCGACGATCTGGGCTGGAGTGGAGGACTCTGGCTGCAACCACTTCTGAACGAGATTCAGTAGGTCAAACATCTGCGAGCGAGGGGGTTTGTCGCTGGTATACACCCAATGGTGGACTCATTATTGTCTCACCACCATATTCACTCCCAGGCGTGCTTTGATCTCTGTCTTTAGCTTGGCGTATTCCTTGGCACCCTGCAGTGCCAAGTCATAATATGCCTTTTAGTGTTCCCCGACAAATATGGTGCCAGAACCTCTGCCCACTGTTCTGGTGGAAGTCTCTCCTGATCAGCCACCCTCTCAAAGACAGTCAGAAATGCTTCTACATCATCCCTGGGGGTCATCTTCTGCATGGCCCATCTTACTGCCTTCCTGATGAGGGAGTCATCAGTCAGCCCTGGGGGTGGGGCAGTTTCCCTGCCCTGGATGGCATCCGCCAGAAGCTGTATCTGCTGCTGCTGTTCCTGCTGGTGCTGCTGCTGTGCCTTTTGCTGCAACTGGATCTATTGCAACAACAGTTTGGTCATCTCCTGGTGCTGCTGCTGGCTCTGCAAGTGCTGTTGGTGCATATGTTATTGGCTCTGCATCAGGTGCTTAATGAGCTCCTCCATGCTGCCGGACTTCCCTGGCTGGCTGCCGGTTTTCACCCAGGACATCCACCGGTCTCTGTGGCAGATACAGGTGTTCCTGGAATCTTGCACGCACTCTCACACCAATTGTGGTAGGTTGACTCGCTCGGCTGCTTCCGGAAGTAGACTCAGGAACTGGGTTTTCGCTGCAGGCTTCATTATATGGCATAAAGCCCTGCAACTCCAGCAACAATTAACATGGCCTTACTGGCAAAACAATAAAACAAAAGATAAACGATAGTACAGTCCATATGTGTATGTGCAGTTCGTCCACACAGGTTATGTCCAGCCTCCAGCTCCTTCCTGAGCTATGGCTGACCAGTCTGGAGACCTTGCCTCTTCAAACACAACATAGAGAAAAAAAAACAGGACTGCACAATTAAAGCTTGTTCAGCCACACCCTGAGGTGGAGGTATGGGGAATGATTTCCCCCCCATCTCTATGTCATTCTCATAAAACCACACCCTTTAAAAGAGTTAACCCCAAGCATATAACATGCTGGCAGAAATTCAGTATGTCTCAGTTCACACAGGAAAGCATCCTGAGTGACACATATCTCCCCTCGCATATAATACCAGTGACTCTGTCACAATGTAAATAACATGTATAGGATAACAGTATATTCTGCTGTGTATGTGAGTAACATGTATAGGATACCAGTATATTCTGCTGTATATGTGGATAACATGTATAAGATACCAGTATATTCTGCTGTGTATGTGAGTAACATGTATAGGATACCAGTATATTCTGCTGTGTATGTGAGTAATATGTATAGGATACCAGTATATTCTGCTCTGTATGTGAGTAACATGTATAGGATACCAGTATTGTATATTCTGCTGTGTATGTGAATAACATGTATAGGTTACCAGTATATTCTGCTGTGTATGTGAGTAACATGTATAGGACACCCGTATATTCTGCTGTGTATGTGAGTAATATGTATAGGATACAAGTACATCCTGTTATGTATGTGATTAACATTTATAAGACTCAAGTATACTCTGTTAGGTATGTGAGTAGCAAGTATAGGATATCAGTACGTTCCGCTATTTATGTGAGTAACATGTATAGGATACTAATACATTCTGCTATGTATGTGAGTAGGGGTGTACATAGAAATCATGGTGCCCCATAGCAGAAGTTCTAATTGCCCCCCCCCCAAAAAAAAATAATAATATTCAAAGGGCTCATAGAAGAGCATATCTCACAAATTTGTTGCCCCCTCTCTTCCCTGGCAAATTACGGTGATCCCAACACAGTATGATGCCCCAACTGAGTTATCCCAACACAGCCCTCCACACAATTCAATTTGATTGCCCCCACAAAGCCCTCCATACAGTATAATGGTCCCAGCACAGATTTCCAAACAATATAATGGCCCTCATTAGCTCTCCAAACAGTATAATGGCCCCAACACAACATGATGGGCCTCACACAAACCTCCACACTGTATAATTGCTTGCATACAGTATAATGGCCTCCACCTAGCCCTCCAAATAGCATAATGGCCTCCACATAGCCCTTCAAACAGTGTAATGGCCCCCACATAGCCCTGCAAACAGTATAATGGCCCCCACATAGCCATCTAAACAGTATAATGACCCACACATAACCCTGCAAACAGTATAATGGCCCATACATAGCCCTGCAAACAGTATAATGACCCCCACTTAACCCTGCATACAGTATAATTGCCCCCACATAGCCCTACAAACAGTATAATGGCCCATAGATAGCCCTGCAAACAGTATAATGGCCCCCACATATCCCTCTACACAGTATAATGGCCCACACATAACCCTGCAAACAGTAAAATGGCCCCACATAGCCCTGCAAACAGTATTATGGCCCCCACATAGCCCTGCAAACAATATAATGGCCCACACATAGCCCTGTAAACAGTATAATGCACCTCCCAACTCCTCTCACCATAGTCCTCCAAACAGTATAATGGCCCCCCCCAATGTACTCATTGATTAAAAAAAATACTCACCTCTTCTCGTTCTCCCCCTGTTCTGGTCTCGGTGGCAAGTGTTCTGAAGCTCTTCACTGCTCGGCACAGTAGGTGCTCTGTAGTGACGTCATGGCGCTTGCTGTACTGAGACGTCAGCGCTCAGACACAGAGAGAGAATTATGCAGGAGGGAGCTGATGGCATCCAGGATTGTATTAAATTATAATCCCTGATTCTCTAACACAGCATGAAAGTATTATCAGTCAGGGATGACCTTTAGGATTGTTGTCACCTTTGTGCTTTGTGTCTGAGGAAACACTGCTTGCAAGTACTGAATGGGGGCCAGCAGCCTGATGACCTTATGCCGCCATCTGATACTTGGTGACCAAACCTATGGAAAAGTAATGACACTGAAAGTAGTTACATCCCATCATTATTGGGCAGAGTTATTTAGCCAGCTGCTCATACATATTATTGAGGCACCTTATGCCAATATTATTTCAGCACTGTAAGCATAGTTATATGCACAATGTATTTTTTAGTACCTTATGCTTCAACATAAAGGGGGCCCCAATAAGACATAGTACACAAGAAATTATCCAAGCAAACACTGGTTCTGCTATCAGTACTGCTTAGAGATGAAGGAATCTGCCAAAATTTCAATTGCTTAAACTCGTTTGGGAATTTCGATTTGCATCGACTTTATTCAATGGATGTTGCCGATAAAATACATTTATGGTGCCGAGAGGACCAGACACCATAACAAACAGAGGAGATAAAAAATAATAATAATAATAATAAAAAAAGTTTACACTGCCCTTGCCCCTTATCGCACAACCAGATCTTCATGCCTGGTCCTTCACTAGCTTCCTCCCTCAAACTCTGGTCTTCTTCTCTTCAGTCTTAACTTTTCGATGCCTCGACTCTTACTAGGCCTTGCGTAAAATCATGATGTGCGTCACCTCACGACGTCATGGCTTTTCATGAGGCCTAGTCAGAGCCAGAAGTACCAAAGAGTGAAAACTGAAGAGAAGAAGACGGGAGCCGAAGGGAAGGAGAGAGAGTGAAGGACTGAGTAGAAAGTGGCAACAGTGAGATACTTGATTTTTAACTCTTTTCCAGCCTCAAAAAGGATATACTGATTTTGAGTGATTCTGTTGAATCCAAAAAATTTTATGACACTCATACCGAATTTAGTTTGATCCTTTCTAGTAGCGCTCCTTCTGTTTTGGTGACCACCACATGTAACCTAAGTTCACTGCATGTAGTCACCTTGCGGTCAGGTGGGCTGCAAACTACAACTTTTATCAAAAATGTAAAAAAAACCAGCATTCTTCAGATATATTCAGATAAGGTTAGTGCAACATTTTTTTTTATTGGCGTGCCTCTTTACATTTGCCATGCACCCCCTTCATACCATATGCCCCCGTTCATATGAACATATGAAAAAAAAAGAAAGCTGGCTGAGACATGTGTTCTGTACGCTACAGATATGATTTCCAGGATTTTCGATAATTATTCATCGCCATCTGTTTGTGAATAATTAGCTAAATGATATAAATATTAATTACTCTTGCTCAGTTATTAAACATAAGCCTTGGGGTATGTAGTTATAACCATGGGGTTCCTGTCATTTATTGTACTGTGTTTATGTTTCCTTTCCGTTGATATTTTGTGTTAGTTTTTATTCCAGCCAGGTCTCATGTTAATTACATGTTTATATCAGATTGTTGCACTGAGTACAACAGGTACTGGATAAACCAGCAATAAAACAGTCATCATCACTGTTGGGACTGGAAATCCCTTCTCTTTGCTTTTTCTGCTTTCCTCAGCTGGAAAGTTTTGACATCTGCTGGTCTGGGACATTGCTGAGCAGCTGTCAGCAGTAGGGTAGCTGCTTGCAGCAGCAGTTGGTGGGATGGCAGTGTGCCAGCTTATACCATCTGTGTGCCTGACATTTCCTTCTAATTAACAGTGGGGTTAATTGTTCTGGCAGGCTCAAATGTAGTGTCTAACATTACCCAAGGGAAGCATGTACAAGCACCGGAGTGGCAGGGAGATGGGGATGGCATTCTTAACAAACCTATCGAAGGAAACCGCTTAACAGCCACTGATGTTTTACTAGATGGGTGCGTGCAATAAAAAAGCGTTTTTTTTTTCCCCTACTCTTGATAAATTATGCCAAGCCTTTAATGATGTCGAAAGAATCAAGCTAAGAGAGGCTGAAACTACTGCCTTGGGGCAATTGTGAGGGAACAATTTGCATGTTATTACTGCATATTCATACCTAATTGTGTTAGCCTTTGCTAATGGAGCAGATTGACAACATGAAGAATTGTGCAGATGCTTTGTAGGCTGAACGGACGGTTTACCCCGAGCTTGTTTGTGTTCCGTGTGATCATATAGACACCTTACAGATCCTCCGGAGGTTATTAGCAATTCGAGCTTTAGTTAATAGAAATAGAGGAAATAAAGAAAATATTTTTGGACAGCTGATTACATTGATTTAGCAAAGCTTTGTAGATGTTAATGTCATTTTAGATGACATTCCTTACCTCGAATGATGGTGGTAAATGATATAATTTGGAGAAGGATAGATCAATTTAAAAAGAAAGAAAGAATGAAAAGAAAAGTGGGCAGCACTCAATAGCAAATGCCATGCAAAACTGGTACATTTTTGGCCCATGTGAACAGTTAGCAAAGTTTTGCCTGAAGAGCAACTGAAGTTTTGCCAAGGCTCTTGAGGCGAAACGTTGCCTCCTGTTCACATGGACCAATAAATTAATAATTTTTTACATGGAATTTGCTAACAAGTTTTGCCTACTTTATTTTGCTTTATAATGTACGATACTTTAGTGGGTTTCAACCTGTGGACTAGCACCTATGCTTGCACTTTTGCTTGTGCTGCTCCATTGTTTTAAATTTTCGTGATAGATTGATAAATACTAGATCAATAGATAATTGGCAGATAAATAGATAGCTAGATAGATAGATAGATATTAGAAAGAAAGAAAGAAGGCAGTACTAAAAATGGAAAGCTATCAAAAGTCCGAGGAATGAACACGCCATTTCTTTTCTTTTTGTAAAGAGCAGGTGTCAGAAATGCAACATGCAGAGACACAAAATGAGGGCAGTCAGAGATGTGTAAAAACAATTTATGTATATATATATATATATATATATATATATATATATATAAAACCAGGCTTTAAACAAGGAGTTAGTTACAAGAATGAACAGGTAATTTACAATAACAATGAACAATCTCCCAAAATAATGTAATGCGCCCTGGTGTGGGAGTCACCACGGCAGTTCTTTAACTCTGTGAATGGACCTAGCGGGGGTCACTGGTTTTTCCCGCTGGGCCGCAATTCTTGTTCTAACAAAGTCAATTAAATCCAAATTGGCTTTTTTCCACTTCGCCCGTCCCCATCCCAACCTGACATCCTAAACCCCACTGTCCCCAGTACCGTGGATGATCAGTTGAAGCAACGGCCCTGTTCAGCGATGCAGCTCCTCTGTTTCTACTGGCGTGACTCCTCTGACGCAATTCTCTCTTATCTCCTCTTTGCTCGGCTATTGGAGGCGGTCTCTCGCACCTTGGATAGCGGGGTCCAGACCTTGTCGGTTGACGGGCAATGTTGGGTACTGTGAAGTCTCTCAGTACCACAACAGATCCTGGCTCTCCTCAGCGGCCACGGCACTCGGGGTACCTCTGCGGTGAATCTGGCATTTGTTCACCGCCGTCCGCCTGTCCTGCCTCACAGGTCTCTGACTCCGACCTGTCAGGCTGGTTTCCTCAGCACATCCAGCGCGGATCTCCTTCTCTCTGCAGCTTGGCGCCGAAATCACCTTAGGTTTGGCGCGCTCAACCGTTATATTTGAAAACTCCTCCTGGACGTCACCTGACCGGGTCTCACGTTCAAATCTGTTCCCCCTTCAACATTCCTAATACATCTTGGTTCCGTTTGATTGCGGTCAACCAGCAGATGACAATAAGGCTTTTTGACTTCTATTACATTTCTCCCTCCTTTTTGCTCGCCAGTCCTCGGGCGAGTGGATTCTTTGCGAGATTCATGTCTACTTCGAGGCAGTGTAAGTTCAGACAAGAGTTGACCACACTCCTCAGTTTTCTGTTGAATCTGAGACCAGATAAACTCCTCTTGAGCATACTGGTTAGGAGGGATTCCGGCATTAGCCCGTTCAGTTTTGCGGCATTCCTCCCGCGAAGGTGATTCTGGGGTATCTGACAAAACAACCAGAGGAGATTGTAAATCGCCTCCTGATCCATTTTGTATCCCAGTCGGGACTGAAGTGCTCAATTGCATTGTAACCCATCCTTCCTCGTCTTCCAGAGTCACTATGTGTGGCACTTCAGTTAATTTCTCCGCAGGCTCAACTCTGTTACAGTCCTCTGCTTCGGACGAACAGGGCCGTAGCATATTACGGTGCAACACCCTAGATGTCGTGGCATCACCCACTTCAGGCATAACCTCGTAGACTGAATTCTTTGGGTGGATCTGCTTCACCACTCGATATGGTACCGCCTCCCAATGATGGTCTAGCTTACTCCCAACCAGTTTGGCCCTCACTAACACACGATCTCCTGGTCAGAGTGAGCCCACCGAAATCGAGGGCCGCCCTGTATGCTCTACTTCCTGAAACTTCTGCACAACTAGCTTTCTCACAGTATGAAGCCGCCATCTGTGTTCTCGAATCCAGGTACTTGGACTGTTGTACGAACTGGGATCTTCTGAGTCTAGCTCCAGTTCAGTAATCTCTCATCCGTTCCTTCCAAACAGCAGCAAATAAGGTGTGTAGCCAGTAGTCGCATGAACGTGATTATCATACACCCACACCAACTCAGACACGAACTTGGGCCATTTAATTTTCTTGTCTTCTTCCAACGTCCGTAACATCTGCACCAAGGTTTGGTTGAAGCGCTCACATGCCCCATTTCCTAGGGGGTGATAGGGCGTTGTTCGAGATTTGTCGATCCCATAGATATGGCATAACTCATCCATGACTCGCCCTTGGAAGCAGGCCCCTTGGTCAGAATGTATCCGCTTCGGGCACCCATAGATCCGAATGAAATCTTGACAAATGGCCTTGGCTGCGGTTTCTGCCGTCTGATCCCGGGTAGGTGTCACCACTGCAAACTTGATGAAGTGATCGGTCATTACCAAGCAGTGTCCATAGCCTTTTTATGAAGTTCCGATCGTCAGATAATCGATCATCAGAACCTTTAATGGTGCAGAAGTTCGGATGGTCTGTAAGGGAGCTATTTGTTCAGGGGGCTTACTCAACTCACATAGGCGACACTTTCAGCAAACTTCCTCGATTTCTTGCCGCAGTTGGGGCCAATACACCAGTCATTGTAACCACTGAAAGGTCTTCTCCACGCCGAAGTGGGCACCCCTTCCATTAGCCTCCTGGGCTAACTTTGCTACTAATGTTCCTGGGACTAATACCTGCCAGGTCACGTCAAATTCTCGAGGAAGCTGGACTTTCCAGCATAGCAAGCCATCCTTCAGGAAGAGTCTTTTCCACTGGCTAAGATTTGTAAGGTAGTCGGGAGTGAAGCAGCTCTTGCCTCCTGGTCGGGTCTCTGACCTAGAGCGACCCATTCCCTAAGCTTTGCCAACTCTGGGTCAGACTGTTGCAACTGTATCCACTCGTCTCTTGAGCGGCCCAGGATTTGAGTGGGCCTTGCCTTTTCCTTGGACTCCTGAGCATCGGCTACAGCTGCAGCGAATTGACGAAAATCCGGATTCTCGTCACCTTCCAGTTCTTCATCTATATCTTTCTCTGGCCCCATCTGAGTGACCTGGGACATGAGTGTTCAGGGCCTTGGACCGATAATCAATTTTGTATTGATATTTGGGCATCCTTGCAACCCACTGTTGCTTCAATGCGCTCAGCTTTGCGTTCTCCAAATGAGCCAAAGGGTTATTGTCCGTCCGCACTTGTACTTCTGAACCTGACAAGTACTCTGTAAACTTCTCGGCCATGGCCCACACCAGTGCCTGTAACTCCAACTTGAACGAACTGTAGTTGTCTGGATTCTTCTCAGTATCCCAGAGCGACCGACTGGCTTACGCAATCACCCGCTCTTTTCCTTCCTGCACTTGAGCCAACACTGCTCCTAGTCCATGTAAGCTTCCGTCAGTGTACAACACAAAAGGCTGTGAAAAATCAGTGTAGGCCAGAATTGGGGCATTTGTTAGCGTCATTTTCAATGATTGAAATGCTTCTTCCTGTCGTAGACCCCACTGAATAGGCTGTAGCTTGGCTCCCTTAGACATTCCTCTCAGCAATTCATTAAGCAGGACTGCAATCTTAGCAAAGTCTTTTATGAATCTGCGGTAATATCCAGAGAGTCTTGAAACGCCCTCAGCTCCCTTAGGTTGACTGGTGTGATCCACTTCTACACTGCTGCTACTTTCTCTGCGGTGGGGTACACTCCCGCACTAGACACTGTGTACCCCAAATATTCAATCTCTCGCTTGAAGAGATGACACTTGCGGGGCATGATTTTCAATCCATGCCTTTGAAGTTGTTCCAACACTTGTTCCAGTCAGAGGAGATGATCTTTAAACGTGGTGGAATAGATGATTATATATCGTCTAGATATATTAAAGTAGCCTCGAAGTTGAGGTCCCCCAAGCATCTCTCCATCAATCTTTGGAAGGTCCCTGGTGCATTTGTCAGTCCAAACGGCATCCAGTTGAACTCAAACAAACCCATAGGAAGGACAAAGGCAGTTTTTGGACAATCCTTCTCAGCCACTGGGACTTGCCAGTAGCCACTGGCCAGGTTGAGAGAAGAGAAGAATTTAGCACTTCCTAACGCAGATTGAGACTCTTTAATTCGGGGTAATGGATAAGAGTCCCGTACTGTACATGCATTCAACTTCCGATAGTCTTCACAGAATCTCAGGGTACCATTTTTTTTCCGAACCTGTACAATAGGAGCTGCCCAGGGACTCTGACTTTTGATGATCACGCCGTTCTGCAACATATGAGCCAAGCGTTCTTTCACCTCCTGGTACATTTGAGGTGAAATATGATGATACTTCTCTTGAATGGGAGCCGTATTTCCTGTGGGCATTTCATGTTGAATGTCCCGAGTGCAGCCAAAATCGTCTTCATGTTGTGCAAACACCCCTTGATAATGCTATAGAAGCTGTTCAATTTGTCTAACTTGCCCAGCAGAGAACTCAGTAAGAGTAGCCTCCATTTGCTCTAAGAGGTGACGTCCAGTTAACGGTTCTCTTTCCGTTTCTTGTCTGTTGGACACCTCCAGGGTCCATGGTTCCCTTTCTACAAGTGCCAACCCTATAGCATCAGCTCTGGTGAGATCCTCTGGCATTACGCAAACTTGCGCCATCTCTTGGCGGGGCAATAACTGCAAACTTGCAGCACTTAGATTAATGCAACGCACGGGTACCCCACCCTGTCACACGGTGGCCAGTGTGCATGCCACCAGAAGCCCAGAGGGTGCTTCCTCTCCCTCTATTGGTTCAATCTGAATGTCCTCTAAGGACACATGTGCCTGTACTGGCAAAGTGAGCACAGTCTGTCCTACAGGCAGGGTCACTGTAGCTTCAGGGGGCATTGACACTTTACCCAGATACTGAGAGGTAGTAGGCAATTTTTGAATTTGACTGACTCGCACGAGGTGCTGAAACACCTGGCTGGGTCACGAGTGGAGCAAGTCCAGTTATTTCTGTCAGAACCCTCAGCCAGGAACTGTCCGACCTCTTTAAGCACATTCATGCCCAGGGTTATAATGGGCCCATCGTTTCCAGGTCCTGTAGTCAATTCTATCCCTTTTCGACCGAGGTTCTTTCCGCATGCCCGAACCGATATCCATACCACTCCCGCTAATGGGATAGGTAATTGATTAGCCGCTACCAACTTGACTGTAGGAAAGTTGCTTTGAAAATATGCCCCAGGCATAGTAGTCACCTGAGACCCAGTATCCATTAAACAATGAATCCGCTGTCCATTAAATTCAGCCCAAATAATAGGCCTCTCGGAGACAATGTCTTCAGAGCTCCTTCTTCCACGCCCTGAAGTTTGAAACCCCATGGTATGCTCCACAACCGTGGGGGATCTTAGTTTAATGGCTGCCCCCACTTTCTCTTTTCTCGATTTGGACAGTCTTTGGAGAAATGCTCCCTACCACCGCAGGTCCAACACTCTGGTCTTTGCTCCACTGATGGACTGGGTGCATGACTCTTTGGAGCCTGATAGGAACGTCTTTCTTGCTCCAGTCTCCGTCCACATGGGGCGGGTTTATTAGCAAGGGGACCACAGAAGTCTCCCTAATAGTGCTCAGCTCATCTCGAAGATCTTGAATTTCCTGACGTATTTCTCGTGCCCAGTCTGGCAGTTGGCGTAAAAAGGCGTACTGGGAAACGAGTGGAGAAGGAGTCGTTGCATCATGACTTCTGACAGTGGCTTTGAGAACAGGAACTTCCTCCTCCAAAACTCTAGCTTCAGCCCCAACCTCCAGGAAACCCAGACCGGGCTTCAAATGCAGCCGCTCCTTTAAGATCGGCCTCAGGGAGGGGTCCTTCAAGCCATCAATCAGTTGGTCACGCAACACTTCATCCTATGATCCCAGTCCTTGGTTCCCATCTCGAGCCTTCTTGATGATATGGGCAGTCACTCCCTATAATGCATTAATGTACTGATTTATGGTTTCATTTTCCTCTTGAACCCTCTGAAATAACCGCAGGCATAAACGCCCCAGATCCGTGGTATCACCGTGCATGTCTTCCAGAATTGTTGTCACTTTGTCCACGATGTCACAGTCCCCAGTGGACGATACATTACAGTTTGCCAGGCTTCTCCATCAAGGGTTAGGAGAGCCAACTCAGCTTGAGCTAGGGGATTGAGTAGATACATGCATAACATACTTCTCAGTCTTTCTACCCAGTACCACAGTGACGTGCCATCCCCCGTGAGCTTGGGAAGGTGGCTGAGCATAGCCCCCAAGGGTATATGTCCACTAACAGACCCGGTCACAAACTGATCCGCCATCTCTGCGTCTGAATGTTGCATCCTGCCAACTACGCCAAATGTAAAGAGCAGGCCGCAAGTCTTTTTCTAACAAAGTAAATTAAATCCAGTTTGATTTTTTCCACTCCGTCCATCCCCATCCCAACCTGACATCCTAAACCCCACTGTCCCCGGTACCGTGGATGATCAATTGAAGTGACGGCCCTGTTCAGTGATGCAGCTCCTCTGTTTCTGCTCCCGTGACTCCTCTGATGCAGTTCTCTCTTATCTCCTCTTTGCTGGGCCGTTGGAGGCGGTCTCTTGCGCCTTGGATAGCGGGGGCCAGACCTTGTTGGTTGACGGGCAATGTCGGGTACTGTGAAGAAGTCACTCAGTACCACAAGCAAATCCCGGCTCTCCTCATTGGCTGGTTTCCTCAGCGCATCCAGCACGCATCTCCTTCTCTCTGCAGCTTGGCACCGAAATCACCTCAGGTTTGGCGCGCTCGACCGATATATTTGAAAACTCCTCACTGGACGTCACCTGACCCGGTCTCACGTTCAAATCTGTTCCCCCTTCAACATTTCTAATGCATCTTGGTTCCGTTTGATTGCGGTCAACCAGCAGATGACAATAAGGCTTTCTGACTTCTATTACATTTTCACTGCTTCAAAGTTTCCAAACCCTGAAGCTATTAAAAGAATTAGTGCACTATGTTAATTTTTTGTGGTGGTTTTGTGGCACTTTTTTCAGGGAGATTCCAGGTGCACACACTCTTAGACTGGTGGGAGGAGTGCTCAACCAGATAAGGAGGCAGTCACTACCCCTAAATATATACTACAAAGAGGCAAATAACTGACCAGCACCTGCTAACAGAATGAAGTATGGACAGATGCAAGCACTCCTCCCATCAGTGTAAGGCCACGGCCCCACTATCAGTATTTGGTCAGTATGTTTTCTCAGGAGTGGGAGTCAAAACCAGATGAGGAAAAACCAGAGATAGGTTTAATAGAAACAAGTCACCAATTCTGCATTTATTACCCACTCCTAGTTTTGTCTCCCACTCCTGAGAAAAAATACTGACTAAATACTGACCAAACACTGATCGTGGGGTTGTGGCCTAAGGCCTCATTCAGACATCCATTTTTCATGTATGTGTTATATTCATGATTTTAGCGGATCGCACACTCACCGATTACAGTCTATCGGACTGTTCACATGTCCATGTTTTTTTTTGGACCTTGTATCTATGTAAAACTCACGGAGACATGTCAGTTTTTTTTACCAGTATCATGGATGAAAAGCACCAATACAAGTCTATGGGTCGGGAAAGTCACAGACAGCACAATGATGGCATCAGTGTATAATCTGTGTGCTGTTCGCGATTAAGATTGCAATGTATAGGAGAAGCTTTGTAATTAATTATTTTATTTATCCATATGTAAAAGAAACTGATGAACACAGATGGTAAACACTGACCAAACAGTGATGAAACTTGGATCCAAAACACTGATGTTACTCATGCCATTTTTTTGTGTGTGTGAACAAACACAGACGTCTGAATGAGGCCTAAGGCTGCATGCACACATCGTGTGAAGTGTCTGTGGGCTGCCAGATTTTTTATAGGACAGCACACAAACCCATTGACCATGTTGTATTTTGATCATCAAAATCAAATCAGGATAGATCTAACAGATGTCTGAATACATCCATTCTAATCCGAATGCTGTACAATCAAAAAATCGGGTGGCACTCGGGAGAAGAAAGATTTTCATTTTTGGGAAATCATTTTTTCCTCCCCTCCTTCCAAGAGCCATAACTGTTATATGTTTCCATCGATATAGCTGTATGGGGGATTGTTTTTTGTGGGATGAATTATAGTTTTGAATGACACATTCATTTTACTGTATCGTGTATTGAAAAACAGGAAAATAACTGAAGTGAAATTGTGAAAACACTGCAATTCCTCGATTATTTTATATTTTTATGGCTGTCATTGGGCAATGAAAGTGACCTGGCAGTATGATACTCTGCACATGATTACACCAATACCAAATTTGTATTGTTTTCTTTTATTTTTAAGTACTGAAAAAAAAATCTGAAAATTGTAAAAAAACAAACAAACAAAAAAAAACGTAATTATTGCATGAAACGTCATTTTTATTGATGAAATTTTGGAGTTTGACATATAGATCACATTTTATTTACTTTATTTTTTAGTCCCTTAGGAGGACTTTGACCTGTGGTTGTCTGATTGCTTATTTATATGCTGCAATGTTACCTTATTACATTATATATTATAAATGATGTTCTTCTTTGAAGCTCAACTTATACCAGCACCACAGATGAGTACTGAGATGGCGACTGGCTGCTATGGTAAACCATTGATGCCCCATGACCTAGTTGCGGGGGAAAATGGGTGCTGGCAAGCACGCTCACTTATGATCGTGCTATTTAAATGCCGCCATAAGTGACTGACAGCAGCATTTAAATAGTTAAACAGCAGTGATCGGCACTGTTGCTGGCTGTGTATTAAAGCTGGTTTCTTCCCTGTATGGAACAGGCACAGGTCATGAGCTTGTTTTATATATGTGCACCATGGCTGTGACATACAGTCACATCAAGGAGTACGAAGGGGTTAATTTATATTGGATCCTATCTGCACTTTAAGTTTGTAGACTTTTGGCCCAGGAGTGGTTAAAGTATGCTGCTGCACTCTTTGGCTTGTATGTAGTGCAGTCACAACAGCACAACAGCTTGCATCTGTTAACACTTAACTTATTCTGTAAGAAGGTGTTGATCAGTTTTTTATGTTATTAGATATATATATATATATATATATATATATATATATATATATATATATATATATAGTAGATAGAAGAAAAAGAAAAGGAGCACCAATCCCAAGAAAATGGGTGCAGACCCGCTGGCTCCTGGATCACAATAATATGTAAGAAATACAAATGCTTCTCACTAAATTAGAATATCATCAAAAAGTTAATTTATTTCAGTTCTTCAATACAAAAAGTGAAGCTCATATATTATATAGAGTCATTACAAACAGAGTGTGATCTATTTCAAGTGTTTATTTCTGTTAATGTTGATGATTATGGCTTACAGCCAATGAAAACACATAAGTCATTATCTCAGTAAATTAGAATAATTTATAACAACAGCTTGAAAAATGTTTTTAAAATCCAAAATTTTGGCCTACTAAAATGTATGTTCAGTAAATGCACTCACTGCTTGGCCTTTTGCATCAATTACTGCATTAATGTGGCGTGGCATGGAGGCGATCAGCCTGTGGCACTGCTGAGGTGTTATGGAAGCCCAGGTTGCTTTGATAGCAGCCTTCAGCTCGTCTGCATTGTTGGGTCTGGTGTCTCTCATCTTCCTCTTGACAATACCCCATAGATTCTCTATTTCTCTGTGGGGTTAAGGTCAGGCGAGTTTGCTGGCCAATCAAGCACAGTGATACTGTTGTTTTTAAACCAGGTATTGGTACTTTTGGCAGTGTGGACTGGTGCCAAGTCCTGCTGGAGAATGAAATTTGCATCTCCAGAAAGCTTGTCGGCAGAGGGAAGCATGAAGTGTTCTAAAATTTCCTGGTAGACAGCTGCGCTGACTTTAGTCTTGATAGAACACAGTGGACCTACACCAGCAGATGACATGGCTCCCCAAACCATCACTGATTGTGGAAACCTCACACCAGACCTCAAGCAGCTTGGATTGTGGCCTCTCCACTCTTCCTTCAGACTCTGGGACCTTGATTTCCGAATGAAATGCAAAATTTACTTTCATCTGAAAACAACACCTTGGACCACTGAGTAACAGTCCAGGTCTTTTTCTCCTTGGCCCAGGTAAGACGCTTCTGGCGTTTTCTATTGATCATGAGTGGTTTGACACAAGGAATGCGACACTTGTAGCCCATGTCCTGGATACGTCTGTGTGTGGTGGCTCTTGAAGCAATGACTGCAGCAGCAGTCCACTACTTGTGAATCTCCCCCAAATTTTGGAATGGCCTTTTCTTCAAGAAGTTGTCCACTACTTTTACATTGATGCCCTAGGATAGGGCATCAATGTATGATTGGCCGGGGTATGATTTGTTCGGCATTTTTTTAACGCGAATTTGAAATGCCGAACAAATTCGCTCAACACTAGTTTTAACTCCAACAGCGATCCTTTCCCAAGAAAGATGGCTTACTGTTGGTCCTGAAACTCTGTATACTTTGGGCATGGAATAAACCCTTTTCACCTTTTTACTAAGATACAGAGTGCAGCCTATATTTCTTACATATAGATAGATACATTTCCTTTTTGTGGACATGGCATGATGAAGTTCACCCAACAAATTCTTCAAAAGATATAGGCTACTTTGGTGTCATAAATTATGCTAGAAATGTCCTCCAGTCTCTTAATGATTATGCACACCTCACTCCTGCATGCCCATCAAAAAGAATGGCCTAGGAAACGCCATTCTTAATTAATCAGGACCCTTCTATAGAATTTGTTCAGTATTTTATGGCTTTCTCTCCCTATCTCTATTGCTAAGCTGTGAGCTCTGACATCCTTTCACTATCCAGATTCACCCCAAAATTCCTGCTGCATTCCCTACTTCTGCTTTCATACGGGCTATTATTTATTACACTTACTTATCACGCCATCATACTTTACTGCACTTTTACATATATTATTATAACTGTCCCCATTGCGGCTCAGAATCTAAATTCCCTATCAGTATGTCTTTGCAGTATGGGAGAAAACTGGAGTACCTGGAGGAAACTCACCCAAATACTGGGGTCCTGGGATTTAAAATCAGAACCACATGCTGCCCTATGACCGCCTCTCCTGATTGGCTACACTATACCAAGTGATATCATAGCTGCAAGGCATTATGGGGAAGCCCACCCAATGTCATGTGAGCCTTATGTGGCAGCATTGTGTAAAATGCCATCACCCTTTTTTGATGATTTGCGCAAATGAATCACAAATTTTTCTAATTTGCAGGGCCAAGTGACTTACCAAAATGTAACACAAATTCAATTTGTATTGAATCAATTTGCTCTTCTCTAGTGTATATCTTAAAATAATTGAGTGCCTTATAATCATTCATGTATATCTTATGATCAATGAAATATGCAAATAATGGGGAAACAAACCTACAAGTTAAGCCTTTCTATTTTGGATTTTACAGTTAGTCTCTTACGTGTAAGCTACACAGACAAAACACATTTTCTTTTGAAATCTGAGAAAAATTTCCCCTTACATGAACTGATGGAGTTTAAAATCTGACCTAACTTTCCAGTTGACCAAGTCCTGATAATGTGGAATTTATTTGTCTCTCGTCTGGTGCTCGCACAACTTTCACAGGGCATACATGCTAAAAATTTTGACTTAGGTTTTCATTGACTTTCAGTGGGTTTAGGCCAAGTAGCTTCTACATTTGTGCAGCATCCCTATGGGAGCTCCCAAACCACCATAGTTATAAATATAAAATCCCACAATTTTCTGATCCTGCTCTACTGTAAAACTCAATGCTGGGACTATTATATCAACATTTACAGATAATATTACATGGAAGGTTTACTATTACCATCTACAATGTAGAGACCGTTACTGCATGAAGAACCCTAAGCTTTAAAAACAGTTATGCATAATGGACATGTCTAGAGAGATTATTACATGTGGGACTATTACATGGACTAATAAACAATTCTCAGACATTATGAAGGGAGTATAACATGGATATTTCCAAAATATTACATGGGGTCAATTTCATAGAGTTTTAGATATCTGTTAGTGTTTTTTTTTATAGTTAAAATAATATTTGGATTAATTACGTTTGTTTCCAATATTATAATATAGAGGAAATAAGACACTGAACAATTATCAGGATGAGTATGTGTAATACAGCTATACATGAAGTGGGTAATACATTTGATATTTTCACACAAGAGAGCATTCCCATCAAATAAAACTACTTTATACTGAATGTTTCAAGTAACCTCATTAGTAGTGTTGAGTCACCCCCGTAGTGTTCGAGTTCGGTTCGGTTCGTCGAACACCCGTGTGTTCGCCGAACTGTTCGTCGAACTGTTCGTCGAACACCTTCGAACACCGTTAAAACCAATGGCAGGCAAACAAAAACACATAGAAACACATAGAAAACACCTTCAAAGGTGTCCAAAAGCTGACAAACTGCTCAGAAGACACAACTAACACATGGAAAAGTGACAAGTACATATAGTCATGCGAAAAGAAAAGAGGTGGAGGAGTAAAAGGAGGGGGAGACACAGATATAGGCATGTCATGCCCTTCTAAAATCCAAAAAGTGAGAAGCCGACACGTTCAGTCCGCTCCTGCCCGTGCCACCTCCGCGTCGCCGGGTTTGTGCCAGAGCCGCGGTGAACCCTGACGGCCAGCCCCCCTCTCCCAATACTGGTGCCTGTCCGCTGGTGGGTCGAGCGAGCCCCCCTGTGGTGGAGGCAGCTCTAAGCTTTTTAATTTAAATTGTCTCTCTAATTTGAATGAATACACTTTAAATCCATTTACAAGGATCTATTGGAGGGCAAGTCTCATGCCAGCAGCAGCGTAATTCCAGCTCCAGTAGCGTCCACTAAAGCTGCTGCAGTTAAAAAGCTTTTATAAGGATCGAGCTCGGCTGTCCACCGCAAGGCATCCTACTGCCAGTCCCAGCCCCTATGCCTTGGGGTGCCTCCTGATGCTCTTCACTGAGTATCCCGTGGTCCCGAAGCATTTCCTTTGAAAAAATTAAGTGTCCAAACTACAGGTGGTGTAGCTTGCTTAACAGCCGGGATAATCCGCTGACTAGCAGACACTGCTACTAGGCACAAAGTATTTCCTGGGCTAGATGCAGTTAAAAATTTGTAATTAGATACTCTCGTTGGATGCTGAGAAAGCATTCCATAGAGTCTCCTGGCACGCCATATATGATTCTCTTAAAAAGCTTGGGGTAGGGGTCTAGGGGACCCTTTTATAGCCAAAATCACGGCCCTGTATCGCAATACGTCACCTAGGCTGAAGATAAATGGAACTGTAGCACCCTGAGGGCTCGGTTGCTGCAGAGGTATTGCACCTCACCCAGAGGTGTGATTCTCACTCTCAGGTAAGGATGTAGTGTGGATCAGGACCCGACACCTGCATGCATTACACCACATTGCCATGGGGCAGGGCGACCAATATGCCCCTGAGATGGGCACGACAGTCCCTGTCCCTGGCTGGAGTGGGGGGAGGGAACACTGAGGAAGGGGAACCCTGTAGTGCAGGAGCAGGGAGGAAGCAGTTCCTGGGTGCATTGAGAAGGGAGTATAAAAGGTGGGCACCATCTTAGTTCAGTGCAGAGAAGTCTGAGCAGAAGTGGCAGGGAGCAGGGGCTCTGCATGAGCTCTGCTCCGGAGGCGGGCCTAGTAACAGAGGCCCAGGCCTGGAAGAGGGAGAAGGAAGGAAGAGGAGCGGAGAAGGCTCCAGGAACGAGGAACGAAGGGATCCCAGGGGTGCAGACGGGCGAGTCGCCACTGCACGCCCGAATCCACCTGCGTGGAGGGGTCAGGCCAAAGGGGGAGACCGGTCCCCGAAACTAGTGGAGGCAGGAAACGACCCTCAGCTAGAAACAGGAGGCTGTGACATTTTATGTGGCGCAGCCCCTCGCTACACCCACTAGGAAGGCACCACATAGGGTCAGGGAAACTGGCGCCAAGTTTACTAAGAGGAGGCCCGAGGCAGCCGGACAGAAGGGTTGGTAAGAAAGGCCAGACAAAGGACACACAAAGGGGGTCCTGTGAAGCGCTCCAAAGTTATCTGGGAGTTGTCTGAGCCCCTCACCTGGTGAGCACAGTACGACGTGGGCAGCCGTTACCTGCAGACGTGGTCTGGATAATAAGAACTGTGAGTAAAGGCCCTGGACTGCATCACTGACTCCATGTCGTTACTGCTGCTGCCCTGCACCATCACCCCCATCCTCCGTATACACTGCCCTGAGGCTATACTCCTCCCGTGGGGAGTTATGCTACGCTCTGCTGCACCCACAACACCAGCCTCAGCGGTCTGCCCTGGAGCGGCGGTTCACTCTGACCGTAATCCACGGGTGGCGTAGTCGGACATTTAAACATCAAAACCACATAAATAGTTCCGCCACTGGTTTGACCGCCCTGAGCCACGGAACCGGGTCGCCGCCACGGAGACTACAACCACCAGCATCCACCAAAAAGGGTCTGGCTCCGGGTGTCCCAAGGCCCAGGTGGCACGTCAGAACATTTTCATCACCTTTCACAATCACCAATGGGACAAGGCAGGGATGTTCTCTGTCCCCTCTCTTATACATCCTAGTGACGAAGCACCTGCTCTCATCAATTCGCCATAACCCCAATATTAGGTGGATTGAGGTGGGAGGCACCGAGTACAAGTGCTCTCTATTTGCTGATGATGTCCTAGTATATATCACTCAATCACATATATCCATCCATGCTGTTATGGCTGAAATATATCACTTTGTTACATGGTCAAATTTTAAAATCAATGCAGCGAAGTCTGAGGCCCTCAATGTCTCCCTCCCCAAATCCATATAGGATTCCATCCAGTCCAACTTTCCCTTTGCCTGGCCCTCACAGGGTATCAAATACTTAGGAATTCCTATTCATACAGACCTCTCCCATCTATGTTATCTTAATTTTGGGCCCTTTATTGAACAACTCCATACAGACCACGGTTGGCAAGTTAGAACTGTAAGATTCACTACGTGAACCACTGGTGTTTTGTGGAAAAGCACATGTACACTGTGTTCCAAATTGTTATGCAAAAAGTGTTTAGGAGTGATAAGGGAAGAATTTGTTTGTTTGTCAGTTAAACTCATTGATGGTGATGTGTGTCAGGGCTCTTTATATCACTGTAAGCAATTGCAGACACCTGTGCTAATTAGTTTGGCAGGTGTGTCCAATGAAAGGCAAGACTACTTAAGAAGGCTGTCTCACATTATTAAGCAGCCTACATTTTCTGACAAAATGGGAAAGAAAAAGGATGTGTCGGCTGCTGAGAAGCAACAAATTGTGGAGTGTTTAGGTCAAGGCATGACTACAATCAACATTGTGCGATGATCAGGATGAAGTGTCTTGGCAATCAAGAAGTATGTAGCTGATTCACAGTACACACGTGTGCGTGCTGATAAGGGCAAATTGAGGACTCTTTCCTACAGGCAATTACGTCAGGTTGAAAGAGCAGCGGCAAAAAAGCCTTGTCATAGCAGCAGACAAGTTTTTGAAGCTGCTGGTGCCTCCAACGTCCCCCGAACAACAAGATGCAGGGTCCTTCAGAGGTTTGCAGCTGTGCATACGCCATTCTGTCGACCTCCTCTATCCACTTCACACAAGCAGAAACGGCTCCAGTGGGCCAAACATTACATGAAGACTGATTTCAAAACTGTTTTGTTCACGGATGAGTGCCGTGCAGCGCTCGATGGTCCAGATGGATGGAGTGGAGGATGGCTGGTTGATGGACACCCCACGCAAACACGGCTACAGCGCCAACAAGGAGGAGGTGGAGTAATGTTTTGGGCTGGAATCATGGGGAGAGAGATTGTCGGCCCCTTTAGGATCCCTGAAGGCGCTAAAGATGAACTCCATAATGTATGTGGATTTTCTCAAACAGCACTTCCTGCCATGGTTCAAGAAGAAGAACCGTGTATTTCACAGCAAGATCATTTTTTTGCATGATAATGCACCATCTCATGCTGCACATAAAACATCTGCATCTCTGGCTGATATGGGCATAAAAGGGGACAAACTTATGGTGTGACCCCCATGCTTCCCTGACCTCTACCCCATTCAGAACCTTTGGAGCATCATTAAAAGGAGTGTCTATGATGGCGGGAGGCAGTTCACATCTAAGCAACAGCTCTGGGAGGGTATTCTGTCCTCATGCAAAACAATTGAAGCAGAAACCATCCAAAACCTGACAAATTCAATGGACGAGAGAGTTCAGAAGCTCCTTTCGAACAAGGGGTCCTATGTGAAAATGTAACATCACCTAGAATAAAGTTTTGAGTTGAAAACTGTTTGATTTCAGTTTCTAACAACCTGCTAATGCTTATAATGACCAAAAAAATGACCATTTTTTTGGTCTTTATTAAAATGAAAAGGTTGATCGAAAAGTTTGGGGGATCTAAGAGTGTGGCAACCCAGTAGTCATGATTACTTCGAATTCTGACAATATGAGGGTCATGCTGCAGGTAGTGCAGCAAGAAGGCACTTATGTGTCTTGCGCATCTCGGAGCCCCAAAATTATTTTCCGGGCTAGATGCAGCTAAAAATTATTATTAATTTTAAATTTGGTGAAGCTTTAGTATAGATGGCCTAATAGGATCAGTGCTGCACACTGCTACAAAGCCCAAATTATTTTCCAGTCAAGATACAGATAAACATGATTAGTAATTTTAAATCTGGTGGAGCTTATTATAGATGGCCTAATAGAATCAGTGCTGCACACTGCTACAAAGCCCAAATTATTTTCCAGTCAAGATACAGATAAACATGATTAGTAATTTTAAATCTGGTGGAGCTTATTATAGATGGCCTAATAGAATCAGTGCTGCACACTGCTACAAAGCCCAAATTATTTTCCAGCCAAGATACAGATAAACATGATTAGTAATTTGAAAGCTTAAAACGGTTGGTAGGGTGATTTTAACCAATCATCAAGCTTTTACTCTCCCCAGGATGACACAGGGGTAGAAAAGTCGTTTCGGATCCATGATTTGTTCATTTTTATGAACGTGAGTCTGTCTACATTATCAGTGGAGAGCCGCGTGCGCTTATCTGTCAGCACACCACCAGCAGCGCTGAACACACGTTCAGACAGAACGCTGGCTGCGGGGCATGACAAGATCTCCAAGGCGTAAGTGGCTAGCTCCGGCCATTTATCCAGATTGGAAGCCCAAAAAGAGCAAGGGTCCAGTGACACAGTCATGGCTTCAATGTTTACTTGGAGATACTCCTGTACCATCGTCTCTAGGCATTGACTATGTGTCAGACTTCTTGTCTCCTGTGGCCTTGCAAAGGATGGGCTAAAAAAGTGGTGAAATGATTCCGCAAAATTGATGTTACCAGCAGATACTGTGGTTCTGTTACGGTTTGAGTGCTGAACACTTGACGGTCCCACGGTTGGCAAGTTGGAACTGTGAGATTCACTACGTGCACCACTGGTATTTTGTGGAAAAGCACATGTAAGATTCTGCAACAGTCTCTGCTGATACTCCTGCATGCATGCATCCCTTTCTATGGCAGGAATAATTTCTGCAAATTTACTTTTGTACCGGGGATCTAACAGTGTGGCAACCCAGTAGTCAGGATTATTTCTAATTCTCACAATTCGAGGGTCATGTTGCAGGTAGTGCAGCAAGAAGGCACTCATGTGTGTTGCGCATCCAGGAGCACCAAGTCCCTGTTGTGTTGGTGGCGAGGTAACAATCATGCTTCCTTCCTCTGTCCTCTCCCCCCAACCTCGCACAACAGAAATGTGATCAAGGTCTCCCTCATCTGATGAGTCTTCCATCAGTTCGTCCTCCACTTCTTCCTGGGCTCCTGCACCTTCCTCACTAGTTTGGCTGCTACCATGCGCCCTGGTAAAACCATCTCCCCCACCCTCACATGCCTGCCGCCTTGGTGCTGCCGACCGTCTGGACCTTGCAGATGTTAGCCCTTCCGCATACAACTCCTCCTCCTCTACTTCCTCCACCTCCTCTTGTGCCACCACCTGACTCCGAATTCTGTTTAACATGTGCTCCAGCATGTAAATCACCGGAATAGTCATGCTGATGATGGCATCGTCAGCACTAAACATCTTCGTCGCCATTTCAAAACTGTGCAGAAGGGTGCATAGGTCCCTGATCTGATACCACTCCTCCAGCGTGATCTGCCCCACCTCTGGATCTCGTTGGCCCAGGCTATACATCAGAACGTATTGCACCAGGGCTTGTCGGTGCTGCCACAGTCGCTGCAACATGTGCAGAGTTGAATTCCACCGGGTAGGCACATCGCATTTTAGCCGGTGAAGTGGCAGGCCCAACGACTTCTGTAGAGATGTAAGTCGCTGAGCTGCGGGATGCGAACGGCGGAAGTGAGCACACAGCGACCGTGCACTCTGCAGAAAGCCATCTAGTCTGGGATAGTGGGCTAAAAATTGCTGGACAACCAGGTTCAACACGTGAGCCATACAAGGCACGTGTGTGACATTGCCCCGGCGAAGGGCCGCACCCAGGTTTGCAGCATTGTCGCACACGGCCTTCCCTGGTTTCAGGTCCAGTGGAGACAACCATTCATGAAATTGGTTCTCCAGAGCTGACCACAACTCCTCAGCTGTGTGACTCACATTTCCCAGACATTTCAATGTAAAAACCGCCTGATGACGTTGAGCCCTACTGCCAGCATAGTAAGGAGGTGTGCAGGATCCCTTCTGCGCAGTTAGAAAGCTTGTGGCATGACCAGACAGGCTTTGGGTGCAGGTGGAAGACCGAGAGGAGGTTGAGGAGGCAGAAGCAGTGGAGGAACTTTGACATAAAGAGGATTGACGCGCAACTCGTGGGGACGGCAAGACTTGGACAGCAGCCCCTTGTCCTGCTGTCACCATAGTTACCCAGTGCCCAGTCAGCGACATGTAACGCCCCTGTCCATGCCTACTCGTCCAAGTGTCTGTGGTGAAATGCACCCTGTCACACACAGAGTTTCTCAAAGAAGCGGTGATGTTGTGTGCGACATGCTGGTGGAGCGCAGGCACACCTTTCTTTGAGAAGTAGTGCCGACTGGGCATCTGGTACTGGGGCACTGCGACGGACATAAGGTCTCGAAAATCCTCTGTGTCCACCAGGCGGAAAGGCAGCATTTCTGTAGCCAAGAGCTTGCAGATGGTGAAATTCAACCTCTTAGCTTTCTCATGGCTAGGAGGAAATGGTCTTTTACTTGTCCACATCTGAGGGACCGAGGGCTGGCTATTGTGCTTAGACGGGGTTGATAAGGGTGTCCCCGGCAAACTGCCGGTCTGTGAGGAAGATGCAGGCGGACATGTTAGGTTGCCTTGATCCAAAGGTGGTGCTATCGATGTCGGACAGCGCTCAACACCAGCTGGTGTTACCACCTCCAAAGAAAATGATGACCTGCCAATCACGCTGGCTGTTGTGGGTAAAGAGGTGGCAGGTCTGCGCCCCAAAACAGGTGTGACTGCTGTCCCCCCAGTCACAGAGGATGAAGAGGCCGCGGATGCACAAGATATGGCAGACGGTGGTTGGCCCGGCCGGCTAGGCCGCATTGTAGCACACTGAGCTTCCCACTGCAGCTTATGCTTCATGTCCATGTGCCGGTTCATGCATGAAGTACTCAAACTATGTATTTTTTGGCCTCTACTTAGCTTTTGCTGACAAATGTTACAGATAACACGAGTTGGGTCATCTTTATCGATCTGAAAAAATGCCCAGGCTATGCAAGGCTTAGCACCCATGCGACCTGAAGAGCCACCACGACTTGTGGTGAGAGGCAGAGTTGTGTTTGAGGATGCAGTTGTTGACGTGCTTCCAGTACTACGTCTCTGTCCAGGGAGGCGCAACCTGACCTCGTCGTCACTAGCATCTTCCTCCACCTCCTCTGCTGACCTCATCTCTTGGCTGACTGTGGGTTGACAGTAAGTGGGATCTCCAACCTCATCATCATCACCCTGTGCGTTATCACACCCGTCGTCCTCAGAGCCAACCTGTTCCTGCCCTGACAAAAAACTAAAGTTGTCGCTCCAATCAGGTATTTGAGTCTTATCATCGTCTTCCTCATTGTCTCCACCAACAGGAGTTACAGTTTGGGAATGAGGGTCTACATTATGGTCAGAACCTTCTGCGTCTGGTCCTGGATCCGACTCATAAAGATTCTGGGCATCAGTGCAGATCATTTCCTCGTCTGGATTCACAGAAGCACTGGAGTCGACCTCTGATTCCCAGGCTATAGTATGAGTAAACAGCTCTGCAGACTCAACCATCTGTTCTACCTCATACTCAGACGGGCAGCTGGAGATTTGGGAGCTGTGAGGAAGCAAGTGCGATTGGGGTGACACCTTTGAGGACTGGAGTATTTGTGATGTTGAAGTTGATGTGGAGGAGAGCCCACTTAAAGGAGCACTTGATATCCGTTGAAGCACCTGCTGTTTTTGTGCCTCATCTGGAATTTGTAGCGATTGGCGTGGCCGTAAGAAAGGGATCTTATCACATTGTCCGCTAAAAGAAGTAGACATTTTAGTTTGGCTGGAAGATGGTCTTTCTTCTGCAGATGTTACTGTTGCTTTAACACCTACCCCACAGACACAACCTTTTTTCCCCTTCCCAACACGCCTATTCCCCTTTCCACCAGCAGCAGGCCTTTTTCCACTCATTTTGATGGTTAACTAATTCACAACTCTGGAGTTGTTTGCACAAAAAAACAATGGATGGGAACCGAGCAGAGCTGAGTGGCCAAACTGTGGTATTAGGCCAAAACTATTGGCTGGGTTAGATGCAGAAAAAAATTATATTCAATTTGCAACCTGATGGAGGTCAGTATAGATGGACTAATAGAACAAGTCCCACACACAGCTAGAAGCCCAAATATTTTTTCAGAGGTAGATGCAGAAAAATTTTTTATTCAGTTTGCAACCTGATGGAGGTCTGTATAGATGGATTAATAGAACAAGTCCCACACACAGCTACAAGCCCAATATTTTTTCAGAGGTAGATGCAGAAAAAAAATATATTCAGTTTGCAACCTGATGGAGGTCAGTATAGATGCACTAATAGAGAAAGTCCCACACACTGCTAGAAGGCCAAATATTTTTTCAGAGCTAGATGCAGACAAAAAATTATTTTGAATTTGCAACCTGATGGAGGTCAGTATAGGTGGACTAATAGAACAAGTCCCACACACTGCTAGAAGGCCAAATATTTTTTCAGAGCTAGATGCAGAAAAAAATTATATTCAGTTTGCAACCTGATGGAGGTCTGTATAGATGGATTAATAGAACAAGTCCCACACACAGCTAGAAGCCCAAATATTTTTTCAGAGGTAGATGCAGATAAAAATTATTTTTAATTTGCAACCTGATGGAGGTCAGTCTAGATGGACTAATAGAGAAAGTCCCACACACTGCTAGAAGGCCAAATATTTTTTCAGAGCTAGATGCAGATAAAAATTATATTCAATTTGCAACCTGATGGAGGTCAGTATAGATGGACTAATAGAACAAGTCCCACACACAGCTAGAAGCCCAAATATTTTTTCAGAGGTAGATGCAGATAAAAATTATTTTTAATTTGCAACCTGATGGAGGTCAGTCTAGATGGACTAATAGAGAAAGTCCCACACACTGCTAGAAGGCCAAATATTTTTTCAGAGCTAGATGCAGATAAAAATTATATTCAATTTGCAACCTGATGGAGGTCAGTATAGATGGACTAATAGAACAAGTCCCACACACAGCTAGAAGCCCAAATATTTTTTCAGAGGTACTGTAGATGCAGATAAAAATGATTTTTAATTTGCAACCTGATGGAGGTCAGTATAGATGGACTAATAGAGAAAGTCCCACACACTGCTAGAAGGCCAAATATTTTTTCAGAGCTAGATGCAGATAAAAATTATTTTTAATTTGCAACCTGATGGAGGTCAGTATAGATGGACTAATAGAGAAAGTCCCACACACTGCTAGAAGGCCAAATATTTTTTCAGAGCTAGATGCAGATAAAAATTATATTCAATTTGCAACCTGATGGAGGTCAGTATAGATGGACTAATAGAGAAAGTCCCACACACTGCTAGAAGGCCAAATATTTTTTCAGAGCTAGATGCAGATAAAAATTATATTCAATTTGCAACCTGATGGAGGTCAGTATAGATGGACTAATAGAACAAGTCCCACACACAGCTAGAAGCCCAAATATTTTTTCAGAGGTACTGTAGATGCAGATAAAAATTATTTTTAATTTGCAACCTGATGGAGGTCAGTATAGATGGACTAATAGAGAAAGTCCCACACACTGCTAGAAGGCCAAATATTTTTTCAGAGCTAGATGCAGATAAAAATTATTTTTAATTTGCAACCTGATGGAGGTCAGTATAGATGGACTAATAGAGAAAGTCCCACACACTGCTAGAAGGCCAAATATTTTTTCAGAGCTAGATGCAGATAAAAATTATATTCAATTTGCAACCTGATGGAGGTCAGTATAGATGGACTAATAGAGAAAGTCCCACACACTGCTAGAAGGCCAAATATTTTTTCAGAGCTAGATGCAGATAAAAATTATATTCAATTTGCAACCTGATGGAGGTCAGTATAGATGGACTAATACAAAAAGTCCCACACACAGCTAGAAGCCCAAATATTTTTTCAGAGGTAGATGCAGAAAAAAATATATTCAGTTTGCAACCTGATGGAGGTCTGTATAGATGGATTAATAGAACAAGTCCCACACACAGCTAGAAGCCCAATATTTTTTCAGAGGTAGATGCAGAAAAAAATATATTCAGTTTGCAACCTGATGGAGGTCAGTATAGATGGACTAATACAACAAGTCCCACACACAGCTAGAAGCCCAATATTTTTTCAGAGCTAGATGCAGAAAAAAATTATATTCAATTTGCAACCTGATGGAGGTCAGTATAGATGGACTAATAGAATGATGCTATGCCCAAAAGATTTCACTTCACTAGGTGCAGTAAAAAAATTGGTATTCTATACACAGGTGGTATATCTTGCAACACAGATAGGCTACTCCACTGACTAACACACTCTGCAATAGGCCAAAAAGGATTAGCTTTGCTAGATTCAGCCAAATGCTGTGAAAAAAACTTGCACAGCACTGGCACAGACCTGCCTGGCAAAAACTGATAGGAACTGATGTAACCTAGTCCTGAAAAGGACTCCAATTACAATTAGTCTTTACTCCCACAATCTATCTATTTAAGAGCACAGACCTGCCTGATAAAAGTCGTAGGAAATGCTGTAACCTAGTCCTTAAAAGGACTGCAATCACAACTATTCCCTACTCCCAAGCTATCTGTAGATTTGTGCGAAAATTGGCTTGAAATTAACAAGGAATAGCGCACACAGCAACAGCGGTGCCGTCTAACACGCAGCTGCAGCAGTGAGAAAATGGTGGCGACGGGGAAAATGGCTTGGTCTTATAGGGCAAGGACATGTGACATACACTGCCAATGACACATGCCCTTGCTTGTGTGAAAAAAAGCACTTCGCTCCGTGTGTGCGCTGCTGATAGGCTGACAGATTGCACCTCCCCACTGCAAATGCGGGAAAGAGAAAAAAAAATGGAGATCTTCATTGTTCCTGCAGAGATCCATCCCCTGCCCCTCCCCCCACCCCGCTGTACACTCAAACTACGTATTAACATTAATTTTCATCATTACTGAGAAAAAATCCAGTTATGATTTTGGTGCACGAACAGTTATCGAACATAACCTCGAACAGCCGAATTTTTCTCAAATTGTTCGTGTTCGCCGAACGGCTCGAACACCGCCCAAAACAGCTCGAATTTGAGATTGGCGAACAGTTCGAGTAGAACAACGCTCATCTCTACTCATTAGCAAATGATTTATAACTAAGGAGGTATCATGACTCATGTTATCAGAAAACTATTAAATCAGATTTTCATATTAAAGGGAATTAGTAAGATCAATCCCCCAAACCGCATATAGGGGCATACATATCTTTGAAATGTAAATCCATTGCCACCATTATATCTTCTAACTATTGCTGCATTCCTGAGTAATCAGAATTTAAATTCATATGCAAATGAGGTGTTAAGTGCTCTGTGTGTCACAGAGCACTCCCCCAACCTCTGCCTTCTGAGGTTGTTTCCCACACTTGCCCCTTTAGCTTGATTGATAACTCACTGTATCATTTCCTTGGCAGGCTCCTCATGTCACATGGCCACTGCGCTAACAATCAAGCTAAAGAGACCAATGCTGGGCAAAGAAACAAACTTGGGAGGAAGTGACTCCATAATTGCTCTGTCACTTCCAGTGCACTTAGTGCTTAATTTGTATATGAATTTAAATGCTAAGTACCCAGGAATGCAGCAACAGGTAGAAGATAAAAAGGTGTCAATGAATTTACATTTCAAAGACCTGCATTATAAGATATGCAGTTTAGGAGGTTTATCTTATTAAGATCAACCACCCCAAACTTTTTTTTTATGTTTTTTTTTGTTATTTTTCATATCACTGTATTAAGAAAAAAATCTAACAATTTTCACACTGACCTCTATGCATAACTAAAACTCTTTCCTGTTGGGCGCATGGACATTAGCAATAGACTTTGGTACACAAACGATCTGAGATTGTAATCTGGATATGAGGGCAAAGGTAATTGTGGAGGGTTGAGCTATAACATCACCTATTATGAATGGTGGATCCCATTTTATCTACCTTATATAGAGGTGTTACCAAGTTACTAATAATTGTAATCCTGTCTGTGATGATAATAAGACTGCTGAAAATTCTGTGTGAAACAGGAAGTGTGAGTCTCCGGTATTAAGAGCTAGAGGCCAGTGGGAAAATTGCTAGAGGCCAGCGATATGGAAATTTAAAAAAAAAAATCAACAATAAAAAATAATATATTAATTTCACATAAAAACCTGATTTATACATTTGATCAATTGTTTTTTTTCTCTTGACACATTCTCTTTAAAAGTGACTTTAGACAAAACATTTTTTAATATACGGTACTTACCCTTTAAATTTTACATTTCCATTTTGGACTTCTTGTTCCTGGAAATGTCCACAGTTATAAAATTCTTTAGTGAACTATGTTTACTACATTTGCAATTCCCCCTGTTGTTGTACATGCCTGGCACACTTAGAGGCTCACAATATACCCCATCCAGTACACCACCTATCTCATGCCAACTGCACCTTTTGTATTCCTAATTCCCATCTCACTTGTCACAGTGCATGCCCGGTTGTGTGAAAAAGAGTGCTTGGGCATTCTCATGGATGTAATATAACAACAAAAACATTGGGGGAGGAACGTGCAAGGAAAGTTCACATACTCGATGTATGGCACATAATCGTACATGTCACAGGAAGAGCAGAGAGAGCACAATCTGACTGATATCAGGGATGGTGGATCTATTCCATGAATAGAGTACTCTAAGATGTATAATATTAAATAATACCTTTATTTATATAGTGCAAACATATTCTGCAGCACTTTACAATTAAGCGGGGACATGTACAGACAATAAAGACATTACAAAGTAACACATAGTTCTCAGGAGTGAGGGTCCTGCTCACAGCTTACAAATTATAAGGAGATGGGGGGGCACAATAGATAAAAAGTTTAATAATTATAATAATTTTTATTTATATAGCGCCAATATATTCCGAAAGCACTTTACAATTAAGCGGGGACATGTACACACAATAAAAACAATGCAATGTAACACATTTCAACAGTTACAGGAGGAGTGAGGGCCCTGCTCTCAAGCTTACAATCTAAGTTCTTATCATGTATAGTCCAGAGATGATTATAATAAATAGGGCATTTCAAATAAGCTGCATGATCCGGTCATTAGACATTATCCATCTAAGTAGTTGCCAAGTGCTTTTGGGTGCAAGGAGGATGTGGAGATAGATGAATTGGAGGGACAAGATTCTGAAGGAAATTTAGAAAAAGGAAGCAGGAAAGAGTTAGATTAGTAAAGTGAGATGATAGGCCTGTCTACAGAGATGTGATGTGAAGTGTGGGGCTGGGTATTAGTTAAGTTTTCTGGGGTAGTGCATTCCAGAAAACTGGCACAGCACAAGAGAAGTCTTGGAGCCGGAGGTGCAAGGTTCACCTTATGGAGAATGTTAGTCTTAGATCAGTTGCAGAATCTAGAGCACGGGTAGGAAGATAGACAGAGATGAAGGAGGAGATATAGGGTGTTGCAGAACTGTGGAAAGCTTTGTGGGTGAGAGGGGTAAGTCTGTACTATATTCTGAAGTGAATGGGTAGCCAGTGCAACGACTGGCACAAGGTGAAGGCATCTGTGAAATGACTGGACAGAAATACGATCTTAGCTCCTGCATTCAGGACAGGTTGTAGAGGAGAACGTTTGCTTAGAGGGAGACCTATCAGAATAGAGTTGCAGCAGTCCATGTATAAGAATACCTTTTACAATAAATTATTCCTGGATAACTTCATAGGAAGAAAAAAAATACTAAATCTCATACATTATAACGTATAAGAAAAGAAAATAACATGATATCTGTATTTTAAAAATGGTTGTAGTTTTATTTCTTTCTAAATTGTAATATTGTATCTCTCATAACCATAGGTGGTCATAGCCAGAAGATGTCAAAAAGTCCAAGATTATCTAGGTGGGATTATTTATACTTGGACACAGACTGCATATATACTGAGGACAGTTGTGTTCAGATTTCATTCTACTTTGTTGTGAAGTTATGAAAAATGTCTTTTTTTATGTGAAGGATAAAATCAAATGATACAATGAAGTCTTTTGTAGATTATTTGAAGAATCAGCTGGAAGCCAAAGATCACACGTTTTCTGCCCTTCAAAATGACCTTACGAAGGTTAAAAATGATGGAAAAATCACAGTTGGAAAAGGTGTGGATAAAATAATGTCCTCCTGACATTTCTTTCTTATAACATATCATATACCAGGCAGCATAATTAAATGGTTGCCATAATATTAATAACACTCACTACAGGCATTAAAGCGCAGGTCGAATGAAAAGTAAGCTAAAAATATACATGTATACATAAAAAGAGAACGTAAAGACTTTTATTGTAAAACAATTTTGAAAAATCATTGTTTTTAATAAATAGGCGCTGGAATGTTTGGTGGGAGGTTAATAGAGTTTTCACAGATGTGAACTGTTAGCATTTTTCATCTTTAATTATTATGCGGATCTGTTTAAATATTTGAGTTAGATTTGTTGAGAAAATATTAATAATTTAGTTTGGAAGAAATAGGCTGCAAATAAAGTTGATTTTGGCAATTATTTTTCACCGATATGAGTTAAGTGTGTATGTAAACTCAGTTATCCGTGTTATAAAAATTCATGTTTATTAAGTTTGGAAGAAATGTAGTAATATACCTTTTAATTACTCTACAACTATTGGCTGACAGCTTCACAAAGATCCTTTCATCAATTACATAGGGAAAATAGCAATATGACTGAATAAGATTTTACCTTGGGTTTGTTTTTATACATACAAGGGAATGGTTTCCATTTCATATTACCTTTAACAACATGAAGATAGATTAGTTAGTGTGAGACGAAGAAAAAGATTTATCAATTAATTTTCATTTTAAAGACACTTTTTTTATTGGGTCTTGTGCAATTAATTGACATTTTTTTCTTCTAAATTCTAAAAAATGGTGCATGTGGATCATGTTTTCTTATTTTTGCAAAATAAAAATGCTCTTTATTTTTGTCTGTAATCGTTTTTGAGCATTTTTATAGCAAAAAAAAAAGGAATAATTAAATTTTTACAACTAAAATGTTTTAGCCCCATGTTTTTAACTTTTATAAGGGTTAATAAGAAGGAAAAAATGGACCACATAGTTTGTTGTGCAATTTCCCTTGAGTGCGCCAATACTCCACATGTAATCGGAAACTACTTTTCAGGCATAGTGCAAGCTCAGCTTAGAAGGGAAGGAGCGCCATACTAGAGTACAGATTTTTCTGTTAAGGTTTGGGGTGCCATGACCCACTGGGAAAGCCTCTGACGTGCCAGAACAGCAGAACGCCCCATAAGTGACCCCATTTTACAAAATACACCTCGCGCTGCAGGCGCGGCGACAATGAATTAAACGCTGAGCACGCCAAAATACTCGGCGAGCACCCGAGCAAGCTCGCCGAAAGGGTTAATGATGCATACAGGCTCATCACTTGTAGATACCTCCCTCAAGTGACCCCATTTTGGAAAATATACCTCTCTGGGAATTTATCTACAGGTGTAGTGATGAATTTGACTTCATGGGTATTTTACAGAAAAAAGCAGCAATGGATGTTACTGAGGAAAAATTGCAAATCTGCCATTGTAATGCCTGTACATTGTAGTGCCAGTACATTGTGTCCAGCTCGTGCTTCTGGACACATGGCCCCTGTACATCGCTACAGAAATGCCAAACATGTGGACCTAAATGTGGTTTAGGCACACTGTGGGGCTCAGAAGGGATGGGGGCATTTCGATTTGGGAGTGCAGAATTTGAGGGATTTTTTTGCGGGGGCGAGGAACCCAACGTTTTTCCAGAGCCTTTGTACTACGAGCAATGTGGAAGCCCCCTATATTTCCATTGAGCTATGATAGACTTGAGTGGGGACTTGCTTTTTTTGTGGATTGAGTTGAATCTTTTATTGGGAATATTTTACATAACATTTTGGATCACGTTTATCCTATGCTGTACACTGAGCCCTTACATCACCCCAATGTAAGTGGTCAGCGTAGAACACAGGATAAATGTGATCCAAAATGTTATCCATCCATCTAAATTTCTGAATACCATGATTCAGATGAAACACCTGAGTGATCCATTCACTATAGCGAGGCAGCAGAGTTACTCTAGACTCTTTCTGTCCTCTGGCCTGCAATATTTTTTCAGAGGTGCACAAAAGTGTGTCCGACTGTGCTTTTATGCATGCTTAAAAAGACAGACACCACTGGTTCATAGGCCAGACAGAGTCCACAGTGCCTCCGTCAGCCTCATTGCATATTACTAGTGATGAGCGAGCTTGCTCGCTACTGCTCGGTGCTCACCCGAGCATCTCACTGCTCGAGATGCTCGGCGCTTGCCGAGTATTTCCGGGGTTGCTCGGCGGGAGCTCCGGTCCCCTCTCTGCATGTTTGTCACTCTTTACAGAGCCAATGAACATGCAGGGATTGCCTGCCACTCACTGTAATGCCGCAGCCATGTTGGTTGTGGCATTACAGTGATTGGCTGGTAGTACAGCGTCATCAGGTCTTTATCAGACCTGGCGCCGCCGTGCTAGTCACAGTCACTCCGGAATCAGACAGTGTAGGGAGAGGTGCTGCTGCATCAGGGAGAGATTTCCTTGTTTATTAGGTAGTGTAGGTGGAATAGAAGTATATTATACATATCCATCTCAACAAACAGTCCTTCTGAGGACTAATCCATCTGCAGAGATATCAGACAGGCAGTGTATATAGGCAGGCAGGCAGTGTACATAGCAGACTGCAGTGCATATAGCACAAGAGGCTCCATTCCAGTTCTGTCTGCTGCTGCTGTTAGACATTTCTAGACATAGGCCCAGGTCTCAGGGGCCAGGAATAATTTTTTTTTGGATCTTAATCCTCATTATTTGCTTAAAAAGCAATCCAGAGAACACCGTTTTTCTGTGCCATTTGCTTGTTGGCACTGCAGAATGCAGCCAGATCCTTTCCATATTACAGCGCTAAAAATCCAGCTATTTAAATCTGAGGTTTGTCCGTCACACGGATCACATATAATTGCGCTGAAAATATTGCCATTTCTGGCCTCCTTTGAAATTATTTTTCAGTATGTCCGTGAAGCTATTGACACCAGTTTGCTGTTAAAGATAGTTACCTACAGGCCAGCTATTTAAAACTGTGGTTTGTCCGTCACATGGATCACATATAATTGCGCTGAAAATATTGCCATTTCTGGCCTACATTGAAATTTTTTTTAGTGTGTCAGTAAATCTATTGACACCAGTATGCTGTTAAAAAGAGTTACCTACAGACCAGCTATTTAAAACTGTGGTTTGTCCGTCACACGGATCACATATAATTGCGCTGAAAATATTGCCATTTCTGGCCTCCATTTAAATTTTATTGTAGTGTGTTAGTGAAGCTATTGACACCAGTTTGCTTTTAAAAATGGTTACCTACAGGTCAGGTATTTAAAACTGTGTTTTCTCCGCCACACGGATCACATATACATTTTTAGAAAATACTGCCATTTCTGGCCTCCATTAAAAATTTGTTTCAGTGTGGCAGTGAAGCTATTGACACCAGTTTGCTGTTAAAAATAGTTATCTACAGGCCAGGTATTTAAAACTGTGTTTTCTCCGTCACACGGATCACATATACGTTTTCAGAAAATACTGCCATTTCTGGCCTCCATTAAAAATTTGTTTCAGTGTGTCAGCGAAGCTATTGACACCGGTTTGCTGTTCAAAATAGTTACCTACAGGTCAGTTATTTAAAACTGAGGTTTGTCCATCACACGGATCACATATAAGTTGGCTCCAAATTCAGCGATTTGTAGTGAGCGTGGAAGATATTGTCCTTGTGACGCGAGTCACTACAGAAATAACAGTCTCAGAAGAGGAGAGAAGAGACTAATATTGCTGAAAGAAGTATTATGTAAGTGCTACTTACTGGATAAAAAGGGGGAGGTCAAAGAATCCAAAGTCAAGTCCAGGAAAATGGAGCAGTACAAAGGGAGCAGACAAAAGAGTAGTCAGATAACAGGCAAATGGTCAAAATCCAGGTAAGGGAAAATAGTCAGGCAGCAGCAAGTATACAATTGACACTGGGTGAAGGAGCTAGCATGCTTAAGTAGAAGACTAATCAAGGGAAGTGAACACAGATGATTGTAGAAACGACCCAGCAAAACCAAAACAGACTGACAGCCTCCACACAATAGTAACATAGCAGACAAGGAAAGTGTGGAGACCGTGACAGTACCCCCTCTTCAAGGGGGGCCCACCGGACCCCCAGGTCTCCCAGGAAACCGCTGATAACAGGCCCAGACCAACCAATCAGCCCTCACAGAATGAGCCGGAACCTAGGACCGTTCTTCGGGTCCATACCCCTTCCAATGTACAAGATATTGAAGGGAATTCCGGACCATACATGAATCAATAATCTTTTGTACCTCATATTCTAAGCTTCCCTCAATAGACACCGGAGGAGGTGGGGGCGAGAGAGACAGGGGGAATAAATTCCTTCAACAAAGACTTGTGGAACACATTAGGAATACGGAAAGACTGAGGGAGTCGTAATCTAAAGGAAACCAGATTGACCACCTCCAGAATCTCATATGGACCAATGAATCTAGGACCCAATTTCAGCGAGGGTATCTTCAATCTAATATTCTTAGAGGATAGCCATACCTTATCTCCCACCTTGAAGGCGTCACCTGACGAGCGTCTCCTATTGGCCTTTTGTTTCTGCCGATGCTAAGCCACCGCAATATTCTTTTTAACCTCCCTCCAGACATCCACCAACTCTTGAATGGTAACATCTACCCCAGGACACCCAGAACTTATCCTGGAGAACTCACCAAAATGAGGATGAAACCCATAATTAAGAAAAATGGCGAGGTTCCCGTGGACTGATTAACCCGACTGTTAAATGCAAACTCTGCCAGAGGAAGAAAGGATGCCAAATTCTCCTGCTGATCGGCGACAAAACATCTTAAAATTTGTTCCAAAGACTGATTTGTCCTTTCGGTCTGACCGTTAGTTTCAGGATGATAAGCAGAGGAAAAGGACAAATCAATCCCCAAATTCTGCAGAAAGCCCTCCAAAATCTAGAGACGAATTGTACTCCCCTATCAGATACAATATTAAGAGGAATCCCATGCAGTCGTACCACATGAGTAATAAACAGTTTGGAGAGAGTCTCAGAATTGGGTAACCCAGATAATGGAACGAAGTGAGCCTGTTTGCTGAATCGATCGACTACCACCCAAATAGCCATCATCCCCCCAGACAGAGGTAAATTGGAAATGAAATCCATGGACAAATAAGTCCATGGTCTTTCTGGAATGGACAAAGGAGCCAATTCCCCAGCCGGACGGCAATGTTGCACTTTTGCGCGTGCACAAGTTTCACAAGCAGACACAAAATCTTTAATGTCCCTACGCATAGCAGACCACCAAAAGAGTCTAGCAACTGCCTTCTGGGTGGCAGTAACTCCAGGATGACCACTCAATACAGAATCATGAAATTCTTGCAAAAGGCGTAATCTGAGATACACAGGGACAAACAACTTTCATTCAGGAATATTGGAAGGAGCCAAGGACTGAGCAGTACGGATTTCCACTTCCAGCTCAGAGGAAACCATGGCCACAACTATACCCTGAGGAAGAATGGAGGAAGGAGGCTCCGGAGGAGACACAGAATCATGGCTACGAGACAGGGCATCCGCCCTCACGTTCTTAGACCCAGGCCTGAACGTAATGGAAAAATTAAATCTTGAAAAAAATAAAGACCATCTGGCCTGTCTAAGTGTCAACTGCTTAGCAGATTCGATATACACTAAATTCTTGTGATCTGTCACCACGGTACCAGATGAACGGCTCCTTCCAAAAAATGCCTCCATTCTTCAAAAGCCAATTTGACAACAAGTAACTCTCGGTTACCCACATCATAGTTTCTTTCAGCAGGAGAAAATTTCTTAGAGAAGAAGGCACATGGTCGCAGATTAGTTAAAGTCTTAGGACCTTGAGACAATACAGCCCCCACCCCAACCTCAGAAGCATCCACATCCACAATGAACGGCCTCTGGAGGTCTGGTTGAATAAGTACAGGAGCAGACATAAAACATTTCTTCAAGTTTTTAAAAGCCCTGACTGCTTCTGATGACCAAACCTTTAGCTCCGCCCCTTTGCAAGTCCTTAAGAGGCTTGACGATCTGAGAAAAACCTTTAATAAATTTTCTGTAATAATTTGCGAACCCTATAAAGCAATGCAAAGCCTTGAGGTCGCTGGGTTGAACCCAATCAATGATGGCCTGAACCTTCCCAGGATGCTGACACAATGAAGCCCAATATTTCTTGAACAGAAAAGGTACATTTTTCAATCTTGGCAAACAAACAATTATCTCTTAACCTTTGCAGAACCAAACGGACATGTTTATAAGGAATATCCTGATCAGGTGAAAAAATTAGAATATCATCTAAATAAACCACAATAAATCTCCCAATATAATCAGAGAGAATATCATTCATAAAATTCTGAAAGGCCTCGGGTGCATTTGTTAGCCCAAAAGGCATGACAAGGTTTTCAAAAGGGCCTTCAGAAGTTAAAAACGCTGTCTTCCACTCATCACCCTCACGAATACTTATCAGATTATATGCCCCTCTGAGATCCAGTTTGGAAAACCATTTGGCCCCCGAAAACTGATTATATACAGTACAGACTAAAAGTTTGGACACACCTTCTCATTTAAAGATTTTTTTGTATTTTCATGACTATGAAAATTGCACATTCACACTGAAGGCATCAAAACTATGAATTAACACATGTGGAATTATATACTTAACAAAAAGTGTGAAACAACTGAAAATATGTCTTATATTCTAGGTTCTTCAAAGTAGCCACCTTTTGCTGGTCAAACGATCCAAAGTCAAGTCCAGGAAAATGGTGCAGTACAAAGGGAGCAGACAAAAAAGTAGTCAGATAACAGGCTAATGGTCAAAATCCAGGTAAGGGAAAATAGTCAGGCTGGGTCAGGCACAGAGCACAGAGAGATCAGTCCTACACAGGCAACAGCAAGTGTACAATTAACACTGGGTGAAGGACCTAGAATGCTTAAGTAGAAGACTAATTAAGGGAAGCGAACACAGATGATTGCAGAAACGACCCAGCTAAACCAAAACAGACTGACAGCCTCCAAACAATAGTAACAAAGCAGACAAGGAAAGTGTGGAGACTGTGACAGTCCTCCATTTAAAATGGGCAAGGCACATGGCAAGGGATGAGGAACTGAATGTGATGGTGATGGTGCATGCAGAGGCCGAAGCCGTGGGCAAACTAAAATTGTGCCACAACAAACACCCCCATCTTGTCGCTCGACCTTCCGGTCCCAATTAATAGGGGACCGCAGAACACCACTATTGAACACAGAGCAGTGTGAAAAGGTTACTGTTTGGATAGCAGATAATGCTTCCAGTCACTTAGACACCACCACCCTGTCTTCCACACGGTCAAGTCTCAATAGCCATGAGTCTATTCCTCACCCCGAAACTTCTTCCTCCCACCATTCCGAGTGCCCAGGGACAACTGATCCCACACTTGGACACGCCAAAGAGCTTTTCACTTTTCCATTTTTAGATTTGTGCATGTAGCGATGTCCAAATATTTGAGCAGCCACGGTCACACAAAGGAGACAGTGGGAAAGTGTCAAAAGAGGTGTACGATGATGAGACACAATTGCTAGAAAGTCAGGAGGAGGACCAGGGTGCGGAAGTGGAAGACGAGGTGGTGGATGATATAGTAACTGACCCAACCTGGCAGGAGGACATGCAGAGCGAGGAGAGCAGCACACAGGGGGACGGAGGCAGAGCACCCCAACAGGCAGGAAAAAGGAGTGTGGTGGCCGCAGAAAGAAGGCAGGCAACTGTTCCCGGTAACACCAACACGAAGGAAGTTGCCAGTACAACTGTTAGCTCTTCCTGAGTCTGGTTGTTTTTTAAAGACTCTGCCGATAACCCCAAAAAGTCCATTTGCACCACCTGCCAGGCCAGCATCAGCAGGGGTGGCAAAACTACCAGCCTGACCACCACCAGCATGATCAGGCACATGGCAGCAAAGCACCCGACTTTGTGGGCCGAACCCCAGGGTCCAGGAACAGTGTCTGCGGGTGGCACCACTGCTTCTTCCGCTCTTGTGCATGCAAGTCAATCCCCTGTCCATGGTGCATGCGAAGATGCCTTCTGCCCTGCACCAGTCGTTGCACGCTCTCAAGTAGCAGTATCAGGAAGCACGTCCACGTCCTTGTCCCAGTGCAGCGTTCAGTTGTCCATACCCCAGTCCTTGGAACGCAAGTGCAAATACGTCAACCAATGCCTTACAGGCCACACTACTAAATTCCCACATTTCGCGACTGCTTGCGCTCGAAATGTTGCCTTTTAGGCTCATGGGGACGGAAGCATTCTGCAACCTGATGGCGGCAGCCGTTCCTCGGTACTTGGTCCTCAGCCGCCACTATTTCTCCTGGTGTGCCATCCCAACATTACACAAGCACGTGTCCCAAAACATTAGCCATGCCCTCAACAAGGCAGTTACCGGGAAAGTCCACCTAACCACGGACACGTGGACAACTGCTTGTGGGCAGGGATGTTACATGTTGCTGACGGCACACTGGGTTAACATAGTGGAAGCCGGGACGCAGTCGGACCTTGGGACGTAACACATCCTCCCGACGCCAAGGATTGAGGGCCCTAGGTCAATCAGGGTTGCCCCCACAATCTACAGCTCCAGCACCTCATCCTCCTCAGCCTCCTCCTCTTCTTCAGCCTCCATCTCCAAAATGACCACATCAGTCACAAGCTGGAAGCACTGCAGCACTGCCTCGGCCAAGCGGCAACAGGCTGTGCTGAAGATAACATGCTTAGGTGACAAACCACACAATGCTGAAGAGTTGTGGACAGCTCTGAAAGAGCAGGCAGATCTGTGGCTCACACCGCTAAACCTACAGCCAGGCATTGTCGTGTGTGACAATGGCCAGAACTGGTGGCGGCTCTGAGGCGAGGCGAGCTCACACATGTACCATGCCTGGCCCATATGCTTAATCTCGTGGTTCAGTGGTTTCTCAAATCCTACACGGAGCTGCCGGATCTGCTTGTTAAAGTATGCCACCTGTGTGCCCATTTTAGAAAGTCACCTACAGCTTCCACCGCCCTTGCCATGTTTCAGCAGTGTTTGCAGCTTCCGGCTCACAGACTGGTGTATGATGTCCCCACGCGTTGGAGCTCTACACTGCAGATGCTGGGAAGGATTTGTGAGCAGAAGAAGGCAGTTGTTGAGTACCAGCATTAATAAGGCCATCTGTATTTAGTTCAGACTCCACACATAAGACCTCAGCAGTAGACATGGATGTCAGACATACAGTATGAACCATCCTCCAAAACTTTGAGTTCGTTGGACAACCGAGGACTACAGGCGAGAGAGACACAACTCCAATCCAGCAGAGGCAGGGGAACACTGTCAAAGTTCTGGGAGAATTTTCTCAGCCCTTCCAACCACACAGTCCCTGAGGTGTGGGGTACTCTCACAAGGAGTGCAAAGTTTGGGAAGATGCTGACGGAATAACCTTGCTGACCGTACCAACGTCCTCCGTGATTCCTTTGTGCCTTATAATTCTAATTATAATTATTGAGTATCCAAGCTGGATATGTGGAATGAACTGGCTCTCTACACCTTGGAGGTCCTGGGCTGCCCTGCCGCTAGCGTTTTATCAGAGCGGGTTTTTAGTGCCGCTGGTTGAATCATAACTGATAAGCGCATTCGCCTGTCAACTGAAAATGTTGACAGGCTTATGATGCCTGTAAAAAAATTTTTTTATACAGTATGTTCATGTATACCCCCCAGGGGTAAATGTTTGTCAGTCCATACACTTAGTGCATGGGCATTACAAGTATAGGAGACCCGCTCCTTTCTAATGGGAACATTTTTTTATGTGGCCCTCCTCCACGTCTCTTCCAAGGGGCATTGGAGTGCCTTCCAATTTTTGGCAGCCCTTACATTCACTGCATAGGCTAATACTATGACAGACCCACTTGCTAGTAATGGGAACATTTTTTCATGAGGCCCTCTACGTCTCTTCCAAGGGGCATTGGAGTGCCTCCCAATTTTTGGCAGCCCTTACATTCACTGCATAGGCCAATACTATGGGAGACCCACTTCCTAGTAATGGGAACATTTTTTCATGAAGTCCTCTACGTCTCTTCCAAGAGGCATTGGAGTGCCTCCAAAATTTTGGCAACCCTTGCATTCACTGCATAGGCAAACACAATGGGAGACCCACTTCCTAATAATGGGAACATTGTTTTCAGGAGGCCCTCCTCTAAGTCTCTTCAAAGGGGTATTGGAGTGCATCCAAATTTTCAAAGGGGTATTGGGGTGAGTCCAAATTTTCAAAGAGGTGTTGGGGTTCATCCAAATTTTGGGCAGCCCTGACACTCACTGCATACACAATAACAGTATAGGATACCCACTCTTGAGTATTGGGAACAAAAAAGCATAGTCTGCTGATGGCTCTCTAAGAATAGTGAGGGCCGACTACTGGCCCTTTAAGAATAGTAAAGACCACCTGATGGCACTATAAAAATAGGCTTTGTGACTTTCAGAGTCCCGCCTTCATAAATGAAACAGGATGTGTCTGATGATGTGTCACACAGCACATGGCCAGATAAGGTTGTAAAATGTTAAAATGACATCTCCCGGTGAATGCATTTGTCATGGTTGAAAGCAATGCAAAAGTGCAAAAACGCATCAAAAACGCTACATAGCCCAAGGTGTGGAGGAGTATTTTTAGTTTTGGTTATTTATTTCGCCTAATATGCAAAGTTATTACACTGGAAAGGATGTTCTTTAACATATTTCCTAGGAAAATCCATTTTGGTTTCGTTTTTGCATGTTTTATTGTGAGTCCGTAAAAGTGGTCTAATACCTCTGACAACGTTGTTGACAGCAGTTACCTGTGAGTCAGATATGTTTCCAGGGGTCTTCCCCATGCTGTTCCCATGCCATTTGGGCACTGTTCCTATTGATTTGGGCAATTTTTAGACCCTCTGCAGACCGCCGGAGGGAGCCACCTGAAAAATACTCGAGTTTCCCATAGACTTACATTGGGCTCGTTGCTCGGGTCGAGCACCCGAGTATTCCAATGTGATCGACCCGAGCAACGAGCACCCTAGCATTTTAGTGCTCGCCCATCACTACGTATCACATATTTCAGAGATTTACATGGACACCCCGGTTGTGAGCCGAGCTTTACTGCAATCTTTGGGAAGCAGAATAAACAAATCAACAGCAGGTCAAGAATTGGTTTCATTTATTTTTTAAGCCATTCCTCGTGCGGTATAATTGATTAGATGACTTTATTTTCCAGGTCGGTGTGCTTACAGCGATACCAGATTTATACCTTTTTTATGTTTGATTGCTATCACACCCTAAAAAACTTTTTTTTGCAAATATTTTGAGAGCTCTAATTTTTCTGTTTCTGTTAACAGAGTCATGTGAGGGCTTGTTTTTTGCGGTAAGAGTTGACGTTTTTATTGGTACTATTTTCGGCCACATAACATTTTTATATCTCTTTCTATTCCGATTTTTGGGAGGCAGATTGAACAAAAAACAGAAATTCATAAAAAAAATTATGCCATTCCCAGTATGGTAAAAGTGATAAGACAGCTTTATTCTTCAGGCCAGTATGATGACAGCGATACCACATTTATATATTTTTTATGTTTTGCTGCTTTTATACAATAAAAATAATTTTATAGAAAAAATTATTATTTTTGCATCACTATATTCTGAGAGTTATACCTTTTTTATTTCTTTGCTGATGGAGCTTTATGACAGCTTAGTTTTTGCAGGAGATGATGAAATTTTCAGTAATACAATTTTTATTTCAATATGACTTTTTGATTGCGTTTTATTCCAATTTTTGTTTGGCAGTATGAAGAAAAAGCATAATTTTTTGCCATTATTATAATTTTATGGTGTTCGCTGAATGGTTAAGTAGTGTTACAGTTTTAAAGGGCTGGTCGTTCCGGATGCAGCGATACCAAATATGCATACTTTTTTTGTTTATTTTTGTTTTTACATAAATATACCTATTATTTTTTTATTTATTTTGTGATTTTTAAGAAAAATAATTTTACTATTTTTTTTTTCACTTTTTTTATGTTTTTTACTTTGTCCCTCTATGGGACTTTAACTTTCATTACTCTGACCCACAGAGCAGGAGAAGGCTATAAGAAGATAGCAAAGTGTTTTCAAGTTCCTCAGTTCGAAATGTAATTAAGAAATGGCAGTTAACAGGAACAGTGGAGGTCAAGATAAGGTCTAAAAGCAGGTTTTCAGTGAGAGCTACTCTTAGGATTGCTACAGAGGCAAATCAGAACATACACCGGTACCCGACAATTTAGAACAGAAAGAATAGAGCTTCACACATAGATTAGATAGATAGAAACATGTCAGTCACATATATATGAAGTACAGTGACAGTGTTGGTTACTGTACTTGTCATTTAGCGTAAAGGATTTATTTAAAAAAATAACAGTGTTTTCATGCACCATCTCTTTAAAGAAGCCGGCCGGCAATTCAGCAGCGGAACCCGACAATTTATAACAGAAAGAATAGAGCATCACACAGAGATTAGATAGATAGAAACATGTCAGTCACATATATATGAAGTACAGTGACAGTGTTGCTTACTGTACTTGTCATTTAGTGTTAAAATAAGGGATTTATTAAAAAAAAAATTGGCGTGGGGTTTCCCGTAATTTTAGGCTCTAGCGGAGGTTAAACAGATGGCTGGGGCAGATGTTTGAAGCCTGGGAAGGGGGTAATACCCACGGAGCTCCTTAGGCTACTAATATCAGCCCCCAGTTGAATACCTAGCCTTTACTAGCTATTAAAATGGGGGACCCCCCAAAAAATGATGTGGGGTCCCCCCTATTTTAATAGCTAGCAAAGGCTAGGCAGACAGCTGGGGGCTGATATTAATAGCCCAGGAAGGGTGCCATGAATATTGGCCCCCTCCCAGGCTAGAAATACCAGCAGTCAGCCGCCCCAGAAATGGCACATCCATAGGATGCACCAATTCTGGCACTTAGCCTCGCTTTTCCCACTGCCCTATAGCGGTGGCAGTGGGGTAATAGGGTTGGGGTTGATGTCAGCTTATAATGCCAGCTGACATCAAGCCCAGGTTAGTAATGGAGAGGCATCTATAAGACACCCCCATTACTAACCCCATAGTCAAAGTTAAAAAAAAAACACAAACACCCAGAATAAAGTCCTTTAATTGAAATAAAGACACAATTCTTTATTGTTTTAAATTAAACCATACTTACCATCACGCCCATTCCAGCTGAAGCCAACGATCTCCTGCAATAAAAGAAAAATAATAAAGCAACATCATCCTTACCTTTCCATGGTTCCCAGGACAGCTTCAGTTCTGCTACATCGAGATGATAGGCTGGACCGCAGCAGAAAGCTGCCATCCAGCCTGTCATCCCGCAGACACTGAGAAGCGCAGGCATGCTTGCGCTCCTCAGTGTCTGGCTGTTACGGCATCCAGATGAGCCGACAATGAACTCAGCTCACCTCATGCACGTCACTGACAGCGTGGGAGAATTCTCCTGCGCATGCGGTGAGCGTGAGAGACTCGGCTCATCTTTATGCCGTCACAGCCTGACATTGAGGAGCGCAAGCATGCCTGCGCTTCTCAGTGTCTGTGGGATGACAGGCTGGATGGCAGCTTTCTGCTGCGGTCCAGCCTGTCATCTCGATGTAGCAGAGCTGGAGCTGTCCTGGGAACCATGGAAAGGTAAGGATGATGTTGCTTTATTATTTTTCTTTTATTGCAGGACATCGTTGGCTTCAGCTGGAATGGGCGTAATGGTAAGTATGGTTTAATTTAGAACAAATAAAGAATTGTGTGTTTATTTCAATTAAAGGACTTTATTCTGGGTGTTGTGTTTTTTTTTAAAATACTTTACTAGAAATTCATGGCGGTCATGTCTAATATTGGCGTGACCCCATGAATTTCGGGCCTAGGGCCAGCTGATAATGCCAAGCTGGCCCTAACCCCTTTATTACCCAGAGAGCCACCGCACCAGGGCCCTGGATGAGTTGGGTACAGCGCCAGAAGATGGCGCTTCTATGAACGCGCCATTTTCAGGGGTGGCTGCGGACTGCAATTTGCAGCGGGTGGGGCCCAGAAAGCTTGGGTCTCCCTGCGCTGCAGATTCCAGCCCCCAGCTGCCTAGTTGTACCTGGCTGGAAACAAAAATAGGGCGAAGCCCAACGTATTTTTTTTTTTTAATCATTTCATGAAATTCATGAAATAATTAAGAAAAAAAGGGCTTCCCTATATTGTTGAGTCCAACCAGGTACAAATAGGCAGCTGGTGGTTGGGTGCAGCCCGTTCCTGCCTGCTGTACCTGGCTGGACACAAATATAGTGCGAAGCCCCACGTCAATTTTTTTTAAATTATTTCATGAAATAATTTTAAAAAAAGGGCTTCCCTATATTGTTGTGTCCGGCCAGGTACAAATAGGCAGCTGGTGGTTGGGGGCAGCCCGTTCCTGCCTGCTGTACCTGGCTGGACACAAATATAGGGTGAAGCCCCACATCAATTTTTTTTAAATTATTTCATGAAATAATAAAAAAAAAGGGGCTTCCCTATATTGTTGTGTCCTGCCAGGTACAAATAGGCAGCTGGGAGTTGGGGGCAGCCCGTTCCTGGATGCTCTACCTGGCTGGCATACAAAAATTTTTTGGGAAAAATTAATTAAAAAATAAATAATAATTTAGGGACTGCATCTTTATTAACCCCTCAAGTGTCATTTAGTGTTAAAATAAAGGATTTATTTAAAAAAAAATTGGCGTGGGATCCCCCATAATTTTAGTCTCTAGCGGAGGTTAAGCAGACGGCTGGGGCAGATGTTTGAAGCCTGCGAAGGGGGTAATACCCACGGAGCTTCCCAGGCTACTAATATCAGCCCCCAGCTGAATACATAGCCTTTAATAGCTATTACAATGGGAGACCCCCCCAAAAAAATGACGTGGGGTCCCCCCTATTTTAATAGCTAGCAAAGGTTAGGCAGACAGCTGGGGGCTGATATTAATAGCCCAGGAAGGGTGCCATGAATATTGGCCCTCTCCCAGGCTAGAAACACCAGCCCTCAGCCGCCCCAGAAATGGCGCATCCATAGGATGCGCCAATTCTGACACTTAGCCTCGCTCTTTCACGCTGCCCTGGTGCGGTGGCAGGGGGTAATAGTGCTGGGGTTCATGTCAGCGCCAGCTGCCATGAAGCCCAGGTTAGTAATGATGGGCGTCTATAAGACACCCCCATTACTAACCTACAAAGTGTTAAAAAGAAAAAACACACACTACACCCAGAAAAAAATAATTTATTTCAAATAAAACACACCATTTTATTTAATTCTTAGTTTACTAAAAAAAAATAGTTATCTGTCCACGTTCCTGCGCTGATCTCCCATGCACAGCTGTCACATCTGGAGATGTGGCTGCTGTAAGCTCACACTGCTGGGAACACGTCCGCTCCCGGCAGCGTGAGCCCTGACTGAGGTCACCGGAGTGCATTCAGTCAGCGCAGCTCCGGAGACCTCCTTTACGGCACTGCTGTACCATGGGAATTTCTCACGGTACAGCAGGGCCGTAAAGGAGGTCACCTGAGCAGCGCTGCCTGAACTCCGGCGAACCCGCTCATGCAATGACGGGGCTGCTTTACGGCCCCGTCATTCTGGCGGCAGCAGCGGTTCAGAGCGGTCACATTCTATGTGGCTGCTCTAAACTGGAGATCTTCGTGGGACACTCGTGGACTACTACGGAGGGGTAAGGATAAGGTTGTGGTTTATTATTTTATATTTTATTACAGGAGATCGATGGCTTCAGGGAATTAGGTCTCTAGGTGAGTATAGGTGTAGTTTTTTATTTTTTACTTTATTTTAGGTGGTGATCGGCGGGGACAGGTAATGTTTAAACTAATTTATTTTAGGTAACCACTGGCTACCAATGAAATGTATTTAAAATTTATTGGGGACCAACAACCCCCGCAAAAAAATATGGGGGCCTAAATAAAACATGTATAGGGGCAAAAATAGAAAACTATGGGGGACAAAATAACATATGGGCCAGTTTAAAGGGCAATTTAAATAGCAGGATCAGGCTGATGGGAACTACTGCTCCCATCAAGCTGATCCTGCTGGCACGAGTGGACGGGGGACAGACATAGGCCGATGGGAGTAGTAGTGTCTCATCGGCCTATGTCTGCCTGCACACACACATCACGCATGCACATCGCACACACACATCGCGCACACACATCGTGCACACACATCGCGCACACACCAATCATGACGGGCTGATGGTCTGGGAGGTGAGGCTGATCTGTGCAGCCGTGGGAAAGTTCATGTGAGTTCATGCAGTGCAGTCAAGCATGAACTCACATGAACCCTCTGAGGGCACCGCGGCTACTTCAAATGAACAGCTGATCGGCATCACCTGATACCTCAGCTGTTCATTTGAAATAACCGGCGGGAGAGCGCAGCACAGAACGGGAAAGCCCGCGGTGAAGTCTTTTCACTGCCAGCTTCCCCGCCCGGGTCCTTCGCTCCCCGCTCCCTGGTGCTGCGCTCCCCGCCCGTTCCTAACTTACGATCGGGATGGGAGGTGGCGAGGGGAGCGGAGGATCGGGGTGGTAGGCTGCGGGGAAGCAGTATAGGGCTGTGTGATTGTTTAAAAGCCGGCGGCTTTTTACTGCCCGCCGGCTTTTAAACAATCAGGAGAATTCTGGGATGGCATTCTGATGACAGGCTGGATCGCAGCTGAGCACTGCCATCCAGCTTGTCATCCTTCAGAGACACTGCAGAGCGCAGGCATTATGGGAACTTCCGATTCCGGTATTCGATATTGTAAAAATATCGGAACTCAGTATCGGAACTCCGATACCGCGAATATCGGCCGATACCCGATATTACAGTATCGGAATGCTCAACACTAATAATGATCCTAAATACACTTCAAAATCCACAATAGACTACCTCAAAGGGTGCAAGCTGAACATTTTACAATGGCCCTCACAGTTCCCTGATCTGAACATCATTGAAAATCTGTGGCTGGATGTCAAAATAGCAGTGCATGCAAGGCGACCCAGGAATCACACAGAACTTGAAGAATTTTCCAAGGAAGAATGGATGAAAATCCATCAAACAAAAATTGAAAGACTCTTGTCAAGTTGTGATCCTTTCAAAAGGGGTTGCTACTAGGTACTTACCATGCAGGTTGCCCTAACTTTAGCATCTACCCATTTTCCTTTTTGTAATTTTTAAAATGTAAAAGATGAAAAAATGAAAAATAAAACAATATATATATATATATATATATAGTACAGACCAAAAGTTTCTCATTTAAAGATTTTTCTGTATTTTCATGACTTTGAAAATTGTACATTCACACTGAAGGCATCAAACCTATGAATTAACACATGTGGAATTATATACTTAACAAAAAAGTGTGAAACAACTGAAAATATGTCTTATATTCTAAGTTCTTCAAAGTAGCCACCTTTTGCTTTGATGATTGCTTTGCACACTCTTGGCATTCTCTTGATGAGCTTCAAGAGGTAGTCACCGGAAATGGTCTTCCAACAATCTTGAAGGAGTTCCCAGAGATGCTTAGCACTTGTTGGGCCTTTTGCCTTCACTCTGCGGTCCAGCTCACCCCAAACCATCTCGATTTGGTTCAGGTCTGGTGAATGTGGAGGCCAGGTCATCTGGCGTAGCACCCCATCAATCTCCTTCTTGGTCAAATAGCCCTTACACAGCCTGGAGGTGTGTTTGGGGTCATTGTCCTGTTGAAAAATAAATGATGGTCCAACTAAACGCAAACCGGATAGAATAGCATGCCACTGCAAGATGCTGTGGTAGCCATGCTGGTTCAGTATGCCTTCAATTTTGAATAAATACCCAACAGTGTCACCAGCAAAGCACCCCCACACCATCACACCTCCTCCTCCATGCTTCACGGTGGGAACCAGGCATGTAGAGTCCATCCGTTCACCTTTTCTGCGTCGCACAAAGACACGGTGGTTGGAACGAAAGATCTCAAATTTGGACTCATCATACCAGAGCACAGATTTCCACTGGTCTAATGTCCATTCGTTGTGTTCTTTAGCGCAAACACGTCTCTTCTGTTTGTTGCCTGTCCTTAGCAGTGGTTTCCTAGCAGCTATTTTACCATGAAGGCTTGCTGCACAAAGTCTCCTCTTAACAGTTGTTGTAGAGATGTGTCTGCTGCTAGAACTCTGTGTGGCATTGACCTGGTTTCTAATCTGAGCTGCTGTTAACCTGCGATTTCTGAGGCTGGTGACATGGATAAACATCATCAGAAGCAGATGTGACTCTTGGTCTTCCTTTCCTGGGGCGGTCCTCATCTGAGCCAGTTTCTTTATAGTGCTTGATGTTTTTTTCAATTGCACTTGGGGACACTTTCAAAGTTTGCAAAATTTTTCGGACTGACTGACCTTCATTTCTTAAAATAATGATGACCACTCGTTTCTCTTTACTTCTTTACTTAGCTGCTTTTTTCTTGCCATAATACAAATTCTAACAGTCTTTTCAGTAGGACTATCAGCTGTGTATCCACCTGATTTCTGCACAACACAGCTGATGGTCCCAACCCCATTTATAAGGGAAGAAATCCCACTTATTAAGCCTGACAGGGGACACCTGTGAAGTGAAAACCATTTCCGGTGACTACCTCTTGAAGCTCATCAAGAGAATGCCAAGAGTGTGCAAAGCAGTCATCAAAGCAAAAGGTGGCTACTTTGAAGAACCTAGAATATAAGACATATTTTCAGTTGTTTCACACTTTTTTGTTAACCCTCCGTCACATACAATATCGGTTCTAACGAGTTCACATACAATGTGACTGTCAGGCGCAGGCTAGAAAAATACCTATAATATCTAATGTTTGCAATTTCAGTGCTCTAAAAGTGATCAATGACCTTCATAGGGATGTAATAAAAGAGACTACACATAATCAGGTGCAAAAAAAACCCATTTACTTAACATAAAACTAATAACTCTGAAATACAAACATTTCAAAACTCCCGCCAAATAGTCCCCAGTTCGACTCTGTCCAAAAACTCTACAAAGAAAATTTATGGAAACAAACTTAATTTTAAGGTACCTTAAGTACTATTAAACACATATTCAATCAGAATTAGATCCTGAAGTTTCCCCAGAAAAATTACACTTGCAGAGCAAAGAGCAAGAATTACACATCATTTTTGCATGTGTCAGGCAGATTGCATTATGACATTTGTGACATTCATAATTAGAAAGCCTTCTGATTCCACTTTCCTTGGTGCAGGTGGTGCATCTCCTTCTTTTGGGAGGTGGTGCAGGTGGTGAATTTTCACTATCATCTTTTGGGCGGAATCTTTTGAGCTGAACTTGAAGACGAGAGGGGATACCGATTGTTTTCATACTTCTACGTAGCTCTCCAAGCACTAGTTCATGGGCCAATTTTTTCAGATAGAATCGTCTACGGAGTGGTTCAAGCTTGTTTTCAAGGTAAATGACTTGTGAATTTATACCACCCAAATTCAACATAGCAAAAAATATGACCATTGGCCAGCGTTTGGTGTTTCTGCTGACGTTGAAAGTTGAGCACATCTGATCAGCTGTATCAACACCCCCTTTGGTTGCATTATAAAATGTAATTATCTCCGTTTTTTTTTGTGCCTCAGTCCCAGGATCGATGGCATCATCATCATGAAGTGTTGATAAAAGAAGTACAATTTTTTTTGCTTGTGGTACATAGGAAACCAAAACCTTTCCATCATGGAATGCAAACATACTGCTGTACTGTTGTCTCCCTTTCACACTTACAAACTGTGTAGGCAATTCTTTTTTATTTTTTCTTACAGTTCCGACATATGAAAGCTTCTGCATTTTCAGATAATCAATCAGATCACAATTTGAAAACCAATTGTCAGCTGTTATATTGCGACCCGATCCAAATAAGGGCTCAGCCAGTCTTTTTACAACATCACTGGGTTTGTTGCTGACACAGTAAGGACCTTCTGGTTGTTTTCCTGCATAAACTTCCAGGTTGTAAGTGTAGGTCTTACTGGCATCAACAAGGGCATACATTTTTATTCCATATTTGTTAGGCTTTGATGGAATATATTGACGAAAGGCACATCTACCATGAAAACCAGGGGGCATTTCGTCAATAGTGAGATTCTCCCCAGGGCAATAGCTTTTTTTACAGTTTTCAACACATTTTTGGAATATATCACGAATTGGAGCAAGTCGGTCATGTGTTTTACGTTCGGTTCAGGTAGTTCTGTCGTCAAACCGAAGGCAACAAATTAGAAGCTTGAATCTGTTTATGGACATAACAAGGCCATATTTTTCAACTCCATCCCCATCTTTACTCCATCTTTGCCCTATATGCTCCTGCAAGGTATAATAATCCAAAAAAAGCACGTAGTTCTATTTCATCTGTGGCCTTGATGGTTCTGTTGCAGATGAACTTGTCCTTTATAATGTCTATATATTGGTTGGTATATGTGACAATAGAGTCCAGAATGTCATCTGTGAATAAACTATTCCAGCATTCAACTGCAGTTTTTGCATTACTTGCAGTTCCTATAACTGCAGGAAGGTGAGTAATAATGTTTTGAGGTTCCCTACGTTTTTTCTGGAGTGGCTTCTTGTTCCATTGGGTTTTTTTATCTTTTCCCATATAATAAGATTCTACATCTTCATCCTCATCACTGTCACCATCTTGCTCTGTTTCAGAATCCACTTCACATACTTCCACCTCATCATGAGAATCAATCTCACTTTCCTCTCCTAAATCCTCATTCAGTGTGGGGTCTGCATCATCTAACAGCATGTTTGTTACTTCCTCAACATCAAGGTTTTTTGATAAATTGTACATTTTCCACTCCATTTCAGCAGATAATCTGAAGCAAGAGAAGGAATATGTGTTAGGGAACTACTGTATATGCCTGAGCAGCACACTTTCTTTTATACTCTGCCTTATTTCTATTAAATATCCTCAAACTTTGTGCTATACATTCATAAAACAAGCTAAATAAACAATTGTGATGAATAAAAACATAAAATACCAACCTTATTGAGTGTGACGTGTTCACATACAATGAGCCTGAGAGATTAGCGCAGTTATACCTGTCCTCCTGAAGCTCTGCAATCCAACTGTGGTATGAGGTTTCACAGAGCTGCTAGAGACAGGAGACTACCTGGAGGGAGGGGATTTCCTCACAATCTGGTGAGGAAGAAGAAATGAAAGTAAAAGAGATGTGCCTGTCAGGCCTATTGTATGTGACGGAGGGTTAAGTATATAATTCAACATGTGTTAATTCATAGTTTTGATGCCTTCAGTGTGAATGTACAAATTTCAAAGTCATGAAAATACAGAAAAATCTTTATATGAGGTATGTCCAAACTTTTGGTCTGTACTGTATATACACTTTTTTGCCTAAAATACAAAGAAAATGTGTCATCTTTTACTTTAGCCCTTTTAGAGATCATCTTCAACTTGCTTAACTGTTCACAATAACAGTAATTTTGACCAGGGTTGCCCAAACTTTTACATGCCACTGTATAGTTCTACAGTGGTCAGAAGCAGTGAATCATTCATGTGACTACTGCCAGTGATTGGCTGCAGAGGATATTAAACGATGTATAGGATATGATTGCGGCAGGAAGTAAGTAATGTCTGTTGGGGAACAGTGGCGCAGCAAAAAATTGAAGAGGTGAATATAGGAGTTTTTTGCTATAATGCTATAAAAATCCTATAAAACTCCTTCACGTGAAGAAATGTACATTATGGCTTTATAGAGTTTTATCACTGTTGTATTAGGCCTTGCTATAGTAAGGCAATATGCTCAAGTGCTTAATCTGGGAGTTTTGAAGGTGTTATTTTCTGCTTATACAGTATAGCACCAACATTATTATTGTTATTATTATTATTATTATTATTATTTATTTTTAGAACACCATTGATTCCATGGTACTGTACATGGGAAGGGGTTACATACAAGATATAGATATAAATTATAGTGAACAAACTAACAATGACAGACCATTACAGAAAGGAGAGGGCCCTGTCCTTGCGGGTTTACATTCTACAGGATAATGGAGACAGTAGGTTGGGGGGAGTTGCAGTAGCTCAGGAGGTGGTGAGGGGGCAGGTGGTCACTGAAGGCTGTAGCTTTCTTGATGAGGTGGATTTTCAAGTTTTGTCTGAAAGTTCCAAATTCGGTGGATAATTGGACGTGTTGGGGCTCAGTATTTTAGAGCATGGGGAATACTCAGGAGAAGTCTTGAAGGTGATTAGGTGAGGAATGTACAAGTGTGGAGGAGAGAAGGAGGTGTTGGGAGGCTTGGAGATTACATGTGGGTAGGTATTGGGAGATAAGTTTGGAGATATATGAGGAGGCAGATTATGGATGGCTTTGTAGGTCAATGTTAGTAGTTTAAACTGGACAGATTGGGGAATTGGGAGCCAATGTAGGTATTTGCGGAGGAGTAACGAGGAGAGAGGTGCATTAGTTGGGCAGCAGAGTTAAGGACGGACTGGCAAGGTGTGTGACTGTTAGCTGGAATGCCACAGAAGAAGATATTGCAGTAGTCAAGGCGGGAGATGATGTAGGCATTTACTAACATTTTAGTAGATTTAGGGTTGAGGAAAGGACAGATTCTGGAGGATGTGGTAAGAGCTTGGAAGTGTGTTTGAAGGACAGGCCAGGGTCAAGGTTTACAACGGACAATGGTACAGGGGAATGCAGTGATGTAATTTATTGTGATAGATCTGGTAGGAGAATTAAATAGGATGGCAGAACATACTCTACAGTGCTGTACAAAGACTGTCTTTACTCATAGCCTTCCCTGTCCATGTGTCTACTCAAACAAAGTGTTACAAACCACCATGAATATGTTAGTAGTACAAATCATGGATGTAATGTATCAGCCAATATTTACCATACATACACATAATTTTCTACAGCTTTCATTTCTTATTAGAACCTAAGGGAAATTTGACTGTTAATGTGTTCCCAATAGTCTCTTTAGAAGTCTCTGTTCCAGTTGCTAATAATGACAATTGTCTTTTTTGTCACCATGTATTACCAGGTTACCTAGTCATCCAGAAGCAATGTAAAATCCCATGGCTGCATATTACTTGTCATTATGGACAGAGATAGAACACAAAGGAAATGTTGGATCAGCCATTGAAGAATGGTTCGCCTTGTTACTTAGCTTTTAGAGGACATTCTGTATAAATAAAGCAGATGCCATTTTGTACACTTATAATGAAGCCAAAAGAAAAATTTGCATTGCCAAAATGATATGTATTGATTGTATACATAGACGTGAACCTGACACATTTATCTGCTCCCCACTTAGCGCTTCCAACCTGGCTGATTTCAACCTTGCTAATTTAATTAGTTGATGAAAAAGCTTCTTGTATATCAATTAATTAAATGAGTCAAAGTTAATTACATCAGAAAGTCAGTGCTAATTTCAGGAGCAGACAAATAGCTCAGAAACAAAAGAGCCAGGGTGACATGTCTCCTTACTGGGAGCCTCACACCCTATGTCCTTCTGCTGGAAATGTTACAGGATTATTTCTAATTAATTGTAAATCTGTATATTAATTTTATGCATATAAGAAATTGTGAAGGTGTCACCATTGTGGAGCTTGGCATAGCAACAGCAAAAGAGATGACGATGGCACAAGGGTTAGAAATGAGCCCAAGTGGATGAATGTAATTTTCCAATCTTTTTGTATTGAGAATTTTTTTTACACTTTTCACCTTGACTGCATTTGGGGTACATTTTTAGATGTAATGCACAGTCCTTCAGGTTGGCAGAAAAACCGATCCTCCAACCCCAAATCTACCTTCTTGGAAAATAACCATACAAATGTTCAAAAAGCACATATAAACATTCAGTTTGGCTAGAGACATATTGATATTTGTCTCTCAATCAGTATATAAAAAAATAAGGGGAGTAGGTTACTTCAATATATGTATCTACATATGACTACTAGTGATGAGCGAGCACTAAAATGCTCGGGTACTTGTTGTTCGAGTTGAACAAATTGAAATGCTCGAGTGCTCGTTCCAACTAACGAGCCCAATGTAAGTCTATGGGAAACTCGAGCATTTTTCCTGCGGTTCCCCCCGGCGGTCTGCAGAGGGCCTAAAATTTTCAAAAATCGATGGGAACAGTGCTCAAATGACATGGGAACAGCATGCGGAAGACCCCTGGAAGCATTTCTGACTCCCAGGTCAATGCTGTCAACAATGTTGTCAGAGGTATTATGCCACTTTTACGGACTCACAATAAAACATGCAAAAACGAAACCAAAATGGATTTTCCTGGTAAATATGTTTAGGAACATCCTTTCCAGGGTAATGACTTGTATATAGGGCAAAATAAGTATACAAAAACAAAAATGCTCCTCCACACCTTGGGCTATGTTCACACGTAGCATTTTTGATGCATTTTTTGCACTTTTGCATTGCTTTAAACCGTGACAAATGCATTCACCAGAAAATGTCATTTTAACATTTTACAACCTTACCTGGCCATGTGGTGTGTGACACATCATCAGACACATCCTGTTTCATTTATGATGGAGGGACTCTGAAAGTCACAAAGCCTATTTTTATAGGTCCATCAGGCAGCCCTTACTATTCTTAAAGGGCCAGCAGTCAGCCCTTGCTATTGTTAGAGAGCCATCAGCCGGCTATGCTTTGTTGTTCCCATTATTAACGAGTGGGTCTCCTATACTGTTATTGCATATGCAGTGACTGCAAGGGCTGCCAAAAATTTGAACGCAAGCCAATACCCCTTTGAAGAGACACAGAGGAGGGTCTCAGTAAAAAAAAGTTCCCATTATAAAGGAGCGGGTCTCCTATAGTGTTAGTGCCCATTCTGTGACTGCAAGGGCTGCCAAAATTTAGGAAAAACTCCACTAATAATTTAAAGACACATAGAGCTGGGCCACAGTAATGAGTACGACATGTTCCCACTAGAAAGAATAGGGTCTGCTATAAGGTTATAGGGTATGTAGTGAGTTCAATGGCTGCCAAAATTTAGGAAAAACCCCACTAACAATTTAAAGACACATAGAATTGGGCCACAGTAACGACATGTTCCCATTAGAAAGGAGAGGGTCTGCTATACAGTTATAGGGTATGCAGTGAGTCCAACGGCTGTCAAAATTTAGGAAAAACCCCACTAACAATTTAAAGACACATAGAGGTGGGCCACAGTAACGACATGTTCCTATTAGAAAGGAGAGGGTCTGCTATTCAGTTATAGGGTATGCAGTGAGTCCAACGGCTGCCAAAATTTGTGAAAAACCCCACTAACAAATTAAAGACACATAGAGGTGGTCCTCAGTAACGACATATTCCCATTAGAAAGGAGAGGGTCTCCCATACTGTTTGACTGCAACGGTTGCCAAAAATTTGGAGGAACTCCAATGCCCCTTGCAAGAGATGTAGAGGTTGGAGGGCCTCCTGAAAACAATGTTCCCATTATTAGGAAGTGGGTCTCCCATGCTGTTTGCCTATGCAGTGAAGCAACAGCTGCCAAAAATTTTGAGGAACACCAATGCCCCTTGCAAGAGATGAAGAGGTCAGAGGGCCTCCTGTAAACAATGCTCCCATTATTAGGAAGTGGCTCTCCCATACTGTTTGCCTATGCAGTGAAGCAATGGCTGCCAAAAATTTGGAGGAACGCCAATGCCCCTTGCAAGAGACGTAGATATTTTCATATTGTACATATGGTGGTGATATGGTGGTGGAGGATGAGGATGCGGAGAAGGAGGTATACCCATGTCTGGGTGGGAAGACAGAGGTGCATGGGAATAGAGTTAGATCTCCCAAAAAAAGGACACTGTATTTGAGTTTGTGTTACGCTGCTATCATTCGGTGGTGGTGAGAAGTTTGGCCCAATCCAGCTCTTGTTTATTTTTATGAGTCAGCCTGTCAGCATTTTCAGTTGACAGGCGGATGCATCTATTTGTTATAATTCCACCAGCAGCACTAAAAACCCGCTCTGACAAAACGCTAGCGACAGGGCAGGCCAGGACCTCCAAGGCTGTTCATACCACCTGTCCAGCTTGGATATCCAATAATTTTAAGGCACAGAACAATCACGGAGGATGTTGGTACTGTTGGCAAGGTACTCCCTCAGCATCTTCCGAAACTTTTCCCTCCTTGTGAGAGTACCCCGCGCATCAGGGCTTGTGTGATGGGAGGGTCTGAGAAAACTGTCCCAGAACTTTGACAGTGTTCCTCTGCCTCTGCTGGATTGCATTTGTGTCTCTCTCGCCTGAACTCCTTAGTTGTACAACGAACTGTGACCTCTGCTGCCAGCGTTTTCATATGGGATTTTTTTTAATAATTCCGCAAAAAGGGCCTTCTCGTACTTCCTCATTTTATTAGGCCTGTCCTGTGCAGGAATAAGAGATAGAAAGTTCTCCTTGTAGCCTCAGTCTAGAAGTGTCACCAATCAATAATGACTGTCACCCAAAATTTGGACAATGCGAGGGTCACGGCAAAGGCAGCGTAACATAAACTCAGCCATGTGTGCCAGACTGCAAAGAGGCAAGACTTCCGTGTCCTCACCTAGAGGATGACTGACCATGCTCTCCTTCTGATCCTCCTCCTCTACCTCCTCCTCCCTGTCCTCAGGACATCCACGCTGAACAAACGGCATGATAGTTGTGCAGGTAGTACCGTATATAGCGCAGGAAACTAGCTTCTGTTCTTGCTCCTCCTCCTCTTCCTCATTGTCACCCAATCCACATTGGGATGAAATGAGGCTGGGCTGTGTGGAATCACCCTGTATGGTTCCTTGTTCCATCTCATCGTACTCTACCTGCAATGCATCTTTAATTGTGAGCAGAGAGCATTTCAGAAGACAGAGAAGCGGGATGGTGATGCTAATTATGGCATCATCGCCGCTCACCATCTTGGTGGAGTCCTCAAAGTTTTGGAGGATGGTACATATGTCTAAGATCCATGTCCACTACTGAGGTCTCATGTGTGGAGTCTGAATTGAATAAAGATGTTGATGCTGGTTGTCAGCAACTGCCCTCTTCTGCTCACAAATCCTTCCCAACATCTGCAATGTAGAGTTGTAACGTGAGGGGACATCGCAGTTCAGTCCGTGAGCTGGAAGCTGCAAACGCTGCTGAAGCATGGCAAGGGCGGCGGAAGCTGTAGCTGACTTTCTAAAATGGAGACACAGGTGGCGTACTTTGACAAGCAGATCTAGCAGATCCGGGTAGGTTTTGAGAAACCGCTGAACCACGAGGTTAAGCACATGGGCTAGGCATGGTACATGTGTGAGCTTGTCTCGCCTCAGAACAGCCACCAGTTCTGGCCATTGTCACACATGACAATGCCTGGCTGTAGGGTCAGCGGTGTCAGCCACAGATCTGCCTGCTCTTTCAGAGCTGTCCACAACTCTTCAGTATTGTGTGGTTTGTCACATAAGCATATTAGCTTCAGCACAGCCTGTTGCCATTTGGCCGAGGCAGTGCTGCAGTTCTTTCAGCTTGCGACTGATGTGGTCATTTCGGAGATGGAAGCTGAAGAGGATGAAGAGAAGGTGCAGGAGCTGTAGAATGTGGGGGAAACCTTGATTCACCCAAGGGCTGCAATCCTCGGCTTCGGGAGGACGTGTTCTGTCCCAAGGTCCGACTGGGTCCCGGCTTCCACTATATTAACCCAGTGTGCCGTCAGCGTGATGTACCGTCCCTGCCCACAAGCACTTTTTCCCGTGTCCATGGTTAGGTGGACTTTCCTAGTAACTGAATTGTTGAGGGCACATCTAATGTTGTGGGACACATGCTCGTGTAATGCAGGGATGGCACACCGGGAGAAATAGTACCGTGTACCGAGGGACGGCCGCCACCGTCAGGTTGCGGAAAGCTTCCATCTCCACGAGCCTAAAAGGCAACATTTCAAGCATAAGCATTTGCGAAATGTGTGAATTTAGTTCCAAGGACTGGGGTAGGGACAACTGAATGCTGTGCTGGGACAAGGACATGGACGTGCTTGCTGATGGTGCTAGTTGAGAATGTTCTACGACAGGTGCAGTGCAGGGCGGGAGGCATCTTGGCATGCGCCATGGACAGGGGATTGGCGTGCATGCAAAACAGCGGAACAATCAGTGGTGTCACCTGCAGAGACTGTTGCTGAACCCTGGGATTCGGCCCACTTAGTCAGGTGCTTTGCTGCCACGTGCCTGATCATGCTGGTGGTGGACAGGCCGCTTGTTTTTCTACTCCTACTGATGCTGGCCTGGCAGGTGGTGCAAATGGCCTTTTTGGGGTTATCTGCAGAGTTTTTAAAAAATAATCAGACTCGGGAAGATCTAACAGTTGTACTGGCAACTTCCGTCGTGTTGGTGATACGAGGAACGCTTTCCCGCCTTGTGTCTGCGGCCACCACACTGCTTCTTCCTGCCTGTTGTGGTGCCCCTCTGTGCTGCGGTCCTCGCTCTGTATGTCCCCCTGCCGGGTTGGGTCAGTTACTATGTCATCCACCACCTTGTCTTCCACTTCCGCACCCTGGTCCTCCTCCTGGCTTTCTGGCAATTTTGTCTCATCATCATCCACCTCTTGTGAAAGTAATTGCACTTTCCCACCATCGCCTTCGTGTGACCATGGCTGCTCCAATATTTGGGCATCGCTACACTCGCTCTCCTCTTGACTCGCTTGAAGCTGGCTGGGCGAGAGGCCCAAATCTATAAATGGAAAAGTGAACAGCTCTTCTGAGTGTCCAAGTGTGGAATCAGTTGTCTCCGGGCACTCGGCACAGCGAGGAAGTAACAAAATTATGCAGGCATTATGATGTCCAGTTACCATGATAATAGAAAAAAATTATTAAAATTAAGTAAAGAGTAGTGGTAGCAAAAAGACAAGTAGTTTGCATCCAGTTTGGTTATCTATTAAATAATATGTGGCTCTCAAAGTTGTGAATTTACCAAAGACATGTTGGAAGTTGTGCTTTCATGATGGCCTGAGGACCACAGATTATAAACCCCTAGGTGAACTGTTAATGTATATGGACACCTTTAACTACATTATTTTTTACTCAAGTGCATGTATTTTGTGCATGTATTTAGATCTACAAATAAATGTTGAAAATGGATTTCATTAAACATTTTGCACCATTTGACTTTTATGGGCTCTTTGTTTCCTAGCACATGGCTTCCTGCAAAATAAGTTAATTGAGAATATGTCAAAGAGATTGCTCCAATGGGAGAGTTTAGAACCCTTATCTTCTTTCTTCTACTCTAAGCTGATTTATCACCACATCAAAGTTGAGCTCAGATTTAATGTGGTCTGTGATCAACACAGAGGAGTTTAGAAAAAGACGTATAAAATTGGAACAAACAGTAAGATTCTCAGATAACTCATTCTGCAGCCAACAATGTAAAGAGAAACAAGGAGAATGCAGTAGCCAAACTGTGCAAAACCACAGCCTTTGCCCCTGATGATGCTATCATTATCCTAGCATGCACTAGGATTCTCAAACGAAGCGTCATCGAAAAGGAAGTTTTTTTTAAAAGTGAAAGAAAAGCAGTTAGATAGTGTAGTTAGGGAAGGATAGAAAATTTTTAATTCAAGTTTATTAGAAAATAGTTTAGATTATGGCACTAAATTGATAGGGATTTAGGATGAAAATTACTTTGGACCAACCCTATAACTCCTTCACGACCTATGATGTAACATACGTCATGGTCGGGAAGGGGTTCCCAACCTTTGATGTATGGGTACATCATAGCAATCATGCAGGGCATGGGAGCTCTGCCAGCATGATCATCGCTCGGAGCTTGAATTAAGTGATAGTTGAGCTTCGACTGCCATGACCCGGAGCGATGTTAGTATCGCCCAGGGGTGTTTAACCCCCTAAATGCCGCAATCAATAGTGATCGCAGCATTTAAGAGACTGTGAGAGGGAGATGTCATAGCAGGCTGACGATCATTGTCATAGTCAACCCAAGGTCAAATGATGACATCCGGGTTAGCCAACTATGGTGTGCCTCTTATACAATGCTCAAAGCATGGTCTAAACAGCATTCTGTCAGTGTCTCACTGACTGGTATAATGCATTGCGGTGCTGGTGAATTGCAGTGCATCATACCAGCGACAAGACTAGTCCCTCTATGGGACTAAAAGTTAAAGTCCCATAGAGGGTCTAAGTAAAAAAGTTTAAAAATTGTAAAAATATTTAAAAAAAAATCACAAAATAAAGAAAAAAATTAAAAAAAATATTGTACCAATAAATATATATATACTGTATTTATGTAAAAAGAAAAATAAACAAAAAAAATACACATATTTGCTATTGCCGCATCCGAAACAGCACAATCTATAAAACTGTCACACTTTTTAACGCCTTGAGTGAACACTGTAAAAAAAAACATGGAAAAAAAACTATGCATTTTCAGCAAAGGCAAATGTTTAATAAAATGAAATAAAAATGATGAATAAAAATGGTATTGTTGAAAATGTAATATTGTCCCGCAAAAAATAGGCTGACATACAGCTCGGTCAATGGAGAAATAAAAAATCTATAGCTTTCAGAATATAGCGATGCAAAAACAATTCTTTTTTCTATAAAATAGTTTTTATTGTGCAAAACCAGTGAAGCATAAAAAAAATATGAATGTTGTATTGCTGTAATCGTACTGACACAAAAAATAAAGCTGTCATATCAATTTTACCTCACGCGGAACGGCATAAAAAAGAAACCAATAAACTATTTCTGAATTGCTGTTTTTTGTTCATTCTGCCTCCCAAAAGTTGGAATAGAAAGTGATCAAAAAATTTTGTGTGTCCGAAAATGGTATCAATAAAAATGTCAACTCGTCCTGCAAAAAACAAGCCTTCACATTATTCTATCGGCAGAAATACAGAAAAATTATAGCTCTCAAAATATGGCAATGCAAAAACTTTTTTAAAAAAAAAACAATTCTTAGTGTGTTATAGAAGTCAAACATAAAAAACGATATAAATCTTGTATCACCGTAATTGCATTGACCTTAAGAATAAAGCCGCCTTATCACTTATACTGCACAAGGAACGGCGTAAAAAATGAATGAAACCAATTTTTTGCCTTTGTTAATTCTGCCTCCCAAAGATTGCAGTAAGGCTTGGTTCACATTTATCCTGCGCTCTACACTGAGCGCTTGCACCGTCGTTTCCGTGTAAATCTCTGAAATACGTGACATACAGAGCCTCCGATGGAACCTTCCCTATAATGAGGCAGATGGAGACATTTTGGACTCCGTGTGTCCTATGATCCGGTGGTGTTCATCTTTTTAGGTGCCTTTTTAAGTGTGCACAAAAGCACTGTCAGCCACAGTTTTGTGCACATCTGAAAAGCAGGACACCTCTAAACAGAGGCCAAATGGAGTCCAGAGTTACTCTGCCTGCCTCATTAGGGAATGGATACATTGGGGGTTTCATCTTTATTACATGTTTCAGATATTTAGATGGAAACCCTAATCTATGTGCTCAGCATGAAGCACAGGATAAATGTGAACTGATCCAAAATGTTCTATACTCCAAAATGCCACCAATAAAAGCTTCAACTAAACTCACAAAAAACAAGTCCCCACTCGGGTCCGTCACCTGTTAACAGAAATTTAGGGGGAGTCCAAGTTACTAGTAACACAAAGGCTAAAAAGCGACATGGCTCCCACCAAAAGAATCTAGCAAAATCTGCGCTTTTAAATCCTCCCTTCTGAGCCCCACAATGTGTGTAAGCCACAGTTAGCATCCACATGTTTGACATAAACATAGTGAGGCGAGCCCACCTAATTTACGGATGTGTGGCTCCAGAAGCACAAGCTGGGCACAATGTATTGAGCACTATAATGTACTGGGCGCTACAATGGCATATTTGCAATTCTCACTCTACAACTTCTACATCGTTTTTGTTTCTGGAAAACGCACAGAGCGTAAAAAACTTTACTACACCCATAGATGAATTCTCAGAGGAGTGTATAAGGGATCATTTGAGGGGGTTTGCACTGTTTAGGCACATCAGGGGATCTGCAAATGGAGTTTGCAAACTATTGTAGAAAAATCTGCGCCGCAAAAGTTAAATAGCGTGCCTTCCCTTCCCAAGCCCTGCAGTGTGGCCAAACAGTACTGTATAGCCTTAAATGGGGTATTGACAGGTTCAGGAGAAATTGTGTAACAAATTATAGGGCCTTTTTATCCATTTTCTCTTGTGAAAGAAAAAATCTTGGGCTAATACAGTAGTTCCCTTCTGAGTCTTGCCATGTGCCCAAATTGTTGATTTCCCCACATTTGGGGAATATGGTTCATTTTCTCCAGTTACCCTTGTGGGGCTAAAGCAACATTTTTGTGGGAAAAATGTGATATTTTATTTTCAACTTAACTAAATTCTGTGAAGCACCTGTGGGTTCAATGTGCTCACAACAAATCTAGTTAATTCCTTGAGAGGTGTAGTTTAAAAAAATGGGGTCACTTATGGGTGTTTCCACTGTTTAGGCATATCAGGGGCTCTGCAAACATGACATGGCGTCCGCTATCTATTCCAGCCAATTTTGCGCTCCAAAAGTTAAATGGTGCTCCTTCCCTTACAACCCCTGCCGTGCATCCAAACAGTGGTTTTACACTACATATGGAGTATCAATGTACTCAGGAGAAATTGCACAACAAATTATATGGTCTATTTTCTCCTGTTACCTTTAAGAAAATGATAAGATTTGGGGATAAAGCAGAGTTTTTGAGGGAAAACTTAATATTTTCATTTTTTTTCCTTCCACACAGCTTTGATTCCTGTGAGGCACCTCAAGGGTTAATAAACTTATTGCATTTTATTTTGAGCTCTTTGAAGAGTGCAGTTTTTAGAATGGTGTCATTTCTGGGTATTTTCTGTCACATAGACATTTCAAAGTCATTTCAAATTTGATGTGATTCCTAAAAAATTGGTTTTGTAAATTTTGTTGGAAAAATGAGAAACTGCTGATAAACTTTAAACCCTTCTAACTTCCTAACAAAAAAAAATTATGTTTAAAAATGATGAGGATGTAAATTAGATATGTGGTAAATGTTATTTATTAACTACTGTATTTTGTGTGATTGTGTGATATAACTCTCTGGTTAAAGAGCATAAAAATTAAAAGTTTGAAAATTGCAAAATTGTTGCCAAAATTTTGATACTTTCACAAATAAATGCAAAACATATCAACCTAAATGTACCACTAACATAAAGTACAATGTGTCACGAAAGGATATTCTCAGAATCACTGGGATCCGTTCCAGAGTTATTACCTCATAAATTGCCACTGGTCAAAATTGTAAAATTTGGCCTGGTCAAGAGAGTAAAAACAGGTTCCGGTGTGCAGGGCATGTTCATAAATGACAGATAGGCTGCATATTTTCTGTCTGTATATGCTGGCAGGAAAATCATATTTTCGTTAGAAATCTGATCAATTTGCTGCAGAAAAAAACTGCAGCAAAAATTTACCTGTGGTGCAGATTTTAAATTCCCAGTGATTTTATGCTGTAGAATTTCAACATGGATTCCATCCTGTGCAATGTATGGGGTGGAAACCACTGCAAATACGCATCGGAATCCATGATACATCCAGCTGCATAGAAGAGGACTTTGTTTCACATTTTAATAAGGATTTAATCCACAAGCGAAAATCTGCAGCAGAAAATCTATGTATGTACAGTACTGTGAAGTTCAGACATCAATTTATAGAAAGGGAATACAAAAACTTTGTGGGAGATCCCATGAATCCAGCATAGATCCACCATAAAAATTCCACCAGCAACAATGTTATCCATACATTCTTTACCCAAATTCTCTAAAGTGTAATACAATCCATAGTCACTTCTTTCTATTTATTTTTCTTTTTTCACCCTTTATATTTTTGCGGATACATGTTTCCACTCTTTAAAATCCTCTGGAAAATCTTCTACTCAATCAGCACCAAGCAACAAAAGAAGAAAAAGAGGCCAATATAAAACAATAATAGAAACAATAAAATCCTCGCACACCATTAGCGTTTCAGGCTATGAATGCATTAACTAGTGCTATTAGTAAAATGATATTAATTGTGTTATTTTAACGTTTAGAATGCATAAATGTCTTCACTAATCTCCTCATTAAGAAAGCAGCTGCAGAACTCCCAGGAATCTGGAATGCGGGATGTAGGGGAAATTGCCAATAAAGACATCCGTATAATAAAATAAGGCTATTCAGCACTTGCTTAGAAAGAATAAAATATAAGCATTTATCTGATTGACAATGTATAATATTTTTGGCTCTAAAAATCTGGTAAAAAAATTTGGCGCACAATTGCGATATAATAAGCGCGGATAGTGTTGAAAAGAGGTTGAGAGCATTTTAAACTACCCTATGTGATGGATATTAAAAATACTTCATCCCTAGCCACATTTCATATCTCATTGTTTAATGCATAGGGTCTCATGTCTTAAATCTAGTGGTGTTGCCGAAAGGAGTCAGTTTACCAAAATGCTAAATTTATGAGCCTGATTCATTATTGAATTTGTGCTTTTTTGGTTAGTTTTGGGTGGTTCTAAAATATTTTTGATTTGCACTAAGTTCTTTTTTTGGTTTAATTTGTACCTTTTTTGTAAGTCTATTTTATAGGTGTTAAATAATTTTTTATTTCGTACACATTTTCACTAATCATGTGCACCATTTTGAAGAATTTTGGGGGAAAAAACATCAACAAATACCACAAGACAAAAATAGAAAAGTTACTAAAAAACCCTTCGCAAATGAGGAATTGGGACTTGAGCCTTATATTCTTCTAAGTTAGTCTAAAAATTCAATGGTCATCCCCCAAAAAAACTTTAGGATAGGGAATAACTTGCTGATCACTGGGGATCCAACTGCAGGGACCCTCAAGGATCCCATGATCTGAGCCCTGGAAAATCCTGAACAGAGCTCAGGTGCGTATGCTTGGCTTCTGCTCCTTTAATTGTGAATGGGACTGCCGGAGAAAGTCTAGTACGGTGCCCAGATTTCTCCAAGCGGTCAGACCAAGTATGGATAGATGATAACTTGTTTTTTGGTGAATAAACCTTTAAGTCAGTGAATAGATTGGTTGCTGTAGACAACACTTCTTCCAGGTCTTGCCTACATTAGCTTTTATACATGAGTCCCCATATGATATGGTAACATGGCAACACAAATAGTTTTTTTCCATTTGAGATATTCTTGCCCTGGAAACATTGCTGATCAGAGTCAATGCTAGTTGTGGGAAAACTCATTGATGTGATTGGAGACAGACTGGTTACTAAGGATATACTGTCTAATAGTTACAGTAATAGGGCTGTTAGACAGCGTGTTCCTAGCAACCAGTTTCTCTCAGCATGTTAAAGGGGTATTCCCATCTCCAAGATCCTATCCCAATATCCCGATATGTACAGTAGGTGTAATAATAATAATATTAGTAAATGCCTCCAATTAGAAATGTCGTATAGTTCTTCTGATAAGCTACGTCACCTACCCCATGTGCAGGGCATTACAGGGCCTTAAGTATCCATGGTTATGACCACTCATAAAGTGACAGTTAGTTAGCTGTTAGTGGTCATAACCATGGATATCTAAGCTACTGCAATGCCCTGAACATTTGGTAAGCGACATAGCGAATTAGAACAACTATACTGCATTTCTAATTGGAGGTATTTGCTAATATTAATATTACACCTACTACATACTGGGATAGGATCTTGGAGATGGGAATACCCCTTTAAGCTCTGCATCTTTAAATTATTTGTGCCATCTCATTAAAGTCTTATTAGAAGAAGATTCCATCTACCGGATTCACTTATACTCTTTTTTGTTCCTATTAGTATTTCAGTTTATCATTAAAAAATATTAGCTGTTTGTGATTTCTCTATAAATTGTCCGGAAAAAAAATAAAAAATTTGGATTGGCAACCTTGCTGATTTTCCCATGATGACACGACTGAAATAGAGTGTCAGCTTTGATTTTTCCCTGCAGCTTCATAGGCAGAAAATATAGACAATGGCTGTCCAACCAACCAACTGGAAAGAATATGTGCTTTGGTAGCGTATTCCAGCACTTAACAGGGGATCACCACAGTCTAGACCCCCCCAATCATACCATGGTGGTAAATCATAAGGATATGCTACGAATGTCTGCCACGAGACTACCTGTGCTATCAATGCTGGGGACATCGAACAGGTAAACAGACTCTTGCCAATACTTGTATTAAGCCTTTCTCCTTTTTTCCTAATAATTATATTTTTGTAATAACAACTTATTTATAAAAAAACTTTGATTACCTTATGCACTTTTCTTCTTTAAATGATTATTTTTTTAATTTTAATTTTTTCCTTTAGTGTGGACTTTCTCTTGTGCATACAGCAAGTTAGTCCCACAGGCTAAATAAAAAGATTGCAGAATTGGGGAGTAAACTGAGAGAAGAATACTCAACATATCTTTTTCTATATTTTTACAGCTATCCGGCTGAGTGGGTTGGATAATACAGGAACATAGAACATAAACATCATTCAGTTGTCAGTTTTTCACATACAAGTTCTATTCGTCTTTTTCATGGATGGATCTCATACCCATTATAATCTATGTGGCTGTTGACACATATGTATATTTTTGTGGATCTAGTGGTCCACACCAAAACATGGAGACATGATCGATCTTAATCCGAGCCACGGATCAAACTGGCCAATGTAATTCTATGGATCCAAAAAAAAAATCTTACCGCACTCAGATGCCATTGTAGTTGCATCCTAATGCTGGCCTATTTTCACGTTTGTTTTATAGGAGAAACTTGCAAAAAAAAAACCTTGATGTAATTCTGATAATAAAAACTTACACACTGTCCAAGCACTAATGAAAATGTAATCCAAAACACTGATGAAAAATAACCGTTGTGGGCAAATTCTTGGTGAGATCTGTGTCCCTCCCATAGATCTTAACAGCTGGTTTACATATAAGAAGAACCTGGATTTCTCTGGAAAAAGACATCAGATTGCAGACATCAAGGTATGGTGTCTATGGTGGTGCAGACTGGTCAGTTTGCCAGTTCAGAACCAGGAGGGCAGACAAAGTACAAAATCAGAAGCCAGGTGCACAACATGAAGGACTGAACAGAGTCAGCCTGCAGTATTTACTGTGTTTAAGAACAAGAAACCATGGACTGTCCGAAGAAAATAACTTACAATCTAGGTGGCCCACATCTATAAAGACTGCCCTAAGCAGGAAAAGTCGTGTGCCACACTTTCAGTCAAGTGACCATCAAGTTCAAATCTCTCATAAGCACCAACCCCAACTATCAACAAGCAGGAAAGATAGCTTTTCCCCCAATCAGCCTTGTTCTTGCTCCAACCCATTCTTTCTAGCCCAAGTCTGCACTCTCACACCTATCCTCCAACTACTCCCAGGGCCAGTAGACGTTAAAAGATGAGAATTCGTCTGACAAGATTTGTAACTAACTTGTAGACTTTTTACCTACACAGGACTGTGAAGCTTACACACTTTAGAACGTGTCGCTTCTTTCAGGTCCAGGCAGTGATCTTATGCTCTTTCACTGGTCTGGAAAGGCAGCAAAGAATCTGCAGGAGTCACCATGCTTATGAAGAGGAGACCTTATACATTTTATTGCATTGAGGAGCTGATCTGTTGCAGATTGCAAATTGTGAATAGCTTTCGGGTTGGGGTGGGGGGGGTGGTGTTAAGCATAGTTTATCAACATATCTGCCCCGAGACTAGGGTTGTGAGACTTTTTCAGATTTTGGATTCTCAGCTTGTCACCAAAAAGGAATTGATGCAAATGTGTTTGGTCTGTTTTGCTGTGGAGACCACTGAAATGACTACAATCAGTTTACATGTCCTTTTTGTCTATAAATTTTTAGGTTCTTTTTTTAGAAGCTATTTGTACTTGTCTTATGGGTCAAGAAGCCTCCTTAGAAATTCAGAAATACCATGGAGAACTTCAGTGATACTTATGAAACACATTATCTTTAAGATTAAGACGTGAGTGGCTTTAAGGTAAACCGTCCTGATTTATGAAAAATGTGCTTCCAGTTAAGTCTGCTCGTCTTCAATAATATTTTGGTATCCTGTCCTGTAAGACCTTATTTAATATAAAGTGCTATATCAAAGGAGAAGGGGCAGATCTGTAAAACACGTAGCTCCTCATGCTGGTTATGATATTCCTTTTAAATCCAGAGATTTGCATAACGTATTCAACATATTTTCCTTATGACTGACTTTGCTGCTAATGATTTGAGGGATTGTAGTTCAATTTCCTCCTGTTATGCCTACTGGAGAAATATTTAGTGAATAAGGAATGGTGTATGGGTAACATATGAGCATTACAGTTGAGTAATTTCCTTCTTCTGTGGACTGCATATCCCTTTCCAGCTGTGTAAAAAGCAATGAAACAGGTCGAACATGAAATGTTCTTTGAAAATAAAATTTGTTATTTTGTAACTTTGCAGTTGGATGTGGAGACAACTAAGGCTTCTGAACTACTTCAAACAAATTATCTTGTAAAGAGGGTGCAGGCCTGCACAGTACAAAAATAAGCACCATGATCCTTTTATCATGCTTACATTGCATCCTTTTGATTTAGAGAGATTACAATTTTGTGTTTTGAATCTCGTGCAAACTGGAGATTTGGTGAACATTTTTGTCTTAAAAGTAAATTCTCATCATCTAATAAATATGACTATAATACCTGTGTGCCATATGCTGACACAGATAGATGCAAAAAAGCACAGCAGCACACCGTGTGCACCAATTAAACACTGAGTATATGATTGTGCATCATGTAAACAATGAAGATGTTATTTTTTTTTTAATTATATTACTGCATAGATGACACTTATAAAGCTAAGGTACACAGAGTGCACAAACTGACCAATTCATGTGTGCCCTCCACAACACAGTGTACTTCTTTTTGGATGGGACCAGACTTACAGTACCTCCCCTGGAACAAGGCCTAAAAGGCCTGAAATTTTAACCGGTTCCCGACCGCCCACTGTAGATAAACGTCGGCGCTTGCTGGGCTCTGTGCAGCGCCGACGTTTAAAAACGGTGGGTGGTCTCGCAGCGCTCAGGACCCCCAGGGTCCTGCAAGCGCTGCGATTCCGGTGCAGAGCGTTAGCTCTGACAGGGAACATCATCGGGACCTGATTAGATCAGGTCCCAGTGATGTTAACCCTTAGCTGTCTTCTATATGCTGCAATCTATAGTGATTGCGGCATATAGGAGACAGCAGGAGGAGAGGGGGTCGTCAACTTACCTCTCCGAAGACCTCCGAGTCCTTCCAGGACCTGGGGTTGCTATGGCAGCTGGAGGTCACATGACCGCCTCCAGCTCTGCCATATATGGTGTCCTGTCTGGCTCAGCTGCAGCTGTAGCCAGACAGGAGACTCTGAAACAGTCAGGGAAGATCTCATGTAATGTAATGTAATACATGTCTATTACATTACATGAGATCAGAGATCAGAAAAATAAAAATTAATGTCCCATACAGGGACTAAGAAAAAATGTGAAAAAAAGTAAAAAAAAAGTTTTTAAACTATTAATAAAAAAATCACAAAATAAATAAAAATAAATAAATAAAATATTAAACCAATAAATCCGTATATTTTTACAAAACCAAAAAAAGTACACATATTTGGTATCGCCGCATCCGAAACAACCCGAGCTATAAAACTGTCACACTAATTAACTCCTTCTGTGCACACCGTAATAAAAATAAATAAAAAACGGAGCAAAAAAATATGCTTTTTCATCATATTGCCAAACAAAAAGTGGAAAAAAATGCGATCAAAAAACAAAATAGAAATAAAAATGGTACCACTGAAAACGTCATCTTGTTACGCAAAAAAAAAGCCGCCATACAGCTCCATCAGCCGAAAAATAAAAAAGTTATAGCGCTCAGAATAAAGCAATGCAAAAAAATATTTTTTTCTATAAAATAGTTTTATTGTGTAAAAGCGCCAAAACATAAAAAAATACAGTAAGTGTAGTATCGCTGTAAACGTACTGACCCGAAGAATAACGCTGCCTGATCACTTTTACCACACGCAGAACGGCATAAAAAAAAACTCAAAAAACAATTCCTGAATTGTTTGTTTTTGTTAATTTTACCTCCCAAAAAACGGAATAGAAAGCGATCAAAAAATGTCACGTCCCCAAAAATGGTACCAATAAAAATGTCAACTCGTCCCGCAAAAAACAAGCCGTCACATGACTCTGTCGGCCGAAATATGGAAAAATTATAGCTCTCAAAATATGGTGATGCAAAAACTAGATTTTGCAAAAAAAGCGTCTTTTAGTGTGTGACAGCTGTCAGTCATAAAAACCCGATATAAATCTGGTATCTCTGTAATCACACCGACCCGAAGAATAAAGTAATCTAATCAGTTATATCACACTAGGAACGGCGTAAAAAATAAATAAAACCAATTCTTCACCTGCTACTGATTTGTTTATTATGTCCCCAAAGATCCCAGTAAGGCTCTGCCCACATTTATCCTGTGCTCTGCGCTGAGCACTTACACCAGAGTTTCCGTGTAAATCTCTGAAATACATGATTCAGCCGGAACCCATGACGGAAGATTCCCTGTAATGAGACAGATATAGGCCACTGTGGACGCCGTCTAGCCTGGGATCCCACGGTGTCATTTGTTTTAGGCGTGCATAAAAGTGCGGTTGGCCACAGTTTTGTGCACTTCTGAAAAAAAGGACACCGCTACACAGAGGCCAGACGGTGTCCAGAGTAACTCTGCTGCCTCATTACAGTGAATGGATCCTGCAGGGGTTTCATCTGAATTACATCACTTGGAAATTTAGATGGAAACCCCGATGTAAGTGCTCAGCCTAGAGCGCCGGATAAATGTTACGTAAAATGTTCCCAATAAAAGCTTCAACTCAGTCCTCAAAAAAAGCTAGTCCCCACTCAGGTCCGTCATCTGTTAAAAATATAAGGGACTTCCAAGTTACTGGTAGCAGAAAGGCTCTGGAAAAGCAAAATGACCCTTGCCCCCCAAAAGAAATTCAGAAAATGTTGTGCTCCCAAATCCAAATGCCTATTCTACAATAATTTGTTCTCCAATTGTCAAATAGCACTCCGTCCCCCCCAGATCTCACCGTATGGCTAAGCGGTACGATACAGCCACATATGGGGTATTGACACTTTTAGAAGAAATTGTGTGACACATTTTGGCACCATTTTTACCCATTGCCCTGTGTGAAAATGTAAAATCTGAGGGTAAAACATTTTTTTGTGGTAAAAATATAATTATGCTTTTTTCACTGCCCAATGGTATAAATTTAAAAATTAAAAAATACTCACTACTTCCCTAGATGAATTCCTTGAGAGGTGTAGTTTACAAAATGGGGTCATTTGTGGAGGTTTCTGCTGTTTTGGCATGTCAGTGACTCTTCAAATGTGACATGGTGTCTGCTGCCTATCCCAGCCAACATAGCGCTCCTTTCTCTTCCGAACCCTGCCGTACACCAAAGCAGTGGTTTTCCCCCACATATGGGGTATCGGCGTACTCAGGAGAAATTGTACAACAAATTTCATGGTGCAATTTCTCCGGTTATCCTTATGATAATGCAAAATTAGGGGATGAAAAACATTTTTTATGGGAAAAATGTGAAAATTTTATTTTCACGGCTCAATATTATAAACTTCTGTGAAGCAGCTGGGGGTGCAAGGTGCTCACCACACATCTAGATAAGTTCCCTAAGGGGTCTAGTTTCCAAAATGGTGGCACTTGTGGGGGGTTTCCGCTGTTTAGACACATTAGGGGCTCCACAAATGTGACATGGCGTCCGCTAATTATTCAAACAAATTTTACATTCAAAAAGTCAAATGGCGCTCCTTCCCTTTCAAACCCTGCCGTGCGCCCAAACAGTGGTTTTCCCTCACATATGGGGTATCGGCGTGTTCAGGAGAAATTGCACAACAAACTTCATGGTGCAATTTATCCTGTTACCCTTATGATAATACAAAATTAGAGAATGAAAAAGATTTTTTGTGGGAAAAATGTGAAAATTTTATTTTTACGGCTCAATATTATAAACTTCTGTGAAGCAGCTGGGGGTGCGAGGTGCTCACCACACATCTAGATAAGTTCCCTAAGGGGTCTAGTTTCCAAAATGGTGGCACTTGTGGGGGGTTTCCACTGTTTAGGCACATTAGGGGCTCCCCAAATGCGACATGGCGTCTGCTAATTATTCAAACAAATTTTACATTCAAAAAGTCAAATGGCGCTCCTTCCCTTTCAAACCCTGCCATGCGCCCAAACAGTAATTTGCCTCCACATATGGGGTATCAGCGTGTTCAGGAGAAATTGCACAACAAATTTCATGGTGCAATTTATCCTATTACCCTTATGATAATGCAAAATTAAGGGATGAAAAACGGTTTTGTGGGAAAAATGTGAAAATTTTATTTTTACAGCTCAATATTATAAACTTCTGTGAAGCACCTTGGGGTTCAAGGTGCTCACCACACATCTAGATAAGTTCCCTAAGGGGTCTAGTTTCCAAAATGGTGTCACTTGTGGGGGGTTTCCACTGTTTAGGCACATCAGGAGCTCTCCAAACGCAACATAGCGTCTGCTAATTATTCAGACAAATTTTACATTCAAAAAGTCTAATGGCGCTCCTTCCCTTCCGAACCTTGCCGTGCGCCCAAACAGTGGTTTTCCCTCACATATGGGGTATCAGCATGCTCAAGAGAAATTGCACAAAAAAATTTGGGGTCCATTTTTTCATGTTAGCCCTGTGAAAATAAAAAAAATTGGGTCTAAAGTAACATTTTTGTGAAAAAAGTTAAATGTTCATTTTTTTCTTCCACATTCCAAAAATTCCTGTGAAGCACCTGAAGGGTTAATAAAGTTCTTGAATGTGGTTTTGAGCACCTTGAGGGGTGCATTTTTTTAGAATGGTGTCACTTTTGGGTATTTTCTGTCATAAAGACCCCTCAAAGTGACTTCAAATATGATGTGGTCCCTAAAAAAATGTTTTTGTAAATTTTGTTGGAAAAATGAGAAATCGCTGGTCAACTTTTAACCCTTATAGCTCCCTAACAAAAAAAAAATTTGGTTCCAAAATTGTGCTGATGTAAAGTAGACATGTGGGAAATGTTATTTATTAACTATTTTGTGTGACATATATCTCTGATTTAAGGGCATGAAAATTCAAAGTTTGAAAATTGCAAAATTTTCAAAATTTTCGCCAAATTTCCGATTTTTTCACAAATAAACGCAAGTGATATCGAAGAAATTTTACCACTATCATGAAGTACAATATGTCACGAAAAAACAATCTCAGAATCAGGGGAATACGTTGAAGCGTTCCAGAGTAATTACTTCATAAACTGGCAGTGGTCAGAATTGAAAAAGTTGGCCCGGTCACGAAGGCAAAAACAGGCTCTGGCGCGAAGTGGTTAAGGTGTGATCCAGCAGTAATTAAAATAGCGTTAAACTAATGGACAGGGTGCTCATTGTATTCTATATTCCTAAGTAGAAAAATCCCCCCAAAATGTCATGAATGCTCATAGATAAATAGATAGATATATAGATTGTCCAAATGTTTATTGAAACAATGTTGAAAGGATGCTGAGGGAAAGAACAATAAGTCCTTCAATATTAATTGTACAGAACCTAACACTATTGTTACTCACCTGTTCTGACTCAGGTTCCAGAGATTGGTTGCTTCTCCCAGGGTCGCTTCCCTCTGTGCTGGACCAGTCAGGAATCTTCCTGTGGTCCCCAGTGGACTCTTCAAATGTCAAAGCTCTTCAAAGAAAAACATAGCTGGCTGCAAGCTTGCAGTCAAGCTGTAATTCTTGCTGCCCATGGTTTGGGCAGCATGAATCCAGTGAATTCTTTTAAGGCCAAATCAGACAGCTATGTGTTCTCTGAGTAAACAGAAAGCTTTGCATTCAGTTCCACATGTACTTCTGGAGTTTGCCTCATCGATTTTGGCCAGCGTTTCAGCAAATACCTGCTTGTGTTCCGCTTGCACTTGGACTGTTTAGCGCAAGCGTGGACTGTGGTCCCACTGTGCCAAGGACCGCGGAGAGCCTGGAGGGGCGTGACTAAGTGCCACACCAAGACTGAACCCGGATGCATGGCAACTGATGGTGCCGCGATCCGAGGAGAGCCCAAGGAGGCAGGACCAGGTGCTACACCAGGATTAACCTTGGACACATGGCAGCTGACCCTCAACAAGGTATGCAAGTTCTGGTGGGCATGACTGATATACAGGCAAGCAGGTGTAGAACCCAGTTCAGACTGGACTGGCAGGTACAGCTTCAGGAAGAACTGGGTCACTGGCAGGTAGGTAGTAGACCACAAGTGCCGACAGGCAGAGAGCCACAGGTGTGGACAGGCAGGATATTTAGGTAAAGATCCAGACTTAGATACAAACAGGTTAAGGGATTAGTCCTAATTCTGACAATGCCAGACACAGGTACAGGTTCAGGGTTCAGGCCTGGGTATACAGCCCCCAGAGTGGCAGACTCAAACTAGATCAAATACAGGTACAGACCCAGGGAAACAGGGACAGAAACAGGACAGGACCTGGCAACTAAGTACTTGCACACACACTCTGAAAGGAATGTTACTCAGCCACCTCCCAACAGGTGGAGGTGCCTTAAGTACCAAGTGCCTCCCAGCAATAGGCTGCAGACACATTAGGAATGCGTGCACTGTTTCTTTAAGAATCAGGAAGTGCATGCGCGGCCGACCTAAGCATGCAGCCAGGAAACATGCACAGCCAGTTGACGACCAGGAGCTCACTGCACACAGCAAGCAGAGGACAAGGAGCTCACTACATGACCAGTAGTGGTGAGTAAGTCGGTGTCCCTGCATGGTGGAGGATAGGAAGTCATGCAGGGATGCTGGCAGTGGTGTTACAGATTGTTTACTAACCATTTGTATTTAGTATCCAGTTTGCCTGCTCTTCACTTCTGTCTGCATTTAACCATTTGTTTGCTGATTCAGAAGGGTCTCAGCCATTGGCCAACCATCTGCTGACATCATACAATTCTGTCATTAACTATTTGCTTGCTGCAAGTCCTTAACAGATAATACATCAACAATTCCTATGTACATCCATACTCCTGTCCTCCTATCTTCTGGAATTTCCTGCTCTGCTTGTCTGTCTGCTGTCCTGCATACCGCGTAGCCCTTACCTCCACTGATTCATGTGCCATCCAATGACTCTTGCCGCTATGCCATCACCTTCTATCTGTCTTTCTCACCCTGATCTTCAACTTACAGAATTCCCCACAGCAGGTGAGTAGTGATGATCAATTACGTTTCATTAACCCTTTCCGGCGAGCATGCTCGGGTGCTCGCCTTGTATTTCGGCATGCTCAGGATTTCTTTTACTGTTGCTGCAGCTGCAAGTGTCACAGCTGTTAGACAGCTGTGACACATGAAGATCAACTGACGGACAGTTGATCTCTGCATGTGTCACAGCTGTCTACAACCCCTGGCAAAAATTATGGAATCACCAAGCTCGAGGGATGTTCATTCAGTTGTTTAATGTTGTTGAAAAAAAGCAGATCACAGACATGGCACAAAACTAAAGTCATTTCAAATGGCAACTTTATGGCTTTAAGAAACACTAAAACTAATTAAGAAAAAAAATGTGGTACTCAGTAAGGGTAATTTTTTTTAGACCAAGCAAAGGGAAAAAATATATAGAATCACTCAATTCTGAGGAAAAAATTATGGAATCACCCTGTAAATTTTCATTTACAAAACTAACACCTGCATCAAATTAGATCTGCTCATTAGTCTGCATCTAAAAAGGAGTGATCACACCTTGGAGAGCTGTTGCACCAAGTGGAATGACATGAATCATGGCTCTAACAGGAGAGATGTCAATTGAAACAAAGGGGAGGATTATCAAACTCTTAAAAGAAGGTAAATCATCATGCAATGTTGCAAAAGATGTTGGTTGTTCACAGTCAGCTGTGTCTAAAATCTGGACCAAATACAAACAACATGGGAAGGTTGTTAAAGGCAAACATACTGGTAGACCAAGGAAGACATCAAAGCATCAAGACCGGAAACTTAAAGCAATATGTCTCCAGAACAGGAAATGCACAGCAAAACAAATGAGGAACGAATGGGAGGAAACTGGAGTCAATGACTGTGACCAAACCTAAAAGAAATGGGATTTACATACAGAAAAGCTAAACAAAAGCCATCATTAACACCTAAACAGAAAAAAACAAGGTTACAATGGGCTAAGGAAAAGCAATCGTGGACTGTGGATGACTGGATGAAAGTCATATTCAGTGATGAATCGCGAATCTGCATTGGGCAAGGTGATGATGCTGGAACTTTTGTTTGGTGCCGTTCCAATGAGATTTATAAAGATGACTGCATGACTTCCACAGTCATTGATGATATGGGGCTGCATGTCAGGTAAAGGCACTGGGGAGATGGCTGTCATTACATCTTCAATAAATTCCTAAGTTTACATTGATATTTTGGACAGTTTTCTTATCCCATCAATTGAAAGGATGTTTGGGGATGATGACATCATTTTTCAAGATGATAATGCATCCTGCCATAGAGAAAAAACTGTGAAAACATTCCTTGAAAGAAGACACATAAGGTCAATGTCATGGCCTGCAAATAGTCCGGATCTCAATCCAATTGAAAATCTTTGGTGGAAGTTGAAGAAAATGGTCCATGACAAGGCTCCAACCTGCAAAGCTGATCTGGCAACAGCAATAAGAGAAAGTTGGAGCCAGATTGATGAAGAGTACTGTTTGTCATTCATTAAGTCCATGCCTCAGAGACTGCAAGCTGTTATTAAAGTCAGAGGTGGTTCAACAAAATACTAGTAATGTATTGGAGTGTTCTTTTGTGTGTTTGTTTTTCATGATTCCATACTTTTTTTCTCAGAATTGCTCTCCAAAGGTGTGATCACTCCTTTTTAGATGCAGACTAACGAGTAGATCTAATTTGATGCAGGTGTTAGTTTTGTAAATGAAAATTTACAGGATGATTACATAATTTTTTCCTCAGAATTGAGTGATCTCATATTTTTTTCCCTTTGCTTGGTCTGAAAAAAATTACCCTTACTGAGTACCATATTTTTTTTCTTGATTTCTTTTAGTGTTTCTTAAAGCCATAAAGTTGCCATTTGAAATGACTTTAGTTTTGTGCCATGTCTGTGATCTGCTTTCTTTCAACAACATGAAACAACTGAATGAACATCCTCCGAGCCTGGTGATTCCATAATTTTTGCCAGGGGTTGTAGCAGCCGTGACACTTGGAGCTGCGGCGACAATAAAAGAAATCCCGAGCACGCCGAAATACTCAGCGAGCACCCGAGCATGGTCGCCGAAAAGGGTTAATGAAACATACGCAATCATCACTACAGGTGAGCCCATAACAATTATAATGTGGTTCCCATTTTGATCTTTGCTATGTTACCCACTATGATATATGATCTTTGAATGCATACGGCACTATTTTTCCTGACAAAACAACCAACGCCTCAGCAGACTCATACTGAGTCAAGAATGTAGTTTCTGTCGGGTGCCAATGGTACCCATCATGAACACATAGCACAACACAAATGTCTACATGGTTTTAAAGGGGTTTATCATTCCTTTTTCATTTTAAAAACTAGCCCAGGGTAGTCTAAGAAAAAAAAAATATTTGCTCACTTAGTGATCCCTTGACACTCTTACTTGCCAATGCCAGGATCACCCTTCCAGTTTTCTGATTTCCTCTTCTGACAGGGTTGGGCCTGACTGATTGGTAGCAGCAGGTGATCTATACTGGAGTATGTGCATATACATGTCCACGTTTTACAGGCCAGAATAAAAATACAGCATAGAAACCAAATGTGAATGAAGCCTAAAAAAGATGTGAAAAAGACGATTTTCTTATTTATCTGTTTCTTATTCTTATGCGCGTTGTCAGGACTCGGCTCAAATAAATCAGTTTGTCTGCCGAAATTAAACCTACAGTTTTAGGCTTTATTCACACATCAGTATTTTTGATCAGTATTTGATCAGTACTTGTATGACAAAACTATGAATTTCTCCAAACCACAGAACAGGCTTCAATCTTTCAATTATAGTTTTTCTAGGTAAGTTCCACTCCTGGTTTTGGCATACAAACACTGATGCAAAAATACTGACCAAATACTGGGTGTGTGAAAAAGCCCTTATGCCCCCTTAACACCAATGTTGAGCAAAATCCTGTAAAAGAAAGAAGCAAAAAAATTATTAAAAGGCACAGTTGTGGTGTAAATTATTCTGCTAGACATTAATTGGCCATAGGAGCACCTGCTTACACCTGTCCACTTTATAAAAAAATATGCGGGGCTGGTGCTTTATCAAAAAGCATAATTTCATCTCTGCAGGGAAGTACACAAAGAATGGTGGGGAACAGCAAAGTGTTGGCCTTGGAGCTACAGTGGATTTAGCAAATTACTATTGACTTTTTGATTGTATTAACTTCCCTGTTAGCTTTTTTTTTTGTAATTCCAGTTGACCATGAGATTTTATGGACTACACAATTGACACAGTAGTGACACAGTAATGGAAGGATACCTACCATAGCTGCCAACTTACTACACCCTGTGTCAGCTTGGCCGTCATATATGGTCTATGCTTGGATCGCAACATTTGGCCTGACTGGTGTACCTCTTGATGTCGTATATATATATATGCCATTTAGTTCAGGTCAGGGGATCTGCCAGATGGTCAGGCCACATGGTCAGGAGACCTGCTGTCAGGTTGTGCTTGCAATGACAGCACAGACCGCATATCATGGCTGTGTGAACCTAACATTTGGTTTGGAAAATAATGGGTTGTGGTTTTGTGCTCTTAGGGTATCTCAAGCTAGTTCACGACATCTGTGTAACCGTGCCCTAAATAGATAAAATGTTGCAAGGTATAGAACCACCATGTCTTTTGTTCCACAGCTTGCATCACCCTGTAATGTGTGTTTTAATATATTTTAGTACAGTCGGGTTAATCAATAAACATTGAAAAACAAGGAGCTATGTCTGCACAAATGGAGCCACTGTCAGCTATGTGCTTATTCATTACTCCTGAGGATGATATGATATATCCAAATACAGAGGGCACTAGAAGAAGCCACAATGAGGCCACTGTGCTGTATGTCATCCCATAGACACATAATATTGTATCTGTTTAAAAGCTAACATTAATTGTTATAAGTATTACATAAAGTTAGTATTTTGACGCGCCCCCTGGGCCATATTCTTTAGTGGGAATATCCGGAGCCGGATCAGATGGGGGTTGTAGTCTTCCGAGTGGCTGTGACCCGGTCCGTGCCCAGGGTGTCAAACTCAGTTGTATGTGGCAGTCCTACAGATGTTATAAGTTCTTAATGTCGACTACGCCACCCGTTGTGTTGCGGTCACTATGGCCGCCGCTGCAGCAGGGTCCGCTGAGGCTGATGGTGTAGGTGCAGCTTTTGGTGGTATAACCCCCAACGGGTGGGGTATAGCCTCAGGGGGATCAGGTGCAGAGGATGGGGGTTGTGGTGATGCAGTGTAGACGGCAATCAGAGACAGAGTCGGGTTATGCAGTTTAGGATGTTTACTCACTGCTGATGTTCCGGTCACTCCAGCTTCGAGTGACCTCCCGAGCCGTGCTGCGTCCACCAGGTTCTGGATCCAGCCAACCCCCAAATAAGTCCGGAGCGTGACCCTGAGCTCTCCTTCTGTCCTTTCTCTGGCCGTCCCCACTATTGATCCACCCAGGTCCAGCTCCCTCGGGCCTTCTGTGGGGAGACCCTTGGCCTGGGGTTCCCTGACCCTCCTCGTGGTATGCCTTCGTGGTGGATGTGGTGGGTGACCGTGACAAACGCTGCCCACGGTCTCCGGTCTCTGGCTGGGGAGTGTTTTTGCCCCCACCAGCTTGGGTTCCGGTACCCTGTGCCGACTCTTCACCCGGGGATTTAAGTTGGGTTCTTGGAGTCCTTTTCTTCTGGTTCCCCCTCTGGGTCTCTCTCTCTCCTCTCTCACTCTGGGTCTCTCTTCTCCTCCGCTCGCTGACTTTCTCTCTGCAACTGACCCTGTTCTTAGTTGGTGCCCACCTTATATACACCCTCTATGTGTGAGCTCAGGTGACCAGCACCCAATGAGCTCCTATCTTTACCCAGGCTGCTCCCCCTATCTGCCCCTACACTACTTGGGATGTACCACCCCCCCTCCCACTCCAGCCAGGAACAGACTCGGTCGTACCTGCACATTTCTAAGTGGGAGTACCGTCGGCCTGTTCCTCGGAAATGGGATGTATGTAGTGCATGCAGCCTACCGAGCTCAGATCCACACTCCATCCTTACCCGGGAGTGGAATATCACACCTCTGGGTTGAGGTGCAATACCCCTGTAGCAGCCGAATCCTCAGGGTGCTACATTCCCCCCTGGTAAATCACAGCACGTCCTCGGGCTGTAAGACAAAAACACCAAACATACACATTTTTTTCATAAACATATAAAACATATTAAACAACATATCTTAGCAGATAAAACATTCTCGTCGCCTCTGGCTCCTCCTCCGGTCACTGTGCAACGTGTGACCGGGTAAAGCGCGACAGTCTCTCTGGAACACTGGTTTTCCTTTAAAACCGGTAGGGGGCGCTTTAGGACGCGCAACTATATACAAGGATATGGCCGCTCTCAGTCCTCGGCCAGTTAAGGAGGGAAAGGGAATGGCTGCTCACAGTCCTCAGCCTGTGGGATTAAGGGTAAACGGGTAAACAGTTCACTCAGCTGGTCCCAACGGGGACTATATTTGCAGTAACAGTTTCTTTATACCCCGATCGGGTAACTATTTACAGCACCTACTCCGCTGTACTCAACAACGTCTCCCTCCTGCTCCTTCTTTGGGGATCTCAGCTTCAGACCCGTCCGGATCCTCTTGCTCTTCCTCCTCACATCGCAGCTCCTCCTCTGTCAGGCGATGCACATGGAGGGCGTAAGGTCCTTTGGCACACTTGTGCCGGGTAAAGGTGACCTCGTCCCCGATATAAAGGTCACGACCTCTGTGCCCCTCCGGCAGATGGGACTCCACATCTCTGCGCGTGACAAAGACGTCGCCGGGGGTGTTGTGGTCTCTGATGAAGCCCCACCCATGCTGCATGTTGAACTTAATTACAGTCCCGGTGGTGCGGGGACTGTGCGCTGCACGGGGGTCCCTCCTGGTTCGGCTCTTCTGCTCGGCGCTCCTTATTTGGGCCTGTTGTTCCCGGACCCGCCTCTCTCTCCGCTCCCTCGCAAACTCCTCGAGCTGCTGTCGGCAGCACGCAGCACGCTCCGCTGCAGCTGCCCTGGTTTCTTGAGTGAACCCCATTAGGTCTTCTCCGGTGGGGTCCCACTCAAATTGGGTCTCTTCAAGCGGGGGCGAGATCCTCATCACGGGCTTCAGAGCCGGAATCAGGGGTGCACACATGGCCCCAACTCTCCTCTGGTGCTCCAGTTCATAATATCTCTGGGGCCAGATGAAAGGCTGCCCGTCCGGCCACGTGTGCTGGGCAAACAAGTCCTCTCCCAGACGCGGCACCCTTGGTTTTACGGGTGCGGGCGCGGTGGTGGTGGCGCCCGGGTTGCCCAGGCCTTGCGGCCAGGCCTGGGGCACCTGGAAGGTGAAGGGCACCGTCAGGACGGCGGCGCCCTGGGCTACCTGGCCTTGCGGCCAGGCCGGAGGCTCCGCGGAGGTAGGGGGCGCTGTTGGTGATGCGACGCCCGGGAATTCTAGGCCCTGCGACCAGGCTGGTGTTACTTCCTGTTTTGCCACGCTCGGGGTCGGTGCGCATGGCGTCACAGGGGTCGCGGCGGCGGCTTCCGGTTGGGGCCTAGTCTGCGTCGGTGACATGGCGTTTTCGGGCACAGCAGGGGGACTTTCGGGCTCTGCGACGGGGAGCTGGGGCAGGTAAGCGGTGTCCCGGTTTGGGCTATAGACGTCCCCTTTACCTGCCTCCATGCGTTCGGCTCCCTTCTCAGCGCCGTCTCCGGCCTTGGGTCCTCCCGCGCCATCCTCAGAGGCGGTCTGTCTCCTCATCTTGGCTGGCGTGCTCCGGGTCTTGGTTTGCTGGGCCATCTCTCGGCTCCACTCCGCCAATGTCTCTTGCTGTACCCGGGCCATCCTCCGTGCGAGGCCCTCCAGGGCAGTCTGTGCACACTCCCGGTCTCGGGGGAGCTGTGCGAGGACCTCCACTAGGCCTAGTGGGGTCGTGGTTTCCAGCAGGCTCCTGACCAACGGGTCGGTGCTGCTCTGCTCTTCTTCCAGCAGGCTCCTGGCCAGCGGGCCGGTGCTGCTCTGCTCTCTGGCCATCTCCGGGTGAGCTTCTCTGCTACTCCTCTCCAGGCTTCTTGCCTCCGGGTGCGCTCGCTCTAGACTGCTCCAGGCGGCACCCATCTTTGCTCTCTCCTTTCGTCTCCTCCCCCCTCGAGGGCGGTCCCGGGGCCACTTGGTGATTGTCAGCTCCAGGGGCGGTTCTTTCACGCTGACAGACACCTCTAGCATCACAGTCTCTGTTGGTGGGGGCGGTTTCCACTTTTGGCGCCATTTTCGGTCCTGGCCCACGATGGGAGGCGGCCTCTCGCCACCCTCTGGCACGCCCATAATGGCGTCCGCTCTTCCAAGGCGGGAAACCTTTGGAAATGGCGGGAATCGTCTCCCAGTGGCGGGAAACTCTGCAGATGGCGGGAAAAAGCTGTTAATGGCGGACAACCGGCGGGAATCGACTGGTGATGGGGTCCGATGACGGGGACCCTCCGGAACCGGCAGGAGACTTCTTTTTGAGGTAAACTTGCACTTTTCTTCAGGCACGCAGTACCCGGTTGTTGTGGGCACGTAATCCTGCCGACTACGCCAAAGTTGACGCGCCCCCTGGGCCATATTCTTTAGTGGGAATATCCGGAGCCGGATCAGATGGGGGTTGTAGTCTTCCGAGTGGCTGTGAACCGGTCCGTGCCCAGGGTGTCAAACTCAGTTGTATGTGGCAGTCCTACAGATGTTATAAGTTCTTAATGTCGACTACGCCACCCGTTGTGTTGCGGTCACTATGGCCGCCGCTGCAGCAGGGTCCGCTGAGGCTGATGGTGTAGGTGCAGCTTTTGGTGGTATAACCCCCAACGGGTGGGGTATAGCCTCAGGGGGATCAGGTGCAGAGGATGGGGGTTGTGGTGATGCAGTGTAGACGGCAATCAGAGACAGAGTCGGGTTATGCAGTTTAGGATGTTTACTCACTGCTGATGTTCCGGTCACTCCAGCTTCGAGTGACCTCCCGAGCCGTGCTGCGTCCACCAGGTTCTGGATCCAGCCAACCCCCAAATAAGTCCGGAGCGTGACCCTGAGCTCTCCTTCTGTCCTTTCTCTGGCCGTCCCCACTATTGATCCACCCAGGTCCAGCTCCCTCGGGCCTTCTGTGGGGAGACCCTTGGCCTGGGGTTCCCTGACCCTCCTCGTGGTATGCCTTCGTGGTGGATGTGGTGGGTGACCGTGACAAACGCTGCCCACGGTCTCCGGTCTCTGGCTGGGGAGTGTTTTTGCCCCCACCAGCTTGGGTTCCGGTACCCTGTGCCGACTCTTCACCCGGGGATTTAAGTTGGGTTCTTGGAGTCCTTTTCTTCTGGTTCCCCCTCTGGGTCTCTCTCTCTCCTCTCTCACTCTGGGTCTCTCTTCTCCTCCGCTCGCTGACTTTCTCTCTGCAACTGACCCTGTTCTTAGTTGGTGCCCACCTTATATACACCCTCTATGTGTGAGCTCAGGTGACCAGCACCTAATGAGCTCCTATCTTTACCCAGGCTGCTCCCCCTATCTGCCCCTACACTACTTGGGATGTACCACCCCCCCTCCCACTCCAGCCAGGAACAGACTCGGTCGTACCTGCACATTTCTAAGTGGGAGTACCGTCGGCCTGTTCCTCGGAAATGGGATGTATGTAGTGCATGCAGCCTACCGAGCTCAGATCCACACTCCATCCTTACCCGGGAGTGGAATATCACACCTCTGGGTTGAGGTGCAATACCCCTGTAGCAGCCGAATCCTCAGGGTGCTACAATTTCATTGCGCAAAATAGATTTTTAAGATTAATTTCCAATATGGACAGCAATGGACTTGTCCGACAGGGAAACTCAAGTGGCTCCAAACTGTCAGACAGAAATGGGACCTATGAATCCCCTTTTGAAGTTGGTAGAAGAAAAGGTTGCTTGCTGTTGGGTCTCAGTGGCAGGTGTTAGGTCAGTACTAACAAAATAATTACTTTCTTTGGCCAGGATATTTAAGTACATGGGTAAATTAGCAAATTGCATATTGGCCCATGTGAAGGAAAGAATTGAATGATGTCAATCACTTTTTTTTATTATTCCATAATTAAAATGTAAAGCAGATCTGTTATCAGTTGTCACAATAAAAACTGCATACATTCTTTAATAGTTCTCATAGACCAGGGGTACTTATTTTAATAAATCAATTTCAGAATGGCTGATCGTTTATGAAAAGAAAAGGAAAGATTTCCTATCCTAATTGACAGCTCCTCAGTGTCCCTCCTCCCTGATGCTGCTGAGATCTCACACTGCTCAGTACAAGCTGCAGTTGTCAGGATGGGTGGGTGCAGCTTGAATACACTAATAATATCAGGATTATACAGCCATTCTGACATGAATTTTCATAGTAAGTACACCAACCTCATTAGGCCTAAGGAATCTATGTAATAATATATGCAGTTTGTATTGTGTAATATGGTGACAGATCCACTATAAGTCTATATTAATGATTTGTTCTGGGCTTGCAATGATTTTTAGTTTTTCATGCAATATAAGGGAACATGTATGTATTATGTATAGGATAGGCCCACAGAAACCATTTACAAAGAAAATCGAGAAATCCTTTTAGCTGTGGTTTTTATTGTAAGCTTGTGGCTTCCTGAGGAGGGCATTTTCAGTGGCCTATAATGAGGGACAAGAAACCAGCGTCATGCAAATGGTGCCTCATTTGATTAAGCAACTACTCCCTCTCATGATCAGTATTGGTTGTGCCCTGGCCTTTGTGCCCACCCTGCCAGTGGCCAGCCCTGAGTTATCACTGAACCAACAATACTTCACAATGTTCATATAAATAAGAAAACAGCAGATAGACATATCAAACGTGAAGCAAATGCAACACACTTTATCAGATATGAGGGGGAAATGAAGGGTCTTTAATCCTCTACACCTTACATTATGATAAAGTTCTCAAATGTGGAAATGAAATTGGCAACTAAACTGGGCAATGGATTTTTCTGGCAGCACAAAACATCCATAAAGAACTTTGTGAGCATGATAAATTTAATCCAAAATGTATATGTATTTGTGTCACCCTGGCCTGGATGCCACAAGTGTAATTAAAGCTGTGTCTGAGAGCAAGGGGGAGGTTCTCTAGTCAGGGGAACATTAGCATGCAATGCCTCCTGTCTCAGGCCAGTAGGGGGAGCTGGCTGCCCCTATAAAAGCTGGTACTGGGGGCAGGGTTAGAGAGAACTGGATGGCCTGTCTCAGCACTGAGACATGTCCCGGAGCAGAGCAGGGACAGAAAGTTGTATTGCACCTAAGAGCAAGTGTGGCAGGAGGAGAGCCACAAGCCAGAGACAAGAGGCAAAGTGAGCCTGTCTTGGCAGATAAAAGACTTACTTTACCAGACTTTGGTGTCTGAGGCTGGGAGGATTCCACATTCTCCAGCAGATAACCAGTTTGCAAGGGACTGTATATTCCTTGGCCTAAGAATCCTGGAGGCCCTGCCACAACCGAAGGGACCAGTAAAGCCGTACAAGGCTGGGAGCAGAAAGGAACCCACGTCGCAGGTCATACAGGCGAGAATACACGGAGAGCTTGGAAACGTGGGCTGTTACCCTATAAGGAGGAGATAGCCAGAAGGAGCGCAGAAAGCACGGTAGGCCTACACCCTCACTCTGACCAGGGCCAATTTCCCCGTTGCTCTCAGACATCCAGGTCCCCTCCTAGCTGGGACTGTTTGTGGGTCAATTTACCTGTTCTAGTAAAGACCCCGGACTGCAACCTGTTGTCTGCGTGCTCCTTGCTCCTCCAGCACTATCAGTACGGGGACTCCCACTACCATCACTCCCAACATCCACTACACTGCCCTGGGGCCGCACTCTTCCCGTGGGGAGTCACACCATCCCAGCTGCAATCATCAACAGCCCCAGCGGTCTGCCTTGCAGTGGCGGTTCCTAATGACCGCAAATCCACGGGTGGCGTAGTCGGACATAATCATCAGCGCATAACGGACTACCACTGGCCTGACCATCCTGAGCCACGGAACCAGGTTGCCACTACTACTCCCATCGTTCCCCTACTGCCCGGATCCGAGTGCCCCACGGCCCAGGGGGCGAGTCAGCTTTGGCGTAGTCGGCAGGATTTCGTGCCCGCATCCACCGGGTACTGCGTGCCTGAAAAAGACTTTTGTAACTTACCTGTGGCGAAGTTTCCCGCCATCCGGAGTCGTTTCCCGCCATCAGACGCCATCTTGGACCGTTTCCCGCCGTCTTCTGCCGTCTTCCCTCCATCCGCAGCTGTTTCCCGCCATCGGACGCCATCTTCAGGACGCCGCGCGGGAAGAAGAGGGGCGTGGACGTCAAAACCGCGCGAGATCCGAAGCTCCGCCCCACGCACCGACGCTGCGCAAGGTCCTGGAAGGGAGAGAGAGCGACGCTGACGTCATCAGGACGCGACGCCAGGTCCTCGTCCATAGCAGCAGCAGCGGAGCCGCGGCCTACAGAAGAGGATCGTCGGAAGGTAGGCCACGCTTAACTAGGGGGGAGGAAGATGTCGGACACAGAGGCGCCCACTACCACCAACGCGGCTGCAGCAGCGGTGATGCCCTTTTCCCTGCCCTACATCCCTGGAGCGGCCTGGCTGCCCAAGTACTCAGGGGAGCCCCATGCCCTAACTGACTTTAAGGAAAGGCTGTACAGTTTGTTCCAAGTCTACCCCCTGACAGAGGAACAGAAGGTCAGCATACTAACAGGGCAGTTAACTGGCGCAGCCCAAAGGGAGGTAAAATCTTGGCCCACTGAGGAGAAAAGGACTGTGAAGGGTATTCTGGCCCGGCTGCGGGGTACCTTTGACACACGTACCTCTGCTGAGATTAAAATGAGGTTCTATGGATGTAAGCAGTGGGCACAGGACAGCATCAGAGACTATGCCTTAAATTTGCAGGAAGCCTTGAGGGCTATCCAACAAACTGACCCTGGCAGTGTGCAGGAAACGGATAAACTGCTAACAGAACAATTCATAGAAGGTCTGCTGTCCAGCGCCCACAGGGCCCAGCTGCGCCTCATGTTCTTTCAGAACCCCGACCTGACCTTTGCCCAATTTAAGGACAGGGCCATAAGGGTGCTCCGTGAATCTGCAACCAGTGGCGCTATAAACCCCCAGCGCCCTGCTCTCACCTACCACCAGGAGGCGGCGCCCTCCTCTATGGACCCCGTGGGGGCTGATGTACAGGCCCTGAACCAAGCCCCGTCGAAAGACCTGCACCACCAAGTCCAGGAGCTGACCAGGAGCGTCGCGGCGTTGTCCAGGACCGTCCAGGCGTTGCAAGTGGACCCATCGAGCTGGCTTCAAGTCCGGAGGATGTCCCGTGGCGTCGACAGAGGAGGATCCCGTCGTTCCGAGGGAGGCCCACAGACCGCTACGTAGAGGATGGACAGCCCATTTGTCGTCGATGCAACCAGCCCGGACACATTTCCAGGTACTGTAATTTAAACGGGTTCAACCTGGGGCAGAGGGCCAACCCCCAGGCATAAGATCACCAGGCCCTTATAATTGGCGTGATAAGTACGTTGGGGGGCGCCCGGTTTTACCCGTGGTGCTGGACGGTATCCCCATGAGCGCCTTGCTGGATACTGGGTCACAAGTAACCACTATCCCTTATGTACTTTTTAAGCAGTATTGGACTGATGCTAATATCACACGGTATCCAGACAGTAACTTGAGCATCATCGCCAGTAATGGCTTACCCGTGCCACAGATGGGGTTCAAGGAGATGACCATTAAAATTGGTAAAGTTGAACTGCCGGCACAGGGAGTGATTATTGTGGACATTGACCATCGTGAAAGTCACCCTAAAATAACTGTGGGTACTAACGTAATTGAAAATTGTCTTTCAGAGGTAATTGTAATCTTACAACAGGTGGCGGTGAAGGCTAGTTCCAGCCAACAGAGAGTCCTCAACAAGGAGATAAAAGCCCTGATGAGACGGCAGCAGGTAGAACTGTCTGGTGGTGAGATCAGTAGCGTAAGACTGAGTGACCCATTCCCCATTTCCATGCCTCCCAAAAGTGAAATGATGATCTGGTGTCGGACTGCAATCGGGTTGAGAGGTAGAGACTACCAAGCCATGGTAGAACCCGTGTACTCAGACAGCAGGCCCACCATTTTGACAGCCCGGGGGGTGGTTGATGTCCGTCATGGGAGGGTGCCCGTCCCCATCCTCAACATTGGGGAGAGGGAGGTACACTCACCCAGGTACGCTACGCTTGCCAAACTGTTTGTCGTCGAACACAAAGCTATCAGGGCCGTGGAACCCTTGCCTCCATCTCCACAGGCAGAGGGTAATGGCTCCCAGAAACAAAAGGAGGACTGGTGCCAGAAACTCCATGTGGGTGCTGACTCCACTCCCCTGCACCAAAAACAAGGAGTCTACCGGGTGGTACAGGAGTACGAGAGAGTCTTTAGTAAGCACCCGCTAGACTTCGGCAGAGTAAAAGGGATAGAACACCACATCCCCACAGGGAGCCACCCACCAATAAAAGAGAGACACAGGCCTGTACCCCCTGCACATTATCAGAACGCCAAGGGTATGCTGCGGGAAATGAAAGAAGCTGGGGTCATTAGAGATAGCTGTAGCCCCTGGGCAGCCCCCCTGGTTCTGGTAAAAAAGAAAGACGGCACCATGAGATGTGCGTGGACTATAGACAAATCAACCGTATCACCCACAAAGACGCATATCCGCTGGCTAGAATAGAGGAGTCTTTAGCCGCACTAAAATCTGCTAACTTCTTTTCTACTTTGGACCTTACTAGCGGGTACTGGCAGGTTCCTGTGGCAGAGACTGACAAGGAGAAGACCGCCTTCACCATCCCGATGGGACTGAGCAAATTCAACTGTATGCCTTTCGGGCTCTGCAACGCACCAGGGATCTTCCAGCGGCTGATGGAATGCTGTCTAGGGCACCAAAACTTCAAGACAGTCCTCCTTTACCTGGACGACGTGATCGTCTATTCGAAGACCTACGAGGACCACCTAAAGCACCTGGCCAAGGTGTTCGAAGCCCTGGCAGGCTACGGCCTGAAGGTGAAACCATCGAAGTGTCACCTGCTGAAACCAAAGGTCCAGTACCTAGGGCACGTGGTAAGAGCAGAAGGAGTGGCCCCCGACCCTGACAAGGTCACGGCAATCAAGAGCTGGCCAAGCCCCTCGAACATAAAAGTGGTGAGACAGTTTCTCGGGTTGGTAGGCTACTACCGAAGGTTCATCCACGGGTTCACTAAGATGGCAGCTCCTATGCAGGACCTCCTGATTGGACAGTCTAAGTCCAGAAGTCAAAAGCCACCCTTCAAGTGGGATAAACCGGAAGAGGAGGCCTTCCGCCAGCTAAAGATGGCCCTCACGGGGGATGAGATCCTGGCCTACCCTGATTATGGCCAGCCTTTCATTCTCCACACAGACGCCAGCAATGTGGGACTGGGAGCCGTACTGTCCCAAAACCAACAGGGCAGAGAAAGGGTGATCGCGTACACCAGCCGGAAGCTGAGGCCCACCGAGAGAAACCCGGAGAATTACAGCTCCTTCAAGCTAGAATTCTTGGCGGTGGTGTGGGCCGTGACGGAACGCTTCAAGCATTACCTGGCCTCCGCAAAGTTCACCGTGTACACGGACAACAACCCGTTGACACACCTGGACAATGCAAGACTGGGTGCCCTGGAACAGCGGTGGATGGCCCGTCTCTCCAACTATGACTTCGTGATCAAGTACCGGGCAGGCAAAACCAATGCCAACGCGGACGCCCTATCAAGGATGCCTCACTTACCTGAAGGTGACGAAGACCCAGAAGAGCTGGAGAAGGGAAAACTCCCCGCGTTTCACCGGTATGGAGCCGCTCAACACTCCCACCGCGTGAAGGAGGAGGATCTAACAACCGTGATGATCAATCCCCTACCTCACCACAGTTGGGCCGAGACCCAAGATAGTGACCCTGCCATCCTCCTGGTGAAAGATCTGCTGACCCAGGAAGATGCCCTCATGGATCCAGACGCCCCAGAGGAAGCCAAGCAGCTATGGAAAGAGAAGAGCAAGCTGTTCCTCTACGAAGGCAAGTTTTGCAGAAGGATTGTCAACCACCGGACGCACGAGCTGACCTGGCAAGTCGTGGTCCCAAGGCGAGATGCAGCTATGGTCCTGGGGGCTTACCATGACAGAGCGGGACACTTCGGTTGGAAGAAACTGGAGTTCCTACTAAGAGGAAGGTTCTTTTGGGTCGGCATGAGAGGAGCTGTAGAAAAATGGTGCAGAGACTGTGGCCCTTGTCACCTAAGGAGGAAGGACCGTGCCAGCCAGAAGACACCCTTGAGGCCCATCGTCACCACGCAGCCTCTTGAGCTGGTAGCTCTGGACCATGTCAAATTGGCTCCAAGCCGGTCTGGATAAATCTATGCCCTGACAATCATGGACCACTATTCCCGTTTTCTAGTGGTGGTCCCGGTAAAGGACTTGACAGCCCAAACAGCGGCCAGAGCCTTCCAGCAATATTTCTGCCGTCCACACGGGTATCCGGAACAGGTCCTGACAGACCAGGGTCCAGCGTTCGAGGCTGAAATCTTCCAGGAGTTCTGCAACCTCTATGGCTGTAAGAAGATTCGTACAACGCCTTACCACCCCCAAACCAACGGGATGTGTGAGAAGATGAACAATATAGTCATTGATCTCCTGAAGACGTTGCCCCTGGAGGAACGCAGCCTGTGGCCAGAAAAACTGCCGGACCTGATAGACCTATACAACAATATCCCGGTGAATGCTACAAACTGCACCCCGGCTTACCTGATGCGAGCCAGACCAGGTAAGCTGCCCGTAGACCTGGAGATGGGAGTCCTAATACCTGAGGACACCTCCCCGGATGCGGACTGGGATACGGAAAGGCAACTGTAGTACAAGAAGGTACAGGAGAGTGTGGAGAAGAGCCTGGCCCAAGTGAGAGAGAGGCAAGAAAAACTCTTCAACCAACACGCCCCTGCTGGTCCCCTAGAACCTGGTGAGCAGGTCCTGAAGCGGAAGAGAAGGCTACATAAGTTGGACGACCAGTTGGAAAGGGAACCCTACACCGTACTGCAGTCTGACCACGACAACCCAAAGGTGTGCGTAATCACCAAGGACGGAGGAGAAACCACTAGTGTCGTCTCCAGAGACCACCTCAAAAGATGCCCCGAGCAACTCCGTAGTGCAGAAGAAGATCAGAGTGACCTTGAACCCGCAGAGGACAAGGAAGAAATGATCAGCACCGTTCTCAGAGAGTTCCCTCAGTCCTGGACTCACATAAATGATGCCATAGTGGTACCCGTCCTGCATTTCCTGCAACCGGCACAGCAACAACCAACACCAGAGCCGGAAAGTGAAGAGGAGCAAGTGGTTCCAGAGGCAGAAGAGCCTGTACCAGCAGCCCAGGAGAGTCAACCCTCTGCTGACAGTGAGCCTGCCATGCCTGCGGTAAGACAAAGGACCCGCAGACAGCTGCCTGCCCTACCTGTACACCCAGCTGGTAGCTGTACCCCTAACACTAGTGGGGAAAGCCAGGTTGGTCCACCACCAGACAGTGGGCTACGTAGGTCAACCAGGAGCACAAAGGGGCAGATACCCGCTCGCTGGAAAATATAGAGTGTACTAAAATTGTAAATAATCCTGTTGCCAAATGTTGAATTGTTTGCAAAGTTACATGCATGTTTGGTAATTCTGTGTTTCAGTTTCTTGCAGCTACCGTAAGGACTCAAAGGTTATGGACTTTTTATAACCGGGACCTTGTATGGACTGCATTCGGAGCCTAACCCAGGAATGAACTAAGACTGTGAAGGACTTGGGGTAGGACAGAACCCCACCTGGTTAAGGCTCCCCGTTGTGCTGGTGATATGGACACCCGGTCACAGGCCACACTGTGACCTTAAGAACTCAATTTGTGCGTCGTCTGTCTATTTAATGTTTTATGGTTATGCATATTGTCTTTGTTTACTGTTTAGTCCCGGAGTACTAAATTTCACTAGGGGGGAATGTGTCACCCTGGCCTGGATGCCACAAGTGTAATTAAAGCTGTGTCTGAGAGCAAGGGGGAGGTTCTCTAGTCAGGGGAACATTAGCATGCAATGCCTCCTGTCTCAGGCCAGTAGGGGGAGCTGGCTGCCCCTATAAAAGCTGGTACTGGGGGCAGGGTTAGAGAGAACTGGATGGCCTGTCTCAGCACTGAGACGTGTCCCGGAGCAGAGCAGGGACAGAAAGTTGTATTGCACCTAAGAGGAAGTGTGGCAGGAGGAGAGCCACAAGCCAGAGACAAGAGGCGAAGTGAGCCTGTCTTGGCAGATAAAAGACTTACTTTACCAGACTTTGGTGTCTGAGGCTGGGAGGATTCCACATTCTCCAGCAGATAACCAGTTCGCAAGGGACTGTATATTCCTTGGCCTAAGAATTCTGGAGGCCCTGCCACAACCGAAGGGACCAGTAAAGCCGTACAAGGCTGGGAGCAGAAAGGAACCCACGTCGCAGGTCATACAGGCGAGAATACACGGAGAGCTCGGAAACGTGGGCTGTTACCCTATAAGGAGGAGATAGCCAGAAGGAGCGCAGAAAGCGCGGTAGGCCTACACCCTCACTCTGACCAGGGCCAATTTCCCCGTTGCTCTCAGACATCCAGGTCCCCTCCTAGCTGGGACTGTTTGTGGGTCAATTTACCTGTTCTAGTAAAGACCCTGGACTGCAACCTGTTGTCTGCGTGCTCCTTGCTCCTCCAGCACTATCAGCACAGGGACTCCCACTACCATCACTCCCAACATCCACTGCACTGCCCTGGGGCCGCACTCTTCCCGTGGGGAGTCACACCATCCCAGCTGCATACGTCATCAGCCCCAGCGGTCTGCCTTGCAGCGGCAGTTCCTAATGACCGCAAATCCACGGGTGGCGTAGTCGGACATAATCATCAGCGCATAACGGACTACCACTGGCCTGACCATCCTGAGCCACGGAACCGGGTTGCCACTACTACTCCCATCGTTCCCCTACTGCCCGGATCCCAGTGCCCCACAGCCCAGGGGGCGAGTCAGCTTTCTGGCATAAAACTGAAATGTACCATGAAATGTAATTTTTGAAAACCGTTAATTAAAAACAGAAGTAAAATAAAGTTATAGTAGCATAATTTGAATTAATTAGGTTGTCTAGGCTTATGATATCGATATTTGATCAATATCAAATGGATGGGGGTCAGAGAATCTGGGGAATCTGTCATTAGCGTTTCACACCCCAAACAATTTATATATACAGAACAGACCAAAAGTTTGGACACACCTTCTCATTTAAAGATTTTTCTGTATTTTCTTGACTATGAAAATTGTACATTCACACTGAAGGCATCAAAACTATGAATTAACAAAAAGGTGAGAAACAACTGAAAATATGTTTTATATTCTAGGTTCTTCAAAGTAGCCACCTTTTGCTTTGATGACTGCTTTGCACACTCTTGGCATTCTCTTGATGAGCTTCAAGAGGTAGTCACCGGAAATGATCTTCCAACAATCTTGAAGGAGTTCCCAGAGATGCTTAGCACTTGTTGGCCCTTTTGCTTTCACTCTGCGGTCCAGCTCACCCCAAACCATCTCGATTGGGTTCAGGTCTGGTGACTGTGGAGGCCAGGTCATCTGGCGTAGCACCCCATCACTCTCCTTCTTGGTCAAATAGCCCTTACACAGCCTGGAGGTGTGTTTGGGGTCGTTGTACTGTTGAAAAATAAATGATGGTCCAACTAAACGCAAGCCGGATGGAATAGCATGCCGCTGCAAGATGCTGTAGTAGCCACGCTGGTTCAGTATGCCTTCAATTTTGAATAAATCCCCAACAGTGTCACCAGCAAAGCACCCCCACACCATCACACCTCCTCCTCCATGCTTCACGGTGGGAACCAGGCATGTAGAGTCCATCCATTCACCTTTTCTGCGTCGTACAAGACACGGTGGTTAGAACCAAAGATCTCAAATTTGGACTCATCAGACCAAAGCACAGATTTCCACTGGTCTAATGACCATTCCTTCTGTTCTTTAGCCCAAACAAGTCTCTTCTGCTTGTTGCCTGTCCTTAGCAGTGGTTTCCTAGCAGCTATTTTACCATGAATGCCTGCTGCACAAAGTCTCCTCTTAACAGTTGTTGTAGAGATGTGGCTGCTGCTAGAACTCTGTGTGGCATTGACCTGGTCTCTAATCTGAGCTGCTGTTAACCTGCGATTTCTGAGCCTGGTGACTCGGATAAACTTATCCTCAGAAGCAGAGGTGACTCTTGGTCTTCCTTTCCTGGGGCGGTCCACATGAGAGCCAGTTTCTTTGTAGCGCTTGGTGGTTGTTGCAACTGCACTTGGGGACACTTTCAAAGTTTTCCCAATTTTTCAGACTGACTGTCCTTCATTTCTTAAAGTAATGATGGCCACTCGTTTTTCTTTAGTTAGCTGCTTTTTTCTTGCCATAATACAAATTCTAACAGTCTATTCAGTAGGACTATCAGCTGTGTATCCACCAGACTTCTGCACAACACAACTGATGGTCCCAACCCCATTTATAAGGCAAGAAATCCCACTTATTAAACCTGACAGGGCACACATGTGAAGTGAAAACCATTTCCGGTGACTACCTTTTGAAGCTCATCAAGAGAATGCCAAGAGTGTGCAAAGCAGTCATCAAAGCAAAAGGTGGCTACTTTGAAGAACCTAGAATATAAGACATATTTTCAGTTGTTTTACACTTTTTTTGTTAAGTATATAATTCCACATGTGTTAATTCATAGTTTTGATGCCTTCAGTGTGAATGTACAATTTTCAAAGTCATGAAAATACAGAAAAATCTTTAAATGATAAGGTGTGTCCAAACTTTTGGTCTGAACTGTACTTGTATTTATTTCAAAGACAAGTCCAGTAATACCTTTACATGGCCAGTCATTTCCTCCAGTACTGAGAACTCAGAGTTTGAATTGATATGCAAATGAGCCTCCAGGGCTATGGTATATCTGAAGCCTTTGTCACTCCAGAGCCTTCTCCTCCTGCTTGACTGACAGCCTCTATGCTGTGTGACTTCAGGCAAAGGAGCCATCAGTCAAGCCGGAGGAGGTGGGGAAAAGAGCTGGAATGACAAAGGCTTTAGATCTACTAATAGCCCTTTAGCCTCACTTGCATATCAATTAAAACGCTGATTTCTCATTAAAGGAGAAATGGACTGGCCATGTAAAGGTATTGCTGAACTTGTCTTTGAAAAAGCTCCGTGCATATATAAATAGTATGGTGGGATGATATCCTGCTGACAGATTCAAATAAGCTGGCTGTACACATTACAGAGCTATGGACTGAACGAGAGAGATCAGCTCAACAATCTCTAACAAAACCCCTATACACAACTTGGCCGAGCAGTCCTGTGTTCTCTATGAGAGAGCAACTGCCAAAATCATCTTTTAGCAGCTGATCTTCTGCTGTATATAAGGATCAAGTGATTGAATTCCAATCTCTCTGTCCCCATGCACATTGGATGCTCATCTGTTCCCTCCAAAATCAGCGCGTTTGACCAACTTTTATCCAATGTCTATGAGGACCTATCATTTTTTACGTTGAGTTTTAGATACTTTTCTCTGACTCTTATTTGTCTAATATATTATATCTCTATCTATCTATCTATCTATCTATCTATCTATTTATCTATCTATCTATCTATCTATCTATCTATCTATCTATCTATCTATCTATCTATCTATCCAGGAGTGGACATACCATAGATGCAACCCATGTGGCAGCACAGGGGCCCACGAGGTAAGGGGTTCCATTTCCACCTCCAAAGCATTAGTAATTGTGTAGCATTATGATGAGCTGTTGGACTGCAAAGGGCTCATATACTGTTTTTACACAGGCCTTTGCTGGTCAGATTTTATAGGGGGATCCTACATCAATTATTTTCTTGGGTCCCCCTTAATCTAGCTAGTAAACGCTAATCAAACAGTTGTGAGCTGTTATTAATAGCCAGGGAACATTTGGGCCTAATGGCCCCCACTTAGGCTATTAATATCAGCCCGCAGCTGTCTGTTTAGCCTTTGCTGGTTAGAATTTATTGGGGGACCATATGTCAATTCTTTTCTGTGGACCCCTGTAAAGTATTTATCTATCTATCTATCTATCTATCTATCTATCTATCTATCTATCTATCCATCTTTTGTAGGTGTATGTACTGTATGTATGTATCTATCTACAGTTGTTCTCAAAACTTTACATACCACGGCAGAACTTTTGCTTTCTTGGCCTTGTTTCAGAGAATATGATTGATAGCAAAAAAATTTTTTCTCCACTCAAGGTTATTGGTTGGGTGAAGCCATTTATTGTCAAACTACTGTGTTTTCTTTTTTTGAATCTTAATGACAACCAAAAACATCCAAATGACCCTGATCAAAAGTTCACATACCCCAGTTCTTAATACCATGTATTGCCTCTTATAACATCAATGACAGCTTGAAGTCTTGAGGTTATTTATTTTCTCATATGGTAAAGCTGCCCATTCTTCTTGTCAAAAAGACTCCAGCTCCTGTAAATTCCTGGGCTGTCTAGCATGAACTGTGCGCTTGAGATCTCCCCAGAGTGGCTCAATGATTTTGACGTCAGGAGACTGAGATGGCCACTCCAGAACCTTCACTTTGTTCTGCTGTAGCCAATGACAGGTCGACTTGGCCTTGTGTTTTGGATCGTTGTCATGTTGGAACGTCCAAGTATGTCCCATGCGCAGCTGATGAGTTCAAATTTGTCTCCAGTATTTGCTGATAACGTGCTGCATTCATCTTTCCTTCAACATTTACCAAGTTTCCTGTTTGTAGCTCAGACATCCCCAAAACATCAGCAATCCACCTCCGTGCTTTACAGTAGGAATGGTGTTCCTTTCATTGTAGGCCTTGTTGACCTCTTTCCAAATGTAACGTTTATGGTTGTGGCCAAAAAGTTCAATTTTGGCCTCAGCACTCCAAATTACCTTGTTCCAGAAGTTTTGAGGCTTGTCACTGTGCTGTTTGGCGTATTGTAGGCGAAATACTTTGTGGCATTTGCACAGTAATGGCTTTCTTCTGGCGATTCGACCATGCAGCCCATTTTCCTTCAAGTGCATCCTTATTGTGTATCTTGAAACAGCCACACCACTAGTTTTCAGAGTCCTGAATTTCAGCTAATGTTATTTCTGGGTTTTTCTTTGCATCCTGAACAATTTTCCTCGCAGTTGTGGCCAAAATTTTTGTTGGTCTACCTGACCATGGTTTGGTTTTTACAGAGCCCTTGATTTTCCATTTGTTAATCACAGTTTAAACGCTGCTGACTGGCATTATCAATTCCTTGGATATCTTTTTGTATCCCTTTCCTATGTTATACAGTTCAACTACCTTTTCCCGTAGATCCGTTGACAATTCTTTTGCTTTCCCCATGACTCACAATCCAGAAACGTCAGTGGCTGGATGAAAGATGGATCCCAGAAACTCACTCAGCTTTTATGCACACATATTGATTACAAGCAAACAGGTCACAGGTGAGGATGTTACCTTTAGTAGCCATTCAAACCCATTTGTGTCAAATTCTGAGCATGTTTTCAGGCCAAAATCACCAGGGTATATGAACTTTTGATCAGGGTCATTTGCATATTTTTGGTTGTCATTAAGATTTAAAAAGAGAAAACAGTAGTTTGACAATAAATGGCTTCACCCAACCAATAACCATGAGTGGAGAAAATTTTTTTTTGTCATCATTCATATTCTCTGAAACAAGGCCAAAAAAGCAAAAATTCTGCCGGGGTATGTAAACTTTTGAGCACAACTGTATCTATTGTAGATCTATTTATCTATCTGTCTGTCTATCTATCTATCTATATATCTATCTATCTATCTGACTCGCCCCCTGGGCCGTGGGGCACTCGGATCCGGGCAACAGGGCAATAATGGGGGTAGTAGTGGCAACCCGGTCCATGGCTCAGGGTGGTCAGACCAGTGGCAGTCTTCTATATGTTTTGCAATGTCTGACTACGCCACCCGTGGATTGCGGTCAGGGCTAACCGCCGCTGCAATGCAGATCGCTGGGGCTGATATAAATGTGCAGCATTGAATAGTACAACTCCCTACGGGAGGAGTATGGCCCCAGGGCAGTATATAATGGATGATGGAGGGGATGATTCCGACCGCGTTAGCCAGGAAACAGAGGCCTCTTAAACAGTTCAGGGTCTTTATTAGAACAGGTGAAACGACCCAAAAACAGGCCCGGCTAGGAGGGGGCCTGGATGTCTGAAAACAAGTGGGAAGCTGGCCCTGATCAGGGTGAGGGTGTAGGCCTACCGTGCTCTCTGCGCTCTCTCTGGCTATTTCCCTCTTCGTGGTGTAATAGCCCACGTTCCTGAGCTCACCGTGTCTTCTCGCCCGTATGGCTGGCGATTTGAGTCCCTTTTTACTCTTGGCCTGGTCCGGCTTTGCTGGTCCCTTCTGCTGTGGCGGAACCTCCGGGCTTCTTAGGCCAGGGAACATACAATCCCCTGCGGACTGGATATTTGCTGTGGGACTTGGAATCCTCACAGCCTCAGACACCAAAGTCTGGTAGATTAGTTTCTCTATGTGCCAGGACAGGCTTGCTTCGCCTCTTGTCCCTGGCTCGTGGCTGTCCTACTGCCACACGGCCTCTTGGGCTGCAACACAACTGTCTATCCCTGCTCTGGGACACCTCTCAATCCAGAGACAGGTTGTCCAGTTCTCCCTAACCCTGCCCCCAGTTCCAGCTTTTATAGGGGCAGCCTGCTCCCCCTACTGGCCTGGGACAGGAGGTACTGCATGCTAATGGTCCTTGACCAGAGAACCTCCCCCTTGCTCTCAGACACAGCTTTATTATACATTTGTGGCATCCAGGCCAGGGTGACACATTTCTATCTACTGTATCTATCTAGCTAGCTAGCTACCTACCTATCTATTGTAGGTGTATGTATGTGTGTCTTTAATTTAAAAAAAAATAGATATTAGATTCCAGAATGCCTTAAGTATTTTTCATTTCCTTAGTAATTCTGAGACTTGGACAGAATGGTTATTTTATAATATCATGAGCTCTACAGTTAGTAACAAACAAGTGGAAATTGTCACTTAGGTGCATGAAGTGCCTGTGATCCCCTAACCATTACATGCTCTGGTGCTTAGACATAATAAATCCTTGTGGTTATGTGAGGCTGACAAGCTCTGGATGCACTCTAGATATCTTAGTATTAAGCGAAATGTTAATGAAAGTAGAATACTAACTAGCTTTAATTTTGCTTCTGCTTTGTCATGTTTGACAACTGCGAGCTTTATTCTTTACACATAATTCCTGCTCCAGTGGTTTTCCTTGAAAATGTGCCAAGCACAAAGAGGAGCCAATTGAATAAACTGCTCATTTTTAATAAGAAGCATAATTAAATATGCAACTAATTAAATGGTATCATTAACCTTAGTATGCAGATAAGCTCCTTAAAAGCTTTTCCCGCTGCATTTAATCTTCATGTGCGTTAAGATCAAAGTCCCTCGTTGTTGATTTCTGGAGTAGGCTATGAAGTGGTTAGATCTTCATATGAGTGTTATTGGCCTGTAAGAAATCAACTTTCCATCTGTCTCTTCATTTTTTATGAGAATTGAACTTGCGATGCCTTTCACATGGAAATATGAAGACAGCACTTTGTAGGGTATATGTCTCCGGGAGCTGACAGCTTCCTTACTAAATTTGCTCCCAAACTTTGAACTTTTCCTATTACATCGGTTGATACATATTTTTTTACCCCATGTTGTTTCAAATTATTTTCTTTTACCCATTGTATTAAAATTATTAATAAAAATTATGACAATACTAATTTTAATATGCCTTTTTTTTTGCAAAAATCTTGAATAATGTATTGATATGTTTATTAAATATGTATTAATTTTTTTCTATTACTCTTCAGGAGATCTATGGCTATGATGATACTACATTTGTGTTCAGAATGTATTCCGCTTGGCATAAACATTTTCCCTATAGTGAATACATGGTGGATGATGCTTTTCAATGCAGGGATCCAGTAAAAAAAACAAAAAAAAAATTGTATTGCGACTCAATGACTAACGTATGAAACTGATATGGCAGACAGTTAATTGAGTGTACAACAGGAGATTTATCAGAAATGGCTGGGGTGTAGCCAGGTGCATAGGTACCAGAGGCAGAGGGCGCGGTTGCCCCAGGCCCACCTGGAGCTACTGCCACTGTTAACTATATCAGCACGTGCAGCAAGCCGCGATCCCAACATATTGTTGCCCCTTTATAAATCACATCTAGAATATGGGATCCTGTTTTGGGCTCCACATTTAAAAAAGGATATTCAGAAGTTAGAGGCAGTTCAAAGGCAGCAACTAGATTATTACAAGGGATGGAAGGCCTCTCATATGATGAGAGGTTGGAAAAGTTGGGCTTTTTTAGCGTAGAAAAACGACGCCTCAGAGGAGACTTATTCCTTCCAAAGACCATACTAAGGACCAGGAGGAACTCATTACAGGTGGAAGAAAGGCGATCCTGGCACCTAAACAGGAAAGGGTTCTTTACAGTCAGACTGTGGAATGACCGACCACAAGGGGTAGTAATGGCAGACACTATAACAGCTTTTAAAAAAGGGCTACATTATTTCCTCAGTACACATTTGGGTTATAGTTATTTTAATGACAAAATGATTAATTGGTGGAGAAAGGTTGAACTTGATGGACCTAGGTCTTTTTTCAACCAGTGTAACTATATAATTGTAGGGGCTTCATAAAGTGTAGGGGACCCTCATACATTGTGGGGACTACTGTGGAGGGGTCTTATACCGTGTGGAAGCTAATGTGGGGGCCTTTAAACATCTTGGGAGCTAATGTGGGGGCCATTATACAGCATGGAAGCTAATGCGGGGACCATAGTACAGCATGGGAGCTAATGCGGTGCCCATTATACAGTATGGGAGCTAATGCGGGGGCCATTATAAAGCGTTGGAGCTAATGCAGGAGCCATTATACAGGGTGCAAGCTAATGCTGGGGCCATTATACAGCATGGGAGCTAATGCTGGGGCTATTATACAGTGTGGGAGATAAGCGGGACCATTATATAGTTTTGAGCCTACCTTGCGGGCCATCATATGATGTAGGGACTACTGTGGCAGCCATTATACAGTGTGGGAACTAATGTGGGGGGCATTATTCAGTTTGAAGACTACTGTGGGGGCCATCAAACAGTGTGGGAGCTACTGTGAGGGCCATCATACACTGTGGGGGCCTTTATACAGTGTGGGAGCTACTGTGAGGGGTTGTCATAAACTGTGGGGGCCATTATGCAGTGTGGGGACTATGGTGGGGGCCTTTATACAGTGTGGGAGCTACTGTGAGAGCTATCATAAACTGAGGGGCCTACTTTGAGGGCCATTATAGAGTGTGGGAGCTAATGTGAGGGCCATTATACAGTTTGAGGACTACTGTGGGGGCCTACATAAAGAGTAGAGGTTACTGTGGGGCCATCATTCAGTGTGGTGGCTACTGTGATTGCACAAAGGAGACATTTTACTATGTAAGGGACATAGTGGTGGCATTACTTTGTGGGGCGGTAAGAGTAGCGCTGTTTTTCTACCATACAGCAGGTACATTAATAGAGACTCATACGGCAGCAGCAGCTCAGCATTGGGATGACAGTAGGATGACGTGTCATTCATGTGTGTTCAGCGTGAGGCACTTTTGCGGACCGTGTATCTGCAAAAAAACGGACATGTCAGCGTGTGGAGCACACGGACACATGGATCATGGAAACACACTGACATATGCGCAGACCCATAGATTTTAATGGGTCTGCGTGTGACAGTGTCTCCAGTACGTGTGGAAATTGTCACCACTCGTACCAGAGATACTGACGTGTGAAAGAGCCTTTAGTGAGTAAAATAAATAAATATTGCAGGAATGGAGGGGTGCAGCAACAAAAGAAACATAAAACCAGATTAAAGAGAACAATATCAAAAATGTATATATTAACCCCTTTGCAACCCATGACGTCTTAGTACGCACAAATTGCATCCCCCCCGTTCAGTGTGGGCTGCTGCACTGAGCCCGCACTGAACCGAGCACATGTCAGCTGATTCTTACAGCTGACTTGTGCCCACAACAGCCCCGGGTGGAATCGCGATCCACCCGCGGCTGTTAACATGTTAAATGCCGCTGTCAATCTCCGACAGCGGCATTTAACGTGCGCCATAAGCCCCGCCCATCGGCGACCCCGTCACGTGATCGCGGGTCACCGATGGGTGGGCATGACAACCCAGGGTCTGCAGCAGACGCTTGTGGTTGTCATGAGCTGGTCGCTATGAGCGCCACCTAGTGGTCGGCGCTCATAGCACAGGACCAATTCTGCTGTATGCAGGGGATCTGTTGATCCCTTGTATGTAGCAGAGGCGATCGGATAGTTGCTGCTTCTAGTCTTCTATGGAAACTATTGAAGCATGCAAAAAGTGAAAAAAAAAAGTTTTTAAAAATATAAAAAAAATAAAAAAAATATAAGTTTAAATCACCCCACTTTCGCCCCATTCAAAATAAAATATTAAAAAAAAAAACCTACATAGACATATTTGGTATCGCCGCGTTCAGAATTGCCCGATCTATCAACATAAAAAAAGAATTAATCCGAACGGTAAACGGCGTAACGAGAAAAAAATTCTAAACGCCAGAATTACGGTTTTTGGTCACCGCAAAATTGCAATAAAATGCAATAATGGGCGATCAAAACATCGGATCTACCCCAAGATGGTATCAATAAAAATGTCAGCCCGGCGCGCAAAAAATAAGCCCTCACCCAGCCCCAGATCCCGAAAAATGGAGACGCTACAGGTCTTAGAAAATGGCGCTATTTATTTTTTTTCTTTTTACCAAATTTTGGATTTTTTTTCACCACTTAGATATAAAAGAACCTATACATGTTTGGTGTCTACGAACTCATAATGACCTGGATAATAAGAATGGCAGGTCAGTTTTAGCATTCAGTGAACGTGCTAAAAAAAGTAAATAAAAAACAACTGTGGTATTTCACTTTTTTTGCAATTTTACCGCACTTGGAATTTTTTTCCCGTTTTCCCGTACACGATATGGCAAAACTAGTAATGGCGTTAAAAATACAACTCGTCCCGCAAAAAGTAAGCCCTCACATGGCCATATTGACCAAAAAATAAAAACGCTATGGCTCTGGGAACAAGGGGAGCAAAAAACGAAAAAGCAAAAACGACAAAACCCAAGTTTGCGAAGGGGTTAATACCAAATGACCCTTTACAACATGTGCCGTACATGTACGGCATATGTCAAGTCTCTCCCTTTGGAGCTGATCTGATCAGCTGTCATGTGCCCCTAACAGCCGCTGGTGGAATTGCGATCCACCCGCGGCTGTTAATATATTGAATACCGCTGTCCAGAAGGACGTCACTATTCCCGCACATCGGCGTCCATGTTACATGACCGCGGGTTGCCGATGGGTAGGCATGACAACTCGGGGTCTGCAGGAGACCGCTGCCATTGTCATTGCCAGGATGCTATGAGCGCCGCCAAGAGGTCGGCGCTCATAGCAAGTGAGCATTTCTGCTACACACAGGCAATCTGATGATTGCAGCTTCTAGTCTCCCATGGAGATTATTGAAGCTAGTGAAAAGTAAAAAAAAAAGTTTTTAAAAATATTTTAAAAATATAAAAGTTTAAATCACCCCCCCCTTTCTCCCCATTCAAAATAAAACAATAAAAAAATACACATATTTGGCATCGCCACATTCAGAATCTCCCGATCTATTAATATATAAAAAGAATTAATCTGATCGGTAAACGGCGTAATGAGAAAAAAAATCAAAATGACAGAAATATTTTTTTTGGCCACCACAACATTGCAATAAAATGGAATAATGGGTGATCAAAATATCATATCTACCTCAAAATGGTATCAATAAAAACATCAGCTCGGCGTGCAAAAAATAAGCCCTCACCCAGCCCCAGGTCCTGAAAAATTGAGGCACTATGGGTCTCGGAAAATGGTGACTTTTTTTTTTTAACAAACCTTGGATTTTTTTTTCACCACTTAAATAAAAAAGAACCTATACATGTTTGGTATCTATGAACTCGTAATGACCTGGAAAATCATAATGGCAGGTTAATTTTTTCATTTAGTGAACATGGTAAAAAAAAACAAACAACTGTGGAATTACACTTTTTTTGCAATTTCACCGCACTTGGAATTTTTTTCCATTTTTCAGTACACGATATGGTAAAATCAATGGTGTTATTCAAAAGTACAATTCGTCCCCCAAAAAACAAGTCCTCACATGGCCATATCCATCAAAAAATAAAAATGGTATGGCTCTGGGAAGAAGGGGAACAAAAAACGAAAACGCATAAACACAAAATGGCCCGGGGGTGAAGGCAGTAACACAATTTCAGACTTTGAAGTTGTATTAATGGAATTCTACAGGGTGGGTCATTTATATGGATACACCTAAATTAAATGGGATTGGTTGGTGATATAAACTTACTGTTTGTGGCACATTAGTATATGGGAGGGGGAAAACTTTACCAGATGGGTGGTGACCATGGCGGCCATTTTGAAGTCGGCCATTTTGGATCCAAATTTATTTTTTTCAATGGAAAGAGGGTCATGTGACACATCAAACTTACTGAGAATTTCATAAGAAAAACAATGCTGTGCTTGGTTTTAACGTAACTTTATTCTTTCATGAGTTTTTTACAAGTTTATGACCACTTATAAAATGCGTTTAAAGTGCTGCCCATTGTGTTGGATTGTCAATGCAACCCTCTTCTCCCACTCTTGACACACTGATAGCAACACCGCAGAAGAAATGCTAGCACAGGCTTCCAATATCCGTTGTTCAAGATGCTGCACATCTCGTATCTTGATGGTATGGTGTGGTATATGGGGTACAAAGATAATGGGGCCATTCTTCATCAATGGAAACCTCAATGCCACTGGATATCTGAAATTGCTACATGATGATGTGTTGCCCTCTTTATGCACTGAAGATGGCACGTTCCCTGAGTTTTTCCAACAAGATGGTGCACCACCACATTATGGGTGTCAGGTCCGAGCATTCCTACATGAGCAGTTTCCTGGAAAGTGGATTGGTTGTCGTGGGCCAGTTTAATGGCCACCAAGGTCTCCCGATCTGACCCCCTTAGACTTTTATCTTTGGGGTCATCTGAAGGCAACAGTCTATGCTGTGAAGTTACGAGATGTACTGCATCTGAAACAACGGATACTGGAAGCCTGTGCTAGCATTTCTTCTGCGGTGTTGCTATCAGTGTGTCAAGAGTGGGAGAAGAGGGTTGCATTGACAATCCAACACAATGAGCAGCACTTTGAACACATTTTATAAGTGGTCTTAACCTTGTAAAAAACTCATGAAAGAATTAAGTTACGTTAAAACCAAGCACACCATTGTTTTTCTCATGAAATTCTCAATAAGTTTGATGTGTCACATGACCCTCTTCCCTTTGAAAAAAATAAAGTTGGACCCAAAATGGCTGACTTCAAAATGGCCACCATCATCAACACCCATCTGTTCCCCCTCCCATATACTAATGTATCACAAACAGGAAGTTGATATCACCAACCATTCCCATTTAATTTAGGTGTATCCATATAAATGGCCCACCCTGTACATTTAGTACAGGAGAGCCCACCTTTCAGTACCACATGCTACAACCGGTCTTGTTAGCTATGACTATCCAAGCCCATTCAAAATATTAAACCAATAGATACAGAATTGGCTCCTAACCGGTATCACCATTCAGTTATACATCTTTATAGAGTGAGCCTGTACTAATATGGGTGCTGATGCCCTTAAAGAGGTTATCTGGGACTATTTTATTTTTTTCTCATGGAGCTAAGAACTGACAGGTTGTTGACTACCTACCTGTTCTTCCAATGCCGGCTCAGATTGATCATAGACCGCTCCTGCTGGCAATTTTTGTGCGTCATTTGACCTCATGTCAGCAGAGTAGCTCTTCATTTTCCGGGCTGCTCTGTAAATGGGACATCATGCTGATTGACTGGGAACTTCCTGCAGTTTATTCATCAGGGAGCCGGCTGTCAATCAGCATGACATCAGCAGTCACGCCTTGTCCGCAGAGCAGAAGAGAGGCAGCTGCTCTGTCGACATGATGTCAGCGTAAGCCACAGAATTGCCGTCAGGAGCATCCAGAGACCAGTGTGAGCCGGCAAAGATCGGTGCTGGGAGGGACAGGCAGGTAGTTTGCAACTACTTGCTTGTAAGTTCTTTAGCCCATAGGCCAAAAAAATGAAATAGTCCAGGATAACCCCTTTTACTTGCTACCTTCACTATACCAATATAAAATATACTCACCTGTTTTCTCCACTGTGGATCTAGCGCAGACCTCTCTGGTGGTCTTTGATGGCTCCAAAATTGATGTCACTGTTCAGCTGTCACTGGGTCACTGAGGCCTGTGATTTTCTGCAGTGGTACAGTGACTACAATGACATGTACAATCAAGGTATGATCTGATCTGCCAGTCTAGTCACCTGATTGCTGCAGCCAGTCAAAAGCCTGAGCAGAAAAACAGTGACGCTATTGCTTACAGTGCAGCTTATATCATTGGAGCGGCCTGTGCTCGACCCACAGGGGTGAAAACAGGTGAGCATGTCTGAATTTGTTATTTCCAACCCATCCATGTCCCTGTTAATGTTTTTGTTAAAGCTGGACAATCCCTTGAACTCTTTGTATCTCTTCACTCCTTTCAATGTCTTTAGACAGATTTCACATGACTAAAACCAAACTTACGCTCTGTTCACTATATGTCTATGATGCATGGTTGCCATATATTTCTGGAAAAATATTACATAGTAAAAGAAAAGATATCGGATGTCGTCCTGTTGTGTTACAAAAGAAGGCCTTTCAGCTTACTTTAAGTGGTATCTATCAACAAAGTAAATCTTTGGGGGACAGGCGGTCTGGCAGTGGTTTGGCCAACACCAAAATCCAGAATTATTCCACATTTTTGAACATTTGATTACTGGCAATAATTAAAAGGAATTTTCAGGGACAAGTGCAGTGTTGTTACAGAAAGCGGGAGAAAGTCATTATAGACACAGGATAATGCATGTGTAGCATATAATTAGTATATTTATAGAATTGTAGTTCCTACGATGAGTATTGGGTGAGATTTTTCATCTGGGAAGCTCATGCCCACTGTGCTTTTTTCAAGCTGTGGAAACTGACTTGTCTTGCGGTAAAAGTGCATTTTATATGTGAATTTTCTCCATAGACTTGAATGAGATGAGGAAAAACTGCAGGTAAAAATTGCACATGCTTAATTATTGCAATTCCGCAGTAAAAACACAGGTAATCTACACATGACTTTATAAGAAAAGTTTTATCAAAGCTAAATAACAGGAAACTTCCAGAACAAAGTTGCTTTCTTTAATACATTACATACCAAAGAGAGAACTAATTGAACTAATTGGTGCAGAAATGCTGCAGAAAATCTAAAGCGTCAAAAACTCATCAAAAACTTATGTGGCATATAATTCAAAATAAGCAGAACTCACTATATACTGACGTATAGCGTTTTATTGAAGTTCATGAAAATAGAACAGGCAGCAGTGCTGATTGTCTTGATTATTAACCTATAAGCACATGAACTCATGAGATACACAAATATATGAAAAAATAATACATTTTATTTTTTAAAATTAAATCCCAAAATACATGAAATTAATGAATAAAAGTTCCACAGTGAAGACTCAAACAAAAGGAGACGTTATAGATAATCAAAAATAATGAACATGTGAAACAGACAATGTCATAATTCCAATGGATTAATACATATAAAAAGCATCAATGAGTAAAAGAGGCAGTAATTAAATATCCAGTGGCCATGGTGAAAGTTGCATCCCCAACATGGTTAGCCAAAGGAAAATAAAATCTTCCATTATAACATGATCCTTATATCTCACATAAATCAATTAATAAATATGACATTATATCAAAAGAAGTGCTTACCTATACGTATAGTGCCCCAATGCATTCCTTCCATCCCCAATGTGCGTTTCGCATAGGCTTCCTCAGGTAATATGCCACATCTCTTACTCTCACTACTTGTTGGACTTTAAGCAGAGTACATTATGGCATAGCTGTGTATTAGGCCTCCTTCACATGTCAGTGTTTCCAGTACGTACGTGGTAAATTTTTCACACATACTAGAGACACTTACACATGCACACCCATTATTATCTATAAGGCTACGCACATGTCCATGTGTTCTCATGGACCGTGTATCCATGTGACCCACATGTAGACATGTCCGTTGTAAATATATTTAGCGAATAAATAAATTAAAAAACAAAAAAAACGGCATGGAGTCCCCACTATTTTTGATAACCAGTCAAGGTAAAGCAGACATCTGCAGGTTTATATTATCACACAGGGAAGGTAAATGGATATTGGGCCCTTCACAGCCTAAACATACCAGTCCGCAGCCGCCCCAGAATTGTTTCATTCATTAGATGTGCCAACTGTGGTGCTTTGCCCAGCTCTTCCCGAATGCCCTGGTACGGTGGCAATGGGTGTAATGGTAGTTGGAGTTGATGACAAATCAAAGCTGCTATCAAGCCCTGGGGTTAATATTGGAGAGGTGTCTATCAGACACCCCCATTAATAACCCGGTAATAAAAAATAAATAAAGACTCCCCCACACTATCCCTTGTTCACCAGTTTATTGAAAAAAACAAACATGCAGATTCATTGTAATCCAACGAATCCGATGTAGTCCAGAAATGGATACCTGAAAAACATATAAGGACAGAAATAAACACAAGATACTGTCCCTCGTTCACCAATTTATTTATAAAAATGTTGCCACGAAGTTCCGATATAGTCCACATTCATCACTTCCATCATCTGTAAATAGCATCATTGTCGCTTGGTCTCTCTGAGCGCAGCAAGACACACTGGCTCTGATGAGCCTTGTAGTCACTACAACTATGAATGGCAGTCACTGCTTTTCACAGATGGACCCATGGCACCAGGGGCAGCTATGGGCTGATATTTTTAGCATGTAAAGGGTCCAATATCCATGGGCCTTCCCAGCTTGATAATATCAGCCCATAGCTGCTTGCTTTACCTTTGCTGGTTATCAAAAATAGAGGGGACTTCACATTGTTTTTTTTTCATTTATTTATGTATTAGCTAAATACATGTAAAGTAAACTACACACGCACAGCCATAATTAGTGATGAGCTAGTATGTTTTGTTAACCCTTTCGCCGAGTATGCTCGGGCGAGCACCGAGTATTTACAGCTGCTCGGTGTTATATTTGAATCACTCCCGTGTGTATGATTTGCGACTGTTTGACAGATTTAATACATGTGAGGAATGTCTATTTCTTACACATTCCTCACATGTATTAAAGCTGTCAAACAGTTGCAAATCATGCACACGGGAGTGATTCAAAAATAACACCGAGCAACTGTAAATACTCGGTGCTCGCTAGCTAGCTATTTACCCCATATCTATCTCTATCTTTGCACATCCTAAACATCTGTTATTTCTATTCTGAATTCTATTACTGTATGTGTCACATGGATGCCACATGGAGGACACACATACACAGGGACACGAGGACATGGATAGCACCGATATTGCTTTTTCCATTACCCGAAATATGAGGACATATGAAGGGGGCTTTAGGCGTCTTTTTCTGCTTCCATTTTTTCTGATTATGTCAAGTTGTTTCTTCCCTTTTTTCTTTTCATCACCAAAAGCTCATCGTGGAAACGTAGCCTAAAACTTCATTCCTGTTAGTGCAGGTTGCCCCTTATTTTATTTAAAATGGTTTTCCAGGTTTATTACAAAAGACTGCAGTCACTCTACATGACTGCAGAACTTATGAATCCTCACATCATACGTAGTGCATGCTGTTAGGATTCTCTGGTGCCAGTAGCGAGACCAACTAGTCTTGTGACTGCAAGCATGTGGTATGCATACTCCCAGCTACATTCCGACTAGACATGCGCGGCATTGCTCAATTCACTTGTATTGAGCTAGACTGCACACGTTTAATCTGAATGTAGATACCAGCCCTGGAGAAGCCTCACAGCTCGAGTCTGTGGTCACATAGAGTGACTGCAAACTTTCATGATAAGCCTGCATACTCCATTTAATTCTGTTAGTTGTTTTTGTTAGTACATAGTGTCTATATCAGGCCTGTATGGTCTGCCAAGCGGTTTGTTGTGGCCAGGTGATGCCACTCCCTTCTTCCTATATTCAAATGTATTTGCGTCTTTCAGACAAGAATACCAAGGCAGAGCAGAGTGCCTGGCAGCATTATGATGAGGCACCGAAAAGCTGATGAAATGTGGTACCATTTTAGATGAGAGGGCCATGGGAGGGGATGATTGGTGTTACTTTCCAAGGCACATTATGAGGCAATGGGGGACATAATGGGGCAATTTAGTATACTATGGGACAATGGGGAACATTATGGGGCAATTAATGGGGATTGTGAAAGGGGACATAGTATAGCTAGGTGGAGTGGGGTTGGGGGACTTTATGTAGAGAGGCTGTGGGGGAGATATTATGGAAAAGGGCAGTTTCGGAGGCTATTTTGGAGAGGGGCATTGTGGAGGGAATATTATTGAGAAGGGCAGTGTAGGGGGAAATTATGGAGAAGGACAGTGTCAGGGATATTTTGTGCAGGAAGTACAGTGAGGGGCAATTATTTATTCAGAGACAGCATGGGAGATCTTCTTATTCATGGGGCTGTATAATGATACTTTTTTTATAAGGAAGTGTGTCAAGATTTGCTGCTGAATACAGAGAAGAGGATAGTCTGGAGAGATTAGCTTTGTGCTACATTGAGACAAAAGGAATGGAAATACCTCCAATCAGAGAAGATGTCACCTATACCTATAAGGTACATGGATGTAAATGTTTATTTGTAATACTTTCTATGGGTCATTAGTACTGCAGTTTCTGATAATGGCTGGTAACAACAACTCCTAGTATGTCCTTACCATTGTTAAGGACTGTAATGACACAGCATTACACTGGCCACTTGTGACTTGTGTCATTGTTTCATATGAGAATGTACATTGACTCTTGTTGTATGTTAATCTGTAGAATGCCTGCTGATTACGTATTGTATCAGCCCCCTGCATTTTACTAGTCTACATACCTTGGAGGACAAATATGCAGGTTAATTGAACAATCGAGCAATGAAGGATTACCTTTGCCCACCTTCCCCAATTCTGTGGGAGAATGCCCTGAATGAGAGCTGTGGAATAAAAAAGGAGGCTGTCTCTATCTCCAGAGAGACTCTACAGGACATCGGCCCAAGGAACCATGGCTTCAGCTAGTGGAACACATGAACACATTTGGAGAACCCATGTTGGAACAATCAGGCTACCTGGCCACATACCTCACTGTGCTCAGTCAGCTTCCTAAGCTTTCCGCTACCTCATCTCTGTGAGTGCCCACCAAAAGCGTAATGCAAATGGTTGGGGTAGTTGGCCCTGAATACCCCAAAGACATAGAGGTTCTAATTCCAGCGAGCTGGTGGAAGGGTGAGACTATGTCATTTGCACTATCTTGTGTACCGGCTAGGACTGTACTATGTTGTTGCCAGCTGGAGCTGGATACACGCACTATGGTCGTGGTATCCAATGACTGAAGGAGTATAGTCTGTGACTGCAGACTATACCTGTGGGAGATACAAAACCAGTGGGCCAACCAAAAGTTAGGAGATAGTGGGTATCGCCTGGTACGGAGGCAGTGGAACTACTGGTCCCGGGTTGGAATCTTGTGCACTGGGGGCATCTTATTATGGCCATCTATCCGGAGTTGCTGTAAGACCATGAAGAAATAAAAATAATTGCATTGTTAACCAGCCTAGGTGATTAATATAACCCACAAGATCAGATTCTCACAAGGACATTCTGGGAATTGTAGGTTCAAGTAATACAACTATATATGGGGCTGAACTGACATTACAATTGATCACTGTTCTAAGTTTGATGATGTATCCCTATACTGACAGTGGTTCTGGTGATGTATAGATGTACTGCTGGTGGTTCTGGTGCTACATTCATATACTGACAGTGTTTCTGATGTAGCATTTATGTACTGCTGGTGCTTCTGGTGCTGTATTCATGTACTGATTGTCGTTCTGGCGCTGCACTCATGTGCTGATGGTGTTTCTGATCTTGTACACATGTAAAAATCCATAACATGCTTCATGGCTATGTTAAAATTTAAAAATCCTCAAAACTTAAAGATTAAAGATTACAAAGGTCTACAAAAAAATATTTTTTGTAATCATCAAAGTTGACCTTGTACTTTTCTGAATAATTTTTTTGTTCTGATTTCAAAAATGTATATAGTTTTTCTGTAGCAAGTATAGTTTCCACGGAGCAGCATCATTATTATAAGGTATAAGAAATATACTGCCGACATTAAGAAAACAGTTATCTACATATCAGAAAAAAATGCTTGACCTTACAAAACAGTTTTTACTGAACCAAAATAATTTCACATGCAAAATAGAAACCAAAATATGAGCAAAAATTAAAAGTGCTTGACATTAGACTGTCGTTGATACGATTTTTCAGGGTTGCCCCTATATAACATCCAACAATAATCTGCCATCATTGACTCATTCCAAAAACCCTGGTAGCGGTGTTCCATTACTTTAATGTCCTGGTGAAACCGCTCGCCTTGTTCATCACTTACATCCCCAAGATTTGGAGGGAAGACATCTAAATGTGAATGCAAAAAGTGCATTTTCAGACACATGCAACATCAAAGACACTGGTATGCATTTAGCAGTTCATCAACACCCTCAACATATTCTGGAGATTTATTTTCTCCTAAGAAGTTTTCACAGATCCACTTGAAACTTTTCCGCGCTCTCAATTCCTTATCATTTAGAGTTCCTTCAAACACATCATCTTTCATAAGCTCTCTGATGTGAGGAGTGGACCAACAAATATCCCTTCCTTCAGTTTTGCTGGTGAAATGCTGGAGAATTTCTGTGAAATGTACTGGAACCCTTGTGAATTTGTCTTTGCCATGACTTTCACAAAGTTTTTAATCAATCCCAACTTTATATGTAGTGGAGGAAGAAAGATTTTTGTTGGAACAACTAAAGGATTATGCTGTACATTGTGTCTACCTGGAGCATAGATGTTTCTCTGTCCCCGATCACGTCGAGCATAATGCTCTACTGTATTCCTACTGTCCCATAAACACAAGAAGCAACAATATTTTGTGAAACCTCCATGCATTCCTATTAGCAGACCAATCACTTTCAAATCTCCACTGATATTCCATTGATGATGCTTATATTGTATAGCATCCAAAACAACTGACAGATTTTCATAACTTTCCATTAGATTACATGAGTGAGCAATAGGGAGTGATGATTTCATATTTTCATTGTGAAGCAACACTGCTTTCAAACTTCTCTGGGATGAGTCAATACAATCGCCAATCTGCAACAAAATACTCTTCATTTAGTTCTTCAAAGAGGCCATTCACATTGTTACAGTACACCATTGGTCCATCAACTGTGAAAAATTGTGTTTCACTATTATTTCTGTTTTGGTAATAACACTTTGACGTCATCATGAAGAAGATTCTTCTGTTTCAGCCTAGATGCAAGAAGTTCGACTTTATCTTTTGACAATGACATGTCTCTGATGAGATCATTTAAGTCATGTTGAGTAAAGCATTCTGGCTGCTCGGCTGCTCCATCAGGTACATACTCATCTTGACTTGAGGGCTCCATGCGTTCGCTAGTAGCTTCAGCTCCATATTCTACTTCAATTTCATCCAATCCAGACAATGGTGGTACAGGAACTGGCAAGGTATCATCATGTGTTACTGGCCTAATCGCAGATTCAAGTTCAGGGTAATTAATCTTATGTTTGTTCTTTGTAGAAAAGCCTTTCAGTTTGACAAAACAAAGGTAGCAGTCATCACTATGATTTTTGGGTTCTCTCCCAATCATGGGAACAGCAAATGGCATAGCCACTTTCCGCATATTCAACCAGTCACGAAGACCATTTGAACAACTTGAGCATATCACATGAGGGGCCCAGCTTTTGTCTTGATCACCAAGTGGACAGTTAAAGTACATCTGGTACATCATTTTAATATCATGAGTGATTGAACCTACTTGGCCTTTTGGTGTAAAAGAACTACACACATAGCAGAATCTGTCCGGATGATTGATACACTGTCGGGACATTTTTCTCCTTTAAATCTGATCAAACAGTAGAGTAAGTCCAGTTCAATGGTGGTGACAAACTCCCAAAAAAATGCGATGAACCGGTATGTAAATATTTCCCCAGAGATGACAGAGGCAGCTTGTATTTAGAACTGATTTTACTGGAGGTAATCTGGTAGATAACTATATACAGGTGTGAGGTAAACGGGTCAGCCTATTCCTTACAGATGAACACTTGCAGACAGGCAGTTTCTCAGGGTGATATTGGCTGCTTTCAGGTTCTCTCTCTGTGGAGACCCTCACTCAGTTACTCCTCAGTGTAAGAGGCCTGTAGAGGTCTGTCTCCTGTCACAGTCTCACATACCAGTCCTTGCTGCCATCACCATCCTTTTCTGATTGACTCAAATCTTACCGCCTCATAACAGTTAGCTCCTCCCCATAACATGTGACTTTCCAAAAAGAAGTCATTGGCTGACTGCACTGTCAATACTCCTTCCCATAAAACTCACTAAAAATGTTACTGATGTTGTCCCTGTAAGAAAATTCACAATTAAATACGACAAGCAAAGAAATGGGAATAACATAGAAAAACCACATACATTGAAAATGTAGAAATAATGTAATAACAAAAATGCTTCTATATCAGAAACTTTATGTGATAGAGCAAAACTAAGCATATTTTTGGAATCTGCACATCAAACTCCATAAAACAGACATATTACCTTTACTGATGATTTTTTTTGCGTTGACCAGTGTTATGAGGAAGATTTGGTGAGTTCCTGCTCCAAAAACTCAGTTTAAGTTAGCATGTGTTCATATTGATTTTTTTGGAGCATAAACTGAGCAAAAACTTTGCAAATCTCACACAAATACTCAAAACTTGGTTCTGGTGATGTATTGAGGTACGGATGGTGGTTCTGGTGATGTATTCATGTAAGTGCCCCTTTACATTTTTTTGTGGCCATTGGGATTGGTTCAGTATGGCAATGTGGCCCATGGACCAAAAAATGTTGGGTAATCCCTGGTTTATATTATAAAGCATAGATTACAGCAGATTGCACTGTAATATACACAGAATTTTTCAAGGATTTTTTTTTACAGTTTAGGCAAATACAAAATGATTTATCTACAGCTGCTTTATAAGTTATTTTACAGGGTCAGAGAACTTGTGTTATTGGCTGTGGTGTAAAGTAGAGGACATTTCCTTATATAAAAGTTTACAGTGCAGAGAATTCCATGGAAAATGTATGGAAGTGTATGACACATTTGTTGTTGTTAGAACACTAGGGTAGGGTTAGTATATGTGTAGCACCCTGAGGATTCGGCTGCTACAGGGGTATTGCACCTCAACCCAGAGGTGTGATATTCCACTCCCGGGTAAGGATGGAGTGTGGAAATGAGCTCAGATAGACTGCATGCACTACATACATCCCATTCCAGAGGGGCAGGCCGACGGTACTCCCACTTAGAAATGTGCAGGTACAACCGAGCCTGTTCCTGGCTGGAGTGGGAGGGGGGTGGTACATCCCATGTAGTGTAGGGGCAGATAGGGGGAGCAGTCTGGGTAGTGATAGGAGCTCATTGGGTGCTGGTCACCTGAGCTCACACATAGAGGGATATATAAGGAGGGCACCAACTTAGATCAGCGTCAGTCAGCTGCAGAGGACAAGTCCAGACGCAGAAAGTGAGTTGGAGAGGAGAGAGAAGGAAACAGCAGCCCTGGAGAGAGAGAGAGTGGAGCAGAGAAAGACCCAGAGGGGGAAGACTGAAGGGACCCAAGAACCCAAATTAGAACACCGGGTGAGGAGTCAGCATCAGGGTACCGGAACCCAAGCTGGTGGGGGCAAAAACAATCCCCAGCCAGAGACCGGAGATCGTGGGCAGCGTTTGCCACGGTCACCCACCACATTCACCCCGAAGGCAAACCACATGAAGGGTCAGGGAACCCAGGGCCAAGGGTGTCCCAAAAGAAGGCCCGAGGGAGCTGGACCTAGGTGAATCACTGGTGGGGACGGCTGAAGAAAGGACAGAGGGAGAGCTCAGGGCCACGCTCCGGACTTGTTTGGGGGTTGGCTGGATCCAGGACCTGGTGGACGCAGCACGGCTCGGGTGGTCACTAGCAGCTGGAGTGACCAGTACAACATCTGCAGTAAGTAAACACCCTTAACTGCACAACCCGAGTCTGTCTTCATTGCCGGCTGCACCGCACCACCACAACCCCCATCCTCTGCGCCTGTCCCCTCTGAGGCTATACCCCTCCCGTTGGGGGTTATCCCACCAAGCTGCGCACCCACCATCAGCCTCAGCGGACCCTGCAGCAGCGGCGACCACAGTGACCGCATCACAACGGGTGGCGTAGTCGACACAAAAGAACTTTAGTAACATCTGTAAAACTGCCACATCACACTGAGCTTGACGCCCTGGGCACGGGACCGGGTCACAGCCGCTCGGAGACTACAACCCCCCATCTGATCCGGTGCCGGGTATTCCCCTCAAAAAGGAATATGTCCCAGGGGGCGCGTCAACTTTGGCGTAGTCGGCAGGATTACGTGCCCGCAACACCCGGGTACTGCGTGCCTGAAGAAAAGTGCAAGTTTACCTCAGAAAGAAGACTCCTGCCGGTTCCGGAGGGTCCACGCCATCGGACTCCATCACCAGTCGTTTCCCGCCGATTGTCCGCCATTTCCAGCTTGTTCCCGCCATCTGCAGAGTTTCCCGCCACTGGGCGACGCTTCCCGCCAAAACCGCAGATTTCCCGCCTTGGAAGAGCAGCGGACGCCATTATGGGCGTGCCAAAGGAGGGCAAGAGGCCACCTCCCATCGTGGGCCAGGACAGAAAATGGCGCCAAAAGTGGAAACCGCCCCCACCAACAGAGACTGTGATGCTGGAGGTGTCTGTCAGCGTGAAAGAACTCCCCCTGGAGCTGACAGTCACCGAGTTGCCCCGGGACCGCCCTCGAAGTGGGAGGAGACGAAAGAGAAGAGAAAAGATGGGTGTCGCTTGGAGCAGTCTGGAGCGAGCGCACCCGGAGGCAAGAGGTCTAATGAGGAGTAGCGAAGGAGCTCACCCGGAGATGGAGAGAAAGCAGAACAGCACCGGCCCGCTGGCCAGGAGTCTGCTAGAGACCGAGGAAGGAGGGCAGAGCAGCACCGGCCCGCTGGCCAGGAGCCTGCCGGAAGCCGAGCAGAGCAGCACCGACCCGATGGTCAGGAGCCTGCTAGAGTCCACAACCCCGCTAGGTCTAGCGGAGATCCTAGCGCAGCTCCCCCGAGACCGGGAGTGTGCACAAACTGCCCTGGAGGGCCTCGCAAGGAGGATGGCCCGGGTACAGCGCGAGATACTGGCGGAGTGGAGCCGGGAGATGGCCCAGCAACCAGAGACCAGTCAACGGAGCACGCTACCCTGGAAGAGGAAGCAGACCGCCTCTGAGGATGGCGCGGGAGGACCCAAGGCCGGAGACGGCGCCGAGGAGGGAGCCGAACGCATGGAGGCAGGTAAAGGGGACGCCTATACCCCAAGCCGTGACACCGCTTACTTGCCCCAGCTCCCCGTCGCAGAGCCCGAAAGTCCCCCTGCTGTGCCCGTAGCCGCCAGGTCACCGCCATGGACTAGGCCCCGACCGGAAGCCGCCGCCGCGACCCCTGTGACGTCACACGCACCGACCCGGAGCGTGACAAAGCAGGAATTACCACCAGCCTGGTCGCAAGGCCTAGTACCCCCGGGCGCCGCACCACCAACAGCGCCCCCTACCTCCGCGGAGCCTCCGGCCTGGCCGCAAGGCCAGGTAGCCCAGGGCGCCGCCGTCCTAACGGTGCCCTTCACCTTCCAGGTGCCCCAGGCCTGGCCGCAAGGCCTGGGCAACCCGGGCGCTACCACCACCGCGCCCGCGCCCGCAATACCAAGGGTGCCACACCTGGGGGAGGACCTCTTCAGCCAGCTCACATGGCCGGACGGGCAGCCCTTCATCTGGCCCGAAGGATACCATGAGCTGGGGAGGCAACAGAGACGAGGGCCCTTGTGTGAGCCCCTGATCCCGGCTCCGAAGCCCGTGACTCGGGTCTCGCCTCCTTTGGAAGACGCACAGTTTGAGTGGGACCCCACCGGAGAAGATCTAATGGGGTTCACTCAGGAAACTCGGGCAGTCGCCGCTGAGCGGACTGAGTGTTGTCGTCAGCAGCTAGCAGAGTTTACGAGAGAACGGGAGGAGAGGCGGGCCAGAGAACAACAGGCCCAAATCCGGAGCGCGGAGCAGAAGAGCCGGACTAGGAGGAACCCCCGTGCAGCGCATTGTCCCCGCACCATCGGGACAGTGATAAAGTTCAACCCGCAGCATGGGTGGGGCTTTATTCGGGACCGTAACAACCGCGGTGACGTTTTTGTGACCCGCAGAGACGTCGAGTCCCACCTGCCGGAAGGTCACAAAGGCCGTGACCTCTACGTCGGAGATGAGGTCACTTTCACCCGGCACAAGTGTGCCAAAGGACCTTACGCCCTCCACGTACACCGCTTGACGGAGGAGGAGTTGCGGTACGGAGAGGAGGAGCCAGAGGACCCGGACGGGTCTGAAGCAACACCATATCAAGAAAGAGCAGGAGGAAGACGCCGTTGAGTGCGGCCGAGAAGTGATGTAAATAGTTACCCAATCGGGGTATAAAGGAACTGAAACTGGAACTGTTGCTGCTGCTAAAATAGTCCCCGTGGGGACCAGTGAACTGTTTACCCGTTAACCCCTTCATCCTACAGGCTGAGGACTGTGAGCAGCCATTCCCTTCCCTCTACCTGGCCGAGGACTGAGAGCGGCCAACTTCCAACTTCCCTGTATATAGTTGCGCGTCCTAAAGCGCCCCCTACCGGTTTTATAGAAAACCAGATTTTCTAAGAGACTGTCGCACTTTTCCCGGACACACGTTGCACAGTGTCCGGAGGAGGAACCAGAGACAAGAGAAGTCTACGAGAATGTTATATAAAAAAGTTTTATATATATAATGTTTTATATGTTTTATATGTTTATATGAAAAAAAATTGTATGTTTTGGTGTTTTATGTCTTTACAGCCCGAGGACGTGCTGTGATTTACCAGGGGGGAATGTAGCACCCTGAGGATTCGGCTGCTACAGGGGTATTGCACCTCAACCCAGAGGTGTGATATTCCACTCCCGGGTAAGGATGGAGTGTGGAAATGAGCTCAGATAGACTGCATGCACTACATACATCCCATTCCAGAGGGGCAGGCCGACGGTACTCCCACTTAGAAATGTGCAGGTACAACCGAGCCTGTTCCTGGCTGGAGTGGGAGGGGGGTGGTACATCCCATGTAGTGTAGGGGCAGATAGGGGGAGCAGTCTGGGTAGTGATAGGAGCTCATTGGGTGCTGGTCACCTGAGCTCACACATAGAGGGATATATAAGGAGGGCACCAACTTAGATCAGCGTCAGTCAGCTGCAGAGGACAAGTCCAGACGCAGAAAGTGAGTTGGAGAGGAGAGAGAAGGAAACAGCAGCCCTGGAGAGAGAGAGAGTGGAGCAGAGAAAGACCCAGAGGGGGAAGACTGAAGGGACCCAAGAACCCAAATTAGAACACCGGGTGAGGAGTCAGCATCAGGGTACCGGAACCCAAGCTGGTGGGGGCAAAAACAATCCCCAGCCAGAGACCGGAGATCGTGGGCAGCGTTTGCCACGGTCACCCACCACATTCACCCCGAAGGCAAACCACATGAAGGGTCAGGGAACCCAGGGCCAAGGGTGTCCCAAAAGAAGGCCCGAGGGAGCTGGACCTAGGTGAATCACTGGTGGGGACGGCTGAAGAAAGGACAGAGGGAGAGCTCAGGGCCACGCTCCGGACTTGTTTGGGGGTTGGCTGGATCCAGGACCTGGTGGACGCAGCACGGCTCGGGTGGTCACTAGCAGCTGGAGTGACCAGTACAACATCTGCAGTAAGTAAACACCCTTAACTGCACAACCCGAGTCTGTCTTCATTGCCGGCTGCACCGCACCACCACAACCCCCATCCTCTGCGCCTGTCCCCTCTGAGGCTATACCCCTCCCGTTGGGGGTTATCCCACCAAGCTGCGCACCCACCATCAGCCTCAGCGGACCCTGCAGCAGCGGCGACCACAGTGACCGCATCACAACGGGTGGCGTAGTCGACACAAAAGAACTTTAGTAACATCTGTAAAACTGCCACATCACACTGAGCTTGACGCCCTGGGCACGGGACCGGGTCACAGCCGCTCGGAGACTACAACCCCCCATCTGATCCGGTGCCGGGTATTCCCCTCAAAAAGGAATATGTCCCAGGGGGCGCGTCATATGCACTTGCAGTAATTAATTACAGGATTGTGTGAAAAGTACTGGCTGCTACATCTTGTCCATATTCTGCCTAGGAGAGTAACCCAGTTATTCTGATACAACTCTGTTGTCTGCATACTAGGAGCAAAAGTTCAGTAATGATGGAGGGAATACTTTATATGTAACAGCTGAGGTCACCCCGAACATCTCCATTGCAGCTGTACAGTAGAGAACATAAAAATATATCACTTCCATTAAAACTCCACCTAAGCAGGAAGCTTTACAATCTCATCCCCGTACTGGTTGGACTTACAGAGTGATCAATACGGTGCCATATACGTTGAGAGAAAATCTATCATAATAGAAATGCTTTGCTCTGGGTTTATGAGTGTTATAAAGAAGAACAAACCTGTTGTAGCCAAATATGAGCAAACCAATTCACACCATTTTGAATTTCAAATAAATATTGCTGCAAAGTGAAGTTTATATTCCTCCGAGTCATAGCAAGTCATACCATCCGGTTACCATCCAGAACGATGAGAAGCTCAAGAAATGCTGATGGACCTGAAAACACATACAGTGTGCCATAAAGAGTGTATTGATCATGGACATTATCCCGAACCTCCTGTTTACTTGATTTTATGCCCTCACTTTAAAAAGTGAATTATGGGAAAATAAACTTTAGCAACACATGAAGCAGAATTAGTATTAGGGCTCATTCACACAGATGTATTTGGCATCCATGTGACACATCAGAAACATGGCACCCACAGAAATCTAACTCCATGTACCTCTGACTTTACATGGGGGAACAATTAGTACAAACATGCTGAATGGTGCTGTATTATGAAGGCAACATATAGCAGCATGTAAAGTGCTTGCAGATACGTTAAAATGTCTCATCGTCTACGGCTATATTCACAAAACTGTTTCTTCATCCCGACTGCTGTCTGTAAAAAATCTGTCAGCACTCAGATCACTATTATTCAATGGTCAGATGACTCTTTTTTTTCCACAGACTGAATGTCCGAGTGAAAAACATTCGCTTTTTCTGGATGAGAATTAAAGAAGTTGTCCACTACTTGGACAACTCCTTGTCATACCCCATGCTTGACCCTAATAAAATAAAAAAGCTTATACTCACCTCCCTTGCCAGTGCTGTTCCCTTGCCAATGGTGTTGGCATTTGCGGTCCCAGGGCTCCCGTGCTGTTGTTGTAGCACATGAGCCAGGCGACCAATTAGCGCTGGCATAACTGGCCCCGTCTCCTGTCGAATTGAACATGAAGAGGAAGTCAGAGATCAGCTGCATCCCTGACTTCCTCTTCATGTTCAATTCGACAGAAGCCGGGGCCAGTGACACCGGCACTGATTGGGTGCCTGGCTCACGTGTCACAACAGCAGCACGGGAGCCCCGGGAACGTGAGGGCCGATACTGCTGGAATGGTGCCAGCACGGGAGGGGAGTATAAGCTTTTTTATTTTATCGGACACAAACATTTAGATCAAGGAGGGGTTGTCCTAGCAGTGGACAACCCCTTTAAAAAAAATTCCATATGCTTGTGTGATATCAGCCTACACAAGCAAATGCCAAATCATCCATTGTGTGTTCAGACAAAAATAATTTTTCATCCATATTGTCATCTGTATGCTATTAATGTGTCGATTTTTTATGTCCGTATGCGATCCGTATGTGCACTTTGTCCATCCATATACCATCCGTTTTTTTACATGCACAAATTAAAAAATAATAAAGCACAAATACAGTTTCCTATCTTTATATTTGCAATATATCCATGAAAAATGCATGACCTACTGAAGGTAACGCACATGTGATCCGTTATTTACACACACATTTTAATGGGCGAGTCTGATCCAGCATATGGATCAAAGTAGTACATGCTGCAATTTTTTAAACACAGGCCAGCATGTAAAAACATTTATGTGAGCTACCAAATCAACTGGCACTGGTTCATTCTGCATATGGACTATATAAGGACATTTAATACTTTCAACTAAATGAGCCCTAAGTAGTGTTGAGCGAGCACTAAAATGCTCGGGTGCTCGAAGCTCAGGCTGAGCTCACCGTGATACTTAGGTGCTCGACCCAAGCAACGAGCCCAATGTTAGTCTATGTGAGACCCGAGCATTTTTTCGGCGGCACCCCCGGCAGTCTGTAGAAAGCCTAAAAAGTGCCCAAAATGATAGTGACAGTGCTCAAATGACATAGGGACAGCATGGGGATCGCCCCAGGAAGCATTTCTGACCCCCAGGTCACTGGTGTCAACAACGTGGTCAGAGGTATTAAGCCACTTTTACGGGCTCACAATAAAACGTTCAAAAACGTAACTGAAACGGTTTTCCTGTGAAATATGTTAAGGAACATCATTTCCATGGTAAAGACTTCTGTATAAGGTAAAATAAATAACCAAAAACAAAAATACTCCTCCATACTTTGGGCTATGTTCACAAGTAGCATTTTTTATGCGTTTTTGCACTTTTGTAATGCTTTCAACCATGACAAATGCATTCACCGGGAAATGTCATTTTAACATTTTACAACCTTATCTGGCCATGTGCTGTGTGACACATGCATACAGTGCTGAAAAGACATGAGAACAGCATGGGGAAGACCCCTGGAAGCATCCCTGACACCCAGGTCACTGCCTAAAAGTGTGCCCATCAGAAGTGATCCTTGCCGCATTAGAAGTTGCAGACTTGCAACTATCCCCGTGCAAGTCCTTGTCCCAGGGCAGTGTTCAATTGTACCTCCCCCATTCCTTGCAATGCAAGCGCAAGTATGCAGCCTGCCACCCACCCACCCCCAGGCAGCAATACCATACTGCTAGCTTGCTTGCACTTGAAATGAGGCCTTTTAGGCTTGTGGAGGCAGACGCCGGCCACCATGTCATGGCTGCGTTGGCGGCCTGTTATCCATACTCAGTCCCCAGCCGCACGGCGGCCGGGAGTCCACACTCGGTCCCCAGCCGCCAGGGGGCGGCCTGGTTTCCATACTCGGTCAGCAGCCGCCCCTATTTGTCCCGGTGCGCCTTATACACAAGCACGCATACCAAAACATTACCTGTGCCCTCCCCAGTGCATTTAGTGGGAAGGACAGCCTATTCCATTGTAGTGTGTGCATGCCAACCCCCTGTTCATGGCACATGCGAAGATGCCTCCCGCCCTGCACCTGTCGTTGCAGAATTGCAACTATCCTCGTTCAAGTCCTTGTCCCAGGGCATTGTTCATTTGTACCTCACCCATTCTTTGCAATGCAAGCGCAAGTATGCAGCCTGCCACCCACCCACCCCCAGGCTGCAGTACCATACTACTTGCTTGCATTTGAAATTGGGCCTTTTAGGCATGTGGAGGCGGAATCTGCCCACCACGTCATGGCTGCATCGGCGGCCTGGTATCCATACTCAGTCCCCAGCCTCCCGGTGGCCGGGAGTCCACTCTTGGTCCCCAGTCGCCAGGGGGCGGCCGGGTGTCCATACTCGGCCCCCAGCCGCCCCGCGGCCGGGTGCCCACACACGGTCCCCAGCCGCCTGGGGGCGGCCGGGTGTCCATAAACGGTCCCCAGCCGCCCCTATTTGTCCCGGTGCGCCTTATATACAAGCGCGCATACCAAAATATTACCTGTGCCCTCCCCAGTGCATTTAGTGGGAAGGACAGCCTAACCATAAACACGTGGACAAGTGAATGTGGCCAGGGATGGTCCATCTCACTGACGCCTTCACACTGGGTTAATATTGTGGAAGCTGGGACACAGTTGGACACTGGGATGCAACACGTCCTCCAGACATAGAGGATTGCGGGTCCTGGGTCAATCAGGCTTCAACACAAAGTTCAGAAGGTAGACAGCAGCAGTGGTCGGCCTCCTACACAACGAGTAAATTATTCATGATCATGAGGCCATCCATCTCCTTAGCTTTCTGTTCCTTGGAATGCAAGCGCATGTATGTAGTAGCGTCTAGGCCTGAGGTGGTCAGCGTTTTGGCGCATATCCTACCTCCTCCGAGGATTGCTGGATGTTTTCCTGCTACTATCCCAGTTCTATGACTCCCATTAAAACAAAGCTTCAGGTGATGAATGATGGATGAGGTGGTGGCAAAGGAGAAAGAGCAAGAAGAACAGGGACCATTCACATCAATATCAGGCCACTCCACCACACATGTCTTGTAGGATATGTTTCTGTAACAAAAGGAGGGGTTCAGCTACACAGTTATAGGGCATACAGTGAGTGCAATGCCTACCAAAAATTTTGAGGCACTCCAATGCCCCTTGGAAATGACATGAAGGTCAGAGGGCCTTAACTAAACCGTTTTTTCCATTTATAGCAACTGGGTCTCCTGTATACTGTTGGCCTAAGCAGTGAATGGAAGGCTTTCAAAAAATTATGAGGAAACGCAATGCCCCTTGAAACAGACGTGGATTTCAGCGTACTAAAAACTTCTACCCATTATTGGGGAGCGGGTCTCCCTTAGTGTTCGCCTATGCATTGAAAAGCAAAAGCTGACTAAAATTAGGAGGAAAGGCAATGCCCGTTGGAAGAGTCGTGGAGGTTAAAGATAATTAAAAACAATATTTCAATGCCCCTTGGAAGAGCTGTGGAGTTCAGAGTGGTTTAACTAGGCGGTTTTAATGTCCCTTGGAAGAGACGTGGAGGTCACAGTAGCTTAACAAGACGGTTTTAATGCCCCTTGGAAGAGACGTGGAGTTCAGAGTGGTTTAACAAGACTGTTTTAATGCCCCTTGGAAGAGACGTGGAGGTCCCAGTGGAATTAAAAGACAATATCAATGCCCCTTGGAAGAGTGGTGGACGTCCCTGTGGAATAAAAAGACAATATCAATGCCCCTTGGAATTGTGGTGGAGGTTACAGTGGAATAAAAAGACAATATCAATGCCCCTTGGAAAAGTGGTGGAGGTTGCAGTGGAATAAAGAGACAATATCAATGCCCCTTGGAAGAGTGGTGGAGGTTGCAGTGGAATAAAAAGACAATATCAATGCCCCTTGGAAGAGTGGTGGAGGTTACAGTGGAATAAAAAGACAATATTAATGCCCCTTGCAAGAGGGTGGAGGTCCCAGTGGAATAAAAAGACAATATCAATGACCCTTGGAAGAGACGTGGAGGTCACAGTAGCTTAACAAGACGATTTTAATGCCCCTTGGAAGAGACGTGGAGGTCCCAGTGGAATAAAAAGACAATATCAATGACCCTTGGTCACAGTAGCTTAACAAGAAGATTTTAATGCCCCTTTCAAGAGCCAAGCAGTACAGCATATTAAAAACATTAATACCATTATTGGGGAGTGGGTCTCCCATAGTCTTTGCCTATGCCTTCCAAGCAAAAGCTGCCAAAAATTAGGACGGAGGAACTTGCAATGCCCCTTACAAGAGCCATGTTGTACAGCATATTAAAAACATTATTCCCATTATTGGGGAGTGGGTCTCCCATAGTCTTTGCCTATGCCTTCGAAGCAGAAGCTGCCAAAAATTAGGACGGAGGAACTTGCAATGCCCCTTACAAGAGCCATGCAGTACAGCATATTAAAAACATTATTCCTATTATTGGGGAGTGGGTTTCCCATAGTCTTTGCCTATGCCTTCCAAGCAAAAGCTGCCAAAAATTAGGATGGAGGAACTTGCAATGCTGGCAACAATGACCACGGTCACCCTGGTGGTATAGTGGTGGTGCAGGCTGAGGATAAGGAGAAGAGCAAAAAACAGCCGAAATTAGGAAGCGTATACCCATGTGTGGGTGTGAAGCGGTGCATAGGAATACACCTCCCGAAATAACATGGTGGATTTGACTTTATGTTACTCTGCTGTCATTTTGGTGGTGATGAGAAGTCTGGCCCAATCTAGCCCTTGTTCAGTTTGAACAGGGTCAGCTTGTCAGCATTGTCAGTTGACAGGCAAGTTCGCTTATCAGTTATAATTCCCCCAGCGGCACTAAAAACACGCTCCGATAACACGCTAGTGGCAGGGCAGGCCAGGACCTCCAAGGCGTACAGAGTGAGTTCATTCCAAGTGTCCAGCTTGGGTACTCAATAATTAAAAGGCACAGAGCAACCACGGAGGATGCTGGTACAGTCGGCAAGGTACTCCCTCACCATCTTTTGAAACTTTCCACTCCTTGTGAGAGTACCCCGCGCCTCAGGGCCTGTAAGCTAGGCCGGTCTCAGAAAACTGTCCCAGAACGATGACAGTGTTCCCCTGCCTCTCCTGGATTGGAGTTGCGTCTCTCTCGCCTGTACTCCTTGGTTGGGCAACAAACTGTGACCTCTGCCGCTAGCGTGTTCAGATGGGAATTTTTTTAACAGTTCTGCAGCAAGGGCCTTTTGGTACTGCCCCATTTCTGTAGACCTCTCCACCTCAGGAATAAGAGAGTGAAAGTTCTCCTTGTAGCGGGGGTCTTAAAGTGTCACCAACCAGTAATGACTGTCACCCAACATTTTGACAACGCGAGGGTCACGATTAAGGCAGCGTAACATAAAATCAGCCATGCGTGCCAGACTGGTAACGGGCAAGACTTCCGTGTCCTCACCAAGATGATGACTGACCATGCTCTCCTCCTCCCCCCTGTCCTCAGGCAACTGAACCGACGGTATGACAGTTGTACAGGAACTACCGTCTACAGCGCATTATACCAGCTCCTGTTCTTCCTCCTCCTCCTCCTCTCCCTCATTGTCCCCCAATGCACGTTGGGTTGAGATGAAGCTGGGCTGTGTGTAATCGCCCGCTATGGCTTCTTGATCCATCTCATCATACTCTTGCTGCAATGCCTCCTCTTTAATTCTCTGCAGAGAGCGTTGCAAAAGACACACAAGTTGGATGCTGATGCCAATGATGGTGTCATCGCCACTCACCATCTTGGTGGACTCCTCAAAGTTTGTCAGAATGGTACATATATCAGACATCCAGGTCCACTCCTGAGGTCTTACATGTGGAGTCTGACCTGAATATCGACGGCCTTGTTGCAGCTGGTACTCCACAACTGCTCTCGTCTGCTCACAAATCCTTTGCAACATGTGGAGGGTAGAGTTCCAATGTGTGCGGACATCACACACCAGTCGGTGTGCTGGAAGCTGCAAACGCTGCTGCAACACAGCAAGGGCGGCGGAAGCTGTAGCCGACTTCCGAAAACGAGCTGACAGGCGGCGTACTTTGACGAGCAGATCTGGCAACTTGGGGTACGATTTAAGAAACCGCTATACCACGAGGTTAAGCACATGAGCCAGGCATCGTACGTGTGTGATCTTGCCTCGCCTCAGAGCTGCCACCAGGTTACGGCCATTGTCACACACGACCGTGCCTGGATGTAGATTCAGCGGTCTCAGCCACAGATCTGCCTGCTCTTTCACAGCTGTTCACAACTCACAAACAGTGTGTGGTTTATTACCTAAGCTTATGAGTTTCAGCACAGTCTGTTGCCGCTTGGCTGAGGCAGTACTGCAGTGCTTCCAGCTTGTAACTGATGTGGTGATATCTGAGATGATGGCTGAACATGAGGAGGAGGAGGATGATGTGCAGGAGCTGTACACTGTTGGGGCAACTCTGACTGACTTAGGGCCCGCAATCCTTGGTGTGGGGAGGATGTGTTCCATCCCAAGGTCTGACTGGGTCCCGGCTTCCACTATGTTTACCCAGTGTGCCGTCAGGGAGATGTACTGTCCCTGGCCACAAGCTCTTGTCCACATGTGCGTTATCAGGTGGACTCTCCCAGTAACAGCGTTGTTGAGGGCACGGCAGATGTTTTGGGACACGTGCTTGTGTAGTGCGGGGATGGCACACCGGGCAAAATAGTGTCGGCTGGGGACCGAGTACCGAGGGACGGCCACCGCCATAAGGTTGAGTATGGATTCCGTCTCCACCAGCCTAAAAGGCAGCATTTCCAATGCAAGCAGTCGTGAAATGTGCGAATTTAGGACTGTGGCCTGTGGGGCGTTGGCTGCGAATTTGCGCTTTCGTTCAAAGGTCTGGGATATGGACAATTGAACGCTGCAGTGGGACGTGGACGTTGATGCTGTTTCTTGAGAAACTGCCATAACAAGTGAAGACTGAGAGGAGGGGGCATCTTTGCATGCAGTATGGACAGGAGATTGCCTTGTATGCACAACAGGGGGTTATCTTTAGTGTTGAGCCACCCCCGTAGTGTTCGAGTTCGGTTCGGTTCGTCGAACACCCGTGTGTTCGCCGAACTGTTCGTCGAACTGTTCGTCGAACACCTTCGAACACCGTTAAAACCAATGGCAGGCAAACAAAAACACATAGAAATGCATAGAAAACACCTTCAAAGGTGTCCAAAAGCTGACAAACTGCTCAGAAGACATAACTAACACATGGAAAAGTGACAAGTACATATAGTCATGCGAAAATAAAAGAGGTGGAGGAGTAAAAGGAGGGGGAGACACAGATATAGGCATGTCATGCCCTTCTAAAATCCAAAAAGTGAGAAGCCGACACGGCCAGTCCGCTCCTGCCCGTGCCACCTCCGTGTCGCCGGGTTTGTGCCAGAGCCGCGGTGAATCCTGATGGCCAGCCCCCCTCTCCCAATACTGGTGCCTGTCCGCTGGTGGGTCGAGCGAGCCCCCCTGTGGTGGAGGCAGCTCTAAGCTTTTTAATTTAAATTGTCTCTCTAATTTGAATGAATACACTTTAAATCCATTTACAAGGATCTATTGGAGGGCAAGTCTCATGCCAGCAGCCGCGTAATTTCAGCTCCAGTAGCATCCACTAAAGCTGCTGCAGTTAAAAAGCTTTTATAAGGATCGAGCTCGGCTGTCCACCGCAAGGCATCCTACTGCCAGTCCCAGCCCCTATGCCTTGGGGTGCCTCCTGATGCTCTTCACTGAGTATCCCATGGTCCCGAAGCATTTCCTTTGAAAAAATTAAGAGTCTAAACTACAGGTGGTGTAGCTTGCTTAACAGCCGGGATAATCCGCTGACTAGCAGACACTGCTACTAGGCACAAAGTATTTCCTGGGCTAGATGCAGTTAAAAATTTGTAATTAAATACTCTCGTTGGATGCTGAGAAAGCATTCCATAGAGTCTCCTGGCACGCCATATATGATTCTCTTAAAAAGCTTGGGGAAGGGGTCTAGGGGACCCTTTTATAGCCAAAATCACGGCCCTGTATCACAATACGTCACCTAGGCTGAAGATAAATTGAACTGTAGCACCCTGAGGGCTCGGTTGCTACAGAGGAATTGCACCTCACCCAGAGGTGTGATATCTCACTCTCAGGTAAGGATTGAGTGTGGATCAGGACCCGACACCTGCATGCAATACACCACATTGCCGTGGGGCAGGGCGACCAATATGCCATTGAGATGGGCACGACAGTCCCTGTCCCTGGCTGGAGTGGGGGGAGGGAACACTGAGGAAGGGGAACCCTGTAGTGCAGGAGCAGGGAGGAAGCAGTTCCTGGGTGCATTGAGAAGGGAGTATAAAAGGTGGGCACCATCTTAGTTCAGTGCAGAGAAGTCTGAGCAGAAGTGGCAGGGAGCAGGGGCTCTGCATGAGCTCTGCTCCGGAGGCGGGCCTAGTAACAGAGGCCCAGGCCTGGAAGAGGGAGAAGGAAGGAAGAGGAGCGGAGAAGGCTCCAGGAACGAGGAATGAAGGGATCCCAGGGGTGCGGACGGGCGAGTCGCCACCGCACGCCCGAATCCACCTGCGTGGAGGGGTCAGGCCAAAGGGGGAGACCGGTCCCCGAAACTAGTGGAGGCAGGAAACGACCCTCAGCTAGAAACCGGAGGCTGTGACATTTTATGTGGCGCAGCCCCTCGCTACACCCGCTAGGAAGGCACCACATAGGGTCAGGGAAACTGGCGCCAAGTTTACCAAGAGGAGGCCCGAGGCAGCCGGACAGAAGGGTTGGTAAGAAAGGCCAGACAAAGGACACACAAAGGGGGTCCTGTGAAGCGCTCCAAAGTTATCTGGGAGTTGTCTGAGCCCCTCACCTGGTGAGCACAGTACGACGTGGGCAGCCGTTACCTGCAGACATGGTCTGGATAATAAGAACTGTGAGTAAAGGCCCTGGACTGCATCACTGACTCCGTGTCGTTACTGCTGCTGCCCTGCACCATCACCCCCATCCTCCGCATACACTGCCCTGAGGCTATACTCCTCCCGTGGGGAGTTATGCTACGCTCTGCTGCACCCACAACACCAGCCTCAGCGGTCTGCCCTGCAGCGGCGGTTCACTCTGACCGCAATCCACGGGTGGCGTAGTCGGACATTTAAACATCAAAACCACATAGATAGTTCCGCCACTGGTTTGACCACCCTGAGCCATGGAACCGGGTCGTCGCCACGAAGACTACAACCACCAGCATCCACCAAAAAGGGTCCGGCTCCGGGTGTCCCAAGGCCCAGGGGGTGCATCAGATCATTTTCATCACCTTTCACAATCACCAATGGGACAAGGCAGGGATGTCCTCTGTCCCCTCTCTCATACATCCTAGTGACGGAGCACCTGCTCTCATCAATTCGCCATAACCCCAATATTAGGTGGATTGAGGTGGGAGGCACCGAGTACAAGTGCTCTCTATTTGCTGATGATGTCCTAGTATATATCACTCAATCACATATATCCATCCATGCTGTTATGGCTGAAATAGATCACTTTGTTACATGGTCAAATTTTGAAATCAATGCAGCGAAGTCTGAGGCCCTCGATGTCTCCCTCCCCAAATCCATATAGGATTCCATCCAGTCCAACTTTCCCTTTGCCTGGCCCTCACAGGGTATCAAATACTTAGGAATTCCTATTCATAGAGACCTCTCCCATCTATGTTATCTTAATTTTGGGCCCTTTATTGAACAACTCCATACAGACCACGGTTGGCAAGTTAGAACTGTAAGATTCACTACGTGAACCACTGGTGTTTTGTGGAAAAGCACATGTACACTGCGTTCCAAATTATTATGCAAAAAGTGTTTAGGAGTGATAAGGGAAGAATTTGTTTGTTTGTCAGTTAAACTCATTGATGGTGATGTGTGTCAGGGCTCTTTATATCACTGTAAGCAATTGCAGACACCTGTGCTAATTAGTTTGGCAGGTGTGTCCAATGAAAGGCAAGACTACTTAAGAAGGCTGTCTCACATTATTAAGCAACCTACATTTTCTGCCAAAATGGGAAAGAAAAAGGATGTGTCGGCTGCTGAGAAGCAACAAATTGTGGAGTGTTTAGGTCAAGGCATGACTACAATCAACATTGTGCGATGATCAGGATGAAGTGTCTTGGCAATCAAGAAGTATGTAGCTGATTCACAGTACACACGTGTGCGTGCTAATAAGGGCAAATTGAGGACTCTTTCCTACAGGCAATTACGTCAGGTTGAAAGAGCAGCGGCAAAAAAGCCTTGTCATAGCAGCAGACAAGTTTTTGAAGCTGCTTGTGCCTCCAACGTCCCCCGAACAACAAGATGCAGGGTCCTTCAGAGGTTTGCAGCTGTGCATACGCCATCCTGTCGACCTCCTCTATCCACTTCACACAAGCAGAAACGGCTCCAGTGGGCCAAACATTACATGAAGACTGATTTCAAAACTGTTTTGTTCACGGATGAGTGCCGTGCAGCGCTCGATGGTCCAGATGGATGGAGTGGAGGATGGCTGATTGATGGACACCCCACGCAAACACGGCTACAGCGCCAACAAGGAGGAGGTGGTGTAATGTTTTGGGCTGGAATCATGGGGAGAGAGATTGTCGGCCCCTTTAGGATCCCTGAAGGCGCTAAAGATGAACTCCATAATGTATGTGGATTTTCTCAAACAACACTTCCTGCCATGGTTCAAGAAGAAGAACCGTGTATTTCACAGCAAGATCATTTTTCTGCATGATAATGCACCATCTCATGCTGCACATAAAACATCTGCATCTCTGGCTGATATGGGCATAAAAGGGGACAAACTTATGGTGTGACCCCCATGCTCCCCTGACCTGTACCCCATTCAGAACCTTTGGAGCATCATTAAAAGGAGTGTTTATGATGGCGGGAGGCAGTTCACATCTAAGCAACAGCTCTGGGAGGGTATTCTGTCCTCATGCAAAACAATTGAAGCAGAAACCATCCAAAACCTGACAAATTCAATGGACGATAGAGTTCAGAAGCTCCTTTCGAACAAGGGATCCTATGTGAAAATGTAACATCACCTAGAATAAAGTTTTGAGTTGAAAACTGTTTGATTTCAGTTTCTAACAACCTGCTAATGCTTATAATTTCAAAAATGACCATTTTTTTGGTCTTTATTAAAATGAAAAGGTTGATCGAAAAGTTTGGGGGATCTAAGAGTGTTGCAACCCAGTAGTCATGATTACTTCGAATTCTGACAATATGAGGGTCATGCTGCAGGTAGTGCAGCAAGAAGGCACTTATGTGTCTTGCGCATCTCGGAGCCCCAAAATTATTTTCCGGGCTAGATGCAGCTAAAAATTATTATTAATTTTAAATCTGGTGAAGCTTTAGTATAGATGGCCTAATAGGATCAGTGCTGCACACTGCTACAAAGCCCAAATTATTTTCCAGTCAAGATACAGATAAACATGATTAGTAATTTTAAATCTGGTGGAGCTTATTATAGATGGCCTAATAGAATCAGTGCTGCACACTGCTACAAAGCCCAAATTATTTTCGAGCCAAGATACAGATAAACATGATTAGTAATTTGAAAGCTTAAAACGGTTGGTAGGGTGATTTTAACCAATCATCAAACTTTTACTCTCCCCAGGATGACACAGGGGTAGAAAAGTCGTTTCGGATCCATGATTTGTTCATCTTTATGAACGTGAGTCTGTCTACATTATCAGTGGAGAGCCGCGTGCGCTTATCTGTCAGCACACCACCAGCAGCGCTGAACACACGTTCAGACAGAACGCTGGCTGCGGGGCATGACAAGATCTCCAAGGCGTAAGTGGCTAGCTCCGGCCATTTATCCAGATTGGAAGCCCAAAAAGAGCAAGGGTCCAGTGACACAGTCGTGGCTTCAATGTTTACTTGGAGATACTCCTGTACCATCGTCTCTAGGCGTTGACTATGTGTCAGACTTCTTGTCTCCTGTGGCCTTGCAAAGGATGGGCTAAAAAAGTGGTGAAATGATTCTGCAAAATTGATGTTACCAGCAGATACTGTGGTTCTGTTACGGTTTGAGTGCTGAACACTTGACGGTCCCACGGTTGGCAAGTTGGAACTGTGAGATTCACTACGTGCACCACTGGTATTTTGTGGAAAAGCACATGTAAGATTCTGCAACAGTCTCTGCTGATACTCCTGCATGCGTGCATCCCTTTCTATGGCAGGAATAATTTCTGCAAATTTACTTTTGTACCGGGGATCTAACAGTGTGGCAACCCAGTAGTCAGGATTATTTCTAATTCTCACAATTCGAGGGTCATGTTGCAGGTAGTGCAGCAAGAAGGCACTCATGTGTGTTGCGCATCCAGGAGCACCAAGTCCCTGTTGTGTTGGTGGCGAGGTAACAATCATGCTTCCTTCCTCTGTCCTCTCCCCCCAACCTCGCACAACAGAAATGTGATCAAGGTCTCCCTCATTTGATGAGTCTTCCATCAGTTCGTCCTCCACTTCTTCCTGGGCTCCTGCACCTTCCTCACTAGTTTGGCTGCTACCATGCGCCCTGGTAAAACCATCTCCCCCACCCTCACATGCCTGCCGCCTTGGTGCTGCCGACCGTCTGGACCTTGCAGATGTTAGCCCTTCCGCATACAACTCCTCCTCCTCTACTTCCTCCACCTCCTCTTGTGCCACCACCTGACTCCGAATTCTGTTTAACATGTGCTCCAGCATGTAAATCACCAGAATAGTCATGCTGATAATGGCATCGTCAGCACTAAACATCTTCGTCGCCATTTCAAAACTGTGCAGAAGGGTGCATAGGTCCCTGATCTGAGACCACTCCTCCAGCGTGATTTGCCCCACCTCTGAATCTCGTTGGCCCAGGCTATACGTCAGAACGTATTGCACCAGGGCTTGTCGGTGCTGCCACAGTCGCTGCAACATGTGCAGAGTTGAATTCCACCGGGTAGGCACATCGCATTTTAGCCGGTGAAGTGGCAGGCCCAACGACTTCTGTAGAGATGTAAGTCGCTGAGCTGCGGGATGCGAACGGCGGAAGTGAGTACACAGCGACCGTGCCCTCTGCAGAAGGCCATCTAGTCTGGGATAGTGGGCTAAAAATTGCTGGACAACCAGGTTCAACACGTGAGCCATACAAGGCACGTGTGTGACATTGCCCCGGCGACGGGCCGCACCCAGGTTTGCAGCATTGTCGCACACGGCCTTCCCTGGTTTCAGGTCCAGTGGAGACAACCATTCATGAAATTGGTTCTCCAGAGCTGACCACAACTCCTCAGCTGTGTGACTCACATTTCCCAGACATTTCAATGTAAAAACCGCCTGATGACGTTGAGCCCTACTGCCAGCATAGTAAGGAGGTGTGCAGGATCCCTTCTGCGCAGTTAGAAAGCTTGTGGCATGACCAGACAGGCTTTGGGTGCAGGTGGAAGACCGAGAGGAGGTTGAGGAGGCAGAAGCAGTGGAGGAACTTTGACATAAAGAGGATTGACGCACAACTCGTGGGGACGGCAAGACTTGGACAGCAGCCCCTTGTCCTGCTGTCACCATAGTTACCCAGTGCCCAGTCAGCGACATGTAACGCCCCTGTCCATGCCTACTCGTCCAAGTGTCTGTGGTGAAATGCACCCTGTCACACACAGAGTTTCTCAAAGAAGCGGTGATGTTGTGTGCGACATGCTGGTGGAGCGCAGGCACACCTTTCTTTGAGAAGTAGTGCCGACTGGGCATCTGGTACTGGGGCACTGCGACGGACATAAGGTCTCGAAAATCCTCTGTGTCCACCAGGCGGAAAGGCAGCATTTCTGTAGCCAAGAGCTTGCAGATGGTGAAATTCAACCTCTTAGCTTTCTCATGGCTAGGAGGAAATGGTCTTTTACTTGTCCACATCTGAGGGACCGAGGGCTGGCTATTGTGCTTAGACGGGGTTGATAAGGGTGTCCCCGGCAAACTGCCGGTCTGTGAGGAAGATGCAGGCGGACATGTTAGGTTGCCTTGATCCAAAGGTGGTGCTATCGATGTCGGACAGCGCTCAACACCAGCTGGTGTTACCACCTCCAAAGAAAATGATGACCTGCCAATCACGCTGGCTGTTGCGGGTAAAGAGGTGGCAGGTCTGCGCCCCAAAACAGGTGTGACTGCTGTCCCCCCAGTCACAGAGGATGAAGAGGCCGCGGATGCACAAGATATGGCAGACGGTGATTGGCCCGGCCGGCTAGGCCGCATTGTAGCACACTGAGCTTCCCACTGCAACTTATGCTTCATGTCCATGTGCCGGTTCATGCATGAAGTACTCAAACTATGTATTTTTTGGCCTCTACTTAGTAGAGATGAGCGTTGTTCTACTCGAACTGTTCGCCAATCTCAAATTCGAGCTGTTTTGGGCGGTGTTCGAGCCGTTCGGCGAACACGAACAATTTGATAAAAATTCGGCTGTTCGAGGTTATGTTCGATAACTGTTCATGCACCAAAATCATAACTGGATTTTTTCTCAGTAATGATGAAAATTAATTTTAATACGCAGTTTGAGTGTACAGCGGGGTGGGGGGAGGGGCAGGGGATGGATTTCTGCAGGAACAATGAAGATCTCCATTTTTTTTTCTCTTTCCCGCATTTGCAGTGGGGAGGTGCAATCTGTCAGCCTATCAGCAGCGCACACACGGAGCGAAGTGCTTTTTTTCACACAAGCAAGGGCATGTGTCATTGGCAGTGTATGTCACATGTCCTTGCCCTATAAGACCAAGCCATTTTCCCCGTCGCCACCATTTTCTCACTGCTGCAGCTGCGTGTTAAACGGCACCGCTGTTGCTGTGTGCGCTATACCTTGTTAATTTCAAGCCAATTTTCGCACAAATATACAGATAGCTTGGGAGTAGGGAATAGTTGTGATTGCAGTCCTTTTAAGGACTAGGTTACAGCATTTCCTGCGACTTTTATCAGGGAGGTCTGTGCTCTTAAATAGATAGGTTGTGGGAGTAAAGACTAATTGTAATTGGAGTCCTTTTCAGGACTAGGTTACATCAGTTCCTATCAGTTTTTGCCAGGCAGGTCTGTGCCAGTGCTGTGCAAGTTTTTTTCACAGCATTTGGCTGAATCTAGCAAAGCTAATCATTTTTGGCCTATTGCAGAGTGTGTTAGTCAGTGGAGTAGCCTATCTGTGCTGCAAGATATACCACCTGTGTATAGAATACCAATTTTTTTACTGCACCTAGTGAAGTAAAATCTTTTGGGCATAGCATCATTCTATTAGTCCATCTATACTGACCTCCATCAGGTTGCAAATTAAAACTAATTTTTATCTGCATCTACAGTACCTATAAAATAATATTTGGGCTTCTAGCTGTGTGTGGGACTTGTTGTATTAGTCCATCTATACTGACCTCCATCAGGTTGCAAACTGAATATATTTTTTTCTGCATCTACCTCTGAAAAAATATTTCGGCTTCTAGCTGTGTGTGGGTCTTGTTCTATTAATCCATCTATACTGACCTCCATCAGGTTGCAAACTGAATATAATTTTTTTCTGCATCTAGCTCTGAAAAAATATTTGGCCTTCTAGCAGTGTGTCGGACTTTCTCTATTAGTCCATCTATACTGACCTCCATCAGGTTGCAAATTAAAAATAATTTGTATCTGCATCTACAGTACCTCTGAAAAAATATTTGGGCTTCTAGCTGTGTGTGGGACTTGTTGTATTAGTCCATCTATACTGACCTCCATCAGGTTGCAAATTAAAAATAATTTTTATCTGCATCTACAGTACCTCTGAAAAAATATTTGGGCTTCTAGCTGTGTGTGGGACTTGTTGTATTAGTCCATCTATACTGACCTCCATCAGGTTGCAAACTGAATATATTTTTTTCTGCATCTACGTCTGAAAAAATATTTGGGCTTCTAGCTGTGTGTGGGACTTGTTGTATTAGTCCATCTATACTGACCTCCATCAGGTTGCAAATTAAAAATAATTTGTATCTGCATCTACAGTACCTCTGAAAAAATATTTGGGCTTCTAGCTGTGTGTGGGACTTGTTGTATTAGTCCATCTATACTGACCTCCATCAGGTTGCAAATTAAAAATAATTTTTATCTGCATCTACAGTACCTCTGAAAAAATATTTGGGCTTCTAGCTGTGTGTGGGACTTGTTGTATTAGTCCATCTATACTGACCTCCATCAGGTTGCAAACTGAATATATTTTTTTCTGCATCTACCTCTGAAAAAATATTGGGCTTCTAGCTGTGTGTGGGTCTTGTTCTATTAATCCATCTATACTGACCTCCATCAGGTTGCAACCTGAATATAATTTTTTTCTGCATCTAGCTCTGAAAAAATATTTGGCCTTCTAGCAGTGTGTCGGACTTTCTCTATTAGTCCATCTATACTGACCTCCATCAGGTTGCAAATTAAAAATAATTTTTATCTGCATCTACAGTACCTCTGAAAAAATATTTGGGCTTCTAGCTGTGTGTGGGACTTGTTGTATTAGTCCATCTATACTGACCTCCATCAGGTTGCAAACTGAATATATTTTTTTCTGCATCTACCTCTGAAAAAATATTTGGGCTACTAGCTGTGTGTGGGACTTGTTGTATTAGTCCATCTATACTGACCTCCATCAGGTTGCAAATTAAAAATAATTTTTATCTGCATCTACAGTACCTCTGAAAAAATATTTGGGCTTCTAGCTGTGTGTGGGACTTGTTGTATTAGTCCATCTATACTGACCTCCATCAGGTTGCAAACTGAATATATTTTTTTCTGCATCTACCTCTGAAAAAATATTTGGGCTTCTAACTGTGTGTGGGACTTGTTGTATTAGTCCATCTATACTGACCTCCATCAGGTTGCAAATTAAAAATAATTTGTATCTGCATCTACAGTACCTCTGAAAAAATATTTGGGCTTCTAGCTGTGTGTGGGACTTGTTGTATTAGTCCATCTATACTGACCTCCATCAGGTTGCAAACTGAATATATTTTTTTCTGCATTTACCTCTGAAAAAATATTGGGCTTCTAGCTGTGTGTGGGTCTTGTTCTATTAATCCATCTATACTGACCTCCATCAGGTTGCAAACTGAATATAATTTTTTTCTGCATCTAGCTCTGAAAAAATATTTGGCCTTCTAGCAGTGTGTCGGACTTTCTCTATTAGTCCATCTATACTGACCTCCATCAGGTTGCAAATTAAAAATAATTTTTATCTGCATCTACAGTACCTCTGAAAAAATATTTGGGCTTCTAGCTGTGTGTGGGACTTGTTGTATTAGTACATCTATACTGACCTCCATCAGGTTGCAAATTAAAAATAATTTGTATCTGCATCTACAGTACCTCTGAAAAAATATTTGGGCTTCTAGCTGTGTGTGGGACTTGTTGTATTAGTCCATCTATACTGACCTCCATCAGATTGCAAACTGAATATATTTTTTTCTGCATCTACCTCTGAAAAAATATTTGGGCTTCTAGCTGTGTGTGGGACTTGTTGTATTAGTCCATCTATACTGACCTCCATCAGGTTGCAAATTAAAAATAATTTGTATCTGCATCTACAGTACCTCTGAAAAAATATTTGGGCTTCTAGCTGTGTGTGGGACTTGTATTAGTCCATCTATACTGACCTCCATCAGGTTGCAAACTGAATATATTTTTTTCTGCATCTACCTCTGAAAAAATATTTGGGCTTCTAGCTGTGTGTGGGACTTGTATTAGTCCATCTATACTGACCTCCATCAGGTTGCAAATTAAAAATAATTTGTATCTGCACCTACAGTACCTTTGAAAAAATATTTGGGCTTCTAGCTGTGTGTGGGACTTGTTGTATTAGTCCATCTATACTGACCTCCATCAGGTTGCAAATTAAAAATAATTTTTATCTGCATCTACAGTACCTCTGAAAAAATATTTGGGCTTCTAGCTGTGTGTGGGACTTGTTGTATTAGTCCATCTATACTGACCTCCATCAGGTTGCAAACTGAATATATTTTTTTCTGCATCTACCTCTGAAAAAATATTGGGCTTCTAGCTGTGTGTGGGTCTTGTTCTATTAATCCATCTATACTGACCTCCATCAGGTTGCAAACTGAATATAATTTTTTTCTGCATCTAGCTCTGAAAAAATATTTGGCCTTCTAGCAGTGTGTCGGACTTTCTCTATTAGTCCATCTATACTGACCTCCATCAGGTTGCAAATTAAAAATAAGATTTATCTGCAGCTACAGTACCTCTGAAAAAATATTTGGGCTTCTAGCTGTGTGTGGGACTTGTTGTATTAGTCCATCTATACTGACCTCCATCAGGTTGCAAACTGAATATATTTTTTTCTGCATCTACCTCTGAAAAAATATTTGGGCTTCTAGCTGTGTGTGGGACTTGTTGTATTAGTCCATCTATACTGACCTCCATCAGGTTGCAAATTAAAAATAATTTGTATCTGCATCTACAGTACCTCTGAAAAAATATTTGGGCTTCTAGCTGTGTGTGGGACTTGTTGTATTAGTCCATCTATACTGACCTCCATCAGGTTGCAAACTGAATATATTTTTTTCTGCATTTACCTCTGAAAAAATATTGGGCTTCTAGCTGTGTGTGGGTCTTGTTCTATTAATCCATCTATACTGACCTCCATCAGGTTGCAAACTGAATATAATTTTTTTCTGCATTTAGCTCTGAAAAAATATTTGGCCTTCTAGCAGTGTGTCGGACTTTCTCTATTAGTCCATCTATACTGACCTCCATCAGGTTGCAAATTAAAAATAATTTTTATCTGCATCTACAGTACCTCTGAAAAAATATTTGGGCTTCTAGCTGTGTGTGGGACTTGTTGTATTAGTACATCTATACTGACCTCCATCAGGTTGCAAATTAAAAATAATTTGTATCTGCATCTACAGTACCTCTGAAAAAATATTTGGGCTTCTAGCTGTGTGTGGGACTTGTTGTATTAGTCCATCTATACTGACCTCCATCAGGTTGCAAACTGAATATATTTTTTTCTGCATCTACCTCTGAAAAAATATTTGGGCTTCTAGCTGTGTGTGGGACTTGTTGTATTAGTCCATCTATACTGACCTCCATCAGGTTGCAAATTAAAAATAATTTGTATCTGCATCTACAGTACCTCTGAAAAAATATTTGGGCTTCTAGCTGTGTGTGGGACTTGTTGTATTAGTCGATCTATACTGACCTCCATCAGGTTGCAAACTGAATATATTTTTTTCTGCATCTACCTCTGAAAAAATATTTGGGCTTCTAGCTGTGTGTGGGACTTGTATTAGTCCATCTATACTGACCTCCATCAGGTTGCAAATTAAAAATAATTTGTATCTGCATCTACAGTACCTTTGAAAAAATATTTGGGCTTCTAGCTGTGTGTGGGACTTGTTGTATTAGTCCATCTATACTGACCTCCATCAGGTTGCAAATTAAAAATAATTTTTATCTGCATCTACAGTACCTCTGAAAAAATATTTGGGCTTCTAGCTGTGTGTGGGACTTGTTGTATTAGTCCATCTATACTGACCTCCATCAGGTTGCAAACTGAATATATTTTTTTCTGCATCTACCTCTGAAAAAATATTGGGCTTCTAGCTGTGTGTGGGTCTTGTTCTATTAATCCATCTATACTGACCTCCATCAGGTTGCAAACTGAATATAATTTTTTTCTGCATCTAGCTCTGAAAAAATATTTGGCCTTCTAGCAGTGTGTCGGACTTTCTCTATTAGTCCATCTATACTGACCTCCATCAGGTTGCAAATTAAAAATAAGATTTATCTGCAGCTACAGTACCTCTGAAAAAATATTTGGGCTTCTAGCTGTGTGTGGGACTTGTTGTATTAGTCCATCTATACTGACCTCCATCAGGTTGCAAACTGAATATATTTTTTTCTGCATCTACCTCTGAAAAAATATTTGGGCTACTAGCTGTGTGTGGGACTTGTTGTATTAGTCCATCTATACTGACCTCCATCAGGTTGCAAATTAAAAATAATTTTTATCTGCATCTACAGTACCTCTGAAAAAATATTTGGGCTTCTAGCTGTGTGTGGGACTTGTTGTATTAGTCCATCTATACTGACCTCCATCAGGTTGCAAACTGAATATATTTTTTTCTGCATCTACCTCTGAAAAAATATTTGGGCTTCTAGCTGTGTGTGGGACTTGTTGTATTAGTCCATCTATACTGACCTCCATCAGGTTGCAAATTAAAAATAATTTGTATCTGCATCTACAGTACCTCTGAAAAAATATTTGGGCTTCTAGCTGTGTGTGGGACTTGTTGTATTAGTCCATCTATACTGACCTCCATCAGGTTGCAAACTGAATATATTTTTTTCTGCATTTACCTCTGAAAAAATATTGGGCTTCTAGCTGTGTGTGGGTCTTGTTCTATTAATCCATCTATACTGACCTCCATCAGTTTGCAAACTGAATATAATTTTTTTCTGCATCTAGCTCTGAAAAAATATTTGGCCTTCTAGCAGTGTGTCGGACTTTCTCTATTAGTCCATCTATACTGACCTCCATCAGGTTGCAAATTAAAAATAATTTTTATCTGCATCTACAGTACCTCTGAAAAAATATTTGGGCTTCTAGCTGTGTGTGGGACTTGTTGTATTAGTACATCTATACTGACCTCCATCAGGTTGCAAATTAAAAATAATTTGTATCTGCATCTACAGTACCTCTGAAAAAATATTTGGGCTTCTAGCTGTGTGTGGGACTTGTTGTATTAGTCCATCTATACTGACCTCCATCAGGTTGCAAACTGAATATATTTTTTTCTGCATCTACCTCTGAAAAAATATTTGGGCTTCTAGCTGTGTGTGGGACTTGTTGTATTAGTCCATCTATACTGACCTCCATCAGGTTGCAAATTAAAAATAATTTGTAACTGCATCTGCAGTACCTCTGAAAAAATATTTGGGCTTCTAGCTGTGTGTGGGACTTGTTGTATTAGTCCATCTATACTGACCTCCATCAGGTTGCAAACTGAATATATTTTTTTCTGCATCTACCTCTGAAAAAATATTTGGGCTTCTAGCTGTGTGTGGGACTTGTATTAGTCCATCTATACTGACCTCCATCAGGTTGCAAATTAAAAATAATTTGTATCTGCATCTACAGTACCTTTGAAAAAATATTTGGGCTTCTAGCTGTGTGTGGGACTTGTTGTATTAGTCCATCTATACTGACCTCCATCAGGTTGCAAATTAAAAATAATTTTTATCTGCATCTACAGTACCTCTGAAAAAATATTTGGGCTTCTAGCTGTGTGTGGGACTTGTTGTATTAGTCCATCTATACTGACCTCCATCAGGTTGCAAACTGAATATATTTTTTTCTGCATCTACCTCTGAAAAAATATTGGGCTTCTAGCTGTGTGTGGGTCTTGTTCTATTAATACATCTATACTGACCTCCATCAGGTTGCAAACTGAATATAATTTTTTTCTGCATCTAGCTCTGAAAAAATATTTGGCCTTCTAGCAGTGTGTCGGACTTTCTCTATTAGTCCATCTATACTGACCTCCATCAGGTTGCAAATTAAAAATAAGATTTATCTGCAGCTACAGTACCTCTGAAAAAATATTTGGGCTTCTAGCTGTGTGTGGGACTTGTTGTATTAGTCCATCTATGCTGACCTCCATCAGGTTGCAAACTGAATATATTTTTTTCTGCATCTACCTCTGAAAAAATATTTGGGCTTCTAGCTGTGTGTGGGTCTTGTTCTATTAATCCATCTATACTTACCTCCATCAGGTTGCAAACTGAATATAATTTTTTTCTGCATCTAGCTCTGAAAAAATATTTGGCCTTCTAGCAGTGTGTCGGACTTTCTCTATTAGTCCATCTATACTGACCTCCATCAGGTTGCAAATTAAAAATAATTTGTATCTGCATCTACAGTACCTCTGAAAAAATATTTGGGCTTCTAGCTGTGTGTGGGACTTGTTGTATTAGTCCATCTATACTGACCTCCATCAGGTTGCAAATTAAAAATAATTTTTATCTGCATCTACAGTACCTCTGAAAAAATATTTGGGCTTCTAGCTGTGTGTGGGACTTGTTGTATTAGTCCATCTATACTGACCTCCATCAGGTTGCAAACTGAATATATTTTTTTCTGCATCTACCTCTGAAGAAATATTTGGGCTTCTAGCTGTGTGTGGGACTTGTTGTATTAGTCCATCTATACTGACCTCCATCAGGTTGCAAATTAAAAATAATTTGTAACTGCATCTACAGTACCTCTGAAAAAATATTTGGGCTTCTAGCTGTGTGTGGGACTTGTTGTATTAGTCCATCTATACTGACCTCCATCAGGTTGCAAATTAAAAATAATTTTTATCTGCATCTACAGTACCTCTGAAAAAATATTTGGGCTTCTAGCTGTGTGTGGGACTTGTTGTATTAGTCCATCTATACTGACCTCCATCAGGTTGCAAACTGAATATATTTTTTTCTGCATCTACCTCTGATAAAATATTGGGCTTCTAGCTGTGTGTGGGTCTTGTTCTATTAATCCAGCTATACTGACCTCCATCAGGTTGCAAACTGAATATAATTTTTTTCTGCATCTAGCTCTGAAAAAATATTTGGCCTTCTAGCAGTGTGTCGGACTTTCTCTATTAGTCCATCTATACTGACCTCCATCAGGTTGCAAATTAAAAATAATTTGTATCTGCATCTACAGTACCTCTGAAAAAATATTTGGGCTTCTAGCTGTGTGTGGGACTTGTTGTATTAGTCCATCTATACTGACCTCCATCAGGTTGCAAATTAAAAATAATTTATATCTGCATCTACAGTACCTCTGAAAAAATATTTGGGCTTCTAGCTGTGTGTGGGACTTGTTGTATTAGTCCATCTATACAGACCTCCATCAGGTTGCAAACTGAATATAATTTTTTTCTGCATCTACCTCTGAAAAAATATTTGGCCTTGTAGCAGTGTGTCGGACTTTCTCTATTAGTCCATCTATACTGACCTCCATCAGGTTGCAAACTGAATATATTTTTTTCTGCATCTAACACAGCCAATAGTTTTGGCCTAATACCACAGTTTGGCCACTCAGCTCTGCTCGGTTACCATCCATTGTTTTTTTGTGCAAACAACTCCAGAGTTGTGAATTAGTTAACCACCAAAATGAGTGGAAAAAGGCCTGCTGCTGGTGGAAAGGGGAATAGGCGTGTTTGGAAGGGGAAAAAAGGTTGTGTCCGTGGGGTAGGTGTTAAAGCAACAGTAACATCTGCAGAAGAAAGACCATCTTCCAGCCAAACTAAAATGTCTACTTCTTTTAGCGGACAATGTGATAAGATCCCTTTCTTACGGCCACGCCAATCGCTACAAATTCCAGATGAGGCACAAAAACATCAGGTGCTTCAACGGATATCAAGTGCTCCTTTAAGTGGGCTCTCCTCCACATCAACTTCAACATCACAAATACTCCAGTCCTCAAAGGTGTCACCCAAATCGCACTTGCTTCCTCACAGCTCCCAAATCTCCAGCTGCCCGTCTGAGTATGAGGTAGAACAGATGGTTGAGTCTGCAGAGCTGTTTACTCATACTATAGCCTGGGAATCAGAGGTCGACTCCAGCGCTTCTGTGAATCCAGACGAGGAAATGATCTGCACTGATGCCCAGAATCTTTATGAGTCGGATCCAGGACCAGACGCAGAAGGTTCTGACCATAATGTAGACCCTCATTCCCAAACTGTAACTCCTGTTGGTGGAGACAATGAGGAAGACGATGATAAGACTCAAATACCTGATTGGAGCGACAACTTTAGTTTTTTGTTAGGGCAGGAACAGGTTGGCTCTGAGGACGACGGGTGTGATAACACACAGGGTGATGATGATGAGGTTGGAGATTCCACTTACTGTCAACCCACAGTCAGCCAAGAGATGAGGTCAGCAGAGGAGGTGGAGGAAGATGCTAGTGACGACGAGGTCAGGTTGCGCCTTCCTGGACAGAGACGTAGTACTGGAAGCACGTCAACAACTGCATCCTCAAACACAACTCTGCCTCTCACCACAAGTCGTGGTGGCTCTTCAGGTCGCATGGGTGCTAAGCCTTGCATAGCCTGGGCATTTTTTCAGATCGATAAAGATGACCCAACTCGTGTTATCTGTAACATTTGTCAGCAAAAGCTAAGTAGAGGCCAAAAAATACAGAGTTTGAGTACTTCATGCATGAACCGGCACATGGACATGAAGCATAAGTTGCAGTGGGAAGCTCAGTGTGCTACAATGCGGCCTAGCCGGCCGGGCCAACCACCGTCTGCCATATCTTGTGCATCCGCGGCCTCTTCATCCTCTGTGACTGGGGGGACAGCAGTCACACCTGTTTTGGGGCGCAGACCTGCCACCTCTTTACCCGCAACAGCCAGCGTGATTGGCAGGTCATCATTTTCTTTGGAGGTGGTAACACCAGCTGGTGTTGAGCGCTGTCCGACATCGATAGCACCACCTTTGGATCAAGGCAACCTAACATGTCCGCCTGCATCTTCCTCACAGACCGGCAGTTTGCCGGGGACACCCTTATCAACCCCGTCTAAGCACAATAGCCAGCCCTCGGTCCCTCAGATGTGGACAAGTAAAAGACCATTTCCTCCTAGACATGAGAAAGCTAAGAGGTTGAATTTCACCATCTGCAAGCTCTTGGCTACAGAAATGCTGCCTTTCCGCCTGGTGGACACAGAGGATTTTCGAGACCTTATGTCCGTCGCAGTGCCCCAGTACCAGATGCCCAGTCGGCACTACTTCTCAAAGAAAGGTGTGCCTGCGCTCCACCAGCATGTCGCACACAACATCACCGCTTCTTTGAGAAACTCTGTGTGTGACAGGGTGCATTTCACCACAGACACTTGGACGAGTAGGCATGGACAGGGGCGTTACATGTCGCTGACTGGGCACTGGGTAACTATGGTGACAGCAGGACAAGGGGCTGCTGTCCAAGTCTTGCCGTCCCCACGAGTTGTGCGTCACTCCTCTTTATGTCAAAGTTCCTCCACTGCTTCTGCCTCCTCAACCTCCTCTCGGTCTTCCACCTGCACCCAAAGCCTGTCTGGTCATGCCACAAGCTTTCTAACTGCGCAGAAGGGATCCTGCACACCTCCTTACTATGCTGGCAGTAGGGCTCAATGTCATCAGGCGGTTTTTACATTGAAATGTCTGGGAAATGTGAGTCACACAGCTGAGGAGTTGTGGTCAGCTCTGGAGAACCAATTTCATGAATGGTTGTCTCCACTGGACCTGAAACCAGGGAAGGCCGTGTGCGACAATGCTGCAAACCTGGGTGTGGCCCTTCGCCGGGGCAATGTCACACACGTGCCTTGTATGGCTCACGTGTTGAACCTGGTTGTCCAGCAATTTTTAGCCCACTATCCCAGACTAGATGGCCTTCTGCAGAGGGCACGGTCGCTGTGTGCTCACTTCCGCCGTTCGCATCCCGCAGCTCAGTGACTTACATCTCTACAGAAGTCGTTGGGCCTGCCACTTCACCGGCTAAAATGCGATGTGCCTACCCGGTGGAATTCAACTCTGCACATGTTGCAGCGACTGTGGCAGCACCGACAAGCCCTGGTGCAATACGTTCTGACGTATAGCCTGGGCCAACGAGATTCAGAGGTGGGGCAAATCACGCTGGAGGAGTGGTCTCAGATCAGGGACCTATGCACCCTTCTGCACAGTTTTGAAATGGCGACGAAGATGTTTAGTGCTGACGATGCCATTATCAGCATGACTATTCCGGTGATTTACATGCTGGAGCACATGTTAAACAGAATTCGGAGTCAGGTGGTGGCACAAGAGGAGGTGGAGGAAGTAGAGGAGGAGGAGTTGTATGCGGAAGGGCTAACATCTGCAAGGTCCAGACGGTCGGCAGCACCAAGGCGGCAGGCATGTGAGGGTGGGGGAGATGGTTTTACCAGGGCGCATGGTAGCAGCCAAACTAGTGAAGAAGGTGCAGGAGCCCAGGAAGAAGTGGAGGACGAACTGATGGAAGACTCATCAGATGAGGGAGACCTTGATCACATTTCTGTTGTGCGAGGTGGGGGGAGAGGACAGAGGAAGGAAGCATGATTGTTACCTCGCCACCAACACAACAGGGACTTGGTGCTCCTGGATGCGCAACACACATGAGTGCCTTCTTGCTGCACTACCTGCAACATGACCCTCGAATTGTGAGAATTAGAAATAATCCTGACTACTGGGTTGCCACACTGTTAGATCCCCGGTACAAAAGTAAATTTGCAGAAATTATTCCTGCCATAGAAAGGGATGCACGCATCCAGGAGTATCAGCAGAGACTGTTGCAGAATCTTACATGTGCTTTTCCACAAAATACCAGTGGTGCACGTAGTGAATCTCACAGTTCCAACTTGCCAACCGTGGGACCGTCAAGTGTTCAGCACTCAAACCGTAACAGAACCACAGTATCTGGTGGTAACATCAATTTTGCGGAATCATTTCACCACTTTTTTAGCCCATCCTTTGCAAGGCCACATGAGACAAGAAGTCTGACACATAGTCAACGCCTAGAGACGATGGTACAGGAGTATCTCCAAGTAAACATTGAAGCCACGACTGTGTCACTGGACCCTTGCTCTTTTTGGGCTTCCAATCTGGATAAATGGCCGGAGCTAGCCACTTACGCCTTGGAGATCTTGTCATGCCCCGCAGCCAGCGTTCTGTCTGAACGTGTGTTCAGCGCTGCTGGTGGTGTGCTGACAGATAAGCGCACGCGGCTCTCCACTGATAATGTAGACAGACTCACGTTCATAAAGATGAACAAATCATGGATCCGAAATGACTTTTCTACCCCTGTGTCATCCTGGGGAGAGTAAAAGCTTGATGATTGGTTAAAATCACCCTACCAACCGTTTTAAGCTTTCAAATTACTAATCATGTTTATCTGTATCTTGACTGGAAAATAATTTGGGCTTTGTAGCAGTGTGCAGCACTGATCCTATTAGGCCATCTATAATAAGCTCCACCAGATTTAAAATTAAAAATAATTTTTAGCTGCATCTAGCCCGGAAAATAATTTTGGGGCTCCGAGATGCGCAAGACACATAAGTGCATTCTTGCTGCACTACCTGCAGCATGACCCTCATATTGTCAGAATTCGAAGTAATCATGACTACTGGGTTGCCACACTCTTAGATCCCCCAAACTTTTCGATCAACCTTTTCATTTTAATAAAGACCAAAAAAATGGTCATTTTTGAAATTATAAGCATTAGCAGGTTGTTAGAAACTGAAATCAAACAGTTTTCAACTCAAAACTTTATTCTAGGTGATGTTACATTTTCACATAGGACCCCTTGTTCGAAAGGAGCTTCTGAACTCTCTCGTCCATTGAATTTGTCAGGTTTTGGATGGTTTCTGCTTCAATTGTTTTGCATGAGGACAGAATACCCTCCCAGAGCTGTTGCTTAGATGTGAACTGCCTCCCGCCATCATAGACACTCCTTTTAATGATGCTCCAAAGGTTCTGAATGGGGTAGAGGTCAGGGGAGCATGGGGGTCACACCATAAGTTTGTCCCCTTTTATGCCCATATCAGCCAGAGATGCAGATGTTTTATGTGCAGCATGAGATGGTGCATTATCATGCAGAAAAATGATCTTGCTGTGAAATACACGGTTCTTCTTCTTGAACCATGGCAGGAAGTGCTGTTTGAGAAAATCCACATACATTATGGAGTTCATCTTTAGCGCCTTCAGGGATCCTAAAGGGGCCGACAATCTCTCTCCCCATGATTCCAGCCCAAAACATTACTCCACCTCCTCCTTGTTGGCGCTGTAGCCGTGTTTGCGTGGGGTGTCCATCAACCAGCCATCCTCCACTCCATCCATCTGGACCATCGAGCGCTGCACGGCACTCATCCGTGAACAAAACAGTTTTGAAATCAGTCTTCATGTAATGTTTGGCCCACTGGAGCCGTTTCTGCTTGTGTGAAGTGGATAGAGGAGGTCGACAGGATGGCGTATGCACAGCTGCAAACCTCTGAAGGACCCTGCATCTTGTTGTTCGGGGGACGTTGGAGGCACAAGCAGCTTCAAAAACTTGTCTGCTGCTATGACAAGGCTTTTTTGCCGCTGCTCTTTCAACCTGACGTAATTGCCTGTAGGAAAGAGTCCTCAATTTGCCCTTATCAGCACGCACACGTGTGTACTGTGAATCAGCTACATACTTCTTGATTGCCAAGACACTTCATCCTGATCATCGCACAATGTTGATTGTAGTCATGCCTTGACCTAAACACTCCACAATTTGTTGCTTCTCAGCAGCCGACACATCCTTTTTCTTTCCCATTTTGCCAGAAAATGTAGGCTGCTGAATAATGTGAGAGAGCCTTCTTAAGTAGTCTTGCCTTTCATTGGACACACCTGCCAAACTAATTAGCACTGGTGTCTGCAATTGCTTACAGTGATATAAAGAGCCCTGACACACATCACCATCAATGAGTTTAACTGACAAACAAACAAATTCTTCCCTTATCACTCCTAAACACTTTTTGCATAATAATTTGGAACACAGTGTACATGTGCTTTTCCACAAAACACCAGTGGTTCACGTAGTGAATCTTACAGTTCTAACTTGCCAACCGTGGTCTGTATGGAGTTGTTCAATAAAGGGCCCAAAATTAAGATAACATAGATGGGAGAAGTCTCTATGAATAGGAATTCCTAAGTATTTGATACCCTGTGAGGGCCAGGCAAAGGGAAAGTTGGACTGGATGGAATCCTATATGGATTTGGGGAGGGAGACATCGAGGGCCTCAGACTTCGCTGCATTGATTTTAAAATTTGACCATGTAACAAAGTGATCTATTTCAGCCATAACAGCATGGATGGATATATGTGATTGAGTGATATATACTAGGACATCATCAGCAAATAGAGAGCACTTGTACTCGGTGCCTCCCACCGCAATCCACCTAATATTGGGGTTATGGCGAATTGATGAGAGCAGGTGCTCCGTCACTAGGATGTATAAGAGAGGGGACAGAGAACATCCCTGCCTTGTCCCATTGGTGATTGTGAAAGGTGATGAAAATGTTCTGACGCGCCCCCTGGGCCTTGGGACACCCGGAGCCGGACCCTTTTTGGTGGATGCTGGTGGTTGTAGTCTCCGTGGCGGCAACCCGGTTCCGTGGCTCAGGGCGGTCAAACCAGTGGCGGAACTATTTATGTGGTTTTGATGTTTAAATGTCCGACTACGCCACCCGTGGATTGCGGTCAGAGTGAACCGCCGCTCCAGGGCAGACCGCTGAGGCTGGTGTTGTGGGTGCAGCAGAGCGTAGCATAACTCCCCACGGGAGGAGTATAGCCTCAGGGCAGTGTATGCGGAGGATGGGGGTGATGGTGCAGGGCAGCAGCAGTAATGACACGGAGTCAGTGATGCAGTCCAGGGCCTTTACTCACAGTTCTTATTATCCAGACCACGTCTGCAGGTAACGGCTGCCCACGTCGTACTGTGCTCACCAGGTGAGGGGCTCAGACAACTCCCAGATAACTTTGGAGCGCTTCACAGGACCCCCTTTGTGTGTCCTTTGTCTGGCCTTTCTTACCAACACTTCTGTCCGGCTGCCTCGGGCCTCCTCTTGGTAAACTTGGCGCCAGTTTCCCTGACCCTATGTGGTGCCTTCCTAGCGGGTGTAGCGAGGGGCTGCGCCACATAAAATGTCACAGCCTCCGGTTTCTAGCTGAGGGTCGTTTCCTGCCTCCACTAGTTTCGGGGACCGGTCTCCCCCTTTGGCCTGACCCCTCCACGCAGGTGGATTCTGGCATGCGGTGGCGACTCGCCCGTCCGCACCCCTGAGATCCCTTCGTTCCTCGTTCCTGGAGCCTTCTCCGCTCCTCTTCCTTCCTTCTCCCTCTTCCAGGCCTGGGCCTCTGTTACTAGGCCCGCCTCCGGAGCAGAGCTCATGCAGAGCCCCTGCTCCCTGCCACTTCTGCTCAGACTTCTCTGCACTGAACTAAGATGGTGCCCACCTTTTATACTCCCTTCTCAATGCACCCAGGAACTGCTTCCTCCCTGCTCCTGCACTACAGGGTTCCCCTTCCTCAGTGTTCCCTCCCCCCACTCCAGCCAGGGACAGGGACTGTCGTGCCCATCTCAGGGGCATATTGGTCGCCCTGCCCCACGGCAATGTGGTGTAATGCATGCAGGTGTCGGGTCCTGATCCACACTACATTCTTACCTGAGAGTGAGATATCACACCTCTGGGTGAGGTGCAATACCTCTGTAGCAACCGAGCCCTCAGGGTGCTACAGTTCCATTTATCTTCAGCCTAGGTGACGTATTGCGATACAGGGCCGTGATTTTGGCTATAAAAGGGTCCCCTAGACCCCTACCCCAAGCTTTTTAAGAGAATCATATATGGCGTGCCAGGAGACTCTATGGAATGCTTTCTCAGCATCCAACGAGAGTATCTAATTACAAATTTTTAACTGCATCTAGCCCAGGAAATACTTTGTGCCTAGTAGCAGGGTCTGCTAGTCAGCGGATTATCCCGGCTGTTAAGCAAGCTACACCACCTGTAGTTTGGACACTTCATTTTTTCAAAGGAAATGCTTCGGGACCACGGGATACTCAGTGAAGAGCATCAGGAGGCACCCCAAGGCATAGGGGCTGGGACTGGCAGTAGGATGCCTTGCGGTGGACAGCCGAGCTCGATCCTTATAAAAGCTTTTTAACTGCAGCAGCTTTAGTGGACGCTACTGGAGCTGGAATTACGCGGCTGCTGGCATGAGACTTGCCCTCCAATAGATCCTTGTAAATGGATTTAAAGTGTATTCATTCAAATTAGAGAGACAATTTAAATTAAAAAGCTTAGAGCTGCCTCCACCACAGGGGGGCTCGCTCGACCCACCAGCGGACAGGCACCAGTATTGGGAGAGGGGGGCTGGCCGTCAGGGTCCACCGCGGCTCTGGCACAAACCCGGTGACACGGAGGTGGCACGGGCAGGAACGGACTGGCCGTGTCGGCTTCTCACTTTTTGGATTTTAGAAGGGCATGACATGCCTATATCTGTGTCTCCCCCTCCTTTTACTCCTCCACCTCTTTTATTTTCGCATGACTATATGTACTTGTCACTTTTCCATGTGTTAGTTATGTCTTCTGAGCAGTTTGTCAGCTTCTGGACACCTTTGAAGGTGTTTTCTATGTGTTTCTATGTGTTTTTGTTTGCCTGCCATTGGTTTTAACGGTGTCGAAGGTGTTCGACGAACAGTTCGACGAACAGTTCGGCGAACATACGGGTGTTCGACGAACCGAACCGAACTCGAACACTACGGGGGTGGCTCAACACTACTACTTAGCTTTTGCTGACAAATGTTACAGATAACACGAGTTGGGTCATCTTTATCGATCGGAAAAAATGCCCAGGCTATGCAAGGCTTAGCACCCATGCGACCTGAAGAGCCACCACGACTTGTGGTGAGAGGCAGAGTTGTGTTTGAGGATGCAGTTGTTGACGTGCTTCCAGTACTACGTCTCTGTCCAGGAAGGCGCAACCTGACCTCGTCGTCACTAGCATCTTCCTCCACCTCCTCTGCTGACCTCATCTCTTGGCTGACTGTGGGTTGACAGTAAGTGGGATCTCCAACCTCATCATCATCACCCTGTGCGTTATCACACCCGTCGTCCTGAGAGCCAACCTGTTCCTGCCCTGACAAAAAACTAAAGTTGTCGCTCCAATCAGGTATTTGAGTCTTATCATCGTCTTCCTCATTGTCTCCACCAACAGGAGTTACAGTTTGGGAATGAGGGTCTACATTATGGTCAGAACCTTCTGCGTCTGGTCCTGGATCCGACTCATAAAGATTCTGGGCATCAGTGCAGATCATTTCCTCGTCTGGATTCACCAAAGCGCTGGAGTCGACCTCTGATTCCCAGGCTATAGTATGAGTAAACAGCTCTGCAGACTCAACCATCTGTTCTACCTCATACTCAGACGGGCAGCTGGAGATTTGGGAGCTGTGAGGAAGCAAGTGCGATTTGGGTGACACCTTTGAGGACTGGAGTATTTGTGATGTTGAAGTTGATGTGGAGGAGAGCCCACTTAAAGGAGCACTTGATATCCGTTGAAGCACCTGCTGTTTTTGTGCCTCATCTGGAATTTGTAGCGATTGGCGTGGCCGTAAGAAAGGGATCTTATCACATTGTCCGCTAAAAGAAGTAGACATTTTAGTTTGGCTGGAAGATGGTCTTTCTTCTGCAGATGTTACTGTTGCTTTAACACATACCTTACGGACACAACCTTTTTTCCCCTTCCCAACACGCCTATTCCCCTTTCCACCAGCAGCAGGCCTTTTTCCACTCATTTTGGTGGTTAACTAATTCACAACTCTGGAGTTGTTTGCACAAAAAAACAATGGATGGGAACCGAGCAGAGCTGAGTGGCCAAACTGTGGTATTAGGCCAAAACTATTGGCTGGGTTAGATGCAGAAAAAAATTATATTCAATTTGCAACCTGATGGAGGTCTGTATAGATGGATTAATAGAACAAGTCCCACACACAGCTAGAAGCCCAATATTTTTTCAGAGCTAGATGCAGAAAAAAATATATTCAGTTTGCAACCTGATGGAGGTCTGTATAGATGGATTAATAGAACAAGTCCCACACACAGCTAGAAGCCCAATATTTTTTCAGAGGTAGATGCAGAAAAAAATATATTCAGTTTGCAACCTGATGGAGGTCAGTATAGATGGATTAATACAACAAGTCCCACACACAGCTAGAAGCCCAATATTTTTTCAGAGGTAGATGCAGAAAAAAATATATTCAGTTTGCAACCTGATGGAGGTCTGTATAGATGGATTAATAGAACAAGTCCCACACACAGCTAGAAGCCCAATATTTTTTCAGAGGTAGATGCAGAAAAAAATATATTCAGTTTGCAACCTGATGGAGGTCTGTATAGATGGATTAATAGAACAAGTCCCACACACAGCTAGAAGCCCAATATTTTTTCAGAGGTAGATGCAGAAAAAAATATATTCAGATTGCAACCTGATGGAGGTCTGTATAGATGGATTAATAGAACAAGTCCCACACACAGCTAGAAGCCCAATATTTTTTCAGAGGTAGATGCAGAAAAAAATATATTCAGTTTGCAACCTGATGGAGGTCTGTATAGATGGATTAATAGAACAAGTCCCACACACAGCTAGAAGCCCAATATTTTTTCAGAGGTAGATGCAGAAAAAAATATATTCAGTTTGCAACCTGATGGAGGTCTGTATAGATGGATTAATAGAACAAGTCCCACACACAGCTAGAAGCCCAATATTTTTTCAGAGGTTGATGCAGAAAAAAATATATTTAGTTTGCAACCTGATGGAGGTCTGTATAGATGGATTAATAGAACAAGTCCCACACACAGCTAGAAGCCCAATATTTTTTCAGAGGTAGATGCAGAAAAAATATATTCAGTTTGCAACCTGATGGAGGTCAGTATAGATGGACTAATACAAGTCCCACACACAGCTAGAAGCCCAATATTTTTTCAGAGGTAGATGCAGAAAAAAATATATTCAGTTTGCAACCTGATGGAGGTCTGTATAGATGGATTAATAGAACAAGTCCCAAACACAGCTAGAAGCCCAATATTTTTTCAGAGCTAGATGCAGGAAAAAATATATTCAGTTTGCAACCTGATGGAGGTCTGTATAGATGGATTAATAGAACAAGTCCCACACACAGCTAGAAGCCCAATATTTTTTCAGAGGTAGATGCAGAAAAAAATATATTCAGTTTGCAACCTGATGGAGGTCAGTATAGATGGACTAATACAACAAGTCCCACACACAGCTAGAAGCCCAATATTTTTTCAGAGGTAGATGCAGAAAAAAATATATTCAGTTTGCAACCTGATGGAGGTCAGTATAGATGGACTAATACAACAAGTCCCACACACAGCTAGAAGCCCAATATTTTTTCAGAGGTAGATGCAGAAAAAAATATATTCAGTTTGCAACCTGATGGAGGTCTGTATAGATGGATTAATAGAACAAGTCCCACACACAGCTAGAAGCCCAATATTTTTTCAGAGGTAAATGCAGAAAAAAATATATTCAGTTTGCAACCTGATGGAGGTCAGTATAGATGGACTAATAGAACAAGTCCCACACACAGCTAGAAGCCCAATATTTTTTCAGAGGTAGATGCAGAAAAAAATATATTCAGTTTGCAACCTGATGGAGGTCTGTATAGATGGATTAATAGAACAAGTCCCACACACAGCTAGAAGCCCAATATTTTTTCAGAGGTAGATGCAGAAAAAAATATATTCAGTTTGCAACCTGATGGAGGTCTGTATAGATGGATTAATAGAACAAGTCCCACACACAGCTAGAAGCCCAATATTTTTTCAGAGGTAGATGCAGAAAAAAATATATTCAGTTTGCAACCTGATGGAGGTCTGTATAGATGGATTAATAGAACAAGTCCCACACACAGCTAGAAGCCCAATATTTTTTCAGAGGTAGATGCAGAAAAAAATATATTCAGTTTGCAACCTGATGGAGGTCTGTATAGATGGATTAATAGAACAAGTCCCACACACAGCTAGAAGCCCAATATTTTTTCAGAGGTAGATGCAGAAAAAAATATATTCAGTTTGCAACCTGATGGAGGTCTGTATAGATGGATTAATAGAACAAGTCCCACACACAGCTAGAAGCCCAATATTTTTTCAGAGGTAGATGCAGAAAAAAATATATTCAGTTTGCAACCTGATGGAGGTCAGTATAGATGGACTAATACAACAAGTCCCACACACAGCTAGAAGCCCAATATTTTTTCAGAGGTAGATGCAGAAAAAAATATATTCAGTTTGCAACCTGATGGAGGTCTGTATAGATGGATTAATAGAACAAGTCCCAAACACAGCTAGAAGCCCAATATTTTTTCAGAGCTAGATGCAGGAAAAAATATATTCAGTTTGCAACCTGATGGAGGTCAGTATAGATGGACTAATACAACAAGTTTCACACACAGCTAGAAGCCCAATATTTTTTCAGAGGTAGATGCAGAAAAAAATATATTCAGTTTGCAACCTGATGGAGGTCTGTATAGATGGATTAATAGAACAAGTCCCACACACAGCTAGAAGCCCAATATTTTTTCAGAGGTAGATGCAGAAAAAAATATATTCAGTTTGCAACCTGATGGAGGTCTGCATAGATGGATTAATAGAACAAGTCCCACACACAGCTAGAAGCCCAATATTTTTTCAGAGGTAGATGCAGAAAAAAATATATTCAGTTTGCAACCTGATGGAGGTCTGTATAGATGGATTAATAGAACAAGTCCCACACACAGCTAGAAGCCCAATATTTTTTCAGAGGTAGATGCAGAAAAAAATATATTCAGTTTGCAACCTGATGGAGGTCAGTATAGATGGACTAATACAACAAGTCCCACACACAACTAGAAGCCCAATATTTTTTCAGAGGTAGATGCAGAAAAAAATATATTCAGTTTGCAACCTGATGGAGGTCAGTATAGATGGACTAATACAACAGGTCCCACACACAGCTAGACGCACAATATTTTTTCAGAGGTAGATGCAGAAAAAAATATATTCAGTTTGCAACCTGATGGAGGTCTGTATAGATGGATTAATAGAACAAGTCCCACACACTGCTAGAAGCCCAATATTTTTTCAGAGGTAGATACAGAAAAAATTATATTCAGTTTGCAACCTGATGGAGGTCTGTATAGATGGATTAATAGAACAAGTCCCACACACAGCTAGAAGCCCAATATTTTTTCAGAGGTAGATGCAGAAAAAAATATATTCAGTTTGCAACCTGATGGAGGTCTGTATAGATGGATTAATAGAACAAGTCCCACACACAGCTAGAAGCCCAATATTTTTTCAGAGCTAGATGCAGAAAAAAATTATATTCAATTTGCAACCTGATGGAGGTCAGTATAGATGGACTAATAGAATGATGCTATGCCCAAAAGATTTTACTTCACTAGGTGCAGTAAAAAAATTGGTATTCTATACACAGGTGGTATATCTTGCAACACAGATAGGCTACTCCACTGACTAACACACTCTGCAATAGGCCAAAAAGGATTAGCTTTGCTAGATTCAGCCAAATGCTGTGAAAAAAACTTGCACAGCACTGGCACAGACCTGCCTGGCAAAAACTGATAGGAACTGATGTAACCTAGTCCTGAAAAGGACTCCAATTACAATTAGTCTTTACTCCCACAATCTATCTATTTAAGAGCACAGACCTGCCTGATAAAAGTCGTAGGAAATGCTGTAACCTAGTCCTTAAAAGGACTGCAATCACAACTATTCCCTACTCCCAAGCTATCTGTAGATTTGTGCGAAAATTGGCTTGAAATTAACAAGGTATAGCGCACACAGCAACAGCGGTGCCGTCTAACACGCAGCTGCAGCAGTGAGAAAATGGTGGCGACGGGGAAAATGGCTTGGTCTTATAGGGCAAGGACATGTGACATACACTGCCAGTGACACATGCCCTTGCTTGTGTGAAAAAAATCACTTCGCTCCGTGTGTGCGCTGCTGATAGGCTGACAGATTGCACCTCCCCACTGCAAATGCGGCAAAGAGAAAAAAAAATGGAGATCTTCATTGTTCCTGCAGAGATCCATCCCCTGCCCCTCCCCCCACCCCGCTGTACACTCAAACTGCGTATTAACATTAATTTTCATCATTACTGAGAAAAAATCCAGTTATGATTTTGGTGCACGAACAGTTATCGAACATAACCTCGAACAGCCGAATTTTTCTCAAATTGTTCGTGTTCGCCGAACGGCTCGAACACCGCCCAAAACAGCTCGAATTTGAGATTGGCGAACAGTTCGAGTAGAACAACGCTCATCTCTAGTTATCTTACACGCACAACAGTGGAAGAAGCAGTGGTGACACCCACTGACACTGGTCGTGGACCCTGGGGTTTGCCCCACAAAGTCAGGTGCTTTGCAGACATGTGCCTGATCATGCTGGTGGTGGTCAGGCTGGTAGTTTTGTCACCCCTGCTGATGCTGGCCTGGCCGGTGGTACAAATGGCCTTTTTGGGGTTATCAGCAGAGTCTTTAAAAAAATTCCAGACTCTGAAAGACCTACCGGTTGTACTGGCAACATCCATCGTGTTGGTGTTACGGGGAATGGTTGCCCGCCTTCTGTCTGCAGCCACCACACTGCTTCTTCCTTCCTGTTGGGGTACTCTGCCTCCCTCCCCCTGTGTGCTGCTGACTGCGCTCTGCGTGTCCTCCTGCCATGCTAGGTCAGTTACTAGATTATCCACCACCTCCTCCTCTTCCACTTCCACACCACGGTCCTCCTCCTCACTTCGTGGCAAATGTGTCTTGTCATCGTCCACCTCTTGTGACAAATTGCCAGCATCACCTTCCTGTGGCCGTGGCTGTTCAAATATTTGGCCATCGCAAGATGGGATCTCCTCTTCCACCACTTCAAGCAAAGCAGGCGAGAGGTCCAAATATGGAAATGGACCAGTGAACAGCTCTTCAGAGAGTCCAACTGTGGGATCAGTTGCTGTCTGACGACAATCGGCATGGTGGGAGGAAGGAGCATCAGGGTGAGGAGGAGTATGCCGTCGAGACTCACGGCTCCTAAGACTTGACCGTGTGGAAGACAGACCGGAGGTGGTGGTGCCCAGGTGACTGGAACTATTATCTGCTATCCAATTAATAAACTGTTCACATTGATCAGTTGGCAATAGTGGTGTTGTTGTGTGCTTCCCTAGTAATTCGGTCAAGAACTGGAAGCGAGAAGATGTGGCTGTTGGTTGTGGCACATTTTCACCTTGGCCACGGCCCTGTCCTCTGCACGCACCATCACCAGAACATCCAGTTCCACGTCCCTTGCCACACGCCTTGCCCATTGTAAATGAAGTAAAATAGCTTACACTCGCACTATCAATGGCAAAAGGGTAATAAAAAGGAGATTAGAACCGTGGAAAAGGAAAACCACAGTTCTAGTTCTCTGGCCTACACCAGAATATTTTAAACAGATATATTTGTGACTGAACAGTCAGCGAGACACTCAAACTGTTTTTTTTTATATAGAAAAGGCAAAAAGGTGGATTACACCCAGATTTGAACCTTGGAAGAGGGAAACCACAGTTCTATTTCTCTGGCCTACACCAGAATCTTTTAAACAGATATATTTGTGTCTGAACAGTCAGCGAGACATTCAAACTGTTTTTTTAATGTAAAAAAGGCAAAAAGGTGGATAACACCCAGATTTGAACCGTGGAAGAGGAAAACCACAGTTCTATTTCACAGGCCTACACCAGAATCTTTTAAACAGATATATTTGTGTCTGAACAGTCAGCGAGACACTCAAACTGTTTTTTTTTATGTAAAAAAGGCAAAAAGGAGGATTACACCCAAATTTGAACCGTGGAAGAGGAAAACCCCAGTTCTAGTTCTCTGGCCCACACCAGAATCTTTTAAACAGATATATTTGTGTCTGAACAGTCAGCGAGACACTCAAACTGTTTTTTTTATGTAAAAAAGGCAAAAAGGTGGATTACACCCAGATCTGAACCGTGGAAGTGGAAAACCACAGTTCTAGTTCTCTGGCCCACACCAGAATCTTTTAAACAGATATATTTGTGTCTGATATATAATATAATATAATATATAATATTATATATATAATAATATATTTGTGACTTCCGTGTCCTCACCAAGATGATGACTGACCATGCTCTCCTCCTCCCCCCTGTCCTCAGGCCACCCACGCTGAACCGACGGTATGACAGTTGTACAGGAACTACCGTCTACAGCGCATTATACCAGCTCCTGTTCTTCCTCCTCCTCCTCCTCTCCCTCATTGTTCCCCAATGCACTTTGGGTTGAGATGAAGCTGGGCTGTGTGTAATCGCCCGCTACGGCTTCTTGATCCATCTTATCATACTCTTGCTGCAATGCCTCCTCTTTAATTCTCTGCAGAGAGCGTTGCAAAAGATACACAAGTTGGATGCTGATGCCAATGATGGTGTCATCGCCACTCACCATCTTGGTGGACTCCTCAAAGTTTGTCAGAATGGTACATATATCAGACATCCAGGTCCACTCCTGAGGTCTTACATGTGGAGTCTGACCTGAATATCGACGGCCTTGTTGCAGCTGGTACTCCACAACTGCTCTCGTCTGCTCACAAATTCTTTGCAACATGTGGAGGGTAGAGTTCCAATGTGTGCGGACATCACACACCAGTCGGTGTGCCGGAAGCTGCAAACGCTGCTGCAACATAGCAAGGGCGGCGGAAGCTGTAGCCGACTTCCGAAAACGAGCTGACAGGCGACGTACTTTGACGAGCAGATCTGGCAACTTGGGGTACGATTTAAGAAACCGCTAGACCACGAGGTTAAGCACATGAGCCAGGCATGATACGTGTGTGATCTCGCCTCGCCTCAGAGCTGCCACCAGGTTACGGCCATTGTCACACACGACCGTGCCTGGATGTAGGTTCAGCGGTCTCAGCCACAGATCTGCCTGCTCTTTCACAGCTGTCCACAACTCACAAACAGTGTGTGGTTTATTACCTAAGCTTATGAGTTTCAGCACAGCCTGTTGCCGCTTGGCTGAGGCAGTACTGCAGTGCTTCCAGCTTGTAACTGATGTGGTGATATCTGAGATGAAGGCTGAACATGAGGAGGAGGAGGAGGATGATGTGCAGGAGCTGTACACTGTTGGGGCAACTCTGACTCACTTAGGGCCCACAATCCTTGGTGTGGGGAGGATGTGTTCCATCCCAAGGTCTGACTGGGTCCCGGTTTCCACTATGTTTACCCAGTTTGTCGTCAGGGAGATGTACCGTCCCTGGCCACAAGCTCTTGTCCACATGTCCGTATCAGGTGGACTCTCCCAGTAACAGCGTTGTTGAGGGCACGGCAGATGTTTTGGGACACGTGCTTGTGTAGTGCGGGGATGGCACACCGGGCAAAATAGTGTCGGCTGGGGACCGAGTACCGAGGGACGGCCACCGCCATAAGGTTGAGTATGGATTCCGTCTCCACCAGCCTAAAAGGCAACATTTCCAACGCAAGCAGTCGTGAAATGTGCGAATTTAGGACTGTGGCCTGTGGGGCGTTGGCTGCGAATTTGCGCTTTCGTTCAAAGGTCTGGGATATGGACAATTGAACGCTGCATTGGGACGTGGACGTTGATGCTGTTTCTTGAGAAACTGCCATAACAAGTGAAGATTGAGAGAAGGGGGCATCTTTGCATGCAGTATGGACAGGAGATTGCCTTGTATGCACAACAGGGGGTTATCTTACATGCACAACAGTGGAAGAAGCAGTGGTGACACCCACTGACACTGGTCGTGGACCCTGGGGTTTGCCCCACAAAGTCAGGTGCTTTGCAGACATGTGCCTGATCATGCTGATGGTGGTCAGGCTGGTAGTTTTGTCACCCCTGCTGATGCTGGCCTGGCCGGTGGTACAAATGGCCTTTTTGGGGTTATCAGCAGAGTCTTTAAAAAAATTCCAGACTCTGAAAGACCTACCGGTTGTACTGGCAACATCCATCGTGTTGGTGTTACGGGGAATGGTTGCCCGCCTTCTGTCTGTAGCCACCACACTGCTTCTTCCTGCCTGTTGGGGTACTCTGCCTCCCTCCCCCTGTGTGCTGCTGACCACGCTCTGCGTGTCCTCCTGCCACGCTAGGTCAGTTACTAGATTATCCACCACCTCCTCCTCTTCCACTTCCACACCACGGTCCTCCTCCTCACTTCGTGGCAAATGTGTCTTGTCATCGTCCACCTCTTGTGACAAATTGCCAGCATCACCTTCTTGTGGCCGTGGCTGTTCAAATATTTGGCCATCGCTAGATGGGATCTCCTCTTCCACCACTTCAAGCAAAGCAGGCGAGAGGTCCAAATATGGAAATGGACCAGTGAACAGCTCTTCAGAGTGTCCAACTGTGGGATCAGTTGCTGTCTGACGACACTCGGCATGGTGGGAGGAAGGAGCATCAGGGTGAGGAGGAGTATGCCGTCGAGACTCACGGCTCCTAAGACTTGACCGTGTGGAAGACAGACCGGAGGTGGTGGTGCCCAGGTGACTGGAACTATTATCTGCTATCCAATTAATAACCTGTTCACATTGATCAGTTGGCAATAGTGGTGTTGTTGTGTGCTTCCCTAGTAATTCAGTCAAGAACTGGAAGCGAGAAGATGTGGCTGTTGGTTGTGGCACATTTTCACCTTGGCCACGGCCCTGTCCTCTGCACGCACCATCACCAGAACATCCAGTTCCACGTCCCTTGCCACACGCCTTGCCCATTGTAAATGAAGTAAAATAGCTTACACTCGCACTATCAATGGCAAAAGGGTAATAAAAAGGAGATTAGAACCGTGGAAAAGGAAAACCACAGTTCTAGTTCTCTGGCCTACACCAGAATATTTTAAACAGATATATTTGTGACTGAACAGTCAGCGAGACACTCAAACTGTTTTTTTTTATATAGAAAAGGCAAAAAGGTGGATTACACCCAGATTTGAACCTTGGAAGAGGGAAACCACAGTTCTAGTTCTCTGGCCTACACCAGAATCTTTTAAACAGATATATTTGTGTCTGAACAGTCAGCGAGACACTCAAACTGTTTTTTTAATAGAAAAAAGGCAAAAAGGTGGATAACACCCAGATTTGAACCGTGGAAGAGGAAAACCACAGTTCTATTTCACAGGCCTACACCAGAATCTTTTAAACAGATATATTTGTGTCTGAACAGTCAGCGAGACACTCAAACTGTTTTTTTTTATGTAAAAAAGGCAAAAAGGAGGATTACACCCAGATTTGAACCGTGGAAGAGGAAAACCACAGTTCTAGTTCTCTGGCCCACACCAGAATCTTTTAAACAGATATATTTGTGTCTGAACAGTCAGCGAGACACTCGAACTGTTCTTTTTATGGAAAAAAGGCAAAAAGGTGGATAACACCCAGATTTGAACCGTGGAAGAGGAAAACCACAGTCCTAATTTCCTGGCGTATACCACACTTTTTTAAATAGATATATTTGTGTCTGAACAGTTAGCGAGACTCTCAAACTCTTTTTTTTTAAGGAATAAAGGCAAAAAAGTGGATAATACAGAGATTTGAACCATGGTTCTAGTTATCTGGCCAAAACCAGACTCTTTTAAACAGATATATTTGTGTCTGAACACTCACAGACACACTCAATTTTTTTTTTCGGGGGGGGAGGAATACCAAAAGGTTAATAAGACGGGTATTTGTACAGTCTGACTGAGGGGAAAAAAAAAAAAAAGAGGATTTAGATGAAAAAAAAAGGATTTTTCCTGGCCCCTGAGACCCTGGGGCTAAGTCTAGCAATTTGAGCAGCAGCAGCACACAGGACTGTAATGCAGTGTTTGTTGGTATAACCACTGCGTCTCCTACACAGCCTGCCTGCCTGCCTGCCTGATGTCTGGGATGGATATTAGTCCCCCAGAAGGACTGTTTGTTTGATTTTGCAGGCTTTAGAGACCCCACACTACCTATTTCACAGTATAAATCTCTCCCTAGCTCAGCAGCACTCTCCCTACACTGTCTGATCCGGAGCGACTGTGTCCAAGATGGCGGTGCCCGGTTTTAAATACTCAAGATGACGCTGTGCGGCCAGCCAATCACTGTAATGCCCACAACCAACATGGCTGCGGCATTACAGTGACTGGCTGGCAATCCTTGCATGTTCATTGGCTCTGTAAAGAGCGTCAAACATGCAGGGCGGAGACTCTGATTTTGGCACAGGTCATTGTTCTGGAATGAGGTGAGCTGTGAACATCCACTAATGTGAATTGTAGATTCTGTCTTATGTACTGTTTCTAGATGTGTTACCTGTCATTGTAATCATGTCTGTGATGATTATGACTGCTGAAAAGACATCTTTACAGAGCAGTAAGTGTGAGTCTAGGCTTAATGTATAGCATGAACATTTAAAAAAATGTCTTTTGTTTTTAACCCCTTTCCAACCTGGTCAGTAATAGTACGTACCAAGTCAGAAAGGCCGCTTCAGTGGTGGCTCCAGCACTGAGCCCGCACTGAACAGGGCACATGTCAGCTGATTCTTACAGTTAAATGCTGCTGTCAATCTCTGACAGCGGCATTTAACTAGCGCTTCCGGGAAGCGCGTCCTAAGCCCCGCCCATTGGTGACCCCGTCACGTGATCGCGGGTCACCAATGCGTGTGCATGACAACCCAGGGTCTGCAGCAGAAGCCTGTGGTTGTCATGTCTCAATTGCTATGAGTGCCACCTAGTGGTCAGCGCTCATAGCAAGTGAGCATTTCTGCTGCATACAAGCGATCTGCTCATCACCTGTATGCAGTAGAAGCAATCAGACAACTGCTGCTTCTAGTCTCCTATGGAGACTATTGAAGCATGCAGTAAGTATAAAAACAAGTATTTTTAAAAATATTAAACAATAAAAAAATATAAAAGCTTAAATCACCCCCCTTTCACCCCATTCAAAATAAAATAATTAACAAAAAAACACATACACATATTTGGTATCACCGCGTTCAGAATCGCCCGATCTGTCAATATAAAAGAAGAATTAATCCGATCGGTAAACCGCGTAACAAGAAAAAAATTCTAAATGCCAGATTTACGTTTTTTTGGTCGCTGCAACATTTCAATAAAATGCAATAACGGGCGATAAAAACATCGGATCTACCCCAAAATGGTATCAATGAAAACATCAGCTTGGCGTGCAAAAAATAAGCCCTCACCCGCCCACAGATCCAGAAAAATGGAGATGCTACGGGTTTTGGAAAATGACGTCTTTTTTTTTTTTTTAGCAAACTTTGGATTTTATTTTCACCACTTAAATAAAAAATAACCTATACATGTTTGGTGTCTACGAACTCGTAATGACCTGGAGAATAATGATGGCAGGTCAGTTTTAGCATTCAGTGAACGTGGTAAAAAAAGGACCCAAAAACCAACTGTGGAATTGCATTTTTTTTGCAATTTCACCGCACTTGGAATTTTTTTCCTGTTTTCCAGCACATGATATGGTAAAACCAGTGATGGCGTAAAAAAGTACAACTCGTGCCGCAAAAAATAAGCCCTCACATGGCCATAATGAACAAAAATTTAAAAAGTTCTGGCTCTGGGAAGAAGGTGAGCAAAAAATGAAAACACAAAAACAGAAAGACCCAAGGTCGTTAAGGGGTTAATATTGATATAGTGATATGGAAAATTAAACAAAATCATTTATCTTTTTTTAAATATATTGAACATAAAAACCTGATTTAATCAGTAAGTAATTTCCTGATGAAACATTCCCTTTAAGGCCCCCACATAGATGAAATTAAAGATGTCTGACTTTTTTTACATCAAGGCTGAACTAGCCTCTTAAACAGTTAAATTTCACATACATACATAGTAACAGCGTAATCTGCTTTTTAAGATGAAATAAAAACTGAAGTCCTAAGAAGGAGGAGTAATGGGTGAGAGAAACATCATTCAAAGAACAATTTATTAGTGCACCTGGAGGTAAGGATTACTGATGGACCTTGAGGTAAGGAGGATATGCGGAGGACCTGTAAGGATGCATGGTGAACCTGGAGGTAAGGAAGTGTTGTTTATACGGAAGTTAGGATGTCTGATGGACTTAGTGGTAAGAATATCTGATGGACGTGGAGGTAATGATGTGTAGTGGACCTGGAGGTAAGGATGCTTAGTGGACCTGGAGGTGAAGAAGCGTGGTTGACCTGATGGTAAGAATGCATTGTGGACCTGGACCTAAGTATGCATAGAGCACCTGGAGGTAAGGATGTGTGCTGGACCTGGAGATTAGGATGTCTGATGGACACGGGGGTAAAAATGTGTGGTGATTTGGAGGTTAGGAAGCCAGATGGATCTGGAGATAAAGATATCTGATGGATTTGGAGGTAAGAATATGTGGTAGATCTTGAGGTTAGGATGGATGATGGACCTGGAGGTAAGGATATGTAGTAAACAAACAGACAATCCTATAGTTGACTTTGAAGATAAGTTGCCAACAGAGCTGTCTGGCAGCAGGTTTTGTACCTCACCTCTTAGGAAAAATATGAACTCTTAGCTGAACTCATGGGAAAGTCTGGAGAGTTGTCTACTGAACTCTCATTATCTAATGTTTACGTGCAGTATTTCTTGGAGTGTTTGATGAGAAAAATCACATCTGAGAGGGTATAATTTCTTGTACAGTTTTTAGGCAAAAAAGCAGAAGTGTTATGACAAGCATAGAATTAAGGATGGTGTCTAGAGATGAGCGTTGTTCTACTCGAACTGTTCGCCAATCTCAAATTCGAGCTGTTTTGGGCGGTGTTCGAGCCGTTCGGCGAACACGAACAATTTGAGAAAAATTCGGCTGTTCGAGGTTATGTTCGATAACTGTTCGTGCACCAAAATCATAACTGGATTTTTTCTCAGTAATGATGAAAATTAATGTTAATACGCAGTTTGAGTGTACAGCGGGGTGGGGGGAGGGGCAGGGGATGGATCTCTGCAGGAACAATGAAGATCTCCATTTTTTTTCTCTTTCCCGCATTTGCAGTGGGGAGGTGCAATCTGTCAGCCTATCAGCAGCGCACACACGGAGCGAAGTGCTTTTTTTCACACAAGCAAGGGCATGTGTCATTGGCAGTGTATGTCACATGTCCTTGCCCTATAAGACCAAGCCATTTTCCCCGTCGCCACCATTTTCTCACTGCTGCAGCTGCGTGTTAGACGGCACCGCTGTTGCTGTGTGCGCTATACCTTGTTAATTTCAAGCCAATTTTCGCACAAATATACAGATAGCTTGGGAGTAGGGAATAGTTGTGATTGCAGTCCTTTTAAGGACTAGGTTACAGCATTTCCTACGACTTTTATCAGGGAGGTCTGTGCTCTTAAATAGATAGGTTGTGGGAGTAAAGACTAATTGTAATTGGAGTCCTTTTCAGGACTAGGTTACATCAGTTCCTATCAGTTTTTGCCAGGCAGGTCTGTGCCAGTGCTGTGCAAGTTTTTTTCACAGCATTTGGCTGAATCTAGCAAAGCTAATCCTTTTTGGCCTATTGCAGAGTGTGTTAGTCAGTGGAGTAGCCTATCTGTGTTGCAAGATATAACACCTGTGTATAGAATACCAATTTTTTTACTGCACCTAGTGAAGTAAAATCTTTTGGGCATAGCATCATTCTATTAGTCCATCTATACTGACCTCCATCAGGTTGCAAACTGAATATAATTTTTTTCTGCATCTAGCCCTGAAAAAATATTTGGGCTTCTAGCAGTGTGTGGGACTTGGTCTATTAGTCCATCTATACTGACCTCCATCAGGTTGCAAATTAAAAATAATTTTTTTCTTCATTTAGCTCTGAAAAAATATTTGGGCTTCTAGCAGTGTGTGGGACTTGTTCTATTAGTCCTTCTATACTGACCTCCAGCAGGTTGCAAATTGAATATAATTTTTTTCTGCATCTAGCTCTGAAAAAATAGTTGGGCTTCTAGCGGTGTGTGGGACTTGGTCTATTAGTCCATCTATACTGACCTCCATCAGGTTGCAAATTAAAAATAATTTTTTACTGCATCTAGCTCTGAAAAAATATTTGGGCTTCTAGCAGTGTGTGGGACTTGGTCTATTAGTCCATCTATACTGACCTCCATCAGGTTGCAAATTAAAAATAATTTTTTTCTGCATCTAGCTCTGAAAAAATATTTGGGCTTCTAGCAGTGTGTGGGACTTGGTCTATTAGTCCATCTATACTGACCTCCATCAGGTTGCAAATTAAAAATAATTTTTTTCTTCATTTAGCTCTGAAAAAATATTTGGGCTTCTAGCAGTGTGTGGGACTTGTTCTATTAGTCCTTCTATACTGACCTCCAGCAGGTTGCAAATTGAATATAATTTTTTTCTGCATCTAGCTCTGAAAAAATAGTTGGGCTTCTAGCGGTGTGTGGGACTTGGTCTATTAGTCCATCTATACTAACCTCCATCAGGTTGCAAATTAAAAATAATTTTTTTCTGCATCTAGCTCTGAAAAAATATTTGGGCTTCTAGCAGTGTGTGGGACTTGGTCTATTAGTCCATCTATACTGACCTCCATCAGGTTGCAAATTAAAAATAATTTTTTTCTGCATCTAGCTCTGAAAAAATATTTGGGCTTCTAGCGGTGTGTGGGACTTGGTCTATTAGTCCATCTATACTGACCTCCATCAGGTTGCAAATTAAAAATAATTTTTTTCTGCATCTAGCTCTGAAAAAATATTTGGGCTTCTAGCAGTGTGTGGGACTTGGTCTATTAGTCCATCTATACTGACCTCCATCAGGTTGCAAATTAAAAATAATTTTTTTCTTCATTTAGCTCTGAAAAAATATTTGGGCTTCTAGCAGTGTGTGGGACTTGTTCTATTAGTCCTTCTATACTGACCTCCAGCAGGTTGCAAATTGAATATAATTTTTTTCTGCATCTAGCTCTGAAAAAATAGTTGGGCTTCTAGCGGTGTGTGGGACTTGGTCTATTCGTCCATCTATACTGACCTCCATCAGGTTGCAAATTAAAAATAATTTTTTTCTGCATCTAGCTCTGAAAAAATATTTGGGCTTCTAGCAGTGTGTGGGACTTGGTCTATTAGTCCATCTATACTGACCTCCATCAGGTTGCAAATTAAAAATAATTTTTATCTGCATCTACAGTACCTCTGAAAAAATATTTGGGCTTCTAGCAGTGTGTGGGACTATTTGTATTAGTCCATCTATACTGACCTCCATCAGGTTGCAAATTCAAAATAATTTTTTTCTGCATCTAACCCAGCCAATAGTTTTGGCCTAATACCACAGTTTGGCCACTCAGCTCTGCTCGGTTACCATCCATTGTTTTTTTGTGCAAACAACTCCAGAGTTGTGAATTAGTTAACCACCAAAATGAGTGGAAAAAGGCCTGCTGCTGGTGGAAAGGGGAATAGGCGTGTTGGGAAGGGGAAAAAAGGTTGTGTCCGTGGGGTAGGTGTTAAAGCAACAGTAACATCTGCAGAAGAAAGACCATCTTCCAGCCAAACTAAAATGTCTACTTCTTTTAGCGGACAATGTGATAAGATCCCTTTCTTACGGCCACGCCAATCGCTACAAATTCCAGATGAGGCACAAAAACAGCAGGTGCTTCAACGGATATCAAGTGCTCCTTTAAGTGGGCTCTCCTCCACATCAACTTCAACATCACAAATACTCCAGTCCTCAAAGGTGTCACCCAAATCGCACTTGCTTCCTCACAGCTCCCAAATCTCCAGCTGCCCATCTGAGTATGAGGTAGAACAGATGGTTGAGTCTGCAGAGCTGTTTACTCATACTATAGCCTGGGAATCAGAGGTCGACTCCAGCGCTTCTGTGAATCCAGACGAGGAAATGATCTGCACTGATGCCCAGAATCTTTATGAGTTGGATCCAGGACCAGACGCAGAAGGTTCTGACCATAATGTAGACCCTCATTCCCAAACTGTAACTCCTGTTGGTGGAGACAATGAGGAAGACGATGATAAGACTCAAATACCTGATTGGAGCGACAACTTTAGTTTTTTGTCAGGGCAGGAACAGGTTGGCTCTGAGGACGACGGGTGTGATAACGCACAGGGTGATGATGATGAGGTCGGAGATCCCACTTACTGTCAACCCACAGTCAGCCAAGAGATGAGGTCAGCAGAGGAGGTGGAGGAAGATGCTAGTGACGACGAGGTCAGGTTGCGCCTTCCTGGACAGAGACGTAGTACTGGAAGCACGTCAACAACTGCATCCTCAAACACAACTCTGCCTCTCACCACAAGTCGTGGTGGCTCTTCAGGTCGCATGGGTGCTAAGCCTTGCATAGCCTGGGCATTTTTTCAGATCGATAAAGATGACCCAACTCGTGTTATCTGTAACATTTGTCAGCAAAAGCTAAGTAGAGGCCAAAAAATACATAGTTTGAGTACTTCATGCATGAACCGGCACATGGACATGAAGCATAAGTTGCAGTGGGAAGCTCAGTGTGCTACAATGCGGCCTAGCCGGCCGGGCCAATCACCGTCTGCCATATCTTGTGCATCCGCGGCCTCTTCATCCTCTGTGACTGGGGGGACAGCAGTCACACCTGTTTTGGGGCGCAGACCTGCCACCTCTTTACCCGCAACAGCCAGCGTGATTGGCAGGTCATCATTTTCTTTGGAGGTGGTAACACCAGCTGGTGTTGAGCGCTGTCCGACATCGATAGCACCACCTTTGGATCAAGGCAACCTAACATGTCCGCCTGCATCTTCCTCACAGACCGGCAGTTTGCCGGGGACACCCTTATCAACCCCGTCTAAGCACAATAGCCAGCCCTCGGTCCCTCAGATGTGGACAAGTAAAAGACCATTTCCTCCTAGCCATGAGAAAGCTAAGAGGTTGAATTTCACCATCTGCAAGCTCTTGGCTACAGAAATGCTGCCTTTCCGCCTGGTGGACACAGAGGATTTTCGAGACCTTATGTCCGTCGCAGTGCCCCAGTACCAGATGCCCAGTCGGCACTACTTCTCAAAGAAAGGTGTGCCTGCGCTCCACCAGCATGTCGCACACAACATCACCGCTTCTTTGAGAAACTCTGTGTGTGACAGGGTGCATTTCACCACAGACACTTGGACGAGTAGGCATGGACAGGGGCGTTACATGTCGCTGACTGGGCACTGGGTAACTATGGTGACAGCAGGACAAGGGTCTGCTGTCCAAGTCTTGCCGTCCCCACGAGTTGTGCGTCAATCCTCTTTATGTCAAAGTTCCTCCACTGCTTCTGCCTCCTCAACCTCCTCTCGGTCTTCCACCTGCACCCAAAGCCTGTCTGGTCATGCCACAAGCTTTCTAACTGCGCAGAAGGGATCCTGCACACCTCCTTACTATGCTGGCAGTAGGGCTCAACGTCATCAGGCGGTTTTTACATTGAAATGTCTGGGAAATGTGAGTCACACAGCTGAGGAGTTGTGGTCAGCTCTGGAGAACCAATTTCATGAATGGTTGTCTCCACTGGACCTGAAACCAGGGAAGGCCGTGTGCGACAATGCTGCAAACCTGGGTGCGGCCCTTCGCCGGGGCAATGTCACACACGTGCCTTGTATGGCTCACGTGTTGAACCTGGTTGTCCAGCAATTTTTAGCCCACTATCCCAGACTAGATGGCCTTCTGCAGAGGGCACGGTCGCTGTGTGCTCACTTCCGCCGTTCGCATCCCGCAGCTCAGCGACTTACATCTCTACAGAAGTCGTTGGGCCTGCCACTTCACTGGCTAAAATGCGATGTGCCTACCCGGTGGAATTCAACTCTGCACATGTTGCAGCGACTGTGGCAGCACCGACAAGCCCTGGTGCAATACGTTCTGACGTATAGCCTGGGCCAACGAGATTCAGAGGTGGGGCAAATCACGCTGGAGGAGTGGTCTCAGATCAGGGACCTATGCACCCTTCTGCACAGTTTTGAAATGGCGACGAAGATGTTTAGTGCTGACGATGCCATTATCAGCATGACTATTCCGGTGATTTACATGCTGGAGCACATGTTAAACAGAATTCGGAGTCAGGTGGTGGCACAAGAGGAGGTGGAGGAAGTAGAGGAGGAGGAGTTGTATGCGGAAGGGCTAACATCTGCAAGGTCCAGACGGTCGGCAGCACCAAGGCGGCAGGCATGTGAGGGTGGGGGAGATGGTTTTACCAGGGTGCATGGTAGCAGCCAAACTAGTGAGGAAGGTGCAGGAGCCCAGGAAGAAGTGGAGGACGAACTGATGGAAGACTCATCAGATGAGGGAGACCTTGATCACATTTCTGTTGTGTGAGGTTGGGGGGAGAGGACAGAGGAAGGAAGCATGATTGTTACCTCGCCACCAACACAACAGGGACTTGGTGCTCCTGGATGCGCAACACACATGAGTGCCTTCTTGCTGCACTACCTGCAACATGACCCTCGAATTGTGAGAATTAGAAATAATCCTGACTACTGGGTTGCCACACTGTTAGATCCCCGGTACAAAAGTAAATTTGCAGAAATTATTCCTGCCATAGAAAGGGATGCACGCATGCAGGAGTATCAGCAGAGACTGTTGCAGAATCTTACATGTGCTTTTCCACAAAATACCAGTGGTGCACGTAGTGAATCTCACAGTTCCAACTTGCCAACCGTGGGACCGTCAAGTGTTCAGCACTCAAACCGTAACAGAACCACAGTATCTGCTGGTAACATCAATTTTGCGGAATCATTTCACCACTTTTTTAGCCCATCCTTTGCAAGGCCACAGGAGACAAGAAGTCTGACACATAGTCAACGCCTAGAGACGATGGTACAGGAGTATCTCCAAGTAAACATTGAAGCCACGACTGTGTCACTGGACCCTTGCTCTTTTTGGGCTTCCAATCTGGATAAATGGCCGGAGCTAGCCACTTACGCCTTGGAGATCTTGTCATGCCCCGCAGCCAGCGTTCTGTCTGAACGTGCGTTCAGCGCTGCTGGTGGTGTGCTGACAGATAAGCGCACGCGGCTCTCCACTGATAATGTAGACAGACTCACGTTCATAAAGATGAACAAATCATGGATCCGAAACGACTTTTCTACCCCTGTGTCATCCTGGGGAGAGTAAAAGCTTGATGATTGGTTAAAATCACCCTACCAACCGTTTTAAGCTTTCAAATTACTAATCATGTTTATCTGTATCTTGACTGGAAAATAATTTGGGCTTTGTAGCAGTGTGCAGCACTGATCCTATTAGGCCATCTATACTAAAGCTTCACCAGATTTAAAATTAAAAATAATTTTTAGCTGCATCTAGCCCGGAAAATAATTTTGGGGCTCCGAGATGCGCAAAGCACATAAGTGCCTTCTTGCTGCACTACCTGCAGCATGACCCTCATATTGTCAGAATTCGAAGTAATCATGACTACTGGGTTGCCACACTCTTAGATCCCCCAAACTTTTCGATCAACTTTTTCATTTTAATAAAGACCAAAAAAATGGTCATTTTTGAAATTATAAGCATTAGCAGGTTGTTAGAAACTGAAATCAAACAGTTTTCAACTCAAAACTTTATTCTCGGTGATGTTACATTTTCACATAGGACCCCTTGTTCGAAAGGAGCTTCTGAACTCTCTCGTCCATTGAATTTGTCAGGTTTTTTATGGTTTCTGCTTCAATTGTTTTGCATGAGGACAGAATACCCTCCCAGAGCTGTTGCTTAGATGTGAACTGCCTCCCGCCATCATAGACACTCCTTTTAATGATGCTCCAAAGGTTCTGAATGGGGTAGAGGTCAGGGGAGCATGGGGGTCACACCATAAGTTTGTCCCCTTTTATGCCCATATCAGCCAGAGATGCAGATGTTTTATGTGCAGCATGAGATGGTGCATTATCATGCAGAAAAATGATCTTGCTGTGAAATACACGGTTCTTCTTCTTGAACCATGGCAGGAAGTGCTGTTTGAGAAAATCCACATACATTATGGAGTTCATCTTTAGCGCCTTCAGGGATCCTAAAGGGGCCGACAATCTCTCTCCCCATGATTCCAGCCCAAAACATTACTCCACCTCCTCCTTGTTGGCGCTGTAGCCGTGTTTGCGTGGGGTGTCCATCAACCAGCCATCCTCCACTCCATCCATCTGGACCATCGAGCGCTGCACGGCACTCATCCGTGAACAAAACAGTTTTGAAATCAGTCTTCATGTAATGTTTGGCCCACTGGAGCCGTTTCTGCTTGTGTGAAGTGGATAGAGGAGGTCGACAGGATGGCGCATGCACAGCTGCAAACCTCTGAAGGACCCTGCATCTTGTTGTTCGGGGGACGTTGGAGGCACAAGCAGCTTCAAAAACTTGTCTGCTGCTATGACAAGGCTTTTTTGCCGCTGCTCTTTCAACCTGACGTAATTGCCTGTAGGAAAGAGTCCTCAATTTGCCCTTATCAGCACGCACACGTGTGTACTGTGAATCAGCTACATACTTCTTGATTGCCAAGACACTTCATCCTGATCATCGCACAATATTGATTGTAGTCATGCCTTGACCTAAACACTCCACAATTTGTTGCTTCTCAGCAGCCGACACATCCTTTTTCTTTCCCATTTTGGCAGAAAATGTAGGCTGCTTAATAATGTGAGAGAGCCTTCTTAAGTAGTCTTGCCTTTCATTGGACACACCTGCCAAACTAATTAGCACAGGTGTCTGCAATTGCTTACAGTGATATAAAGAGCCCTGACACACATCACCATCAATGAGTTTAACTGACAAACAAACAAATTCTTCCCTTATCACTCCTAAACACTTTTTGTATAATAATTTGGAACGCAGTGTACATGTGCTTTTCCACAAAACACCAGTGGTTCACGTAGTGAATCTTACAGTTCTAACTTGCCAACCGTGGTCTGTATGGAGTTGTTCAATAAAGGGCCCAAAATTAAGATAACATAGATGGGAGAGGTCTCTATGAATAGGAATTCCTAAGTATTTGATACCCTGTGAGGGCCAGGCAAAGGGAAAGTTGGACTGGATGGAATCCTATATGGATTTGGGGAGGGAGACATCGAGGGCCTCAGACTTCGCTGCATTGATTTTAAAATTTTACCATGTAACAAAGTGATCTATTTCAGCCATAACAGCATGGATGGATATATGTGATTGAGTGATATATACTAGGACATCATCAGCAAATAGAGAGCACTAGTACTCGGTGCCTCCCACCTCAATCCACCTAATATTGGGGTTATGGCGAATTGATGAGAGCAGGTGCTCCGTCACTAGGATGTATAAGAGAGGGGACAGAGGACATCACTGCCTTGTCCCATTGGTGATTGTGAAAGGTGATGAAAATGTTCTGACGCACCCCCTGGGCCTTGGGACACCCGGAGCCGGACCCTTTTTGGTGGATGCTGGTGGTTGTAGTCTTCGTGGCGGCGACCCAGTTCCGTGGCTCAGGGCGGTCAAACCAGTGGCGGAACTATTTATGTGGTTTTCATGTTTAAATGTCCGACTACGCCACCCGTGGATTGCGGTCAGAGTGAACCGCCGCTACAGGGCAGACCACTGAGGCTGATGTTGTGGGTGCAGCAGAGCGTAGCATAACTCCATACGGGAGGAGTATAGCCTCAGGGCAGTGTATGCGGAGGATGGGGGTGATGGTGCAGGGCAGCAGCAGTAACGACACGGAGTCAGTGATGCAGTTCAGGGCCTTTACTCACAGTTCTTATTATCCAGACCACGTCTGCAGGTAACGGCTGCCCACGTCGTACTGTGCTCACCAGGTGAGGGGCTCAGACAACTCCCAGATAACTTTGGAGCACTTCACAGGACCCCCTTTGTGTGTCCTTTGTCTGGCCTTTCTTACCAACCCTTCTGTCCGGCTGCCTCGGGCCTCCTCTTGGTAAACTTGGCGCCAGTTTCCCTGACCCTATGTGGTGCCTTCCTAGCGGGTGTAGCGAGGGGCTGCGCCACATAAAATGTCAGAGCCTCCGGTTTCTAGCTGAGGGTCGTTTCCTGCCTCCACTAGTTCGGGGACCGGTCTCCCCCTTTGGCCTGACCCCTCCACGCAGGTGGATTCGGGCGTGCGGTGGCGACTCACCCGTCCGCACACCTGGGATCCCTTCATTCCTAGTTCCTGGAGCCTTCTCCGCTCCTCTTCCTTCCTTCTCCCTCTTCCAGGCCTGGGCCTCTGTTACTAGGCCCGCCTCCGGAGCAGAGCTCATGCAGAGCCCCTGCTCCCTGCCACTTCTGCTCAGACTTCTCTGCACTGAACTAAGATGGTGCCCACCTTTTATACTCCCTTCTCAATGCACCCAGGAACTGCTTCCTCCCTGCTCCTGCACTACAGGGTTCCCCTTCCTCAGTGTTCCCTCCCCCCACTCCAGCCAGGGACAGGGACTGTCGTGCCCATCTCAATGGCATATTGGTCGCCCTGCCCCACGGCAATGTGGTGTATTGCATGCAGGTGTCGGGTCCTGATCCACACTCAATCCTTACCTGAGAGTGAGATATCACACCTCTGGGTGAGGTGCAATTCCTCTGTAGCAACCGAGCCCTCAGGGTGCTACAGTTCAATTTATCTTCAGCCTAGGTGACGTATTGTGATACAGGGCCGTGATTTTGGCTATAAAAGGGTCCCCTAGACCCCTTCCCCAAGCTTTTTAAGAGAATCATATATGGCGTGCCAGGAGACTCTATGGAATGCTTTCTCAGCATCCAACGAGAGTATCTAATTACAAATTTTTAACTGCATCTAGCCCAGGAAATACTTTGTGCCTAGTAGCAGTGTCTGCTAGTGAGCGGATTATCCCGGCTGTTAAGCAAGCTGCACCACCTGTAGTTTAGACACTTAATTTTTTCAAAGGAAATGCTTCGGGACCATGGGATACTTAGTGAAGAGCATCAGGAGGCACCCCAAGGCATGGGGGCTGGGACTGGCAGTAGGATGCCTTGCGGTGGACAGCCGAGCTCGATCCTTATAAATGCTTTTTAACTGCAGCAGCTTTAGTGGACGCTACTGGAGCTGGAATTACCGCGGCTGCTGGCATGAGACTTGCCCTCCAATAGATCCTTGTAAATGGATTTAAAGTGTATTCATTCAAATTAGAGAGACAATTTAAATTAAAAAGCTTAGAGCTGCCTCCACCACAGGGGGGCTCGCTCGACCCACCAGCGGACAGGCACCAGTATTGGGAGAGGGGGGCTGGCCGTCAGGGTTCACCGCGGCTCTGGCACAAACCCGGCGACACGGAGGTGGCACAGGCAGGAGCGGACTGGCCGTGTCGGCTTCTCACTTTTTGGATTTTAGAAGGGCATGACATGCCTATATCTGTGTCTCCCCCTCCTTTTACTCCTCCACCTCTTTTATTTTCGCATGACTATATGTACTTGTCACTTTTCCATGTGTTAGTTATGTCTTCTGAGCAGTTTGTCAGCTTTTGGACACCTTTGAAGGTGTTTTCTATGTGTTTCTATGTGTTTTTGTTTGCCTGCCATTGGTTTTAACGGTGTTCGAAGGTGTTCGACGAACAGTTCGACGAACAGTTCGGCGAACACACGGGTGTTCGACGAACCGAACCGAACTCGAACACTACGGGGGTGGCTCAACACTAATGGTGTCAAATGAAGCAAAAGAAGCTATATGTATTAGACTACTTTCATACGTCTGAATATTTGTTTTGAATGCTCTCTGTGGAAATGGACACCACACTGACCAATATTGCCGTTTTTTCTACATGGACCGAATGTCTGTGTGAAAAAATTACACCATGTGCTAGTTTCTGCTGCACTTTGTATGAAACTCGCTTACTCAAGTTTATAGGAGCCCAAAAAAAGTCTGATTCCGTACAGATCAACCGTGCAGCATCCGGTTTTTACAGATACATTGCCATTAATAATTTTTGGTCTTGTAAATTTTATTCACTGTTGATGTTTAAAAATGAATGTGATACTTATGGCATACGGGTGACAATACAGATGTGAAATTGTCCTTTATTTCTGGATGAAAATCATATGATTTTTTATATGTTCATGTGAACGTTGAATTAGAGTCTAGTACAGCGAGAAAGTTTTGTTGTCTACTAGCGTTTAGGTGAAATTAGGAAGTTTTCAATTTTTAACCTCAAATTTTTACAGTGTTTATTGTGATTTATTATTTCACCCACATTTTAGTAAAGAGTTGACGAAAGCAATGACTTTTGTGAATGAAAGTAAATGATCTCAGCCATTGTCTGCCATGTATCCAAACATCACAAACTATTTGTTTTCTAAATAGATCAACTTATCAAACCCCATCAGTGTTATATTTTTCTGATATGTATTCATATTAATAAAACCAGTGTTGTTTTTTAATTACTTTTATAACACCCTAGGTTTCTAGTCTACCTGGAAAAAAAACTTACAGCATTTGATTATAATATATGGAAGCTATAGTTTCCCCTAATAATCCTGCTGTGTTGCCTATATCTTCTCCATTCTTATGTGATAGGAATGTAAAGGCGACTTTAGAATAGTGTCGACAGTACCACATTTAATAGGATGCCCTATTTTACATCAATGTGCCGCTTCACAGATCTATCTTCAAATTGCCTTTTCATATTTTGATTGCTAAGTGATCAAGTAATTAGAATGAAGCTTGTCAGCCAGAGCCCAATAATTGAGGAAATTATCCTCTTGGTACCTAAATTAGATTTTTTTTTTCATTGCTTTAATCACTGGCAGAAAAAAACCCAAACTATATTACCATCCAAGCCCAAAACAAACAAATAACAAATTAGATGTTTCATTAGTTTCTGTAGTTGATCATTTTTTTTCCCTGGGACAATAATATTGAAAAACGAGTTCCTTAGCTGCTCAGTGGCAGTGAACATTCCCTCCTCTGTGACTCTTTGGTCTACAGATATTACTCATCCTCGTTGTGTGCTACTAACTTGGTGTGATATGTAACATAAAATATAGGATCTGCCGAATTTGACATTTGCAGGGATAGAGATTTGGAAATCTCTATTCTCAGATTAATTAATAGGCACTAATCTGCAGTTCTCGGCAGTGGCCACTACACAGTGAACGGAGCCGTGTTGTTCCAGCCAGGAGGAGGCGCATGCGCAGAATGAGATCTTGGCTCAATGATGACCCGAAATCTCATTCTGCGTATGTGCCACCTCCAGCACCATTTTTATGAATAACGCTGGAGGTCGATCTGCGCATGCCGGTGCCATTTTTCATGAAGACCCCCCTCACCTGCAAGAGTGCCGCCCACAGCTAGGATGGCGCCAGCCCAAAATTTAAAACACCAAGATGATGAATGCAACAGAGGCAGCAGAGGGGTCGTGGCTGAGCCCTGTGAGCTGAAGACCCTACCCACAGTCCCACCCACAAGTCCCGCCCCAAAGCACGAAGCGATGATGAAATCTAAATTTATCACGATGATTTAATAAAAACCAGGCTTCTGGGTTATGGGTTATGGTTTAATTTTATAGAGTACACACTGTAAATAATGTAGCCTAAGAAGCTAGCAGCCATTTTACAATTAAATAAGATACTGGGAATTGTAATAACCACTTTCGAATCCTTAAAAATAAGGACACCAAGTATTCTAACTATTTATTCTGCATTTTTTGTGAATGTTTTATTGTGAGCCAAAGAGTCACTTTAAGGATGCTCAGTTAGAAGATGGCTCATTCCCTAGTATGGGGGAATGGTGTGAGCGTGCTCTGTGATGTGTGCAGTGGTCACTATGCAGGGACAGTGATAAGGTTTGCTGTCATCATTAAATATAGTCAATGATGGACACTGTGTTATCTGCTTCTAGCTTTATAATAAAGGTGTTAGCTTACATTGTAATCCTTCCTGATATGATGATGAGATTACTACTGAAATGTGATCTCTACAAAACAGTAAGTATTAGCCTGTTGTGTGGCTAGTGGTCATCATAAAAAATCAGCAAAATATCAGGATGTCCTTTAAATCACACAGTTCTCCTTCTATTTCCATTAACCCCCTACACCATCTTCTTGTCCCTCAAGTAAGAATTGAAAGAAAAAAAAATATTTGTTGTTTCTTCCATCTATCCATATAGATTGATAAATAAATATCTGACTTACATTCTAAATTAAATAAAGACCCTGATTCATCAAAGTCCGAATCTGGAGTAAATCCCTTTGAAATGTCACAAGATTTTTCCACAAACTCAGCGTTATGCGGAAATGTAGTAGCTTTTCGCGTTTTCATACCTGTTTCACCCAGCTCTGCCAAAATGGGTACAGCTGGGGCAGGACAGAGTCGTCTAATTTATGATGAGTTGTGGCATTCCTTACTCCAGAAATCTTACTCCAGTCCCTGAATGGATTAGGGTATGTGCACACCATCCGTGCAGGCAGCGTTTTGAGCGCAGCATACTTTATGCTGCGTCCAAAGCGCTGCACGCAGGTGATTCCACATGTGTTCTTTGAACCATGCGGATTCACAGCATTCAATACATTGCAGTGATCTATTTTCTCTTGGGGAGACTTGCAACTCTGCAATAGAAATTGACATGCTGCGGTCTGGAAAGATGCAGCGCATGTCATTTTCCGCGGGTGATCCGCAGACACATAGTGGACATGGGATTTCTATAAATCCCATCCACTATGCTGTAACAGCTGGCCGCTGAGGGTTTGACGCCGCATAACACAGCGTCAAACCCGCAGTGGCTCCTGACCCTGTGCACATACCCTTAGTGTTGAGTCGCACACCACTTGTCTGATGCTTCTGATCCATTAAGAATTGTGGAAAAAAAGAGAGAAAAGAAAAAAAGAGAGAAAGAAAGAAAAAAAGAAAAAAAAAAGAAATAAAGAGAAAAGAAAGAAAGAAAGTGAAAGAAAGGAAGAAAGAAACATAACTAGTTATGACATTAATTAATAAATAAACATGGGACAGATAGATTTGAGATTGAGATAAAAAGATAGAAAGAAAGAAAACGATAGATAGAAAGAAAGTAAACAAAGGAGGAAAGAAAGAGATAGAAAGAAAGGAAGAAGAAAAGAGTAAGAGAAAAGAAGAAAAAAGGGAAGAAAGTATAAAGAAGTAAAAAAAGAAAAGGCGAAAGATAAAAACAGAAAGAAGGAAAGAAAGAGAGAGGGTACGCGTCCAGGGGATGGGGGAACGACTCGGCGCCCGGGCCTTGCTGTTGGTTTTGGGGGGGATGTCACGGTGGCCGGCTCCCGGGCCCGTACCCTGGGGTCACTCTTAAAAGCAAAAAGGAATTGGGGAAAAGGAGTATGGGAAAGGGGAAAGTTCGTGATGCCACCCGTGGTGTCTGGTGAGGATCACCAGCGCTGCAACAGTCCTCTGAGGTCGGTGGTCAGGCAGCTTAGTTGGTGCGGCTCCCCACAGGTGGAGCGGGGCCTCAGGGCAGCGTAGGAGAAGAAGGGATGCAGAATAGAGCGCTGGCAGGTGCTGAGCCGCGGAGGAAAGGAATAGACAGAGGCAGTAGTTGACGTCATCCAAGTCTTTACTCACGGTATTGTTTTCTCAGCTCAGAGCTTCTCTCTGCTGTCACACAGCGAGCTGCGGCCGCCAGGGTGGGGTTCAGCACACTCCAGGTAGTTCAGGAACATTGGACAGGACCCCCGCTCTAAAGTGTTCCTCTCCTGCTGTACTTCTCCCACCTTGTGTCCCCCACTGCGTCCCGTACAGGTACTGCGATGTCCTTGATGGGTAGCGTGTAGCTCCCGGACCAACTGGGTGCCCTTCTTGGTGACTAGTGATGAGAACGTGGCGTAAGGCCGGGTCCCTCTGGATAAACTCAGATTAGGGCATACAGGTGGCGACTCTGCTCCGTCCATATCCCCCTGGGATCCACTTAAGCCTCCGGACTTTTCCGACAGTGACGTGAAGTGCAAAGTCAGATAATCGGGGACTGGTACCCCCTCTTGCGGCAGGGTCTCTAGCTAGGCCAGAATAAGGTATGCAGGTGGCGACTCCGCTCCGTCCGCACCCCCTGAGATCCTTTCGCCTGTGGAGTCTATCTCCTCTGCTCCCCTCCTGGGCCTTCTTGGTTGGACTCCGACCGGGGACAGAGCCGGTTTTAACTCTGCCCCAAGCCCCCGTCTCGAGGCCTGAGAACGGGAACAGTGGACCCTGGGGTGACTGCAGCTTTGTGCTGACCTGCCGTCCCAAAGACCCACGACCAAAGACCCGGTTCTTAAAATGGCCTCCAGTTATATATGATTCTATTAAGTGCTAAAGTAAAGTGCTTTCTCCACCCTCTCTCACTACATGGTTCCCCCTAACTTTGGTTCCCCCCAACTCCTCCATTCTGGCCCGGGGCAGCACTATGGTGCTTTTAGGCCCCCTTTAGAACTGGAGTGGTGTAGTGTTGAGTGTATGGTTGGGGTCCTGTGTGGTGCTCCATCCTTACCTTGCAGAGGAGATACCACACCTCGTTCTGAGGTGCAGTACACCTGTGGCGACTGAACCCTCAGGGGCGCCACAATAAAAACATAGAAAGATAGATGCATATGAGCTAATTATGAAATAGATAAACAAATAGATATGAGAGATAGTTTAATTTGAGATAAACAATAGATAGATAGATAAACAGATATTAGATAGATAAATCGATAGATAGATATTAGAGTGATAGACAGACAGATAGATATTAGATAGCTAAATAGATTGATAGATATTAGATTGATAAATAGAGTGATAGATAATAGATAGGTATTAGATTGATAGGCAGACAGACAGACATATAGATAGATATTAGATAGATAGACAATGTAAGGCAGCTACCCGACATTTAGTTGATGGGAGGTATGTGTCACAGAGATGGTTGTCATCTTGGAGTGTTGCTCTCATGCACACAGCACTAAGAGGATTGTTTGGTGCAGCCGGGACCAGGTTACAGGCAGCCATGAGAGATGGGCGGGTCTGGCTACCCACATACCTCATCTCTGGGTCTGGTTAAGAGGTTAAACTGGAGTCCTTTGTTTGGCACATGTTCTGTGTGTCTGAAGGGAGAAGGCCTCCTGTGTGTTGTTGTCTCCAGACTGAGCCAGTGTACTGGATGCTATCCAGCCTGTGTGCCCACAGAACTGGCTAAACAGAGACTTTGCCTAAAGGACTGTTTTCTTTGTTTTACCTGTACTAAAGGCTGTTTGTTTTCCTTTTGCTTATGAGCGGTTTATGAGGTAATAAACCGATATGGACATTTAAATGAAAATGATCCCTGTTTGCCTCTTGATGCAACCAAGTGAGTAGAAACCGTACAACAGATAAATAGATAATAGATAGATAGATCTTAGGTATTACACTGTGTTCCAAATTATTATGCAAATAATATTTTCTCAGATTTTCCCAAATTACCTATATGAATTGCAGTCATTGTAATTTTCCAGTCAAATAACTATTAGAGTACAATTGAAAGGTTTTTGTACAAACTGCCTATGATAACAGTGTATTTTAAAAAAAAATTAAACACTCAAACTGCACTCAAAGTGCATGTTCCAAATTATTATGCACAGCAGAGTTTTCAACCTTTTCATTTGAATAAAGAACAAAAAAATTGTCATTTTTGAAATTATAAGCATTAGCAGGTTATTACAAACTGAAATCAAACAGTTTTCAACTCAAAACTTTATTCTAGGTGATGTTACATTTGCACATAGGACCCCTTGTTCGAAAGGAGCTTCTGAACTCTCTCGTCCATTGAATTTGTCAGGTTTTGGATGGTTTCTGCTTCAATTGTTTTGCATGAGGACAGAATACCCTCCCAGAGCTGTTGCTTAGATGTGAACTGCCTCCCGCCATCATAGACACTCCTTTTGATGATGCTCCAGAGGTTCTCAATGGGGTTGAGGTCAGGGGAGCATGGGGGCCACACCATAAGTTTGTCCCCTTTTATGCCCATAGCAGCCAGAGATGCAGATGTGTTATGTGCAGTATGAGACGGTGCATTATCATGCATGAAAATGATCTTGCTGCGGAACGCACGGTTCTTCTTCTTGAACCATGCCAGGAAGTGCTGTTTGAGAAACTCAACATACATTATGGAGTTCATCTTTACCCCTTCAGGGATCCTAAAGGGGCCGACAATCTCTCTCCCCATGATTCCAGCCCAAAACATTACTCCACCTCCTCCTTGTTGGTGCCGTAGCCGTGTTTGCATGGGGTGTCCATCAACCAGCCATCCTCCACTCCATCCATCTGGACCATCGAGCGTTGCACGGCACTCATCCGTGAACAAAACAGTTTTGAAGCCAGTCTTCATGTATTGTTTGGCCCACTGGAGCCATTTAAGCTTGTGTGCAGTGGATAGATGATGTCGACAGGATGGCTTACGCACAGCTGCAAACCTCTGAAGGACCCTGCATCTTGTTGTTCGGGGGACATTGGAGGCACCAGCAGCTTCAAAAACTTGTCTGCTACTATGACAAGACTTTTTTGCCGCTGCTCTTTTAACCTGACGTAATTGCCTGTAGGAAAGAGTCCTCAATTTTCCCTTATCAGCACGCACACATGTGTACTGTGAATCAGCTACATACTTCTTGATTGTGCGATGATCACGATGAAGTGTCTTGGCAATGTTGATTGTAGTCGTGCCTTGACCTAAACACTCCACAATTTGTTGCTTCTCAGCAGCCGACACATCCTTTTTCTTTCCCATTTTGGCATAAAATATAGGCTGCTTAATAATGTGGGACAGCCTTCTTAAGTAGTCTTGCCTTTCATTGGACACACCTGCCAAACTATCAAGCACAGGTGTCTGCAATTGCTTACAGTGATATAAAGAGCCCTGACACACATCACCATCAATGAGTTTAACTGACAAACAAAAAAATTCCTACCTTATCACTCATAAACACTTTTTGCATAATAATTTGGAACACAATGTATTTGCCGGCACCGCATGCGCAGAAGAATTCTCCCACGCTGTCAGTGACGTGCATGAGGTGAGCCAAGTTCAGTGTAATGCGCCATATGGATGCGCCATTTCTGGGGCAGCTGAGGGCTGGTGTTTCCAGCCTGGGAGGGGGCCAATATTCATGGAACCCTTCCTGGGCTATTAATATCAGCCCCCAGCTGTCTGCCTAGCCTTTGCTAGCTATTAAAATAGGGGTACCCCACGTCATTTTTTTTGGGGTCCCCTATTTTAATAGCCAGTAAAGGCTAGGTATTCAGCTGGGAGTTGATATTAGTAGCCTGGGAAGCTCTGTGGGTATTACCCCCTTCCCAGACTTCAAACATCTGCCCAAGCCGTCTGCTTAACCTCCGCTAGAGACTAAAATTACGGGGAACCCCACGCCAATTTTTTTAAATAAATCCTTTATTTTAACACTAAATGACAAGTACAGTAATCAACACTATCACTGTACTTATTATATATGTGACTGACATGTTTCTATCTATCTAATCTATGTGTGATGCTCTATTCTTTCTGTTCTAAATTGTCGGGTACCGGTGTTATAACTGTGTGCGGCTGCTGAATTGCCGGCTTTTCATGTTTCACTGACACTGTTCCCATCGATTTGGGCAATCACTGTAATGCCACAACCACCATGGCTACGGCATTACAGTGAGTGGCAGACAATCCCTGCATGTTGATTGGCGCTCTAAATAGCACCAAACATGCAGAGAGGAGACCCGAGCTTCCGCCCAAGCATTGCGCAAGTACTCGGCGAGCTCCGAGCAGTGACGAGCATGCTCTCTCATCACTAATAGATAGATAGATAAATAAATACATAGATACAAAGATATATGGATAATATATATTCAAAAAAGTTGAAACAGCACCAAAAGCAGTAAACAGTGGATGCGAGGCCTCTCAGATAACTCTCCTGTTATCAAATATATAGTTTTAAAAAAAGCAGGCAGCGCTCCAAAAAATAGTAAAAAAAAAAGAGTTTGAAAAAGTCTGTTCTCAGTTGAAACGTTGCCACACCAGGTGGGCTAATGTAGCTATTTTTTTTACTAATTTTTGGAGTGCTGCCTGCTTTTCTTTAAAACTAGATACTGGATAGATAAATAGATAGATAGATAGATAGATAGATAGATAGATAGATAGATAGATAGATAGATATATGATAGATAGATAGATAGATAATAGAGAGATAGATATATGATAGATAGATAGATAGATAGATAGATAGATAGATAGATAGATAGATAGATAGATAGACAGATAGATATTGGATAATCTGTTTCACATACTAAATGTAATAAAGACCATGTTATTATTGTATTCCTTCCTGCATAGGAAGGCTGCCGTCTGAGTAACGCCATGAATGCTGGTAGATTACCAAGGTGGTTTAATCACCCATAAGAAATTACTCTCCTCTCTGTTCGCCAGGCATGACATTTCAATTGCGCAGCCAATAAAGGAATTACATGAAGAGGACTGAAATGATTTACTGTATGGAGAGCTGTGAGACCGGAGTTACCATGGAGAACTACGTTTTCATGGGGAAAAAAAGGTCAAGTGAGGGTGACCCATCAGTGGCCAACCTTTAGTTGCGGCATCAAAATATCATATTTTTCTGGAATAATTCTCTGCCGATATGTGATGCACATAACAAGTAAAGCATTAACATGGGTTATAATAAAGCCCAGTGATCGATCCGGGATAATCTTAAATAAAAAAACGACTACTGCTGAAATGTAAACCGGATATGTCTCCATTCTCGTGCAATTCCTGGATATGTGTGGAGCGGCCAGTTGGCCTAGAGTCATATAAATAAAACAAAGCGTTTTAATGGATCCTATTTATTTAATCCTTTCCTATTCAGCCGCGCTCCATTATCTGATGCTGCATGTATGCGGAGAGCGAGAAAAGACTGACGGATGCCACTGATGTCCAAACGGTGCCAATCAACGGAAGCTTGCGTCTAATCATCCCATCAATTAAAAGGTATCAGTCCATCCTGGAAGATGGTGCAGATGCAGGGAGCGCCTCGTGTGTGCTAATAAACGTCTGCTGGATTACATATGCTGTAAGAAAAATCAAACCCTTTGGGCTATGAATCTAGATTTGAAAGAGGCAATCATGAAATATTTAAGATAAAAATGCAGTAACACATGCTAGCTGTCATGTGCACGCCGGCTGAATGTTATGACAAGGTTTTCCTAAAACATTCATAGGCTGGGTTTTTTTTTTTTATGAAAATATTCATTAATTCCTGGAGATGTTCCTATCAAGCAATAGCAACCTGCGCCTCGATTAAGTTTCCTGGATGCCCTGGAAATTGAACGTTCTAGAAAGGAACGGGTGAAATATTCGGCAATCACATGTAAATTATACATTATAAGGCGCACATATCTGGATGTTGTCATATTATACATGAAATTTAGTGCATAAATCAGAGGATGTCGCCACAAGGCATGAAATATGACACAGGAACAGGCTTGTAGATATTATCATACTTAATAATTCACCAAGTATTTGCTTTATGTAAATGTACTTCTAATAAAAAAAAAAAAAAATTACATGCCGGCTACTCGGCAAGGGTTAATTTTTTCTTTCTTTCGAGGTACACGTTGCAAGGTCTGAATTATTTATTGCGTTTTATATCTTTATAAACTCCAGCATGCCATCAGATTAGCTCCTGACAATGAAAACATTATTGATTTTCATAATAATTTCAGAATATTGTCAGGCGGCAACGTGAAATATGTTGGGTTTTTATGCATTTGAGACCTTGAAACAAGCGGATGATGCGGAATATGTATATTTACTTGTTATTGCGCATAGAAAAAAAATACGAGCGCACTGTATGTGTCTCAATAGATTTATTCAGTTTGTACGTTTCTTCTGTAGTTATAGGACATATTTCTTTGGGCAGTGGATGTGTAATATTAAATGGCTTGAATATCCAATATGTTCATGGATGAATAAAACGTAGATGTAAAGATGTGTTTTTCCATGGCAAATCTTCATGATTCGCGTATCTGAGCTAAGATATGAGACTGATATTTTCAGGGCAAATAATTAAAAAATAATTTGAATATATGGTATAGCATGTAAAAGTAACCTAATGACTACTAAAGGGGTTGTCTCGCGAGAGACATTTATGGTTTATTGACAATATACACCATAAATGTCTAATAGATGTGGTCCCACCTCTGCGACCCCCACATTGACGGACACAGACAGAAAGGGGCTCCTGTGCAAGGACAATATATGGACCCTTTGCAGTTCAAAAGCTCGTCAAAATGCCCAATTCCAAATGTTTTGGAGGTTGAAATGGGCCCACTCTTAGTCCTTTGTGTGACTGCATAGGTTGCACCGAAATCATGTCCACCCCTGGACCCGCACATATCTCCAAAATGCAGGTTCACCGATTCTCCATTCTGGCTAGCGTCCGACCACCAGTGAGTGGACAGGTGACAGTGCATGCGCATGCTCTCTCCATTCATTGCTATGGTAGTTCTGAATATTTCCGATAGTATTTACTCAGCTGATTGGCCCGGAGATGGGACTGGCATCTATTACATATTTATGGCATATCCCATGAATGTATCTCATGAGACAACAACTTTAATTATTAATATTAATGAACTAATAATTTACTAATAGGTTTATTTCGTTGGGTGTTTTTGATAAATTAACAACACATGGATAAGAAGTTTGAAATAAAAATATAACAAAAATCATTAAAGAGGTAGTCGGTTAAAAAAAAATAGCAGGAATTGTTTTAAAATAAAAGAATAAGCATTTCTTACCCATTGAAGCCTTTGCTGCTGCAGCACCCTGGAGCTCTTTGTTGACAGGACTGCAGCTCTGACAATCTGTATACTTAAGGTGACCACTGCAGCCAATGACTAGACTCAGTGGTCTTGTACGATCTGTCTCAACTTGAGTCCAGTGACTGCAGCAGGATGTCACAGCTACAGTCTTGTAAAGAAAGACCTTTGGGGGGTGCAAGGTATTGGCCCTGGATTGGCAGAGACTTCAACAGGTAAGTAATGCATATTATGTGATATTAACCCCTTTCCAACCCATGACGTCTTAGTACGCACATTTGCGTACCCCCGGTTCAGTGAGGGCAGCTGCGCTGAGCCCTCACTGAACCGAGCACATACGTATCAGCTGATTCTTACAGCTGACATGTGCCCGCAAAAGCCGCGGGTGGAATCGCGATCCACCCGCGGCTGTTAACATGTTAAATGCCGCTGTCAATCTCCGACAGAGGCATTTAACGCGCGCTTCCGGGTTGCGCGTCATAAGCCCCGCCCATCGGCGACCCCGTCACGTGATCGCGGGTCACCGATGGGTGGGCATGACAACGCAGGGTCTGCAGCAGATGCCTGTGGTTGTCATGATCTCGTCGCTATGAGCGCCACCTAGTGGTCGGCGCTCATAGCACAGGACCATTTCTGCTATATGCAGGGGATCTGCTGATCCCCTGTATGTAGCAGAGACGATCAGACAACTGGTGCTTCTAGTCTCCTATGGAGACTATTGAAGCATGCAGTAAGTGAAAAAAAAATGTATTTAAAAATATAAAAAAAATAAAAAATATTTAAAAGTTTAAATCACCCCCCTTTCGCCCCATTCAAAATAAAATATATATATATAAAAAAAAAAAACACATACACATATTTGGTATCGCCGCATTCAGAATCGCCCCATCTATCAATATAAAAGAAGAATTAATCTGATCGGTAAACGGTGTAACGTGAAAAAAATTCTAAATGCCAGAATTACGTTTTTTGGTCGCCGCAAAATTGCATTAAAATGCAATAACGGGCGATCAAAACATCGGATCTACCCCAAAATGTTATCAATAAAAACGTCAGCCCGGCGCACAAAAAATAAGCCCTCACCCTGCACCGGATCATGAAAAATGGAGACGCTACAGGTATCGGAAAATGGTGCTTTTTTTGTTTGTTTTTTTTACCAAATTTTGGAATTTTTTCTCACCACTTAAATATAAAATAACCTATACATGTTTGGTGTCTACGAACTCATAATGACCTGGAGAATAATAATGGCAGGTCAGTTTTAGCATTCAGTGAACGTGGTAAAAAAAATAAATAAAAAACAACTGTGGTATTGCACTTTTTTTGCAATTTTACCGCACTTGGAATTTTTTTCCCGTTTTCCCGTACACGATATGGTAAAACTAGTAATGGAGTTGAAAAGTACAACTTTTCCTGCAAAAAATAAGCCCTCACACGGCCATATTGTCCAAAAAATAAAGACGCTATGGCTCTGGGAACAAGGGGAGCAAAGAACGAAAAAGCAAAAACGACAAAACCCAAGGTTGCGAAGGGGTTAAAGAAGCACTTCTCCTCCCATCAAAACTTTTATCCTCTTAATATATTGCAGTCATCATATTATATAGCACTGTGTACTTACAATTGCTCATTTTACCTTTCTACCCATATAATTCTTCTCTTTTCCATTAGGTCTATGACATCATATGATTAAAAACTGACAAGCAGAATCTTTCTAAGATCTATGTAGAAACAATAGGTCAATTTTCCCTGTATGAGTCATAAGTCACTGTAAAAGTCTGTGGCAGGGGGAGGAGGGAGCAGCTCGGTCAGGAGTTTTAGAGGAAGGATAAAAGCAGAGACAAAATACTTCCTGCTTCTACATAGAGCAGAGAAAAGAGAAGAATTACCTGGGTAGAAAGGTAAAATGAGCAATTGTAAGTACACAGTGCTGTATAATATGATGACTGCAATATATTACAAGGATAAAAACTTTGATGGGAGAATTCCTTCTTTAAATTGTTTTCTTTTGCCCAATTTTTTTTATTTTGCACAGACAACCCCTTTAAAGACTTTTAGAATAAATCCACACAATCAGTTTCTCTGACAATTTATTTGACATAACACGAAGGTGGATACAAAAGAAAGAAGACGTATCAGGTTTTTTTCTTCTTTATGGATCCATTCCTCTGTTTGGATAAAAAATAGTTAAACCAAAACTGCCAACCACACTGCATGTGTGATTCCAGCCTAATAGGAGTTTTCTAGGAATATGTATTATTGGTCTATGGTTAGGATTAAGCACCAATTCATGATCGATTGAGATCTGACCCCTAAGACTTCCAACGATCAGCAAAACGGCCATTAAGCTTATTTAAATCTAAGGCGCCATTGTTTTGGTGATTAATGGGGACCCTAGAAATCACATCCCAAGCATCAAACCTTTGCTGAGGATATTCCTGACAACTCTCTGTCACAGTTTATTAAAGAGGTGGTCCACTAGAATGTATAATTCGCTCATCGGTTTAAAATTTTTAAATAGGTATTTTTGTAAATACCTCTTGTTGCCATATGTGCCTGTGAGTGGCGCTATCGCTGACCGCTTAGTCCGCATAATGTGACCCTGGCTGCAGCTGCAGCTGACATCCGCTAATGTCACGTCAACGTCTGGGCTTCCTTGATTCACCAACCGTGACCCAGTTGTGCCCCCTGATTGACTGGGATGTGGGCGGCGTTTATCCGCACGTCACAGACCAATATCCAGCATGCACTTGCGGCCAATAAAAGCAGAGGAGAGAGGGAAAGCGCGCTCTGGATACTGGGCTGTGACGTGCGGTGAAACGCCTCCCATAGCCCAGTTAATCAGGGGGCATGCGTGCGACTGGGTCATGCCTGGGTGAATCAAGGAAGTCTGGAAGCTGACATGATATCAGCAGGACTGATGCGGACTGAGCGGACAGCGATAGCGCCACTCACAGGCACATATAGCAACATAAGGTATTTACAAAAAGACTTATTTAAAAGGTGTAAATCGATGGGCAAATTATACATTGAGAAACCAAAGACAAGAAAAATACCCAAATAATTAAAAGTAAATGTATAAATTGATTTATACATTTACTTTTAATTATTTGGGTATTTTTCTTGTCTTTGGTTTCTCTTTGTTTAATGGCCTTGTGTGAACATGCATTTACATTTTGCATGCATTTCAATTTATGTTCCAGTTCACACATTCAGGTTTTTTTGGGGTTTTTTTTTTCTTTGCAAATTATACATTGTAGTGGACCCCCTCTTTAAGGGAACAAGTGGATTGTGACACCAAGAGTGACTGTCAAACTTAGTGTTATTTCGTTTGGAAAAATTATGACCTAATTACTGTTACTTCTATGTCATAAACCTCTGCTATCACCTCTGTCGCTAGGGGATGCAGTCGGCCTAATAACACACTGAGCTATTAGGGAATGTGAGAACAGGTTGTAATTTGTAGTTTACAGGAAGAAAAAGATTTTTCCACCACCGGGAGCAAAACAGTAACAATGCAGTGACATGACAAGAATCTGCATAATTAATCATATGCTAAATAGTGACAAGTCAAATTTATGAATGAGATAGCCAAGATGATTGTCTATAAAATGATGGTAGTCTCACATTTGAAGCAGTAGTGGATGGTGAGATATGAAAGTCAAGAGTTCAAGATACTGTTACCCATTTGCTCGTCAGTGTATTAGGCCTCTCGGATATCGTTGGATGTCATTGGCTGCCCTTGGGGTAGAATAAGACTATACAACAATTTAGTAACTAGTAATATGTCATCCTTCACCAATCTATCAATAAGAGGGTGGTTCAGTCAGTTCACATATGGACTGGTACAAATGGGGTTCAAGCATGGCGAATTATGAATCCCTGATCAAGATCTCTTTAATTTATAACTAATATTTTTGTATTTATATACTCATATTTAAGAGCATATACTCTTGTTTAGTAGAAACTTGTCAATAAACTTCCCTATCAATTCTAGAAAAATGATTTACATAAAGAGTGAAGTATATTTCATTGTGGCAGGAGCTATGCAGAGTTGGGGCAGTAATAGTATTCCTGCATAATGGCCCTTTTATAAAAAAAAAAGCATAAATCTCAAATCCTATATATGAAATAGTTTTACTTCACAAAATCTTGGTCAAAACAATCAAATATAACCATACATACTCAAAATCCAGCAACCTAAACCCATATATACCATTACATAAAATCAATATCTACTTTTTGACTCCTCTTTTCTAGTTCCAGGAGCCCATAAGGCAGTTAACCATATAAAAACTAAAATGAGTCATCCAAATGACTGAAGAAAGGCATATCAAGGACTATTAGATATGGAAGCATTGTAGATGGTGAAGAATAGATAAAGATCTTGAAAAACTGCAGCTGCAAGATTGCGGTGTGAAATTGTACCACTAAAATATAAATAATATATTACACATTGAGCCAATTATGGCTTTAAATTGTTTACTTTTTAATGCATGGATAGAATTATCTCCATATGTTTTGGAATTAATGGAAATAGTGAAAACATCGAGTTAGTATCAAGATGCATCTAAAGTAAGTACAAGGACTTTTATAGGGGTTCATGAAGCCTCTGCTCTACCTCCATATGCCACAGGTTTTATATACATACATAGCTTTTATTTTTGTCATATTCTATATGAATTCATAATGCCCATTTTATGCTCCATTACAAGCTCCTTTTATCTATTAACTATTATACCGCTATATCAAAATGATATAATTGTATCCTGCATTGTATCCATGTTTGAACTCATTTTTAGTCTCCAGTGGCAGCAATGTCTTACAACACATTTGCACTTAATCTATAGTCTCGTCTCCCAATTAAAAACTTCACAGATATATTTTATGTTTGGTGGAAGCTAGCACTCATTACGAGCCTTCATTCATCATACTTATGTGCATAGTCCTGTTTAATTTGTTAGTTTGACGAATCGTCTTTCAAAGTGTGTAAATATGCATAACTGACTAAATGTTAATCATGCGGTGAAGAGAGGTGAACTAAATGTCTAATTAAAAAAATGAGGTGCCTCAAAAGATGGGCACCAGAGAAAAAAAATTCATTTAAAATTCACTCATAAAAATGCTAGATAAACACATTAGTATTTGGACTTCTGAATTATTAGTTCCCCCACGAGTACAAAGCTGATGCATATATTAGCACTGCCCTCCCAAATAGCCTTTCCAATTTTTATACATGCATTTTATTTTAGATTAGTAAATGAACCTAGTGCAATGCTCCAGTGCTGGTTAGTAACTCTTCTTTAAATACAGGAGGTATACAAAAAATGCAGACAATCGTAACACTACATAGGTGTGGTTGAGTCTACTACCAATACACCATATACATGCAAAACTTCAAAAAACAGAAAATATCTAAGATGTGAATAATAACAACAATAATAATAATAATAGATTTTTAATATATTTAGCGCTTTTATAGCATATGGCATCAATTTATGCTCTGTGATGTCTTACTTCTAGAAAGTAGAGTAGCTAGAGTCGTATGGGCTCAGGTGCAAAATTTGGACCAGGGCCCCAACCAACATGTTGCTCAAGTCTATGGGCCCCTGTAATAACGCTCTCCATCCGGTCCCCCATCCTTGATTAATGTCCCCCATCTTGACCCTATACTGTAATAATGTTCGCCATCGTGTAATAATGTTCCCCTTTCTGGTGCTTTCCTCAAATACATTTAAACATGAAAAAATTTCTGATAATTTTTACCTTTCCTCACTCCTGCGACAAGCAGTGCCCTCATCCTACTCCTTGGCTGGCACAGGGTGGAGGACCGGGCACGGACGTGATGTCATGCACTGACTGCGACAAGCACGTCGACATCAGCTGACAGGCTCTGATAGGCCGGCAGCCACTATTGTGGTGCAGAGAGCTGGTGGATCTCTGCCCCCCTCATACATTTCAGCTAAATGTTTGTCCACTTATGCACATTCAGTTGAAAATGAAAATGGAGCTTGCATCAGCGACTGCGATAGTTATCGGCTATACTTAACGGCCCAGGGTTGTTTAAGGAAAAGTATATATACTCACTACCTCAACAGGTGTTGCTTTTCTGCACTCACTATGGCATACCAAGCAGGTCTCCTGGCATTGCCCCCACCAGATGAGGACGCCAGCAGACCGGAGGGGCATACAGTAACGAGAGTGGGGGAGCAGTGCTGGTCCAAGAGGTGAGTATAGTTCTTTTTTTATTAAACCACCCTTGGCCAAGTTTAACTTGTAAAGTATAGCATGTGGTAAGAGTATAAATTTACTTCTGGCAAAAAAAGCCCTTAGACATCAGTTACCGCATAGCCAAGCTGTGTATCGACATAATAAGAGTTTTTACTCAACCAATGAAACTAACTTACTAGGTTAGGAAATAACATTTAAAATCTTCAAAACACGTTTCTAAGGGCGACTTATCTCATATTTACTGGAAGTGTCCAATAATAAAAAAACTATGGAGCCAAACTTCAGAGTTCATTAACAAAATGCTTGAAAGAGAATTACCCCACAGATGGCTCTCCTTTCACTTAATATGGAAAACTTAGATCCTCCAACTAGGTCCATTCTGATTCACATTTTTCTGGTGGTAAAAATTACGATTGCATCTTTTTTGAAGAAAACAATTTCCCCTAATTTTTCAGATATTCTTGATAGAATTGCTACACATAGGTCTTACAAATTTAGATTTGTTATAGCAAGTGACTCTGTTAAAAAATTCCAAAGAAAATGGAAACCTTGGGATCTTATTTCTCCTAAGATGGTATAATAATTGTAAACTGCATAAGTATTGTACTATTACTTTTGTTCATAATACCGTGAAATAGTTGATTATTTATGACTACTTTACATGTTTTTATTATTAAGAGTTTTATATTCTCCTCTATGTATCACATTTAATACTGTATTATGTACAACTTTAGTCTGAGTTCTCCAATTTCCTTTTCCCTTTTTTCCTATTCATTCCTAGTTTTTCCCTTCCTAATAAATATTTACTCCCGTCCCTCCTTTTCCTTTATTTTCCCTCCCCCTCCTTTTTTCCCCTTTCCCCCCTTTTAAATGATTCTTAAAAATTCAATAAAAAATTATTGAAATACAAAACACGTTTCTGAGCCATAAGTATGATGATTCTTCTTATTCTATTAAACACTGCATGGCATTTTCCACACTATCAAAAAGTAGTGTCACAAAACATAATCTAAAATCTTGAATTGTGGTGCAAAAATCAATTTCTAAATATCCACATTCCCAATTCTATCGAATGCTTGGGCTACACACAGACTTTTTGCAAGGTGACAGTTTCAGTTTAAAGGAAATCTATTGTGTAAGTTGAATATTCAACTTTCATTATATTTTCATGTTGAAATTGGATCCCTGTGTAACCCCAACCTTAAAGGGTTTGCACTCGATTGGAAAAAACATACCTGTTTTTTTGCAAAAACATGGCCTCATCTGTTCATCCATTGAGTCTGATATTGCAGCTCAGCTTTTTTAAGGTGAATAATCACAAATCACTTACATCTCACATTAAGGGTCTCTCAAAAATTTTCTAGAAAAGACAGATTGCCTTCTAAGCTCTATCTACTGAGTTATCTTCCAAGAAGTGTAGACTAAGGGATAAGATCTAAAAAGGGTTCTCTTATACATATCTTTGTTTTAAAGGGAATCTGTCAGCAGGTTTTTGCTACCTCATGTGAGACCAGCCTGATGTAGGCAAAGAGAAGCTACATCCAATGATGTATCACTTAGATTACTGGGTGCAGCTGTTCTGACATAATCAGAGCTTTTAGATTTAGCAATGCAGCAGAGCTGAGAAAGCTAACCCCGCCCCCAGCAGGCTCTGTATATACAATGTCTATTGACAGTGAGCTACTTATCAGAGGAGGGGGCGGAGTCGGAATTGCAAGCATGTGGCCAGCTAGTCACAGCAATGTTAACTACAAGATGATTACAGCTTTGTTGTAAGTAAAGAACAGCACTCAGACGGACATGTGACACATCACTGAGTTCAGTGTTTTAACCTCTATGTCATGCTGTCCTCAGTTTACATAGCAAAAACCTGTTGACAGATTCCCTTTGAAAGTGAGCCCATGAAGGTCATAAAACAAAAAGAGGACAGATACTTACCTACCATTCCCCCACCATTCCTCTGCACTATTGCTTGTGACTATTGATCAGGGTCGTAACTATAATAGTTGCAGAGTTTGCAGTCGCACCCTGGTCCTGGAGCCTAATAAGCCCAAACAGTCCCTTTGGCCAATAAGTTCAACCCTATTACAAACCCATGATAGCTAGGTACCTTGTTGGAGATTTTTACATTGAGGCCTGCAAGCTTCAAGTCACGACACTGCTACTGATCACTGGTCACGTGGAGTCCTCTGCTGATAGGGGAAGTGAGGAGACAGATAGGGGGCACAGAAAGCAATGCAGAGGAGCAGCAGGAGTCTGTAAGTCAAGTATCTGTAATTTTTTGCTTTATGACCCCCTTGGGTTTATTTTAACGATATACTCTGTACAACCCCCTTAAAGGCTAACATGGTAAAAATTGATAGGGCTTTATTGAATGAACATAGTTGGATGCTTAACCTTTAGAAAACCCAATATATTGGTAAAATCACAACTCCGAGCTTTGCAAATTTTCTAGAGGAAATTCCAATAATTTTCTCATGGTCAGAGGTGGTCAAACCCTTTAAATATTTAAAAAAAACATTGATAAACAATTCGGATGAATATTTTTGAAGTTCCAATGACTGCAATGCTTACATGCTGTTACTGTACTTTGGTAACGTAAAATTCTTTATCATTTGAAATGAAGTCCCATTGCTTCATGTAAGTACTATAATCTAGGTAGAGATGATATTTTATTTGAATCAATGTAATATCTTTAAGACTTGGTATAAAGCTACAGCTTTGATTTACCTGTAATGTGCAGAATATACCAAAGCATGCTGTATACCTCCATCATGTTTCCATGGAGGAGTCATTCACTTGAGGATAGCATCCAAGAGAATTATATATTCAAAGGAGCTATTGAAGGCTTGTCAATGGGAGCCAGGGATGACTGAAGGCATCACTGTACTCAGTGGGGACCAGGTTTAGAGCAGCACTAATATAACTTGTATTTTGGAATCCTGCAGTTCATAAAATCACTCTGCACAGTCTTTTAGACCTATGGATGCAAAGAAGAATTCTGGATTGACACAGGCAACCTCTCTTTGTTCACCCTCCGCGCCTTAGATATACTTATATATTTTTAATAAAAAGGTCACTTGGATGAACCATGTTCATGGCCAAAAGAAAAACATACAAGCTTTGCAGTACATTTAATGTAAGTCAATAAATGCAGAATTGTCTGAAAACAAATGAACCCATGGCAGCTTTAGAAGTAGGTGTCCTGCACAACAAAGTAACCTCTACTGAAAATGTCAAAGCCCTGTATAAATAATAATGCATAATATAATATACACAGATATTGATTAGGAACTTTTTTTCAATATTTCATAGGGATCTTCTCTTAAAAAGGACAGAGTTTATATTAAATAAAGGAAATTATATTGGAAATTTTTAGTTAGGAGCATAATATGGCGAAGGGGAAAGTTGAGCTTGTTTATTCACATGCTTCATAACTCTTTATAGCTTTTGACTAAATGATCCCATGCTGGCAGCCCATAGACCAGCAATTGCAATTGGACCCACGCATCTGCCAAGTGTTTGTGTGTTTTCAAAAAGGAAACTGTCGGCAGATCAGTCAGGCTGATCTTGCCAAAGAACAACATGATGAGAAGTTGTTGTTCAAGATTCCCAATCAGTTTTTTCCCTGGCGAAAAGTTGAAGGTTCCTGTACACATTAGATGGTCTGCTGGTACTGGAAACATCTTCATGTTTGTCAAGTATTAAAGGAGTCATCTGTCCCTGCTGACTTCGTCATCTTCTTAGAGTCTGGCTGTCTCTAGGACCCAGCGGCTACCTCCCTCTGGCTAATTGACTCCCTGGCCTGAGTGTATAAATACCTGGTGTGTCTGAGAAGGAGGTGGTGGCGATATTAAATACTACTTGTGAGGCTTTAGCAAGAACAGTACTTTGTCCTCTCTGGAGCTTGAGGCCGTGTGCGCATTTGTCTGGAGTCATCAAAAGCTAAGCAATGCCCCTCTATTTGTCTACCCTTGTTTGTCTACAGAGTTTAGTGGAGATCGACTAGTGCTCATCTCCTCCCTTCCCTAGCCTTAGCCATACACCAGGGAAAGTCAGGGCGAGGCACACGTGCGGCGATTGGTGAAGAGCCAATATAGGGACGGTAGTTGAGACAGGGTGACAGTAGACCTGACTAGGAGGGCTCCACTCCCCCCTTTCCCTAGTGTCTGGGCTCCCTTTCCCTCTTCCCTCTGTGTTGCACTGTCTTTCCCACACCCTGAGTGACAGTCACATCTACAGATATTTGCCGGCTTGTCTTGTACACCTGTCCTTTTCTCATGAGTAGGACCAGTATCTGTAGACCTCACATCACTGGCCCTGTTCACCACCAAATGTGGAAGTGGTCAGGACTCCATTACCCCATTAAAGAGAACTTGTCGGCATAATTTAGCAATGTAAAGTAATGGTATGACCATAATGGAGCTGTTATACAGATTAAATCAATACTTTTAGTGAAGAAATCCACATGGTGATTGTTCTTTAATCAGCATTTGAAGTATTGGGGTAATTAGCTTTAGGTGTACAGGAGCTGGTTGGTGAGCAGGGTCTTTGGTTCCTGCCTTGGGCCTTCTACCTGCGTATGATGTCTGTATGACAGGTCTCTGCTTTCTGAGTGACCTGCCTCCTGTTTGAAATTTTGTGTCGGTGCCGTTCTTGCTGTGGGCCATACGGTGGTCTTCAAAAAAATGGCGCTGGTGGCGACACTTGCGAAGATTGAGATCTTGGCTAAATTACGTCCTTTGGAGATTTAATGGAGCCAAGATTTCAATCTGCACATGTGTCACCACTGGCGCTATTTTATTGTAGACCTCCAGGAGATCGACTCGCGCACACGCTGCTTGTGACAAGGACGGTGCCAGCATGACATTTGAAAAAGGAGGCATGTCACTCACAATGCAGTGAGGTGGAGGGGTGCCTTGGCAGTAGCCAGAGACCCTACCCACAGTCCTGCTCCTGTGCACCTAAAGCTAATTACCCGAAAACTTTAAAGCGGATTAAAGCACCACTCCAGTGTTTTTTTGTTTTTCAGCACTGTATTGGCACTTTAAATCTAAGAACCCTGCCCCCAGTCATATACACACTCCCCGGCATCTTCATAGTTTTTTTGGTGCCGTTCCAGTCCCCCCAGCGCTGTTTTGTGAGCCCAGCTTCTGACTGGTCGGAAGTCAGAAGCTACATCACACACTTTCAATATAAGTCGATGAGAGCCAGAATGAAGCTTTCATAGACTTGTATTGTAAAGTGGACTCCGCGCAGCTTCATGAAACACTGGAGCTGCGATCAGGTCACTTTTCACAGGAGACCCACGGGAGCGACCTTGGAAATGGATGAAGGCAGCAGCAGATGAGTGTCAGACAGGGGCAGGGGACTTACATTTAAAGCACCACTCCAGGGGTGCAATAAAGAAAAACGCTTGAGTGGTGCTTTAAAGAACAACCATAAAGCATATTTCTTCAGCCTTTACTTTACATTGCTAAATCCCGTTGACTGGTTCTTTTTATTCTTTTTCATGGGTAGGAGGGTAGTGTCTCAAATACGTATAGATGTATAGCTAAGGATTAACTCCTAATATTGGTCATGGGCACTGAGATTTCAAGTTTCACTAAACTAAGCAACTTTCTCTAGTTTTGGGAACGATTGCTCTGAAATATTAAACTAATATATTTGTGTACAGGTTGCCCAGGGAGTGATAGGGCAGGGATTGGTAATATCATCCAATACATTTATATTGTGACCAGTTATAGGTAAGTATGGCTGCTTTTTTCCAAGATGTATTTTTTTCAGGATTTGGTAATATGTTGAGAAGTATATTCTGTATGCTATAATTATATTAATGCTTACTATTTAGATGTGGAACTATGTAATATTTCTGATAAATAAATGATAACAATAAATTAATATGCATGAGACAAGTGCACATTAAAGGAAATTAATGTGTGTGGGGCCTCTTGACTCTCCCCCGGCAGATCATGTAGATGGAGAGAAGGATCCTGCGTGTGGGATTTCTAACAGTTCTCCAGGAAATAAGCTGCCGGCCACTCTGCCGAGGGTTCCTGTGTATGGGGGAGCCAGGAGAAATAGCTGTCAGCTGATGAGGGGCTTTAGGAAAACAAGCATGTGCTACTTCCAATCAAGACATAGCTATAACACATTTTTGTATGTGAATGATGCAGCCTTCTCAGCTGATTGTCTGAGAAGAACCACATAGCCCCTTCATTAGAAAATTGCTGACACTTTTACAGCAAATAGTAAAGAGAATGTGTCTGAGGGCAGCATGAGGTGGGGCAGAGATACAGATTTCAGAGATATGTCACTTATTAGGCTATGTGCTGTTATTTCCACGCAATGAAGGTTTTATCACCAGGAGATTATCACTGCCTGGACTGATGCTCAATTGAGCCCTGGTTCGACCACGCCTCCTCCTCTGATAAGCAGCTCACTGTCAATAGACAATGTACACAGAATGCTGTGGTGTGGGCGGGAGCAGCTTTCTGAGCTCTGCCACATGCTACATCTCTGACTGCTGGTTTTACCCAGTAAACTAAGTGATACATTGCTGGAATCAGAGTTTCTGTCTTATATTATGCTACTTTCATATGAGGTATCAAAAAACTGCTGACAGATTCCTTGTAATATTATGGAAACATTCTAGTAGTCACAATCTAATAGGTATTTGCTATAAATTTGCATAACCCCAGTATCAGATAAAAATGTACAGAAATGATGCACAGATTGCATTTATCATTATTGTTTTAATTAAGCATGAGTAATGTAATTGCATTCGTTATTCATTATATATAACAAACATTTATCATCTTCATTATATACACAGATGCTATGCACTCTGTGCATCATACACTATGGACACATGAACACGTCAGATGTTGATAATTATTATTATATAAAAATGATCACTGTGAGAGATCACATTATTTGCAGGTTGGATAAAATATGAAGAGTATGAGTTAGCCTTTTAGGGAATCTATCACCAGGTTTTTGCTACCTTAGAGCATGATGTAGCGGATGAGACCCTGATTCCAGCAATGTTTCACTTGCTTGTCTGCATGGTGTTGTTTTGATATTATCACTGTTTTTTCCTGCAGATGTAGCAGTGCTCAGAAGGCAGAGCCCTATATAACCCCGCCAACACCCCTGATTGGCAGTTTTCTATCAGGGTGGGGTGGGGTTACACCGAGCGGTTGACTAGGAGGCACCAAACACCTAGTCTTGTAGTGATAATCTTCTGCTGATAAAACACTGATTGTATTGCAACAGCAACACACAGCCCAGTAAATGAGAAATCACTGGAATCAGGATGTCCTCCTCAGCTTGTCAAGCAAAAACAGTCCATCATCAAGCCCAATCATCAGAAAAACAAAAACGTTATGGGTGTTGGAAAAGGTGACACACACCAAAAAAAAGTTTTTCCACAAATTTTTGGGTTTGTTTTTTACTCCATTTAAAGAAAAAAAAGAAAACTAAATCGACACAAGTTTGGTATTGCCGTAATCATACTGATCAGGAGAATTATGATTCAGAGTAAAGTTAATTATAGTATGAACACCAGAAAAACCAAACCCAAAAAACCATGGCGTAATTGCATTTTTTTTCCCAATTTCACCACAGTCAGAATTTTTTCCCCATTTTTTAGTACATTGAATGAATGGCAAAATGAATGGCATCATTCAAAACTAAAACTAAAAAAACAAAGCGCCCCCACATATTTATTATTAAATTATTGTACAGGTTGTGACAGAGTCACTGGTATGATATACGCAGGGAGGTATGTGTCACTCAGGTTGCTCTCCTGTGTGAACTGAAACTAAATTTCTGCCAGCATGTTATATGTTGGGGGTTAACTCTCTTAAAGGATGGGGTTTTATGGAAATGGAAAAGAGGGTGGGAGGCCATTCTCCTACCTCCCCTCAGGGTGTGGCTGAGCAGGGTTAAACACTCAGTCAGTAGTTTGCTCTGTGTAGTGTGTGGCCTGGAGAGGGAAGTCTCCAGGCTGTGTTGGGCTGAAGCCAGAGAGCAACACTGGAGGACTGGTGTTGCTGAGACTTTTCTGTGCTACCTGGAGCAGGCCAAGCCTTGCTGGCTAATAGACTCTGTTGTCCTTTCTCTTTTCAGGAAAAGTTTTCCCCCTCCTATATACTAATGTGCCACAAACAGGAAATTGATATCACCAACCATTCCCATTTAATTTAGGTATATCCATATAAATGGCCCACCCTGTATATTTATATATATATATATATATATATATATATATATATATATGTATATATATATATATATATATACACCATTTTTTGCAGCGTATATGGCTATAAACAATTGTTAATCTGTGTGTTTTTCATCAGTACTATTATCCTTTACTGTTGAGTCCGACAATACAAGGTATTGTATAAGTATGTCTATTTTGCCTATCTTGATACTATGGCATATTGGTCATTGTTACAATATTTTATCTTGATGCGTTTAACTCTAGGCATGAATAACATTTAGGTTGTCACCATGTATTATGTCTATTTAATTGTTTTTAGTCCTTTGCCAGCAGAATGTAACTTTCCATAAATAATTGTTTGCATTTGATACATATGGAAAACCCTCATATGGTTTTCACACCACTTTTTTTCTTTATATCAACCCCCAAAGTGGACTTTTCTGGCCTGGCCATTAAGGGGTTAAATACAAGCAAGATGCAATCATGTGTACTAACTCAACATAGAAATACACGGTCGTCATCAATGATTCTTAGGGAATCTCCTGGCACCTGAAGAGTTAAGCCGGTGGCGTTCCTATAACCTCCAGCACAATGTTCTTTTGCCTTAAGTGTCATAGTCAATAGGAGAACTAATTGAAAGCCAATAAATTTAGTCCGATGCAGCATGCAGTCTCTATCTTTCTAGCCTATACGTCAATAGGTCATTCTCAGTTAATTAAGTGAAGACATAATCAGCTTAATTTATGTAGCTCAGGGCCGTTAATGATATCTTTGTACAGTACCTGATGCTCGGCGCGCCCATATACTGTAACTTGTCACACATGTCAAGCTAATTCGGCAAATGTTCAACCCCAGATTTTCAGTTCCTAAGCCGGGATTTCAGATCACACTCCACAATCCGTAGCTGGTAAATGGTTTGCTCTTGAGCCTGAAACTGGAAGAAAGCCCAGTTAAATTAAAAGACAAGGCAAATCTCATGCTATAAACCAATTAATTACACTGCAATCTCCGTAAAAGGGCCGATAGGCGCCATTGCTAATTAGGCTGGCTTCCAGGTGACAAAATAGCGCTTAAGGATTTTAGAAAAAAACGTGTAAGGTTGAGTTGAAGTCTCGCAGAGTGCGTATCCATTTCTGAAACTTATTAGTGAATAGATTTCATTTTAAATATCCCGGATTCATCTGCCTTAGTAGTCGACACGTTCAGCAGGGAGAGGATTTAGGTCCTCGGCTCGTTCTCCAAAGAGCAGGAATCCATCTGGCCATTCCCGTCCTCACATTCTCTCATCTGAAGCTGCCGGAGACACCGCAATGTCAACCAATTGGACCTCACTTAAGAATCTTAAAAGATCAATCTGCAAAGCAAGGGATGAACAGGACCCCATTTCTGAAGTTTGATGCTCAAACGACTCTTTCATTAAAAGATGCTCTTTGCTATTGATTTCGGCTTAAGTAATGAGAAAGCTTATCCAAAAATCTTTAGCATTTGGGCTCAAGTTAAGAAAATCAATACAGCTATTTCCCATTTGAACTGCATATGTGAGTTTTATGTACAAAAGGCAAGACAAAGCCCAAATCGGATAAATCGATAGCATTGTCAATAGAACATGAAGCTGACAAATGGTGTTTTAAAGCAATTAAAGTGAGTTGTAAATAGAGGGAGGCTAATCATTTGCAGGGCTGTGGAGGACGGAGTGTTTAATATGTATAAATATTACACAAAGGAAATGCTGGAAATGAAAATAGATCAAGTATCTGCCTTTTAACACATTTACTTTCGCGGAGTCTCATGACGCTGAGCTGTAAGGACCTTTCTGCTGCTTGCCGGAGACCCTTTCAGCACTAGCAAAGCCTGGGCCCTGCAGATCAAATGCCTGCCAGGCGATCTGAACTTACAGTAGCTGTCAAACAATAGCAATAAGTAAAAAGTGGTCTGTATGAATTCATATAGGCAGCCAACAATGGAAGCAAATGTGCAAGTGTAGTCGCTATATACTCAATATCCAAAACACATTTTATTTATACTATTGTTACTTTTTTGTTGTTTTTATGTATTTTTCAGTTTGCTGTTACTCAGCACCCTAGAGCTAAAGGGGGTTCAGAGGTAGCAGTCACACCAAGGTCCAGGGGCCGAAATAGTCCGAAAGTCACATAGGAAGACTCCAGTATTATAGATGGCGTAAGACATCATTCAAAAGTCCGTGTTTAAACAATGGTACTGGTATCATCAGTGTAAGGTCCTTGTGTCTGTTTTTTCCATCAGTGTTTTTCATGAATGGATAAAGAAATAAATAAATGAGTAAATTTCTCCTATACTTTGTAATGTTAAATACATACAGCACACAGATGCTGTCCCTATGTTGTACGTGTTTTTCACAGACCCATAGACTTGTATTGGCCCTTGTCATCCCTGCTCCATGCAGATGTTATCCTCGGTGGGATTTGAGCACCTTCCTGAACAGTTAGATATAGCGTTGGTAGTTCTGCTGTAAAGCACAGTTACGGTACTTCAATGTTGTAAGTGTTCCCTGTAGAAGAGACTGCAACAAGAGGAGTGCTGCTAACTAGTGTTCAGCGAATTTGTTCGGCGAATGTTCAAAAGTTTCAAATTCGGCACGAATATGGCACATTCGGATTCGTGATCGCAAAGGCGAGCAAATTTTCTTAAAATAGGAAAAGTTTGACGAATTTGCATGGGATCGCGAATACAGGGCAATCACGGCGTTTTGAACAGTTTTGTTAGCATAGTGCTAGTGTATGATGAGCGGTGACATGTGCCAGGTGAGTGTGGGGGCTGTGGAGAGCTTAGAACAGGTCAGATCAGCGGCGCACTGTTGTTGTTTTTTTTTACCTGTGGGCAGTAACTTTAACTGAGGAAAGCGTGGCCAGCCAATCATAGCGCAGGAAGCATCTACACTGTCCAGACATAAGGGCTTCTGCAATTGGCAGCAGAAATCACATGTCCTCTCAATATAAAAAGCGGCCATGTTCCCTCAGAGCCATTATATCCATGTCACTGCTGGAGACTGACGCAGCTCAGTGTTCTCCTGTGTAATGAGAGATATTAGCTAGATAGATAGCGCTTGTGTGGTAGTCAGATAGTATAGATAATTCCTGGCCTGTGTACCTCTGCAACCGCTGGTGCAGCACATTTTTGGTGTTCTTGTGCAAGTTCTGAGATTCTGACATAAACAGAGGGCCCATGCCATACAATAGTGCTGTGCACCACTGGTATAAAGCTCCATGTCCCAGTATACCTTGAATCTTTTTCTGCACTTGTTAATGTGATTAATCTAGCGCAGTGCTCCTTTTCATTTAGTGGGGTTGAAATTGTGCTCTGCACAGTCTGCAGAGCTTCTTATTGCAGAGCACAAAATCTTTTTTTTTTCTGCTGCTATTGTGACATTAACCCCTTAATAACATCTGACGTACTAATACGCGTCTGTGCCCTGGGACTTAAGAGCCAGACCCGTATTAGTACGTCATATCTTTAATGCGGCACCGCGACTTAAGTCGCGGTGACAGCATTAAAGTTGCGGTGCCATCTTACCTCCTGGTAGAAGGCGTCATCATCCCGGGGGCTGTCGCCGCCCCCCCGCACCAGCGATCGCTGTGATTGGCTGTTCAAATCTGAACAGCCAATCACAGCATTTCTCACTGTTTCCGGCAATGTGATTGCCGGAAACAGTGATCTGCAGCCCAGGATCGTTGCTCCTATGAGCACCGATCCTAGACTGTTGCTAGGACACCCCAGCCCTGGCCCCGGACTGCTTTGATCGGTGCGATCGCCGATCACATCGATCGCACCGATCGTAGCGCGACCGCGCGGTGACAGGGCGGTCATGGGGCGGTGACCGGCTTGTGACCTGCCTGTCACCTCCCCATGACCCCCTCTAATGTGATTCAAGCCCCCAGACTGCTGTGATTGGAGCGATCGATGATGACATCGATCACTCCAATCAGAGTACCTGAATACAGGTGACCAGGCGGTCACAGGGAGGTGTCACCCCTCTGTGACCCTCTGTGGTGCGTGCTCTGCTCCAGCCATGTCTGATTGGTGCAATCAGTGTCACCAATCAGATGGCTGGGACACAACATGCACCACAGGGGGTCACAGAGGGGTGACACCTCCCTGTGACCACCTGGTCACCTGCATTCAGGTACTCTGATTGGAGCGATCGATGTCATCAATGATTGCTCCAATCAGATTACCTCCACCTGTCACCACCCCATCATCACCCTGTGACCGCCCTGCAGACCCTCACATTTGGTGAGGATTTCTACAGAGCGATCACATCTGATGTGTCTGTGCTGGGCCTTGTAGTGCCACAGAATATTCTGTGACACCACAAGACCATCTTCTCACTGTTCCAGTCGCTGCTGCTGCCGCTGCTCCTGGATCTTCTGTTCCAGCGTCCTGGATCTTCTGCTCCAGCTCCTGGATCTTCTGCTCCTTACCTGCTGTGGTTCCTGCTCCAGAGCCTGCTGCTGATCCTGCAGAGAAGACTTTGGTAAGTCTGTTCTCCCCCCTCTTTTTACCCCCCCTTACCTTTTTTTTCTGCGTCCTGCAGCGGTCTCCAGCTCTGGTCCGAGTCTCCAGCTCCACTCCCGGTCACCAGCGCCGGGCTCCTGGTCACCAGCGCCGGGCTCCTGGTCACCAGCGCCGGGCTCCCGGTCTCCTGCTCTGGGTCTTCTGTTCCAGTCCTGCTGACACTTTGTTAAGTCCATCTCTGATCTCCCCTCATTCACCCCAATCCCCCTCTTCCCACTCCCCTGTCTTTTTACCCCTCTTCCCACTCCCCTGTCTTTTAACCCCCCTTCCCACCCCAGTGTCCCTGTTAATTCTTTTGCTTCTGATCTCCAGCTCCAGTACCGGTCTCCTGCTCCGGGCTCCTGGTCTCCTGCACCGGGCTCCTGGTCTCCTGCACCGGGCTCCTGGTCTCCTGCACCGGGCTCCTGGTCTCCGGCACCGGGCTCCTGGTCTCCTGCACCGGGCTCCTGGTCTCCTGCACCGGGCTCCTGGTCTCCTGCTCCGGGCTCCTGGTCTCCTGCTCCAGGTTCCTGGTCTCCTGCTTTGGGTCTTCTGTTCCAGTCCTGCTGACCCTTTGGTAAGTCCATCTCTGATCTCCCCTCATCCACCCCAATCCCCCTCTTCCCCCTCTTCCCACTCCCCTGTCTTTTTACCCCTCTTCCCACTCCCCTGTCTTTTAACCCCCCTTCCCACCCCAGTGTCCCTGTTAATTCTTTTGCTTCTGATCTCCAGCTCCAGTACCGGTCTCCTGCACTGGGCTCCTGGTCTCCTGCACCGGGCTCCTGGTCTCCTGCACCGGGCTCCTGGTCTCCTGCACCGGGCTCTTGGTCTCCTGCTCTGGGTCTTCTGTTCCAGTCCTGCTGACCCTTTGGTAAGTCCATCTCTGATCTCCCCTCATCCACCCCAATCCCCCTCTTCCCACTACCCTGTCTTTTTACCCCTCTTCCCACTCCCCTGTCTTTTTACCCCCCTTCCCACCCCAATCCGCCTCACCCCAGTGTCCCTGTTAATTCTTTTGCTTCTGATCTCCAGCTCCAGTACCGGTCTCCTGCTCCGGGCTCCTGGTCTCCTGCTCCGGGCTCCTGGTCTACTGCTCCCGGGCTCCTGCGCCGGGCTCCCGGTCACCAGCTTCGGGCTCCCGGTCAACAGCGCCGGGCTCCTGGTCTCCTGCACCGGGCTCCTGGTCTCCTGCACCGGGCTCCTGGTCTCCTGCTCCGTGCTCCTGGGCTCCTGCTCTGGGTCTTCTGTTCCAGTCCTGCTGACCCTTTGGTAAGTCCATCTCTGATCTCCCCTCATCCACCCCAATCCCCCTCTTCCCACTCTCCTGACTTTTTACCCCTCTTCCCACTCCCCTGTCTTTTTATCCCCCTTCCCATCCCAATCCGCCTCACCCCAGTGTCCCTGTTAATTCTTTTGCTTCTGATCTCCAGCTCCAGTACCAGTCTCCTGCTCCGTGCTCCTGGTCTCCTGCTCCGGGCTCCCATCTTCCTGCTCTGGGCTCCCGGTCTCCTGCTCCGGACTCCCGTCTTCCTGCTCCGGGCTCCCGGTCTCCTGCTCCGGGCTCCCGGTCTCCTGCTCCAGGCTCCCGTCTTCCTGCTCCGGGCTCCCGGTCTCCTGCTCCGGGCTCCCGTCTTCCTGCTCCGGGCTCCCGGTCTCCTGCTCCGGGCTCCCGTCTTCCTGCTCCGGGCTCCCGGTCTCCTGCTCCGGGCTCCCGGTCTCCTGCTCCAGGCTCCCGTCTTCCTGCTCCGGGCTCCCGGTCTCCTGCTCCGGGCTCCCGGTCTCCTGCTCCGGGCTCCCGGTCTAATGCTCCGGGCCCTCGGTCTCCTGCTCCGGGCCCCCGGTCTCCTGCTCCGGGCTCCCGGTCTCCTGCTCCGGGCTCCCGGTCACCAGCGCCGGGCTCCTGCTACGGGCTCCCGGTCCTGAAAGAACAGAGAGGACTTTGGTAAGTAATCTGATCTCCCCTCATCCAACCCAATTCCCCTCTTCCCACTCCCCACACATTTGTGCGCACATCCAGCAGCCGCCGAGTATTGATCGGTGGCATAGTTCACCAATCCACACTCGTGCTCGCTGTTTGCACCACATACAGTATTTCCTTTTTCCACACACTCTAAATAAAGTACTGACACACACACACTCTCAAAGAATTGACACACACACACCACATACATAACAAACAATGTCCTGCTCATCCCAAACTCATTATTCAGCGGAGGAGGCTTGCGCTATTCTTGCCTCCGACACCGACAGTGAGGGTGAGGATCCCACATTTCTTTGTTTTTCCGACTCCTCGTCGTCTTCCTCCTTCTCTTCTTCCTCCTCTTCCTCAGGTTCTGCTGGCCCGCCCCGCCGTCGTCGCAGGAGAGATGTTCCAGCGCCCCCCACTACTGAGCCTATATGGACTTCGCCCCCCGAAAATTATGAGCCGCTGATTCCTGATTTCGTAGCGGAATCAGGAATCAAGTTTGACACCACCGGCCTCACAGAAATAGACTTTTTCAAAGTCTTTTTCTCTGAGGATTTTATAAACCTCATGGTGGGCCAAACTAATTTATACGCTCATCAATTTTTAGAACAAAACCCCTCTTCATCATTTTCTAACTGGTCTCCTGTAGACGCAGTAGAAATGATGAAGTTTTGGGGCCTGGTCCTTCTTATGGGGATCTTGAAGAAGCCCGAGCTTCGGCAATACTGAAGTGTTGACGTTTTGTATAACACTCCAGTGTTCCGAATGGTCATGCCCCGGACACGTTTTCAGGCCATCTACAAGTTCTTGCATTACCAAGATAATGCAAGGTGTCCTGCACGCGATGACCCGAACTTTGATCGTCAAAGTTCGGCCGGTCATCGAACACTTCAACAACAAGTTTGGTGAAGTGTACGTGCCCCAAAGGGACATTTGTGTGAATGAGTCCTTAATTTCTTTTAAGGGGCGGCTTGGATTCCGGCAGTACCTGCCCAGTAAGAGGGCAAGGTATGGGATCAAGCTGTATAAACTTTGTGAGAGTACCTCAGGATACACTCACAAGTTTAGAGTTTATGAAGGGAAGGACTCCTGGATTGAACCCCCTGAATGCCCCCCTGTTCTGGGAGTGAGTGGGAAAATTGTGTGGGACTTGGTGCACCCACTGCTTGATAAAGGTTATCACCTCTACGTGGATAACTTTTATACAAGTATCCTGCTCTTCCAGTCCCTCTCTGCGCGACGTACCGCAGCCTGCGGTACTGTCCGCAAAATTCAGAAAGGCCTCCCAAAGACGCTAATTGGGCAGCTGCTTAAAAGGGGTGAGAGCAGAGCCCAATGTAGCGACCACCAGTTGATGGTCAAGTACAAGGACAAAAGGGATGTCCTTTTCTTGACCACCATACATGGTGATGGCAGCACACTCAGCACTGTACGAGGTTCCACTACACAGGTCGTCAAACCAGACTGTGTAGTGGGGTACAACAAGTACATGGGGGGAGTTGAAATCTCTGATCAAGTCCTCCAGCCATACAGTGCTTTGAGAAAGTCCAGAGTGTGGTACAAGAAGCTGGCCATGCACATTGTACAGATGGCAATGCACAATGCTTTCCTTCTGTCACAATGTGCAGGCCAGACTTCTGTGTCGTACCTTCAGTTTCAGGAAACAGTTATCAAGGCCCTGATATTTGGCAGCGGTGACAGAGAGGGCCCCAGTACATCTGGAATTGAAGGACCAAGAATTGTACCAGGCCAGCATTTCCCAGGGCAGATCCCTCACAGCGGAAAAAAAGGAAAGTCACAAAAGAGGTGCCGAGTGTGTTATAAAAGTGGAATACGCAAGGACACCATTTATCAATGTGACACCTGCCCTGACAAACCTGGCCTGTGTATGAAAGACTGCTTCAAAAGGTACCATACTTCGATGGACTATTGAATTAATTTCTGAAGTATGACAACCTGACGAACACTGCACAGCTGACGTAGTGTTCGTCAGGTTGTCATACATCAGTTGTGTAGTGTTCGTCAGATTGTCCTACACAACTGATGTATAACACTACATTACAAAATTCAAAAATCAACTAACACTACCAAAAAGGGGGCACTTGTTAGTCATTTCACTGTTTCGGCACATCAAGGGCTCTGAGAACATGACATGACGCCCGCAGACCATTCCATCAAAGTCTGCGTTCAAAAGCGTCACTCCTTCCGTTCCGAGTCCTTACATGCGCCCAAACAGTAGTTTTTTTCCAACACATGGGGTGCAATTTCTCCTAGTACCCTTGTGAAAATATTTTTTTTTGCATTTTTGTGGAAAAAATGTTTTTTTTTTATTTTCACAAGTCAACATTATGAATTTCTGAGAGGAACCTGGGGGTTCAATGGGCTCACCACACATCTATATAAGTTCCCTGGGGGGTCTAGTTTCCAAAATGGGGTCACTTGTGGGGGAGCTCCAATGTTTAGACACACAGGGGTTCTCGAAACGCAACATGGTGTCCGCTAACAAATTGGAACCATGTCGCATTTGGAGAGATCTTGTGTGTCTAAACATTGGAGCTCCCCCACAAGTGACCCCATTTTGGAAACTAGACCCCCCAAGGCACCTATCTAGATGCATAGTGAGCACTTGGAACCCCCAGGTGCTTCACAAATTGATCCATAAAAATGAAAAAGTGTTTTTTTTTCACTTATTCAATTTTACGAATCAATTTGTGAAGCACCTGGGGGTTCCAAGTGCTCATTATGCATCTAGATAGGTGCCTTGGGGGGTCTAGTTTCCAAAATGGGGTCACTTGTGGGGGAGCTCTAATGTTTGGGCACACAGGGACTCTTCAAATGCAACATGGTATCCGCTAACAAATTGTCGGCTCAAATTGTTAGCGGATACCATGTTGCATTTGAAGAGTCCCTGTGTGCCCAAACATTGGAGATCCCCCACAAGTGACCACATTTTGGAAACTAGACCCCCCAAGGCACCTATCTAGATGCATAATGAGCACTTGGAACCCCCAGGTGCTTCACAAATTGATTCGTAAAATTGAATAAGTGAAAAAAAAACACTTTTCCATTTTTATGGATCAATTTGTGAAGCACCTGGGGGTTCCAAGTGCTCACTATGCATCTCAATAGGTGCCTTGGGGGGTCTAGTTTCCAAAATGGGGTCACTTGTGGGGGAGCTCCAATATTTGGGCACACAGCGGCTCTCCAAATGCAACATGGTGTCCGGTAACAAATTTAACGGAAAATCGGCTCAAATTGTTAGCGACACCATGTTGCGTTTGGAGAGCCGCTGTGTGCCCAAACATTGGAGCTCCCCTACAAGTGACCCCATTTTGGAAACTAGACCCCCCCAAGGCACCTATCTAGATGCATAGTGAGCACTTGGAACCCCCAGGTGCTTCACAAATTGATTCGTAACAATGAAAAAGTGAAAAAAAAACACTTTTTCATTTTTATGAATCAATTTGTGAAGCACCTGAGGGTTCCAAGTGCTCACTTTGCATCTAGATAGGTGCCTTGGGTGGTCTAGTTTCCAAAATGGGGTCACTTGTGGGGGAGCTCCAATATTTGGGCACACAGCGGCTCTCCAAATGCAACATGGTGTCCGCTAACAAATTTAACGGAAAATCGGCTCAAATTGTTAGCGACACCATGTTGCGTTTGGAGAGCCGCTGTGTGCCCAAACATTGGAGCTCCCCCACAAGTGACCCCATTTTGGAAACTAGACCCCACAAGGCACCTATCTAGATGCATAGTGAGCACTTGGAACCCCCAGGTGCTTCACAAATTGATTCGTAACAATGAAAAAGTGAAAAAAAAAACACTTTTTCATTTTTATGAATCAATTTGTGAAGCACCTGAGGGTTCCAAGTGCTCACAATGCATCTCGATAGGTGCCTTGGGGGGTCTAGTTTCCAAAATGGGGTCACTTGTAGGGGAGCTCCATTGTTTGGGCACACAGCGGCTCTCCAAACGCAACATGGTGTCGCTAACAATTTGAGCCGATTTTCCGTTAAATTTGTTAGAGGACACCATGTTGCATTTAGAGAGTCCCTGTGTGCCCAAACATTGGAGCTCCCCCACAAGTGACCCAATTTTGGAAACTAGACCCCCCAAGGCACCTATCTAGATGCATAGTGAGCACTTGGAACCCCCAGATGCTTCACAAATTGATTCGTAACAATGAAAAAGTGTTTTTTTTTTCACTTTTTCATTGTTACGAATCAATTTGTGAAGCACCTGGGGGTTCCAAGTGCTCACTATGCATCTAGGTAGGTGCCTTGGGGGGTCTAGTTTCCAAAATGGGGTCACTTGTGGGGGAGGTCCAATGTTTGGGCACACAGGGACTCTCTAAATGCAACATGGTGTCCTCTAACAAATTTAACGGAAAATCGGCTCAAATTGTTAGCGACACCATGTTGCGTTTGGAGAGCCGCTGTGTGCCCAAACATTGGAGCTCCCCCACAAGTGACCCCATTTTGGAAACTAGACCCCCCAAGGCACCTATCTAGATGCATTGTGAGCACTTGGAACCCTCAGGTGCTTCACAAATTGATTCATAAAAATGAAAAAGTGTTTTTTTTTCACTTTTTCATTGTTACAAATCAATTTGTGAAGCACCTGGGGGTTCCAAGTGCTCACTATGCATCTAGATAGGTGCCTTGGGGGGTCTAGTTTCCAAAATCGGGTCACTTGTGGGGGAGCTCCAATGTTTGGGCACACAGCGGCTCTCCAAACGCAACATGGTGTCGCTAACAATTTGAGCCAATTTTGCGTTAAATTTGTTAGCGGACACCATGTTGCATTTAGAGAGCCGCTGTGTGCCCAAATATTGGAGCTCCCCCACAAGTGACCCCATTTTGGAAACTAGACCACCCAAGGCACCTATCTAGATGCATAGTGAGCAGTTGGAACCCTCAGGTGCTTCACAAATTGATTCATAAAAATGAAAAAGTGTTTTTTTTTTCACTTTTTCATTGTTACGAATCAATTTGTGAAGCACCTGGGGGTTCCAAGTGCTCACTATGCCTCTAGATAGGTGCCTTGGGGGGTCTAGTTTCCAAAATGGGGTCACTTGTGGGGGAGCTCCAATGTTTGGGCACACAGGGACTCTCTAAATGCAACATGGTGTCCTCTAACAAATTTAACGGAAAATCGGCTCAAATTGTTAGTGACACCATGTTGCGTTTGGAGAGCCGCTGTGTGCCCAAACATTGGAGCTCCCCCACAAGGGACCCATTTTGGAAACTAGACGCCCCAAGGCACCTATCTAGATGCATTGTGAGCACTTGGAACCCTGAGGTGCTTCACAAATTGATTCATAAAAATGAAAAAGTGTTTTTTTTTCTCACTTTTTCATTGTTACGAATCAATTTGTGAAGCACCTGGGGGTTCCAAGTGCTCACTATGCATCTAGAAAGGTGCCTTGGGGGGTTTAGTTTCCAAAATGGGGTCACTTGTGGGGGAGCTCCAATGTTTGGGCACACATGGGCTCTCCAAACACAACATGGCGTCCGCTAATTATTCAAGCAAATTTTACAATCAAAAAGTCAAATGGCGCTCCTTCCCTTCCGAGCCCTGCCGTGCGCCCAAACAGTGTTTTTTCCCCAAATATTGGGTATCTGCGTGCCCAGGGGAAATTGCACAACAAATTTTGGGGTCCATTTTTTCTTGTTACCCCTGTGAAAATAAAAAAAATTGGGTCTAAAGTAACATTTTTGTGAAAAAAGTTAAATGTTCATTTTTTTCTTCCACATTCACAAAATTCCTGTGAAGCACCTAAAGGGTTAATAAAGTTCTTGAATGTGGTTTTGAGCACCTTGAGGGGTGCAGTTTTTAGAATGGTGTCACTTGTGGGTATTTTCTGTCATAAAGACCTCTCAAAGTGACTTCAAATGTGATGTGGTCCCTAAAAAAATGGTTTTGTAAATTTTGTTGGAAAAATGAGAAATCGCTGGTCAACTTTTAACCCTTATAGCTCCCTAACAAAAAAAAATTTTGGTTCCAAAATTGTGCTGATGTAAAGTAGACATGTGGGAAATGTTATTTATTAACTCTTTTGTGTGACATATCGCTCTGATTTCAGGGCTTAAAAATTCAAATTTTGAAAATTGCAAAATTTTCAAAATTTTCACCAAATTTCCGTTTTTTTCACAAATAAACGCAAGTGATATCGAAGAAATTTTTCCACAATCATGAAGTACAATATGTCATGAAAAAACAGTCTCAGAATCAGGGGGATCCGTTGAAGCGTTCCAGAGTAATTACCTCATAAAGTGACAGTGGTCAGAATTGTAAAAATTGACCCGGTCATTAACGTGCAAACCACCCGCGGGGCTTAAGGGGTTAAAAGCTATGTGCACTAAAGTTTTTTTAGTGTCAGATACTATTTTAGTGGAGTTGAACTTCAGGTGGTTTCAGAGTAAAAAAATACATTTTTTCTCTTGCTACGCCCAGTCCAAAAAATATTTTTTCTTGTGCCAAAAGTCATACAGCTACTACGTCAGTGGCGGTCAAATTCAGCTTGTACGCACAGTCAAACCTATATATATTTTTGGTTGGCAGGCAGAGTACACCAAAGGTTTTTTACTGTGGCAAAGTTGATCCAGTCTGCTAAAAGGCAGATCCTATTTTAGTCGCGTTGAAGTTGTCCTGGTTTCACAGTAAAAAAAAAACCTCTTAGCCTAAGTGCCCACGATGCAGAAATGCTGCATATTTTTTCCGCTTCTCCCTGGCAGGAAAAACGCATGCGGATTTTACATGCGTTTTTCCCACCAGGTAGAAGCGTTTGTCAAGCGTTTTTGCATGCATTTCTGTATGTGGGTTATCAAGCGCTTTTCCAAGCGATTTTAGCATCACTTGGAAAAGTGCTTGACAAATTGGTCACACTATATAAATCCATGCAACCGGCATGGATTTATATAGTGTGACCAAGTAATAGTTAAAAAAAAAGAATAAGAATGGTGAAAAATAAAAAATAAAGATTATACTTACCTTTCGATGGCCCCTGGTCTCCTTCTCCGCTCCGTCCGGTCTCCCCGGTGTCTCGCGGTGGTGTGAAGGACCTGCGATGACGTCATTGAGTCATGTGACAGGTCACGCGACCGCTGACGTCGGCGGTCGCGTGACCTGTCACATGACTCAATGACGTCATGTCAGGTCCTCACACCACCGCGAGCCGCCCAACACACCGCACGCATCGCTGAGGAGGCCGGGGGACATCGGAAGGTAAGTATAATCTTTATTTTTTGTTTTAAATTCTTTTTTTTACAGTTTCTATGGTACCCAGGTCTGGATGAGAGTCTCCTCTTCTCCAGACCCGGGTACCATCCGCACATTGAATCACTTCATATCCACGTGTGCTCATGTAGTGATGCGGATATGAAGCGTTTCAATGCAAGTCAATGGCGGCAATTACGCTGCGTGTCCACAAAATTAATGGACATGCTGCGTATTTTTCCGCAATGTTAATCCACAGCGGAAATTTCCGCAGCCTGTGCACAGAACATGCGGATTATCATTGGGGACCATGGGGCACGTATTACCAAGCATTTTCGAAGCGTTTTTGCTGCGGAAATTCCACGGCAAAAACGCTTGAAAAACGCATAGTGGGCACGCAGCCTTACTTGGCCTAGTCCAAGAATTATTTTTCCTGTGCCAAAAGTCATACAGTGCTATAAGCCTGCTATTACGTCAGTGGCGGTCAAATTCAGTTTGTACGCAGTCAAACCTATATATATTTTTGGTTGGCAGGCAGAGTCCACCAAAGGTTTTTTACTATGGCAAAGTTGATCCAGTCTGCTAAAAGGAAGATACTATTTTAGTGGAGTTGAACTTGTCCTGGTTTCACAGTAAAAAATAAAAAAAAACTTCTCTTACTAGGCCCAGTCCAAAAAATATTTTCTCCTGTGCCAAGAGTCATACAGTGCTATAAGCCAGCTACTACGTCAGTGGCGGTCAAATTCAGCTTGTACGCAAAGTCAAACCTATATATATTTTTGGTTGGCAGGCAGAGTCCACCAAAGGTTTTTTACTGTGGCAAAGTTGATCCAGTCTGCTAAAAAAAAGGCAGATCCTATTTTAGTGGCGTTGAAGTTGTCCTGGTATCACAGTAAAAAAAACTTCTCTTACTAGGCCCAGTCCAAAAAATATTTTTTCCTGTGCCAAAAGTCATGCAGTGCTATAAGCCAGCTATTACATCAGTGGCGGTTAAATTCAGCTGGACGAAGAGCTTATGCAGAGTAACCCCAAAAAATTTTTTGCTCTGAGTAAAGTGGCTAGATCTGAGTTTGAAATATTTTGGAGCATATATTCTATGTCATACTGGCCTCATCCACATTCAAAAAAAATGTCTTCTGTTCCTAAAGTAATACAGCAGGGGACATCTCAGTTTGAAATTGTTTGGAGAGTATCTCATAGGTTTTATCAGCCTCATGCACACTAAGAAATTTCTTTTGTCTGTTAGTAACATTATAAGTAGAGATGAGCGTTGTTCTACTCGAACTGTTCGCCAATCTCAAATTCGAGCTGTTTTGGGCAGTGTTCGAGCCGTTCGGCGAACACGAACAATTTGAGAAAAATTCGGCTGTTCGAGGTTATGTTCGATAACTGTTCGTGCACCAAAATCATAACTGGATTTTTTCTCAGTAATGATGAAAATTAATGTTAATACGCAGTTTGAGTGTACAGCGGGGTGGGGGGAGGGGCAGGGGATGGATCTCTGCAGGAACAATGAAGATCTCCATTTTTTTTCTCTTTCCCGCATTTGCAGTGGGGAGGTGCAATCTGTCAGCCTATCAGCAGCGCACACACGGAGCGAAGTGCTTTTTTTCACACAAGCAAGGGCATGTGTCATTGGCAGTGTATGTCACATGTCCGTGCCCTATAAGACCAAGCCATTTTCCCCGTCGCCACCATTTTCTCACTGCTGCAGCTGCGTGTTAGACGGCACCGCTGTTGCTGTGTGCGCTATACCTTGTTAATTTCAAGCCAATTTTCGCACAAATATACAGATAGCTTGGGAGTAGGGAATAGTTGTGATTGCAGTCCTTTTAAGGACTAGGTTACAGCATTTCCTACGACTTTTATCAGGGAGGTCTGTGCTCTTAAATAGATCGGTTGTGGGAGTAAAGACTAATTGTAATTGCAGTCCTTTTCAGGACTAGGTTACATGAGTTCCTATCAGTTTTTGCCAGGCAGGTCTGTGCCAGTGCTGTGCAAGTTTTTTTCACAGCATTTGGCTGAATCTAGCAAAGCTAATCTTTTTTGGCCTATTGCAGAGTGTGTTAGTCAGTGGAGTAGCCTATCTGTGTTGCAAGATATACCACCTGTGTATAGAATACCAATTTTTTTTACTGCACCTAGTGAAGTAAAATCTTTTGGGCATAGCATCATTCTATTAGTCCATCTATACTGACCTCCATCAGGTTGCAAATTAAAACTAATTTTTATCTGCATCTACAGTACCTCTGATAAAATATTTGGGCTTCTAGCAGTGTGTGGGACTTGTTCTATTAGTCCATCTATACTGACCTCCATCAGGTTGCAAACTGAATATATTTTTTTCTGCATCTACCTCTGAAAAAATATTGGGCTTCTAGCTGTGTGTGGGTCTTGTTCTATTAATCCATCTATACTGGCCTCCATCAGGTTGCAAACTGAATATATTTTTTTCTGCATCTACCTCTGAAAAAATATTTGGCCTTCTAGTAGTGTGTCGGACTTTCTCTATTAGTCCATCTATACTGACCTCCATCAGGTTGCAAATTAAAACTAATTTTTATCTGCATCTACAGTACCTCTGAAAAAATATTTGGGCTTCTAGCAGTGTGTGGGACTTGTTCTATTAGTCCATCTATACTGACCTCCATCAGGTTGCAAACTGAATATAGTTTTTTCTGCATCTACCTCTGAAAAAATATTGCGCTTCTAGCTGTGTGTGGGTCTTGTTCTATTAATCCATCTATACTGACCTCCATCAGGTTGCAAACTGAATATATTTTTTTCTGCATCTACCTCTGAAAAAATATTTGGCCTTCTAGTAGTGTGTCGGACTTTCTCTATTAATCCATCTATACTGACCTCCATCAGGTTGCAAACTGAATAGAATTTTTTTCTGCATCTAGCTCTGAAAAAATATTTGGCCTTCTAGTAGTGTGTCGGACTTTCTCTATTAGTCCATCTATACTGACCTCCATCAGGTTGCAAATTAAAACTAATGTTTATCTGCATCTAAAGTACCTCTGAAAAAAATATTTGGGCTTCTAGCAGTGTGTGGGACTTGTTCTATTAGTCCATCTATACTGACCTCCATCAGGTTGCAAACTGAATATAGTTTTTTCTGCATCTACCTCTGAAAAAATATTGGGCTTCTAGCTGTGTGTGGGTCTTGTTCTATTAATCCATCTATACTGACCTCCATCAGGTTGCAAACTGAATATATTTTTTTCTGCATCTACCTCTGAAAAAATATTTGGCCTTCTAGTAGTGTGTCGGACTTTCTCTATTAGTCCATCTATACTGACCTCCATCAGGATGCAAATTAAAACTAATTTTTATCTGCATCTACAGTACCTCTGAAAAAATATTTGGGCTTCTAGCAGTGTGTGGGACTTGTTCTATTAGTCCATCTATACTGACCTCCATCAGGTTGCAAACTGAATATAGTTTTTTCTGCATCTACCTCTGAAAAAATATTGCGCTTCTAGCTGTGTGTGGGTCTTGTTCTATTAATCCACCTATACTGACCTCCATCAGGTTGCAAACTGAATATATTTTTTTCTGCATCTACCTCTGAAAAAATATTTGGCCTTTTAGTAGTGTGTCGGACTTTCTCTATTAGTCCATCTATACTGACCTCCATCAGGTTGCAAACTGAATATAATTTTTTTCTGCATCTAGCTCTGAAAAAATATTTGGCCTTCTAGTAGTGTGTCGGACTTTCTCTATTAGTCCATCTATACTGACCTCCATCAGGTTGCAAATTAAAACTAATTTTTATCTGCATCTACAGTACCTCTGAAAAAATATTTGGGCTTCTAGCTGTGTGTGGGACTTGTTGTATTAGTCCATCTATACTGACCTCCATCAGGTTGCAAACTGAATATATTTTTTTCTGCATCTACCTCTGAAAAAATATTTGGCCTTCTAGTAGTGTGTCGGACTTTCTCTATTAGTCCATCTATACTGACCTCCATCAGGTTGCAAATTAAAAATAATTTTTATCTGCATCTACAGTACCTCTGAAAAAATATTTGGGCTTCTAGCTGTGTGCGGGACTTGTTGTATTAGTCCATCTATACTGACCTCCATCAGGTTGCAAACTGAATATATTTTTTTCTGCATCTACCTCTGAAAAAATATTTGGCCTTCTAGTAGTGTGTCGGACTTTCTCTATTAGTCCATCTATACTGACCTCCATCAGGTTGCAAACTGAATATAATTTTTTTCTGCATCTAGCTCTGAAAAAATATTTGGCCTTCTAGTAGTGTGTCGGACTTTCTCTATTAGTCCATCTATACTGACCTCCATCAGGTTGCAAATTAAAACTAATTTTTATCTGCATCTACAGTACCTCTGAAAAAATATTTGGGCTTCTAACAGTGTGTGGGACTTGTTCTATTAGTCCATCTATACTGACCTCCATCAGGTTGCAAACTGAATATATTTTTTTCTGCATCTACCTCTGAAAAAATATTGGGCTTCTAGCTGTGTGTGGGTCTTGTTCTATTAATCCATCTATACTGACCTCCATCAGGTTGCAAACTGAATATAATTTTTTTCTGCATCTAGCTCAGAAAAAATATTTGGCCTTCTAGTAGTGTGTCGGACTTTCTCTATTAGTCCATCTATACTGACCTCCATCAGGTTGCAAATTAAAACTAATTTTTATCTGCATCTACAGTACCTCTGAAAAAATATTTGGGCTTCTAGCTGTGCGTGGGACTTGTTGTATTAGTCCATCTATACTGACCTCCATCAGGTTGCAAACTGAATATATTTTTTTCTGCATCTACCTCTGAAAAAATATTTGGCCTTCTAGTAGTGTGTCGGACTTTCTCTATTAGTCCATCTATACTGACCTCCATCAGGTTGCAAATTAAAAATAATTTTTATCTGCATCTACAGTACCTCTGAAAAAATATTTGGGCTTCTAGCTGTGTGCGGGACTTGTTGTATTAGTCCATCTATACTGACCTCCATCAGGTTGCAAACTGAATATATTTTTTTCTGCATCTACCTCTGAAAAAATATTTGGCCTTCTAGTAGTGTGTCGGACTTTCTCTATTAGTCCATCTATACTGACCTCCATCAGGTTGCAAATTCAAAATAATTTTTTTATGCATCTAACCCAGCCAATAGTTTTGGCCTAATACCACAGTTTGGCCACTCAGCTCTGCTCGGTTACCATCCATTGTTTTTTTGTGCAAACAACTCCAGAGTTGTGAATTAGTTAACCACCAAAATGAGTGGAAAAAGGCCTGCTGCTGGTGGAAAGGGGAATAGGCGTGTTGGGAAGGGGAAAAAAGGTTGTGTCCGTGGGGTAGGTGTTAAAGCAACAGTAACATCTGCAGAAGAAAGACCATCTTCCAGCCAAACTAAAATGTCTACTTCTTTTAGCGGACAATGTGATAAGATCCCTTTCTTACGGCCACGCCAATCGCTACAAATTCCAGATGAGGCACAAAAACAGCAGGTGCTTCAACGGATATCAAGTGTTCCTTTAAGTGGGCTCTTCTCCACATCAACTTCAACATCACAAATACTCCAGTCCTCAAAGGTGTCACCCAAATCGCACTTGCTTCCTCACAGCTCCCAAATCTCCAGCTGCCCGTCTGAGTATGAGGTAGAACAGATGGTTGAGTCTGCAGAGCTGTTTACTCATACTATAGCCTGGGAATCAGAGGTCGACTCCAGCGATTCTGTGAATCCAGACGAGGAAATAATCTGCACTGATGCCCAGAATCTTTATGAGTCGGATCCAGGACCAGACGCAGAAGGTTCTGACCATAATGTAGACCCTCATTCCCAAACTGTAACTCCTGTTGGTGGAGACAATGAGGAAGACGATGATAAGACTCAAATACCTGATTGGAGCGACAACTTTAGTTTTTTGTCAGGGCAGGAACAGGTTGGCTCTGAGGACGACGGGTGTGATAACGCACAGGGTGATGATGATGAGGTCGGAGATCCCACTTACTGTCAACCCACAGTCAGCCAAGAGATGAGGTCAGCAGAGGAGGTGGAGGAAGATGCTAGTGACGACGAGGTCAGGTTGCGCCTTCCTGGACAGAGACGTAGTACTGGAAGCACGTCAACAACTGCATCCTCAAACACAACTCTGCCTCTCACCACAAGTCGTGGTGGCTCTTCAGGTCGCATGGGTGCTAAGCCTTGCATAGCCTGGGCATTTTTTCAGATCGATAAAGATGACCCAACTCGTGTTATCTGTAACATTTGTCAGCAAAAGCTAAGTAGAGGCCAAAAAATACATAGTTTGAGTACTTCATGCATGAACCGGCACATGGACATGAAGCATAAGTTGCAGTGGGAAGCTCAGTGTGCTACAATGCGGCCTAGCCGGCCGGGCCAACCACCGTCTGCCATATCTTGTGCATCCGCGGCCTCTTCATCCTCTGTGACTGGGGGGACAGCAGTCACACCTGTTTTGGGGCGCAGACCTGCCACCTCTTTACCCGCAACAGCCAGCGTGATTGGCAGGTCATCATTTTCTTTGGAGGTGGTAACACCAGCTGGTGTTGAGCGCTGTCCGACATCGATAGCACCACCTTTGGATGAAGGCAACCTAACATGTCCGCCTGCATCTTCCTCACAGACCGGCAGTTTGCCGGGGACACCCTTATCAACCCCGTCTAAGCACAATAGCCAGCCCTCGGTCCCTCAGATGTGGACAAGTAAAAGACCATTTCCTCCTAGCCATGAGAAAGCTAAGAGGTTGAATTTCACCATCTGCAAGCTCTTGGCTACAGAAATGCTGCCTTTCCGCCTGGTGGACACAGAGGATTTTCGAGACCTTATGTCCGTCGCAGTGCCCCAGTACCAGATGCCCAGTCGGCACTACTTCTCAAAGAAAGGTGTGCCTGCGCTCCACCAGCATGTCGCACACAACATCACCGCTTCTTTGAGAAACTCTGTGTGTGACAGGGTGCATTTCACCACAGACACTTGGACGAGTAGGCATGGACAGGGGCGTTACATGTCGCTGACTGGGCACTGGGTAACTATGGTGACAGCAGGACAAGGGTCTGCTGTCCAAGTCTTGCCGTCCCCACGAGTTGTGCGTCAATCCTCTTTATGTCAAAGTTCCTCCACTGCTTCTGCCTCCTCAACCTCCTCTCGGTCTTCCACCTGCACCCAAAGCCTGTCTGGTCATGCCACAAGCTTTCTAACTGCGCAGAAGGGATCCTGCACACCTCCTTACTATGCTGGCAGTAGGGCTCAACGTCATCAGGCGGTTTTTACATTGAAATGTCTGGGAAATGTGAGTCACACAGCTGAGGAGTTGTGGTCAGCTCTGGAGAACCAATTTCATGAATGGTTGTCTCCACTGGACCTGAAACCAGGGAAGGCCGTGTGCGACAATGCTGCAAACCTGGGTGCGGCCCTTCGCCGGGGCAATGTCACACACGTGCCTTGTATGGCTCACGTGTTGAACCTGGTTGTCCAGAAATTTTTAGCCCACTATCCCAGACTAGATGGCCTTCTGCAGAGGGCACGGTCGCTGTGTGCTCACTTCCGCCGTTCGCATCCCGCAGCTCAGCGACTTACATCTCTACAGAAGTCGTTGGGCCTGCCACTTCACCGGCTAAAATGCGATGTGCCTACCCGGTGGAATTCAACTCTGCACATGTTGCAGCGACTGTGGCAGCACCGACAAGCCCTGGTGCAATACGTTCTGACGTATAGCCTGGGCCAACGAGATTCAGAGGTGGGGCAAATCACGCTGGAGGAGTGGTCTCAGATCAGGGACCTATGCACCCTTCTGCACAGTTTTGAAATGGCGACGAAGATGTTTAGTGCTGACGATGCCATTATCAGCATGACTATTCCGGTGATTTACATGCTGGAGCACATGTTAAACAGAATTCGGAGTCAGGTGGTGGCACAAGAGGAGGTGGAGGAAGTAGAGGAGGAGGAGTTGTATGCGGAAGGGCTAACATCTGCAAGGTCCAGAAGGTCGGCAGCACCAAGGCGGCAGGCATGTGAGGGTGGGGGAGATGGTTTTACCAGGGCGCATGGTAGCAGCCAAACTAGTGAGGAAGGTGCAGGAGCCCAGGAAGAAGTGGAGGACGAACTGATGGAAGACTCATCAGATGAGGGAGACCTTGATCACATTTCTGTTGTGCGAGGTTGGGGGGAGAGGACAGAGGAAGGAAGCATGATTGTTACCTCGCCACCAACACAACAGGGACTTGGTGCTCCTGGATGCGCAACACACATGAGTGCCTTCTTGCTGCACTACCTGCAACATGACCCTCGAATTGTGAGAATTAGAAATAATCCTGACTACTGGGTTGCCACACTGTTAGATCCCCGGTACAAAAGTAAATTTGCAGAAATAATTCCTGCCATAGAAAGGGATGCACGCATGCAGGAGTATCAGCAGAGACTGTTGCAGAATCTTACATGTGCTTTTCCACAAAATACCAGTGGTGCACGTAGTGAATCTCACAGTTCCAACTTGCCAACCGTGGGACCGTCAAGTGTTCAGAACTCAAACCGTAACAGAACCACAGTATCTGCTGGTAACATCAATTTTGCAGAATCATTTCACCACTTTTTTAGCCCATCCTTTGCAAGGCCACAGGAGACAAGAAGTCTGACACATAGTCAACGCCTAGAGACGATGGTACAGGAGTATCTCCAAGTAAACATTGAAGCCACGACTGTGTCACTGGACCCTTGCTCTTTTTGGGCTTCCAATCTGGATAAATGGCCGGAGCTAGCCACTTACGCCTTGGAGATCTTGTCATGCCCCGCAGCCAGCGTTCTGTCTGAACGTGTGTTCAGCGCTGCTGGTGGTGTGCTGACAGATAAGCGCACGCGGCTCTCCACTGATAATGTAGACAGACTCACGTTCATAAAGATGAACAAATCATGGATCCGAAACGACTTTTCTACCCCTGTGTCATCCTGGGGAGAGTAAAAGCTTGATGATTGGTTAAAATCACCCTACCAAACGTTTTAAGCTTTCAAATTACTAATCATGTTTATCTTTATCTTGACTGGAAAATAATTCGGGCTTTGTAGCAGTGTGCAGCACTGATCCTATTAGGCCATCTATAATAAGCTCCACCAGATTTAAAATTAAAAATAATTTTTAGCTGCATCTAGCCCGGAAAATAATTTTGGGGCTCCGAGATGCGCAAGACACATAAGTGCCTTCTTGCTGCACTACCTGCAGCATGACCCTCATATTGTCAGAATTCGAAGTAATCATGACTACTGGGTTGCCACACTCTTAGATCCCCCAAACTTTTCGATCAACCTTTTCATTTTAATAAAGACCAAAAAAATGGTCATTTTTGAAATTATAAGCATTAGCAGGTTGTTAGAAACTGAAATCAAACAGTTTTCAACTCAAAACTTTATTCTAGGTGATGTTACATTTTCACATAGGACCCCTTGTTCAAAACGAGCTTCTGAACTCTCTCGTCCATTGAATTTGTCAGGTTTTGGATGGTTTCTGCTTCAATTGTTTTGCATGAGGACAGAATACCCTCCCAGAGCTGTTGCTTAGATGTGAACTGCCTCTCGCCATCATAGACACTCCTTTTAATGATGCTCCAAAGGTTCTGAATGGGGTAGAGGTCAGGGGAGCATGGGGGTCACACCATAAGTTTGTCCCCTTTTATGCCCATATCAGCCAGAGATGCAGATGTTTTATGTGCAGCATGAGATGGTGCATTATCATGCAGAAAAATGATCTTGCTGTGAAATACACGGTTCTTCTTCTTGAACCATGGCAGGAAGTGCTGTTTGAGAAAATCCACATACATTATGGAGTTCATCTTTAGCGCCTTCAGGGATCCTAAAGGGGCCGACAATCTCTCTCCCCATGATTCCAGCCCAAAACTTTACTCCACCTCCTCCTTGTTGGCGCTGTAGCCGTGTTTGCGTGGGGTGTCCATCAACCAGCCATCCTCCACTCCATCCATCTGGACCATCGAGCGCTGCACGGCACTCATCCGTGAACAAAACAGTTTTGAAATCAGTCTTCATGTAATGTTTGGCCCACTGGAGCCGTTTCTGCTTGTGTGAAGTGGATAGAGGAGGTCGACAGGATGGCGTATGCACAGCTGCAAACCTCTGAAGGACCCTGCATCTTGTTGTTCGGGGGACGTTGGAGGCACAAGCAGCTTCAAAAACTTGTCTGCTGCTATGACAAGGCTTTTTTGCCGCTGCTCTTTCAACCTGACGTAATTGCCTGTAGGAAAGAGTCCTCAATTTGCCCTTATCAGCACGCACATGTGTGTACTGTGAATCAGCTACATACTTCTTGATTGCCAAGACACTTCATCCTGATCATCGCACAATGTTGATTGTAGTCATGCCTTGACCTAAACACTCCACAATTTGTTGCTTCTCAGCAGCCGACACATCCTTTTTCTTTCCCATTTTGGCAGAAAATGTAGGCTGCTTAATAATGTGAGAGAGCCTTCTTAAGTAGTCTTGCCTTTCATTGGACACACCTGCCAAACTAATTAGCACAGGTGTCTGCAATTGCTTACAGTGATATAAAGAGCCCTGACACACATCACCATCAATGAGTTTAACTGACAAACAAACAAATTCTTCCCTTATCACTCCTAAACACTTTTTGCATAATAATTTGGAACGCGGTGTACATGTGCTTTTCCACAAAACACCAGCGGTTCACGTAGTGAATCTTACAGTTCTAACTTGCCAACCGTGGTCTGTATGGAATTGTTCAATAAAGGGCCCAAAATTAAGATAACATAGATGGGAGAGGTCTCTATGAATAGGAATTCCTAAGTATTTGATACCCTGTGAGGGCCAGGCAAAGGGAAAGTTGGACTGGATGGAATCCTATATGGATTTGGGGAGGGAGACATCGAGGGCCTCAGACTTCGCTGCATTGATTTTAAAATTTTACCATGTAACAAAGTGATCTATTTCAGCCATAACAGCATGGATGGATATATGTGATTGAGTGATATATACTAGGACATCATCAGCAAATAGAGAGCACTTGTACTCGGTGCCTCCCACCTCAATCCACCTAATATTGGGGTTATGGCGAATTGATGAGAGCAGGTGCTCCGTCACTAGGATGTATAAGAGAGGGGACAGAGGACATCCCTGCCTTGTCCCATTGGTGATTGTGAAAGGTGATGAAAATGTTCTGACGCACCCCCTGGGCCTTGGGACACCCGGAGCCGGACCCTTTTTGGTGGATGCTGGTGGTTGTAGTCTTTGTGGCGGCGACCCGGTTCCGTGGCTCAGGGCGGTCAAACCAGTGGCGGAACTATTTATGTGGTTTTGATGTTTAAATGTCCGACTACGCCACCCGTGGATTGCGGTCAGAGTGAACCGCCGCTACAGGGCAGACCGCTGAGGCTGGTGTTGTGGGTGCAGCAGAGCGTAGCATAACTCCCCACGGGAGGAGTATAGCCTCAGGGCAGTGTATGCGGAGGATGGGGGTGATGGTGCAGGGCAGCAGCAGTAACGACACGGAGTCAGTGATGCAGTCCAGGGCCTTTACTCACAGTTCTTATTATCCAGACCACGTCTGCAGGTAACGGCTGCCCACGTCGTACTGTGCTCACCAGGTGAGGGGCTCAGACAACTCCCAGATAACTTTGGAGCACTTCACAGGACCCCCTTTGTGTGTCCTTTGTCTGGCCTTTCTTACCAACACTTCTGTCCGGCTGCCTCGGGCCTCCTCTTGGTAAACTTGGCGCCAGTTTCCCTGACCCTATGTGGTGCCTTCCTAGCGGGTGTAGCCAGGGGCTGCGCCACATAAAATGTCAGAGCCTCCGGTTTCTAGCTGAGGGTCGTTTCCTGCCTCCACTAGTTCGGGGACCGGTCTCCCCCTTTGGCCTGACCCCTCCACGCAGGTGGATTCGGGCGTGCGGTGGCGACTCGCCCGTCCGCACCCCTGGGATCCCTTCATTCCTCGTTCCTGGAGCCTTCTCCGCTCCTCTTCCTTCCTTCTCCCTCTTCCAGGTCTGGGCCTCTGTTACTAGGCCCGCCTCCGGAGCAGAGCTCATGCAGAGCCCCTGCTCCCTGCCACTTCTGCTCAGACTTCTCTGCACTGAACTAAGATGGTGCCCACCTTTTATACTCCCTTCTCAATGCACCCAGGAACTGCTTCCTCCCTGCTCCTGCACTACAGGGTTCCCCTTCCTCAGTGTTCCCTCCCCCCACTCCAGCCAGGGACAGGGACTGTCGTGCCCATCTCAGGGGCATATTGGTCGCCCTGCCCCACGGCAATGTGGTGTAATGCATGCAGGTGTCGGGTCCTGATCCACACTCCATCCTTACCTGAGAGTGAGATATCACACCTCTGGGTGAGGTGCAATACGTCTGTAGCAACCGAGCCCTCAGGGTGCTACAGTTCCATTTATCTTCAGCCTAGGTGACGTATTGCGATACAGGGCCATGATTTTGGCTATAAAAGGGTCCCCTAGACCCCTACCCCAAGCTTTTTAAGAGAATCATATATGGCGTGCCAGGAGACTCTATGGAATGCTTTCTCAGCATCCAACGAGAGTATCTAATTACAAATTTTTAACTGCATCTAGCCCAGGAAATACTTTGTGCCTAGTAGCAGTGTCTGCTAGTCAGCGGATTATCCCGGCTGTTAAGCAAGCTACACCACCTGTAGTTTAGACACTTAATTTTTTCAAAGGAAATGCTTCGGGACCATGGGATACTCAGTGAAGAGCATCAGGAGGCACCCCAAGGCATAGGGGCTGGGACTGGCAGTAGGATGCCTTGCGGTGGACAGCCGAGCTCGATCCTTATAAAAGCTTTTTAACTGCAGCAGCTTTAGTGGACGCTACTGGAGCTGGAATTACGCGGCTGCTGGCATGAGACTTGCCCTCCAATAGATCCTTGTAAATGGATTTAAAGTGTATTCATTCAAATTAGAGAGACAATTTAAATTAAAAAGCTTAGAGCTGCCTCCACCACAGGGGGGCTCGCTCGACCCACCAGCGGACAGGCACCAGTATTGGGAGAGGGGGGCTGGCCATCAGGGTTCACCGCGGCTCTGGCACAAACCCGGCGACACGGAGGTGGCACGGGCAGGAGCGGACTGGCCGTGTCGGCTTCTCACTTTTTGGATTTTAGAAGGGCATGACATGCCTATATCTGTGTCTCTCCCTCCTTTTACTCCTCCACCTCTTTTATTTTCGCATGACTATATGTACTTGTCACTTTTCCATGTGTTAGTTGTGTCTTCTGAGCAGTTTGTCAGCTTTTGGACACCTTTGAAGGTGTTTTCTATGTGTTTCTATGTGTTTTTGTTTGCCTGCCATTGGTTTTAACGGTGTTCGAAGGTGTTCGACGAACAGTTCGACGAACAGTTCGGCGAACACACGGGTGTTCGACGAACCGAACCGAACTCGAACACTACGGGGGTGGCTCAACACTAATTATAAGGCAGGCCATATCTTACCTTGTCATTTAGTGTCACTGAAATTCAGCTGTGTGCTCAGCTATTCTTTCTATTTTTCTTTAGTTAATTGCGTGCTCCTACCACTGTATCTGACCAACATGAGTGGGAAAAAGAGAGGGTGTGGTGGAAGGGGGAATTGTCTTGGTGTTCAAGGTGTACGTGGGGTACGTGGTAATGTTAGTGAAAGCACCAGTGAACCAACACAAACAGGTCCTATCCAAAGACAACTGACAACTTTTGTTAGTGGACGGCCTGCTGCACTCCCTTCCTTTGGCAGCTGCACAGCGATACACCTTGTTGATAAGGCCCAGAAAGAGCAGGTGCTCCTGTGGATGGCAAGCTCTGCTTCCAGTGGCCTCTCCTCTTCTTCCTCCACCTCAACATCACACGCAGTACAGTCCACAGAGATGGCACCCCAATTACCCATGCTTCCCATCCCCTGGGTTGCCACTCTGTTAGATCCATGTGATAAGAGTCAATTTTGCCAGATGCTTCCCGCCCTGGAAAGGGACATGCTTATGTTGGAGTATCGAAACAAGATTTTAAGCAACCTTAATAGAGGTTTTCCCCAAGATAACAGTGAGGCACACAGCATGCATCGCAGCTGTAGTCTTTCAACCTCCGGCACACCATTCGTCAACACCAAAACATTAACAGCAGCAGCAGAGTAAGTGGCAGAAGCAATTTCTTGGAGTCCTTTCACACATTTTTTGCACCAGCACAACAGAGTACAAGTCTGGCACGTGGTGAACGACTGGAGAGGATGGTGGAGGAATATCTAGAGCTTAATATGAATACCATCAGGGAGGATTTTGACCCTTTTACATTTTGGTCTTCAAAAATGGATGAATGGCCTGAGCTCGCCTCTCACGCCTTGGAGGTTTTAGCATGCCCGGCAGCCAGCGTTCTCTCTGAACATGTGGTCAGCGCTGCTGGTAGTGTCTTGACGGATAAGCACACCAGGCTATCCCCTGAAAGTGTAGACCGCCTAACTTTCATCAAGATGAACAAGTCATGGATCTCCAAGGACTTTTGCACCCCAATTGCAGACTGTGCAGAGTAGGCGATGTTGTCGTTTTGAGTGTGCTGCATTAAACTCTTGAAATTGCAGTCTTTGATATAGCTTCTGTGCCTGCTCTTGCTGCTGCTACAGGTTTTAGGCCCTAATTTTTGTAAATGTGGAGAATTCTGATTGTGTCTCCATCCATTGGGTTGGCTGTAGTGGGACAGGTTTGGGTCTGCGTTAAACTACTTGTAGTCTGATGACATTGATGCCACTTCGGTGGTGTTAGGCCCTCATTTAGGGCAATGTGAACACTCCTGGTTAGGTCTCCATCTCCTGGGTTGGCAGTACTGGAAGAGGTGTGGGTCTTATTTACACTATTTCTACTGTAGTGAAATTGATTAGACATTGGTAGTGTCTGCCACTAATTTTTTTAAATGTGGGGAATCCTGATTGGGTCTCCATCTATTGGGTTGGCTGTAGTGGAACCTTCCTGTTCTGCAGTCTAAGTTGTGTAAGGTTGCGTACCAGTCCTTGCTGCACTCCTGATACAGACTCTGCCTGCTGCACTCTGATACAGACTCTGCCTGCTGCACTCCTGATACAAATGTGACACCCCAGGGGTCTGGTTGCCACAGTAATAGAGATATTATGTCTGAGAGCAAGTGGGAGGTTTCTCTGGTCAGGATCCCTAAACATGCAACACGGCCCACCCAGACCTGGGAGGGGAGGAATCTGCCCTTATAAACTGGGTCTGGGGCGGGATTAGAGGAGTCAGAGTGAAGCTGCAGACAGAGTCAGAGTCTGGAGAGGGAAAGTGAGATCAGGAGCTCTGTAGGAGCAGTAGCTGAAGTCCAGGGGCTGGAGCTGAGCAGAGCTCGCCCTGGACGAAGACACTAAAACCGGACACAGGAGTCCGAGGCTGTGGGGACTGATATAAACCCAGCAGCAGAAACCAGCCGGCAGGGGATTCCAGGTCCTCTGGCCATAGAAGCCCGGAGGCTCAGTCACAAAGAAGGGAGCGGAGGCTAACAGAAGGCCCCAAGTCACCAGCCATACGGGTGAGCACCACACGGTATACTCAGGGACGTGGGCTACTTGTAACCGCTGACAGCAAGGTAGCCAGGAAGAGTGCAGATAAACGGGGAGGCCTACAACTCCACCTGGCCAGGGGAACTCCTGCTTGCTCGCAGACTGACCAGGCCCTTATACTAGCCAGTACTCCCGGGAGGGTCTGCCTTGTACCATCAGTAAAGACCCTGAACTGCACCTCACGTCTCTGTGGTTCCTTGCCGCTCCTGCACCATTAGCACTGGGACCCTCACACCATCACTCCCATCATCTTCCACATTAGCTGCCCTGAGGCAATACTTCTCCCGTGGGGAGTCATCCCATACTCAGCTGCGCAAACAACATCAGCCTCAGCGGTCTGCAGCGCAGCGGCGGTCCCCACTGACCGCAATCCACGGGTGGCGTAGTCGGACACTTATTACCATACAAATAGACTGCCACTGGTTTGACCACCCTGGGCACGGACCGGGTCACCGCCACGGAGAACTACAACCCCCAGCATTCTACAACAGGCCCGGTTCCGGGTTCCCCTGCACAACACAGGCCCAGGGGGCGCGTCAACTTTGGCGTAGTCGGCAGGATTTCGTGCCCGCAACCACCGGGTACTGCGTGCCTGAAAAAGAGACTTTTATGCTTACCTGTGGTGAAGTTTCCCGCCGTCCGTAGTCGTTTCCCGCCATCCGGAGCCGATTCCCGCCATCAGACGCCATCTTGGACCGTTTCCCGCCGTCTTCTGCCTTCTTCCCGCCATCCGCAGCTGCTTCCCGCCTTCGGACGCCATCTTCGGGACGCCGCACGGGAAGAAGAGGGGCGTGGACGTCGAAAGCGCGCGAGATCCGAAGCTCAGCCCCACGCTCCGCCCCACGCTCTGACGCTGCGCAAGGTCCTGGAAGGGAGGAAGAGCGACGCTGACGTCATCGGAGTGCGACGCCAGGTCCTCAACCCGGACGATCGACTGCGGAGCCGCGGCCTACGGAAGAAGATCATCGCAAGGTAGGCCACGGTCCACTAGGGGGGAGGAGGATGCCGGACACCGAGGGGAGCTCCACTGCCACAGCCACCGCCAGCGCAACCGCTGCAGCAGTCATGCTATTCACCATGCCCTATATCCCGGGGGCAACCTGGCTACCCCAGTACTCAGGGGAGTCACATACTCTAAATGACTTTAGAGAAAGACTGGATAGCCTCTTCCAGGTGTACCCCCTCACAGAAGAGCAAAAAGTGAGCATCCTGGTGGCCCAATTAATCGGGGCAGCCCAAAGGGAGGTAAAGTCCTGGCCACCTGGGAGGAAGAGGACTGTCAGAGACATACTAACCCGGCTGAAAGACATATTTGACACCCGCACCTCAGCCGAAATAAAACTAAGATTTTATGGGTGCAAACAACGGGCACATGAGAGTATAAGAGACTATGCTCTAAACCTACAAGAGGCCCTGAGAGCCATTAAGCAGGCAGACCCTGACAGCGTGGGAAATGAAGATAAGCTGTTGACTGAACAATTTATTGAGGGCCTACTGTGCAATGCCCATCGAACCCAGTTGCGGGCAATGGCCTTACAGGACCCTGACCTGGACTTTGCACAGTTCAAGGACAGAGCCATCCGGGTGCTCCGAGAACCGGCACCAGGTGGCGCTGTGACCCACAGGCGCCCTGCTATCACTTACCACCAGGAGATGGCGCCCTTGTCTGCAGGGCCTGTGGGAGCTGATGCGCAGGCTTTAAACAGTGACCTGGCTACAGACCTGCACCATCAGGTCCAAGAGCTGACTAAGAGCGTTGCCGCGCTAACCAGAACTGTGCAGTCTTTACAGGTCTCTTCTCCAGGAAAGATCCAGCTGGCATCCGGACCGGAGGACGTCCCGTGGTGCCGACTGAGGAGGACCCCACCGGCCAGAGGAAGACCCAGCGACAGATACAACGAGGACGGACGACCCATCTGCCGCCGCTGCAATCAACCCGGACATGTAGCAAGGTACTGTCATTTAAATGGGCACAACCTGGGGTAGAGGGCCAACCCCCAGGCATAAGACCATCAGGCCCATCAAACTGGCATGATAAATACGTAGGGGGACGTCCAATCTTGCCTGTGGTACTGGATGGCATTCCTATGAGTGCCCTACTAGACACTGGGTCACAGGTGACCACCATCCCGTACGTGCTCTTTAAACAGTACTGGAATGACTCGGACATAACCCGCTACCCAGATGACGACCTGAGTATCATCGCCAGCAACGGTCAGCCCGTGCCGCAGGTGGGATTCAAAGAGGTGACCATTAAGATCGGTAAAGTCGAACTGGCGGCACAAGGACTGATTATAGTGGACATAGACCGTCATGAGAGTCACCCTAGAATAACCTTGGGAACTAATGTGATTGAAAATTGTCTTGCAGAGGTGATTCTCATTTTACAGCAGGTTGCCAAGAACGCCAGTTCCGGCCAGCAGCGTGTGCTCCAAAAAGAGATCCGGGCACTGATGAAGCGGCAACAGGTGGAACTATCTGGTGGTGAGATAGGTAGCGTGAGAATGTGTGACCCGTTCCCTATTGCCATGCCCCCAAAAAGTGAGATGATGATTTGGTGCCGGGCAGCTATTGGTCTAAGAGGTAGAGACTACCAAGCAATGGTAGAACCCGTCTACTCAGACAGTAGGCCCACCATTTTGACAGCACGGGGGGTGGTCGATGTATGCCATGGGAGGGTGCCCGTTCGCATCATAAATATCGGGGAGAGAGAAGTACACCTGCCCCGGTATGATACGCTAGCCAAATTGTTCACCATCAACCAGAACTCTGTACAGGCCGTGGAACCCTTGCCTCCATCTCAACCAGAGGAAGGTAACGGCTCTAAGAAACCAATGGAGGACTGGTGTCAGCAACTGCATTTGGGTACTGACTCCACTCCCTCACACCAGAAACAGGGAGTCTATCGGGTGGTTCGAGAGTACGAGAGAGTGTTTAGTAAACACCCGCTAGACTTCGGGCGAGTAAAGGGGGTAGAACACCACATCCCCACGGGAGACCATCCTCCCATAAAGGAGAGATACCGACCCGTACCCCCGGCACACTACCAACACGCCAAGGGGATGCTTAGAGACATGAAGGAGGCTGGGGTAATCAGGGACAGCTGTAGCCCCTGGGCAGCTCCACTAGTCTTAGTGAAAAAGAAAGACAACACCATGAGAATGTGTGTAGACTACAGGAAGGTCAACCGTATCACACACAAAGATGCGTACCCGTTACCAAGGATAGAAGAGTCCTTAGCTGCATTAAAATCTGCTAACTTCTTCTCTACTTTGGATCTCACTAGCGGGTACTGGCAGGTTCCTGAAGCAGAGGCGGAACGGGAGAAGACCGCATTCACCACCCCGATGGGTCTCAGCGAATTTAACTGTATGCCGTTCGGGCTCTGCAACGCACCAGGAACCTTCCAACGGTTGATGGAATGCTGTCTGGGACACCGGAACTTCGAGAAGGTCCTGTTATACCTGGACGATGTCATCGTCTATTCCAAGACCTACGAGGACCACCTGAAACACCTGGCAGAAGTGTTTGAAGCTCTGGCAAATTACGGCCTAAAGGTGAAACCCTCCAAGTGTCACCTCCTGAAACCAAAGGTGCAGTACCTGGGACATGTGGTGAGTGCTGACGGAGTGGCTCCCGACCCTGATAAGATCACTGTGATTAAGGACTGGCCAAGACCCTCCAGCATAAAGGAAGTGCGGCAGTTCCTCGGGTTGGTAGGCTACTACCGAAGATTCATTCCCGGTTTCACCAAAATGGCAGCCCCTATGCAGGACCTCCTGATAGGTCAATCTCGGAAAGCCAAAAACCAGAAGCCGCCCTTCAGGTGGGAAAAGCTGGAAGAGGAGTCCTTCTGCCAGCTGAAGATGGCCCTCACGGGGGATGAAATCCTGGCATATCCAGACTACAGCCAGCCCTTTATCCTCCACACGGACGCAAGCAACATCGGGCTAGGAGCCATACTGTCCCAGATCCAGCAAGGGAAAGAACGGGTAATCGCTTACGCCAGTCGAAAGCTACGGCCCACGGAGAGGAACCCTGAGAATTATAGCTCATTCAAGCTGGAGTTCCTGGCAGTAGTGTGGGCAGTGACCGAACGTTTCAAGCATTACCTTGCCTCCTCCAAATTCACCGTGTACACGGATAATAACCCGTTGACACACCTGGACACTGCAAGGCTCGGTGCCCTGGAACAGAGATGGATGGCCCGCCTGTCCAACTTTGAATTCACCATCAAATACCGGGCAGGACGCTCAAATGCCAACGCGGATGCCCTGTCTAGAATGCCGAACTTACCGGACGTAGGGGAAGATCCAGAAGATCTGGAAGAAGTTGAGCTCCCTGCGTTCCACCGTCATGGGATTACCCTGTATTCCCACTTTGTGAAGGACAGGCGCTCCGTGACGTTCAATCCCTTGCCCCACTACAACTGGGCGGAGATGCAAGACAGTGATCCCGCAGTCCGTTTGGTGAAGGAAATGCTGACCCAGGCCGATGCCAGTCTTGACCCAGACGCTCCGGAGGAGACCAAGCAACTGTGGAAGGAGAAAAGTAAGCTGTTCCTCTACAGGGAGAAGCTGTGCCGGAGAATGGTTAACTCTCGAACACATGAGTTGACCTGGCAGGTAGTGGTCCCAAGACGAGACGCGGCTATGGTTCTGGAGGCATACCACAACGGAGCAGGACATTTCGGATGGAAGAAGCTGGAGTTCTTGTTGCGTGAACGGTTCTACTGGGTAGGCATGAGAGGAGCCATCGAGAGGTGGTGCAGAGACTGTGGCCCGTGCCACCTGAGAAGAAAGGACCGTGCCAGCCAGAAGACTCCCTTGCAGCCCATCATCACCAGACAGCCACTGGAACTGGTAGCCCTGGACCATGTGAAACTGGCTCCAAGCAGATCTGGGTATGTCTACGCCCTCACAATCGTAGATCATTACTCCCGGTTCCTGGTGGTGGTCCCGGTCAAGGACTTAACGGCTCAAACAGCAGCTAGAGCCTTCCAGCAGCACTTCTGCCGTCCACACGGGTACCCGGACCAAGTGTTGACAGACCAAGGACCAGCCTTCGAAGCGGAGGTCTTCCAGGAATTCTGCAACCTGTATGGCTGCAAGAAGATAAGAACAACGCCCTATCACCCTCAAACCAATGGACTCTGCGAGAAGATGAACCAGGTGGTGATAGATCTGCTAAAAACACTGCCCCTGGAAGAACGCAGTCTGTGGCCTGAGAAACTGCCCGATCTGGTGGACCTGTATAACCAAATCCCTGTAGGTTCCACCAACTGTACCCCGGCTTACCTAATGAGAGCAAGACCTGGTAAGCTGCCTATTGACCTGGATATGGGAGTCCTGACGCCTGAGGACACCTCGCCAGAGGCAGACTGGGATACAGAACGGCAGCAGCAGTATCGGAAAGTACAGGAGAGCGTCGAGCGAAGTCTGTCTCAAGCTAGAGAAAGGCAAGAGAAGGCTTATAACCAGTATGCTCCCGCTGTTCCCCTGGTACCTGGAGAGCAGGTCTTGAAGAGGAAGAGGCGGCTCCACAAGTTGGACGACCAGTGGGAGAAGGACCCGTACACCGTACTGCCATCAAGCCATGAGAACCCAAAAATCTGCGTAATCAGTAAGGATGGAGGAGAAACCACAGCCATTGTCTCCAGAGACCACCTGAAGAAGTGTCCCGAGCAGCTTCAAAGCCCTGAAGAAGATCAATAAAACCCTCAACCCGCAGAGGAAAGGGAAGAAATGATCAGTACCGTACTCGGAGACTTCCCCCGGTCTTGGACACAAGTAAACGGCGCTGTTGTGGTACCCGTCCTCACCTTTCTCCAGCCAGCCCCGCAAGTGCCTACAGAGGAATCGGTAGAGCTGGAAGAGCAGCCGGCCCAAGAGGCAGAAGAGTCCACACCAGCAGTACAGGAGGATCAACCCTCTGCTAGTAGTGAGCCTGCTGTGCCCCTAGTGAGCCAAAGAGTGCGCAGAAAGCTGCCCAGCTTGCCCATAACACCTCCTACACCCTGTAGTGCAGAACCAGTTAGTGTGCTCCGTAGGTCCACTAGAGTCACTAGAGGTCAGATGCCCGCTCGCTGGAGAATCTAAACCAATGCACTGTAAAGTTGACTGTTTATTGAAAAATGTTTATGGTTTATGTTTGTTGCCTGTTACTAATTATGTTTCTCAGTTACCCTGCAGATTTATTTGGACTAACAGGTTATGGACACTGGATAACCGGAACAGTTTTGTAGATAGTTGCACCTTGGTGCCTCTTGTGAAGACGGCCGCGGAAGAGAAAACCTGTCTGGCGTGGCCTCCTTGCGGCCCAGAGTAGTTAGTCTACTCTTGCAGCCACGCCCAAGGACAACGCAAGGGGTTTGCTTTGGACAGGTCCCCTATTCTGTGCCAAGACTTCGACTTGTTGGGTGACATGGACACCCCCTTTGTTTCATAAACTTCACCTTGGGTGATATGGACACCCGGTCACGGAAACGCCGTGACCTCTACAGACTAAAGCTTCTTGTAAATATGTTATTGTATTATTGTTATACCTTGTATTTATGTTTCTTTAAAAAAATGTGTTTAGTCCCGGAGTACTAAAATTTACTAGGGGGGAATGTGACACCCCAGGGGTCTGGTTGCCACAGTAATAGAGATATTATGTCTGAGAGCAAGTGGGAGGTTTCTCTGGTCAGGATCCCTAAACATGCAACACGGCCCACCCAGACCTGGGAGGGGAGGAATCTGCCCTTATAAACTGGGTCTGGGGCGGGATTAGAGGAGTCAGAGTGAAGCTGCAGACAGAGTCAGAGTCTGGAGAGGGAAAGTGAGATCAGGAGCTCTGTAGGAGCAGTAGCTGAAGTCCAGGGGCTGGAGCTGAGCAAAGCTCGCCCTGGACAAAGACACTAAAACCGGACACAGGAGTCCGAGGCTGTGGGGACTGATATAAACCCAGCAGCAGAAACCAGCCGGCAGGGGATTCCAGGTCCTCTGGCCATAGAAGCCCGGAGGCTCAGTCACAAAGAAGGGACCAGCGCCGCCATCCAGGAGCGGAGGCTAACAGAAGGCCCCAAGTCACCAGCCATACGGGTGAGCACCACACGGTATACTCGTGGGCTACTTGTAACCGCTGACAGCAAGGTAGCCAGGAAGAGTGCAGATAAATGGGGAGGCCTACAACTCCACCTGGCCAGGGGAACTCCTGCTTGCTCGCAGACTGACCAGGCCCTTATACTAGCCAGTACTCCCGGGAGGGTCTGCCTTGTACCATCAGTAAAGACCCTGAACTGCACCTCACGTCTCTGTGGTTCCTTGCCGCTCCTGCACCATTAGCACTGGGACCCTCACACCATCACTCCCATCATCTTCCACATTAGCTGCCCTGAGGCAATACTTCTCGCGTGGGGAGTCATCCCATACTCAGCTGCACAAACAACATCAGCCTCAGCGGTCTGCAGCGCAGCGGCGGTCCCCACTGACCGCAATCCACGGGTGGTGTAGTCGGACACTTATTACCATACAAATAGACTGCCACTGGTTTGACCACCCTGGGCGCGGACCGGGTCACCGCCACGGAGAACTACAACCCCCAGCATTCTACAACAGGCCCGGTTCCGGGTTCCCCTGCACAACACAGGCCCAGGGGGCGCGTCACAGACTCTGCCTGCTGCACTCCTGACACAGACTCTGCCTGCTGCACTCCTGATACAGACTCTGGCTGCTGCACTCCTGATACAGACTCTGACTGCTGCACTCTGATACAGACTCTGCCTGCTGCACTCTGATACAGACTCTGCCTGCTGCACTCTGATGCAGACTCTGCCTGCTGCACCATCTAGTCTGTCCTACTGGGTCCAGCTGCTGCGCGTAATTTGGTCTGTCCTGGAGACATCAAACTAATTTGATGTGTTTTGGCAGCTTTTGGTCCCATTTCTAGGTGTTGTCTATGTATTTTTTTGGTCCCCCCCATTGACTCCTATGGGATTCGGAAATGTTCGATGAACATTCGGCGAATAAATTCGGCGAATATTAATTTGTTCGGCGAACTTTTCCAAACCGAACATTGAAATGTTCGCTCATGCCTACTGCTAACCAGTGGAACAGATTTGAGGAGCACAGAAAGTCTGTGGAATGAAGTAGAAACATCAATTCTAGATTCTTTGTATGTACAGCATGAAAGTCTGAAAAGAGGCAAGGAGGAAAGAGACAAGAAGAGCATCCTAGTGACAAAGTGTTACATAGATAGAAGGGAACCAGTGAAAGAAGCAATGGTCAGCCTTCTAGTCTTTTTTAAAAACACCCTAAGGCCCTGTTCACACTGTGTTTTTTGGGTATGTCTATGACTCTGCCAGAAATTCCCTTTGAAATCCTGAAAAAAAAGGATTCACATGAAACTTCCCACTGACTCATAAAAAAAATTAACTTTGTACTATTCCAACATTTGGGGATTGAAAAGATGACAAAAGGGAGTCCGGTAGAAAAAAAGGACTTCCAGGCTGAGCTTATTTTAAATCCAAAGGGGGTGTTACCAGTGTGAGACGTGTAGATCAGCAGAGCAGACTGTCAGTCATTACATGTCTCACACTGGTAACTCCCTCTTTCATTTAAAATAAACTCTGGAGACAGATTCTCAGGTAGATCAGTGTTCGGCCCAACGATTTTGACAGCTTATTTACATATTAAGAAAAACATGGATTTTTATGCCATAAGACTTCTCAGACATAAAGGTTTCATTTTATTCCACTTTCTATTACATGTATGCCCATGTAGTCGGCTAAGGTGGGTTGATCCTATTGACCGTTTCCTTATAAAATGTTTGATCCTTTTTATGCCTATTAAATAAGTTGAGTTTTCTGACAGCAGCATGTCCTACTATCCCAACAGTAGTAATAACCATGCATGCGCTGCCAATCCTAGTGTGAATGTACTATAAACTATCAGATTCACAATATGGTTCTTGCCTGTGCAGTTTTACAATGAAACACTTTATAAAAAGGCAAACCAGAAGGGCTACCATGACAAGAGCTGCCATCAATGTACAACAACAGCATCTGACTCCCTTGGTTTCCAACTGCTAGTTGGATAAGAGCAATGAGATAGCCAGAGACCTCTTTTTTCATGGATTTTTGAAAAAGAAATCCTTTGACAGTGAGCAGTCCACCTGTTAGTGTGATGCATGAATGACCAGTGTACCTTCTGTTGTCTGATATAATACACACTAGAGCAATATTATCTTTTATTTGAGGCTATGTCCTTAAAGGATGAAAATGTAATTAATCTGCAACAATTTCTGCATTAGTTACATGTGGTTCACAGATTTTACTGCTGATTTTCTATGAATTGAATAGAGTGAAATCTACAGAAAACCTGCTGCAAAAATTAACATGATCTGGATCAAACATGGTTATGGCAGGTCAATCTCCACACTGATTTTTTATGCAATCTGTGGATGACATTTATTGAAAGGGTGTCACGGTTCCACCAGTTAGTGTGTCTTGGATACAGTTACTGACAGCTCAGCCGTCCAATCTGGTGCAGGAGCGTGCTGGAGCTGTCAGTACTTTGACAGCTTGGCCATCCAATCTGGTACATTCGTACATTCAGCTTGTGTGAGGTTTGTTTCTCTGTGCCTAATGTACTGTATATTGATCTTCTGTTGCCTGACCTTGTTCTGACCATCTGTCTGTTTAACCCCTTCTGCTCTGATCCACTATCCTCCTGGTATTCTGACTAGCGGAATGTTATCTGACTACGCCTTTGTCTCTTCCCTCTGTTAATGACGTACCCTCCGGGCTTTTGATTTCGGACTCCTTGACTATCCCATCTCATGGCTTGCTCGTGAAAAGTGACTCAGCATCACATTACGTCTGGCCCATACGTTTTTCTTTTTTGCTAGTATGGAGACTGTTCACACGCTCTATGACCAGGTGGCGAATCTGTAGCAGATGACTCATGATCTGGCTAAGGAATGCTAGAGTCTGGCATCATCACAATATCAGTTGCAGAGGCTGCTAACTAATTTAATGAAGACCACCCATAGCCCTTCACTGCCGGCAGTAGATGTGATGTCCGTACCCTCTTATGTACAGTTGGTCTCTCCCGAACCTGAAATAGCCCTCACTGATAAATTTTCTGGAGAGAAAGATCAGTTTAGGGTCTTCAGCGAGAGCAGTAGGTTATTTTTTACCCTGTGCCCCCAATCGTCAGGGGAGGAGTTCCAGCAAGTGGAAATAATCATGTCCGTCCTGCAAGAGGGCCCTCAGACCTGGACATTTTCCTTGTCCCCACAAACCCCAGAACGGTTTTCTGTTGATGCCTTCTTTGACAGTTTAGGACTGATATATGACAAACTCGACAGGATCCAGGTTGCTGAGGCTAAGATCATGAACCTGGCACAAGGGGGTTGCACAGCTGAGGACTACTGTACTGAGTTCTGGCAGTGGTCCACTGCAGTTCTGTGGAACGATGCAGCTCTCAGGTGCCAGTTCCACAAAGGCATTTCCAAAACCTTAAAGACACTCTGGTCCTTCATTATGCCCCTTGTTCTCTGGCGGAGGCCATGACCCAGGCCATACAAATGGTCCATAGAATCCATTAGAGGCGTGATGAACAGCAAGCTGCCCATTATATTTCCCTGGATCAGGTCCATTTACCGGAGGTAGAGCCATTGGAGATTAGAGTTGCCAGTCTTCGTGTTGTGGAGAAAAGACGTAGACAAGATCTCTGACTCTGTCTGTACTGTGGTCTCTCTGGACATTTTCTCAACAATTGCCCAACTCGTCCTCAGGCTACCAAACCATCAGGAGAACATCTGAGTCTGGGTGACGGCCAAAGAGGTCACCCGGACTCCCAGGTACTTTTTTCTTCCTCTATTAAAGTACTGATAAATACTGTGTTATCCTTCAAGAACCAGGTGTTATCAACATTGGCGTTTATTGACTGTGGCTCTGCTGCTAACTTTATTGATTGGGGACTGGTTCTGAAGTTAGGGTTAGGGACAGTTAATTTTGAAAGATCCATTCAAATCTTCAACCTTAACAAGACACCATTATCCTGGAATTTGGTCAAGAAGGTAATGGTGGATTTCACACTTCAAGTAGGAACTCTCCACTCTGAATCCATCGCATGTTTTGTGTGGGATAATTTGCCTGCTGGGTTGGTACAGGGGCTTTCATGGTTGCAGATTTACAATCCTGTTATTGATGGCAGAGGGAGATTGTTAAATGGAGCTCCAATTGTTGCAAGAAATGTCTAAAAACAGTACAAATATGCTTCGCTAGTCTGAAGGGTCTGCCGGGCTACCAGAAGGACTTCGGAGATGTGTTCTCGAAAAAAGAGTCGGAGATACTACCTCCCCATTGTCCTTATGATTGTGCTATTGATCTTATTCCTAATGCCAAATTGCCTAAAGCTCGCCTTTACAATTTGTCTGGGCCTGAATGAGCCACCATGAAAGAATATGTTAACGAAAGTTTACGGAAGGGTCATGTCCGTCCTTCCTTCTCTCTGGTAGCTTCTGTTTTTTTTTCATAAAAAAGAAAGATGGGGGTCTCCGTCCTTGCCTCGATTTCCGAGAACTAGACAAAATCACAGTTAAAATACTTACCTACTTCCACTCATCCACGACCTACAGTACAGACCAAAAGTTTGGACACACCTTTTCATTTTAAGATTTTTCTGTATTTTCATGACTATGAAAATTGTACATTCACACTGAAGGCATCAAAACTATGAATTAACACATGTGGAATTATATACTTAGCAAAAAAGTGTGAAACAACTGAAAATATGTCTTATATTCTAGGTTCTTCAAAGTAGCCACCTTTTGCTTTGATGACTGCTTTGCACACTCTTGGCATTCTGTTGATGAGCTTCAAAAGGTAGTCACCGGAAATGGTCTTCCAACAATCTTGAAGGAGTTCCCAGAGATGCTTACCACTTGTTGGCCCTTTTGCCTTCACTCTGCAGTCCAGCTCACCCCAAACCATCTCGATTGGGTTCAGGTCTGGTGACTGTGGAGGCCAGGTCATCTGGAGTATCACCCCATCACTCTCCTTCTTGGCCAAATATCCCTTACACAGCCTGGAGGTGTGTTTGGGGTCATTGTCCTGTTGAAAAATAAATGACGGTCCAACTAAACGCAAACCAGATGGAATAGCATGCCGCTGCACGATGCTGTGGTAGCCATGCTGGTTCAGTATGCCTTCAATTTTGAATAAATCCCCAACAGTGTCACCAGCAAAGCACCCCCACACCATCACACCTCCTCCTCCATGCTTCACGGTGGGAACCAGGCATGTAGAGTCCATCCGTTCACCTTTTCTGCGTCGCACAAAGACATGGTGGTTGGAACCAAAGATCTCAAATTTGGACTCATCAGACCAAAGCACAGATTTCCACTGGTCTAATGTCCATTCCTTGTGTTCTTTAGCCCAAACAAGTCTCTTCTGCTTGTTGCCTGTCCTTAGCAGTGGTTTCCTAGCAGCTATTTCACCATGAAGGCCTGCTGCAGAAAGTCTCCTCTTAACAGTTGTTGTAGAGATGTGTCTGCTGCTAGAACTCTGTGTGGCATTGACTTGGTCTCTAATCTGAGCTGCTGTTAACCTGCGATTTCTGAGGCTGGTGACTTGGATAAACTTATCCTCAGAAGCAGAGGTGATTCTTGGTCTTCCCTTCCTGGGGCGGTCCTCATATGAGCCAGTTTCTTTGTAGCACTTGATGGTTTTTGCAACTGCACTTGGGGACACTTTCAAAGTTTTCCCAATTTTTCGGACTGACTGACCTTCATTTCTTAAAGTAATGATGGCCACTCATTTTTCTTTACTTAGCTGCTTTTTTCTTGCCATAATACAAATTCTAACAGTCTATTCAGTAGGACTATCAGCTGTGTATCCACCAGACTTCTGCACAATACAACTGATGGTCCCATCCCAATTTATAAGGCAAGAAATCCCACTTATTAAACCTGACAGGGTACACCTGTGAAGTGAAAACCATTTCCGGTGACTACCTCTTGAAGCTCATCAAGAGAATGCCAAGAGTGTGCAAAGCAGTCATCAAAGCAAAAGGTCGTTACTTTGAAGAACCTAGAATATAAGACATATTTTCAGTTGTTTCACACTGTTTTGTTAAGTCTATAATTCCACCTGTGTTAATTCATAGCTTTGATGCCTTCAGTGTGAATGTACAATTTTCATAGTCATGAAAATACAGAAAAATCTTAAATGAGAAGGTGTGTCCAAACTTTTGGTCTGTACTGTATATAATCAGGTTCTGGGGGCCAGGGTGTTCTCTTAACTTGATCTTAGAGGGGCTTACAATTTGATACGCATCCGGGAGGGTGATGAGTGGAAAACAGCGCTTTTAACGTCTGAGGGTCTGTTTGAAAACCTTGTCATGCCATTTGGGTTATCCAATGCACCTGCTGTGTTTCAAAATTTTCTGAATGATATTTTCTCAGATTGCATTGGAAAATATGTTGTGATTTACCTGGATGATATTCTAATTTTCTCTCCAGATTTGGATTCTCACCAGGACCATGTCTGGGTTGTGTTACAATAAGAACTCCTTATTTGCTAAATTAGAGAAATGTGTTTTTTCTGTTCAGGAAATTTCATTCTTGGGGTTCATCTTGTCAGCAGAAGGGTTTAAGATGGACCCTGGGAAGGTACAGGCTATAATTGATGTGGTTCAGACTCGTGATCTTAAAACTGCAACATATTCTGGGATTCGCCAACTATTATAGGAAATTTATCAAGGGTTTTTCTCAAATTGCTAAAACTCTTACTGACCTTACATGTAAGGGGGCAAATCTCAAGGGTGTTTCAAGTCTGACCCAACCTGATCTCCAAGAACCATTCAATGTAGAGGTGGATGCTTCAGAGGTCAGAATAGGGGTGGTTTTGTCGCAGCGGCCCAAAACTCTGACTAACTTGCATCCATGTGTTTTTTTGTCTAAAAATTTTTTGCCGGTGGAAAGAAATTATGAAATTGGGAATCGTGACTTACTTGCTGTAAAATTGGCCTTTGAGGAATGGAGGGGGGGGGGGGGGAGGGGGCTGTTCATCCAGTTACTGTGGTCACTGATCACAAGAATATAGCTTACATTGAATCAGCTAAAAGGTTAACTCCTAGACAGGCCAAATGGTCCTTGTTTTTCTCAAGGTTTAATTTTTCAATTACATTCAGGTCGGGGTCTAAGAATGTGAAAGCTGACTCATTATCTCGTAGTCTTGATTCAGTTTCTCCTCCAGAACCTCCATCCTCCATTATTTCTCAGGGTATTGTGGTTTCTATAGTAACCTCAGAAATAGAGCAGGAGATCCATAAAACCCAGTCGTTGGCTCCTCCTGCTACTCCTGGATCTAAATTATTTGTGCCTGTGTACCTAAGATTGCGTGTGTTACAGGAATTTCATGACTTGGTCTTGAGTGGTCATCCTGGGGTTACTGCTACACGGAAAGCCATTGCTAGACTTTTTTGGTGGCCGTCCATGCGTAATGATTAGTGTTGAGTGAACATGCTCGACACTGCTCGGTACTCGCCCCCAGCATCACGCTAATCGGGATGTTCGGCGAGCACCGAGCATTTCCGGGTTACTCGGGCGGGAGCTCGGGTCTCCGCCCAGCATGTTTGGCGCTCTTTACAGAGCCAATGAACATGCAGGGATTGCCAGCCAGTCACTGTAATGCTGCAGCCATGTTGGTTGTGGGCATTACAGTGATTGGCTGGCCGCACAGCGTCACCTCGAGTATTTAAGACCGGGCACCGCCATCTTGGACACAGTCACTCCGGATTAGACAGTGTAGGGACAGCGCTGCTGATTTAGGGAGAGATATAAACTGCAAAATAGTTAGTGTAGGGTCTGTAAAGGCTGCCAGAACAAACAAACAGTCCTTTTCAGGACTAATATCCATCCCAGATACCAGGCAGGCAGGCTGTATAGGAGATAGGTTATACCAGCAAACGCTGCATTACAGTGCTGTGTGCTCCTGTTGCTGAAATGGCTGGACTTAGCACCAGGTGTCGGGGGCCAGGAAAAATCCTTTTTTTTTCATCTAAATCCACCTTTTTTTTCTCCTCCTTCACACTGTACAAATACCCGTCTTATTAACCTTTTGGTGTGTCCCCCCCCCCAAAAAAAAGCGTGTCTCTGATTTTTCAGACACAAATATAACTGTTGAAAATAGTCTGGTGTAGGCTAGAGAAACAGAAGTGTTGTTTTGCACTTCCACGGTTCAAACCTCTGTATTATCCATTTTGGGCCATTTGTATCTAAAAAAAAAACAGTTTGAGTGTGTCGCTCACTGTTCAGCCGCAAATCTATATATTTTAAAAAGTCTGGTATACCCCAGTAAACAATAACTGTGGTTTTGCCATCCCACGGTAAAAAATCTCTATTATTCAGGTTTTGGTATATTTTCCGTAAAGAAAAACAGTAGTGTCTCCTGACTGTTGTGACACAAAAATATATCTGTTGAAAATAGTCTTGTGTAGGCCCGACATCCCAGTGTGGTTTTGCAGTTCCACGGGTCAAATCGCTGTACTATCCAGTTTTGGGCCTTTGGTATCTAAAAAAAAACAAGTTTGAGTGTGTCGCTCACTGTTCAGCCGCAAATATCTCTATTTAAAAAAGTGTGGTATACCCCAGTAAACAATAACTGTGGTTTTGCCATCCCACGGTAAAAAATCTGTATTATTCAGGTTTTGGTATATTTTCCGTAAAGAAAAACAGTAGTGTTTCCTGACTGTTGTGACACAAAAATATATCTGTTGAAAATAGTCTTGTGTAGGCCCGACATCCCAGTGTGGTTTCGCAGTTCCACGGGTCAAATCGCTGTACTATCCAGTTTTGGGCCTTTGGTATCTAAAAGAAAAGCAGTTTGAGTGTGTCGCTCACTGTTCAGCCGCAAATATCTCTATTTAAAAAAGTGTGGTATACCCCAGTAAACAATAACTGTGGTTTTCCTCTTCCACGGTTCTAATCTACTCCTTATTACCCTTTTTCCATTGATAGTGCAAGTGTAAGCTATTTTACTTCATTTACAATGGGCAAGGCGTGTGGCAAGGGATGTGGAAGTGGACGTTCTGGTGATGGTTCATGCAGAGGACGGGGCCGTGGCCAAGGTGAAAATGTGCCACAACCAACAGCCACATCTTCTCGCTCCCACTTCTTGACCGAATTACTAGGGAAGCACAGAACAACACCAGTATTGAGAACTGATCAGTGTGAACAGGTTATTAATTGGATAGCAGGTAATACTTCCAGTTACCTGGGCACCACCACCTCCGGTCTGTCTTCCACACGGTCAACTCTTAGTAGCCGTGAGTCTCGACCGCATACTCCTCCTCACCCTGATGCTCCTTCCTCCCACCATGCCGAGTGTCGTCAGACAGCAAGTGATACCACACTTGGACACTCTGAAATGCTGTTCACTGGTCCATTTCCATATTTGGGCCCCTCGCCTGATACGCTTGAAGTGGTGGAAGAGGAGATCCCATGTTGCGATGCCCAAATATTTGAACAACCACGGCCACAGGAAGTCGACGTTGGCAATCTGTCACAAGAGGTGGACGATGACGAGACACAATTGCCAGGAAGTGAGGAGGAGGATCGTGGTGCGCAAGTGGAAGAAGAGGAGGTGGTGGATGATCTAGCAACTGACCCAACGTGGAAGGAGGACATGCAAAGTGAGGCCAGCAGCACACAGGGGGAGGGAGGCAGAGTACCCCAACAGGCAGGAAGAAGCAGAGTGGTGGCCGCAGACAGAAGGCAGGCAACCGCTCCCCGTAACACCAACACGAGGGACGTTGCCAGTACAAGCGGTAGGTCTTCCAGAGTCTGGAATTTTTTTAAAGACTCTGCTGATAACCCCAAAAAGGCCATATGTTCCACCTGGCATGCCAGCATCAGCACGGGTGACAAAACTACCAGCCTGACCACCACCAGCATGATCAGGCACATGGCAGCAAAGCACCCGACTTTGTGGGGCGAAACCCAGGGTCCACGACCAGTGTCAGCGGGTGTCACCACTGCATCTTCCACTGTTGTGCGTGCAATAGAACCCCCTGTTGTGTGTGCAAGGCAATCCCCTGTCCATACTGCATGTAAAGATTAGAGATGAGCGGTGTTCGACTAGAACTGTTCGCCAATCTCAAATTCGAGCTGTTTTGGGCGGTGTTCGAGTTGTTCGACGAACCCGAACGATTTGCAAAAAATTCGGCTGTTCGAGGTTATGTTCGATAACTGTTCGTGCACCAAAAGCGTGTCCTGCATGTCTGGCGCTATTTTGAGCACCATTCATGCAGGGATTGTCTGCCACTCACTGTAATGCCACAGCCATGGTGGTTGTGGCATTACAGTGATTGCCCAAATCGATGGGAACTGTGCTCACAGTGAAACACGAAAAGCCGGCAATTCAGCAGCGGCATACACCGCTACCCGACAATTTAGAACCGAAAGAATAGAGCTTCACACATAGATTAGATAGATATAAACATGTCAGTCACATATATACGAAGTACAGTGAAAGTGCTGCTTACTGTACTTGTCATTTAGCGTAAAGGATTTATCAAAAAAAATAATAGTGTTTTCATGCACCGTCTCTTTAAATAAGCCGGCCGGCAATTCAGCAGCGGTACCCGACAATTTAGAATAGAAGGAATAGAGAATCACACATAGATTAGATAGATAGAAACATGTCAGTCACATATATATGAAGTACAGTGACAGTGTTGCTTACTGTACTTGTCATTTAGTGTAAAGGATTTATTAAAAAAAATAATAGTGTTTTCATGCACCGTCTCTTTAAGAAAGCCGGCCGGCAAGTCAGCATCTGTACCCGAAAATTTATAACAGACAGAATAGAGCTTCACACATAGATTAGATAGATAGAAACATGTCAGTCACATATATATGAAGTACAGTGATAGTGTTGGTTACTGTACTTGTCATTTAGTATTAAAATAAAGGATTTATTATTAAAAAAATTGGCGTGGGGTTCCCCTTAATTTTAGGCTCTAGCGGAGGTTAAGCAGACAGCTGGGGCAGATGTTTGAAGCCTGGGAAGGGGGTAATACCCACGGAGCTTCCCAGGCTACTAATATCAGCCCCCAGCTGAATACATAGCCTTTACTAGCTATTAAAATGGGGGACCCCCCCAAAAAAATGACGTGGGGTCCCCCCTAATTTAATAGCTAGCAAAGGCTAGGCAGACAGCTGGGGGCTGATATTAATAGCCCAGGAAGGGAGCCATGAATATTGGCCCCCTCCCAGGCTAGAAACACCAGCCGTCAGCCGCCCCAGAAATGGCGCATTCATAGGATGCGCCAATTCTGGCACTTAGCCTCGCTCTTCCACGCTGCCCTGGTGCGGTGGCAGGGGGTAATAGGGCTGGGGTTGATGTCAGCTTATAATGCCAGCTGACATCAAGCCCAGGTTAGTAATGGAGAGGCGTCTATAAGACACCCCCATAACTAACCCCATAGTCAAAGTTAAAAAAAACACAAACACCCAGAATAAAGTCCTTTAATTGAAATAAAGACACAATCCTTTATTGTTCTAAATTAAACCATACTTACCGTCACGCCCATTCCAGCTGAAGCCAACGATCTCCTGCAATAAAAGAAAAATAATAAACCAACCTCATCCTTACCTTTCCATGGTTCCCACGACAGCTTCAGCTCTGCTACATCGAGATGACAGGCTGGACCGCAGCAGAACGCCGCCATCCAGCCTGTCATCCCGCAGACACTGAGAAGAGCAGGCTTGCTTGCGCTCCACATTGTCTCTCTGTGACGGCATAAAGATGAGCCGAGGTCATGTCCAATGAACTCGGCTCACCTCATGCACGTCACTTACAGCGTGGGAGAATTCTCACGCTGAAGCGCTGAGTGCAGGAGAATTTTCCCATGCTGTCAGTGAGGTGCATGAGGTGAGCTGAGTTCATTGGACATGAGCTCACCTCATGCACGTCACTGACAGCGTGGGAGAATTCTCCTGCACTCAGCACTTCAGCGTGCGAATTTTCCCACGCTGTCAGTGACGTGCATGAGGTGAGCCGAGTTCATTGGACATGACCTCGGCTCATCTGGATGCCGTCACAGCGAGACACTGAGGAGCGCAAGCATGCCTGCTCTTCTCAGTGTCTGCGGGATGCCAGGCTGGATGGCAGCGTTCTGCTGCGGTCCAGCCTGTCATCTCGATGTAGCAGAGCTGAAGCCGTCCTGGGAACCATGGAAAGGTAAGGATGAGGTTGGTTTATTATTTTTCTTTTATTGCAGGAGATCGTTGGCTTCAGCTGGAATGGGCGTGATGGTAAGTAGAGTTTAATTTAGAACAATAAAGAATTGTGTGTTTATTTCAATTAAAGGACTTTATTCTGGGTGTTGTGTTTTTTTTAAATACTTTACTAGAAATTCAAGGCGGTCATGTCTAATACTGGCGTGACCCCATGAATTTTGGGCTTGGGGCCAGCTGATAATACCAAGCTGGCCCTAACCCCTTTATTACCCAGTGAGCCACCGCACCAGGGCCCTGGATGAGTTGGGTACAGCGCCAGAAGATGGCGCTTCTATGAACGCGCCATTTTCCGGGGTGGCTGCGGACTGCAATTTGCAGCGGGGGTGGCCCAGAAAGCTTGGGCCTCCCTGCGCTGCAGATTCCAGCCCCCAGCTGCCTAGTTGTACCTGGCTGGACACAAAAATAGGGCGAAGCCCCACGTATTTTTTTTTTAATTATTTCATGAAATTCATGAAATAATTAAGAAAAAAAGGCCTTCCCTATATTGTTGTGTCCGGCCAGGTACAAATAGTCAGCTGGTGGTTGGGGGCAGCCCGTTCCTGCCTGCTGTACCTGGCTGGACACAAATATAGTGCGAAGCCCCACTTCAATTTTTTTTAATTATTTCAGGAAATTCATGAAATAATTAAAAAAAAATTGACGTGGGGCTTCGCACTATATTTGTGTCCAGTCAGGTGCAGCAGGCAGGAACGGGCTGCCCCCAACCACCAGCTGCCTATTTGTACCTGGCCGGACACAACAATATAGGGAAGCCCTTTTTTTCTTAATTATTTCATGAAATAATTTAAAGAAAATTGACGTGGGGCTTCGCCCTGTTTTTGTGTCCAGCCAGGTACAACTATGCAGCTGGGGGCTGGAATCCGCAGCGCAGGGAGGCCCAAGCTTTCTGGGCCACCCCCGCTGCAAATTGCAGTCCGCAGCCACCCCGGAAAATGGCGCGTTCATAGAATCGCCATCTTCTCACGCTGTACCCAACTCATCCAGGGCCCTGATGCGGTGGCTCACTGGGTAATAAAGGGGTTAGGGCCAGCTTGGCATTATCAGCTGGCCCTAAGCCCAAAATTCATGGGGTCACGCCAATATTAGACATGACCACCATGAATTTCTAGTAAAGTATTTAAAAAAAACACAACACCCAGAAAAAAGTCCTTTAATTGAAATAAACACACAATTCTTTATTGTTCTAAATTAAACCATACTTACCGTCACGCCCATTCCAGCTGAAGCCAACGATCTCCTGAAATAAAAGAAAAATAATAAAGCAACATCATCCTTACCTTTCCATGGTTCCCATGACAGCTTCAGCTCTGCTACATCGAGATGACAGGCTGGACCGCAGCAGAACGCTGCCATCCAGCCTGTCATGCCGCAGACACTGAGAAGCGCAGGCTTGCTTGCGCTCCACAGTGTCTCTCTGTGAGGGCATCCAGATGAGCCGAGTTAATGTCCAATGAACTCGGCTCACCTCATGCACGTCACTGACAGCGTGGGAAAATTCTCCTGCACTCAGCGCTTCAGCGTGGGAGAATTCTCACACTGAAGCGCTGAGTGCAGGAGAATTCTCCCACGCTGTCAGTGACGTGCAGGAGGTGAGCTGAGTTCATTGGACATGAGCTCACCTTATGCACGTCACTGACAGCGTGGGAAAATTCTCCTGCACTCAGCGCTTCAGCGTGGGAGAATTCTCACGCTGAAGCGCTGAGTGCAGGAGAATTCTCCCACGCTGTCAGTGACGTGCAGGAGGTGAGCTGAGTTCATTGGACATGAGCTCACCTTATGCACGTCACTGACAGTGTGGGAGAATTCTCCTGCACTCAGCGCTTCAGCGTGAGAATTTTCCCACGCTGTCAGTGACGTGCATGAGGTGCGCCGAGTTCATTGGACATGAACTCGTCTCATCTTTATGCCGTCACAGCCAGACACTGCAGAGCGCAAGCAAGCCTGCGCTTCTCAGTGTCTGCGGGATGACAGGCTGGATGGCAGCGTTCTGCTGCGGTCCAGCCTGTCATCTCGATGTAGCAGAGCTGAAGCTGTCGTGGGAACCATGGAAAGGTAAGGATGATGTTGCTTTATTATTTTTCTTTTATTGCAGGAGATCGTTGGCTTCAGCTGGAATGGGCGTGATGGTAAGTATGGTTTAATTTAGAACAATAAAGGATTGTGTCTTTATTTCAATTAAAGGACTTTATTCTGGGTGTTTGTGTTTTCTTTTAACTTTGACTATGGGGTTAGTAATGGGGGTGTCTTATAGACGCCTCTCCATTACTAACCTGGGCTTGATGTCAGCTGGCATTATAAGCTGACATCAACCCCAGCCCTATTACCCCCTGCCACCGCTACAGGGCAGCGTGGAAGAGCGAGGCTAAGTGCCAGAATTGGCGCATCCTATGAATGCGCCATTTCTGGGGCGGCTGTCGGCTGGTGTTTCTAGCCTGGGAGGGGGCCAATATTCATGGCTCCCTTCCTGGGCTATTAATATCAGCCCCCAGCTGTCTGCCTAGCCTTTGCTAGCTATTAAATTAGGGGGGACCCCACGTCATTTTTTTGGGGGGGTCCCCCATTTTAATAGCTAGTAAAGGCTATGTATTCAGCTGGGGGCTCATATTAGTAGCCTGGGAAGCTCCGTGGGTATTACCCCCTTCCCAGGCTTCAAACATCTGCCCCAGCTGTCTGCTTAACCTCCGCTAGAGACTAAAATTAAGGGGAACCCCACGCTAATTTTTTTTAATAATAAATCCTTTATTTTAATACTAAATGACAAGTACAGTAACCAACACTATCACTGTACTTCATATATATGTGACTGACATGTTTCTATCTATCTAATCTATGTGTGAAGCTCTATTCTGTCTGTTATAAATTGTCGGGTACAGATGCTGAATTGCCGGCCGGCTTTTTTAAAGAGACAGTGCATGAAAACACTATTATATTTTTTAATAAATCCTTTACACTAAATGACAAGTACAGTAAGCAACACTGTCACTGTACTTCATATATATGTGACTGACATGTTTCTATCTATCTAATCTATGTGTGAAGCTCTATTCTGTCTGTTATAAATTGTCAGGTACCGCTGCTGAATTGCCGCCGGCTTTCTTAAAGAGACGGTGCATGAAAACACTATTATTTTTTTTAATAAATCCTTTACACTAAATGACAAGTACAGTAAGCAACACTGTCACTGTACTTCATATATATGTGACTGACATGTTTCTATCTATCTAATCTATGTGTGATTCTCTATTCCTTCTTGTCTAAATTGTCGGGTACCGGTGTATGCCGCTGCTGAATTGCCGGCCGGCTTTTTTAAAGAAAGCGTCTTCTGAGCAGTTTGTCAGCTTTTGGACACCTTTGAAGGTGTTTTCTATGTGTTTCTATGTGTTTTTGTTTGCCTGCCATTGGTTTTAACGGTGTTCGACGGTGTTCTAAGGTGTTCGACGAACAGTTCGACGAACAGTTCCTCGAACATCCCGGTGTTCGACGAACCGAACCGAACCCGAACACTACGGGGGTGGCTCAACACTAGTAAAGATGCCCCCTCCTCTCAGTCTTCACTTGTTATGGCAGTTTCTCAAGAAACAGCATCAACGTCCACGTCCCACCGCAGCGTTCAATTGTCCATATCCCAGACCTTTAAATGAAAGCGGAAATTCGCAGCTAACGCCCCACAGGCCACAGTCCTAAATTCGCACATTTCACGATTGCTTGCATTGGAAATGCTGCCTTTTAGGCTGGTGGAGACGGAATCCTTCCGCAATCTTATGGCGGTGGCCGTCCCTCGGTACTCGGTCCCCAGTCGACACTATTTTGCCCGGTGTGCCATCCCCGCACTACACAAGCACGTGTCCCAAAGCATTTGCCGTGCCCTCAACAACGCAGTTACTGGGAGAGTCCACCTGACAACGGACACGTGGACAAGTGTTTGTGTCCAGGGACGGTACATCTCTCTGATGGCACACTGGGTAAACATAGTGGAAGCCGGGACCCAGTCGGACCTTGGGACGGAACACATCCTCCCCACACCGAGGATTGCGGGCCCTATGTCAGTCAGAGTTGCCCCCACAGTGTACAGTTCCTGCGCATCCTCCTCCTCCTCCTCATGTTTAGCCTCCATCTCAGATATCACCACATCAGTTACAAGCTGGAAGCACTGCAGTACTGCCTCCGCCAAGCGGCAACAGGCTGTGCTGAAACTCATAAGCTTAGGTGATAAACCTCACACTGCTTGTGAGTTGTGGACAGCTGTGAAAGAGCAGGCAGATCTGTGGCTGAGACCGCTGAACCTACATCCTGGCATGGTCGTGTGTGACAATGGCCGTAACCTGGTGGCGGCTCTGAGGGGAGGTGAGATCACACACGTACCATGCCTGGCTCATGTGCTTAACCTCGTGGTTCAGCGGTTTCTTAAATCATACCCCGAGTTGCCAGATCTGCTCGTGAAAGTACGCCGCCTGTCAGCTCATTTTCGCAAGTCGGCTACAGCTTCCGCCGCCCTTGCTGTGTTGCAGCAACGTTTGCAGCTTCCGGCACACTGACTGGTGTGTGATGTCCCCACACGTTGGAACTCTTCCTTCCACATGTTGCAAAGGATTTGTGAGCAGAAGAGAGCAGTTGTGGAGTACCAGCTGCAACAAGGCCGTCGATATTCAGGTCAGACTCCACACATAAGACCTCAGGAGTGGACCTGGATGTCTGACATATGTACCATCCTGACAAACTTTGAGGAGGCCACCAAGATGGTGAGTGGCGATGATGCCATCATTAGTGTCAGCATCCCACTTGTCTGTCTTTTGCAACGCTCTCTGCAGAGAATTAAAGAGGAGGCATTGCAGCCAGAGTATGATGAGATGGATCAAGATGCCGTAGCGGGTGATTACACACAGCCCAGCCTCATCTCATCCCAATGTGCATTGGGGGACAATGAGGGAGAGGAGGAGGAGGAAGAACAGGCGCTGCTATCATGCGTTGTAGACGGTAGTACCTGAACAAGTGTCATACCGTCGGTTCAGCGTGGGTGGCCTGAGGACAGGGGGGAGGAGGAAGAGGAGGAGGAGAGCATGGTCAGTCGTCATCTTGGTGAGGACACGGAAATCTTGCCCGTTACCAGTCTGGCACGCATGGCTGACTTTATGTTACGCTGCCTTAACCGTGACCCTCGCGTTGTCAAAATGTTGGGTGACAGTCATTACTGGTTGGTGACACTTGTAGACCCCCGCTACAAGGAGAACTTTCACTCTCTTATTCCTGAGGTGGAGAGGTCTACAAAAATGGGGCAGTACCAGAAGGCCCTTGCTGTTGAACTCTTAAAAAAATTCCCATCTGAACACGCTAGCGGCAGAGGTCACAGTTCGTTGCCCAACCAAGGCGTACAGGCGAGAGAGATGCAACTCCAAACCAGCAGAGGCAGGGGAACACTGTCAACGTTCTGGGACAGTTTTCTGACACCCGCCCAGCTTACAGGCCCTGAGGCGCGGGGTACTCTCACAAGGAGTGGAAAGTTTCAAAAGATGGTGAGGGAGTACCTTGCCGACCGTACCAGCGTCCTCCGTGATTCCTCTGTGCCTTTTAATTATTGGGCATCCAAGCTGGACACTTGGAATGAACACGCTCTGTACGCCTTGGAGGTCCTGGCCTGCCCTGCCGCTAGCGTGTTATCGGAGCGTGTTTTTAGTGCCGCTGGGGGAATTATAACTGATAAGCGCACTCGTCTGTCAACTGACAATGCTGACAAGCTGACCCTTATCAAAATGAACAAGGGCTGGATTGGGCCAGACTTCTCATCACCACCAAATGACAGCAGAGTAACATAAAGTCAAATCCACTGTGTTATTTCGGGAGGTGTATTCACATGCACAGCTTCACACCCACACATGGGTATACGCTTCCTCGTTTCGGCTGTTTTATCTTCTTCTCCTTATCCTCAGCCTCCACCACCACTATACCACCAGGGTGCCAGCATTGCAAGTACCTCCGTCCTTATTTTTGTCAGCTTTTGCTTGCAAGGCATAAGCAAATACTATGGGACACCCACTCCCCAATAATGGGACTTATGTTTGTAATATGCTGTACTGCATGGCTCTTGTAAGGGGCATTGCAAGTTGCTCTGTCCTAATTTTTGGCAGCTTTTGCTTGGAAAGCTTAAGCAAATACTATGGGACACCCACTCCCCAATAATGGGACTTATGTTTGTAATATGCTGTACTGCATGGCTCTTGTAAGGGGCATTGCAAGTTGCTCCGTCCTAATTTTTGGCAGCTTTTGCTTTCAAGGCTTAAGCAAATTCTATGGGACACCCACTCCCCAATAATGGGACTTATGTTTTTAATATGCTGTACTGCATGGCTCTTGTAAGGGGCATTGCAAGTTGCTCCGTCCTAATTTTTGGCAGCTTTTGCTTGCAAGGCATAAGCAAATACTATGGGATACCCACTCCCCAATAATGGGACTTATGTTTGTAATATGCTGTACTGCATGGCTCTTGTAAGGGGCATTGCAAGTTGCTCCGTCCTAATTTTTGGCAGCTTTTGCTTGGAAAGCATAAGCAAATACCATGGGAGACCCACTCCCCAATAATGGGACTTCTGTTTGTAATATGCTGTACTGCATGGCTCTTGTAAGGGGCATTGCAAGTTGCTCCGTCCTAATTTTTGGCAGCTTTTGCTTGCAAGGCATAAGCAAATACTATGGGACACCCACTCCCCAATAATGGGACTTATGTTTGTAATATGCTGTACTGCATGGCTCTTGTAAGGGGCATTGCAAGTTGCTCCGTCCTAATTTTTGGCAGCTTTTGCTTGCAAGGCATAAGCAAATACTATGGGAGACCCACTCCCCAATAATGGGACTTATGTTTGTAATATGCTGTACTGCATGGCTCTATTAAGGGGCATTGCAAGTTGCTCCGTCCTAATTTTTGGCAGCTTTTGCTTGCAAGGCATAAGCAAATACTATGGGAGACCCACTCCTCAATAATGGGACTTATGTTTGTAATATGCTGTACTGCATGTGACGCGCCCCCTGGGCCGTGTGTACATGTGTGTGGGATACCCGGTGCCGGGTCTCTGGGGTCTGTAGTCTCCGTGGCGGTGACCCGGTCCCGTGGCTCAGGCTGGTCAAACCAGTGGCAGTCTTTCTTAGGTTTTGAGGTTAATTGTCCGACTGCGCCACCCGTGGATTGCGGTCAGGGAGTACCACCGCTGCGAGGCAGACCGCTGAGCATGGTGTTGTGTGCGCAGCAGAGAATGGGATAACTCCCCACGGGAGGAGTATAGCCTCAGGGCTGTGAGTGTGGATGATGGGGGTGATGGTGCACGAGCGCAGCAGGAACGACTCAGAGTCTTTGCAGTGCAGTTCAGGGTCTTTACTGATGATTATAAGGTAATCCCTCCCGGGAGTACTGGCTAGCATAAGAGGCCTGGTCAGTCTGTGAGCAAGCAGGAGTTCCCCTGGCCAGGTGGAGTTGTAGGCCTCCTCGTCTGTCTGCACTCTTCCTGGCTACCTTGCTGTAAGCGGGTAGAAGTAGCCCATGTCCCTGAGTGTACCGTGTAGTGCTCACCCATATGGCTGGTGACTTGGGGCCTTCTGTTAGCCTCCGCTCCACGACGGCGGTGCTGGTCCCTTGCTTGTGACTGAGCCTCCGGGCTTCTATGGCCAGAGGACCTGAAATCCCCTGCCGGCTGGTTTCTGCTGCTGGATATATAAGTCCTCACAGCCTCGGACTCCTGTGTCCGGTTCCTATTGTCTTCTGCCAGGGCGAGCTCTGCTCAGCTTCCAGCCCCTGGTCTTTAGCTCCTAGCTCCTACAGAGCTCCTTGCTGTTACTTTCCCTTGCTCTCACTCTGACTCTGACTGTTCTCTGTTCTCTGACTCACTCAACCCCGCCCCAGATCCAGTTTATAAGGGCAGAATTCCCCCCTCCCAGGACTGGGGCAGGAGGATGTTGCATGTTTAAGGGATCCTCACCAGGAAACCTCCCACTTGCTCTCCGACTTAATATCTCTATTACTGTGGTGACCAGACCCCTGGGGTGCCACACATGGCTCTTGTAAAGGGCATTGCAGTTTCTCATAATTTTTGGAAAGCCTTCCATTCACTGCTTAGGCCAACAGTGCACAGGAGACCCAGTTGCTATAAATGGAAAAAAAGGTTTAGTTAACACCCTCTGACCTCCATGTCATTTCCAAGGGGCATTGGAGTGGCTCGAAATTTTTGGTAGGCATTGCACTCACTGTATGCCCTATAACTGTGTAGCCGAACCGCTCCTTTTGTTACAGAAACATATCCTACAAGACATATCTGGTTGACTGGCCTGATATTGATGTGAATGGTCCCTGTTCCTCCTGCTCTTTCTCCTTTGCGACTACCTCATCCATCATTTATCACCTGAAGCTTTGTTTTAACGGGAGTCATAGAACTTGGATAGTAGCAGGAAAACATCCAGCAATCCTCAGAGGAGGTAGGATATGCGCCAAAACGCTGACCACCTCAGGCCTAGCCGCTACTACATACATGCGCTTGCATTACAACAAAACAAAGCAGATGTTAACTTCTGTCATCCTCATCATGCTCCTCACCTTGGCACTCTCAACTCCCCTGATGGAGAAGCCAGGGCCCACCGGAGGAGTCTGATAGTCTGGTGGGCTCGGCCAATGCTGCCCTAAAGCAGGCCAGGCTAAGAAAAGTGTGGGAAAGGTAACTGGGACAAATAGGGGTGGCTGGGGACCGAGTATGGACACCCGGCCACCCCCTGGAGGCTGGGGGAGAAAGCGGGGACACCCGGCCACCAGGCGGCTGGGGACTGAGTATGGATACCAGGCGGGCGACACAGCCATGGCGTGGTGGCCAGATTCTGCCTCCACATGCCTAAAAGGCCCAATTTAAAGTGCAAGCAAGCAGTATGGTATTGCAGCCTGGGGGTGGGTGGGTGGCAGGCTGCATACTTGCGCTTGCATTGCAAGGAATGGGAGAGGTACAATTGAACACTGCCCTGGGACAAGGACTTGAATGGGGATAGTTTCAAGTCTGCAACGAAAGGTGCAAGGTGGGAGGCATCTTCGCATGTACCATGAACAGGGGTTTGGCATGCACACACTACAGCGGAATAGGCTCTCCTTCCCACTAAATGCACTGGGGAGGGCGCAGCTAATGTTTTGGTATACGCGCTTAATCTTATGTATAAGGCACACCAGAACAAATAGGGGCGGCTGGGGACTGAGCATGGATACCTCGCTGCCGAAGCAGCCATGAGGTAGTGGCCAGCTTCGGCCTCCTCCAAACTAAAAGGCCCCATTTCAAGTGCAAGCTAGCAGTATGGAATTGCAGTCTGGGGGTGGGTGGGTGGCAGGCTGCACACTTACACTTGCATTAAAAGAAAACATAGCAGATGCTAACTTCTGTCATCATCATCATGCTCCTCACCTTGGCACTCTCAACTCCACCGATGGAGAAGTCAGGGCCCACCGGAGTAGTCTGGTTTTCTGGTGGGCTCGTCCAATGCTGCCTAAAGCAGGCCGGGCTAAGAAAAGTGTGTGGGGGGATGTTCCAAGGAGAAATAGGGGCGGCTGGGGACCGTTTATGGACACCCGGCTGCCCGCAGGCGGCTGGGGACCGTGTGTGGACACCCGGCCGCGGGGCAGCTGGGGACCGAGTATAGACACCCGGCCGCCAGGCGACTGGGGACTGAGTATGGATTCCAGGCCGCCAACACAGCCATGACGTGGTGGCCAAATTCCGCCTCCACATGCCTAAAAGACCCAATTTCAAGTTCAAGCAAGCAAGCAGTATGGTATTACAGCCTGGGGGTGGGTGGGTGGCAGGCTGCATACTTGCCCTTGTATTGCAAGGAATGGGGGAGGTACAATTGAACACTGCCCTGGGACTAGAACTTGCATGGGGATAGTTGCAAGTCTGCATCTTCTGATACGGCAAGGATCACTTATGATGGGCACACTTTTAGACAGTGACCTGGGAGTCAGAGATGCTTCCAGGGGTCTTCCCCATGCTGTTCCCATGTCTTTTCAGCACTTTATGCATGTGTCACACAGCACATGGCCAGATAAGGTTGTAAAATGTTAAAATGACATTTCCCGGTGAATGCATTTGTCATAGTTGAAAGCAATACAAAAGTGCAAAAACGCATAAAAAATGCTACTTGTGAACATAGCCGAAGGTGTGGAGGAGTATTTTTGTTTTTGGTCATTTATTTTAACTTATACACAAGTCTTTTCCCTGGAAAGGATGTTCCTTAACATATTTCACAGGAAAACCGTTTCACTTTCGTTTTTGAACGTTTTATTGTGAGCCCGTAAAAGTGGCTTAATACCTCTGACCACGTTGTTGACAGCAGTGACCTGGGGGTCAGAAATGCTTCCTGGGGTGATTCCCATGCTGTCCCCATGTCAATTGAGCACTGTCACTATCGTTTTGGGCACTTGTTAGGCTTTTAAAAGACTGCCGGGGGTGCCACCGCAAAAATGCTCGAGTCTTCCATAGACTAACATTGGGCTCGTTGCTCGGGTCGAGCACCCGAGTATCACGGCGAGCTCGGCCCGAGCTTCGAGCACCCGAGCATTTTAGTGCTCGCTCAACACTAGTAATGATATCAAAGATTTTGTATCTGTTTGTGAAGTCTGCGCACGCGCTAAAGTCAGTCATAGCCTGCCGGCTGAGGAATTGGCTCCTTTGCCAATTTCAGAAAGACCATGGGCTCATTTGTCCATGGATTTGATCACGGATTTTCCTGTCTGGTGGGAAAACTGCTATCTGGGTAGTAGTTGACCAATTCAGCAAACAAGCTAATTTTGTTCCTTTGTCAGGATTACTTAATGCAGAAACACTCTCCATGTTGTTTATTTCTCATGTTGTAAGATTACATGGAATCCCTCTTAACATTGTGTCGGATAGGGGAGTACAGTTTGTCTCTAAATTCTGGAGAGCTTTTTGTAGTAAACTCGGGATTCACTTGTCATTTTTGTCTGCTTACCCCCCTGAGACCAATGGTCAGACTCAGAGGACAAATCAATCTTTGGAACAAATTTTAAGATGCTTTGTGGTGGCTCTGCAGGAGGACTGGTCTTTGTTTTTACCTCTTCCTGAGTTTGCACTGGTTCCTCACCATTTTTCTGTAATTATGGTTTTCATCCACATTTTGGTGAATTTTCTAGGATTAGTTCTGAATGTCCTAGGGTGGAAGCTGCCGTAGAAAGACTTTGGGATGTCAGGAAGGAGGTTCAAAAGAATTTTGGGACTGCTTAGATTCGTCAAAAACAGAAGTCCGATAGAAGACGTTCAGTGGGTCCTGTTTTTAAGATTGGGGATAAGGTTTGGTTGTCGTCCAGGAACATTAAACTTAAAGTGCCATAAGCAAAGTTAGGTCCAAAGTTTATTGGTCCATATGAGATCCTACAGGTGGTCAATCCAGTGGCATTTAGATTAAAGCTTCCCACATCCCTTTGCATCGCTAACGTCTTCCATAAATAGCTATTAAAGGAGTTAATCCCTTCGATATTGTCTCCTTCATCCCCACCTTCTCCAGTTTCAGTTGATGGTGGCTTATAGTATGAGGTTCAGAGGGTTGTGGATTCTCATAGGGTTCGTAATTCCCTTCAATACTTCATCCACTGGAGGGGATACGGACCAGAGGAGAGATCCTGAGTCCCTGCTCGAGGTGTGAAGGCCAATCAATTAGTTAGGGCCTTCCATCTAAAGTTTCCTGGGAAGCCTAGGGGTCCGGCGGCCCCCCTTAGAAGAGGGGGTACTGTCACGGTTCCACCCCTCTGTGTGTCTGGGATGCAGTTACTGACAGCTCAGCCATCCAACTTGGTACGGGGGTGTGCTGGACCTGTCAGTACTTTGACAGTTCAGCCATCCACGCTGAAGCTGTCAGTGCATTGATTGACAGCTCAGCTGTCCAATCTGGGATTGGGAGGCGCTGGCTATTTCCAGGTGTTCATTATTCCAGGTGATTGCCAGGCTACTTAACTGAGCTATTTCTCCCAGACCTCTGCAAGACGTACATTCAGCTTGTGTGAGGTGTGTTTCTCTGTGCCTAGTGTTCTGTGTATTGATCTTCTGTTGCCAGACCTTGGACCTTGTTCTGACCATCCGTCTGTTTAACCCCTTCTGCTCTGATCCACTATCCTCCTGTTATTCTGACCAACGGAATGTTATCTGACTACGCCTTTGTCTCTTCCCTCTGTTTATGATGTACCCTCCTGACTTTTGACTTCAGACTCTCCCGTCTCTTGGCTTGCCTATGAAAAGTAACTCAGCGTCACAAAGGGTTTTTCGTACACTTAAATGGGTAAAACTGCAAAAGTGATTGTGAAAACAAGCAACTTTGCAATTTACTCCTTATTAAAACTGCCATCTGTTCTCAAGAGGGGATGATTTTTTAAATTTTATATAGTTTAATGTTTTTTGCCTAGGTTACCAATACACTACAGTGTATCAGAGGTGGCTGATTTCCAAATTAAAGGGAACTTATCACCGGGAAAAATGCTACTAACATGCAGGTATGGGGATAATCTGCAGGTTAATAGCGATACTAACCTGCCCGGCGCCTGCACGTAGCCAAATGCTGTGGTGAGAAAATTAACTTTATTCTTCTGCCATGATTCTATTTCAGTCAGGGGGCAGCACCGGCACTAGTTCAGTCACTGCTCTGAGTATACAAAGCGGCGGTTGCAAGCACGCCTCTGGCTTGGACTGACAGCTGGTCATAATGCAGAGCGAGTGTCAGTCAGGGCCGACGGCATGGTTACAGCCACTACTCTGTATGCTCAGTGACTGAACCCACGCCAGCGTGACTGAAACCGAATGGTGACAGGTTCCCTTTGAGGAGTGCAGCGTTTACCAGCTCTTTGGTATAGAGATGTTAAGCGCTGATCTTTGGTATAGAGCTGTTAAGCGCTGATCTGAAGCTGGTTGAATTGCTGAATCCAGCCATTTTCAGTGTTTCAGTGTCCCTGCACTCCTACAATCCTGTGGAGGCAAATCTGTCTCTGTTTGCAGCATTGGAGAGAGCATAGTTTGGGTTATAATCATGCCGCTTGGCTGAACTGTTGATTATCGGAAGTGCACCACACCCCAGCATGCACGAAATCGGGGGCTAAGGATCAATGTGACGCTGAAAACCAAACATAAGATAAAATCCTTTAAAATCTCATCCATTTTGTCGGAACTGTAATATGCTGTGGGTTTTACTTCTGAAAAAACAGGAGGGAAATTCCACAGAAATCCACCCTATAAGAACATATCCTCTGAGTTGAAGTGAATCCCTGCAGTGCCCCCATGCAGTTGCATAAGTTGAACATAACATACAGTACAGACCAAGAGTTTGGACACACCTTCTCATTTAAAGATTTGTAATGGTTATTTGACCAAGAAGGAGAGTGATGGGGTGCTACGCCAGATGACATGGCCTCCACAGTCACCAGACCTGAACCCAATCGAGCTGGACCGCAGAGTGAAGGCAAAAGCGCCAACAAGTGCTAAGCATATCTGGGAACTCCTTCAAGATTGTTGGAAGACCATTTCCGGTGACTACCTCTTGAAGCTCATCAAGAGAATGCCAAGAGTGTGCAAAGCAGTCATCAAAGCAAAAGGTGGCTACTTTGAAGAACCTAGAATATAAGACATATTTTCAGTTGTTTCATACTTTTTTGTTAAGTATATAATTCCGCATATGTTAATTCATAGTTTTGATGCCTTCAGTGTGAATGTACAATTTTCATAGTCAAGAAAATACAGAAAAATCTTTAAAAGAGAAGGTGTGTCCAAACTTTTGGTCTGTACTGTATGTCTTCCTCTAAGTACACATATTTTCATAAAATCCATTCACCCCCCAAAAAAAATACTTTGAAAGGTCAAGACTATTTTACATAAAACCCGCTTGCCACTTTTGTTTTTGAATGAATCGCAAACCATGTTAGGTTAGCAATCAAATCGTCTTGGTTTTAAAATGTTCATCTATGGTTGCATGTTTTCTCCAATTAAAACATCTCTTAACCAATTGTAAAAGAAAAAGCTTTGCAAAACAAAATTGATTCGAAAATGATTGGTAGAATCCTCAGCCACTACATTTGGCTTTTTCCTCTATTAAAAATTGGTAACAAATGCTGTCGATTCACAGGATCAGACAGGGGCGGAATCCCAGTTATGTTATATTAGTATATAAAAAAGAAGGTACCTGTGGTGATAAATGAATTTATGTATGTACTATGTTCCATTCATTGCTTTTATTGACGTGTGCAGTAAATAGACATATATTAGTTTTCTAGATTTACATTTTGTAATTGTTAGATTCAGTCATTAAGTGGATAGAGTAAAATTAACTGTGAGGTGTAATCACACTATAAAGGGTGACAGCCATCCAGTGTATCTTCTTTAGTATTGTGACATTTGTAATGAAAACTGTCGAAAAAAACATTTAATTAGAAGGATTGTGATATTAACAACATTCATGTGAGTGAGTCTTGTACAAAAATGATTTATTATATCGTTTACCAAACGGCTCGATCTAAAAGAGAAGAAAACATTTTGGGAAATGGCAAATCCCTTCTTCCATCTGCTTATGAAATCAACCAGAGGTTTCAGAGACTTCTGAGCTACCAATAAGCATTCCAATAGAAAGTTTGTAACAATTGTCATAGTGAATTGGAAATATTAATGAATATAAGTACTTTTATGCCCAAAAATGACAAAAGTATTCTCGGAGTGATACCTTTTTTGGCTAACCAGAAAAAATATATATGCAAGCTTTCAGAGGACAGGGGCTCCTTCTTCAGGCAGTATTACAAATGAATTGATAACACAAAAGGCACAACATTTAAGAGATGTTACAGCAGGACATTTGTTCATGAGTTATATGGGGTGATGCCTCCTAATGATAAGCCAAGGATTTAAATTAGAGTTTTTTTGTTTCAAATGGAGAGCCTGTGGGAATGTTACCTTAGTTATCTTTAGTGCGTTTGGTGGAGGTGTTAATTGTATCCATGTAGTGAGTCATAAATCCAGTTGTTAGATTGAGTCCTATTGTTAAGGAATTGAACATTCTTATCAGTCTGAATTCCCAAATTTTTCTCACTCTGTCATCCTTGAAATGACCTTTTAGTATTACGACTTTTAAATCTGTCATACAGTGTCTCGGTCCAGAGTGTTTTCCCGCAGGCTTGTCCAGTTCATTCCTGATTGCGTGTCTTGTTCTCATTTGTAGTTTCTGCATTGTCAATATAGACACCTTCAGGGAACCTTGTACATTGTATCATGTACGCCACATTGGAGGATGTACATAAAAAGACATCCATGATTTTATAGACCTGATTCATGTTTGGTATGCAGCCTGTATTTGATGGTCAATATTAATTAAATAATTTGAATTTAAATTCATGTGATATTTCTATATATTTTGGTTGGTGCTAGTGATGAGTGCGTATGTTCTATTAAAACTTACGGCGAGCATGCTTGGGTGTTTTCCGAGTATCTTCGGCATCCTCGTGTGTTATGTATTAGTCACTCCATGCTCATGATTTGCGGCTGTTTGACAGCTTTAATACATGTGAGGAATGCCTAAGAAAGAGGCATTCCTCACATGTATTGAAGCTGTCAAACAGTCGAAAATCATGAGCATGGAGTGACTCAAACATAACACCCGAGCACGCTGAAGATACTCGGAAAACACCTGAGCATGCTCGTAAATTTCGAGTTCCAACGGTTATTGTCAACTTGATACTCACCTCTGTGAACCATAGATCACATTGACAACAGCCACCAATGATAGTAACAGTAAAAGTTAACTATAACGTAACATGGATTGAAGAAGCACTCCCCTAAAAAATGTTATCCTTAATATATTGCAATCATCATATAATATAGCACTGTGTACTTACAATTGCTCATTTTGCCTTTCTACCCAGATAATTCTTCTCTTTTCCATTAGGTCTATAACATCACATGATTAAAAACTGACTAGCTGAATCCTTCTAAGCTCTATGCAGAAACAGGAGGTCAGTTTTCCCTGTATGAGTCATAATTCTCTGAAAAAATCCCTGTGGGGGAGGAGGAAGCAGCTGGAGCTGAGGAGGGGAATGATAAGTGCAGGGACAGAGACTTCCTGTTCGTACATAGAGCAGAAAAAAGAGAAGAATTTACTGGATAGGGTAATCAGTGGAGTGAGCTAGGTCAGCACCAGAATGGCAAGGATAAAATAAAATCCAAACATGTACTTAGAGGAAGTTGGAGGGTCAATCAGAACCAATGAGAAAAGAGGTGTAAGGCAGTTCAATGGACAAACCATTAGGTGCATCCAAGGTGATAAATCGGTGAATAGTCAGGAAAATATCTGGGTTAGAATACAGAACTTCAGTCAAAATGGTGCACTAAGGTAGTATCCAAAAAAGTGTACAATATAATACCTGGTAGAGGGAATAGGGGATTTTAAAGTGAATCTGTCAGCAGGTTTTTGCTATGTAATCTGAGTGCACCATAATGTAGGAGCTGACACCCTGATTACAGTGATATGTCACTTACTAGGCTGTGTTTTTCTTTATCAATACAATCAGTGCTTTATCAGTAGTAGATTAGCACAACAGGACAAATCATCTTGTGCCCCCTAGTCCAACTGCACTCTCAGCACTGATTAGCAGCTGTCTGTCACTATACAATGTACATAGAAAGCTGTGATGTGGGCGGGTTATACACACATCAACAACTGAGCTCTGCTAGATCAGCAGCAGAGAAAACTGTGATTCTATGATAACTGCTGTACCCAGTAAACTAAGTGATACATCGCTGGAATCAGATTCTCTGTCCTACCCCATGGTGTTGTGAGATTAAATGGCAAAAACCTGCTGACAGATTCCCTTTAATGTCGTACCGAAAGCAGGGACTGCTTGCTGAACCCTTCTGCAGATTGGTCTTCAGACCAGCTTTTCTGATTGGCCCAAACTACAGCCTGCTATTATGGTAAAGATGGCCACCAAATGTGTCTGTCAGCACTGCCTGAATCATAGTGCAAACATTGCAGTAGGGACACCAGCACACAATCAGTTAAGAAGGAGCTGTCTACTAGTGTTGAGCCACCCCCGTAGTGTTCGAGTTCGGTTCGGTTCGTCGAACACCCTTGTGTTCGCCGAACTGTTCGTAGAACTGTTCGTCGAACACCTTCGAACACCGTTAAAACCAATGGCAGGCAAACAAAAACACATAGAAAACACCTTCAAAGGTGTCCAAAAGCTGACAAACTGCTCAGATGACATAACTAACACATGAAAAAGTGACAAGTACATATAGTCATGCGAAAAGAAAAGAGGTGGAGGAGTAAAAGGAGGGGGAGACACAGATATAGGCATGTCATGCCCTTCTAAAATCCAAAAAGTGAGAAGCCGACACGGCCAGTCCGTTTCTGCCCGTGCCACCTCCGTGTAGCCGGGTTTGTGCCAGAGCCGCGGTGGAACCTGACAGCCAGCCCCATCTCCCAATACTGGTGCCTGTCCACTGGTGGGTCAAGCGAGCCCCTCTGTGGTGGAGGCAGGTCTAAGCTTTTTAATTTAAATTGGCTCTCTAATTTGAATGAATACACTTTAAATCCTTTTACAAGGATCTATTGGAGGGCAAGTCTCATGCCAGCATCCGCGTAATTCCAGCTCCAGTAGCATCCACTAAAGCTGCTGCAGTTAAAAAGCTTTTATAAGGATCGAGCTTGATGGTCCACCGCAAGACGTCCTACCGCCAGTCCCAGCCCCTATGCCTTGGGGTGCCTCCTGATGCTCTTCACTGAGTATCCCGGGGTCCCGAAGCATTTTCTTTAAAAAAATTAAGTGTCCAAACCACAGGTGGTGTAGCTTGCTTAACAGCTGGGATAATCCGCTGACTAGCAGACACTGCTACTAGGCACAAAGTATTTCCTGGGCTAGATGCAGTTAAAAATTAGTAATTAGATACTCTCGTTGGATGCTGAAAAAGCATTCCATAGAGTCTCCTGGCATGCCATATATTATTCTCTTAAAAAGCTTGGGGTAGGGGTCTAGGGGACCCTTTTATAGCCAAAAGCACGGCCCTGTATCGCAATACGTCACCTAGGCTGAAGATAAATGGAACTATAGCACCCCGAGGGCTCGGTTGCTACAGACGTATTGCACCTCACCCAGAGGTGTGATATCTCACTCTCAGGTAAGGATGGAGTGTGGATCAGGACCCCGACACCTGCATGCATTACACCACATTGCCGTGGGGCAGGGCGACCAATATGCCCCTGAGATGGGCACGACAGTCCCTGTCCCTGGCTGGAGTGGGGGGAGGGAACACTGAGGAAGGGGAACCCTGTAGTGCAGGAGCAGGGAGGAAGCAGTTCCTGGGTGCATTGAGAAGGAAGTATAAAAGGTGGGCACCATCTTAGTTCAGTGCAGAGATGTCTGAGCAGAAGTGACAGGGAGCAGGGGCTCTGCATGAGCTCTGCTCCGGAGGCGGGCATAGTAACAGAGGCCCAGGCCTGAAAGAGGGAGAAGGAAGGAAGAGGAGCGGAGAATGATCCAGGAACGAGGAACGAAGGGATCCAAGGGGTGCGGACGGGCGAGTCGCCACTGCACGCCCGAATCCACCTACGTGGAGGGGTCAGGCCAAAGGGGGAGACCGGTCCCCGAAACTAGTGGAGGCGTGAAACGACCCTCAGCTAGAAACCGGAGGCTGTGACATTTTATGTGGCGCAGCCCCTCGCTACACCCGCTAGGAGGGCAGCACATAGGGTCAGGGAAACTGGCGCCAAGTTTACCAAGAGGAGGCCCGAGGCAGCCGGACAGAAGCGTTGGTAAGAAAGGCCAGACAAAGGACACACAAAGGGGGTCCTGTGAAGCGCTCCAAAGTTATCTGGGAGTTGTCTGAGCCCCTCTCCTGGTGAGCACAGTACGACGTGGGCAGCCGTTACCTGCAGAAGTGGTCTGGATAATAAGTACTGTGAGTAAAGGCCCTGGACTGCATCACTGACTCTGTGTCGTTACTGCTGCTGCCCTGCACCATCACCCCCATCCTACACATACACTGCCATGAGGCTATACTCCTCCCGTGGGGAGTTATACTACGCTCTGCTGCACCCACAACACCAGCCTCAGCGGTCTGCCCTGCAGTGGCGGTTCACTCTGACCGCAATCCACGGGTGGCGTAGTCGGACATTTAAACATCAAAACCACATAAATAGTTCCGCCACTGGTTTGACCGCCCTGAGCCACGGAACCGGGTCGCCGCCTCGGAGACTACAACCACCAGCATCCACCAAAAAGGGTCCGGATCCAGGTGTCCCAAGGCCCAGGGGGCGCGTCAGAACATTTTCATCACCTTTCATAATCACCAATGGGACAAGGCAGGGATGTCCTCTGTCCCCTCTCTTATACATCCTAGTGACGGAGCACCTGCTCTCATCAATTCGCCATAACCCCAATATTAGGTGGATTGAGGTGGGAGGCACCGAGTACAAGTGCTCTCTATTTGCTGATGATGTCCTAGTATATATCACTCAATCACATATATCCATCCCTACTGTTATGGCTGAAATAGATCACTTTGTTACATGGTCAAATTTTAAAATCAATGCAGCGAAGTCTGAGGCCCTCGATGTCTCCCTCCCCAAATCCGTAAAGGATTCCATCCAGTCCAACTTTCCCTTTGCCTGGCCCTCACAGCGTATCAAATACGTAGGAATTCCTATTCATAGAGACCTCTCCCGTCTATGTTATCTTAATTTTGGGCCCTTTATTGAACAACTCCATACAGACCATGGTTGGCAAGTTAGAACTGTAAGATTCACTACGTGAACCACTGGTGTTTTGTGGAAAAGCACATGTACACTGTGTTCCAAATTATTATGCAAAAAGTGTTTAGGAGTGATAAGGGAAAAATTTGTTTGTTTGTCAGTTAAACTCATTGATGGTGATGTGTGTCAGGGCTCTTTATATCACTGTAAGCAATTGCAGACACATGTGCTAATTAGTTTGGCAGGTGTGTCCAATGAAAGGCAAGACTACTTAAGAAGGCTGTCCCACATTATTAAGCAGCCTACATTTTCTGCCAAAACGGGAAAGAAAAAGGATGTGTCGGCTGCTGAGAAGCAACAAATTGTGGAGTGTTCAGGTCAAGGCATGACTACAATCAACATTGTGCGATGATCAGGATGAAGTGTCTTGGCAATCAAGAAGTATGTAGCTGATTCACAGTACACACGTGTGCGTGCTGATAAGGGCAAATTGAGGACTCTTTCCTACAGGCAATTACGTCAGGTTAAAAGAGCAGCGGTAAAAAAGCCTTGTCATAATAGCAGACAAGTTTTTGAAGCTGCTGGTGCCTCCAACGTCCCCCGAAAAACAAGATGCAGGGTCCTTCAGAGGTTTGCAGCTGTGCGTAAGCCATCCTGTCGACCTCCTCTATCCACTGCACACAAGCAGAAACGGCTCCAGTGGGCCAAACAATACATGAAGACTGACTTCAAAACTGTTTTGTTCACGGATGAGTGCCGTGCAACGCTCGATGGTCCAGATGGATGGAGTGGAGGATGGCTGGTTGAAGGACACCCCACGCAAACACGGCTACAGCGCCAACAAGAAGGAGGTGGAGTAATGTTTTGGGCTGGAATCATGGGGAGAGAGATTGTCGGCCCCTCTAGGATCCCTGAAGGGGTAAAGATGAACTCCATAATGTATGTGGAGTTTCTCAAACAGCACTTCCTGCCATGGTTCAAGAAGAAGAACCGTGTATTCCACAGCAAGATCATTTTCATGCATGATAATGCACCGTCACATGCTGCACATAACACATCTGCATCTCTGGCTGATATGGGCATAAAAGGGGACAAACTTATGGTGTGACCCCAATGCTCCCCTGACCTCTACCCCATTCATGACCTCTGGAGCATCATCAAAAGGAGTGTCTATGATGGCGGGAGGCAGTTCACATCTAAGCAACAGCTCTGGGAGGCTATTCTGTCCTCATGCAAAACAATTGAAGCAGAAACCATCCAAAACCTTACAAATTCAATGGACGAGAGAGTTCAGAAGCTCCTTTCGAACAAGGGGTCCTATGTGCAAATGTAACATCACCTAGAATAAAGTTTTGAGTTGAAAACTGTTTGATTTCAGTTTCTAATAACCTGCTAATGCTTATAATTTCAAAAATGACCATTTTTTTGTTCTTTATTAAAAAGAAAAGGTTGATCGAAGAGTGTGGGGGATCTAAGAGTGTGGCAACCCAGTAGTCAGGATTACTTCGAATTCTGACAATCTGAGGGTCATGTTGCAGGTAGTGCAGCAAGAAGGCACTCATGTGTCTTGCGCATCTAGGAGCCCCAAAATTATTTTCCGGGCTAGATGCAGCTAAAAATTATTATTAATTTTAAATCTGGTGGAGCTTAGTATAGATGGCCTAATAGAATCAGTACTGCACACTGCTACAAAGCCCAAATTATTTTCCAGCCAAGATACAGATAAACATGATTAGCAATTTTAAATCTTGTGGAGCTTAGTATAGATGGCCTAATAGAATCAGTACTGCACACTGCTACAAAGCCCAAATTATTTTCCAGCCAAGATACAGATAAACATGATTAGTAATTTTAAATCTGGTGGAGCTTAGTATAGATGGCCTAATAGAATCAGTACTGCACACTGCTACAAAGCCCAAATTATTTTCCAGCCAAGATACAGATAAACATGATTATTAATTTTAAATCTGGTGGAGCTTAGTATAGATGGCCTAATAGAATCAGTACTGTACACTGCTACAAAGCCCAAATAATTTTCCAGCCAAGATACAGATAAACATGATTAATAATTTGAAAGCTTAAAACGGTTGGTGAGGTGATTTTAACCAATCATCAAGCTTTTACTCTCCCCAGGATGACACAGGGGTAGAAAAGTCGTTTCGGATCCATGATTTGTTCATCTTTATGAACGTGAGTCTGTCTACATTATCAGTGGAGAGCCGCGTGCGCTTATCTGTCAGCACACCACCAGCAGCGCTGAGCACACGTTCAGACAGAACGCTGGCTGCGGGGCATGACAAGATCTCCAAGGCGTAAGTGGCGAGCTCCGGCCATTTATCCAGATTGGAAGCCCAAAAAGAGCAAGGGTCCAGTGACACAGTCATGGCTTCAATGTTTACTTGGAGATACTCCTGTACCATCGTCTTTAGGCGTTGACTATGTGTCAGACTTCTTGTCTCCTTTGGCCTTGCAAAGGATGAGCTAAAAAAGTGTTGAAATGATTCCGCAAAATTGATGTTACCAGCAGATACTGTGTTTCTGTTACGGTTTGAGTGCTGAACACTCGACGGTCCCACGGTTGGCAAGTTGGAACTGTGAGATTCACTACGTGCACCACTGGTGTTTTGTGGAAAAGCACATGTAAGATTCTGCAACAGTCTCTGCTGATACTCCTGCATGCGTGCATCCCTTTCTATGGCAGGAATTATTTCTGCAAATTTACTTTTGTACCGGGGATCTAACCGTGTGGCAACCCAGTAGTCAGGATTATTTCTAATTCTCCCAATTCGAGGGTCATGTTGCAGGTAGTGCAGCAAGAAGGCACTCATGTGTCTTGCGCATCCAGGAGCACCAAGTCCCTGTTGTGTTGGTGGCAAGGTAACAATCATGCTTCCTTCCTCTGTCCTCTCCCCCCAACCTCGCACAACAGAAATGTGATCAAGGTCTCCCTCATCTGATGAGTCTTCCATCAGTTCGTCCTCCACTTCTTCCTGGGCTCCTGCACCTTCCTCACTAGTTTGGCTGCTACCATGCGCCCTGGTAAAACCATCTCCCCCACCCTCACATGCCTGCCGCCTTGGTGCTGCCGACCGTCTGGACCTTGCAGATGTTAGCCCTTCCGCATACAACTCCTCCTCCTCTACTTCCTCCACCTCCTCTTGTGCCACCACCTGACTCCGAATTCTGTTTAACATGTGCTCCAGCATGTAAATCACCGGAATAGTCATGCTGATAATGGCATCGTCACCACTAAACATCTTCGTCGCCATTTCAAAACTGTGCAGAAGGGTGCATAGGTCCCTGATCTGAGACCACTCCTCCAGCGTGATTTGCCCCACCTCTGGATCTCGTTGGACCAGGCTATACGTCAGAACGTATTGCACCAGGGCTTGTCGGTGCTGCCACAGTCGCTGCAACATGTGCAGAGTTGAATTCCACCGGGTAGGCACATCGCATTTTAGCCGGTGAAGTGGCAGGCCCAACGACTTCTGTAGAGATGTAAGTCGCTGAGCTGCGGGATGCGAACGGCGGAAGTGAGCACACAGCGACCGTGCCCTCTGCAGAAGGCCATCTAGTCTGGGATAGTGGGCTAAAAATTGCTGGACAACCAGGTTCAACACGTGAGCCATACAAGGCACGTGTGTGACATTGCCCCAGCGAAGGGCCGCACCCAGGTTTGCAGCATTGTCGCACACGGCCTTCCCTGGTTTCAGGTCCAGTGGAGACAACCATTCATGAAATTGGTTCTCCAGAGCTGACCACAACTCCTCAGCTGTGTGACTCACATTTCCCAGACATTTCAATGTAAAAACCGCCTGATGACGTTGAGCCCTACTGCCAGCATAGTAAGGAGGTGTGCAGGATCCCTTCTGCGCAGTTAGAAAGCTTGTGGCATGACCAGACAGGCTTTGGGTGCAGGTGGAAGACTGAGAGGAGGTTGAGGAGGCAGAAGCAGTGGAGAAACTTTGACATAAAGAGGATTGACGCACAACTCGTGGGGACGGCAAGACTTGGACAGCAGCCCCTTGTCCTGCTGTCACCATAGTTACCCAGTGCCCAGTCAGCGACATGTAACGCCCCTGTCCATGCCTACTCATCCAAGTGTCTGTGGTGAAATGCACCCTGTCACACACAGAGTTTCTCAAAGAAGCGGTGATGTTGTGTGCGACATGCTGGTGGAGCGCAGGCACACCTTTCTTTGAGAAGTAGTGCCGACTGGGCATCTGGTACTGGGGCACTGCGACGGACATAAGGTCTCGAAAATCCTCTGTGTCCACCAGGCAGAAAGGCAGCATTTCTGTAGCCAAGAGCTTGCAGATGGTGAAATTCAACCTCTTAGCTTTCTCATGGCTAGGAGGAAATGGTCTTTTACTTGTCCACATCTGAGGGACCGAGGGCTGGCTATTGTGCTTAGACGGGGTTGATAAGGGTGTCCCCGGCAAACTGCCGGTCTGTGAGGAAGATGCAGGCGGACATGTTAGGTTGCCTTGATCCAAAGGTGGTGCTATCGATGTCGGACAGCGCTCAACACCAGCTGGTGTTACCACCTCCAAAGAAAATGATGACCTGCCAATCACGCTGGCTGTTGCGGGTAAAGAGGTGGCAGGTCTGCGCCCCAAAACAGGTGTGACTGCTGTCCCCCCAGTCACAGAGGATGAAGAGGCCGCGGATGCACAAGATATGGCAGACGGTGGTTGGCCCGGCCGGCTAGGCCGCATTGTAGCACACTGAGCTTCCCACTGCAACTTATGCTTCATGTCCATGTGCCGGTTCATGCATGAAGTACTCAAACTATGTATTTTTTGGCCTCTACTTAGCTTTTGCTGACTAATGTTACAGATAACACGAGTTGGGTCATCTTTATCGATCTGAAAAAATGCCCAGGCTATGCAAGGCTTAGCACCCATGCGACCTGAAGAGCCACCACGACTTGTGGTGAGAGGCAGAGTTGTGTTTGAGGATGCAGTTGTTGACGTGCTTCCAGTACTACGTCTCTGTCCAGGAAGGCGCAACCTGACCTCGTTGTCACTAGCATCTTCCTCCACCTCCTCTGCTGACCTCATCTCTTGGCTGACTGTGGGTTGACAGTAAGTGGGATCTCCAACCTCATCATCATCACCCTGTGCGTTATCACACCCGTCGTCCTCAGAGCCAACCTGTTTCTGCCCTGACAAAAAACTAAAGTTGTCGCTCCAATCAGGTATTTGAGTCTTATCATCGTCTTCCTCATTGTCTCCACCAACAGGAGTTACAGTTTGGGAATGAGGGTCTACATTATGGTCAGAACCTTCTGCGTCTGGTCCTGGATCCGACTCATAAAGATTCTGGGCATCAGTGCAGATCATTTCCTCGTCTGGATTCACAGAAGCGCTGGAGTCGACCTCTGATTCCCAGGCTATAGTATGAGTAAACAGCTCTGCAGACTCAACCATCTGTTCTACCTCATACTCAGATGGGCAGCTGGAGATTTGGGAGCTGTGAGGAAGCAAATGCGATTGGGGTGACACCTTTGAGGACTGGAGTATTTGTGATGTTGAAGTTGATGTGGAGGAGAGCCCACTTAAAGGAGCACTTGATATCCGTTGAAGCACCTGCTGTTTTTGTGCCTCATCTGGAATTTGTAGCGTTTGGCGTGGCCGTAAGAAAGGGATCTTATCACATGTCCGCTAAAAGAAGTAGACATTTTAGTTTGGCTGGAAGATGGTCTTTCTTCTGCAGATGTTACTGTTGCTTTAACACCTACCCCACGGACACAACCTTTTTTCCCCTTCCCAACATGCCTATTCCCCTTTCCACCAGCAGCAGGCATTTTTCCACTCATTTTGGTGGTTAACTAATTCACAACTCTGGAGTTGTTTGCACAAAATAACAATGGATGGGAACCGAGCAGAGCTGAGTGGCCAAACTGTGGTATTAGGCCAAAACTATTGGCTGGGTTAGATGCAGAAAAAAATTATATTCAATTTGCAACCTGATGGAGGTCAGTATAGATGGACTAATAGAACAAGTCCCACACACAGCTAGAAGCCCAAATATTTTTTCAGAGGTAGATGCAGAAAAAATTTTTATTCAGTTTGCAACCTGATGGAGGTCTGTATAGATGGATTAATAGAACAAGTCCCACACACAGCTACAAGCCCAATATTTTTTCAGAGGTAGATGCAGAAAAAAAATATATTCAGTTTGCAACCTGATGGAGGTCAGTATAGATGGACTAATAGAGAAAGTCCCACACACTGCTAGAAGGCCAAATATTTTTTCAGAGCTAGATGCAGACAAAAAATTATTTTGAATTTGCAACCTGATGGAGGTCAGTATAGGTGGACTAATAGAACAAGTCCCACACACTGCTAGAAGGCCAAATATTTTTTCAGAGCTAGATGCAGAAAAAAATTATATTCAGTTTGCAACCTGATGGAGGTCTGTATAGATGGATTAATAGAACAAGTCCCACACACAGCTAGAAGCCCAAATATTTTTTCAGAGGTACTGTAGATGGAGATAAAAATTATTTTTAATTTGCAACCTGATGGAGGTCAGTATAGATGGACGAATACAACAAGTCCCACACACAGCTAGAAGCCCAATATTTTTTCAGAGGTAGATGCAGAAAAAAATATATTCAGTTTGCAACCTGATGGAGGTCAGTATAGATGGAGTAATAGAACAAGTCCCACACACAGCTAGAAGCCCAAATATTTTTTCAGAGGTAGATGCAGATAAAAATAATTTTTAATTTGCAACCTGATGGAGGTCAGTATAGATGGACTAATAGAGAAAGTCCCACACACTGCTAGAAGGCCAAATATTTTTTCAGAGCTAGATGCAGATAAAAATTCTATTCAATTTGCAACCTGATGTAGGTCAGTATAGATGGACTAATAGAGAAAGTCCCACACACTGCTAGAAGGCCAAATATTTTTTCAGAGCTAGATGCAGATAAAAATTATATTCAATTTGCAACCTGATGGAGGTCAGTATAGATGGACTAATAGAACAAGTCCCACACACTGCTAGAAGCCCAAATATTTTTTCAGAGGTACTGTAGATGCAGATAAAAATTATTTTTACTTTGCAACCTGATGGAGGTCAGTATAGATGGACTAATAGAATGATGCTATGCCCAAAAGATTTTACTTCACTAGGTGCAGTAAAAAAATTGGTATTCTATACACAGGTGGTATATCTTGCAACACAGATAGGCTACTCCACTGACTAACACACTCTGCAATAGGCCAAAAAGGATTAGCTTTGCTAGATTCAGCCAAATGCTGTAAAAAAAACTTGCACAGCACTGGCACAGACCTGCCTGGCAAAAACTGATAGGAACTGATATAACCTAGTCCTGAAAAGGACTCCAATTACAATTAGTCTTTACTCCCACAATCTATCTATTTAAGAGCACAGACCTGTCTGATAAAAGTCGTAGGAAATTCTGTAACCTAGTCCTTAAAAGGACTGCAATCACAACTATTCCCTACTCCCAAGCTATCTGTAGATTTGTGCGAAAATTGGCTTGAAATTAACAAGGTATAGCGCACACAGCAATAGCGGTGCCGTCTAACACGCAGCTGCAGCAGTGATAAAATGGTGGCGACGGGGAAAATGGCTTGGTCTTATAGGGCAAGAACATGTGACATACACTGCCAATGACACATGCCCTTGCTTGTGTGAAAAAAAGCACTTCGCTCCGTGTGTGCGCTGCTGATAGGCTGACAGATTGCACCTCCCCACTGTAAATGCGGGAAAGAGAAAAAAAAAATGGAGATCTTCATTGTTCCTGCAGAGATCCATCCCCTGCCCCTCCCCCCACCCAGCTGTACACTCAAACTGCGTATTAACATTAATTTTCATCATTACTGAGAAAAAATCCAGTTATGATTTTGGTGCACGAACAGTTATCGAACATAACCTCGAACAGCCGAATTTTTCTCAAATTGCTCGTGTTCGCCGAACGGCTCGAACACCGCCCAAAACAGCTCGAATTTGAGATTGGCGAACAGTTAGAGTAGAACAACGCTCATCTCTAGTCGTTATCCCAGGCCAGCCCCGAGGCAAGGGTAGGGAACCGTATGGCATATTGGCCCACGGTGAGACTTCCCTGACGGAGGCGTAGCAGAGATGATGCGGATGAGGTCTTCCGTCCAGGTTCGTCGAAGACTTTCCGGAAAGCCGTGAGAAAGGCAGGCAAGTCGGACACCAGGGGGTCTCCTCTCTCCCATAGAGGATTTAGCCAGGCCAGGGCCTCCCCGGTGAGATGGGACATGATGAAGGCAATTTTGGCCCGGTCGGAGTTAAACTGGTGGGACAGGAGTTCAAAGTGCAGGGTGCACTGATTTATAAAGCCCCGAGCCTGAGCGGAGTCGCCTCCGAAGCGAGGAGGTGCAGAAAGCCGGGGTCCGGGGTAGGATACCATAGTATTGGTGGGCAGCGGAGCTGCCGGATTGCGAGTCATGGCTCTGGCGGTGGTTGCTGGTGGAGCAGTCAGAGTGTCCAGGCGAGTATTGACATTCCGCAGGTGACCCAGGATGGACTCCTGTTGGGACCTCTGACGGGACAGTTCATGACACAGGTCCGAGAGTGAGGGAGCTTGGGTGCCACCGGGTTCCATGGCCCGAGCAAACTGTAACAGGTCTGGGAGGCGGAACCTCTGAGCTACTATACAAGGGGGCGGTCCTTGTAAGGGAGCGGGTGGCGACAAGGGAAGACGGGCAGGCAGTCACAGCAGGTGACCGGGACAGTCTCTGAGTGAACGGGCTGGAGGTCACGGCAAGTGACCGGGGCAGTCTCTGGATGAACGGGCAGGAGGTCACGGCAAGTGACCGGGGCAGTCTCTGGATGAACGGGCCGGAGGTCACAGCAAGTGACCGGGGCAGTCTCTGGGTAAAGGGTAGGTACGACCTGTGATGGCAGAGCCTCCAGGTAGGCTAGCAGGCAGATGGTAGATGTGTGCTCCCTGGTGAGCAAGCGAGAGTCTCTGGAATGGCAGGTAACAGGTGTGCGCTCCCAGGTGAGCGGGCAGGAGTCTCTGGAATGGCAGGTGGTCACAGCACGTGACGGCGGAGCCTACAGGTAGGCTAGCAGGCAGGTAGCAGGTGTGCGCTCCCAGGTGAGCGGGCAGGAGTCTCTGGAATGGCAGGTGGTCACAGCACGTGACGGCGGAGCCTCCAGGTAGGCTAGCAGGCAGGTAGCAGATGTGCACTCCCAGGTGAGCGGGCAAGCTGGTCCATAGACAGACTGACAGGAGTTGGAGGGCAGGCCGTCGGACCTCAGGCTAGCAGGCAGGTAGCAGAGGAGCGCTCCCAGGTGAGCTGGCAAGCTGGTCCTTAGACAGACTGACAGGAGTCGGTAGGCAGACCGTCGGACCTCAGGCTAGCAGGCCGGTAAGCAGAATATCAGGCAGGAATCAGACAGCAAACTGGCAGGAATCTGGCAGGTAACTGGCAACGGGACCTGAGGGCTGAAGCAGAGTAGTGAACAGTGCAACAACATTGCTCGGGCACCTCCATTTTGGAGGAGGTGCCTTATATATGGTGAAGTCCTCCGGCCATTGGCCGGGGACTCCTTAGGACGGCGCGCGCGGCCCCTTTAAGAGGGAGGGAGCGCGCGCACGCCCTAAGCACAGTGGCCGGGAAGGAGCGCGCGCTGCCAGCAGAGCGGGAGGAGGACGCCGGGCTCGGAGCAGAGGGGTGAGGGGAACAGCGTCCCTGCCTAGCTACACTATAATTGTGTTGATCCCTAATTCAAGCAGATTTTTATATTTATTGTTATGTAATGGTTGTGCTAAAAAATATTTTTTATACTAAATACTTTGTTGTTTTTCAACAAACTTTTTAATTATAGTTTTAATTACATTATTTATTATATTTTTGTCCTATTAGGGGATTACTATTTGACTTATGTTATACTTGTATTGACACTGACATTCTTTTGTATGGCCCGGTCACAGACACATGCTGCTGTTAAGACAAAATTTAGGCCCTGATTCAATAAGACTGGCATTGTACTCGTCAATCTCAATGAAGGGACGTGCTGGTGTAAGAGGCACCTAATTCAGTAAGAGGTGCATATCACTGAATACCTCAGGCACATCTTAAAAGTGTCATCTGCCTGCATGAACCTCACCAGAAATCTTAGTCCAGTCAGTGACTGGAGTAAGATTTCTACAACACAACTGATCATGAACTAGACAGATGGTTGGGACTACATCCCTGTCCTGCAACGGCTCCACCTACTTTGGTAAAACTGGTAGAAACTGTCGCAAAAAAGGCCAAAAATTTTGCGCTGATCAGTATTGCGCCAAACCATGATTATTATGATCAAAAGCAACAACATAAGAACAGGAAAAGCTTATGGTTATGTTGCTATTTAGTATATGCCTTGAGTACATAGGAATTCAGGGGCCCCATTGCAATAGTCCAAATTGGGGCCCCCTATGAGTCCCCAGTTGCCATGAAACAACCAATCGGTTTCTGTGATCACATTTCAGACAGAGAGCCCCAATCCCAGTCTAAATACTTAGATGATATAGTTGTTGTTCACCATGGCATCTAAGTGATTACAGTAGTGCAATTAGAGCTAGTACCAATTGCAGTATCTCTTGGCGGGTGTTTGCGGTGTCTGCCGGTATGGAGCAGGCTCAGTGTGTGAGCCCACTCTATACAAATCCTCCTGACATTTGTAAAAACAAATTCTCCCGACATTTGTCAAAAGTGGAGCATAGATTGTAGGCACCAGTTCTCCCTATCTCACAGGTCCTGTACCAGTCATGCTGCATGCCACCTTTGGCAGTATGCCACTGTTTGTGTCTTTCCCTAATTTTCCTCCATTATGCACAAGTGTTGTGTAGAAGGGGTCATACTATTGGATTAATAGACTTAGTATTCTCATAGTATGGAGATAATACACACAATGATGTCTCAGTAAATGTATAATTAACCCAATACAGGGATAATATATGTTGAGCACATTAATACCAGAGCACAATGATTGTGCATATAGTTATGTCTAGAGATGAGCGTTGTTCTACTCGAACTGTTCGCCAATCTCAAATTCGAGCTGTTTTGGGCAGTGTTCGAGCCGGTCGGCGAACACGAACAATTTGAGAAAAATTCGGCTGTTCGAGGTTATGTTCGATAACTGTTCGTGCACCAAAATCATAACTGGATTTTTTCTCAGTAATGATGAAAATTAATGTTAATACACAGTTTGAGTGTACAGCGGGGCGGGGGGAGGGGCAGGGGATGGATCTCTGCAGGAACAATGAAGATCTCCATTTTTTTTTCTCTTTCCCGCATTTGCAGTGGGGAGGTGCAATCCGTCAGCCTATCAGCAGCGCACACACGGAGCGAAGTGCTTTTTTTCACACAAGCAAGGGCATGTGTGATTGGCAGTGTATGTCACATGTCCTTGCCCTATAAGACCAAGCCATTTTCCCCGTCGCCACCATTTTCTCACTGCTGCAGCTGCGTGTTAGACGGCACCGCTGTTGCTGTGTGCGCTATACCTTGTTAATTTCAAGCCAATTTTCGCACAAATATACAGATAGCTGGGGAGTAGGGAATAGTTGTGATTGCAGTCCTTTTAAGGACTAGGTTACAGCATTTCCTACGACTTTTATCAGGCAGGTCTGTGCTCTTAAATAGATAGATTGTGGGAGTAAAGACTAATTGTAATTGGAGTCCTTTTCAGGACTAGGTTACATCAGTTCCTATCAGTTTTTGCCAGGCAGGTCTGTGCCAGTGCTGTGCAAGTTTTTTTCACAGCATTTGGCTGAATCTAGCAAAGCTAATCCTTTTTGGCCTATTGCAGAGTGTGTTAGTCAGTGGAGTAGCCTATCTGTGTTGCAAGATATACCACCTGTGTATAGAATACCAATTTTTTTACTGCACCTAGTGAAGTAAAATCTTTTGGGCATAGCATCATTCTATTAGTCCATCTATACTGACCTCCATCAGGTTGCAAACTGAATATAATTTTTTTCTGCATCTAGCTCTGAAAAAATATTTGGGCTTCTAGCAGTGTGTGGGACTTGGTCTATTAGTCCATCTATACTGACCTCCATCAGGTTGCAAATTAAAAATAATTTTTTTCTTCATTTAGCTCTGAAAAAATATTTGGGCTTCTAGCAGTGTGTGGGACTTGTTCTATTAGTCCTTCTATACTGACCTCCAGCAGGTTGCAAATTGAATATAATTTTTTTCTGCATCTAGCTCTGAAAAAATATTTGGGCTTCTAGCGGTGTGTGGGACTTGGTCTATTAGTCCATCTATACTGACCTCCATCAGGTTGCAAATTAAAAATAATTTTTTTCTGCATCTAGCTCTGAAAAAATATTTGGGCTTCTAGCAGTGTGTGGGAATTGGTCTATTAGTCCATCTATACTGACCTCCATCAGGTTGCAAATTAAAAATAATTTTTTTCTGCATCTAGCTCTGAAAAAATATTTGGGCTTCTAGCAGTGTGTGGGACTTGGTCTATTAGTCTATCTATACTGACCTCCATCAGGTTGCAAATTAAAAATAATTTTTTTCTTCATTTAGCTCTGAAAAAATATTTGGGCTTCTAGCAGTGTGTGGGACTTGTTCTATTAGTCCTTCTATACTGACCTCCAGCAGGTTGCAAATTGAATATAATTTTTTTCTGCATCTAGCTCTGAAAAAATATTTGGGCTTCTAGCGGTGTGTGGGACTTGGTCTATTAGTCCATCTATACTGACCTCCATCAGGTTGCAAATTAAAAATAATTTTTTTCTGCATCTAGCTCTGAAAAAATATTTGGGCTTCTAGCGGTGTGTGGGACTTGGTCTATTAGTCCATCTATACTGACCTCCATCAGGTTGCAAATTAAAAATAATTTTTTTCTGCATCTAGCTCTGAAAAAATATTTGGGCTTCTAGCAGTGTGTGGGACTTGGTCTATTAGTCCATCTATACTGACCTCCATCAGGTTGCAAATTTAATAAAAAAATTTTCTGCATCTAGCTCTGAAAAAATATTTGGGCTTCTAGCGGTGTGTGGGACTTGGTCTATTAGTCCATCTATACTGACCTCCATCAGGTTGCAAATTAAAAATAATTTTTTTCTGCATCTAACCCAGCCAATAGTTTTGGCCTAATACCACAGTTTGGCCACTCAGCTCTGCTCGGTTACCATCCATTGTTTTTTTGTGCAAACAACTCCAGAGTTGTGAATTAGTTAACCACCAAAATGAGTGGAAAAAGGCCTGCTGCTGGTGGAAAGGGGAATAGGCGTGTTGGGAAGGGGAAAAAAGGTTGTGTCCGTGGGGTAGGTGCAGAAGAAAGACCATCTTCCAGCCAAACTAAAATGTCTACTTCTTTTAGCGGACAATGTGATAAGATCCCTTTCTTACGGCCACGCCAATCGCTACAAATTCCAGATGAGGCACAAAAACAGCAGGTGCTTCAACGGATATCAAGTGCTCCTTTAAGTGGGCTCTCCTCCACATCAACTTCAACATCACAAATACTCCAGTCCTCAAAGGTGTCACCCAAATCGCACTTGCTTCCTCACAGCTCCCAAATCTCCAGCTGCCCGTCTGAGTATGAGGTAGAACAGATGGTTGAGTCTGCAGAGCTGTTTACTCATACTATAGCCTGGGAATCAGAGGTCGACTCCAGCGCTTCTGTGAATCCAGATGAGGAAATGATCTGCACTGATGCCCAGAATCTTTATGAGTCGGATCCAGGACCAGACGCAGAAGGTTCTGACCATAATGTAGACCCTCATTCCCAAACTGTAACTCCTGTTGGTGGAGACAATGAGGAAGACGATGATAAGACTCAAATACCTGATTGGAGCGACAACTTTAGTTTTTTGTCAGGGCAGGAACAGGTTGGCTCTGAGGACGACGGGTGTGATAACGCACAGGGTGATGATGATGAGGTCGGAGATCCCACTTACTGTCAACCCACAGTCAGCCAAGAGATGAGGTCAGCAGAGGAGGTGGAGGAAGATGCTAGTGACGACGAGGTCAGGTTGCGCCTTCCTGGACAGAGACGTAGTACTGGAAGCACGTCAACAACTGCATCCTCAAACACAACTCTGCCTCTCACCACAAGTCGTGGTGGCTCTTCAGGTCGCATGGGTGCTAAGCCTTGCATAGCCTGGGCATTTTTTCAGATCGATAAAGATGACCCAACTCGTGTTATCTGTAACATTTGTCAGCAAAAGCTAAGTAGAGGCCAAAAAATACATAGTTTGAGTACTTCATGCATGAACCGGCACATGGACATGAAGCATAAGTTGCAGTGGGAAGCTCAGTGTGCTACAATGCGGTCTAGCCGGCCGGGCCAACCACCGTCTGCCATATCTTGTGCATCCGCGGCCTCTTCATCCTCTGTGACTGGGGGGACAGCAGTCACACCTGTTTTGGGGCGCAGACCTGCCACCTCTTTACCCGCAACAGCCAGCGTGATTGGCAGGTCATCATTTTCTTTGGAGGTGGTAACACCAGCTGGTCTTGAGCGCTGTCCGACATCGATAGCACCACCTTTGGATCAAGGCAACCTAACATGTCCGCCTGCATCTTCCTCACAGACCGGCAGTTTGCCGGGGACACCCTTATCAACCCCGTCTAAGCACAATAGCCAGCCCTCGGTCCCTCAGATGTGGACAAGTAAAAGACCATTTCCTCCTAGCCATGAGAAAGCTAAGAGGTTGAATTTCACCATCTGCAAGCTCTTGGCTACAGAGATGCTGCCTTTCCGCCTGGTGGACACAGAGGATTTTCGAGACCTTATGTCCGTCGCAGTGCCCCAGTACCAGATGCCCAGTCGGCACTACTTCTCAAAGAAAGGTGTGCCTGCGCTCCACCAGCATGTCGCACACAACATCACCGCTTCTTTGAGAAACTCAGTGTGTGACAGGGTGCATTTCACCACAGACACTTGGACGAGTAGGCATGGACAGGGGCGTTACATGTCGCTGACTGGGCACTGGGTAACTATGGTGACAGCAGGACAAGGGGCTGCTGTCCAAGTCTTGCCGTCCCCACGAGTTGTGCGTCAATCCTCTTTATGTCAAAGTTCCTCCACTGCTTCTGCCTCCTCAACCTCCTCTCGGTCTTCCACCTGCACCCAAAGCCTGTCTGGTCATGCCACAAGCTTTCTAACTGCGCAGAAGGGATCCTGCACACCTCCTTACTATGCTGGCAGTAGGGCTCAACGTCATCAGGCGGTTTTTACATTGAAATGTCTGGGAAATGTGAGTCACACAGCTGAGGAGTTGTGGTCAGCTCTGGAGAACCAATTTCATGAATGGTTGTCTCCACTGGACCTGAAACCAGGGAAGGCCGTGTGCGACAATGCTGCAAACCTGGGTGCGGCCCTTCGCCGGGGCAATGTCACACACGTGCCTTGTATGGCTCACGTGTTGAACCTGGTTGTCCAGCAATTTTTAGCCCACTATCCCAGACTAGATGGCCTTCTGCAGAGGGCACGGTTGCTGTGTGCTCACTTCCGCCGTTCGCATCCCGCAGCTCAGCGACTTACATCTCTACAGAAGTCGTTGGGCCTGCCACTTCACCGGCTAAAATGCGATGTGCCTACCCGGTGGAATTCAACTCTGCACATGTTGCAGCGACTGTGGCAGCACCGACAAGCCCTGGTGCAATACGTTCTGACGTATAGCCTGGGCCAACGAGATTCAGAGGTGGGGCAAATCACGCTGGAGGAGTGGTCTCAGATCAGGGACCTATGCACCCTTCTGCACAGTTTTGAAATGGCGACGAAGATGTTTAGTGCTGACGATGCCATTATCAGCATGACTATTCCGGTGATTTACATGCTGGAGCACATGTTAAACAGAATTCGGAGTCAGGTGGTGGCACAAGAGGAGGTGGAGGAAGTAGAGGAGGAGGAGTTGTATGCGGAAGGGCTAACATCTGCAAGGTCCAGACGGTCGGCAGCACCAGGGCGGCAGGCATGTGAGGGTGGGGGAGATGATTTTACCAGGGCGCATGGTAGCAGCCAAACTAGTGAGGAAGGTGCAGGAGCCCAGGAAGAAGTGGAGGACGAACTGATGGAAGACTCATCAGATGAGGGAGACCTTGATCACATTTCTGTTGTGCGAGGTTGGGGGGAGAGGACAGAGGAAGGAAGCATGATTGTTACCTCGCCACCAACACAACAGGGACTTGGTGCTCCTGGATGCGCAACACACATGAGTGCCTTCTTGCTGCACTACCTGCAACATGACCCTCGAATTGTGAGAATTAGAAATAATCCTGACTACTGGGTTGCCACACTGTTAGATCCCCGGTACAAAAGTAAATTTGCAGAAATTATTCCTGCCATAGAAAGGGATGCACGCATGCAGGAGTATCAGCAGAGACTGTTGCAGAATCTTACATGTGCTTTCCACAAAATACCAGTGGTGCACGTAGTGAATCTCACAGTTCCAACTTGCCAACCGTGGGACCGTCAAGTGTTCAGCACTCAAACCGTAACAGAACCACAGTATCTGCTGGTAACATCAATTTTGCGGAATCATTTCACCACTTTTTTAGCCCATCCTTTGCAAGGCCACAGGAGACAAGAAGTCTGACACATAGTCAACGCCTAGAGACGATGGTACAGGAGTATCTCCAAGTAAACATTGAAGCCACGACTGTGTCACTGGACCCTTGCTCTTTTTGGGCTTCCAATCTGGATAAATGGCCGGAGCTAGCCACTTACGCCTTGGAGATCTTGTCATGCCCCGCAGCCAGCGTTCTGTCTGAACGTGTGTTCAGCGCTGCTGGTGGTGTGCTGACAGATAAGCGCACGCGGCTCTCCACTGATAATGTAGACAGACTCACGTTCATAAAGATGAACAAATCATGGATCCGAAACGACTTTTCTACCCCTGTGTCATCCTGGGGAGAGTAAAAGCTTGATGATTGGTTAAAATCACCCTACCAACCGTTTTAAGCTTTCAAATTACTAATCATGTTTATCTGTATCTTGACTGGAAAATAATTTGGGCTTTGTAGCAGTGTGCAGCACTGATCCTATTAGGCCATCTATAATAAGTTTCACCAGATTTAAAATTAAAAATAATTTTTAGCTGCATCTAGCCCGGAAAATAATTTTGGGGCTCCGAGATGCGCAAGACACATAAGTGCCTTCTTGCTGCACTACCTGCAGCATGACCCTCATATTGTCAGAATTCGAAGTAATCATGACTACTGGGTTGCCACACTCTTAGATCCCCCAAACTTTTCGATCAACCTTTTCATTTTAATAAAGACCAAAAAAATGGTCATTTTTGAAATTATAAGCATTAGCAGGTTGTTAGAAACTGAAATCAAACAGTTTTCAACTCAAAACTTTATTCTAGGTGATGTTACATTTTCACATAGGACCCCTTGTTCGAAAGGAGCTTCTGAACTCTCTCGTCCATTGAATTCGTCAGGTTTTGGATGGTTTCTGCTTCAATTGTTTTGCATGAGGACAGAATACCCTCCCAGAGCTGTTGCTTAGATGTGAACTGCCTCCCGCCATCATAGACACTCCTTTTAATGATGCTCCAAAGGTTCTGAATGGGGTAGAGGTCAGGGGAGCATGGGGGTCACACCATAAGTTTGTCCCCTTTTATGCCCATATCAGCCAGAGATGCAGATGTTTTATGTGCAGCATGAGATGGTGCATTATCATGCAGAAAAATGATCTTGCTGTGAAATACACGGTTCTTCTTCTTGAACCATGGCAGGAAGTGCTGTTTGAGAAAATCCACATACATTATGGAGTTCATCTTTAGCGCCTTCAGGGATCCTAAAGGGGCCGACAATCTCTCTCCCCATGATTCCAGCCCAAAACATTACTCCACCTCCTCCTTGTTGGCGCTGTAGCCGTGTTTGCGTGGGGTGTCCATCAACCAGCCATCCTCCACTCCATTTATCTGGACCATCGAGCGCTGCACGGCACTCATCCGTGAACAAAACAGTTTTGAAATCAGTCTTCATGTAATGTTTGGCCCACTGGAGCCGTTTCTGCTTGTGTGAAGTGGATAGAGGAGGTCGACAGGATGGCGTATGCACAGCTGCAAACTTCTGAAGGACCCTGCATCTTGTTGTTCGGGGGACGTTGGAGGCACAAGCAGCTTCAAAAACTTGTCTGCTGCTATGACAAGGCTTTTTTGCCGCTGCTCTTTCAACCTGACGTAATTGCCTGTAGGAAAGAGTCCTCAATTTGCCCTTATCAGCACGCACACGTGTGTACTGTGAATCAGCTACATACTTCTTGATTGCCAAGACACTTCATCCTGATCATCGCACAATGTTGATTGTAGTCATGCCTTGACCTAAACACTCCACAATTTGTTGCTTCTCAGCAGCCGACACATCCTTTTTCTTTCCCATTTTGGCAGAAAATGTAGGCTGCTTAATAATGTGAGAGAGCCTTCTTAAGTAGTCTTGCCTTTCATTGGACACACCTGCCAAACTAATTAGCACAGGTGTCTGCAATTGCTTACAGTGATATAAAGAGCCCTGACACACATCACCATCAATGAGTTTAACTGACAAACAAACAAATTCTTCCCTTATCACTCCTAAACACTTTTTGCATAATAATTTGGAACGCGGTGTACATGTGCTTTTCCACAAAACACCAGTGGTTCACGTAGTGAATCTTACAGTTCTAACTTGCCAACCGTGGTCTGTATGGAATTGTTCAATAAAGGGCCCAAAATTAAGATAACATAGATGGGAGAGGTCTCTATGAATAGGAATTCCTAAGTATTTGATACCCTGTGAGGGCCAGGCAAAGGGAAAGTTGGACTGGATGGAATCCTATATGGATTTAGGGAGGGAGACATCGAGGGCCTCAGACTTCGCTGCATTGATTTTAAAATTTTACCATGTAACAAAGTGATCTATTTCAGCCATAACAGCAGGGATGGATATATGTGATTGAGTGATATATACTAGGACATCAGCAGCAAATAGAGAGCACTTGTACTCGGTGCCTCCCACCTCAATCCACCTAATATTGGGGTTATGGCGAATTGATGAGAGCAGGTGCTCCGTCACTAGGATGTATAAGAGAGGGGACAGAGGACATCCCTGCCTTGTCCCATTGGTGATTGTGAAAGGTGATGAAAATGTTCTGACGCACCCCCTGGGCCTTGGGACACCCGGAGCCGGACCCTTTTTGGTGGATGCTGGTGGTTGTAGTCTTCGTGGCGGCGATCCGGTTCCGTGGCTCAGGGCGGTCAAACCAGTGGCGGAACTATTTATGTGGTTTTGATGTTTAAATGTCCGACTACGCCACCCGTGGATTGCGGTCAGAGTGAACCGCCGCTACAGGGCAGACCGCTAAGGCTGGTGTTGTGGGTGCAGCAGAGCGTAGCATAACTCCCCACGGGAGGAGTATAGCCTCAGGGCAGTGTATGCGGAGGATGGGGGTGATGGTGCAGGGCAGCAGCAGTAACGACACGGAGTCAGTGATGCAGTTCAGGGCCTTTACTCACAGTTCTTATTATCCAGACCACGTCTGCAGGTAACGGCTGCCCACGTCGTACTGTGCTCACCAGGTGAGGGGCTCAGACAACTCCCAGATAACTTTGGAGCGCTTCACAGGACCCCCTTTGTGTGTCCTTTGTCTGGCCTTTCTTACCAACACTTCTGTCCGGCTGCCTCGGGCCTCCTCTTGGTAAACTTGGCGCCAGTTTCCCTGACCCTATGTGGTGCCTTCCTAGCGGGTGGAGCAAGGGGCTGCGCCACATAAAATGTCAGAGCCTCCGGTTTCTAGCTGAGGGTCGTTTCCTGCCTCCACTAGTTCGGGGACCGGTCTCCCCCTTTGGCCTGACCCCTCCACGCAGGTGGATTCGGGCGTGCGGTGGCGACTCGCCCGTCCGCACCCCTGGGATCCCTTCATTCCTCGTTCCTGGAGCCTTCTCCGCTCCTCTTCCTTCCTTCTCCCTCTTGCAGGCCTGGGCCTCTGTTACTAGGCCCGCCTCCGGAGCAGAGCTCATGCAGAGCCCCTGCTCCCTGCCACTTCTGCTCAGACTTCTCTGCACTGAACTAAGATGGTGCCCACCTTTTATACTCCCTTCTCAATGCACCCAGGAACTGCTTCCTCCCTGCTCCTGCACTGCAGGGTTCCCCTTCCTCAGTGTTCCCTACCCCCACTCCAGCCAGGGACAGGGACTGTCGTGCCCATCTCAGGGGCATATTGGTCGCCCATCCCCACGGCAATGTGTTGTAATGCATGCAGGTTATCCGGTCCTGATCCACACTCCATCCTTATCTGAGAGTGAGATATCACACCTCTGGGTGAGGTGCAATACGTCTGTAGAAACCGAGCCCTCGGTGCTACAGTTCCATTTATCTTCAGCCTAGGTGACGTATTGTGATACAGGGCCGTGATTTTGGCTATAAAAGGGTCCCCTAGACCCCTACCCCAAGCTTTTTAAGAGAATCATATATGGCGTGCCAGGAGACTCTATGGAATGCTTTCTCAGCATCCAACGAGAGTATCTACTTACAAATTTTTAACTGCATCTAGCCCAGGAAATACTTTGTGCCTAGTAGCAGTGTCTGCTAGTCAGCGGATTATCCCGGCTGTTAAGCAAGCTACACCACCTGTAGTTTGGACACTTAATTTTTTCAAAGGAAATGCTTCGGGACCACGGGATACTTAGTGAAGAGCATCAGGAGGCACCCCAAGGCATAGGGGCTGGGACTGGCACTAGGATGCCTTGCGGTGGACAGCCGAGCTCGATCCTTATAAAAGCTTTTTAACTGCAGCAGCTTTAGTGGACGCTACTGGAGCTGGAATTACGCGGCTGCTGGCATGAGACTTGCCCTCCAATAGATCCTTGTAAATGGATTTAAAGTGTATTCATTCAAATTAGAGGGACAATTTAAATTAAAAAGCTTAGAGCTGCCTCCACCACAGGGGGGCTCTCTCGACCCACCAGCGGACAGGCACCAGTATTGGGAGAGGGGGGCTGGCGTCAGGGTTCACCGCGGCTCTGGCACAAACCCGGCGACACGGAGGTGGCACGGGCAGGAGCGGACTGGCCGTCTCGGCTTCTCACTTTTTGGATTTTAGAAGGGCATGACATGCCTATATCTGTGTCTCCCCCTCCTTTTACTCCTCCACCTCTTTTCTTTTCGCATGACTATATGTACTTGTCACTTTTCCATGTGTTAGTTGTGTCTTCTGAGCAGTTTGTCAGCTTTTGGACACCTTTGAAGGTGTTTTCTATGTGTTTCTATGTGTTTTTGTTTGCCTGCCATTGGTTTTAACGGTGTTCGAAGGTGTTCGACGAACAGTTCGACGAACAGTTCGGCGAACACACGGGTGTTCGACGAACCGAACCGAACTCGAACACTACGGGGGTGGCTCAACACTAGTTATGTCACAGCAAGGACTGATACAAACAGTTATCCAAAAAAGAAAGATAATGGACGCAACAGGAGATTAAAAAGCAACATGAGGTTCTGCAGCAATGGGACCCCATCCAATGTTCCACATGGGTTAAAGGGTTTGTATAAACACTCACATTTTTTAAACTTCTTAAACTTTTCCTTTCGAAATTCTATGCAAAACAAGCCATAAACTGCACAGTGAATTTTTAAGTCAATTTTCTGTCCTAAGATTTGTTTTTTCTTTGTTACATAATTACATAGCCATTACAGATATTAAGTCTTTCAAATCCAACCATTATCTACTTGCTAATTCCTATTCTACTCAGAGTAAAATGATACGCCCCCGCTAGATTTACACTGCAGGGTAGACGCCAAATCCAGCATGACTAGAGAAGACTTGGGCTAGCCAAAAATACTCAAGGTCATTTGATATTTTTATGGTTTTAATTTTTTAATAATTCAAATCATTAAGTAAAATGATGTATATGTGACTGCCAGGAAAACTCTTTATGGATTTTTAATAATGATTTATATAGTCTCAGCTCACATGTAATAGAAATATGACATTTCACATTACATTTATGGATTTCGCCAAGTGGATAAATATGGATAGTATAAGCAATATTTAATACCTGAATATGCCAAAACATGAAGTCTTGATATTTTATTGTAGATGTATTATTTACTATTTAGACTTACAAACAAGGTACTATTGACAAAAGTATTGTACTCACCATGTTCTAACATGATCTAACAAGCAAGAACGTTAAAGTGCACTTGTCGTTTCAGATGATTTTTCAGATAAAGCTGTCATATATACAAATGTACATGAGGAATATCACTATTTCTGACCATTATATTAATTATCTCCTCTTATTTCACCAGTTTTCCACTCTGCAAGTTTTAATTCTCAGTTGTCTCTGCACTTGTGAATGGATACTAGCCCCTAAAATGTCTCCCATACACTGACATTAGGAATTATTGCCCTCCTGTTTAGGTGTCACACATGTTCAGAAGCAGTAGCATTATGCAGAAGATTACACAACAGTACTGCACGGTGTAGCTGCGAATCAAGCTCTGGGATAAAATAAACATTTATTAGAAAGCAGGAGCACTCTCTGTGTGTGTCTCTCTCTGTCTTTCTCTTTTAACTGACTTTTTTTACTCAGCTCCTCCCTCCTCCTTTCCTCTCCATAAACTTCAATAGGCAGCTGTAATCTGATCAATTAGTAAACTGACAGTTCATCTTATTTTTACCAAGATTAATTTTAGCAGCTTTTCAGATGAGTTCAGGAGGAAGAGACAGGAAAAGAAGTGTCTCTCTCTAGTAGAGATAGTAACAGATTTCTCTAATAGGTATATCACTTGTAATTTTTGCAATTATTCTAAAATAAAGAGTGACCATTTAAAGGCAATGTTAATTTTTGAATCTGTGTTATAGCTTATATTTAGACTTGTGTGTTTTCATGGTGACAGGCAACAAATAAGCCCTATGTAGACTGATCCTAGCTTGATTAGGGGAGTGGTCCTCTAATTCTTAATAACATAAATTCAGTAGGTGAGGAAGAAGCAGGGGAAAAATGGAAGGTAATATGAAGAAACATCAGACTACACAGATATTGTAGTCTGTTACCATGGAGACACATAGGTCTTATATGATCTGTGGATAGGACATTTTGAATTAATGCGGTTGCTCCACAATGGACATTTGTCACCTATCCAAAGGAACGTTTTTTATGTCCTTCATGTGCAAGTTGCTGTAGTCAATGCTGTCACCATACTATCTCATAATTTACGCTCATCACTGCGTTAAATTATAATCCAAAATTATTTTGACACTTTTCACTCCCTTCTCAGTCCTAAAGTGCAGGCCCCTATCATCGATCTCAGCTCTGATGATCTGGCCACTTCAAAGGGAAATTTGACAATATTTGATAGAAAATTATCTCAAAAACCCATAACAAAACATAGATTGATCTCATATCATGGATCTCCATCCCTCCCATACTTCATCTAGTTTGTTTTTTGTCTTTGAACCAGACATAGAAGGAAAACTTTCCAGGCTCCTCTCTTCTCCTGGTCCTGCTACCGGCACCGATAACTCTATCCTCTCACACTTCCTCCAGTCCCTAACCCTTCTCACATACCTAAAATACTTAACCTTTCTAATTCTTTTGGTATCTTTCCTTCCTCTTTCAAATGTGCAATCAAAATCCCATTAATAAAAAAAAATCTCTTGTCCCATCATGTTCTGCTAACTACAGACCTGTCTCTAATCTCCCCTTCATCTCTAGACTCCTGGACCACCTAGTCCTGATCTTTCAGATAACTCTCTCTTGGACCTTTACAATCTGCTTTCTGGACTTTACACTCCACAGAAAATGTCCTTTTAAAAATTCTATAAGGATCAACTAACAGCGAAATCGAAAGGCCAGTACTCCGTAATTCCCCTGGGTCTTGGTGCAATACTTGACACAGTGGATCACCAGCTCCTCCTCACTATGCTCGGCTCATGTTAAGGACATTAATGTCTATCATTTCTCCTCCGACCTCTCTGACCCCTCCTTCAATGTATCATTTGCCAGCTCTTCTTCCCTTTCTTTTCCATATACAGTTAGAGTTCAACCGGGTTCAGTCGTAGGTCCCCTTCTCTTTTCTCTCCATACAGCCCCTGCTGGATAAACTATTAACAGATTTGGCTTTCAGTGCCATCTCTATGTTAATGACATACAATTGTACACTCATTGGTGCCCTGACTTCATAACACACACCTCAGATGCTGCAGAACCTCATAGTATTCATTTAGTCTGCTGCAAAACCTCATAATACACACCTCAGCTGTGGAACCTCGTAATACACACCTCAGTTGTTGCTGAAATTCATAATACACACCTCAGCTGCTACAGAACCTCATAACATGTGCTGCTATGGTGCTGATAAAGTTAAGACCCCACACATCTGCCAAGAAGCGTGCATGATCAGCAGGTGTGTGCGGTCATAATGTCATCCCTGAACACCCTCTTTAAGTACATTGTAAACATTTCTATTAACAGGCCGTGGTGCATGACAACCTGATGGCAGACATAACTGTCATGTCAGGTCTGACAGGAGAAGGAACAAACTACTCTCTGTTTTCAATGTCAATTTGATAAATTACACACATGACATAATATTATACATAATACATGACATATTACTAGAGATGAGCGAATCTTCTGAAATTCAATTCAGGCAGACTTTCTTGAAATCTGCTGGCAGATTCGATTCACATAAAATAAACTCATTGTGAATCAAAAATGCCCCGATTACCGGTAAAACTCATTTATTATGCGCAGAGGTCTCTCCAGACCCCAATGTGAAATACATGGAGAGCAGGGAAGGGATTAAAACACAATAAAATGTTATACTCACCTTGTCCGTTACCGGTTCTGCTGCCACAGATTGTTGCCCAGTCCTCTAGTCTTCCGAAACTGACTATTAGGTCTCATGCATGTTTCACGTTGACTAGGGTGTTGCGACCCACGAGGCTCAAGTCCTACAGGATGGCTATATAGTAAAAATAAAAAATGTATGTTCAAAGCATACAGTAGAAAAATTTGTCAGCCCTCTTTTGCCCTTCTAAAAATAAGGAAAAGAAAAATTTTGAAAAATAAAAAGTTTTGGAATCATCATGTCTAAAAATGTCTGATCAAAATACAACATAAGTTAACATAAGCATTTAATACTGAAAAGAAACCACAATTGAAACTCCAGAACTGATATTTTATTATTCCAAAATAAATGCTATAAAAAAAGGTTAAAAACGTCATATGTACCCCAAAACGGTATCAATAAAAATGTTAACTCAGTGAGCATAAACGCCATCACACAGTGCCATCTTTGAAAAAAATAAGAAATCTACAGGTCTCTAAAAATGGCTACAAACTATTTTTTTTTTACAAGAAATTGACTTTTTTAATCACTAAAATATAAATCTAAAAATATAAATATATACAAAAAAAACCCTTATAAAATAAATATTAAAAACTTTATAAGCTTGGCATCACTGTAATCAGATTATGAGTTCATTTTTACCACAGAATGGATGTCATAAAAATAAAACACAAAAAACAATGACAAAATTGTGTTTTTGTCACCATTTTTTCCTATTTTTAGTACATTGTATGGTAAAATGAATGGTGCAATTTAAAAGTCCAACTTGTCCCATCAAGCCCTAATACAGCCATTTCATTAACAACAAAAAAAAGTTATCACTCTTTGGAACAGGGGATGGAAAAAACAAAAGTTCCAAGTTGAAAAATGTCTGGATCCTTCAGGGTTTAAGAGCTTGCTGAACATTGATATGGTAAGACAATGTATGTGTAATGCGAAAAGATAACATGCTTCCTGTAGTGGAGGCTGTAACCTTTAGGCTGTGTTCCCATGATGAGCTTTTGATAAGTTTTTGAAGCTGCATATTTTTATTGCATCAAAAATGCGGCGTCTTAGACTTCCAGGAAAGTGGAGGGGATTTATAGATATCTCATGCACATACCCTTCAGGTCACAATACCAGTACCTTCTTTGGTTCTCCTAAACTAGACCTGGATCACAGTAGACACCTGTTTTCATCTCAGTACAGCTCAGTAGAACCACAAAGAGTCCATGTATTTTGGCTGTAAGGCCAGAGTCACACTAACAAATGGCATGCGATATGCTAAGGATACTCGGCTCCTGCTCTGCTGCAAGAGTGAGCCGAGTGTCAGTGCTTTGTGCTCCGATCCTCTCGCATGCGAGAATCAGAGCACAGGTGCAGAGGAGACGGAGAAATTAATTTCTCCATCTCCACCATTGCCGGCGTCCACGGGAATCACACTGCACTTGGGTGACATCCGAGTGCATTGTGATGTTTCACACGCGTCCATAGATTTGTATGGGTGCATGCGATCCGATTCTGGGATGCAATCGCAGCATGCTGCGATTGTTTTTGCATGCTGAATCGGAATTGGAAAATAATCATAGATGTGAGCTGTCCCATAGAGTAACACTGGGCCGAGTGTAATCCGATTTTTTATCTGATTGCACTCGTCCGATTTCATTTCAAGTGGGAACGAGCACTAACTCAGACACTAAAATGAGCCCACATTACCTTCATTTACTTTGTATGAAAACTATATGTAGAAATCATTTTTTTCTGAGACTACACATGGGTTCTAAAGAATTTTATAAAATAATCAGGAAAAATATATATATTTGTACCATGTTAGCCAGTAGATAGAAAAATATTAAATTTGAGAATCCTCAGTGGTTGATACCTCTTAATGGCTAACTGAAAATATGGTCATAAATTGCAAGCTTTTATAAGTTGTCCTGTTTACCTTACATACAGACCCCACAGCTGGACATTTGGTACATATAATTAAGTATATGACGCGCCCAGGAGATGGGGACGACTCGGCGCTCGGGCCTTGTTGCCTGACTCTGGGGGATGTCGCGGTGGTCGGCTCCCACGCCCGTACCCTGGGGTCACTCTTAAAAGAAGGGGAAGTTATATGGGATAGGGAAATGTTCGTGACGCCACCTGAGGTGTCTGGTCAGGATCACCAGCGCTGCGACAGTCCTCTGAGGCCGGTGTTCAGGCAGCTTAGTTGGTGCTGCTCCTCACAGGTGGAGCGGGGTCTCAGGGCAGCGTAAGGGTAGGGATGCAGGATGGAGGGAACCCAGCTGGGTCAGAGGAAGAATAGGCACACACACAGGAGTTCACTTCAGTACCTTTACTGGTGGTGTTTCTGGCACGGTCCAGGGTACTTCAGGGTGAAGGGTGCATATCAGGACTCTCCCCAGTGAGTTGGTGTGGGGCCTCCTGTTCCTTGCCTTTCTTTGATAAGTTTCTGACCTGCCTGGAGCTAGGCCTAACTTGGTCTCCGTCTTGCACCTGCTGACCTGGTGGTAGGGCCTTCTATTTGGAGATCACACTCCCTGGTCTCTTGGGCCTCTGTGACTCCTGGCCCTGGTATAATAGTCAGCTTCTGGTGAACCTGGGACGTATAGTTCTCCAGGGGTTCCGGTTAGTTCTGCTGGGTGTAAGGAATCCCTGCAGACGCGGACCCGGTGTCCGGTAAATGGTTTTGGGGTGAGCGGGTAAAGCTCCTCTGCCCCCTATGTTAGTCTCTTTCCACTCGCCTTTGGCCACGCTCGGGGCCCTCACTAGGCTTCACACTGCAGCAGGCACGCTGCGCTTCACCGCTCTTTTGGCGTCGGCACGCCCTAGGCTCACTAACTCGAGCTCTCTGAGTCTGGACTGAACTGACTGAGCTCCACTGCAGGCTAGCTTCTGCAGGAGCTTCTCTCAACAGACTGAACTGACAACCTCTCTGGCTGCAGCAGACTCCAGACTGACTGCCTAACTCCACCCTCCAGTATATATATCCCTATCCGGGCTCCCTCTGGTGGTCTGAGGTGGTAGGATGGAGGTGTGTGAATGCTATGAGGGCCTCTTATGGAGAAGTCCATCCATGCACCCCTCTGGGATGTGTGGCACCAATGCGCAGCAGGGCGCCACATTCCCCCCTAGCAAAGCTCAGTAACTTTTATAACAGGTAACAACAATAACTCTTCCCTTTATGGGAGGCACTTTGCTTGAACGTTGCATAATAAAATATTATAAGTAATAAATATGTACATACATACAATAAGCAACCTCAGAATTTAAGTCTGTTCTGGTGAGGTCCCCTGACTGGGTGTCCATCTCACGGGTAAAGTACTAGGTAGCTTGAGGGACCTGTCCAAAGCAAACCCTCAACGTAGGCCCTGGGGTGGCTGCAGGGCATGGCGATCCTGAGTTGGACCTCCACTTCTGCCGCACCAGACAGGTTTTTGTTCTGAGGTCACCTAAAGGGGCACTCCAGGGAGTGCAATTATTTACAGCAAACAGTTTTTGGGCTACACACAGTCCTCAGCCACAAAGTTCTTTATATACCCTTACGGGTAACTAGAGATAACAAGGGAAGTGTCCATATCACTTAAATTGTCCATTAGTAAGGCAAAGCACAAGTTAAGAAATTCATACATGAAAATACATAATATAATGCCCCAGGAGCAACTATCTACACTGTCAGAGTTTCCTTCTCTATTCTCTGTATCTGACAGGGGTCTGACCTCGTGTGCTACGTGTCGACCTACGTGGTAAAGGGTATGCATCTTTATGTGTAATGCGATTTACTTGTCTGTAATCTACACACACTCTCATTCTTCCGTCCTTTTTCCTGACTAGAACTAGGGGAGCTGCCCAGGGACTACAACTATCCCTTACTACCCCTGCCTTCCTCATGTCGTGCAACATCTCCTTCGCCTCCTCGTAGTGTGCTGGTGGTATAGGCCTGTAACGTTCCTTGATGGGTGGATGGTCACCTGTGGGGATATGGTGTTGAGCCCCCTTAATCCTCCCAAAGTCAAGTGGGTGCTTACTGAATACCTGCGCGTATTCCTGAACCACCCGGTGTACACCCTGCTTCTGATGGGCAGGAGTGGTGTCTGTCCCAACATGGAGCTGTTGACACCAATCCTCCACCTGGGTTCCCGGGTCATTATCCTTCACTTCGTCTGGTGAGGTTAAGGACTCCGCCGTGTGTATGGAGTTGTTATCTACTGTGTACAATTTGGCAACAGTGGCATAGTGTGGTAATCTAACCTCGTCCTCCCCATAGTTTAGGAGGCGTACGGGCACCCTCCCATTGCGTACATCCACCACCCCTCTGGCAGTTAAGAGTGTAGGTCTATATTCTGAGCTAAGGGGCTCTACTACCGCCTGGTAGCTCCGTCCTTTGAGACCTATTGCTGCTCTACACCAAATCAGCATTTCACCCATCGGGGGAATCACAATGGGTACCGGGTCTGTCACCCGTACATTACCAATTTCACCGCCTGTTAGCTTTACCCGTTGCTGGTACATAAGGGCTCGGATCTCTTTCTGGAGCACCCTTCTCTGCCCTGGTCTGGCAGTGTCATCTATCTGTTGGAGCAAGAACAACACTTCTCCCAAACAGTTACTAACAATATTTGTGCCAAGTACCATATACAAGTCTGTATCATCATGATTAGTCTCTACTACAAATAGTCCCTGGTCCTTCAGTTCCACTCTTCCCACCTTTACTGCCACATCCTTAACCCCGACTAGGTTAAGGGGGAGGCCGTTTGAGGCATACACGGAAAGATGTGGATCTGGTGGGTGAAGTTTGTCTATGGACCAGAACCTTTTGTAGAGGACATCAGGCATGATGGTTACCTGAGATCCTGTGTCCAGCAGAGCAGATGTCGCGATGCCGTCCAGCACGATGGACAGGAAAGGTCTTCCTCCCACGAACCTGCGGTACCAGTTTGATGGGCCTGAGGGGTCTACTCCTGGGTGTCAGCCCTCGGCCCCAGGGTTTGCTCATTTAAAGGACAGCTCCGGACTGTGTGACCTGTCTTGTGGCAGCGGTGGCAGTCAGGGTCCTTCGGCGGGCGGCGTTGGTCGCTGGTCCTCCCAGGGGGCGGCGTTGTCCTCCTCCTCCTTCTCATCCAGGGGACATCCTCAGGGCTGTCGGCTAGCAGGATCCATCCTTCCTCCTCGGGCTCCGTCCGCAGTTGCAGGGCACTCAGTACAGTGGTCAGGGCTTTGCTCAACTGACGCACTTCAGAGCGCAGGCTGTCCAGCTCACTAGGGAACGTTGCTTGCACCTTGGCTTCAGCAGCCACCGGGGAAAAGGTGGACGCTGCGGGCACTGGGGTGGCCCCACCCTGGTAACATTGGATAGCAGTTATTTCCCGGGGTTGCAGTCCTTTCATAGCCATGTCCTTAAGGGTGTCAAAGGTGGCATCTGGATGATCCAAGGACCACCAACGTACAGTCCTGCTCTCCTCTTGGGACCCCAGTCCCCGGATAAACTGTTCCTTCAGCATTTTATTTTCATCAATGATGCTGGTTGGGCTAACCTGTTTCAGAGCTCGCAGGGCCCCTTGTAAACGCCAGGCATAGTCCCGAACACTGTCCTCCGGTTGCTGAGAGTAGTTGTAGAACCTCATCCGGAGGTCTATCTCAGTACGATTCTCAAAGACAGTCTGTAACTTTTTAAAGATTGCGGACACTGACTCCTGGTCTGTGGCCAACCAGGTTTCTACTTCTTGCTCAGCAGCACTAGTCAATTGTCCCAATAAAACAGCGGCTCTTTGCATGCCTGTCATAGAGTACATGTCCAGTATACCGCATATTTTCCTTTTGAATCCAGACAGGGTATCTGGTTTGCCGCTGTACTGGGGGAGCCACTTTGCTCCAGGGATGTACGGTAGGGCCATGGGTATGACAGTGGTTACAAGCCCTGCTGGTGGAGCGGCTGCTCCGGCCTGCTCGGCGCCGGGCGCGGGTTGATCATCAGGGCCGTTAACCGGTACTCCGGCTTTGTGCTGTTCTGCGTGTAATGCACACGCCCGGATTGACTGGCATGTGCGTGTATATGTAGTGATTCCACTGTACCGTACCGGAGAGTGAATGCCTGGAGGGGCGTAACTAAGTATCCACCCGATCTAACCAAGGTCGCACGACGGCATACGACGCCAGTGCTCCAAGGAGGAACCGAGCAGAGGGACCAGGGGCTACTCCAGGTCAGACCCCGAACACAGCTGTTGACCCACACTGGGGAATAGAGGAACAGGCAGGTTAGGCTGGCACACAGACAGGTGGCTGCTGGCAAGCACTACTGGTATGCAAACAGCGAGGTACTGACAGGTACGGCCGGTATGCAGGCAGGTGGATGCTGGTAAGCACGACTGGTATGCAGGCAGGGAGGTACTGGCAGGTACGACAGGTTGGAGCACAGAGTGAATAAGTCCCAGTACAGACTGGGACTCAGGAACAGAATCGCAGATGCGGTGGACAAACACAGCAGAGTGAGGCCGCCCGGAGTGGCGAGCAAGAGCAGAGAAAAACGAGACCGCCTGGAGCGGTGAGCGAGAGTGCAGCAGGACGAGACTTCCGGAGCAGTGAGCAAGAGTCAGAGCAGAGCGAGACTGCCAGAGCAGTGAGCAAAGGGTCAGAGCAGAGCGAGACTGCCGGAGCAGTGAGCAAAGGGTCAGAGCAGAGTGAGACTGGCGGAGCAGTGAGCAAAGGGTCAGAGCGAGACTGCCGGAGAAGTGAGCAAAAGGTCAGAGCAAAGCGAGACTGCCGGAGCAGTGAGCAAAGGGTCAGAGCAGAGCGAGACTGCCGGAGGAGTGAGCAAAGGGACAGAGCAGAGCGAGACTGCCGGAGCAGTGAGCAAAGGGTCAGAGCAGAGCGAGACTGCCAGAGCAGTGAGCAAAGGGTCAGAGCAGATCGAGACTTCCGGAGCAGTGAGCAAAGGGTCAGAGCACAGCGAAACTGCCGGAGCAGTGAGCAAAGGGTCAGAGCAGAGCGAGACTTCCGGAGCAGTGAGAAAAGGGTCAGAGCAGATCGAGACTGCCGGAGCAGTGAGCAAAGGGTCAGATCAGAGCGAGACCGCCGGAGCAGTGAGCAAAGGGTCAGAGCAGAGCAAGACCGCCTGGAGCGGTGAGCAAAGGCAGAGCAGGCAAGAACCGCCGGAGCTGGCGCTTCCACATTTGAAGTCGAGGCGTGGAGCGTGTCCGGGGCTTCGCGCGCTTCAGCAGGTACGCCTCTCAGTTTTCCGCGGTTACGCCCTTCTTCTTGCTCGGCGGCACAGCAATGGCGGCGATCTTCGCCACAGTCAAATACACAGTTCTTATTAAAGGCGCACAGTACCCGGTGGCAACAGGCACAACACTCCATCGTTGCAGCAGGCACGGTATCCTGTTCGGGACGCCAGGAAGAGATGACGCGCCCAGGGGATGGGGACGACTCGGCACTTGGGCCTTGTTGCCTGACTCTGGGGGATGTCGCGGTGGTCGGCTCCCAGGCCCGTACCCTGGGGTCACTCTTAAAAGAAGGGGAAGTTATATGGGATAGGGAAATGTTCGTGACGCCACCTGTGTTGTCTGGTGAGGATCACCAGCGCTGCGACAGTCCTCTGAGGCCGGTGTTCAGGCAGCTTAGTTAGTGTGGCTCCCCACAGGTGGAGCGGGGCCTCAGGGCAGCGTAAGGGTAGGGATGCAGGATGGAGGGGACCCAGCCGGGTCAGAGGAAGAATAGGCACACACACACTGGAGTTCACTTCAGTATCTTTACTGGTGGTGTTTCTGGCACAGTCCAGGGTACTTCAGGGTGAAGGGTGCATATCAGGACTCTCCCCAGTGAGCGGGTGTGGGGCCTCCTGTTCCTTGCCTTTCCATGATAAGTTTCTGACCTGCCTGGAGCAAGGCCTAACTTGATCTCCGTCTTGCACATGCTGACCTGGTGGTAGGGCCTTCTATTTGGAGATCACACTCCCTGGTCTCTTGGGCCTCCGTGACTCCTGGCCCTGGTATAACAGTCAGCTTCTGGTGAACCTGGGACGTATAGTTCTCCAGGGGTTCCGGTTATTTCTGCAGGGTGTAAGGAATCCCTGCAGACGCGGACCCGGTGTCCGGTAAATGGTTTTGGGGTGAGCGGGTAAAGCTCCTCTGCCCCCTATGTTAGTCTCTTTCCACTCGCCTTTGGCCACGCTCGGGGCCCTCACTAGGCTTCACACTGCAGCAGGCATGCTGCGCTTCACCGCTCTTTTGGCGTCGGAACACCCTAGGCTCACTAACTCGAGCTCTCTGAGTCTGGACTGAACTGACTGAGCTCCACCGCAGGCTAGCTTCTGCAGGAGCTTCTCTCAACAGACTGAACTGACAACCTCTCTCGGTGCAGCAGACTCCAGACTGACTGCCTAACTCCACCCTCCAGTATATATATCCCTATCCGGGCTCCCTCTGGTGGTCTGAGGTGGTAGGGTGGAGGTGTGTGAATGCTATGAGGGCCTCTTGTGGAGAAGTCCATCCATGCACCCCTCTGGGATCTGTGGCACCAATGCGCAGCAGGGCGACACATATACACTTAATTATATGTACCAAATGTCCAGCTGGGGGGTCTGTATGTTGGGGAGACAGGCAAAAACTTAGAACAAAGATAAATTCTCATCGCCACACAATAAAAGAAAAAAGAATAGATCTACCTGTGGTAAAACATTTTTGTATCGCTGATCACAGCATACCAGACATGAAATTACTGGTATTAAAAAGTAACTTCAAATCTCAGAGAGACAGAAAAATTTGGGAGTATAAACTTATGACAACCATTTACACACTCAGTGCAGGAATGAATGTGTTGCATGGATTTATCTCTTTCTATATCAACTAAGGTATGTGCTCCTCAGACCTGTGGGGGCATCACAATCATGGACCAGACCTCAATCACAGGGCAATAAAACTTTCACACTCCTTATCTATGAACTGTTCCAATATTTAAGGCCACAACTGTTTTCTCCCCGTCCCACATTGATAGTTCTCATCACTTGTTTTATCTATTGCATTGTTGTTGTGTCCTCTTGTGCATAAATATTTGGCTCTTCAGATTTTGTGTTATACTATGCCTGATGAAGAGACCTGAGTAGTCTTGAAAGCTTGCAATTTGTTACCATCTTTTCAGTTAGCCATTAAAAGGTATCAACCACTGAGGACTCTCAAATTTTAATATAAAATAATCAGTAATTTATAAAAAGCTAAAAAACTAAACGCTCATTTGGACCCTAGTTTTTCTCAGATAGAACTTATACTTATTATAGTCTATGGGGCTGTTCACATGTCCATGTACTTATTGTGGACAGAGTGTTCGGCAGCGAAATACCTCAGTCAGCCATGCCTGATTTTGATCCGAATCACGGAACAAACTTGTCAATGTAAGTCAATGGATCAGTAAAAACTCAGGCAGCACTCGGCAGGATCTGTGTGCTGTCAGATTTTCACTGACTGTTTGGTTATGTTCAAACAGACTCACAAAGCCGCTTCCGGAAAACGTCGGCGGTGGATTTTTCCGAGGCTGCTTCGTTCTTGCCATCAACAATTGTTCTTCCAGTTCTGCCTGCTTTCACTCTATATTGTTAAAACAAAGTTTATTTTAATAAGTCCCACAATTGGATTTGTTAAAAAAAATTTCCCGTGGTGAGATAATTTTATAAGTGTGCCCCTGTTATGTATTGTGTAATTGCGATGTCTGACCATGCAGGATCATGGTCTGATCATACCACATATGCACAGCAAAGTTGTTTTGACATTGTTGTGCTCTATGTTGATTTTATGGGACGCTTTTGTGGCACTTTTTCACGGTGGCTTCTGGGCAGAATACACCTGAAAAACATGACTTGTTCACATACTCTAGATAGAAGAAGCTCCATCAGATTTTTCTGCATATGAGCGAAAAACTGATAAAATTCTAATGGTAAAAACTGACACTGCCCAAACACTGATGAAACTTGGTCAGTTTTTTGCGTACAAGAAAAAATAGTCTTGCGAAAAATATATCATCAAATGTCAAATTAATTTTTCTACCTTTTTCATTTATTTGTTTAGTAAAACATGATTTTCCTTTTTCAATGACAAACAACAAAAAATCTTGCTGGAAAGCAGTCGTCCACTATGTGCCCATAATGGTTTTAGTGACTATTTAGTTAAACCTACATGCAGATTTCTCCTAATGCACATTAGCTTTGTCTGTCTCACCATATGGCTGAAATAAAACACTTAAGATATTCTGCACAGACTTGGGGCTTCGAGTGCTGTAAATGGCAAACATTAGCACTGGTTCCCATCTATTATTCCCATAATGGGAAAAAAAACAATATACATGAAATGTGAGTGGCAATATAGCTCTAAAACATCCTGAAAGGGCTGTATAAAATGAATGGCTAAATCTGTGGTATATATCTGAGATGATGAGAAAAGATTGTAGGCTCTGAAAGTACTACCTATATGAGAAAACAGCCCACTCGTCTAGAAAAATATGAAGTTATATTCTTTTAATACAAGATTTTTTGAAATTGCATGTTGCGCTGAACTGCAGCAGATAAAAGATACAAGTAACTTCAGCTAAAAGAGTTAGAGCTACTTTTTTAGAAGGGTTGTCCAGCCTTAGGCTACAAGTCTGAAGTCACTCTAGGTGACTGCAGACTTGTCCATCTTCACATCACGCTCATTGCACGCTGTCAGGATTCTCCGGTGCTGGCGATTTGTATACATGCGGTAACATCCCAACTAGACATGCGTGGCCTCGCTCAAAGCAAGTGTATTGAGTGAGACCAGACATGTCTAGTCGGAATGTGGTCAGAAGTACACAAATTGCATACATGCGATCACATGACCTACTGCTCCCGGTGCTGGTGAATCTTCACAGCGCGCAGTGTGCCCGAAGTGAGGATTCACAAGTCTGCAGTCACATAGAGCGACTATAGACTTGTAGCCTAAGGACAATCCCTTTAAAGTTCTCACATTTTATTTATGAAAGACTGTTTTGTTCCTTGGGTTTTTTTCATATCTGTTTTATAGCTGTTATGCAAGATTAGAAATACATGGTTGGTTGCTTCCTTTCAGAAATAGCGCCACCCCTGACCATGACTGGTATTACAACTCAGTCCCATTAAAGTCAATGAACTGGAGCTGCAATACCACACATAATCCAAGTTCTATTGCACTATTTCTGAAAGAAAGCAGCCACACGTTTCTAATTCTGAACAACCCTTTTAATTTTTAACACTGTGATTTACTTTAACAACTCAAAAACCTCACTGACTTCAATTGGGTTTGTTGGGGTTCATTTGTCGACATTGTAAAAGTGTCACGGGTTTACCGCGACAGAGAGGAGCCAGAAGACCACTCTGTCTGATTTCTCCTTCTCCCGCACTGATTTGAAGCACTTCACCTTCATACTAAACAGTGCAGGTTTCTTCTAGCAGTGCAGGGGTTAATCTGTTCAGTTGAGAGCTCCTGGAACTTTCCTGGGTAATGCTCTCAGCTGCTCAGTGTTTGCCACTCCCTTCTCCTATATATACTCGTCTCTGGCAAGCAGGTTTTGCCAGAGTTAGATTCATACTGCATGGTGTCAGGAGTTGGCGGAGTTTTGTTGTTTGAGGAGGCGTTTGGTGGATTTATCTATAGACTGTTATTTAGTTTTGGTTGTGTACAAATCCTTTCCTTCTCCTACTTTGTTTTTTTTTCCCTTCCTTCACTCCCCAGTGTTCCTCTCTGTTGTTTATGAGAGCATATTTGTATGATTGGTATGTTCCTTTATCACTGTACGTATTACCTTGTTAGTCTGGTGAGTGTATTGCCATACACTACTACTCCCCTCTTCCCTGGGTGGGGGGAGGGAACACACTGAGGGCAGATTCAGGACCTCAGCAATGTATGTGGAGCTGGTGTCTTCACCATTAGAAGTAATCTAGGGAACAGGGATATCTAGGGCGCCCCTAGCGTTAGGGACAGGGAAGGAGCCCCTGGCCCCGAATTACCTGACAACAGTGTTGTGGCAAAAAGCAGGAGTGCTGTATTTCAGTTGAGCTCTCCATGTATTCCTTTTATGTGTAGATATACAGCATGTTCCTGGAGTCTTCTACACAGCTGCGGACATATCATTGGTGCAGCATGTGAGGCCTCACAGGGGTCCAAGAGATGGAGGGCCTACTGTCACCTCCAAATCAGGTGGAATTCTGTATTATGATTAGCTTTTGGGCTGCAAAGTTCTCATATATTGATTTTACACTGGGGACCTTTAATGCCTGTGTCCGCCAATGCTTCTACATATTGTTTTTCCTTATAAGTTATTTCTGTAGCTTTTTCCATGGGGCTGTTATAGGTTGTGATGAAACCGCACCTCGACACCCCGCCCGACTTCACTATTATGTCAGAGGAATCACGTGGTGCGGTCTCCTCACTTGCACCAACTTGACATTCCACTCCCCCTGGGGACAAGTAATGTCAACTTGGCACAGTTTTACACATACACCCCCTGTCAACACGGGCCCATGGAGGCATGGAGAATGAGAGGCTGTGGCCCACACAGTCATTGACGTGGTACCACACTCGATCAAAACCCTGACAGGCTGAAAGGACACTTTCACTAGCACCAGTGAAACAGAGCCCTGCCAGCCTGGTAGGAGTGCCACCAATTCCTTGTTAAATATAAGCCCGGTCTGTTAACGGGATTATATCGGGCCAGAAACCAGCCCCGGTAGCATGTGAAGTTAAAACCAAGAACATGGACGTGTGGATTTGTGGATCCCAAGGTTAAATTATATATTTAATCGCATTAAGGACACACTAGACAAAACACTATATACACGATAGTTATACATATACAATGGTCAGATATGCAAATACAGGAAGTAGTACAAAAGGTATAGGCAAATGAAACATGTCAGTAACCGGTTTGATGTTTGACCATGTGTGCTGGGTCACATGGGAGGCGTGGGATGCCAGATGGTTCCAGTTCTTTCCAGCACATTACACGAAGTGGCCCCCCTTTAGCAGTGAACAGAAAACATGACAAAGAGAAAGAGAACATGGCATTACACAAGCCTTTTAACCCCTTGGTCGGTAACACCCTTTTCCTCCCCCTGGGATGGTCCTAATTAGAGATGAGCGAACATGTTCGGAAAATGTTTTTTTTTTCAAATTCGACACCAACATTGCACATTCGGATTCGTGATCAGACACCCGAGCATTTTTACTGAAAATCGGCTCAATTCAGCAAAAGTGTGGTAAATGATCGTGTTTCCACTACTGTATTTTTTTTATGACTTTGGCTAGGGTAGTGATGCTTTATGATGAGTGGTAAGGACGTGTTTGATGAGGGGAGAGGGTGGCAAGAGGTCAGAATAGCGGTGGGCAGATTCCAGAAAGCCAATCAGAGCGCAGAAACCATCCACAACGTCCAGATACAAGGGCTTGTGCCATTGGCTGCTAAAGTCACATGTCCCTCTCTATATAAAGAGTGGACATGTTGTTTTAGCGCCATTTTGTCAGTGTAACAGAGCAGAGAGGCTGATCCTGTTGCTGCTCCTGGATACTGATAGATTGAGATAGTTAGCTAGGTGGTTGCTTCAAAGTCAGATAGTTTAGATAGATAGGATCCTGTGTGGCTGTGAAATCATCCTTCCAGCAGATCAATCGTTTTTGCTATTAGTGTGGTCCAGACATTGACAGCAGGCCACATTTCAGCATAAAACTCTGTTGTGCTGATATTGTGCTCCATGCAGGAGTGCACCTTTGAAACTCAATTTTTTTCCTCTACTATTGTGCTACATAAAACAGGCCACATCTGAGCTTGTAATTATTTTACGCTGAGATTCAGCTGTATCCAGGGCTCCACAGTAGTGATGAGCAAGCAATAAAATGCACCCGAGCAACAAGCCCAATGTAAGTCTATGGGAAACTTGATCATTTTTCCGGCGCCTCTCCCCTCCGGAGGTCTGCAGAGGGCCTAAAAATTGCCCAAATCGATGGGAACGGTGCTGAAATGACATGGGAACAGCATGTGGAAGACCCTTGGAAGCATCTCTGACTCTCAGGTTACTGATGTGAACAATGTTGTCAGAGTATTACCCCACTTTTACTGACTTACAATAAAACATACAAAATCGAAACCAAAATGGATTTTCCTGGGAAAAATGTTCAGGAGCATTCTTTTCGGGGTATTGACTTGCATATAAGGCAAAATAAATAGCTAAAACAAAATGCTCCTCCACACCTTGGGCTATGTTCACACGAAGCGTTTTTGATGCGTTTTTGCACTTTTGCATTGCTTTCAACGGTGAAAAATACATTCACCAGTAAACGTTATTTTAACATTTTACTACCTTATGTGGCCATGTTGTTTGTGAGACATGATCAGACACATCCTGTTTCATTTATGAACGAGGGACTCTGAAAGTCACAAAGCCTATTTTTATAGGGCCATCAGGTGGCCCTCACTATTGTTACAGAGCCAGCAGTCGGCCCTCACTATTGTTAGAGGGCCATCAGCTGGCTATGCTTTGTTGTTCCCATTATTAAGGAGCGGGTTCCCTATACCATTATTGTATATGCAGTGACTTCAAGGCCAGCCCAAAATTTTAAAAAAAGCAATACCCCTTTGAAGAGACATAGAGAAGGGCCTCAGTTAAAAAAATGTTCCCATTATAAATGAGCGGGTCTCCTATACTGTTATCACGTATGCAGTGACTTCAAGGCCTGCCCAAAATTTTGAAAAAACCCAATGCCTCTTTGAAGACACATAGAGGAGGGCCTCATTTATAAAAAAAAATCCCATTATTAAGGAGTCGGTCTCATATACTGGTATTGCGTATGCAGTAACTGCAAGGCCTGCCCAAAATGTGGAAAAACCCCAATACACTTTTGAACAGACATAGAGGAGGGCCTCATTTAAAAAAAATCCCCATTATTAAGGAGCGAGTCTCCTATACTGTTATTGTGTATGCAGTGACTTAAAGGGCTGCCCAAAATTTGGAAAAAAAACATTACCACTTTGAAGACACATAGAGGAGGGCCTCATTTTAAAAACAAATTCCCATTATTAAGGAGTGGGTCTCCTATACTGTTATTGCATATTCAGTGACTTCAAGGCCTGCCAAAATTTTCCTCATACTCCTCCTCCTCATTCTCTTTTTCCTCAGGCCATTTATGCTGAACAGACGGTATGAATGTTGTGTTGGTAGTACCGTCTGTTGTGCAGGAAACCAGCTACTGTTCCTCCTCTTCATTAGCACCCAATCCGCATTGTGATGAGATGAGGCTGGGCTGTGTGGCATCACCCTGTATGGTTCCTTGCTCCATCTCATCGTGCTATGCCTGCAATGCCTCCTCTTTCATTGTGAGAGAGTGTTTCAGAAGACAGAGAAGCAGGCTGGTGACGCTAATTATGGCGTCATCACTGCTCACCATCTTAGTGGAGTCCTCAAAGTTTTGGAGGACGACGCAGATGTCTAACATCCATGCCCACTCATCAGTTCTTATGGGCGGAGGCTGACCTGAATAACAATGGGCGTGTTGAAGCTGGTACTCAACAACTGCCCTCTGCTGCTCAAAATCCTTCCCAACATCTGCAATGTTAAGTTCCAATGCGTGGTGACATCACACACCAGTCGCTGAGCTGGAAGCTGCAAACACTGCTGAAGCACGGCGAGGGTGGCGGAAGCTGTAGGTGACTTTCGAAAATGGGCACACATGCAGCGTACTTTGACAAGCAGCTCTGGCAGATTCGGGTAGGTTTTGAAAAGCAGTTGAACCACTAGGTTGAGCACATGGGCCAGGCATGGTATGTGTGTGAGGTTGCCTAGCTTCAGAGTGTTCCCCCCCATCTGCAATCTCCCCTTGTCCGGATAAACCATCGGCATTACCGTGGTCACGGCCCTTCTTGTGGCGAATGGCGAAGTGGATGCGTGGCATTGAATACTTATCGGTGACAGCGTTGATCCCCTGTAGTCCATGCAGAACAGTGTTGTCAGGCCCTTCTTTGGGATGAGGACTACAGGTGAGGCCCAAGCGCTGCTGGATGTTTGGATGACCCCCAGCTTTAGCATCTCATTAATCTTATGACGCATGTGCTGCTGCACCTCCAGAGAGACATGATATGCTGAATTGGGGGCTGAACAAATATAGGAAGGGGTGTAGGGTTGCCCACAGCTGGGAACGATGGTCCGACAAGAGCTGGTTGCAAACCTCCACATCCTTGATGGTCCCAACTGCCCTAGCCTGAGCAAGTATATCCGGAAGGGTCTCCACCTCTCCTTCTTCTGGCAGGTTATATACGGGGAGGGCGCCGGCTTCCCGCTAATAATGTTACTTCATCATATTCACGTTGAATGCCTTGCACCTTCTTTGGGCAAAGTCCAGGGTGACCAGGTACGTTACGGCATTGAGCTGCTGGTCCACGTGGTACAGAGGTTCCCAGGCCGCCTGAAGCTTGTATTGGGGTACGGGCAACAGTACCCACACCTTTTGACCAACCTTGTAGGTCCTCTCACAAGCATCCTGGCCGTACCATTGCTTCCTGTCGGCCTGGTCTCTCATCATATTATCATGCACCAGCTGCTCCAAGGACTACATCTTGTCCCGGAAGCGCACAACATACTCAATGACCGACACTCCAGGGGAAGGTAAGTCTCCTTCCCAGACCTTTTTTACCAGAGCCAGGGGCCCCCACACACATAGCTTGTACAGGAGCTCAAAGGGGGAGAACCCCATTGATGGCTGTGGAACCTCCCGGTAGGCAAGTGGCAGGTGTGGGAGGTACTGGTCCCAGTCACGCCTGTTGGAGTCGACCAACATCTTACGCATCTGCTTCAGGGTGCCATTGAACTATTCACACAGGCCGTTAGTCTATGGGTGGTAGGGTCTGGTTACCAGATGTTGCACCTATATCTGCTTACAGAGGGACTCCATCAGCTGCGACATAAACTGAGTCCTCCAGTCATTGAGAATTTCCTGGGGAAAACCAACTCAGGAGTGGACAACCAGGCTACCACTTCCGGGGACCGGGTGCATAGACTATAACCGTTAGTATGAAGCATTTCTGTGAGCTGCTGGGACTGGACAGCAGTCCAAGTAGATCCACAGTCACCCTCCTGAAAGGCTATTCATTAATGGGCAGAGTTACCAGTGGGGCTTTGGGCACCGGCCTGCCTTTCCCACCCTTTGACAGGTGTCACACAAATGGCAGTAGGCAGCCACATCAGCCCCATCTTTGGCCAGTAGAAATGCTGGGCTAACCTGGCCTTTGTGTTATGGATCCTTCGATGTCCAGCCATCAGAATTTCATGTGCAATCCGCAACTACTCCTCCTTGAAGGGATAGGGTACCACTAACTGTCGGTCCCTTGACCACACCTTCAGTGAACCCTGCTGGACACTTACCCAGTACAGCCGCCCTTGGTCCCTGACCACCTGCTCGAGGTCTGAGTCTGAGGGAGGTTGTGCCACCTGCTCCTTGAGAGATTTCAGGCTATCGTCGGTTTCCAATGCCTGAAACCCCTGTCTGAACGTGGCCAGAAAATATGAGACAGCCATGTATTCTGTCAGTTTCCCTGGACCTGTTTCCTGGCATCTGTCTGACCTGGCAGCCACTTGGTCAGATGGGGGTAGCTCTCGGACCCAACATGGACCCTTGGGGCCCGGCGCTACTACTGCATGTGACAGCGGCCACTGCAACCGCGGGTAGTGCTGCCTTTCCCTCTGCTTCTGACCAAGTCACCAGGGGCAGCATAGGTGCAAAATACTGATGGAAACAGTCACTCACAAACCTATCAATTCATGAAGGGGGCACGTGTCGCTGTTGTAGAGGCCCCCTTTGGTTTCCAGTCATGGAGATATTGCTGGATGTCCTCTGGGCAGTTCCACAAAAACTGCTCAGTTGCTATGAGCTCCTTCAGCTGCTGGATGGTGGTGAGCTCCAGTCGAGTGGTCCATTGGTCAACCGCTCTCAGTAGGGCCCGCATGTGATCGGCCCAGCTGTCGGCAGGACCCGGCTGCATACTCCAGAGATTCTTCCAGTGCGTCTCAGGGGTCAAGTTGTACTGCCATATAAGAGCTTGCTTGACATCCTCATAGCTCCGGGTGGTCTCACTGGGCAGGTACCCAAAAGATTTCCAGGGGCCTTACCACTGAGGGTAGGGGTTAAGAACTGGACCCACAGGTCCTCAGGCAGATGGTATTGGTGGAAAGTTTTTTCAAATGCCTGCAAGAAAGTGTCCAAGTACTCTGCCCGTAGCTTCAGGACCCGGATCTCAGGGAACTTGCAACTGTCTGGGGTCTGCGGCTGGAGCTGGAGTTGGAGCTGAAGGATTTGTTGCTGGTGCTTGTGCTCCCGCTGATGTTCTGCAGCTTCCTCACAATGTTCTGGGGCACCAGACTAGGAGCCAGAAAACAGGTGCACTATTATGATCATTGAACCAAACTATTCCAAAGATTGGTAAGGGTCCACACATCATCCACTGCAATTCAACCTTAGCAGGAGGAGAAACCTGTCAGCAGCCCTACCTGCGGACCTTGCCCGTTGGCTCTAGGCCACAACACCCTACAAATATCGCATTACATCTATAAAGAACACTCCACAGCCCAAGATTGGACACCTAAAAAAGACTCACCTGTCCACATAGCCTCTGTAGACAGACTGAGTGCAATGGTAGGATGGGTTCAAATGTTGCACTGACATGGCGTACCAGAATTTTTATTGAAACTGTGCCAATCAGCATTACAAATGTAAACACATGAAAAAAAATCACCATACCTACAATATGACATGCTGCATTTTGAAATAAATGTGCAGACTCAAAAAAATGGACCAAAAGTTTGAAAAAACAATTCTTAATATACATTTTGTCAAAGTATGTGAGCCCAACTGCCAGCAACTAGGTGACCTTTTTTAGATGGAACCTTACTCCAAACACGCTTACCTTTTTTGTGCCTAGTTCATAAATGAACTGGGAAAGAAAAAAATCCAACTGTACTGTGTTCTAATTAAAAACAATAACGGATAACGTGTCCAAAGTAGAGGCAGCCACATCTCCGAAATGCACAAAGCCAAAATCCTAGAGTGGTCATCATTTCCTATAGAATCAAATGAAGACACAGTTTCAAGTACAATGTTGCTTCATTACAGACATAAATACAAAGACTACTGTATACAACAGCGCTCTGCAAACACTGAATACATGAATCATTTTATTGCTGCACACAGAAAACTGAGGTTTTAGTGCTCATTTTTATCAAATTGTTCAAGCCAAAAAAAACTAAAACATACAGCCCAAGAATCACTTGTAAATTATGCATCCAAAAGTCTAAAAAAATGCTAGCCAAATAAAATAAACATTTTTTAAAAGCATTTTTATATATATTTTTTACATTTTTATAAGCCTTTTTTATGCATTTTTTTATGTTCACACACTTCTAACGTGCACTTTTTTCCAATAAAGAAGTCTATTAAAAAAAAAAGACTTAAAACTGGGACATCTGCAAATACAATTGTGTAAACTAAATCAGATTTTTGTTAAAAATTTTTTTAGGTAAGAGCTATTTTAAATATTTGGTACATCCTATTACCGCTAATCGTCTAGTCGTCAGTCTATTTCCTCAACAAATTGGCAGCACAGAAATATTGAGTGAAGAATGAGGATAGTACAGTAAAGGACACTATACGGTATAAGCACACATGCACAAATAAAAGATATAGAAATATTTACAATTTCAAGGTTTTATTTATTTTTTACAATTTTTTTTAACCAACTCTTGTAAACTATTTCTTTTCTGAGATTTTTTTGACATTGAGCAGAGATAGAACTATACAGTAAATAATAAATTGTGGGATGCAGCCAGGCTTGTAGAAAATAACTATTTGAGGGATGGTGCATGAACAGAAAGCTGTAATTTTGACAGGTGGCAAGGTGTCGTGTCACCAAGCCCTTCTAAAGTCTCATATCTCATACCTTTTGATTAATGACTCTAATTAAGGAATGAAATCAAGCATGTGAAGACAGGGGATCGCTCTAGGTCCTTGTTTGGTAGTTTTCTCTTCCTGGCACACATCTCATCCATCTAAATATCACTGCTCTTTCATTCATTACTGCTGGGTGATACCAAAAAGATACTTTCAGGGGTGCAATATAATATTATTACTGCTGTATAGTAGTATTTTAGGTCAAGCAAAAGATGTGATGATTTATTCCCAATCTTTAATATTAGTAAATAAATATCACTCTCCTTTTATAAAGCTTTTGCTTGGATCTGTTTGAAAAAAAGAAAATCTAGAATTCCTCAACCCCCCTTAGACTTTACAGAACGCAATATCACAGAATCAGATTTATTGTAAAGCAAAAAAATAAATAAATCAGAATGTAGTCACAGGCTGATGATGACTTTTAATCAACTTTTTGTCTGTTCTTTTGACCTTTTGAAACACTATGATAAAAATAATGGAAAAAAGGTAGAAAATATAATTTTGATACAAAGTAGCATCCCACTAGGATCTCTGTTGTGGACTTTCTGCAGTAGAGATGCCGCAGAGATATCTTCTGCAGCATTTACTGCCGCGGATATCATTGCGAAGAAGATGCTGGGAAGCATTTCATCATTTGGATTGCACCACAGAAACTTATTCTTTAGAATTCAAAAAAATGGTTTTCATAAACGTTTCCATGTGTGTAAATCAGGGATACCCCACCTGTAGCTCGGGAGCCAAATGCAGCTCATGGGGCAATGATGTGTGGCTCGTTAGTGCATTAGTGCATTGGGTGTTCTCATCACTAGTGTATTTCTTCCCTTTAACCACAGTATCATTTGATACATGATGTAGCACTCTGTTGTTTTGTATAAGATGTGCACAGGTTCACTTTGTGTTTCAGTAATGTCAAAGTGAACTCAACATAAAATGGATGGAAACCCAGTAGTAACCAATAGCCCATTTAACAACACAGTGTATTGATAGACCTTTCATGTGTTTTTTAATTATGAATTGTTCAAAAACTATCTCTCTTTGTTACTTGTGATCAGGCTGGCTATTCTGTGCAGAACACTTACGCAAACTGATGGTGTCAATGTCAGAGGTAACCTCACCCTACTGTGACTGATATGAGATTCCTCAACACTAAAATGTTTTTCAGGAGGAAAGGTCATGGTATCATAGTGTCAGGATGTGTGCTGCGACCTTGCATGCACATATGCAGAACCGTCTCGAACTTCATCAGAGCTGGAAATCCTGGCTTAGCATGAGAACGTGAGCGATGCCGATCAGATGAGCGATGACCGCATGAGGGACGGTGTGGAGTGGAGGGTATGGAGAGGTGAATGGTAAAGTGAGTATAACATTTTTTTAAATTTTTAACATTTTAATGGCCCTTTATATTTTTTTAAAAAAAAGCTGACCGTGGAAGTGAATTAGAAAAAAATCCGTATTTTGTTGATTGCAGATTTTTGTAAAATTTGACAATGCAATTCCGCTCAAATATATTCGCTCATCTCTAATAAATATACATGCTCACTATGTGGTAAAACTGACCTGGCAATATGATTCTCCAGGTAAGTACGATTACGCAGATACCACACATGAATAATTTTCTTATTCAAGTGGTGAAAAAAAATTCAGAAATTTGTAAAAAAAAAATTTTGCTTGTATTGCCATTTTTTGACAGCTGTAACATTTTACATTTTCAGGATATAGGGCTTTGTGATGGCTTATTTTTTGTTCCCTGAGCTGACATTTTTATTGATACCATGTTGGGGTAGATACAGTCTAATTTCTTACCCTAAATTCTTTTTTCTTTAGTTTTCTTTAGGCTCCATTGTCTGGTTTCCAGAGAGCCTTATCTTATATTTCCACAGGATCAAGTCTTGTTAAGATTAAGAACACTACCTTCTTTTACCTCTAAAGTGCCTTTCTTCTCCAGTATAAACCAGAGCTGCCGTTTTTTTATATGGTTTTCTCTTTCAATGAAGAGAGAATCCTGCATTTCCTGGATGATGGCAGCACTCTAATGGCATATGTGAGCCGCTTAAAATGGCACAGGAAGTCGGAACATCACTTCTTTTCCTTCTCAGAGAAGAGCAGGTGTCGGAAGTATCAAAAGTCTCCTTATCCAGATAGTTGAGGCAGACTATTAATATTTGCTATGAGCAAGCAGGCTGTCAGGCTCCACAGGCTATAAGAGCCCACTCAACTAGAGCTACAGTATGTCCACCTCATGGGCGGAAAGAAGCTGCATACCTGTTGAGCAGATCTGCAGCACAGCCTCTTGGAGTTTGGGCCTTACCTTCGTGGAATATTATAGGCTGGACATCCAAGGTTCTCGAGAGTCAGCCTTTGGCACAGCTGTTCTACTGTCTGTGGTTAAGAGTACCCAGGGCTGCCACTAGGAATTTCAGGGTCCCATACTGGCAAAATGCACCCCATGTCTTCGCTCTGCACCCCATGTCTCAGCTCACCCCCCAAGTCTCAGCTCACCCCCCATGTCTCAGCTCTGCACCTCATGTCTCAGCTCTGTACCCCATGTCTCAGCTCACACCCCCCATGTCTCAGCTCACACCCCCCATGTCTCAGCTCACACCCCCATGTCTCAGCTCATAACCCCATGTCTCAGCTTACACCCCCATGTCATAGCTCTGCACCCCATGTCTCCAAAAAAAAAACCCATTGCTCCTTACCTTGCTGCTGCTCCTGCAATGACGCTCCTTCCTCCTGTTGTGAAGCATGGATGCCAGCCAGTCACAGGCCGGGACTTACGTCATACACCAGCAACATGTGGTTGACGTCAGTTGCCGGCCTGTGATTGGCTGGCTGGCGAAGACTCCCACACGGCAATAGCTTTAAAGTGAACCTGCAACCGAGCGAGGACGCAAGTTCAGTTCCCTGGGGCCTGGTGAGCAGAAGGGGGGCCCCTCTGCTCACCGGACCCATACGCCAGTAAGGGCAGTAATTCCCTGATGGCGGCCGTGACAGTACCCACCCAAAAGATGGTTAATTGCTGTATCCCCATTGGTGCTGCTGCTGTAGGACGACAAGGAAAGCCTAATTTCTTACCATAAATTCTCTTTCCTTTAGTCTAAAGCAGCAGCACCAACTTTCCTTCCCAATAAAGTTGTGTGTTTTCTGCAGTTTTTCTAAATCTAAGGCCTCTTGATTTATATGTGATAACTACACAAGGGAAGACGGGAAACTAGAAGGGGTATATATAGACAGAAGACCATTTAAACTAATTGCTATCGCCTGTCTTTTGTTCCAGGAGGATAAAATCCCCCATTGGTGCTGCTGCTTTAGGACGACAAGGAAAATGTTTTGATCACTTCTTATTGCATTTCATTGAAATGATGCCGCCGCCAAAAAAAACATAATCCATTATGCCATTTACACATCGGATAAATTTACTTTATATTTTGATAGATCGAACTTTTATGAATGCAGTGATACCAAATTTGTGTATTTTTTTTTTATTGTTTTATTTTTAATAGGGCGAAAGGGCGTGATTTCAACTTTTGTGGTTTTTTTTTTCATTTTTTAATATGTTTAAAAACTTTTTTTTAAGTTGGTACTGTATTTAATAGTCCCCTTGGGGGACTTGAACCTGCAATCATCTGATCGCTTGTGCTATACATACCACTGCTATGTATAATAAAAATCACAATCTCCTATGACGGCTAGCTGCAGACTGGCTTTCACAGGAGAATCATCATGACAAGCAGAGAGGTCTTCAGTAGTGATGAGCGAGCACTAAAATGCTCGGGTACTCATTGCTCGGGTCGAGCAAATTGGAATACTCGGGTGCTCGACCCGAGCAACGAGCCCAATGTAAGTCTATGGGAAACTCGAGCATTTTTCAGGCGGCCAGCAGAGGGCCTAAAAATTGGCCAAATCGATGGGAACAGTGCTCAAATGACATAGGAACAGCATGGGGAAGACCCCTGGAAGCATCTCTGACTCCCAGATCACTGCTGTCAACAACGTGGTCAGAGTATTACGCCACTTTTACGGACTCACAATAAAACATACAAAAACAAAACCAAAATGGATTTTCCTGGGAAATATGTTAAGGAACATCCTTTCCAGGGTGATGACTTGTATATAAGGCAAAATAAATAACCAAAAACAAAAATACTCCTCCACACCTTGGGCTATGTTCACACGTAGCGTTTTTGATGCGTTTTTGCACTTTTGCATTGCTTTCAACCAAGACAAATGCATTCACCAGGAAATGTCTTTTAACATTTTACAACCTTATTTGGCCATGTGGTGTGTGACACATCATCAGACACATACATATAGTGCTGAAAAGACATGGGAACAGCATGGGGAAGACTTTTGGAAGCATCTCTGACTCCCAGGTCACTGCCTAAAAGTGTGCCCATCATAAGTGATCCTTGGCGCATTCAAAGATGCCTCCCGCCATGCACTTGTCATTGCAGACTTGCAACAATCACCATCCACGTCCTTGTCCCACTGCAGCGTTCAGTTGTCCCTACCCCATTCCTTGGAATGCAAGAGCAAGTATGCTGACAGCCAGCCACCCACCCACAGGCTGCAATACTATACTGCCAAATTCTTGACAGCTGCTTGCACTTGAAATGTGGTCTCTTAGGCTCGTGGAGGCTGAAGCTTTTCATAACCTCATGCCGGCGGCAGCCGGGTGTCCATACTCGGTCCCCAGCCGCCACTATATTTCCCGGTATTGCCTCCGCCTTCCACAAGCACAGGGTCCCACAACATTACCCGTGCCCTCCCCAGTGCACTTACTGGGAAGGACAGACTAACCACAAACACGTGGACAGGTGAATGTGGCCAGGGACGGTACGGAGCCAGTCCACAATTTTTTTTGCAAAGAGTTGTATTTAGCTCGGTGAAAGGACTGGCATAGAGGGAAACCGTATCTACCCTGGGTGTCATTTTTCCCAGGAAGTCCTCTAAAGCTGCTTGCACTTGAAATGTGGCCTGAACATTACTACTGGTACTTTTCTGTGGGAATTTGCTTGCCTCCCACCAGCCTGGAATATTTCCAGCAAACTATGGTACGATGCCATGGTATTAGCACTGCCCCGGTACCTGTAGCGAAGCCATCACCAATTTCCTTCTCAGGAATTTTATTTGGTAGACTGAGTGGCTCCCCAAATACATTTTCTCACAATGGATCTGAAGATAGAGTGGCAGTAGGTGTAAGTTTCTCCAGCCTGTTAGATATTAGAGGGTGAACGGCAGCACATTGGATCAGTGCGTTTGAAGCCTTGCAGCGCTGGGATTCTGGGTTCAAATCCCAGCAAGGACAACATCTGCAAGGACTTTGTATGTTCTCCCCGTGTTTGCATGTGTTTCCTCCTCAGTAAAAAAGCAGCCATAGAGTGTCCGGGAACCTTCCTGTCACACTGTCACAGAATACTGGAGGTAGGGGGCCTAAGCTGACCCTAAGCTGGGGCCCTGACTAATCCCTCATCCTGGAGGTACTGTTAAAGGTACAGAGGTCCAGGCCGCCAGCGTAACCCCTACCTCCTGAGGATCCCTGCACCACAGTAATCTAGTCCTGAGAAGGACCCCGATCACAACAATTGGGAACCAGCGATAATATGCCCACACACAGTACTTAGACGAACGAGACAGTACAAGGGAAAAACCAAAACCACCTTGCATACAACTTCAACAAAACTACAACAGAGGGAACACCAACGGGAAAGGAGATAAATGATAAAGCGAGGAAAGGGAAATAACACTTTCAAATACACTTATCTCAGCAACTCCAAACACCACGATCCGCTCTGTAAGTCTGAATGAAAAGCTTTCACCGACACCTCACAAACAGACCTGCAGGAATATAAAGGAGTCTCACTAACGAAGCATTAATTGCAGCTGGGCGAGGCTGGACCTCAGCTAGCCCAGAGAGAGAGAGAATTAACTCCTTCACTGCCGAGAAAACACAAAGCACCAACAAGTCAGCTGCGAGAAGTCAGGCTGTGTACTCGTGACGATCTTCGTGGCAACACACCCGTGACAGTACCCCCCCTTCTACGAGGGGCCTCCGGACCCTCAGGGCCAGGTTTATCCGGGTGAGTCGTGTGGAAGGCCCGAACTAATCGGTCTGCGTTAATATCCGACGCAGGAACCCACATCCTCTCCTCAGGACCATACCCCTTCCAATGAACCAAGTACTGAAGGGACCGGCGATTAAAGCGTGAATCAATGACCCTCGATACCTGGAACTCCAAGTTACCATTGACAACCACAGGAGGGGGAGGTAAAGGTGACGGTACCACCGGCGCCACATACCTCTTAAGCAATGATCTGTGAAACACGTTGTGAATTTTAAACGTAGGGGGGAGGTCAAGACGGAATGCCACCGGATTAATAACAGAACTGATTCTGTACGGCCCGATGAACCTGGGACCCAGTTTCCAGGAGGGAACCTTAAGTTTAATATTCCTGGTAGACAACCATACCTGATCGTTCACACTTAGGTCCGGACCAGACACTCTCCTCCTATCAGCCATACGTTTGTATCGGTTCCCCATAGTATTCAGATTCTTCAGCACCCCTCTCCATACTGAAGCGAGAGATGAGGAAAATCGTTCCTCCTCCGGAACCCCCGAAGAGCCCCCCCTACTGAAAGTACAAAACTGGGGGTGAAAACCATATGCCCCAAAAAACGGGGACTTACCAGTGGACTCGCTTCGCCTATTATTGAGAGCAAACTCTGCCAGAGGTAGGAAAGAAGCCCAGTCCTCCTGGTTCTCTGACACAAAACACCGAAGATATGTCTCCAAGCTCTGGTTCATACGTTCCGTCTGACCATTGGTCTGAGGATGAAAAGCCGACGAGAATGACAAATGCATCCCCCGCCGTGCACAAAACGCCTTCCAGAACTTGGACACAAACTGAGACCCCCGATCAGACACCACCTCGGAGGGTACCCCGTGAAGCCTCACAATCTCCCCAATGAACACCTGCGCAAGAGTTTTAGCATTAGGGAGAGCCGGAAGAGCGATAAAATGTGCCATCTTGCTGAACCTGTCCACTACAACGAGTATGACCGTTTTACCCGAAGACGGAGGGAGGTCCGTAATAAAGTCCATAGACAGATGAGTCCAAGGACGCTCCGGGATCTTCAAAGGTAAGAGGGCCCCAGACGGACGGGTATGTGAGGTCTTAGAGCGCGCACAAACCCCACAGGACGCGACAAAAGTTACCACCTCTTTATGTAAGTTAGGCCACCAAAACCGACGCGAGAGGAGATCCACAGTTGCTTTACTCCCCGGGTGTCCTGCAAAAACTGAGTTATGGTGTGCCTCGATCACCTTTTGTCGCAACTGATCTGGAACGAACAGTCTCCCCGGAGGTCCAACAGGGGCGTCCCCCTGAGCCTCCAATATCTCCTCCTCCAGCTCAGAGCATACTGCCGAAACCACCACCCCCTCCTGAAGAACAGGAATCGGGTCGTCCGTATTCCCGGCCCCAGGGAAACTACGAGATAAGGCATCCGCCTTTACATTTTTAGACCCAGGACGATATGTAACGACGAAATTAAACCTGGTAAAAAACAATGACCACCTAGCTTGTCTGGGATTCAGACGTTTAGCGGACTCCAGATATAGCAGGTTCTTGTGATCGGTGATGACGGTGACCGGATGAACTGCCCCCTCCAAAAAATGGCGCCACTCCTCAAAAGCTAACTTAATGGCCAGGAGTTCCCTATTGCCGACATCGTAATTCCTCTCAGCGGACGACAATTTTTTAGAGAAAAAGGCGCACGGATGCCACTTACCAGGGGACGAACCCTGTGACAATACTGCTCCCACCCCTACCTCGGAAGCGTCTACCTCTACAAAGAATGGCTGAGACGCATCAGGTTGAATGAGTATGGGTGCCGAGGCAAAACATTTTTTCAAGGAGGAGAATGCTTGACAAGCCTTGTCAGACCACCTAGAAAAATCCGTCCCCTTTTTAGTCATGTCTGTGAGAGGCTTAACCACGGACGAGAAATTACGAATGAACTTCCGGTAATAGTTAGCAAACCCCAGGAAACGTTGTAGTGCCTTAAGATTCTCCGGCCGATCCCACTCAAGAACTGCCCGCACTTTCCCAGGGTCCATACGAAAACCGGACGCAGAAACCAGGAAGCCTAAAAACTGGAGTTCCTGTACGGCGAACACACACTTTTCCCACTTGGCATACAGTTTATTATCCCGCAAGATCTGTAACACCTGTCTAACATGCTCCTGATGAGACACCAGATCCGGCGAGTAAATTAAGATATCATCCAGATATATGACAACAAACTGTCCCACCAGGTGGCGAAAAATATCATTAACAAAGTGTTGAAACACCGCCGGGGCATTAGTCAGACCGAATGGCATGACAAGGTTCTCATAATGCCCCTCCGGAGTGTTAAAAGCCGTCTTCCACTCATCCCCCTCCTTCATCCTAATCAAATTGTACGCCCCCCTGAGATCCAACTTAGAGAACCATTTGGCGCCCACGATCTGATTAAAGAGATCGGGAATAAGTGGGAGCGGATACGGATCTCGGACCGTAATCCGATTAAGTTCACGGAAATCCAGGCAAGGGCGTAGGCCTCCATCTTTCTTCTTAACAAAGAAGAACCCCGCGGCCACCGGTGAAGATGAAGGTCTAATATGCCCCTTAGCCAGACTTTCAGAAATATAATCCTTCATGGCCTGCCTCTCAGGACCAGAAAGGTTATACAACCTAGCTTTAGGTAACTTGGCCTCAGGGAGCAGTTTTACAGAACAGTCATACTCGCGATGAGGAGGTAGTTCCTGACACCCATTCTCCGAGAATACATCCTCAAAGTCTGCCAGAAATGGAGGTAAGACCCAAGGAGTAACCGCACCGATGACCGTGTTCATGCAGTTTTTATTACAGAATTTACTCCATTGGCTTATCTCTCTGGTTTGCCAATTAATAACAGGGTTATACTTAGGTAACCAAGGAAGGCCCAACACTATAGGAGTGGGAAGACCCTCCAACACGTAGCAAGACAACAGTTCTTTATGTATTGCCCCCACTTGAAGTTTTACGCCATGCACAGCTTGCAAAAAACTTCCCTGACCGAGAGGCCTGGCATCGATCGAGAATATGGGGATGGGTTTAGCCAACTCACTCAATCGCATACCTTGAACCCGGGCAAACCGAGCATCAACCAGATTAGCCCCGGCCCCACTATCCAGAAGAACAGATATCCTCTCAGTTCTCGTACCCACCACCACCTCCGCCGGTACGAGAAACTGAGACGAACCTAGGGACGAAATACCTACTCCCAGATTGCCGTCCACCACACAACCTGGGATCAACAGTTTTTTCGACGACTCTTTACTCAGCAAGGGGCGGGATGGACACCCCCCAATAAAATGTCCCTTTTTCCCGCAGAGGAAACACCTTCCTGTCTTATGGCGCACCACCGGTCCCCTTCCCCGAAATGATGTCCCTCCTAATTGCATAGGCTCCTCCGGACTGACCAGGGGAACCACCATATGAGGGGACCTTGTAAGAGGTGGAGACATTACAGGGGGTAGAGTTATCCCGCACCTCTCCCGAAGCCGTCTGTCAACGCGAATAGCAAGGGCCATAGCGGCTTCCAGTGACGCGGGAGAGTCATACTGTGCCAACACATCCTGTAATTTGTCGGATAAACCATGACAAAACTGGCTCCTAAGAGCCGGGTCATTCCACTGGGTGTCCGTGGCCCACCTACGGAACTCCGAACAGAATTCCTCCGCCGGACGATCTCCCTGCTGAATCCTACGTAACTTAGACTCAGCAAGGGAGATCCGATCTGGGTCATCATATACGAGTCCCAAAGCAGCGAAAAACCTATCCACTGACTGGAGAACTGGGGAGCTAGGGGGAAGAGAGAACGCCCAAGATTGTGGGTCCCCTTGTAGGAGCGAGATGACAATTCCCACCCTTTGTTCTTCACTGCCCGATGACCGAGGCCGCAGCCGAAAGTACAATTTGCATGCCTCCCGGAAAACAAAAAACTTGTCCCGCCCCCCAGTGAACCTGTCAGGGAGAGCTACTTTAGGTTCTGGTCCGGCTTGCTCCAGAGGATGCAAAACCTTGGACCTAACGTCCGCCAGCCCCATGGACAAACTCTGCAACTGCTGAGCTAGACCGGCTACTGGATCCATGGTAGCTGGAGAAAAACTAAGTGGGTCGGTGAAAATGTCACACTGTCACAGAATACTGGAGGTAGGGGGCCTAAGCTGACCCTAAGCTGGGGCCCTGACTAATCCCTCATCCTGGAGGTACTGTTAAAGGTACAGAGGTCCAGGCCGCCAGCGTAACCCCTACCTCCTGAGGATCCCTGCACCACAGTAATCTAGTCCTGAGAAGGACCCCGATCACAACAATTGGGAACCAGCGATAATATGCCCACACACAGTACTTAGACGAACGAGACAGTACAAGGGAAAAACCAAAACCACCTTGCATACAACTTCAACAAAACTACAACAGAGGGAACACCAACGGGAAAGGAGATAAATGATAAAGCGAGGAAAGGGAAATAACACTTTCAAATACACTTATCTCAGCAACTCCAAACACCACGATCCGCTCTGTAAGTCTGAATGAAAAGCTTTCACCGACACCTCACAAACAGACCTGCAGGAATATAAAGGAGTCTCACTAACGAAGCATTAATTGCAGCTGGGCGAGGCTGGACCTCAGCTAGCCCAGAGAGAGAGAGAATTAACTCCTTCACTGCCGAGAAAACACAAAGCACCAACAAGTCAGCTGCGAGAAGTCAGGCTGTGTACTCGTGACGATCTTCGTGGCAACACACCCGTGACACTTCCCACACACTTTTCATAGCCAGGACTGCTTCTCGGCAGGGTTGGACGGTCCCACCAGAGAATCCTCTGGTGTGCCTTTGCTTCTACCTCAGGAGAGTTCATGATAGCTCTAACTTTGCAGCTGCTATGGGGCTCTTGAGCAGGTGAGAAAGGTTATCCCTCAGAATCAAATCCTCTGGTGGGCACAATGTTTTCAATCTGAAACAGCTTCTCAGTGGGAGTTGTATTTCACCACAGCCATATTCTTTAGCTCGGTGAAAGGACTGGCATAGAGGGAAACCGTATCTACCCCGGCTGTCATTTCTCCGTCACCAAGTTCGGCCCATTGTCACACACGACCATGCCTGGCTGTATGTTCAGCGGTGAGAGCCACAGATCAACCTGCTGTGTTACAGCTTTCAACAACTCTACAGCGCTGGGTGGTTTGTCACCTAAGCATTAAGCATGTTATCTTCAGCACAGCCTGTTGCCGCTTGGCCAAGGCAGTGCTGCAGTGCTTTCAGCTTGTGACTGATGTGGTCATTTCGGAGATGGAGGAGGAGGTGCATGAGCTGAACAATGTTATTACATTGAGGACAAATTGGTGACGCTGTTTTTTATACTAAAGAAAGATTCTATTGTTTTGTTTTTTTTACGTTATTTTTTAAGACTAATGCATTCACCGGGAAATGTCATTTTAACATTTTACAACCTTATCTGGCAATGTAGTGTGTGACACATCATCAGACACATCCTGTTTTATTTATGATGGAGGGACTCTGAAAGTCATAAAGCCTATTTTTATAAGGACATCAGACGGCCCTTACTATTCTTAAAAGACCAGCAGTCGGCCCTCGCTATTGTTAATGAGCCATCAGCCGGCTATGCTTTGTTGTTCCCATTATTAACAAGTGGGTCTCCTATACTGTTATTGCATATCCAATGACTGCAAGGGCTGCCAAAAATTTGGACGCAACCCAATACCCCTTTGAAGAGACATAGAGGAGGGTCTCAGTAAAAAAAAGGTTCCCATTATAAAGGAGCGGGTCTCCTATAGTGGTAATGCCCATGCTGTGACTGCAAGGGCTGCCAAAATTTGGGAAAAACCCCACTAAGAATTTAAAGACACATAGAGCAGGGCCACATTAACAAGGTACGACATGTTCCCATTAGAAAGGAGAGGGTCTGCTATACAGTTATAGGGTATGCAGTGAGTCTAACGGCTGACCAATTTTAGGAAAAACCCCACTAAGAATTTAAAGACACACAGAGCAGGGCCACAGTTACAAGTACGACATGTTCCCATTAGAAAGGAGAGAGTCTGCTATACAGTTATAGGGTATGCAGTGAGTCCAACGGCTGACCAATTTTAGGAAAAACCCCACTAAGAATTTAAAGACACACGGAGCAGGGCCACAGTAACAAGATACGGCATGTTCCCATTAGAAAGGAGAGAGTCTGCTATACAGTTATAGGGTATGCAGTGAGTCCAGCGGCTGACCAATTTTAGGAAAAACTCCACTAAGAATTTAAAGACACACAGACCAGGGCCACAGTAACAAGGTACGACATGTTCCCATTAGAAAGGAGAGAGTCTGCAATACAGTTATAGGGTATGCAGTGAGTCCAACAGCTGACCAATTTTAGGAAAAACCCCACTAAGAATTTAAAGACACATAGAGCATGGCCACAGTAACGACAAATTCCCATTAGAAAGGAGAGAGTCTCCCATAGTGTTGGCCTATGCAGTGAATGCAAGGGCTGCCAAAAATTTGGAGGCACTTCAACAACCCTTGGAAGAGACGTGGAGGAGGGCCTCATAAAAAAATGTTCCCATTAGAAAGGAGCGGGCCTCCTATGCTTGCAATGCCCATGCACCAAGTGTATGGGCTGACAAACATTTACCCCTGGGAGGTATACATGAACATACTGTATAAAAAAATTTTTTTACGGGCATCATAAACACCCTTTAAAAAAATTATGTGGGTGTTGCATCACGGACCACGGTCACCCTGGTGATATGGTGGTGGAGGACGAGGAGAAGGAGGAGGACAAGAGCAAATAGCCAAAATCAGGAAGCGTATACCCATGTGTGGGTGTAAAAAGGTGCATTGGAATACACCTCCCAAGAAAACACACTGGATTTGAGTTTATGTTACCCTTAGTGTTGAGCGATACCTTCTGATATCAGGAAATATCGTATCGGATTGGATCGGGCCGATACCCAAAAAGTATCGGATATCGCCGATTCCGATACCGGAAACCAATGCAAGTCAATGGGACACAAATATCGGAATGAAAATAAACCCTTTCTTTCCTTGTAGGTTAATTCTACATGAAGTAAAACAACTAAGAATAATGTAGAATGACATGAAAAGCCGGCAATTCATCAGCGGCATACACCGGTACCCGACAATTTACAACAGAAAGAATAGAGCTTCACACATAGATTAGATAGATAGAAACATGTCAGTCACATATATATGAAGTACAGTGACAGTGTTGCTTACTGTACTTGTCATTTAGTGTTAAAATAAAGGATTTATTTAAAAAAATAATAGTGTTTTCATGCACCGTCTCTTTAAGAAAGCCGGCCGGCAATTCAGCATCTGTACCCGACAATTTAGAACAGAAAGAATAGAGAATCACACATAGATTAGATAGATAGAAACATGTCAGTCACATATATATGAAGTACAGTGACAGTGTTGATTACTGTACTTGTCATTTAGTGTTAAAATAAAGGATTTATTTAAAAAAAAATTGGCGTGGGGTTCCCCTTAATTTTAGGCTCTAGCGGAGGTTAAGCAGACAGCTGGGGCAAATGTTTGAAGCCTGGGAAGGGGGTAATACCCACGGAGCTTCCCAGGCTACTAATATCAGCCCCCAGCTGAATACCTAGCCTTTACTAGCTATTAAAATGGGGGAACCCCCCCAAAAAAATAACGTGGGGTCCCCCCTAATTTAATAGCTAGCACAGGCTAGGCAGACAGCTGGGGGCTGATATTAATAGCCCAGGAAGGGTGCCATGAATATTGGCCCCCTCCCAGGCTAGAAACACCAGCCGTCAGCCGCCCCAGAAATGGCGCATCCATAGGATGCGCCAATTCTGGCACTTAGCCTCGCTCTTCCACGCTGCCCTGGTGCGGTGGCAGGGGGTAATAGGGTTGGGGTTGATGTCAGCTTATAATGCCAGCTGACATCAAGCCCAGGTTAGTAATGGAGAGGCGTCTATAAGACACCCCCATTACTAACCCCATAGTCAAAGTTAAAAGAAAACACAAACACCCAGAGTAAAGTCCTTTAATTGAAATAAAGACACAATTCTTTATTGTTCTAAATTAAACCATACTTACCATCACGCCCATTCCAGCTGAAGCCAACGATCTCCTGCAATAAAAGAAAAATAATAAAGCAACCTCATCCTTACCTTTCGATGGTTCCCAGGACAGCTCCAGCTCTGCTACATCGAGATGACAGGCTGGACCGCAGCAGAAAGCTGCCATCCAGCCTGTCATCCCGCAGACACTGAGAAGCGCAGGCATGCTTGCGCTCCTCAGTGTCTCTCTGTGACGTCATCCAGATGAGCCGAGTTCATGTCCAATGAACTCAGCTCACCTCATGCACGTCACTGACAGCGTGGGAAAATTCTCCTGCACTCAGCGCTTCAGCGTGAGAATTCTCCCACGCTGTCAGTGACATACATGAGGTGAGGTCATGTCCAATGAACTCAGCTCACCTCATGCACGTCACTGACAGTGTGGGAAAATTCTCACGCTGAAGTGCTGAGTGCAGGAGAATTTTCCCACGCTGTCAGTGACGTACATGAGGTGAGCTGAGTTCATTGGACATGACCTCGGCTCATCTGGATGCCGTCACAGCCAGACACTGAGGAGTGGAAGTATGCCTGCGCTTCTCAGTGTCTGCGGGATGACAGGATGGATGGCAGCGTTCTGCTGCGGTCCAGCCTGTCATCTCGATGTAGCAGAGCTGAAGCTGTCGTGGAAGCCATGGAAAGGTAAGGATGATGTTGCTTTATTATTTTACTTTTATTGCAGGAGATCGTTGGCTTCAGCTGGAATGGGCGTGACGGTAAGTATGGTTTAATTTAGAACAATAAAGAATTGTGTGTTTATTTCAATTAAAGGACTTTTTTCTGGGTGTTGTGTTTTTTTAAATACTTTACTAGAAATTCATGGTGGTCATGTCTAATATTGGCGTGACCCCATGAATTTTGGGCTTAGGGCCAGCTGATAATGCCAAGCTGGCCTTAACCCCTTTATTACCCAGTGAGCCACCGCACCAGGGCCCTGGATGAGTTGGGTACAGCGCCAGAAGATGGCGCTTCAATGAACGCGCCATTTTCTGGGGCGGCTGCGGACTGCAATTTGCAGCGGGGGTGGCCCAGAAAGCTTGGGTCTCCCTGCGCTGCGGATTCCAGCCCCCAGCTGCCTAGTTGTATCTGGCTGGGCACAAAAATAGGGCGAAGCCCCACGCATTTTTTTTTTAAATTATTTCATGAAATTCATGGAATAATTAAGAAAAAAAGGGCTTCCCTATATTGTTGTGTCCAACCAGGTACAAATAGGCAGCTGGTGGTTGGGGGCAGCCCATTCCTGCCTGCTGTACCTGGCTGGACACAAATATAGTGCGAAGCCCCACATCAATTTTTTTTTAATTATTTCATGAAATAATTTTTTTAAAAAAGGGCTTCCCTATATTGTTGTGTCCGGCCAGGTACAAATAGGCAGATGGTGGTTGGGGGCAGCCTGTTCCTGCCTGCTGTACCTGGCTGGACACAAATATAGGGCGAAGCCCCACGTCAATTTTTTTTTAAATAAATCCTTTATTTTAACACTAAATGACATTTGAGGAGTTAATAAAGATGCAGTCCCTAAATTATTATTTATTTTTTAATTAATTTTTCCCAAAACTTTTGACGTGGGCTTCGCCATATTTTTGTATGCCAGCCAGGTACAGCATCCAGCTTCTATGAACGCGCCATTTTCCGGGGTGGCTGCGGACTGCAATTTTCAGCGGGGGGGGCAGAAAGCTTGGGCCTCCCTGCGCTGCAGATTCCATCCCCCAGCTGCCTAGTTGTACCTGGCTAGACACAAAAATAGGAAGAAGCTTCACGTATTTTTTTTTTTTAATTATTTCATGAAATTCATGAAATAATTAAGAAAAAAAGGGCTTCCCTATATTGTTGTGTCCGGCTAGGTACAAATAGGCAGCTGGTGGTTGGGGGCAGCCCGTTCCTGCCTGCTGTACCTGACTGGACACAAATATAGTGCGAAGCCCCACGTCAATTTTTTTTAAATCATTTCAGGAAATTCATGAAATAATTAAAAAAAATTGATGTGGGGCTTCGCCCTATATTTGTGTCCAGTCAGGTACAGCAGGCAGGAACGGGCTGCCCCCAACCACCAGCTGCCTATTTGTACCTAGCCGGACACAACAATATAGGGAAGCCCTTTTTTTCTTAATTATTCCATGAATTTCATGAATTTAAAAAAAAAAAAACGTGGAGCTTCGCCCTATTTTTGTGTCCAGCCAGGTACAACTAGGCAGCTGGGGGCTGGAATCTGCAGCGCAGGGAGGCCCAAGCTTTCTGGGCCCCACCTGCTGCAAATTGCAGTCCGCAGCCGCCCCGGAAAATGGCGCGTTCATAGAAGCGCCATCTTCTGGCGCTGTACCCAACTCATCCAGGGCCCTGGTGCGGTGGCTCACTGGGTAATAAAGGGGTTAAGGCCAGCTTGGCATTATCAGCTGGCCCTAAGCCCGAAATTCATGGGGTCACGCCAATATTAGACATGACCACCATGAATTTCTAGTAAAGTATTTAAAAAAAACACAAACACCCAGAAAAAAGTCCTTTAATTGAAATAAACACACAATTCTTTATTGTTCTAAATTAAACCATACTTACCATCACGCCCATTCCAGCTGAAGCCAACGATCTCCTGCAATAAAAGAAAAATAATAAAGCAACCTCATCCTTACCTTTCCATGGCTCCCACGACGGCTCCAGCTCTGCTACATCGAGATGACAGGCTGGACCGCAGCAGAACGCTGCCATCCAGCCTGTCATCCCGCAGACACTGAGAAGCGCAGGCATACTTCCACTCCTCAGTGTCTGGCTGTGACGGCATCCAGATGAGCCGACAATGAACTCGGCTCACCTCATGTACGTCACTGACAGCGTGGGAGAATTCTCCTGCACTCAGCGCTTCAGCGTGAGAATTTTCCCACGCTGTCAGTGACGTGCATGAGGTGAGGTCATGTCCAATGAACTCGGCGCACCTCATGCACGTCACTGACAGCGTGGGAGAATTCTCACGCTGAAGCTCTGAGTGCAGGAGAATTTTCCCACGCTGTCAGTGACGTGCATGAGGTGAGCTGAGTTCATTGGACATGACCTCGGCTCATCTGGATGCCGTCACAGCGAGACATTGAGGAGCGCAAGCATGCCTGCGCTTCTCAGTGTCTGCGGGATGACAGGCTGGATGGCAGCGTTCTGCTGCGGTCCAGCCTGTCATCTCGATGTAGCAGAGCTGAAGCTGTCCTGGGAACCATGGAAAGGTAAGGATGAGGTTGCTTTATTATTTTACTTTTATTGCAGGAGATCGTTGGCTTCAGCTGGAATGGGCGTGACTGTAAGTATGGTTTAATTTAGAACAATAAAGAATTGTGTCTTTATTTCAATTAAAGGACTTTTTTCTGGGTGTTTGTGTTTTTTTTAAATACTTTACTAGAAATTCATGGCGGTCATGTCTAATATTGGCGTGACCCCATGAATTTCGGGCTTAGGGCCAGCTGATAATGCCAAGCTGGCCTTAACCCCTTTATTACCCAGTGAGCCACCACACCAGGGCCCTGGATGAGTTGGGTACAGCGCCAGAAGATGGCGCTTCTATGAACGCGCCATTTTCCGGGGCGGCTGCGGACTGCAATTTGCAGCGGGTGGGGCCCAGAAAGCTTGGGTCTCCCTGCGCTGCAGATTCCAGCCCCCAGCTGCCTAGTTGTACCTGGCTGGACACAAAAATAGGGCGAAGCGCCACACATTTTTTTTTTTAATTATTTCATGAATTTCATGAAATAATTTAAAAAAAAAGGGCTTCCCTATATTGTTGTGTCCGGCCAGGTACAAGTAGGCAGCTGGTGGTTGGGGGCAGCCCGTTCCTGCCTGCTGTACCTGACTGGACACAAATATAGGGCGAAGCCCCACATAATTTTTTTTTAATTATTTCATGAATTTCCTGAAATAATTAAAAAAAAATTGACGTGGGGCTTCACACTATATTTGTGTCCAGCCAGGTACAGCAGGCAGGAATGGGCTGCCCCCAACCACCAGCTGCCTATTTGTACCTGGCCAGACACAACAATATAGGGAAGCCCTTTTTTTCTTAATTATTCCATGAATTTCATGAAATAATTAAAAAAAAAAAAACGTGGAGCTTCTCCCTATTTTTGTGTCCAGCCAGGTACAACTAGGCAGCTGGGGGATGGAATCTGCAGCGCAGGGAGGCCCAAGCTTTCTGCCCCCCCCCGCTGAAAATTGCAGTCCGCGGCCGCCCCGGAAAATGGCGCGTTCATAGAAGCTGGATGCTGTACCTGGCTGGCATACAAAAATATGGCGAAGCCCACGTCAAAAGTTTTGGGAAAAATTTATTAAAAAATAAATAATAATTTAGGGACTGCATCTTTATTAAGTCCTCAAATGTCATTTAGTGTTAAAATAAAGGATTTATTTAAAAAAAAAATGGCGTGGGATCCCCCATAATTTTAGTCTCTAGCGGAGGTTAAGCAGACGGGTGGGGCAGATGTTTGAAGCCTGGGAAGGGGGTAAAACCCACGGAGCTTCCCAGGCTACTAATATCAGCCCCCAGCTGAATACCTAGCCTTTACTAGCTATTAAAATGGGGGACCCCCCCCAAAAAAATGACGTGGGGTCCCCCCTATTTTAATAGCTAGCAAAGGCTAGGCAGACAGCTGGGGGCTGATATTAATAGCTCAGGAAGGGTGCCATGAATATTGGCCCCCTCCCAGGCTAGAAACACCAGCCGCCAGCCGCCCCAGAAATGGCGCATCCATAGGATGCGCCAATTCTGGCACTTAGCCTCGCTCTTCCACGCTGCCCTGGTGCGGTGGCAGGGGGTAATAGTGGTGGGGTTCATGTCAGCGCCAGCTGCCATGAAGCCCAGGTTAGTAATGATGGGCGTCTATAAGACACCCCCATTACTAACCTACAAAGTGTTAAAAAGAAAAAACACACTACACCCAGAAAAAAATATTTTATTTGAAATAAAACACCATTTTATTTAATTCTTAGTTTACTAAAAAAAAATAGTTACCTGTCCACGTTCCTGCGCTGATCTCCCATGCACAGCTGTCACATCTGGAGATGGTGACAGCTGTGCATGGCTGCTGTAAGCTCACGCTGCCGGGAACACGTCCGCTCCCGGCAGCGGGAGCCACTGACTGAGGTTACCGGAGTGCATTCAGGCAGCGCAGCTCCGGAGACCTCCTTTACGGCAGTGCTGTACCGTGGGAATTTCTCACGATACAGCAGTGCCGTAAAGGAGCTAACCGGAGCAGCGCTGCCTGAACTCCGGTGAACCCTTACGGCCCCGTCATTCTAGCGGCGGCAGCGGTTCAGAGCGGTCACATTCTATGTGGCTGCTCTGAACTGGAGATCTTCGTGGGACACTCGTGGACTACTACGGAGGGGTAAGGATAAGGTTGTGGTTTATTATTTTATATTTTATTACAGGAGATCGATGGCTTCGGGGAATTAGGTGTCTTGGTGAGTATAGGTGTAGTATTTTATTTTTTACTTTATTTTAGGTGGCGATCGGCGGGGACAGGTAATGTATGAACTAATTTCTTTTAGGTAACCACTGGCCACCAATGACATGTATTTAACATTTATTGGGGACACAGTAGGGCAATTTATATAGCAGGATCAGTCTGATGGGAACTACTGCTCCCATCAAGCTGATCCTGCTGGCACGAGTGGACGGGGGACAGACATAGGCCGATGGGAGTAGTAGTGTCACATCGGCCTATGTCTGCCTGCACGCACAGACACCCCGCACACACACACACCCCACACACACACACACCCCGCACACACACACACCCCGCGCACACACCCCGCACACACACTAATCATGACGGGTCTGGGAGGTGAGGCTGACCTGTGCGGCCGTGGGAAAGTTCATGTGAGTTCATGCAGTCAAGCATGAACTCACATGAACCCTCTGAGGGCACCGCGGCTACTTCAAATGAACAGCTGATCGGCATCACCTGATACCTCAGCTGTTCATTTGAAATAACCGGCGGGAAAGCGCAGCACAGAACGGGAAAGCCGGCGGTGAAGTCTTTTCACTGCCGGCTTCCCCGCCCGGGTCCTTCGCTCCCCGCTCCTTGGAGCTGCGCTCCCCGCCCGGTCCTAATTTACGATTGGGATTGGAGGTGGCGAGGGGAGCGGAGGATCGGGGTGGGAGGCTGCGGGGAAGCAGTATGGGGCTGTGTGATTGTTTAAAAGCCGGCGGCTTTTTACCGCCCGCCGGCTTTTAAACAATCAGCAGAATTCTCCCACGCTGGGATGGCATTCTGATGACAAGCTGGATCTCAGCTGAGCGCTGCCATCCAGCTTGTCATCCTTCAGAGACACTGCAGAGCGCAGGCATTATGGGAACTTCCGATTCCGGTATTCGATATTATAAAAGTATCGGAATTAAGTATCGGAATTCCGATACAGTGAATATTGGCCGATACCCGATATTTCAGTATCGGAATGCTCAACACTAGTTACCCTGCTATCATTCGGTGATGTTGAGAAGTCTGGCCCAATCCAGCCCTTGTTCATTTTTATAAGAGTCAGCCTGTCATCATTTTCAGTTGACAGGCGGATGCACTTATCAGTTATAATTCCACCAGCAGCACTAAAAACCCGCTCTGATAAAACACTGGCGGCAGGGCAGGCCAGGACCTCCAAGGCATAGAGAGCCAGTTCATTCCATGTATCCAGCTTGGATACCCAATAATTATAAGGCACAGAGGAATCACGGAGGACATTGGTACCGTCGGCAAGGTACTCCCTCAGCATCTTCCCAAACTTTGCACTCCTTGTGAGAGTACCCCGCGCCTCAGAGGAGGCATCTGAGAAAACTCTCCCAGAACTTAACAGTGTTCCCCTGCCTCTGCTGGATTGAAGTTGTATCTCTCTCGCCTGTACTCCTTGGTTGTCCAACGAAGTGTGCCCTCTGCTGCCAGCGTTTTCAGATGGGAATTTTTTTAATAGTTCCGCAACAAGGGCCTTCTGGTACTGCCCCATTTTTGTACACCTGTCCGCCTCAGGAATAAGAGATGTAAAGTTTTCATTGTAGCGTGGGTCTAGAAGTGTCATCAACCAGTAATGACTGTCACCCAAAATTTTGAGAACGCGAGAGTCATGGGAAAGGCAGCGTAACATAAACTTAGCCATGCGTGCCAGACTACTAACAGGCAAGACTTCCATGTCCTCACCAAGAGGATGACTGACCATGCTCTCCTCCTCTCTGTCCTCTGGCCATCCCCGCTGAACAGACGGTATGACAGCTGTGCAGGTAGTACCATGCATAGTGCATGAAACTAGCTCCTGTCCTTCCTCCTCCTCCATCTCTTCCTCATTGTCACCCAATCCACGTTGGGATGAGATGAGGCTTGGCTGTGTGTAATGACCCTGTATGGTTCCTTGCTCCATCTCATCGTGCTCCGCCTGCAATGCATCCTCTATGATTTTGAGGAGAGAGCGTTTCAGAAGACAGAAGCGGGATGGTGACACTAATTATGGCATCATCGCCGCTCACCATCTTGGTGGAGTCCTCAAAATATTAGAGGATGGTACATATGTCTGACATCCATGTCCACTCCTGAGGTCTTATGTCTGGAGTCTGAACTGAATACCGACGGCCTTGTTGATGCTGGTACTCCACAACTGCCCTCTTCTGCTCACAAATCCTTCCCAACATCTGCAGTGTAGAGTTCCAACGCGTGGGGACATCACACACCAGTCTGTGAGCCAGAAGCTTCAAACGCTGCTGAAACACTTCAAGGGCGGCGGAAGCTGTAGCTGACTTTCTAAAATGGGCACACAGGCGGCGTACTTTAACAAGCAGATCTGGCAGCTCCGGGTAGGATTTGAGAAGCCGCTGAACCACGAGGTTAAGCACATGGGCCAGGCATGGTACATGTGTGAGCTCGCCTCGCCTCAGAGCTGCCACCAGGTTCCGACTATTGTAACACACGACCATGCCTGGCTGTAGGTTCAGCGGTGTGAGCCACAGATCTGCCTGCTATTTCAGAGCTGTCCACAACTCTTCAGCATTGTGCAGTTTTTCACCTAAGCATATTAGCTTCAGCACAGCCTGTTGCTGCTTGGCCGAGGCAGTGCTGCAGTGCTTCCAGCTTGTGACTGATGTGGTCAGTTTGGAGATGGAGGCTGAAGAGGGGGAGGAGGCTGAGGAGGATGAGGTGCAGGAGCTGTAGACCGTGGGGGCAACCCTGATTGAACTAGGACCCGCAATCCTTGGCGTCGGGAGGCCGTGTTCCATCCCAAGGTCCGACTGGGTCCCGGCTTCCATTATGTTAACCCAGTGTGCCATCAGCAAGATGTACCATCACTGCCCACAAACACTTGTCCACGTGTCAGTGGTTAGGTGGACTTTACCGGTAACTGCGTTGTTGAGAGCACGGCTTATGTTTTGGGACATGTGCTTGTGTAATGCGGGGACGGCACACCGGGAGAAATAGTGGCAGCTGGGGACCGAGTACGGAGGGACGGCCGCCGCCATCAGGTTGCGGAATGCTTCCGTCTCCATGAGCCTAAAAGGCAGCATTTCGAGCGCAAGCAGTCGCGAAATGTGAGAATTTAGTAGTGTGGCCTGTGGGGCGTTGGCTGCATATTTGCGCTTGCGTTCCAAGGACTGGGGTATGGGCAACTGAACGCTGCGCTGGGACAAGGACATGGACGTGCTTCCTGATGCTGATACTTGAGAGTGTGCAATGACAGGTGCAGGGCAGGAGGCATCTTCGCATGCACTATGGACAGGGGACTGGCTTGCATGCACAACAGCGGAAGAAGCAATGGTGCCACCTGCAGACACTATTCCTGGACCATGGGGTTCAGCCCACAAAGTCGGGTGCTTTGCTGCCATGTGCCTGATCATGCTGGTGGTGGTCAAGCAGGCCGTTTTGCCACCCCTGCTGAAGCTGGCCTGGCAGGTGGTGCAAATGGCCTTCTTGGGGTTATCGGCAGAGTCTTTAAAACACAACCAGACTCGGGAAGACCTAACAGTTGTACTGGCAACTTCCTTCGTGTTCGTGTTACGGGGAACGGTTGCCTACCTTCTGTATGCGGCCACCACACTGCTTCTTCCAGCCTGTTGGGGTACTCTGCCTCCCTCCCCCTGTGTGCTGCTGTCCTCGCTCTCTTGTCCTCCTGCCAGGTTGGGTCACTTACTATATCATCTACCACCTCGTCTTCCAATTCCGCACCCTGGTCCTCCTCCTGACTTTCTGTCAATTGTGTCTCATCATCGTCCACCTCTTGTGACACTTTCCCACCGTCGCCTTCGTGTGACCGTGGCTGCTCAAATATTTGGGCATCGCTACACGCGATCTCATCTTGCCCCGCTTCAAGTGGACCGGGTGAAAGGCCCCAATCTTTAAATGGAAAAGTGAACAGCTCTTCAGAGTGTCCAAGTGTGGCATCAGTTGTCTCTGGGTACTCGACATGGTGGGAGGAAGGAGGATCAGAGTGAGGAATATGTGGTCCAGACTCACGGCTACTGAGACTTGGCTGTGTGGAAGACAGGGTAGTGGTGGTGGTGGCTAAGTGACTGGAAGCATTATCCGCTATCCAACCAACAACCTTTTGAGACTGCTCTGGGTTCAATAGTGGTGTGCTGCGGACCCCTAGAAATTGTGACAGGAAGGTCAGGTGAGAAGATGTGGGTGTTTGTTGTGGCACAATTTCGGCTTGCCCACGGCCTTTTCCTCAGCCTCTGCATGTACCATTACCATCACATCCAGTTCCCCGTCCCTTGCCACGTGCCTTGCCCATTTTAAATGGAGGACAGTATCTTCCACACTCACTACAAATGACTAAGTCTGGAGCAAACTTATATGTGATCTGTGTGATGGAGAAAACAGAGTTTTAAATACCTGGCCTGTAGGTAAGTAGTTTGACCAGCAAACTGCTGTGAATTGCTTCACTGACACACTGAAAGAAATTTTTAATGGAGGCCAGAAATGGCAGTATTTTCTGACAACGTATATGTGATCCGTGTGATGGAGAAAACAGAGTTTTAAATACCTAGCCTGTAGGAAAGTACTTTGAACAGCAAACTGCTGTGAATTGCTTCACTGACACACTAAAGGAAATTTTTAATGGAGGCCAGAAATGCCAGTATTTTCTGACAACGTATATGTGATCCGTGTAACGGAGAAAACAGAGTTTTAAATACCTGGCCTGTAGGTAAGTAATTTGAACAGCAAACTGCTGTGAATTGCTTCACTGACACTAAAGGAAATTTTTAATGGAGGTGAGAAATGGCAGTATTTTCTGACAACGTATATGTGATCTGTGTGATGGAGAAAACAGAGTTTTAAATACCTGGCCTGTAGGTAAGTAGTTTGAACAGCAAACTGCTGTGAATTGCTTCACTGACACACTAAAGGAAATTTTTAATCGAGGCCAGAAATGGCAGTATTTTCTGACAATGTATATGTGATCCATTTGATGGAGAAAACACAGTTTTAAATAGCTGGATTTCTAGCGCTCTACTATGGAAAGGACCTGGCTGTATTCTGCAGTGCCAACAAGCAAATGCCGCAGAAAAAACAGTGTTCTCTGGATTGCTTTTTAAACAAATAATGAGGATTAAGATCCAAAGAAAAATATTCCTGGCCCCTGAGACCTGGGCCTTTGTATAGAAATATCTAACAGCAGCAGAAGGCAGAATTGGAATGGAGCCTCTTGTGCTATATGCACTGCAGTCTGCTATATACACTGCCTGCCTATACACCCTGCCTGATATCTCTGCAGATGGATTAGTCCTCAGAAGGACTGTTTGTTAAGATGGATATGTGTAATGTACGGTTTTTCTCCCTACACTACCTAATACACAATCAAATCTCTCCCTAACGCAGCAGCAGCTCTCCCTACACTGTCTGATCTGGAGTGACTGTGACGAGCATGGCGGCGCCAGCTCTGATATACACCTGATGATGCTGTGCGGCCAGCCAATCACTGTAATGCCCACAACCAACATGGCTACGGCATTACAGTGAGTGGCAGGCAATCCCTGCATTTTCATTGGCTCTCTAAAGAGCGCCAAACATGCAGGGAGGGGACCCGAGTTCCCGCCCGAGCAACCCGGAAATACTCGGCGAGCGCCGAGCATCTCGAGCAGTGAGATGCTCGGGTGAGCACCGAGCTGTAGCGAGCATGCTCGCTCATCACTAGTCTTCAGCAGACCTTCGGCTGTCATGTCAACCCATCTGCTCTCTTCGATCACATCACATGCGCGCCGCTAGGCATATGGAATGATGCATCACCCTGCCGGCACGTGTTAAATGCCACTGTCAGAGATTGACAGTGGAATTTAACAGGTTAAATCAGCCATCTCCTGGGATAGATGTGGGCTCAGTGTGCGATTCTGCATGAAAGGCAGGGACATGACATATGGCGTAATTGTACGTCATATGTTGTGAAAGGTATAAGGGAGCAAGAACAGATTAGCTGTTTTCAAAGAGAAGAAGCAATGGCATGTTGTCAATAAGCCTTTCAAAAAATTAGCCCTATTTTGTGAGTTATTTGATGTTTTTGTACCCTAAAGAGAATACATTTTGCAACACCAGAATAGTTAATCACTATAGTGTAGCCAGATGATTGGTTGGCATGACTGTTCAATGGCAGTGGCAGCAGCAGAATCTGCACTGTAGAGCATTAGAAAGTGCAGGCATGGAGTTGTGTGGCAGTGTAGGGCCAGCAACAGCAGCCCTGGCAGCAGCAGTACGTTATGACGCTATAAAACTTAGTGGGCAATCAGTCAGGAGATGTATGGCTGACGTGGCTGTGCAGTTGTAGTGCCCCGAGGGTTCGGTTGCTACAGGGGTATTGCACCTCAACCAAAGGTGTGATATTCCACTCCCAGGTAAGGATGTAGTATGGACCAGTGCTCAGTTAGCTGCACACATATACATACTCATCCCATTTCCGGGGGACAGCTCGACGGTGATCCCATTTATATATATGCAGGCACAACTGACCATGTCCCTGGCTGGAGTGGGGAGGGAGGAGAGAACCCTGTGATGTAGGAGCAGAAGGGGACGGTTTCTGGAGCATAGGAAGGAGTTCATTGTTTGCAGGTCACCTGAGCTCAGACACAGTGAAGCAGATAAAAGGTGGGGGCCATCTTAGGAAAGGAGTAAGTTGAGAGAGAGAAGGAGTTCAGCCAGAGAGGGCTGACAGGGAGCTGTGGCTCAGCCTGAGCTCAGCTCCACGAGGCAGGCCTAGGGTGAAGGCCGGAGCCAGAAGGGAGAAGAGGAGAACGAGAAGGAAGAAATGTGGAGAGAAAGAGGAGTAGAGAGGCTCCAGAAACAAGAAGGCAGAAGGGACCCTAAGAACCCACGAGATATCGGGTGAAGGGTCAGGCCACAGAAGGGTACCGGATTCCCAAGTTGGTGGAGGTAAATTATTCCTCAGCCAAAGACCGGAGGTCGTGATCATCTATTGGTGCGACCCCCTGCTACACCCACTAGGAAGGCACCACATAGGGTCAGGGAAACCGGCGATAGGTTTCACCAAGAGAAGGCCCGAGGCAGCTGGACAGAAGTTTGGTCACTGGTGGGGCACAAGAGGCCAGAGAAAGGTTAGAAGGGGGTCCTCTGCCATACTCCTGAATTGCCTGGGGGTTGACCGAGCTCCTCACCTGGTGGACGCGGCACGGCTTGGGCAGTCATTCCCTGCAGAAGTGACTCGGATAACAACTGTGAGTAAAAGACCCTGGACTGCATCACTGACTCTGTGTGATTTATGCTGCGCCTGCACCATCACCCCCAGCATCCTATCACGCTGCCCTGAGGCTACACTCCTCCCGTGGGGAGTTATACTATCTCTGCTGCACGCACCAACAGCCTCAGCGGTCTGCCTTGCAGCGGCGGTCATCCCTGACCGCAATCCACGGGTGGCGTAGTCGGACATTTCATAGCTCTAAAAATAGACTGCCACAGCATTTGGTCTGACCACCCTGAGCCACGGGATCGGGTTGCCACTACTACCCCCAACATTGCACTGAACCTCTGGTTCCGGGTGCCCCACGGCCCAGGGGGCGAGTCACAGTGGCAGTGGCAGAATTCACATAGTCGAGAATTAGTAGGAGGCAGGCAAAGAGATGCAGTAGCAGAAGCCACATGATAGACCATTAGGACAAGGAAGGCAAGGAGATGTCTGAGAGCATTCAGCCAACAACGGTAACAATGGCAGCAGCAGTATAGTCCTCCTCCTGCTCTTCCTCCAAATACTGCTATATGTAATACATTGAGGGGCCCCAACAGACACAGGTTGGCGATATACGTGTGCAAGTTGCTGTTCTCCTACCATCTCCTCTTGCATTCTGGTAAGTATTTTTTTCCAGAATAAATATGAGGGAAACATATTTGATTCCACTCTTGTCTCTACTGACAAATTTGTTTCTGTTTAAAGGGCTTCAGTAGGCGACACTCGCGCCTCATCAGCTGCAAATGGCAGATCTCAAGGTAAAATATGCTCCAGTCTAAGGCTGCGTTCACACATTGCGTATTTCCCTGCGTTTTTTTTACGCTGCGTATTTTCCTGCTTTTTTTACCTGCGTTTTTTTACGCAGGAAAAAAAAAGCACCTCCATTCACACACTGCGTAAAAAAGCGCAGCAAAAAACGCAGTGTGAAATGAAGTGTGACATGTGTAATGTATGTGTCTGTGTGTGTAATGTAATGTAATGTAATGTATGTGTCTGTGTGTCCTGTGTGTCCTGTCTGTGTCTATGTGTCGTGTGTGTGTTTCCCCCTAGCAGTGTATGTACAGACAGTTTCTGGCTGCAGTACATACACTGCTTTAAAAGAAATAAACTATGGATACTCACCTATCCGATGGATGGGAGAGGCGTCCGGTCCGGTCCCGCGGCTTCCAGCATCTGCCGGTGAAGCGATCAGCTGACTGTCACGTGACCGGCTTGTAAATCAGCTGACCGGAAGCCGCGGGACCGGACCGGACGCCTCTCCCATCCATCGGATAGGTGAGTATCCATAGTTTCTCCTGCGCCTCCATAAAAAAGCGCTGGAATTACGCAGTGTGTGAACACCACTGCGTAATTCCATCGCTTATAATGGGCGCAATAGGAGAAAGCGCAGGACGCAGCTGCGTAAAGAATTGACATGTCAATTCTTTACGCAGCTGCGCTTTCATGCTGCGTAAAATCACACAGTGTCTGAATGGCAAAGTGAATTTCCCATTCACTTTGCTGGCAGACACAAGGCACATTGCGTATTTTGAAAAAGCGAGCGCAAAAAAGTGTGCAAAAATACGCAATGTGTGAACGCAGCCTAATAGCTGTATTATATAGTCTGTCATGACTTACGTTGCTCATACAGACAATGCAACATATACAGTATAGAAATTCTGTCTCACATGACCAGGAGGCGGACAGCAGAGTCAGAGTGAGGATTGCCACTGCAGCAGCGGTAAGAATTACTGATAAGGAGGTGTTGTCAGCATGGTCACATGAGACAAAGCTTCACGTCATCACGCTGGCACAGTTCCTGGCCTCAATTGACATTTCATATAGGTTAGAACTATGGGCATCTACTTTTTTCTACCGATGCATGAAGCCTTTTTATGATTGCACAAAGTCATAGTGGGATGAGCTAAAGTAAATGAAATGCCCCATTGAATGACAAGAAAATAACATATCAGGTGCCAGTAAATTTGGTGCCTTCTATCTCCACAACAGAGTGGAGAACTTAAAATGTAGTTTTTATATACATTCCTTGTACAACAGTATATACAGGAAAGTACCGTTCATAAGGCAAACATTAGTGAAAAGTCCTCTTTAAATATCTTAATTTTCTAATTTGTGTTAAGTTCGACAACTAAAACAGTTCTAAAACCATAGACCTTGTTTTTTTTTTTGTTTTTTTTCAATTGAACCCCCCATTCTTTTGCAAAAAAAGCAATATACAGTGAAGGAAATAATTATTTGATCCCTTGCTGTTTTTGTAAGTTTGCCCACTGACAAAGACATGAACAGTCTATAATTTTAAGGGTAGGTTAATTTTAACATTGAGAGATGGAATATCAAAAATCAAGAAAATCACATTGTATAAATTAGATAAATTTATTTGCATTTTGCAGTGAGAAATACGTATTTGATCCCCTGCAAACCATTATGAGTTCTGGCTCCTACAGACCAGTTAGACGCTCCTAATCAACTCATAACCTTTAAAGACAGCTGTCTTACATAGTCACCTGTATAAAAGACTCCTGTCCACACACTCAATTAATCAGTCAGACTCTAACCTCTACAACATGGGCAAGACCAAAGAGCTTTCTAAGGATGTCATGGACAAGATCATAGACCTGCACAAAGCTGGAATGGGCTACAAAACCATAAGTAAGATGCTGGGTGAGAAGGAGACAACTGTTGGTGTAATAGTAAGAGAATGGAAGAAATATAAAATGACTGTCAATCGACATCGATCTGGGGCACCATGCAAAATCTCACCTTGTGGGGTTATCCTTGATCATGAGGAAGGTGAGAGATCAGCCTAAAACTACACGGGGGGAACTTGTTAATGATCTCAAGGCAGGTGAGACCACAGTCACCAAGAAAACACAATGACCCAAAACATACAGGCAAGGCAACAAAGGAGTGGCTCAAAAAAAGCACATTAAGGTCATGGAGTGGCCTAGCGAGTCTCCAGACCTTAATCCCATAGAAAAGTTATGGAGGGAGTTGAAGCTCCAAGTTGCCAAGCGACAGCCTCAAAATCTGAATGATTTAGAGATGATCTGCAAAGAGGAGTGGATCAAAATTCCTCCTGACATGTGCGCAAACCTCATCATCAACTACAAAAAATGTCTGACTGCTGTGCTTGTCAGCAAGGGTTTTGCCACCAAGTATTAAGTGTTGTTTGCCAGAGGGATCAAATACTTATTTCTCACTGCAAAATGCAAATAAATTTATCTAATTTATGGAATGTGATTTTCTTGATTTTGTTTTTGGATATTCTATCTCTCAATGTTAAAATTAACCTACCCTTAAAATTATAGACTGTTCTTATTTTTGGGCAAATTTACAAAAACAGCAAGGGATCAAATACTTATTTCCTTCACGGTATGTAACCCTAAAATACTATGTTACTAGGTAGGTACACGCTGTAAGGCAGCGGTGTTCACACCGTGCAGTAACTGAGGCAGTGACCCAAGCAAGTCCAACATAAACAGCTTTATTCAGCAACTCATGGGTAAACAGCAAAGTCCTCTGGTTCACAGCCGGGTTAACGTGAGTCCTTAAACAACGGTTGCCGTTGGCAACGGCCGCACCGGGCCGCTCAGAGCCTGGCGGGTGCTGAGCCTTCCCAGGCGTGGGTTCAACTGCTCACAGGCCCGCCAAGCTTTCCTGCTATGTTTCAACACTAAACTACACTAATCCTTAATGCATGGTTTTTAAAGGACCTGTGGCAAGCGCCACTGGAAAACCTGAGTTGGAGGGAGGAGGCCGCCCCACTGCCTTCCTGTAACCCCTTACAAGAAATGAAGGCCCTGCCGGGTTTTACTAATCTGCCTTAGCCAGATAGCCTGACCAGGTCAATGCTCACCTTCATTCCTGCATTGCAGCCACAGGTGTGTCTGTGACTGCAATGCACTCCAATGGATTTAATAGGTCTCTGTACACATTCTGCGGGATATATAACGTCCCTCGTATACGATCCCGGTCACTGCCTCACAATGCACAGAAAGTATTTTGCTGCAACAGCCAGCAGTATTGCTCTGGTGCATACGGTTGTTAAATTTGACTATTAAAACAATTGTAAAACATTAAAAAAAATTGTTTTTGTTTATTTTTATTTTTTTTAAGTTATCATCATCCTCGACCAATAATGCAATGTAGACCAAAATGCTACAATGCAAAGTAGGCACACTTGGGTTCACTACTTCAAACAAAAATAAGGCACTAGCATGCAGTGTGGTCGTGAGGTGTACAGTTAATAAATTAGACATTAAAACGGTATTTTTTAAAATAAAAATGTCTGTTATAAAAGATTTTGAAAAAAAGTTGCACCTTTTGTACTTTACAAGAAAATGAACACTAGAAGAAAAAGCTTGTTTATTTCACTCTCCAAAATCAATCACCTGCAACAGGCCGCTGTATTCAAGTGACGTATTATTATTATTATTTATTTATATAGCACCATTGATTCCATGGTGCTGTACATGAGAAGGGGTTACATACAAAATACAGATATCACTTACAGTAACAAATAAACAATGCTAGACTGGTACAGAGGGAAGAGGACCCTGCCCTTGCCGGCTTACATTCTACAGGATAATGGGGAAGGAGACAGTGGGTTGGGGGGGTTGCAGAGCTCTGGCGGTGGTGAGGTGCAGGTCCGGTGTTGGTAAGGCAGCAGCTCCAGTGGTGTTGAGGAGGCAGCGTGGTCATTGCAGGTTGTAGGCTTTCTTGAAGAGATGGGTTTTCAGGTTCCATCTGAAGGATCCGAATGTGGCAGGTAATCGGACGTGTTGAAGCGCAGAATTCCAGAGGATGGGGAATATTCAGGAGGAGTCTTGGAGACGATTGGGTGAGGAACGAATAAGTGTGGAGGAGAGGAGGTGGTCTTGGGAGGATCGGAGAGTACGTGAAGGAATATATCCGGAAATTAGTTCAGAGATGTACGGAGGAGAAAGGTTATGGATGGCTTTGTAGGTCAGTGTTAGTAATTTGAACTGGATGCGCTGGGCAATCAGGAGCAAGTGAAGAGTTTTACAGAGGGGGGTAGCAGAGGTTGTGAATAACAGACAGAGCGGACATTCCAGAGTGCTCCGGAGAGAGGGAGCAGGGGGGTGGACGTCAAGGACACAGGTTTAACGTAGGAGAGATTGCGGTAGTTTGTATTTGGTTGGGAGAGATAGGAGTGGGAGTTAGTGGAGGGTGTAAGCTGTGGGGGTCCAGGAATGGGAGATATATCGCCAGCAGTGAGAAGAAGCAGAGAGAGGGAGAGCAGATGGGAGAAGGAGGGTGGCCGGCTTGTTATATGTTTGAGTAGGACAGATCTGAAATTGAGGAGCAGGTCTGCAGATGAAGTCAGGTGGGGAGGTAAGAGGGAAGGAGGGATGCTTATTTGGATTGAGGGTGCTGGGGCTTGGGGATAGCGGAGAAGAGTGAGGATTAGTGGAGCAAAAACTATAAGAGCATAAGTAAGCATGGTGAAAGTTAAAGTGTAAGTAAGAAAGAGAAGCTAAGCACAATTAGTAAATAGTTACTCGTACCTTCTGGTCACTTCTGGCATATTTCTGAAGATTACTTAAGAGACATACTTATGAGACAGACCAGGGTCCAGACAGACCTGGGTCTCTGAATTTATAAGGCTTAACAGCACATGGACTGGCACTGGCCCAGTTGTGAGCAGGAGGGAGAGGCCACAGGGAGGCGAGTGGCAGAAACACAGGAGGGGATAATTAGGAGACAGAGGCTAAAAGGCCTTCAGGAAATAGAAAAAATCCAAATGGACAGATAAAAACAAGTGTGTATTACCATCAAAGAACAGAGGTGAGAAGCATGCAGATGGGAATCCACATGCCATGACAGACAGATACAGTATGAAAAGCCAAACAGTTAGGAGATATACACAGTGATTGTGCAGATGGGGAGCCACATACCATGACAAACAGATACAATATGAAAAGCCATGAATGAAAAGCGTATACAACTCAAATATTAAACTAATACAACAAATAAGTGTGCAAAAAAAAATAAATAAATAAAAATGTCTAGCAACACACAAACTTTGTGAAGTAACAGTTTCTAAATTTCTGGCTTCTGGACATTATTGAATTTTATTAAAAATTACAAATTATGACTTTCCTTGCTGACAAACAAGACTAGTTTTCACAATTCTTTTTCACTAGCAAAAATAAGACACAAGGTTAGAGATGAGCAAATAAATTTGAGTGGAATTAAAAGCAGACTTTTTGCATTTTGCTTTGACATGGATTCAGTAAAATGGCAACCAGTTAAATGGCGGCCATTCTGACCCATAATGGGAAAGCAAAAGGCAAATAAAAATGTAAAAAATCATTATACTCACCTCACCGCTTACCTTTTCAGAAACGCCGCTACTTAACGCAACCTGTCTGGTCCTCGCTGCGTCTTCTGTTTCCCTACCACTTGCGATTGAATCTTTGAGTCTCTTACACTGTGCCGGACTTCCAAATCTCATGGCACCAAGGAGGGTTCTGCGTATGTGCCCGAAGGTCATGGTGCATGTCATTACATCATGGTGCCATTGACCTCCGATGTGCATGAGCAGAACCCTCCCAGGCTCCATGATACCTGGAAGTCAAGCACAGTGTAAGAGAACTGAAGATTCCAAGCATCTGGGGATAAAAAGATGCTGCGAGGACTGGATGGATGGTGTGAGTAGCAAAGGGGTTGGAGAGGTGAGCAGAGGGTGAGTATAATGATTTTTTAAACAATTTTTACAGATTAAGTTAATTATGTTCTGGGCCTTGTGAGACCCCAGAGCATAGTAAGGGAAATTACATTTGCAAAAAATAATTTCTCTGCAAAACAAATTTCCTGGGAAAAAACATGCAAACAGGTGAATTTGATTTTTACCTGATCCGCTCATCTCTATACAGGGTATTAAACTGCCCTGTTACTTTGCAGTTGCAGTGTGTGAAGATTAAAAAAAAATCATAGAATCACGGAATGTTAGAGTTGGAAGGGACCTCCAGAGTCATCATGACCAAGCCCATGCTCAATCCAGGATTCACTAAACCATCTCACACAGATGTCTGTCCAGCCTCTATTTGAAGACTTACCTTGAAGGAGAACTTACCACCTCTCGTGGTAGCCTGTTCCACTCATTCATCATCCTCACTGTCAAAAAGTTTTTTCTAATATTTAATCTGTATCTTCTCCATTTCATTTTCATTCCATTTCTTCTCATGTTTACATGTGCAGATGAGAATAAGGATGATCTCTCTACACTATGACATCCCTTCAGATATTTGTAGATGGCTATTAAGTCTCCTCTTGGCCTTTTTTTTTTGCAAGCTAAACATTTCCAGATCCTTTAACGTTCCTCATAGGACATAGTTTGCAGTCCACTAACCATCCTTGTAGCTCTTCTCTGAACTTGCTCTAGTTTTTCTATATCTTTTTTAAAATGTGGTTCACAGAACTGGACACAGTATTCCAGATGAGGTGTGACCAGGGAGGAGTAGAGGGGGATAATTATTTCAAGTAGTCTAGACTGTATGCTTCTCTTAATACATCCCAAAACTGTGTTTGCCTTTTCTACTGCTGCATCACACTGTTGACACATGTGCAGTCTGTGATCTATTAGTAAACTCAAGTCTTTTTCACACTTGCTGTTGCTTAGTTCTATTCCTCCCATTCTGTAGATGTAATTTTTGTTTTTCTTGCCCAGATGTTGAATCTTGCATTTTTCCCTTTTAAATACCATTCTATTAGTCACTGACCTGTTCAAGCTTATCTAGATCATTTTGAATCCTTTCTGTTTTCTCTAGTGTTAGCTATCCCTCCTAGCTTGGCATTGTCTGCAAATTTGATTAGTTTACCTTTAGTTCCATTATCTAGATCATTTTTAAAAATGTTGAATAACCCTGAGGCCAAGACAGAGAGAGCCTAGTGGTACCCCCATTTGAAACACTCTCCCAGTTGGATGTGCAACCATTTATTACCACTCTTTGAGTACGATCACTGACCCAATTATGAATCCACCTAACCATGGCCTTGTCAATTCCATACTTGGTCATTTTTTCAATAAGGATAGTATGAGATACTTTATCAAATGCTTTGCTGAAGCTGAGATATACCATATCTACCACATTTCCTTGATCCACCCAGTGAGTGATTCATCATAGAAGTAAATTAGATTAGTCTGGCATGACTTGTGTGCTACAAACTCATGCTGGCTCTGGTTAATCACGGTATTCTTATCCAAGTACTTAAATACATGCTGTTTAATAATCTGTTCAAAGATATTTCCTGGTATAGAAGCTATGCTCACTAGCCTGTAATTTCCTGGCTCCATCTTCTTTCCTTTTTTGAAGATAAGGACTACATTTGCCCTTCTCCAATTTTCTGGGACTGTTCCAGTTCTCCAGGAATTTTCAAAGATTCTGGCTAGTGGTTCTGCAATTTCCTTAAACGCTGTTATTAAGGTGCTGTTTTGCAGTTATTGTAGTATACATAAATTAATTCACAGTAACATACTGTGAATTAATTCCACCAATTCTCCCACCTGTCGCATCAAGCCAACTGCAAACTACCATAACCCCTCTTACACAAAACCTGTCCCCTTGACGCCCACCCCGCTGCTCCCTCTCTCTGGAGCACTGTGGAATGCACGCTCTGTCTGCAACAAGCTCCATTTTGTCCACGACCTCTTTACCTCTCGTCATCTCTCCTTCCTGGGCATCACAGAGAAATATGTAGCTGACACCCTCTGACACTGCCTCCCCTGCTGCGCTGTGTTACGGCGGCCTCCACTTCACCCACACTCCTCGCCCTGGAAACAGACATGGTGGAGGAGTGGGTCTTCTCCTCTCTAACACTGCATCTTTAGCCCTACTCCTCCTCTTCCCTCCCTTATTCTTCCTTCTTTTGAAGTCCACTCTGTCCGCATTTACTCTCCCTCCAACCTCCAAGTGGCTGTCATATACCGACCCCCGGGCCCGATCACTGCATTTATCGACCAATTCTCCACCTGGCTTCTTTACTTTCTCTCGGCTGACATTCCCACAATCATCATGGGTGATTTCAACATCCCCACTGACACTCGCAAGTCAGCAGCATCAAAACTCTTGTCGCTTACTTCACCCTTTGGACTTACTCAGTGGTCCTCCTCAGCCACCCACACAGACGGACACACACTAGACCTTATCTTCACCCGACTCTTCTCCCTATCTAACCTCACAACCTCCCCCTACCCTTATCTTACCACCACCTACTCACATTCTCATCCCTGTCCTCCTCACCTGTCACCCATGTCCAGCAACTAGCACAACCCCGCAGAAACCTTGCACATCTAGACACAAACACACACTCTCTGACTCTGTTCTACCACTGACATCCATATCCTCACTCCATGACACAGACAGCGCTACTGCTTTCTACAATGCCACTCTCGCATCAGCTATTGACTCGGTCGCCCCTCTTATGCATGGCAGAACGCGACGAGTCAACAGGCAACCCTGACACAACAACTTCACTAAACAGCTTCGACAAGCGCCCAGGGTTGCGGAGCGGCGTTGGAAGAAAACACATACTCAAGATGACTTCATTGCATTCAAACAAGCATCGCTCGCATTCAAATCAGCACTTAACTCTGCTAAATAGGCCTACTTCACAACCCTCATATCTTCCCTATCCTACAACCCCAAACAACTATTCAACACTTTCAACTCTCTCCTCCGCCCTCCACTGCCCCCTCCGACCTCCATCATCTCTGCTGAGGAGTTTGCCACACACTTCAAAAACAAGATTGACCAAACACGGCAAGTCTTTACTGTCTGACCACCACAACCCCTCTACTTTCCACACCACTTCTTTACCCCTATAAGCTCTCTTCCCAACATCACGGAAAGAGACCTTACTCATCTCCTCTCCAAATCACACCTCACCACATGTGCACTCGACCCCATCCCATCCCACCTACTCCCCAACCTCACCCCCACACTCGTCCCATCCCTAACCCATCTCTTCAACCTATCACTATCCTCTGGTACATTCCCTGCTGCCTTCAAACATGCCACAATCACGCCCATCCTCAAAAAGCCATCCCTCGACCCATCCGCCCTGTCCACCTATTGCCCCATATCGCTGCTCCCATTTGCCTCCAAACTCCTTGAGCAACACGTTCACGCTGAACTTTCCTCCCACTTTTCATCTAACTCTCTCTTTGACAACCGACAATCCGGCTTCCGCCCCCACCATTCCACCGAAACTGCCCTTACCAAAATCACCAATGACCTACTTACAGCCAAAGCTAACAGACAATTCTCCGTACTCCTTCTACTTGACCTGTCTTCTGCTTTCGATACAGTTGACCACTGCCTCCTACTGCAGATCCTCTTTTCCTTTGGCGTCAAAGACCTTGCCCTATCCTGGATCTCCTCATACCTTTCTAACCGCTCATTTAGCGTCTCCCACTCCCACGCTACCTACTCACCCCGCCCCCTCTCTGTTGGAGTCCCTCAAGGCTCTGTCCTAGGACCCCTACTCTTCTCAATCTATACCCTTGGCCTGGAACAGCTCATAAAATCCTATGGCTTCCAGTACCATCTGAACGCTGATGACACCCAGATCTACCTCTCTGGTCCAGATGTCACCTCTCTGCTGTCCAGAATCCCAGCAGGTCTAGCAGCCATATCCTCCTTCTTCTCCTCCCGCTACCTCAAGCTCAATGTGGACAAAACTGAACTCATTATCTTTCCCCCATCTCGCATATCTTCCCCACCTGATCTATCTATCACAATAAATTACATCACTCTTTCCGCTGTACCAACAATCCACTGCCTCGGAGTAACCCTTGACTCTGCCCTGTCCTTCAAACCCCACATCCAAGCTCTTGCCACCTCCTGTCGCCTCCAGCTCAAAAATATTTCCAGAATCCGTCCTTTCCTCAACCCTAACTCTACTAAACTGCTTGTGCATGCCCTCATCATCTCCCGCCTCGACTATTGCAACATCCTCCTCTGTGGCCTCCCTGCTAACACTCTCGCACCCCTCCAGTCCATCCTCAACTCTGCTGCACGACTTGTTCATCTCTCGCCTCGCTGCTCCTCTGCTAAGCCCCTTTGCAAATCACTTCACTGGCTCCCAATTGCCCAGCGCATCCAGTTCAAACTACTAACACTGACCTACAAAGCCATCCATAACCTCTCTCCTCCGTACATCTCTGAACTAATCTCCCGATATATTCCCTCACATAACCTCCGATCCTCCCACGACCTCCTTCTCTCCTCCACACTTATCCGTTCCTTACGCAATCGCCTCCAAGATTTCTACCGAATATCCCCCATCCTCTGTATTTCTGTTCCTCAACACGTCCGATTATCCACCACATCCGGATCCTTCAGACAGAACCTGAAAAGCCATCTCTTCAAGAAAGCTTACAGCCTGCAATGACCACACTGCCTCCTCAACAACGCCGAAGCTACTACTACTGTAACCCCCCCCAACCTACTGTCTCCTTCCCCATTCCTGTAGAATGTAAGCCCGCAAGGGCAGGGTCCTCTTCCCTCCGTAGCAGTCTATCATTGTTAGTTTGTTTACTGTAGTGATATTCTTATTTTGTATGTAACCCCTTATGTACAGCGCCATGGAATCAATGGCACTATATAAATTAATAATAATAATAATAATAATACTGTTACTACTGTATGCAAGTGCAGCACTACTCTACCTCACATGACTCTTTAGATTACTCACATTCTGACTAATACTTCCATTTTCAATGTGCTTTAGCACTAATGCAGTAGTACAACATAATCCAATTTAGGCCTTTTTCTGTCCCTATGTCGAATGAGCTTTGAGCTCTGACCTCCTATCCATTAGCTGGGAAGTCTTAAATTGGCTCTAATTGGCCATCCCTCATATTTACGCTGGCTGTAATAGCTCACCCTAACTGGCTACGCTAGACCATGTGATGTGATACTTACAAGACTTTATGGGAAAGTCAGTGGGGCTGCACCTGACATCATTAGCCCTCTTTATGACTCTACAGCAGTGGGTGAAATGGTTAAGGAAATTTATTTTGACAATCTTCATGAATCGACTCACAAACTTGATGACCTGCAAGTTTCAGGAAATTCAACTTGAAATTGATTCTCAGTAAAAATGGTATATGTCACTCCGGACGTGAATTGGTGCTCGAGTAGGGTTCTAATCCGTAAATACAATTTATGCGAAAAAACTCAGCACACAAGAGTATGCTGGGAAATGGAGAATAATTTAAGTATGCAATACAAAATTATTCAGAACGATTAACGTTTTGGCCCTGAATCCAGACCTTCATCAGAATTGTGCAGATTGCTGGGAGGAAAGAGTTGTGATATGAATGCAGCATTATACTAATTATGTTCATTTTTTTAATGATTTTGGATTCCATAAATACTTAAAATTTTTCTCCACTTCACCATATACTCTTTAGTGCCGAGTTTATTCACATCAATTTTAAATTGATTCTCAGCAGATCGATCTGCTCATCTATTGATATTGATAACCAAATTCATAATTAAAGGAAAAGGAAATGTCTAAACCAAAACAAATGCATCATGAAGCTGTTCAGAAGACAGGGACCAGGTCCATCAATTTTCCAAATATTAAAGTTACTACTGCTTCTCCTCCACCAGATAGAATATTAGGGCTCGCTCACATGGGTGTTGAGTCACTCATGCGAGAGAATCGGGCCGATTATGCTAATGACACTTGGCTCAAGCTCTGTCAGAGTCTGGTACAGAGGGATCTTCTCCATTGTCTCTGTCCGGATAACATCTGAGTGCAGTCTGATGTTTCACACGTATGGGTACACATGATCCTGTTATTGCAAGCATTCGCATCATGCTGCTATTGTTTTCACATGTTGAATTGGGATGAGAAAAAAGGACTGGTTGGCACTGCCCCATAGTATAACATTGGGCCAAGTGGTGCTATCTGATAAAACATAGCAACGTATAGTTGATGTAAGTGAGCCGTAAAACATCATCTGTTTGAACATCACCCAATCAGGCTCTTTTCATATGTCCAGTAGTTATTTCCATTTTTATATCAATTTTGTGATGAGAATAATGGAAATAAAATGATCCAGTACAGGATATATTCATTTAAATGGGGACAAAACTGTCTTAAAATTTCTCCAGTTTGACAGCATTCTAGTTGCAATCCATTTTTTGCAACTGCATCAAAAAACATAGTCTGCATATCTATTTTTCCTAACAAAAAGATGGATTGCACTTTTCAATGATGAAGTCTATGGGAAATGTGTAATAACAGATGGTCATCTGTGAATGCGATTCTAGATAAAAAAAATATAACAATTAGACAATTAAATGAGTGATACAGTGTACATGTGAGAGTATACAAAAAGGTGGTTGTTTTTGACACTTAACCCCTTCACAACATTTGACGTATCTATACGTCGTGGTCGGATAGGGGTTCCTGATCGATGACATATAGGTACGTCATGGCGATCATGTATGGCACAGAAGCAGTGCCAGCGTGATCGCTGCCGGAAGCTCTGCTTACGTGATAGCTGAGCCCCCATATCACTGCCAGTAGCAGTGCCGGCACCACCCCTGGCTGTTTAACCGCCTAAATGCTGTGATCGATATCGATTACAACATTTAGTCATCACTAGGGCCTGATGGTCATCATGACAACGTCCAGGTCTGCCAGCGACATTGGCCTACTTAGACCATGCCAGCAGCATGGTCTAAGAGGCTTCTGTCAGTGTAATACTGACATGTATAATGCACTGAAATGCTGGAGCATAGCAATGCCTTATACCAGCGATCAAAGTAATAAAAGTTAAAGCCCCATAGAGAGACTAAGGAAAAAGTTTAAAAAAAAAAGTAAAAAAAAAATTGTAAAAATATATTTTTTAAAAAATCTCAAAATAATAAAAAAGAAAAAAATCTATTATACCAAGAAATACATATATTTGTGTTAAAAAAAACAAAAAATACACATATTTGGTATCAATGCATCCGGAATAATCAGATTTATGTAACTGTTACACTAGGTAACCCATTCAGTGAACACCGTATAAAAAAAAAAAAAAGTGGCAAAAAAAATATTTTTTTTTATCATTTCGCCAAACAAAAAATAGAATAAAATGTGATCAAAAATGAAATGTAAATAAAAATGGTATCGCTAAAAACACCATCTTGTCCCACAAAAAACAAGCTGCCAAATAGCTCCATCAGCAGAGAAATAAAAAAGCTATAGCTCTCAGAATACAGCGATGCAAAAACTATTATTTTTTCTATAAAATAGTTTTTGTGTAAAAGCGGCAAAACATAAAAAAATATATAAATGTGGTACCGCTGTAATCGTACTAACCCGAACAATAAAGCTGTGGAAATTGAGACATTTTCTAAATTGTCTTCAAAATTCCAACACGTTCACAAATAAAACACAAAAAATATTGAATTAAATTTACCACTAACATATAGTCTGTCACGAAAAAACAATCTCAGAATCACTGGGATATGACGAAGTGTTCCAGAGTCATTATTACCTCATAAAGTGACACTGGTCAGAATTGTAAAATTTGGCCTGGTCAGGAAGGTGAAAACAGGCTCGGGTGGGAAGGGGTTAAATACTTGTGCTATATATTTATGGTTATCTGAATATATACACTGTGCTTGCACAGTGGATACACTAAATATTATATATATTATATATGTGGTCATTTTAGAGAATTTCCTTGTTTATATGCCAGTGTCAGTGATGTAATATATTTATAATTTGTTTTATATGGTTTAATTCATATAGTTTATTGTTTCTTGAATAAATATAGATGCATATCTTCAGGCATGCACCTTGTTACTTGTCATGTTAGTTGCGTTGTCTTTTTCTTCTGTTTTCCAAATTCCCATATTCTTCAAATGTCTGGCCTGAGGGGAAATGTGGTGATATGTAAGCCTTTTCTTACATAGAAAAATATCCAAGCCCAGCTTTGTCAAAACCTATATCAAGTCTGGCAAAAATATGGGGGAAAATGTGTTATGATGTGATGAGACCAAGATTGAACTTTTTGGCAATAATTCCAAAAGGTATGTTTGACACAAGCACAAAACTGTGTGTCACCAAAGAAACACCATACCCACAATGAAGCATGGTGGAGGCAATATTATACTTTAGAACTGTTTTTGGCAGCTGAAATTGCACTTTATTGAAGTTGAAAGGAATTGTGAACAGTCCAAATATCAGTCAATTTTGCATTAAAACATTTGGTCCTATACTAAAAAACGGAAGATGAAGAGAAATTTCACATTTCAGCACAATAACAACCATACATGCCTCCTACATACCTTCAAATTAACAAAAGAATGGCTTCACCAGAAAAAAATATTAAAGTTTTAGAATGGCCTAGCCAGAGCCCAGACCTCAATCCAAATGAAAATCTGTGTGTTGATCTGAAGAGGGCGCTGTACTCAAGAGAGGCCCTCACAATCTGACAGATTTGGAGCACTACTGCAAGGATGAGTGGGCAAAGATTGCAAATTCTAGATGTGCCATGCTGATATACTCCTACCCAAAAATAAATGAATGCTGTCATAAATTCAAAGAGTACTTCAACAAAATATTAGTTTAAGAGTGTGCGTATTTTTGCAACCACATTATTTTAGTTCCCCATTTTTCTTTTTCCATCCAACAATATTTTAGTCTGTTTTTCAATTTAATTGTTCAGATTATGGGTGATACTAAAGGTGGAAAAGTTCTGAAATAATTCTTCTTGGTATGATTTTTTTTTTTACATAACAAAAACCTGCCATTTTTAACATGGGTCTGTAGACTTTTTATATTCTCTGTACTGTCCCTTTATGAATGGTATATTTCTTATTTTGAGTAACCTTGATCTATACAATTCTTCAGTGTTTTTAACACTTTACACTTTGAAACAGCTTTCCTCCTACATAGGCTTCATTTTACAAATGAGCTAGGACATTGACAATGAACAATAATGTAATTTAAAGAGAAAAGAATTGAAGTGCTAAAGTCAATGCCAGGAGTACAATAGACATAAAAAAAACAACACTCTATGTCACAGTCTATTGGGAAAACATACATAGTTTGTGAATAATTAAGTGGTATGCAAAAAGTGGCAGCATTTTCAACTCCTAGAATTAATATTCATGAGGTCATTTATGATGTACACATAATGCACACCAGAAATCTGTTTTCTTTAGTGTAAGTGCACTTATCTGCTCACCATGCACACTTCAACGTACCTATTTTTTGAATGAAGATGCATGTACAAGACGTGAAGTGAGTTTATTTTCAGAAAAAAAGTCTTAAAGTGTGCTGAATGCAAAAGAGTAATGGCAAAGGAAAGCTTTATATATTTTGTAATGTATGTCACATTTGCATTATGTGCTTATAAGTTTCTATTGCATATTCTGGATAAATTGTACCTAGACGCATGTAGGCACATTCCACGATTATTGGACAAAACTCAATGTGGGTCATGTGTGCAACATTATTATATTATTGTTTGTGTGTTGCAACTGATGCATGATAAATTTAAAAAATAATGTAAACTGCTGTCAAAAACATTGGAAAATATAAACAGAGGCTTAGGGACTGTTCACACCTCCAAAGAACAGGATTCAGACAGAACCCACAAAGGACCTCTTGAGTTTAAAGATACAAATCAAGTTTAATGTTTCTAACTTTGGAGTTTTCTCTCCTTTCCAGTAACGTCCATCTTTTTAGACGGGGAGAAGAACATAGTAGACAATGGTCCCGATTCCTCAAGCAGTTTTCGCCATTGCTCTCATGTAAAAAACCTTAAAATATCAACAAATTTTGGTGCAAATCAATGTTGCACAAAAAAAAATTGACTTGCCGTTTTTATGCCAGCCCTAGTTTGCTAAAGTGGGCAGGACAAGAGAGATAGGGCATGCGACTCCAGCCCCTCAATTTCATCATTATTTATGCCACAAAGGTAGAATTAATTGCTAAAGAAATGTACACTAATCCCTGGCTGGATTGACATTTCTGGCAAGGCACATACGAGTTGTCAAATGTGCCAAATTTATTAATAGGTGAGTGTGCCTCTTAATGAATTTGGCTCATCTTTGGCCAGCGCACCCTTCATTAAGACTGGTGTGCAAAACTCTAGTCTTAATGAATCTAGGTAAATGTTCTTCAGTGCATCCATCGTTTTAGAGTCTATTAGCCCAATTTATCATTTGCATTTGTTTTTAAATCACTTTTTTTTTGTTTTGTGATATATATTGACGGGTTTTGCATCAATTTTTTTTTTAATTTCTCATGTGGTTCATGAATTCACAAAGTCACAATTGAAACATATGGAAACCCAAAACTCTCCCCACAATGACAAACTTAAAAAAAAATGAATACATATAAAATAAACTTTAACCCCTTTACCCCCGAAGGTTGTTTGCACATTAATGAGCAGGCTAATTTTTACAATTCTGACCAGTGCCAGTTTATGAGGTAATAACTCTGGAATGATTCAATAGATCCCACTGATTCTGACAGTGATTTTTTCTAGACATATTGGATTTCGTGATAATGATAAAATTTATTTGATATGACAGGCGTTCTTTTGAGAAAAAATGGGAAATTTGTGGAAAATGTTGAAAATTTCACAATTTTCAAATTTTGAATTTTCATGCCCTTAAATCAGAGAGAAACAGTACAGACCAAAAGTTTGGACACACCTTCTCATTTAAAGATTGTTCTGTATTTTCCTGACCAAGAAAATTGTACATTCACACTGAAGGCATCAAAACTATGAATTAACACATGTGGAATTATATACTTAACCAAAAAGTGTGAAAGAACTGAAAATATGTCTTATATTCTAGGTTCTTCAAAGTAGCCACCTTTTGCTTTGATGACTGCTTTGCACACTCTTGGCATTCTCTTGATGAGCTTCAAGAGGTAGTCACCGGAAATGGTTTTCACTTCACAGGTGTGCCCTCTCAGGTTTAATAAGTGGGATTTCTTGCCTTATAAATGGGGTTGGGACCATCAGTTGTGTTGTGCAGAAGTCTGGTGGATACACAGCTGATAGTCCTACTGAATAAACTGTTAGAATTTGTATTATGGCAAGAAAAAAGCAGCTAAGTAAAGAAAAACGAGTGGCCCTCATTACTTTAGGTATTGAAGGTCAGTCAGTCCGAAAAATTGGGCAAACTTTGAAAGTGTCCCCAAGTGCAGTTGCAAAAACCATCAAGCGGTACAAAGAAACTGGCTCACATGTAGACCGCCCCAGGAAACGAAGACCAAGAGTCACCTCTGCTTCTGAGGATAAGTTTATCTGAGTCACCAACCTCAGAAATCGCAGGTTAACAGCAGCTCAGATTAGAAACCAGGTCAATGCCACACAGAGTTCTAGCAGCAGACACATCTCTACAACAACTGTTAAGAGGAGACTTTGTGCAGCAGGCCTTCGTGGTAAAATAGCTGCTAGGAAACCACTGCTAAGGACAGGCAACAAGCAGAAGAGACTTGTTTGGGCTAAAGTATAGTGATGAGAGAGCACTAAAATGCTCGGGTGCTCGAAGCTCGGGTCGAGCACATTGGAATACTCGGGTGCTCGACCTGAGCAACGAGCCCAATGTAAGTCTATGGGAAACTCGAGCATTTTTCTGGCGGTCCGCCCCAGCGGTCTGCAAAAGGTCAAAAAATGCCCAAATCGATGGGAACAGTGCTCAATTAAACGTCAGGCAGGCAGAATATATAGGCAGGCAGGCAGGCAGGGTATATAGGAGGGTGCATGAAAAACATAGCAGGGCACTTGGAACACACTAGTGCCCTCCGATTTTCATGCACCCATCTCTTTAAAAAAGCCGGCCGGCAATTCATCAGCGGCATATACCAGTACCCGACAATTTAGAACAGAAAGAATTGAGCATCATACATAGATTAGATAGATAGAAACATGTGAGCCACATATATAATAAGTACAGTGACAGTGTTGGTTACTGTACTTGTTATTTAGTGTTAAAATAAAGGATTTATAAAAAAAAAAACTGTATGCAGCTGATGAATTGCCGGCTTTTCATGTTTCACTGTCAGCACTGTTCCCATCGATTTGGGCAATCAATGTAATGCCACAACCACCATGGCTGTGTCATTACAGTGAGTGGCAGACAATCCCTGCATGATTGGTGCTCTAAAGAGCGCCAAACATGCAGGATGGGGACCCGAGCTCCCGCCCGAGCATATCGAAAGTACTCGGCAAGCTCCGAGCATCTCGAGTACTGAGATGCTAGGGTGGGTACGGAGCAGTGGCGAGCATGATCGCTCATCACTACTAAAGAACACAAGGAAAGGACATTAGACCAGTGGAAATCTGTGCTTTGGTCTGATGAGTCCAAATTTGAGATCTTTGGTTCCAACCACCATGTCTTTGTGCGACGCAGAAAAGGTGAACGGATGGACTCTACATGCCTGGTTCCCACCGTGAAGCATGGAGGAGGAGGTGTGATGGTGTGGGGGTGCTTTGCTGGTGACACTGTTGGGGATTTATTCAAAATTGAAGGCATACTGAACCAGCATGGCTACCACAGCATCTTGCAGCGGCATGCTATTCCATCCGGTTTGCGTTTAGTTGGACCATCATTTATTTTTCAACAGGACAATGACCCCAAACACACCTCCAGGCTGTGTAAGGGCTATTTGACCAAGAAGGAGAGTGATGGGGAGCTACGCCAGATGACCTGGCCTCCACAGTCACCAGACCTGAACCCAATTGAGATGGTTTGGGGTGAGCTGGACCGCAGAGTGAAGGCAAAAGGGCAAACAAGTGCTAAGCATCTCTGGGAACTCCTTCAAGATTGTTGGAAGACCATTTCCGCTGACTACCTCTTGAAGCTCATCAAGAGAATGCCAAGAGTGTGCAAAGCAGTCATCAAAGCAAAAGGTGGCTACTTTGAAGAGCCTAGAATATAAGACATATTTTCAGTTGTTTCACACTTTTTTGTTAAGTATATAGTTCCACATGTGTTAATTCATAGTTTTGATGCCTTCAGTGTGAATGTACAATTTTCATAGTCATGAAAATACAGAAAAATCTCTATCCTGGTATGCATGGCACCCATCATCCCTATCCTGGTATGCATGGCACCCCTCATCCCTATCCTGATATGCATGGCACCCCTCATCCCTGTCCTGGTATGCATGGCACCCCTAATCCCTATCCTGTTATGCATGGCACCCCTCATCCCTATCCTGGTATGCATGGCACCCCTAATCCCTATCCTGGTATGCATGGCACCACTAATCCCTATCCTGGTATGCATGGAACCTCTCATCCTTACCCTGGTATGTATGGCCCCCTCATCCTTATCCTAGTATGCATAGTCCCCCTAATCCGCATCATGCTGCACATAAAAAAAAATAAACACTCCTACTCACCTTTCTTCTTTCCTCCAGCGCTGCATCCGGTCTGCCTGCACTGATCTCTCCATGTGAGCCATGCATGACGTCACTGCCATGCGCAGCTCACAAGGAGAGATCAGCTGCCGGAAGTCACTGCTCCCCACGCCGGGACTGTGGGCGCGGGGAGCAGTGACTTCACTCTCCTTCATATCCGGCACACAGCTTAGCTGCAGTGTGGCTCCTGCTGCTGCCGGGCTATAGCGTGTGCCCGCTTATTAAAGGGCATGGATATTCACCCCTCCCCACGCCCATGGACGTGGAGAGAGGTTGAATATTCATGCTCTTTAACAGCAGGCACAGGCTATTCCGGCAGCGCGGCTACACTGTGTGCTGCTATTAAGGAGCATGAATATTCATTTTCTTTAGCAGCGGGGACAGTGTAGGCTGCAGCGGGCGGCTGCTGCCTCCTGTGCCCCGCTCCTCCCCGCTACCGCTCCCCCCACAGCCCATATATACAGTTAGGTCCATATATATTTGGACAGAGACAACATTTTTCAAATTTTGGTTCTAGACATTACCACAATGAATTTTAAACTGAACAATTCAGATGCAGTTGAAGGGTCCAAAAGTAATTGGACAGATTAAATAATTGTAAATAAAATGTTCATTTCTAGTACTTGGTTGAAAACCCTTTGTTGGCAATGACTGCTTGAAGTCTTGACCTCATGGACATCACCAGATGCTGTGTTTCCTCCTTTTTGATGCTCTGCCAGGCCTTCACTGCGGTGATTTTCAGTTGCTGTTTGTTTGTGGGTCTTTCTGTATGAAGTTTAGTCTTTAACAAGTGAAATGCATGCTCAATTGGGTTGAGATCAGGTGACTGACAAGAATATTCCACTTCTTTGCTTTAATAAACTCCTGGGTTGCTTTGGCTTTATGTTTTGGGTCATTGTCCATCTGTAGTATGAAATGACGACCAATCAGTTTGGCTGCATTTGGCTGGATCTGAGCACACAGTATGGCCCTGAATACATCAGAATTCATTTGGCTGCTTCTGTCCTGCGTCACATCATCAATAAACACTAGTGACCCAGTGCCACTGGCAGCCATGCATGCCCAAGCCATCACACTGCCTCCGCCGTGTTTTACAGATGATGTGGTATGCTTTGGATCATGAGCTGTGCCACACCTTTGCCATACTTTTCTCTTTCCATCATTCTGGTAGAGGTTGATCTTGGTTTCATCTGTCCAGAACTGTGCTGGCTTTTTTAGATGTTTTTTAGCAAAGTCCAGTCTAGGCTTTTTCTTCTTGATACTTATGAGTGGCTTGCACCGTGCAGTGAACCCTCTGTATTTACTTTCATGCAGTCTTCTCTTTATGGTAGATTTGGATATTGATACGCCTTCCTCCAGGAGAGTGTTGTTCACTTGGTTGGCTGTTGTGAAGGGGTTTCTCTTCACCATGGAGATTATTCTGCGATCATCCACCACTGTTGTCTTCCGTGGGCGCCCAGGTCTTTTTGCATTGATGAGTTCACCAGTGCTTTCTTTCTTTCTCAGGATGCACCAAACTGTAGATTTTTTCACTCCTAATATTGTAGCAATTTCTCGGATGTTTTTTTTTTTTTTTTGCAGCTTAAGGATGGCTTGTTTCACCTGCATAGAGAGCTCCTTTGACCGCATGTTTACTTCACAGCAAAACCTTCCAAATACAAGCACCACACCGCAAATCAACTCCAGGCCTTTTATCTGCTTAATTGAGAATGACATAACGAAGGGATTGCCCACACCTGTCCATGAAATAGCCTTGGAGTCAATTGTCCAATTACTTTTGGTCCCTTTAAAAACAGGGCGGCACATGTTAAGGAGCTGAAACTCCTAAACCCTTCATCCAATTTTAATGTGGATACCCTCAAATGAAAGCTGAAAGTCTGAACTTCAACTGCATCTGAATTGTTTTGTTTAAAATTCATTGTGGTAATGTCTAGAACCAAAATTTGAAAAATGTCTCTGTCCAAATATATATGGACCTAACTGTATATATATACACCCCCCCCCAACATTCGGACTATAAGATGCACCCCCCATTTTCCTCCAAAATTTTGGAGTAAAAAAGTGCATCTTATAGTCTGAAAAATACGGTAATAAAGAACATTTCCCATATGTCTACTTTACATCAGCACAATTTTTGAATCAACATTTTTTTGTTAGGAAGTTATAAGGGTTAAAAGTTGACCAGCGATTTCTAATTTTTCCAACAAAATTTACTAAAACCATTTTTTTAGAGACCACATCACATTTGAAGTAACTTTGAGGGGCCTTTATGACAGAAAATACCCTAAAGTGACACCATTCTAAAAACTGCACCTTTCAAGACTCTCAAAACCACATTCAAGAAGTTTATTAACCCTTCAGGTGCTTTACAAGAATATTTGAAATGTGGAAGAGAACAATGAATATTTCATTTTTTTTTTCACAAAATGTTCCTTTAGACCCAACTTTTTTATTTTTGCAAAAGTAACAGGAAAAAATGGACTCCAAAATTTGTTGTGCAATTTCTCCTCAGCACACTGATACCCCATATGTAGAGGAAAACCATTGTTTGGGTGCATGGTAGGGCTCGGAAGAGAAGGAGCGCCATTTGGCTTTTTGAATGTAAAATTTGCTTGAATAATTAGCAGACGCCATGTCATGTTTGGGGAGATCCTGATGTGGCTAAACAGTGGAAACCCCCACAAGTGACACCATTTTGGAAACTAGACCCCTCAGGGAACTTATCTAGATGTGTGGTGAGAACCTTGAACCCCCAGGTGCTTCTCAGAAGTTTATAACATTGAACCGTAAAAATAAAATTTTCACATTTTTCCCACAAAAATGTATTTTGGCCCCCAATTTTGCATATTCATAAGAGTAACAGGAGAAATTTCACCATACCATTTGTTGTTCAAATTCTCCTGAGTAAGCCGATACCCCATATGTGGGGGAAATCCACTGTTCGGGTGCACGGCAGGGCTCGGAAGGGAAGGAGTTCTGTGACGAAACAGCTTTTTAATCAGCTTGAAATCTAGATTTGCTAAGCCAAGAGAAATACTCTATTGTATTTGTGTTGACTTGTGAATCTATGTGTTTTTCTTTGCCTGGTCAAAAAGAACATACTATTATGTGCATAAATCTAAATGTTGACTTCTCTTGGTTTTGAAAACAATAATGTTTGTTAATATGCTAATTACATATTATGCTAAAGCCAGCTAGTTGTTGATTTAAAGAGCCCTCTGCTATACCAACTATGTAAATTGATTAAATGCACAAACAATGAGACCTGAGCCCTGTGGAATAATATCAGCCCTAATCCTTGACCTGTGGATGTGTACTCGAAAGGACAATTGTAACTATTTAAGGGAACATATTCCTCTGTAGCAGTCAGAATTGAAAGAGAGAATCAGAAGATCAGAGAATCAGAGAGACACGCTTCAGAACAGCAGCTTGGTATCATGGCTCAATCCAGAGAGACACAGATTTGGATTTTACATGATTCTGGCCTAAGGGTATATGGCCCTGACTGGAAGGATACAGATCTACTCTATTGACCATTAGAGAACCCATGGATATGTGGCACCCCATCGGTCTGGTTGCCACAGTAATAGAAATATTATGTCTGAGAGCAAGTGGGAGGTTTCTCTGGTCAGGAGCCCTAAGCATGCAACACGGCCCACCCAGACCTGGGAGGGGAGGAATCTGCCCTTATAAACTGGGTCTGGGGCGGGATTAGGACAGACAGAGCCTGCAGAACAAGCAGAGCAGTCAGAGCCTGGAGAGGGAAAGTAAGAACCAGGAGCTCTGTAGGAACAGTAGCTGAATACCAGGGGCTGGAGCTGAGCAGAGTTCGCTCTGGTTGAAGACACTAAACCCGGACACGGAGTCCGAGGCTGTGGGGACATCCAGGTCCAGCAGCAGAATCCAACCGGCAGGGGATTCCATGTCCTCTGGCCATAGAAGCCCGGAGGCACGGTCACAAGCAAGGGACCAGCACCGCCATCGTGAAGCGGAGGCTAACGGAAGGCCCCAAGTCACCGGCCATACGGGTGAGCACCACACGGTATACTCAGGGACGTGGGCTACTTCTACCCGCATAGAGCAAGGTAGCCAGGAAAGAGTGCAGATAGTCGGGGAGGCCTACAACTCCACCTGGCCAGGGGAGATCCTACTTGCTTACAGACTGACCAGGCCCCTACTGCTAACCAGTACTCCCGGGAGGGTCTGCTTAATACCATCAGTAAAGACCCTGAACTGCACCACACGTCTCTGTGTTTCATCGCCGCACCAGCACCATTAGTACTGGGACGCTCACACCATCACTCCCATCATCTCTCACATTAGCTGCCCTGAGGCAATACTTCTCCCGTGGGGAGTTATCCCATACTCGGCTGCGCAAACAACATCAGCCTCAGCGGTCTGCAGCGCAGCGGCGGTCCCCACTGACCGCAATCCACGGGTGGCGCAGTCGGACATTGTTATTACCTAAGACTGCCACTGGTTTGACCGCCCTGGGCTCGGACCGGGTCACCGCCATGGAGGACTACAACCCCCAGCAATCCGGCTCCGAGTATCGCCCTGCACAGCACAGGCCCATGGGGCGCGTCAACTTTGGCGTAGTCGGCAGGATTTCGTGCCCAGCAACCACCAGGTACTGCGTGCCTGAAAAAGACTTTTATACTTACCTGTGGTGAAGTTTCCCGCCATCCGGAGTCGTTTCCCGCCATCCGGAGCCAATTCCCGCCACCAGACGCCATCTTGGACCGTTTCCCGCCGTCTTCTGTCGTCTTCCCGCCATCCGCAGCTGCTTCCCGCCATCGGACGCCATCTTCAGGACGCCGCACGGGAAGAAGAGGGGCGTGGACGCCGAAAGCGCGCTAGATCCGAAGCTCCGCCCCACGCTCCGACGCTGCGTAAGGTCCTGGAAGGGAGGAAGAGCGACTCTGACGTCACAGGAGCGCGACGCCAGGTCCTCGACCCCGATGATCGACTGCAGAGCCGCGGCCTACGGAAGAAGAGCATCGCATGGTAGGCCACGGTCCACTAGGGGGGAAGGAGGATGTCGGAAACCGAGGGGAACTCCACCGCCACACCGGCCGCCAGCGCAACCGCTGCAGCGGTCATGCCATTCACCATGCCCTATATCCCGGGGGCAACCTGGCTACCCCAGTACTCAGGGAGTCACATACCCTAAATGACTTTAGGGAAAGACTTGATAGCCTCTTCCAGGTATACCCCCTCACGGAAGAGCAAAAATTGAGCATCCAGGTGGCCCAGTTAATCGGGGCAGCCCAAAGGGAGGTAAAGTCCTAGTCACCTGGGAAGAAGGGGACTGTCAGAGAAATACTAGCCCGGCTGAAAGACACATTTGACTCCCGCACCTCAGCCGAAATAAAGCTCAGATTTTTCGGGTGCAAACAACGGGCACATGAAAGTAAAAGAGACTATGCTCTAAACCTACAAGAGGCCCTGAGAGCCATTAAGCAGGCAGACCCTGACAGCGTGGGGAATGAAGACAAGCTGTTGACCGAACAATTTATTGAGGGTCTACTGTGCAATGCCCACCGAACCCAGTTGCGGGCAATGGCCTTACAGGACCCTGACCTGGACTTTGCACAGTTCAAGGATAGAGCCATCCGGGTGCTCCGAGAACCGGCACCAGGTGGTGCTGTGACCCACAGGCGCCCTGCTATCACTTATCACCAGGACGCGGTGCCCTTGTCTGCAGGGCCTGTGGGAGCTGATGCGCAGGCTTTGAACAATGACCCGGCAACAGACCTGCACCATCAGGTCCAAGAGCTGACCAAGAGCGTTGCCGCGCTAACCAGAACTGTGCAGTCTTTACAGGTCTCTTCCCCAGGAAAGATCCAGCTGGCATCCGGACCGGAGGACGTCCCATGGCGCCGACTGAGGAGGACCCCACCGGCCAGAGGAAGACCCAGCGACCGATACAACGAGGACGGACGACCCATCTGCCGCCGCTGCAATCAACCCGGACATATGGCAAGGTACAGTCATTTAAACGGGTACAACCTGGGGAAGAGGGCCAACCCCCAGGCATAAGATCATCAGGCCCATCGAACTGGCGTGACAAAAATGTAGGGGGACGTCCGGTCTTGCCTGTGGTACTGGATGGCATTCCTATGAGTGCCCTACTAGACACTGGGTCACAGGTGACTACCATCCCGTACGTGCTCTTTAAGCGGTACTGGAATGACTCAGACATAACCCGCTACCCAGATGACGACCTGAGCATTATCGCCAGCAATGGTCAGCCCGTGCCACAGATAGGATTTAAGGAAGTGACCATCAAGGTCGGTAAAGTTGAACTGCCGGCACAAGGACTTATCATTGTGGACATTGACCGTCGCGAGAGTCGCCCAAAAATAACCCTAGCTACTAACGTAATTGAAAACTGTCTTGCAGAGGTGATTCTCATTTTGCAACAGGTTGCCAAGAACGCCAGTTCCAGCCAGCAGCGTGTCCTCCATAAAGAGATCCGGGCACTGATGAAGCGGCAACAAGTGGAACTATCTGGTGGTGAGATAGGTAGCGTGAGAATGTGTGACCCGTTCCCTATTGCCATGCCCCCGAAAAGTGAGATGATGATTTGGTGCCGGGCAGCTATTGGTCTAAGGGGTAGAGACTACCAAGCAATGGTAGAACCCGTCTACTCAGACAGTAGGCCCACCATTTTGACAGCACGGGGGGTGGTCGATGTACGCCATGGGAGGGTGCCCGTCCGCATCATAAATATCGGGGAGAGAGAAGTATACCTGCCCCGGTATGCCACGCTAGCCAAATTGTTCACCATCAACCAGAACTCTGTACAGGCCGTGGAACCCTTGCCTCCATCTCAACCAGAGGAAGGTAACGGCTCTAAGTAACCAATGGAGGACTGGTGTCAGCAACTGCATTTGGGTACTGACTCCACTCCCTCACACCAAAAACAGGGAGTCTATCGGGTGGTTCAAGAGTACGAGAGAGTGTTTAGTAAACACCCGCTAGACTTCGGGCGAGTAAAGGGGGTAGAACATAACATCCCCACGGGAGACCATCCTCCCATAAAGGAGAGATACCGACCCGTACCCCCTGCACACTATCAGCACGCCAAGGGGATGTTAAAAGACATGAAGGAGGCTGGGGTAATTAGGGACAGCTGTAGCCCCTGGGCAGCTCCACTAGTCTTAGTGAAAAAGAAAGACAACACCATGAGAATGTGTGTAGACTACAGGAAGGTCAACCGTATCACACACAAAGATGCGTACCCGTTACCAAGGATAGAAGAGTCCTTAGCTGCATTAAAATCTGCTAACTTCTTCCCTACTTTGGATCTCACTAGCGGGTACTGGCAGGTTCCTGTAGCAGAGGCGGACCGGGAGAAAACCGCATTCACCACCCCGATGGGACTCAGCGAATTTAACTGTATGCCATTTGGGCTCTGCAACGCACCAGGAACCTTCCAACGGTTGATGGAATGCTGTCTGGGACACTGGAACTTCGAGACGGTCCTAATATACCTGAACGATGTCATCGTCTATTCCAAGACCTATGAGGACCATCTGGAACACCTGGCAGAAGTGTTTGAAGCCCTGGCAAACTATGGCCTAAAGGTAAAACCCTCAAAGTGTCATCTACTGAAGCCAAAGGTACAGTACCTGGGACACGTGGTGATTGCTGACGGAGTAGCCCCCGACCCTGACAAGATCACCGTGATTAAGGACTGGCCAAGACCATCCAGCATAAAGGAAGTGCGGCAGTTCCTCGGGTTGGTAGGCTACAACCGAAGATTCATTCCCGGTTTTATCAAGAAGGCAGCTCCTATGCAGGACCTCCTGATAGGCCCGTCCAGGAAGGCCAAAAACCAGAAACCACCCTTCAAATGGGAAAAGCTGGAAGAGGAGTCCATCCGCCAGCTGAAGATGGCCCTCACGGGGGATGAAATCCTGGCATACCCTGATTACAGCCAGCCCTTTATCCTCCACACGGACGCAAGCAACATCGGGCTAGGAGCCGTACTGTCCCAGATCCAGCAGGGGAGAGAACGGGTAATTGCTTATGCCAGCCGAAAACTGCGACCCACGGAAAGAAACCCTGAGAATTACAGCTCGTTCAAGATAGAGTTCCTGGCAGTGGTGTGGGCAGTAACCGAACGTTTCAAGCATTACCTTGCCTCTTCCAGGTTCACCGTGTACACGGACAACAACCCGTTGACACACCTGGACACTGCAAGACAGGGTGCCCTGGAGCAGAGATGGATGGCCCGCCTGTCCAATTATGAGTTCACGATCAAATACCGGGCAGGACGCTCCATTACCAACGCGGACGCCCTGTCCAGGATGCCAAACCTACCGGACGAAGGGGAGGATCCAGAAGAATTGGAAGAGATCGAACTCCCTGCGTTCCACCGTCATGGGATTACCCAGTATTCCCACCGTGTGAGGGGCCAGCGATCCGCTACGTTCAACCCCTTACCCCACTACAACTGGGCGAAGACGCAAGACAGTGACCCCGCAGTCCGTCTGGTGAAGGAGATGCTGACCCAGGCTGACGCCCGCCTGGATCCAGACGCTCCGGAAGAGACCAAGCAACTGTGGACGGAGAAAAGCAGACTGTTTCTCTACAAGGAGAAGTTGTGCCGCAGAGTGGTCAATTCCCGGACACATGAGCTGATCTGGTAGGTTGTGGTACCGAGATGGGACGCAGCTATGGTGCTGGAGGCCTACCACAATGGGGCAGGGCACTTCGGATGGAAGAAGCTGGAGTTCCTGCTGCGTGAACGGTTCTACTGGATAGGCATGAGAGGAGCCATTGAGAGGTGGTGTAGAGACTGTGGCCCGTGCAATCTAAGAAGAAGGGACCGTGCCAGCCAGAGGACTCCCCTGCAGCCCATCATCACCAGGCAGCCGCTGGAACTGGTCGCTCTGGACCATGCTAAACTGGCTACAAGCAGAAGCGGGTATGTCTACGCCCTAACCATCGTGGATCACTACTCCTGGTTCCTGGTGGTGGTCCCTGTCAAAGACTTAACAGCACAAACAGCAGCTAGAGCTTTCCAGCTGCACTTCTGCCGCCCACACGGGTACCCGGACCAAGTGCAGACGGACCAAGGACCAGCCTTCGAAGCAGAGGTCTTCCAGGAGTTCTGCAACCTGTATGGCTGCAAGAAGATAAGAACAACGCCCTATCACCCCCAAACCAATGGACTCTGCGAGAAAATGAACCAGGTGGTGATAGATCTGCTAAAAACATTGCCCCTGGAAGAACGCAGTCTGTGGCCTGAGAAACTGCCCGATCTGGTGGACCTGTATAACCACATCCCGGTAGGTTCCACCAACTGTACCCCGGCTTACCTAATGCGAGCAAGACCTGGTAAGCTGCCTGTTGACCTGGATATGGGAGTCCTGATACCTGAGGACACCTCGCCAGAGACAGACTGGGATACAGAACGGCAGCAGCAGTACCGGAAAGTACAGGAGAGCGTCGAGCGAAGACTCTGTCAATCAAGAGAAAGGCAGGAGAGGACTTATAACCAACATGTTCCCGCTGTTCCCCTGGTACCTGGAGAGCAGGTGTTGAAAAGAAAAAGGCGGCTCCATAAGTTGGACGACCAGTGGGTAAAAGGACCCGTACACCGTACTGCCCTCAAGCCACAATAATCCAAAGGTGTACGTCATCAGTAAGGATGGAGGAGAGACCACAGCCACTGTCTCCAGAGACCACCTGAAAAAGTGCCCCGAGAAGTTGCAAAGCACGGATGAAGATCAGGAAGACCCTCAACCCGTAGAGGAAAAGGAGGAAATGATCAGCACCATACTCGGAGACTTTCCCCGGTCCTGGACACAAGTAAACAACGCTATCGTGGTGCCCATTCTCACCTTTCTCCAGCCAGCCCCTCAAGTGCCTACAGAAGACCAGGTAGAGCTGGAAGAGCAGCCGGCCCAGGAGGCAGAAGAATCCATACCAGCAGCCCAGGAGAATCAACCCTCTGCTAGTAGTGAGCCTGCCGTGCTCCTAGTGAGCCAAAGAGTGCGCAAACAGCTGCCCAGCTTGCCCATAACATGCCCTACACCCTGTAGTGCAGGACCAGTTAGTGAGCTCCATAGGTCCACTAGAGTCACTAGAGGTCAGATGCCCGCTCGCTGGAAAATCTAAACTAATGCACTGTAAATTTACCTGTTTCTTGAAAATGTTTATGGTTTATGTTTGTTGCCTGTTATTAATTATGTTTCTCAGTTACCCTGCAGATTTCTTTGGACTAACAGGTTATGGACACTGGATAACCGGAACAATTCTTGTAGATAGTTGCACATTGTGCCTCTTGCGAAGACGGCCGCGGAAGAGAAAACCTGTCTGGCGTGGCCTCCTTGCGGCCCAAAGTAGTTAGCTTCAGCCTTGCAGCCACGCCCAGGGCCAACGCAAGGGGTTTGCTTTGGACAGGTCCCCTACTTCGCTTAAAGCTTCACCTTGGGTGACATGGACACCCTCTAGTTTCACAAACTTCACCTTGGGTGATATGGACACCCGGTTGCGGACACGCCGTGACCTTTAAAGAACTAAAGCTTCTTGTAAATATGTTATTGTATTATTGTTATACCCTGTATTTATGTTTCTTTAAAAAAAAAAATGTGTTTAGTCCCGGAGTACTAAAATTTACTAGGGGGGAATGTGGCACCCCAGGGGTCTGGTTGCCACAGTAATAGAAATATTATGTCTGAGAGCAAGTGGGAGGTTTCTCTGGTCAGGAGACCTAAGCATGCAACACGGCCCACCCAGACCTGGGAGGGGAGGAATCTGCCCTTATAAACTGTGTCTGGGGCGGGATTAGGACAGACAGAGCCTGCAGAACAAGCAGAGCAGTCAGAGCCTGGAGAGGGAAAGTAAGAACCAGGAGCTCTGTAGGAACAGTAGCTGAATACCAGGGGCTGGAGCTGAGCAGAGTTCGCCCTGGTTGAAGACTCTAAACCCGGACACGGAGTCCGAGGCTGTGGGGACATCCAGGTCCAGCAGCAGAGTCCAACCGGCAGGGGATTCCATGTCCTCTGGCCATAGAAGCCCGGAGGCACAGTCACAAGCAAGGGACCAGCACCGCCATCGTGAAGCGGAGGCTAACGGAAGGCCCCAAGTCACCGGCCATACGGGTGAGCACCACACGGTATACTCAGGGACGTGGGCTACTTCTACCCGCATAGAGCAAGGTAGCCAGGAAAGAGTGCAGATAGTCGGGGAGGCCTACAACTCCACCTGGCCAGGGGAGATCCTACTTGCTTACAGACTGACCAGGCCCCTACTGCTAACCAGTACTCCCGGGAGGGTCTGCTTTATACCATCAGTAAAGACCCTGAACTGCACCACACGTCTCTGTGTTTCATTGCCGCACCAGCACCATTAGTACTGGGACGCTCACACCATCACTCCCATCATCTCTCACATTAGCTGCCCTGAGGCAATATTTCTCCCGTGGGGAGTTATCCCATATTCGGCTGCGCAAACAACATCAGCCTCAGCGGTCTGCAGCGCAGCGGCGGTCCCCACTGACCGCAATCCACGGGTGGCGTAGTCGGACATTGTTATTACCTAAGACTGCCACTGGTTTGACCGCCCTGGGCACGGACCGGGTCACCGCCACGGAGGACTACAACCCCCAGCGATCCGGCTCCGGGTAACCCCTGCACAGCACAGGCCCAGGGGGCGCGTCAGATACATTTGGGAAAACCAGGTTGGGACAATGAGGTCACCTGGCCCTATGGATATGTTGTTTGGGGCTGCCAGGTATGACCCTCCGGTCGCCTAGCTCCCATGGAGACGTTCTGAGAAGCTAGATTGGTTGAGGTAGTTCGCCCTGGAAATCTCAAAGTCACTGCTGCTCTATTCCCATCGGGCCAGCAGAAGAGTGAGACTGTGTAATTTTGCACCATCTTGGGTATTTGCAGGGACTGTTCTATATGTTTATTGTTCGTTTTGTGGTTCAATAAAGTGTTGCCACACTGTTTTACCCTCACCCTTACGTACAATGTCAGAGAGGGGTTGAAAAATGTGCTAAAAAAGATATTTCATCAGATATCTTTATCCTTTGCATACTAAAGCCTCTCAAATCCATTGGATAGCTAACTTTCCCGAGTCCCCAATACATAAGAAGCTCCAGGAGATAAGCTCAACTTATCTCCTGGAGAACAAAAGTATCTACAAGAATGGATGGCCATCATCAAGTCCAGGAGTTGGCCCCAGTGCAGACAATTTCAGTCATTCTCATAGACTTAAATGAAATCACAGAATAGTGTGCCTGATTACTAAAGGCTAATATGAATAATTTTTGGACATTTTGTTTTATTTGAAAAGGCTGTCTGTCTTATGTGTTATTAAACAGTTTACATCTAGCCAGATATTGTGAGGTCAATTGGACATTAATAAGGCTCTGTTTTCATTAACAAGCTCAAAAGGTATTCACACAGTTCTAGTAGACTACAGAATGTTACACAAGTCTTTTTCGGGTAATTAGAGGTTTTGCAGTATTGCGATTTGCAGTAATTTGTAGCAAATGTAATTTTTTGGATAAAATTTGTCTAATCTGAATTTAAATTTCAAAACATTTGATAATCTTTAATCCTATCTATTTGGTGAGGCACTAATAAGTGTTTTTTTTCTGCGAACAGTAGATTTACTCTAAAACGAAAAGTTATGTAATCTTTGAATGTTTGAGGTATTATATATCATGGCTGTCAAGAAGGAATAAAAACTGAGGAGAAGATAAATACAGCAATTCTGATATGGGACAGAGCACTAGCTAACACCATTGGGCAATGCGATGAGACTATCTAGACGTTGTAGCAGAATTTATCAAAGCAACGGATAGGTAGATAGGGTATTCATTTAGGCATTGCTGTGCACACTGCCTAGAAGTGCAAATATAATGTTTCACAATTTTTTCTTAAGGAAAACTACCCCTGATTCCATTGTGTAATTGTTGGCTAAATGTACAGAAATAATTTTATAATTAGTATATGATATAATTATATTTTTATTTAATTTAAATTAATAAATGAAAAAATATATATTTTTGTAAAATATATTTTAATTTCATAGTTTATACATTTAGAATTTTATGTTGAAAAAAATATTGGTGTTCACTTATACTTTCATCCTTTAACTAAGAGGATTCATATAATTTGTCAAATTCATTAGGGATATGCTAAACTTTTAGTGCAAAATATTGGTGAAAAGGACACTAGACACGATTAGGCATAAAGCATGTCTATCAAATTACACCAAATTACATTTTTATCCTTGAAAAAATGTTAAGAAACATTCTTTCCAAGATAATGACTTGTATACAGAATAAATAACAGGAAAAAAATGCTCCTCCACAACTTGGCCTATGGTCACACATAGCGTTTTTGATGCGTTTTTGCACTTTTGTATTGCTTTCAACTGTGAAAAATACATTCAACAGTAAATGTAATTTTAACATTTTACTAGTACCTTATCTGACCATGTGGTGTGTGTAACATCCCTGGCGGCGTGCTTGCATGGTTTATCATCTCCCACCATGCAAGACCGCAATCTTACCTTTCAGGCCAGGCTGCACACTTTTGCTCCAGTACCTACTGTTTGTGTGTCTCTTGTCTGCTGGCTTAGGGCGTCAGCGCTGTTGCTTTCTGATTCTTAAAGCTACAGTGTGCGCAGTCCTAATGCGTCCCCTGCCTATTGCTGTGAGTCACTGGATACTTAAACCCCCTCCACCCAGTAGGAGGTGCCTGAGCAACACTTTCTTACAGTCTGTCCTGTGCAACTGTGAGTTGCCTGGTCCTGTCCTGACTCTAGTCTGTCCGCCACCCTGGGGGCTGAGTACCCAGGGCCTCTACCTCTACCTGTGACTTCTAGTCAGTTTCTGCCACCCTGGGGGCTGTGTTACCAGGCTCGTTCCTGTATCTTGTTCCTGGTTCAGATCCTGTCTGAACAGTGTCCTAGTCCGTTACTTGTTTGTCTCTATGTCTGTATCTTCCCTCTTTCCTGCAGTATCTGTACCTGCACCTAACTCCAACTCATCTCTGTACTTCTGTTTGTGAGTCTTGTGTCCACTCGCTACTTCATTATAAGTACTTTGTGTGTATCTGGTTCTGCTCATTCTGTTTCCCTCCCTCTGTATCTAACTTCTGTGTTCCAGCTATCTTCTTGTGTTTTCCAGTCTGTTCCATGTGAACAGAGCCCTGTCCTGTCCACCGCATCTGCGGGTGTTGCTTTACTCTGCTTGCTCACTGCACCTGCGGTTTTGCTCTGCTTTGCTTGTTCACCGCATCTGCGGGTTTGCTCTGCTTTGCTTGTTCATCGCATCTGCGGGTTTTGCTCTGCTTTGCTTGTTCACTGCATCTGCGGTTTTGCTCTGCTTTGCTTGTTCACCGCATCTGCGGGTTTTGCTCTGCTTAGCTTGTTTACCGCATCTGCGGTTTTGCTCTGCTTTGCTTGTTCACCACATCTGCGGGTTTTGCTCTGCTTTGCTTCTTTACCGCATCTGCGGTTTTGCTCTGCTTTGCTTGTTCACCGCATCTGCGGGTTTTGCTCTGCTTTGCTTGTTCACCGCATCTGCGGGTTTTGCTCTGCTTTGCTTGTTCACCGCATCTGCGGGTTTTGCTCTGCTTTGCTTGTTCACCGCATCAGCGGTTTTGCTCTGCTTTGCTTGTTCATGGCATCTGTGGGTTTTGCTCTGCTTTGCTTGTTCACCGCATCTGCGGGTTTTGCTCTGCTTTGCTTGTTCACCGCATATGCAGTTTTGCTCTGCTTTGCTTGTTCACCGCATCTGCGGGTTTTTCTCTGCCTTGCTTGTTCACCGCATCTGCGGGTTTTGCTCCGCTCTGCTTGTCTACCGCACCTGCGACTCTGTTCCTGTATCCCAGTCTGTACTTGTCCCTATCCTGCCTACGTTCCTACTCGCCAGTAACCGCCTGACTGCATGTCAGCCGTGCTGCCCTGTGCCCACCTGTCTGCATGCCAGCCGTGCCTGCCAGTGCCCACCTGTCTGCATACCAGCTGTGCCTGTCAATATCCACCTGTCTGCATACCAGCCGTGCCTGCCAGTACCCACCAGTCAATATGTCAGTTTAGCCTGCCTGTTCCTGCATTCCCCAGTGTGGGTCAACAGCTGTGACCGGGGTCTGACCTGGAGTAGCACCTGGTCCCTCTGCTCGGTTCCTCCCTGGTTCACAGAGTCGACTGAACCACACGCTAGTCTGCCCGGGCGTGTGTGTAACAGTTTGCTCAGGCCATGGTTCCCGTTGAGCCCCACGGCCCTTCGCTCTCAGAGACGTTTGAATCCTTGTCTGGCGAATACGTGCACTAAGGAAAAAATTTTCGCAAGCTGAGGCCCAGGCGATTTATGCACCTGCCCAAATAGATTTATCAGCATTCGTTCCTGCGGATCCACCACGGTACTATGGGGATCCAAAACAAAGCCATGCATTTGTGGAGCAATGCATGCTGCATTTCAAATTCTATGCTCACTATTTTTCTACCGATCGGGTTAAAGTAGCATTCATGATGTCCTACCTAGCGGGTGATGCCTTGAAATGGATCACCCCCCTATGGGAAGCATGGGATCCTATCGTCTCTGATCTGCAGGCCTTCCTGGTGGCCTTTCTAATGGTCTTCGATGACCCTAATCCTGAAGCTTCTACTAAAGCTTCCCTTCCCAATATCCTGGAGCAGCCCCAATGGGTGATGTGTGTAGGTAGCCTACCAGTTCTCCAGCCTGAAGAGACTGCTGCCCACACAGAATCCACACAGAATGACAATGCTCTACAGAATACTTCCCTTTCCAACCTCAAGAGGCAGTTCAGACGTGCAAAGCGTAGAGGTAAACCGTCAAGCCAGGTTCTGTCCTCCCAAAGACCTTCTGTTCCCCGGCCTGTAGAGGCCGCTGTCCGCACAGAATCCATGAAGGATGACTATGTTCGTCAGGCAAAGCAGAGGCCAGAACTCAGTCACAAAATCAGATTGCGGTCCCGCTGCGGTTGTTTGGGATCCCCTGACGGTCTTTGTCCAGCGAAGGCTGGAGAATCCCAAGACATTAGGCCTGTAGGAGAGGCTGCCCTTGGCGTTAGTGTTTCCTCTCTACAGATGACCATAACTGTCTCCATGGCAAGTGAAGGCCTCGGATTAACCGGAAGTTTCGGGCTTAAAGCCTTGAAAAGTCGGTGTCTGATTCCCGTCCGACAACTACAGAAGCCGGTTTGGGCATTGTCAGCGGAAGGAGGAGCCCTACTCAGAAACAGTCAAAATATGTCTGTACAAATTAAGTTCCAGATTGGAGCATTACACATGAAGAAGTTCACATTCTAGGTGCTGTCTGGTTTACCCACAGGTCGTCCAGAGCCGAGAGATCTAGTGCCCGCTCAGGTCTGGAGATCCTGCATGGTGTTTCCTGGGGGACTGCTGAGGTGCAAGGGGTGTCCAGTCCCCATATCTTCAGGACAGTCAGCAGTTTCTTCTTCTTCACCAGATCTGCTAGTCGCTGACTCGCTGTGCGCTGAGGTCTCTGAAGGAAGGTAAGCGGAGGCATTGTCCCCACTCAGTCTCGACGATTGTATCAATGACCTGGCTTTAGGTACCGCCCCGCCTCGCAGACGTGTCATCTCAGAAACCAGACTGAAGTTGGTCCCTAAGCAAGGATCCTCCATCTCTAAAAAATCTGGCAATAAGTCCATCAAGGCAGTGGCTACCTCCAAGTCTCTGCACCCCTCCAACCAGGCCTCCAGTTGCCTCCTGAACCCTCCAGGGTGCTATCTGATAACAAATGGAGAGAGACTTTTCTGCACGCTGTACCTGGTACTCCACCCACTTCATCCAGTAAGCTTGGCAAAGTGTACGTCAAGGCGGTGGTTACCCCCGAGTCTCTGCACCCCTCCAACCAGGCGGAGGACTTCCAGTTGTCTCCTGAATCCCCCAGGGTGCTACCTGATAACAAATGGAGAGAGACTTTTTTGCACCTTGTACCTGGTACTTCGCCCACTTCATCCAGTAAGCTTGGCAAAGTGTACGTCAAGGTGGTGGTTACCCTCGAATCTCTGCACACCTTCAACCAGGTGGAGGACTTCCAGTTGTCCCCTGAATCCCCCGGGGTGCTACCTGATAACAAATGGAGAGAGACTTTTTAGCACCTTGTACCTGGTACTTTGCTCACTTCATCCAGTAAGCTTGGCAAAGTGTAAGTCAAAGCGGTGGTTAATCCCGAATCTCTGCACCCCTCCAACCTGGTGGAGGACATCCAGTTGTCCCGTGAATCCTTTGGGGTACTACCCGATATTAACAAGTGGAGAGAGACTTTCCTGTGTCCTGTTCCTGGTACTTCACCCACTTCCTCTGTTGCTGAGGATGGCTCGATGGGAGGAAGCATCCTAGTCACCAAGATGGTGAGACCAGTTTCGTTCCCTCTAGTGGACAGAAGAGGTAATCTTCTTGAAGAGAAGGATCGGCCTTCAAATTCTCTGCAGGAAGTCCTTGCTGGCTTGAAGAGGAGGGGGCGTAAAGGGGGGGGTACTGTAAAATCCCTGGTGGCGTGCTTGCATGGCTTACCATCTCCCACCATGCAAGACCGCAATCTTACCTTTCAGGCCAGGCTGCACACTTTTGCTCCAGTACCTGCTGTTTGTATGTCTCTTGTCTGCTGGCTTAGGGCGTCGGCGCTGTTGCTTTCTGATCCTTAAAGCTACAGTGTGCGCAGTCCTAATGCGTCCCCAGCCTATTGCTGTGAGTCACTGGATACTTAAACCCCCTCCACCCAGTAGGAGGTGCCTGAGCAACACTTTCTTACAGTCTGTTCTGTGCAACTGTGAGTTGTCAGGTCCAGTCCTGACTCTAGTCTGTCCGCCACCCTGGGGGCTGAGTACCCAGGGCCTCTACCTCTACCTGTGACTTCTAGTCAGTTTCTGCCACCCTGAGGGTTGTGATCCAAGGCTCGTTCCTGTATCTTGTTCCTGGTTCAGATCCTGTCTGAACAGTGTCCTAGTCCGTTACTTGTTTGTCTCTATGTCTGTATTTTCCCTCTTTCCTGCAGTATCTGTACCTGCACCTACCTCCAACTCGTTGTCTCTCTACTTCTGTTTGTGAGTCTTGTGTCCACTCGCTACTTCATTGTAAGTACCTTGTGTGTATCTGGTTCTGCTCTTTCTTTTCCCTTCCTCTGTATCTAACTCCTGTGTTCCAGCTATCTTCTTGTGTTTTCCAGTCTGTTCCATGTGAACAGAGCCCTGTCCTGTCCACCGCATCTCCGGGTTTTGCTTTACTCTGCTTGCTCACCACACCTGCGGTTTTGCTCTGCTTTGCTTGTTCATCGCATCTGCGGGTTTTGCTCTGCTTTGCTAGTTCACCGCATCTGCGGTTTTGCTCTGCTTTGCTAGTTCACCGCATCTACGAGTTTTGCTCTGCTTTGCTTGTTCACCGCATCTGCAGTTTTGCTCTGCTTTGCTTTTTAACCGCATCTGCGGGTTTTGCTCTGCTTTGCTTGTTTACCGCATCTGCGGGATTTGCTCTGCTTTGCTTGTTCACCGCATCTGCAGTTTTGCTCTGCTGTGCTTGTTCACCGCATCTGCGGGTTTTGCTCTGCTTTGCTTGTTCACCGCATCTGCGGGTTTTGCTCTGCTTTGCTTGTTCACCGCATCTGCGGTTTTGCTCAGCTTTGCTTGTTCACCGCATCTGCGGTTTTGCTCTGCTTTGCTTGTTCACCGCATCTGCGGGTTTTGCTCTGCTTTGCTTGATCACCGCATCTGTGGGTTTTTCTCTGCTTTGCTTGTTCACCGAATCTGCGGGTTTTGCTCCGCTCTGCTTGTCTACCGCACCTGCGGCTCTGTTCCTGTATCCCAGTCTGTACTGGTCCCTATCCTGCCTACGTTCCCACTCGCCAGTACCCGCCTGTCTGCATGTCAGCCGTGCCTCCCTGTGCCCACCTGTCTGCATGCCAGCCGTGCCTGCCAGTGCCCACCTGTCTGCATACCAGCTGTGCCTGTCAATATCCACCTGTCTGCATACCAGCCGTGCCTGCCAGTACCCACCAGTCAATATGCCAGTTTAACCTGCCTGTTCCTGCATTCCCCAGTGTGGGTCAACAGCTGTGACCGAGGTCTGACCTGGAGTAGCACCTGGTCCCTCTGCTCGGTTCCTCACTGGTTCACGGAGTTGACTGAGCCACCGTGTGACCTTGGTCGGATCGGGTTGATACTTAGTTACGCCCCTCCAGGCACTCGACGGTTCATGGTACAGTGGGATCACTAATCACGCTCACGCTAGTCTGCCCGGGCGTGAGACATGATCAGACACATCCTGTTTCATTTATAAAGGAGTGACTGTGAAAGTAACAAAGCCTATTTTTACAGAGCCAACAGGTGTCCCTCACTATTTGTAGAGGGCCATCAGGCGGCCCTTACTATTGTTAGAAGGCCAGCAGTCGGCCTTCACTATTGTTAGAGGGCCAGCAGCCGGCTATATTTTGCATAGCGGTATATTATTACTTCAATATGATTATCCATCTGAGGTGAACAAATGTTCTTTTTCCTATTAATACTGTAAAGTTTGAAACTTGGAGGGCCAGCAGGCTGCTATTCTTTGCATGGCCATATATTTCTACTTCAATATAATGTATCCATCTGAGGTGGTCAAATTTTATTTTTCGGATATATTCTGTAAAGTTTGAAACTTTTCCCCTATAAAAGGCACCTCCTCCAATATGGAGGTGCCCGTGCAAGGTTGGAGCTTTGTGTGTGATACTCTGCTTCAGCCCTCAGGTCCCGCTGCTTGCCTGACTACCAGTCCAGCCTGCCAGCCAGACTACAAGTCCAGCCCGCCAGCCAGACTACAAGTCCAGCCTGCCAGCCAGACTACAAGTCCTGCCATCGGGACTACTAGCTCAGTAAGTCTGTTTGTCTACTCTCCAGCCCGACAGTCTGCCTACTGCCAGTCCGCCAGTCTGTCTATGGGCTCTGCCCGCCTGCTTACCTGGAAGCACCTGCCTGTTACCTGCCGTGCCTCCCAGCCAGCCTACCTGGAGGTTCCTGCCTGTTACCTGACGTGCCTTTCAGCCCGCTTACCTAGAAGCACCTGCCTGTTACCTGCCGTGCCTACCAGCCAGCCTACCTGGAGGCTCCTGCCTGTTACCTGCCGTGCCTGCCAACCCGTCTGCCCGGATCACCCGCCAGCCTGCCTGTCATGCTCATCTGCTGTACCGGTCAGTACCTGCCTTCTGACCCGTGGGACTCACCTGCTCTCATACAAGGTCGGTCCCCAGAGTAGCACCTGGTCCCTCTGCTCGGTCCCTCCCTGGTCATGGAGTCGATTGAGCCACCGTATGACCTTGGTCGGTCCAAGTTGATACCTAGTTACGCCCCTCTGGTCCCTCCTTGCACCGCAGCACAGAGGTGCCACCACCCGGATCTGTAACAGTTTGCACGTTCCATGGAACCCGGTGGCCCCCAGGCCCCTTCGCTTGCTGACCTGTACCAGGAGGTTTCTCGTCAGAGATCCCAACAGGAGACCATGCTGACCTACCTGCGGTCGGTCAACACTCGCCTGGACACGCTGTCTGTACCACTTGTGTCCGCCCCAAGTCGAGCGATACCCGCTCCGGCAGCGCCGCTACCTAACCATACCACGGCATCCAGCCTAGGACCACGGCTTTCTGCGCCTCCTCATTTTGGAGGTGACCCCGTCCTATGTCGGGGCTTTATGAACCATTGCACGCTGCACTTTGAACTTCTGCCTCATTAGTTTCCCTCCGACCGGGCCAAGGTGGCGTTCATCATGTCTCACCTCACCGGGGAAGTATTGGCATGGCTTAACCCTCTATGGGAAAGAGGGGATTCCCTGGTGTCCGATCTTCCGGCATTCCTCACTGCCTTCCGGAAGGTTTTCGATGAACCCGGACGAAGGACCTCTACTGCCTCCTCATTGCTCCGTCTCCGCCAATGGAGTCTCACTGTGGCCCAGTATGCCATACGGTTCCCTACCCTCGCTTCTGAGCTTGCCTGGGACGGGCCTTTCCGGTCGGATTAAGGACGAGTTAGCCGGCCGGGACGTTCCTACCACCCTGGATGACCTGGTGTCACTTGCAACCCGGATTGACATCCGTTTCCTAGAACGTGCTAAGGAGACCACCCGGGAGAGAAGATTTCCTCGTCTTGCTCCTGCTTTCCAGAGACCCGCTTCCCAAACTGCATCTCCCCAGGCACGCTCGCCCGAACCTATGCAGATCGACCAGACCAAGATGGTCAAATCTCGCCAAGAGTCACGCCGAGCCGAGGGGAGCTGTTTCTACTGTGGCAGTAAGGAGCACCTGATTCGTTCCTGCCCAGTGAAGCCGGGAAACTCCAGTGTCTAGGACCGCTCGGAGAGGTCATCCTAGGCAAAGGTAAATCCTCTCCGTCCTTGACTTTATCCGTCTCTATTTCCTGTGGAGAGAACCGCTTCTTTGAAACCGCACATCTGGATTCCGGAGCCGCAGGGAATCTCAAATCCCAGTCCATTGTAGAGAAGTATCAGATTCCTACCAAACCTCTGGCTGAACCATTGGCAGTTGCTTACGTGGATGGAAGACTCCTTCCTGTGACCATCTTGCTCGTCACAGAGCCCGCAACCCTGCAGGTGAGAATGCTGTACTCAGAGAGGATCTCCTTCCATGTGCTTTCCGGACTCTCTCACCCCCCTTTTGCTAGGTCTACCCTGGCTACAGAAACATGAACCCGTTCTGAATTGGCAATCCAGTGAGGTGCTCCGTTGGGGGCAGGATTGCCATGAGACCTGTCTGATTCCGATTCGCCGGCTTGACCCCCATCTACTCCGACTAATTTACCCGGTCTACTAGCACCCTACTGGTCCTATGCTGATGTCTTCGACAAGAAGGAGGCAGAGACTCTGCCACCCCATAGGCCATATGATTGCCCTATCGACCTAATACCCAATTGCCACTCCACCCCGTGGGAGTATCTACCCGTTGTCGTTGGCCGAAACCCGGGCCATGTCGGAGTACATCGAAGAAAATCTGGCTAGGGGATTCATCCGGAAATCTTCCTCCCCGGGTGGAGCCGGATTCTTCTTCGTTAAAAAGAAAGACGGTTCACTATGCCCATGTATCGACTATAGAGGACTCAACCAAATACCCCCTGCCGCTCATCTCTGAGCTGTTCGACCGCCTTAAAGGTGCAAAGGTCTTCACCAAGCTCAATCTTCGTGGGGTGTATAACCTGGTCCGGATACGCCGAGGAGACAAGTGGAAGACGGCATTCAATACCCGGTACGGTCACTATGAATACCGTGTGATGCCCTTCGGTCTCTGTAATGTTCCCGCCGTCTTCCAAGAATTAGTTAATGACATCTTCCGTGACCTCTTATATTCTTGCGTGGTGGTGTACCTGAACGACATCTTGGTCTTCTCTCTGGATCTTCCCTCACATCGGAGGGATGTTCGTCAGGTCCTGATTAGGCTCAGGCAGAATCACCTATATGCAAAATTTGAGAAATGCCTCTTTGAGCAGTCCTCTCTTCCGATCCTGGGCTATATTATCTCTAAGACAGGTCTACGGATGGACCACGAGAAGGTCTCTGCAGTCTTAAAGTGGCCCCGTCCGGAGGGGTTGAAGGCGATTCAGCGATTCCTGGGCTTCGCCAACTATTACCGTCTCTTCATCCCACATTTCTCTTCCAGGACCGCTCCCATCTCTGCGCTCACCCGAAAGGGAGCGAATCCTAAGGAGTGGTCGTCTGAAGCGGAGGAGGCCTTCCTCTCTTTAAAACAAGCCTTTTCTTCTGCCCCTGTCCTGCACCGTCCGGATAACAACAAACAATTCTTTCTGGAGGTTGATGCTTCCTCTTCCGGAGCCGGAGCGGTGCTCACCCAGAAATCTCCATCCGGGAGAATGGTAACCTGCGGCTTCTTCTCGAAGCTCTTCTCCTCATCTGAGCGCAACTACTCCATAGGAGACCGAGAACTGCTAGCCATCAAATTGGCACCGGAGGAGTGGCGTTACCTGCTCGAGGGGACTCTGCACCCGGTGGTCATCTATACTGACCACAAAAACTTGGCTTATCTTCAGAACGCCCAAAGACTCAATCCGCGTCAGGCCTGGTGGTCTTTGTTCTTCGTCCACTTTAACTTTACCCTACATTACCGCCCGGCGGACAAGAACGTTAAAGCAGATGCCTTGTTCCGATCCTTCCTGTCTTCCGATCAAGAGGAGGAGCCTATGCATATCATCGATCCATCCAAAATGATGAGTGTGGCCCCCTTGAATCTATCTCGTCTCCCACCCGGTAAGACGTTTGTAGTGGTCCCGGATCGTAAGAAGGTTCTTCACTGGGGTCATTCATCCAAACTAGCCAGCCATGAGGGCCAGAAGAAGACCTTCCTGCTCATTACCCGGCATTACTGGTGGCCTACCCTCCACCAGGATGTGGTAGACTTCTTCACGGCCTGTTCGTCCTGTGCCCGCAACAAGGTTCCCAGATATCTTCCTGCCGGCCGTCTCCTGCCTCTTCCCGTACCTGCTGCCCCGTGGCAACACATTGTTATGGACTTTATTACGAATCTCCCTGTTTCTGCCGGTTGTACGATCATTTGGGTGGTCGCTGACCGCTTTTCTAAAATGGCCCACTTCATTCCTCTGCCTGGTCTCTCGTCTGCATCTGTGCTGGCTAAGGACTTCATCCATCACATCTTTTGTCTCCACGGCCTACCCCTCCACATTGTGTCTGATCGAGGGGTCCAGTTCACTTCGCGCTTCTGGAGAGCTACGTGTAAGCTGCTGGATGTCACCCTGGATTTCTCCTCTGCTTACCATCCGCAGTCCAATGGCCAAGTGGCGCGTATAAACCAGATCCTTACCAGCTACTTCCAGCACTTCGTTAACGCTCACCATACCGATTGGGTGGAGCTCCTACCTTGGGCCGAGTTCTCCTACAACAACCATGAGAGCGAATCATCTTCCAAGTCCCCGTTCTTTGTGGTATATGGTCAACATCCCCGGATTCCGTTTCCCGTTTCCGCTTCTGTGGACAACCCAGCCGCAGAGTCTCTGGTCAGCGAATTTTCCACTATTTGGGAGGACACTAGATCCACACTTCTCCAATCCTCCGAGCGGATGAAGAAGCATGCTGATAAGAGACGTCTGGATCCACCTCAATTCCGTCCGAGAAACAAGGTTTGGCTCTCCTCCAAACATGTTTGTCTCAAAATAGCCTCCTATAAGTTGGGTCCACGGTTCATTGACCCATTTGAAGTCCTCAAGCAAATCAACCCAGTAGCCTACAAGTTAAAACTCCCGGCCACCTTACAGATTCCCAACTCCTTCCACGTATCTCTCCTCAAGCCAGTTGTGCTTAATTCTTTTTCCGACAATCCAGGTACCTCCCCAGCTCCGGTCTCCGCTGAGGATGTCTATGAGGTAGAGAACATTCTGGCCACCTAGAGGGTAAGAGGTAAAACCTTTTTTCTGGTGGATTGGAAGGGGTTTGGCCCAGAGGAGAGAACTTGGGAACCCAAGGAGAATATCCATGCCCCGCTTCTCCTTAAAAAAATTCTTGCTGGCCTGAAAAAGAGGGGGCCTCCTGCCCGGCAGAGACGCCGTCTCCCTTACCGCCGCAGTCCTGCTCCAGCATCTTCTGGCCTCCCTGCAGCTGCTGCTGGTGCACGCAGCTTTCCTGGCCATGTGCTTAGGGAGCGCACGCTCCCGCCCTCTTAAAGGGGCCGCGCGCGGCGTCCTAAAAAGTTCCCGGCCAATGGCCGGAGGACTTCTACTATAAAAGGCACCTCCTCCAATATGGAAGTGCCTGTGCAAGGTTGTAGCTTTGTGTGTGATACTCTGCTTCAGCCCTCTGGTCCCACTGCTTGCCTGACTACTAGAGATGAGCGTTGTTCTACTCGAACTGTTCGCCAATCTCAAATTCGAGCTGTTTTGGGCGGTGTTCGAGCCGTTCGGCGAACACGAACAATTTGAGAAAAATTCTGCTGTTCGAGGTTATGTTCGATAACTGTTCGTGCACCAAAATCATAACTGGATTTTTTCTCAGTAATGATGAAAATTAATGTTAATACGCAGTTTGAGTGTACAGCGGGGTGGGGGGAGGGGCAGGGGATGGATCTCTGCAGGAACAATGAAGATCTCCATTTTTTTTTTCTCTTTCCTGCATTTACAGTGGGGAGGTGCAATCTGTCAGCCTATCAGCAGCGGACACACGGAGCGAAGTGCTTTTTTTCACACAAGCAAGGGCATGTGTCATTGGCAGTGTATGTCACATGTCCTTGCCCTATAAGACCAAGCCATTTTCCCCGTCGCCACCATTTTCTCACTGCTGCAGCTGCGTGTTAGACAGCACCGCTGTTGCTGTGTGCGCTATACCTTGTTAATTTCAAGCCAATTTTCGCACAAATCTACAGATAGCTTGGGAGTAGGGAATAGTTGTGATTGCAGTCCTTTTAAGGAATAGGTTACAGCATTTCCTATGACTTTTATCAGGCAGGTCTGTGCTCTTAAATAGATATGTTGTGGGAGTAAAGACTAATTGTAATTGGAGTCCTTTTCAGGACTAGGTTACATCAGTTCCTATCAGTTTTTGCCAGGCAGGTCTGTGCCAGTGCTGTGCAAGTTTTTTTCACAGCATTTGGCTGAATCTAGCAAAGCTAATCCTTTTTGGCCTATTGCAGAGTGTGTTAGTCATGGAGTAGCCTATCTGTGTTGCAAGATATACCACCTGTGTATAGAATACCAATTTTTTTACTGCACCTAGTGAAGTAAAATCTTTTGGGCATAGCATCATTCTATTAGTCCATCTATACTGACCTCCATCAGGTTGCAAATTGAATATAATTTTTTTCTGCATCTAGCTCTGAAAAAATATTGGGCTTCTAGCTGTGTGTGGGACTTGTTGTATTAGTCCATCTATACTTACCTCCATCAGGTTGCAAACTGAATATATTTTTTTCTGCATCTACCTCTGAAAAAATATTTGGCTTCTAGCTGTGTGTGGGACTTGTTCTATTAATCCATCTATACAGACCTCCATCAGGTTGCAAACTGAATATATTTTTTTCTGCATCTACCTCTGAAAAAATATTGGGCTTCTAGCTGTGTGTGGGACTTGTTGTATTAGTCCATCTATACTGACCTCCATCAGGTTGCAAATTAAAAATAATTTTTATCTGCATCTACAGTACCTCTGAAAAAATATTTGGGCTTCTAGCTGTGTGTGGGACTTGTTCTATTAGTCCATCTATACTGACCTCCATCAGGTTGCAAATTGAATATAATTTTTATCTGCATCTAGCTCTGAAAAAATATTTGGCCTTCTAGCAGTGTGTGGGACTTTCTCTATTAGTCCATCTATACTGACCTCCATCAGGTTGCAAATTAAAAATAATTTTTATCTGCATCTACCTCTGAAAAAATATTTGGGCTTCTAGCTGTGTGTGGGACTTGTTCTATTAATCCATCTATACAGACCTCCATCAGGTTGCAAACTGAATATATTTTTTTCTGCATCTACCTCTGAAAAAATATGTGTCCTTCTAGCAGTGTGTGGGACTTTCTCTATTAGTCCATCTATACTGACCTCCATCAGGTTGCAAATTCAAAATAATTTTTTGTCTGCATCTAGCTCTGAAAAAATATTGGGCTTCTAGCTGTGTGTGGGACTTGTTGTATTAGTCCATCTATACTGACCTCCATCAGGTTGAAAACTGAATATATTTTTTTCTGCATCTACCTCTGAAAAAATATTGGGCTTCTAGCTGTGTGTGGGACTTGTTCTATTAATCCATCTATACAGACCTCCATCAGGTTGCAAACTGAATATATTTTTATCTGCATCTACCTCTGAAAAAATATTGGGCTTCTAGCTGTGTGTGGGACTTGTTCTATTAATCCATCTATACGGACCTCCATCAGGTTGCAAACTGAATATATTTTTTTCTGCATCTACCTCTGAAAAAATATTTGGGCTTCTAGCTGTGTGTGGGACTTGTTGTATTAGTCCATCTATACTGACCTCCATCAGGTTGCAAACTGAATATATTTTTTTCTGCATCTACCTCTGAAAAAATATTGGGCCTTCTAGCAGTGTGTGGGACGTTCTCTATTAGTCCATCTATACTGACCTCCATCAGGTTGCAAATTCAAAATAATTTTTTGTCTGCATCTAGCTCTGAAAAAATATTGGGCTTCTAGCTGTGTGTGGGACTTGTTGTATTAGTCCATCTATACTGACCTCCATCAGGTTGCAAATTAAAAATAATTTTTATCTGCATCTACAGTACCTCTGAAAAAATATTTGGGCTTCTAGCTGTGTGTGGGACTTGTTCTATTAGTCCATCTATACTGTCCTCCATCAGGTTGCAAATTGAATATAATTTTTATCTGCATCTAGCTCTGAAAAAATATTTGGCCTTCTAGCAGTGTGTGGGACTTTCTCTATTAGTCCATCTATACTGACCTCCATCAGGTTGCAAATTGAATATAATTTTTATCTGCATCTAGCTCTGAAAACATATTTGGCCTTCTAGCAGTGTGTGGGACTTTCTCTATTAGTCCATCTATACTGACCTCCATCAGGTTGCAAATTAAAAATCATTTTTATCTGCATCTACCTCTGAAAAAATATTTGGGCTTCTAGCAGTGTGTGGGACTCATTGTATTAGGCCATCTATACCAAGCTCCACCAGCTTTGAAATTAATAATAATTTTTAGCTGCATCTAGCCCTGAAAATAATTTTTCCCAATAGTGTTAGCAATAGAAATATGGGGCGCGCGCCTGGCTAACAAAAATATACGCTTCATAACACAAAACACCAGCCTAGCGCACTGCATTAATAAGATGGCATCATCGTCTCTCCCAGTGCTAGGCCTACTACGCAGGCTAGTATTCCTGTGCCTAAAACACAATGTATGGGTCCGCGCTAGCCACTATGCTGAGGGGTATAAAGCTGCTGCTAACGCTTTATAACAATTCAATTGGCAGATTTTCACAGAGCTCTTCCACAACGCCCACCCATCGGGCAACAGTTGCCCATCCTCCCTATGGGATCTAGTGGCGAATAGTTGATGCCATTAATCAGAGCGTCAGTTGCCCCGTCAACGTGGCAAGCATACGGTAAGGCATGGGAAGAGTGGACAGTAGCAGGCAGACGGGTTGACCAATGTGAACAAGCCAGATCACAAGTCACCATAGAATTTCTCCACCAGCTAATGATGAGGGGCATATCAGGGGCGTCAGCGCAGCGGTGTCTGACCGAAGTAGCATTTCACTTCCAACTACTGAATTGGGGAGATGTGACAAAGATTCATCATCAGACAATCCATAAAAGGGTGGAAAAAGGGTCAGCCAAGTCAGGAATGTAGACGTCCCGTCCCGTGTCACTAAAACTGATTTCTCACATCTTATCCCTAACACCATTAACATGACACTCACAATTTGAAGCAACACTAATGTCTACTGCATTTGTGATCGCCTTCTTCGGGGCGCTATGTATAAGCGAATTAGTCCCTCAATCCAAAATTACCACCAGTGGACGCTTATTACACCAGGAAGTAGTCATAGCCAATAATGCAATACGTGTACGCATACACAAATCGAAAACGGTTCCAGCGGGCAGGGGTACTTGGGTACTTCTACAACCCACAAACGGTACACTGAGTCGGGTAACAATAGTAAAAACATATCTAACCATCAGATCACAAAGTAATTTCTTCGTATCACACATTGATGGAACGCCATTATCAAGATACCTGTTCCAAGCTATATTTAATAAATGCATAACATCGGCAGGGAACCACCCCAAAGATTACGGGACACACTCATTCCGCATAGGTGCGGCCACGGAAGCAGCAAGAGCAGGACTGTCAGAAACGGAAGTTCAGAGGATAGGGAGATGGCGATCCACGTGTTTGGCGAGATACATAAGACCGGACTTGTTATCCTAACGTGGTTTGTTTCTTTTACAGGTGACGCTAAGCCAACAGTGTGAGTGATAGGCCACTCGTATATATATTGGGCACAAAAAAGGGCGAAAGTCCGCCCAGGCAGGAGGAAATTAGAGTTTCATAACACATATTTCAACTGGAGAGGTATTAGAGGCCTGCTATGGCCACAGGTACTAATGGAGGTAATCAAGCTAGGGAGAGAGGCAAGAGGTCCGGTCATCTTAGTTATACAGGCCGGGGGAAACAACCTAGGTCATCACATCACAAGAGCGCATAACTAATGGCAATAATGAAACTAGACACTGAGCGCTTCAGAGAATTTTTCACAAAATTAGCTATAGTCAGAGATTGTGCCGATAGCGGTATGGCAAGGTGCGCGAGACATCACGGCCATCGAATGGACAAGGCGGGTAATAAATATTCGGATGGCAAAATTTAGAAGAGACAGAGGCGGTGTAGTGATACGACACCGACAACTGGAAGGAGATAAAGCAGGCCTCATACGGCCCGACGGTGTTCACTTAATAGATATTGGACTGGACATATTCCTGTCAGGACTCCAGGATGGAGTGGAACAAGCGTTAAGAGTGATGGGTGGGGGTCAGAGTCCTGCATACGAGTACGCTGGATCCTCCGTGGCCTGGAAATAGAAAGGACATGTTGGAGAGTTACACTTGTTGGCCAACTTGCCGGAGTGGGGACCCAGGGCATGCTGTAGCAAGCTGAATTATTTTAGAAATAAAATGCCTTTCTAATGGAATGAGTATAAAGAGTTAATAAAGCTGTGACCGATCCTCACCCATCCAGTTGTAAGAGTTACATTATTGGGTTGTCCATGAAAGGGGGGCGGTAGGGGGGTTGAGCATCTGGGTTTGGTTGGGGGTCCCCACAGTCTGCCTAGGCTAGATTAATTTAAAAATTCTTATTAGATACACAGGCGGTGCAGCTTGCTTCGCAGCTGGGCTACTACGCCCAAAGTATTGCCTAGGCTAGATGCAGTTAAAAATTCTACACTGACTAGCAGACACTGAAGATTTGGAGCAGACCTCTGAGTAAACAGCTCTTCAGACTCAACCATCTGTGTTACCCCAAGCCATAGTGTATGTAGTTTCTTACAGTTAAAAGGGGGGGGTGCGACCCAACCCACCTGGAATTGACGATGCCAACGTCACGTAAGACACAGCAAGGGGACTCCCAAAATTGTGGCACAGACACCACTTAACCCTAGAACGCATACCTGTGGCCTTGCAGGCCCGCCCAGTTAATTGTTTTCTATTTTCTGCAAGATTGCTTTAGTTAGAATTTTGAAACTCTAGGTATTCTTCATGTATATAGTTGTTTGTCATTTGAGTTTGAGTTATTCCATGTTATTTGCACACGGGCCTAAAGGGCCCCAGGTATGTGAAAGTGTAGATTTTTATGGTCATGCGTTCTAGGGTTAAGTGGCATCAATTGCCCCACTGTTGCTTAAAACGGTTGGTGAGGTGATTTTACCAAATCCCCAAGCTTTTAGTCTCCCAAGGATGACACAGGGGTAGAAATGTCCTTGCGAATCCATGATTTGATCATCTTTATGAACGTGAGTCTGTCTACATTCTCAGTGGACAGCCGCGTGCGCTTATCTGTCAGCACACCACCAGCAGCGCTGAACACACGTTCAGAGAGAACGCTGGCTGCATGGCATGACAAGATCTCCAAGGCGTGAGTGGCGAGCTCCGGCGATTTTTCAAGATTGGAATACCAAAATGAGCAAGGGTCCAGTGACACAGTCATGGCTTCGATGTTCACTTGGAGATTCTCCTGTACCATCCTCTCTAGTCATTGACTATGTGTCAGACTTCTTGTCTCCTGTGGCCTTGCAAAGGATGGTATAAAAAAGTGGTGAAACGATTCCACAAAATTGCTGTTACCAGCAGATACTGTGTTACTGTTACTGTTTGAGTGATGAAGACTCGACAGTCCCACCGTTGGCAAGTTAGAACTGTGAGATTCACTATGTGCACCACTGGTGTTTTGTGGAAAAGCACATGTAAGATTCTGCAACAGATACTCCTGCATTCGTCAATACCTTTTTATGGCAGGAATTATTTCGGCAAATATACTTTTGTACCGGGGATCTAAGAGTGTGGCAACCCAGTAGTCGGGATTACTTCGAATTCTGACAATCCGGGGGTCATGTTGCAGGTAGTGCAGCAAGAAGGCACTCATGTGTCTTGCGCATCCAGAAGGACCAAGTCCTTGTTGTGTTGGCAGCGAGGTAAGAATCATGCTTCCTTCCTCTGCCCTCTCCCTCCAACCTCGCACAACAGAAATGTGATCAAGGTCTCCCTCATCTGATGAGTCTTCCATGCCCATTGCCAGTTCGTCCTCCACTTCTTCCTCGGCTCCTGCACCTTCCTCAACAGTTTGGCTGCTACCATGCGCCCTGGTTAATCCCTCTCCCCCACCCTCCCATGCCTGCCGCCTTGGTGCTGCCAACCGTCTGGACCTTGGAGATGTTATCCCTTCCGCATACGACTCCTCCTCTACTTCCTCCACCTCCTCTTGTCCCACCACCTGACTCCGAATTCTATTTAACATGTGCTCCAGCATGTAAATCACCGTAATAGTCATGCTGATAATGGCATCGTCAGCACTAAACATCTTCGTCGCCATTTCAAGAATGTGCAGAAGGGTGCATAGGTCCCTGATCTGAGACCACTCCTCCAGCGTGATTTGCCCCACCTCTGGATCTCGTTGGCCCAGGCTATATGTCAGAACGTATTGCACCAGGGCTTGTCGGTGCTGCCACAGTCGCTGCAACATGTGCAGAGTTGAATTCCACCGTGTCGGCACATCGCATTTCAGCCGGTGAACTGGCAGGCCCAACGACTTCTGTAGAGATGTAAGTCGTTGAACTGCGGGATGCGAACGGCGGAAGTGAGCACACAGCGACCGTGCACTCTGCAGAAGGCCATCTAGTCCGGGATAGTGGGCTAAAAATTGCTGGACAACCAGGTTCAACACGTGAGCCATACAAGGCACGTGTGTGACATTGCCCCGGCGAAGTGCCGCACCCAGGTTTGCAGCATTGTCGCACACGGCCTTCCCTGGTTGCAGGTCCAGTGGAGACAACCTTTCATGAAACTGGGTCTCCAGAGCTGACCAAAACTCCTCAGCTGTGTGACTCACATTTCCCAGACATTTCAAAGTAAACACTGATGCGTTGAGCCCTGCTGCCAGCATAGTAAGGAGGTGTGCAGGATTCCTTCTGCGCAGTTAGAAAGCAGGTGGCATTACCAGACAGGCTTTGGGTGCAGGTGGAGGACCGAGAGGAGGTTGAGGAGGCAGAAGCAGTGGAGGAAGTTCGAGATAAAGAGGATTAACACACAACTCGTGGGGACGGTAAGACTTGGACAGCAGCCCCTTGTCCTGCTGTCACCATAGTTACCCAGTGCCCAGTCAGCGACATGTAACGCCCCTGTCCATGCCTTCTCGTCCAAGTGTCTGTGGTGAAGTGCACCCTGTCACACACAGAGTTTCTCAAAGAAGCGGTGATGTTGTGTGCGACATGCTAGTGGAGCGCAGGCACACCTTTCTTTGAGAAGTAGTGCCGACTGGGCATCTGGTACTGGGGCACTGTGACGGACATAAGGTCTTGAAAATCCTCTGTGTCCTCCAGGTGGAAAGGCAGCATTTCTGTAGCCAACAGCTTGCAGATGGTGAAATTCAACCTCTTAGCTTTCTCATGGCTAGGAGGAAATGGTCTTTTACTTGTCCACATCTGAGGGACCGAGGGCTGGCTGTTGTGCTTAGACGGTGTTGGGTAGGGTGTCCCCGGCAACTGCCGGTCTGTGAGGAAGATGCAGGCGGACATGTTAGGTTGCCTTGATCCAAAGGTGGTGCTCTCGATGTCGGAGAGCGCTCAACACTAGCAGGTGTTTCCACTTCCCAATGAACTGACGACCTGCCAATCACACTGGCTGTTGCGGGTAAAGAGGTGGCAGGTCTGCGTCCAAAAACATGTGTGACTGCTGTCCCCCCAGTCACAGAGGATGAAGAGGCTGCGGATGCACAAGATGGGGCAGACGGTGGTTGGCCCAGCCGGCTAGGCCGCATTGTAGCACAGTGAGCTTCCCACTGCAACTTATGCTTCATATCCATGTGACGGTACATGCATGAAGTACTCAAACTATGTATTTTTTGGCCTCTACTTAGCTTTTGCTGACAAATATTACAGATAACATGAGTTGGGTCATCCTTATCGATCTGAATAAATGCCCAGGCTATGCAAGGCTTAGAGCCCATGTGACCTGAAGAGCCACTACGACTTGTGGTCAGAGGCAGAGTTGTGGTTGAGGATGCAGTTGTTGACGTGCTTCCAGTACTCCGTCTCTGTTCAGGAAGGCGCAACCTAACCTCGTCGTCAATAGCATCTGTGATGCCCCGCTGCGCTTAGTATCACAGATCCTACAAGAGTGCATTGATGGAATCCTCCACAAGAGGCCCCCATAAACATTCACACATCTCCACCTTCCACCTCAGACCAGCAGAGGGAGCCCGTTAGGGATATAAATAGGGAAGGTGGAGCTAGGCAGTTCAGTTCCTCTGAAGAGTTCCTGCAGTAGAGAAGCCTAAGAGAGGTCAGTCTGCAGTGGAGCTCAGTCTAGTCTAGAGAACGCAGTTAATAGTTCAGCAGTGGAGCACGAGGCTCCTGCTTGCTAGATTCAGGGAGCCCAGATAGAGCTTAAGGTGTGCCGGTGCCGTAAGATCAGTGAAGCGCGGCAAGCTGCCGTTAGTGTGTATAGCCTAGTGAGGGCCCAAGTAGGCCGAAGGCGAGTGGCGAGTTAGTACATAAGGGGCAGAGGAGCTTAACCAGCTCACCCCGAAGCATTTACTGGACACAGGATCCGAGCTTACCGGTATCTCTATGACCCAGTAAGGCATTACCGGAATCCCTGGAGAACTACAAGTCCCAGGATCGCTAAGGTGCTGATATGTAACAGAGCCAGGAGACGCTTAGGCCCCGCATAGTGGGAGCGTGAACTCCAAGAGAAGGCCCTACCACAAGGTCAGCCAGTGCAGGACAGAGACAAAGTTAGGCCTAGCTCCAGGCAGGTCAGAAACTTACTACGCAGAGGCAAGAAACAGGAGGCCCTACACCCGCTCATTGGGTAGGATCCTGATATGCACCCTTCACCCTACAGTGCTCCGGGATGTGCCTGAATTTCCACCAGTAAAAGGTACTGAAGTGACTACCGTGTCCGTTCCCGTTCTTGCTCTGACCCAGCTGGGTCTCGCCTGTCCTGCATTCCCCCTGCATACGCTGCCCTGAGACCTAGCTCCACCTGTGGGGAGCTATACCATCGAGCTGCCTTATCACCGGCCTCAGTGGACTGCTGCAGCGCTGGTGCTTGTCACCAGATACCACAGGTGGCGTCATGAACTCTTATAAAATTAACAATTATCCACCCTTTTAAAGAGAGACCCCAGGGTACGGGCCAGGGAGCCGACCACCGCGACATCCCCAAGGCCAGGCAAATGCCCGGGTACCGAGTCATCCCCATCCCCAGGGCTAGTCACATCCTCCTCCACCTCCTCTGCTGACCTCATTGACTGTCTGACTGTGGGTTGACAGTAAGTGGGATCTCCAACCTCGTCATCATCACCCTGTGTGTTATCACACCCGTCGCCCTCAGAGCCAACCTCTTCCTGCCCTGACCGAAAAGTCAAGTTGTCGCTCCAATCAGGTATTTGAGTCTCATCATCGTCTTCATCATTGTCTCCACCAACAGGAGTTACAGTTTGGGAACAAGGGTCTACATTATGCTCAGAACCTTCTTCATCTGGTCCTGGATCCAACTTATAAAGATTCTGGGCATCGGATCAGATCATTTCCTCATCTGAATTAACAGAAGCTCTGGAGCAGACCTCCGTTTTCCAGGCTATAGTATGAGTAAACAGCTGGGCAGACTCAGCCATCTGTGTTACCCCATACTCAGACGGGCAGCTGGATACTTGGGAGCTGTGAGGAAGCAAGTGCGATTGGGGTGACACCTCTGAGGACTGGAGTATTTGTGATGTTGAAATTGAGGTGATGGAGAGCCCACTTGAAGGATCATTTGATATCCGTTGAAGCACCTGCTGTTTTTGTGCCTCATCTAGAATTTGTAGCGATGGGCGTGTCCGTAAAAATGGGATCGTATCACATTGTCCACGAAAAGAAGTCGACATCTTAGTTTGGCTGGAAGATGGTCTTTCTTCTGCAGATGTTACTCCCCCCCCACCGTGGGGGGCCTCGACCCACCGGCGGACAGGCACCAGTATTGGGATAGGGGGGCTGGCCGTCAGGGTCCACCGCTGGCCGTCAGGGTCCACTCTGGCACAAACCCGGCGACACAGAGGTGGCACAGGCAGGAACGGACTGGCCGTGTCGGCTTCTCACTTTTTGGATTTTAGAAGGGCATGACATGCCTATATCTGTGTCTCCCCCTCCTTTTACTCCTCCACCTCTTTTCTTTTCGCATGACTATATGTACTTGTCACTTTTCCATGTGTTAGTTGTGTCTTCTGAGCAGTTTGTCAGCTTTTGGACACCTTTGAAGGTGTTTTCTATGTGTTTCTATGTGTTTTTGTTTGCCTGCCATTGGTTTTAACGGTGTTCGAAGGTGTTCGACGAACAGTTTGACGAACAGTTCGGCGAACACACGGGTGTTCGACGAACCGAACCGAACTCGAACACTACGGGGGTGGCTCAACACTACTGACTACCAGTCCAGCCCGCCAGCCTGACTACAAGTCCAGCCCGCCAGCCAGACTACAAGTCCAGTCCGCCATCGGGACTACTAGCCCAGTCCATCTGCTTGTCTACTCTCCAGCCCGACAGTCTGCCTACTGCCAGTCTGCCAGTCTGTCTATGGGCTCTGCCCGCCTGCTTACCTGGAAGCACCTGCCTGTTACCTGCCGTGCCTGCCAGCCAGCCTACCTGGAGGCTCCTGCCTGTTACCTGCCATGCCTGCCAGCCCGCTTACCTAGAAGCACCTGCCTGTTACCTGCCATGCCTACCAGCCAGCCTACCTGCAGGCTCCTGCCTGTTACCTGCCGTACCTGCCAGCCCGCTTACCTAGAAGCATCCTGCCTATTACCTGCCGTGCCTACTAGCCAGCCTACCTGGAGGCTCCTGCCTGTTACCTGCCGTGCCTGCCAACCCGTCTGCCCGGATCACCCGCCAGCCTACCTGTCGTGCTCATCTGCTGTACCGGTCAGTCCCTGCTCTCATACAAGTTCGGTCCCCAGAGTAGCACCTGGTCCCTCTGCTCGGTCCCTCACTGGTCACGGAGTCGATTGAGCCACCGTATGACCTTGGTCGGTCCGAGTTGATACCTAGTTACGCCCCTCTGGTCCCTCCTTGCACCGCAGCACAGAGGTTCCACCACCCGGATCCGTAACATTGAGGACAGATGAGACCATGATAGTTCTTTTTTATTAAAGCACATCATTCAACTGTTTACTGTAAATGGAATGAGGTCTACAAATAAAATAACACAGTACATACAGTCAAATATGGTGGAGGTTCAAAGATATTTAGGGGTCGTTTTTCTGCCTCTGGCACTTGTTGCCTTGAATGTGTGCAGGGCATCATGAAATGTGAAGATTTCCAAAGGATTTTGGGTTGCAATGTAGTGCTCAGTGTCATAAAGCTGGATTTGCACCTAAACATACTTCAAGAAGCACCCATAGATGGATGGAAACAAAGCATGGGAGAGTTCTGAAGTTGTAATTCCAAGTCCAGTAGCGTCAAGTCTCCCACCACTACCTCTTATATACAAGAGCTGAAAAAAACTTCGAATGACACATTAAATCATTAAATTTTGTTAACTTTGATCAATTTCTGTCAAATTAGAAAAAATTCTGACAACTTCGATCGAACTGTCAACTGTGATGAATTTTTGAGTACAGATCACCATAAAAATTATTAATCAGCCAATGAGTATATGGAAAAAATCAATCTAGTTATTGACTGTGGAAGAGATTTATGAACACTCATTTCCAGAAGCTGATACCACCTAGCACCTGTCACTATTGTAAATGTAGCTAACAGCAGTATCAATAGGGAATAGAATAGATTTTTTTTGTTGCAGCAGCACAGAGTATAAGGCAATAATCCCTGACTAGATGCCTGTAATACGCTATCCCTACTGCTATAGCTCACCCGTACACAAATTACAGATAAGAGGTAATATTGTAGAATATAAAATAAATTTTAACCAGACCCAAAGGGTTTTTTTTTGGACGTGGCAGCACCAAACTGTGAACGTATGCAAGCAACCTTGCCTGCTTTCATGAATTTGTGAGTACAGATCACCGTTAAAAATTACAAATTGGTCAATGAGTCCATGAAATAAAATCAATAAAGTTATGCACTGTGGAAGAGCTGTATGTGGCCAGAATAAACACTCATTTCAAGCCGATGTTACCACCGAGCACCTGGCCCTATTCTAAATGCAGCGGTATCAATAGGGAATAGAATATATTTATTTATTCTTTTGTTTGGTTGCAGCAGCAAGGAGTATATGGCAATAATCCCTGACTAGATGCCTGTAATACGCAATCCCTAGTGCTATAGCTCACCCATACATGAATTACAGATAAGATAGGTAATATTGTAAAATATAAAATACATTTTAACCGGCCCCAAAGGTTTTTTTTTGGAAGTGACAGCACCAAACTGTGAAGAAACGCAAGCAAACCTGCCTGCTTTGATGAAGTTCTGAATGCAGACGATATTAAAAAACATGAATCTGTCAACGATTTTTTGAAAAAAGCAATCAAGTTATGAACTGTGGAAGAGATGTATGCGACCAGAATGAACACTCATTTCCCGCTGATGATACCTAGCACCTGTCCCTATTCTAAATGCAGCTAACTGCGGTTATCAATAGGGAATATCATTTTTTGGGGGGTTTGCTTGCAGCAGCAAGGAGTAATAGGCAGTAATCCCTGGCTGGATGCATGTAATACACTATCCATAGTGCAATAGCTCACCTGTACATGAATTGCAGATAAGAGAGGTAATATTGTAGAATATAAAATAGATTTAGCACCTGTTACTATTCTAAATGCAGCTAACAGCGGTATCAATAGGGAATAGAATATATTTATTTATTTATTTATTTATTCTTTTGTTTGGTTGCAGCAGCAAGGAGTATATGGCAATATTCCCTGACTGGATGCATGTAATACGCTATCCCTAGTTCGATAGCTCACCTGTACATGAATTGCAGATAAGAGAAATCATATTGTAGAATATAGAATCAATTTGAATTGGCCTTCTCATTATTAAGGAGAGGGTCTCCTATACTGTTAACGCATATGCAGTAAGTGCAAGGGCTGCCAAAAATTAGGGCGCACTCCAATACCACTTTGAAGAGACATAGTGAAGGGCCTCAGAAAAATTGTATAAAAAATTATTAAGGAGTGGGTCTCCTCTCCTATACTGTTATTGCATATGCAGTAGTGCAAGGGCTACCAAAAATTATGACGCACTCCAATATCACTTTCAAAAGACATAGTGAAGGGCCTCAGAAAAATTGAATTAAAAATGATTAATGAGTGGGTCTCCTATACTGTTATTGTGTACCCAGTAAGTGCAAGGGCTACTAAAAATTAGGATGCACTCCAATACCACTTTGAAGAGACATAGTTGAGGGCCTCAGTAAAAAAAAATTCCCATTTTTAAGGAGTGGGTCTATGTGCATGGGCTGAAAAACATTTAACCCTGGGGGGTATATATACATGTTATGGAATATTAGAGGTAGGTCTCTAAAAATTGTTCCTACTGGCATCATAAACACCCTTACAAAAATTAATGGGGGTGTTGCATGATGGTCACCGTGTTTATATAGTGGTGGAGGATGAGGAGAAGGAGGAGGATGACATAAAAAAAGATGAAATCCTGAAGCGTATACCTATCTCTGGGTGTAAACGTGTGCATGGGAAAAGACCAAAAAAAAACAAACACTGGATTTGAGTTTATGTTCCGCTGCTGTCATCCGTGCTGATAAGTCTGGGCCAATCCAGCCCTTGTTCATTTTGATAAGAGTCAGCCTGTCAGCATTTTCAGTTGACAGGTGGGTGCACCTATCAGTTATAATACCCCCGGCGGCACTAAAAGCCCGCTCTGACAAAACGCTAGCGCCAGGCCAGGGCCTCCAAGGCATATGGAGCCAGTTCATGCCACATTTCCAGCTTGGATACCCAATAATTATAAGGCACAGAGGAATCACGGAGAACGTGGGTACGGTTGGCAAGGTACTCCCTCAGCATCTTCCGCAACTTTTCCCTCCTTGAGAGAGTACCCTGCGCCTAAGGGCCTGTTCGATGGGAGGGTCTGAAAAAACTGTCCCAGACCTTTGACAGTGTTCCCCTGCCTCTGCTGCATCTGGTTTGTGTCTCCCTTGCATGCATTCCTTGGTTGTCCAAGGAACTGTGACCTCTGCCACCAGCATTGTCAGATGGGAATTTTTTTTATAATTCTTCAACAAGGGCCTTCTGGTACTGCAACATTTTATTAGACCTCTCAGCCACAAGAAGAAGAGATAGAAAGTTTTCCTTGTAGCATGGGTCTAGAAGTGTGACCAAACAGTAATTACTGTTGCCCAAAATGCATACAACGCGAGGGTTACAGGAAAGGCAGCGGAACATAAAGTTAGCCATGTGTACCAGACTGCCAACAGCCAAGACTTCCCTGTCCCCACCAAGAGGACGACTGTCAATGTTCTCCTCCTCATTCTCCTCCTGGTTATCCTCTTCATCCTCCCTCTTCTCCCTCTCTTCAGGCCACGCTGAACAGACGGGATGAATGTGGTGTGGGTAGTACTGTCTGTAGCACAGGAAACCAGCTCCTGTTCCTCTTCTTCCTCTTCATTATCACCCAATCCGCGTTGAGATGAGATGAGGCTGGGCTGTGTAGCATCACCCTGTATAGCTCCTTGCTCCATCTCATCGTGCTCTGCCTGCAAAGCCTTCTCTTTAATTGTGAGCAGCAAGCATTTTAGTAGACAGAGAAGTGGGATGGTGATGCTAATTATGGCCTCATCACCACTCTCCATCTTGGTGGACTCCCCAAAGTTTTGGAGAACCAGACAGATGTCAGACATCCATGCCAACTCATCAGCTCTTATGTGTGGAGGCAGCCCGAAATACTAACGGGCATGTTGAAGCTGGCACTCAACAATTGCCCTCTACTGGTCACAAATCCTTGCCAACATATGCAACATTGAGTTCCAATGCGTGGTGACATCACACACCAGTCGGGGAGCTGGAAGCTGGAAGCTACAAATGCTGCTGAATCACTGCAAGGGCGCTAGAAGCTGTAGCTCACTTTCATTGGCACACATGCGGCGTACTTTCATGAGTAGCTCAGGCAGATCAGGGTAGGTTTTGAGAAACCGCTGAACCACTAAGTTGAGCACATGGGCCAGGCAAGGTACGTGTGCAAGGTTGCTAAGCTTCAGAGCAGCCACCAGGTTCCAGTCATTGTCACACAGGACCATGCCTGGTTGTAGGTTATGGGGTGAGAGCCACAGATCTGCCTGCTCTGTTACAGCTTTCAACAACTCTGCAGCGGTGTACGGTTTGTCACCTAAGCAGATTAGCTTCAGCAGAGCCTGTTGCTGCTTGGCCGAGGCAGTGCTGCAGTGCTGCCAGCTTGAAACTGAAACTAGTGTGGTCGTTTCGGAGATGGAGGCTGAAGAGGAGGAGCTGTAGGAACTGCTGTAAAAAGTGGGGGCAACCCAGGGCCTGTAATCCTTGATGTCGATAGAACGTGTTCCATCCCAGGGTGTGACTGAGTCCCAGCTTCCACAATATTCACTCGGTGTGGCGTTAGTGAAATGTAGTGTCCCTGGCCACAAGCACTTGTCCACGTGTCTGTGGTTAGGTGGAGCTTCCCAGTAACTGCGTTGGTGAGGACACAGGTAATGTTCTGGAACACATGCTTGTGTAAGGTGGGGACAGCAGACTGGAGAAATAGTGTCAGCTGGGGACCGAGGGACGGCCGCCGCTATGAGGTTGCAGAAAGCTTCCGTCTACACAAGCCTTAAAGGAAACATCTCCAGGGCAAGCAGTCTGGAAATGTGGCAGTTTAGTATTGTGGCCTGTGGGTGGGTGGCTACGTATTTGCTCTTAAGTTATAGGGACAGCTGAATGCAGCGCTGGGACAAGGACATGGACAGTGGTTGTAAGTGTGCAACAACAGGTGCAGGGTGAGAGGCATCTTCGCCTGTGTCATGGACAGAGGATTGGTGTGCATGCACAGCAGCGGGACAGGCAGTGGTGTCACCCGCAGACACTGTTTCTAGACCCTGGCGATCAGCCCAACTAGTCAGGTGCTTTGCTGTCATGTGCCTGAGCATGCTGGTGGTGGTCAGGCTGGTAGTTTTGCTGCCCCTGCAGATGCTGGCATGGCAGATGTTGCAAATGGCCTTTATTGTATTAACTGGACAGTCTTTATAAAAGAGCCAGACTCGGGAAGACTTAATAATTGGACTGGCAACTTCCCTTGTGTTGGTGTTCTGGGGAACAGTTGCCCGCCTTGTCTCTATAGCCACCCAACTGCTTGTTCCTGCCTGTTGTAGTGCTACGGCTCCCTCCACTTCTGCGCTGCTGTCCTTGCTATGCATGTCACCTTCCCAGGTTGGGTCAGTGACTTCATCGTCCACCACCTCGTCTTCCACTTACACTCCTTGGTCCTCCTCCTGACTTTCTGCCAATTGCGCCTCATCATCATCCACCTCTTGCGACAGTACTTGCACTTTCCCACTGTCGCCTTCTTGTGACCATGGCTGCTCAAATATTTGGGCATCGCTATATGCGATCTCATGCCCCGCTTGAAGCGGACAGAGAGAGAGGCCAGAACCTATAAATGGAAATGTGAACAACTCTTCGGAGTGTCGAAGTGTGGTATCACAGCATGGTGGGTGAAAGGGGGATCAAGGTGAGGAATAAATGGTCCATAACACCAAACTGCTCCTAGTAGCTAATAAATGCCAATATAAGGGATGCTAAAACTTGACTTTTATTCAACTATTTATTTTAAAGGTCACAAGATAAATTAAAATTATTGCAGCATAAATCCTATCTATTTCATTATAATTCTAACCTTAAAAGGTATCAAATTCACTAACAACAAATCTCCAAGTGTGTGTACGCCCAATGACACAGCTGCAGACTGTGTTCACACTATACTGATTGGGTGTCCCTGTTGTTGCTACCTAAATGGATATCTGCTACATATTAAAAGAACTCTATAGCCACTCTAACAAGTTTCGCATTCACAGGCTTCCTCATGGGGCTGGGGCTACAATGATTCTCAGAAAACTAATGTTGGATCTTTTAAAGCCTTTGTCCCTCACTCATCATGGGGAGCTTATGACTTGATTCAAATCCATAAGGGCAATGAATGGAAGACAGCCTTTAATACTCGTGCCGGTCACTATGAGTATCACCTCATGCCCTGTGGTCTGTTAAACGAACCCGTCGTATTTCAGGAATTCATTAACAACATCTTCCAGGACTTCATCTACTATATGTCTCTGTGGTCAAGTATTTGGACATCCCGATTTTCTCTCCCAATCTACCTACCTACTAAGGAGAGGAGCGAGGGGAGAAACTGCTTAGGAGAGGAAAGAGGGGAGAACTACTTAGGAGAGGAGACAGGGGAGAACTATTGAAGAGAGGGGAGAAACTACTGAGGGGAGGGAAGAAAGTACTGAGGAGAGGAGAGAAGGGAGAAAGTACTGAGGAGAGGAGAGAAACAGTACTGGGGAGAGGGAAGAAAATCTTACAGCAGTTTCCTCACTGTGGCTGTTATTCACAAACTGCAGGACTACTACGTACTGCAGGAATTAAGTAATGTCATAGATAGACCATTATTTTTAATCTTTAAAGATTCCATAATAACAGGGTCTGTACCACAGGACTGGCATATAGCAAATGTGGTGCCAATATTCAAAAAGGGGACAAAAACTGAATTGGAAATTATAGGCCAGTAAGCTTAACCTCTACTGTGGGTAAAATCCTGGAGGGTTTCCTAAGAGATGCTATACTAGAGTATCTGAAGAAGAATAACCTCATGACCCAATATCAACATGGGTTTACAAGGGACCATTCCTGTCAAACTAATCTGATCAGTTTTTATGAGGAGGCAAGTTCCGGACTGGACTAAGGAAATGCAGTGGATGTTGTGTATATGGACTTTTCAAAAGCTTTTGATACGGTTCCACACAAAAGGTTGATACATAAAATGAGAACAATGGGGATAGGGGAAAATATATGTATGTGGGTTAAGAATTGGCTCAGTGATAGAAAACAAAGGGTGGTTATTAATGGAAAACACTCAGACTGTGTCTCAGTTAACAGTGGGGTACCACAGGGGTCAGTATTTGGCCCCCTTCTTTTTAACATATTTATTAATGACCTCGTAGGGGGCATGCAGAGTAATATTTCAATATTTGCAGATGACACTAAACTCTGCAGGGTAATCAATACAGAGGAGGACAATTTTATATTACAGGAGGATCTATGTAAACTAGAAGCTTGGGCTAATAAATGGCAAATGAGCTTTAATGGGGATAAATGTAAGGTAATGCACTTGGGCAGAGGAAATACAATGTATAATTATATGCTTAATTGTAAAACACTGGGCAAAACTGTAACTGAAAAAGACCTGGGTGTATTGGTGGACGACAAGCTCACGTTTGGTGGCCAGTGTCAGGCAGCTGCTGCAAAGGCAAATAAAATAATGGGATGCATTAAAAGAGGCATAGATGCTCATGAGGAGAACATAATTTTACCTCTATACAAGTCACTAGTGCGACCACACTTAGAATATTGTGTACAGTTCTGGTCTCTGGTGTGTAAGAAAGACATAGCTGAACTAGAGCGGGTGCAGAGAAGAGCGACCAAGGTTATTAGAGGACTTAGGGGTCTGCAATACCAAGACAGGTTATTACACTTGGGGTTATTTACTGTGGGAAAAAAAAGGCTTAGGGGTGATCTTATTACTATGTACAATATATGAGGGGACTATACAAAGACCTTTCTACTGATCTTTTTACTCTGAGGCCTGAGACGGGGACAAGGGGGCATCTTCTACGTCTGGAGGAAAGAAGGTTTAATCATAATCACAGGGATTCTTTACTGTAAGAGCAGTGAGACTATGGAACTCTCTGCCGCATGATGTTGTAATGAGTGATTCACTGTTAAAATTTAAGAAGGGCATGGATGCCCTTCTTGAAAAGTATAACATTACAGGTTATATATACTAGATTCCTTGATAGGGCGTTGATCCAGGGAACTAGTCTGAGTGTCGTTTGAAGTCGGGAAGGAATTTTTTCCCCAATGTGGAGCTTAGTGTTTGCCACATGGTTTTTTTTTGCCTTCCTCTGAATCAACATGTTAGGCTATGGGTTGAACTAGATGGACTTAGTCTTCCTTCAACCTTAAAAAACTATGTTACTATGTAATATTCCCAGCAGCTCCAAAAGCGCATCAAAAATGCAAATAAAAAATGCAGGAAAAACAAATGTATTTGATGCCTCATTCACATGTCCATGTTGCACAAATCAGTTTTTTTCACGGATACCACATGTACTCATTATAATCTATGGTGCTGTTCACATTTCCATGTTTTTCATGGACTCTGTGTCTGTGCCAAACACATGGAGGCATGTCTGTTTTTTCCGGTGATGAAAAGTTCCAATACAAGTCTATGTGTCCCTTAAAAACACTTGCAGCACACGGATGGCATCTGTAAAAAGAGATGATTTTTTGTAAAAACAGACACACGGATGACACAGTGATGCAAAACAGTGTTGACCTCGGTACCATTTTTTCACATATGTGTTTAATCACGGATGATGCGTGAATGAGGCTTAGAGCCGTGTTTTTTCTGCCAAGAGACATGTTTTTTTGTGCAGTAATGTCTGCAGCAAATACGTAAAGGGGTTGTCCAGGTTTATCACAAAAGTGAATCCTCACACACCGTGAAGATTTTTCAATGTTGGTGGCGAGACAGAGTGGTCATGTGACCGCAAGTATTCAATATGCATACTCCCAGGATATTCTGATAAGCCTCGTAAATTGAGCTCATCTTGCAACTCACATGTGTTTCACCAGAAATGTCACTCCAGGTAGGGATTGTCGTAAATCATTTCTATAGTAGTTTAAGCTACCTTTGTGACAAAAATTATGAAAGTTAGGGGCAGATGCTGCCATGCCCTATCTCGCCTCTGAACTGCCCATTTTGGTAAAGCTAGATGGGACTGGCATAAAAACACCAAGTCACTAATTTTTTGTGCAACTTTGAGTTGCAACAAACTTTTGTGCCATTTCAACAGTTTTTCCGTGAGAAAACTGGTGAAAACTACTTGGTGAATCGGGGCCAAAGTCTACTGTGTTCTTCTGCCCATCTGAAAAGACGTTACTGGAAAGGAAAGAAAACAGAGTCCAAAGTTACAAACATTGAACTTGATTTGTATCATAATACTCAATAGGTCCGTTGGGGGTTCTGTCTGAGCCACATTTTTTTGACGTTCTGATGGCACTATTCACAAAATCCTCATTGTATTAACAAATGGAATATAATAATTGGCAACTTCCAAAAAATTTCAGGATTATTACCGCAGTAATATTTGATGACCTCTGATGACCAATTTCTATGCAGTAGCAGTATAGATATGTTATCTGACAGCGGCCAAGTCTGGATATGTTTTGAATGCACAATTGACACATTTTAAATGGAGTATAATATTTGTCAGCTTCCAAAAAATATCAGGAATACTACCGCAGTAATATTTAATCACCTCTGATAACCAAATTTCTATGCAGTGGCGGTATAGCGATACTATCAGTCAGCGGCCAAGTCTGGATATGTTTTGAATGCACAATTCACACATTTTAAATGGAATATAATGATTGGCAGCATCCAAAAAATTTTAGAATTATTACTGTAGTAATATTTGATCACCTCTGATGACCTAGTTTCTATGCAGTGGTGGTATAGCAATGCTATTTGTCAGTGGCCAAGTTTGGATATGTTTTGAACACACAACTGGCACACTTTAAATGGAGTATAACATTTGACAGCTTCCAAAAAATGTCAGGATTATTACCGCAGTAATATTTGATCACCTGTGATGACCAAATTTCTATGCAGTGGCAATACAGCGATGCTATCGGTCAGCAGCCAAGTCTGTATATGTTTTGAACGCACACCTGGCACATTTTAAATGGAGTATAATATTTGGCAGCTTCCAAAAAATGTCAGGATTATTACCGCAGTAATATTTGATCACCTCTGATGATGGACAATTTTCTTTGCTTGCACTATACAGCAATATATAAAGAAGACACCAGCTCACCTGGAAGCACAGAACACGAGGAACCACTCGCTTGAATTGTCCAAAAGAAAGATTGAAAGCTTTGACAAAGAACGCAGGTCTAGGCGTTCGAAATGCATTGCTCTTTACCTATCTGACTTGATTATGAAATCTGTTTTTAAAGAATAAAATACCCTTTTTGAACTATGCTTGAAGCTGGAACATTTTCATTTTCTATTGGACTATACAGCAATGCTATTCAAATCAACCAAATCTGTCTGTATGCTGTTAATAAGAAAATAGACCAGTATAAATGGTGTATTATATTGCTTTTCTCAAAAATTATCAGGATTAAGCAAAAAGAATATTATTAGTCCTGATATCTAGGGCTATTGATATGAGTTCCAGCAGCAGAAAGAACGTGCAATGAACCCTACTCTGTAGTATACTAGGTCTCCACAAACTCTACCTAATTACTGCTATCAGCAGGATTAATATTCATCAGAATGAGCCCTTACAAGGACTGTTAGTGTAGATGAAATAAATAATAGTGGTGTGAAATCCCTGCCTAAAATAAGCGCTAATTCTCTCCCTCGCTCAGCAGCATCTCTCCCTGCTCTGCCTGATTCCGGGGTAGACAGTGACAAGCATAGGGTCTCAGGTCTTATACAGACCTGATGACACTATGGGGCCAGCCAATCACTGTAATTCCACAACCAATATGGCTACGACATTACAGTGACTGTCAGGCAATCTCTGCATGTTAATTGGCTGCCTAAAAATCACCAAACATGTGGAGGGGGGACTCCAGCTCCTGCCCGAACATTCAAAAAATATTCACCGAGTGACGAGCATCTTGAGTACTTTGTTGCTTGGGCGAGTAACGAGTAATGACTAGCATGCTCACTCATCACTAGAAATGATACATGGTTTTCTAATTATTTTATAAATATAATATTATTATATAATTTTATAAATATAAAATCCTGAGTGATTAATTGCCTCGAGAAGTCACATAATTAGTAAATTGTTTTTCAATTAAATTGTACAGATTATGGAGACATTAAAGGTGGAAATGTTCTGAAATTATTCTTCTGGCTATAATTTTTCACATGACAAAATCTAGGCATTTTAAAAGACTTTTTATGTGTAGACTTTTTAGATCCATTGCACTTGTCTGTCACTGTCCCTTTATTAAAGGTATATGTCTTATTTTGAGTCTTTTGAGTTCAATCTAATCATTAAGTCTTTTTAACACTCTTCACTTTGAAACAGATTTCCTCCTACTGTACATAGGCTTCTTTTTACGGATAAGCTAGGACATTGATAATAAACAATAATGTAGTTTAAAGAGAAAAGGATTGAAGTGCTAAAGTCAATGCCAGGAGTACAATAGATATAAAAAAACAAGACCACTCAGTCACAGACTATTGGGAAAAAATACATATTCTGTGAATAAATAAGTGTTATGCAAAAAGTGCCAGCATTTTCATTGGAATTAGCATTCATGAGGTCATTTATGATGTACACATAATGCACACCACAAATCGGTTTTCTTTAGTGTAAGTGCACTTATCTGCTCACCCTTCACACTTCAACATACCCATATTTTGAATGAAGATGCCTATACAAAGCAGAAGTGAGCTTATTTTCAGAAAGAAAAAGTCTAAAAGAGTGCTGAATGCAAAAACCCTAATGGCAAGGAAAGCATTTACAGTATATATTGTGTAATTTTATGGGATATTTATCTGCTTCTATGTTCCTATTCCATATATTGGGTAAACCGTACCTAGAAGCATGTAGACACATTCCATGATTATTGGAGAACACTCAATGTAGGTAATGTGTACAACATGATGGTATGATGATAATAATGTTTGTGTGTTATAAATGATGCACGACAAATGTCAAAACTAATGCAAATTGCTGTCAAAAACTCCGGGAAGTAGGGAAGTATTAACAGAGGCTTAGAGACTGTTCGCACTGCGTTTTGACAACACAATGAGGATTTTGTCAATAGTGCCATCTGAACGTCAAAAAAATGTGGTTCAGACAGAACCCCCAACGGACCTATTGAGTATTATGATACAAATCAAGTTCAATGTTTGTAACTTTGGACTCCATTTTCTTTCCTTTCCAGTAACGTCTTTTCAGATGGGCAGAAGAACACAGTAGACTTTGGCACCGATTCATCAAGTAGTTTTCGCCAGTTTTCTCACGTAAAAACTGTTGGAATGGCACAAAAGTTTGTTGCAACTCAAAGTTGCACAAAAAATTAGTGACTTGGTGTTTTTATGCCAGTCCCATCTAGCTTTACCAAAATGGGCAGTTCAGAGGAGAGATAGGGCATGGCAGTATCTGCCCCTAACTTTCATCATTTTTGTCACAAAGGTAGCTTAAACTACTATAGAAATGATTTATGACAATCCCTACCTGGAGTGACATTTCTGGTGAAACGCATGTGAGTTGCAAGATGAGCTCAATTTACGAGGCTAATCAGAATATCCTGGGAGTATGCATATTGAATACTTGCGGTTACATGACCACTCTGTCTCGCCACCAACATTGAAAAATCTTCACGGTGTGTCAGGATTCACTTTTGTGATAAACCTGGACAACCCCTTTACGTATTTGCTGCAGACATTACTGCACAAAAAAACATGTCTCTTGGCAGAAAAAACACAGCTCTAAGCCTCATTCACGCATCATCCGTGATTAAACACGTACGTGAAGCAATGGTACCGAGGTCACCACTGTTGTGCATCACTGTGTCATCTGTGTGTCTGTTTTTACAATCAGTGTGTCAATAGTGTTTTTCAAGGATAGATAAAGAAATACAGATGCCATCCGTGTGCTGCACGTGTTTTTAAGGGACACATAGACTTGTATTGACCCTTTTCATTCGAGTCACCGGAAAAAATAGACATGCCTCCATGTGTTTTGCACAGACACAGAGTCCATGAAAAACATGGAAATGTGAAAAGCACCATAGATTATAATGAGTACATGTGGTATGAGTGAAAAATACTGATTTGTGCAACATGGACATGTGTATGAGGCCTCAAATACATTTGTTTTTCCCGCATTTTCTACTTGTGTTTTTGAAGCGCTTTTGGAGCTGCTGGGAATATTATGGGAGGGAGAGCCTGTGTGTGAATAGCAGCCACAGAGAGGAAACTGCTGTAAGGTTTTCTCCCCTCTCCCTAATACTGTTTCTCCCTTCTACTCAGTAGTTTCTCTTCTCTCCTATCTCCAGTAGTTTCTCCCCTAAGCAAATCCCTTACCTGATCCTGATTTGTCCCTGCCTGACTGCAAAGGCTGGCATCCTAAAATTACGCAATGGTGCCCCCACTTCACCGCGCATGCGCAGTGAAGTTCCCAGCTTCACAGTGTGTGGCCGGTGCCACTCGTAACAGCACATGCACAGTGTAGCTGGGAACTACACAGCCTCACTGCACACATGCAGGGAGCCTCGGCTGGCCTTGTAAAACTACACAAGAGTCTCACTTACATCAGCGCTAGCAAGGAGCAAAATTCAAATGCGTAGCAGGCGCCAGCCCTGATTGATGCGGCGTCACCCATGACTGAATACGATGATCACACTCCTATAACTGAAATGAGCAGGTAGGATATAATTGTATAAAATGTTATAGACTCATTATATTACCACCAATTTTAATGAAAAAAGTGTGTTAGTGATTCACATTGCATCACTAACAAAGCTATGGGGCAGTTTACATAGTAGACATGACAGGTTCCCTTTAAGGATAAATCACTTGGCTAAGTTCTGTTGGTTGTACTCTGATATGGCCTGATTCTCAGATAGAGATAAAGGATACACCCAGCCCTGGGAGGGTGCAGTAACAGGTAGAATGTTAACGGGACAGTGTTAAGGTCTGTTGGGTGGCAGGGCATCTGCCTTCTTTTTACAGAAGACGTCCACAAAGGTACAATAATGGATGGGCAAAGAAGCAAGGTTCGAGGGCACAGGATGCAGAGTATTGGGCTTGACCTTGGCTTGGCAGTTAGAAATAAAATACAGTCCCCAATGAAGCACCTGACAGGAGAACCAGTCAATAACCGGCGCATGTAGATGAAGCCATGGAAGATCCATGTGAACAGAATTCACATATCTGGGTAGCATATAGAAGGAAATCTTTTCAGCATGCAGTACTCAAGTCTGCAGCGTGACTGGTAACGTAATGAATTGAATAGGCTCTGCCAGGAGTTGTCCATCAATGGAGGCAATAGTCCAGGGGTGATCCAGCATTTGTGTAGGGATCAGAAGTCGACTGATCAGATCCTGATGGATGAGTTGCTCGCGGAGCTGAAATCCAGATGGGAGGCCATGGAGAGAGACCTCTCTTTTCAGGCCAGGGTAACTTTGGTCAATATCTTTGGAAAGCATTTACTCTCACCTAGGATCATCTCTCCAGTCAACCCTAGGTGCTGGGGTTTCCTGGTTTCACAGGGAACTGCTGAAAACAATGTCCCAATCCTCCACAATATTTACATAGGTTCTTTGTTTACCTCTGCTGTCATTCCTGTTCAGAAATCAGAAAGTTTGGCCAGCTCAACCTACATTGGCTCAGTGGCTGGTGATGCGGCTTGAGGCAGCGAGGGGAACTGGAATTTTGGAGCCAGTCTGGGTGATCTTCTGGCACGAGGAGACACAAAAGCTTGTTCCAGGGCCCCCTCATGGAAGCAGAGATCTATCTTAGTGGCCAGGTGTATAAGGGCATCAAGCAAGGATGGTAGATCTCTACTAGTGTTGATCGAGTATATATCATTAACCCTTTCTGACGAGCATGCTCGGGTGCTCGCCAAGTATTTTGGAGTGCTCGTTCCAGAAAGCCAGTTTCTATGCTGAGTGAGAGAAGGTGGGACATCTATTATCCATTATAGCCTCGGCACAAAGAAGTAACTCGTTTATCCACGAAATGGTAAATGATAAAGGGAGGACTGTTACAGAGTTGGAGGGGATGCTGAAAATCTTTAGAGACTATTATAAAAAACTTTACTCCTCGGAAGGAATTGTAGCAAACGAGGAGATTGATAATTTTATGGGTTTAGTATCGCTCCCTAAGCTAAAAAATGAGAGTAGAGAGAGGTTGGACTCCCCCATTACTGTGGAGGAGATGGAGATTGCTCTGCATGGCATGACCAATGAGAAGGCCCCGGGTATGGATGGTTTACCGTCAGAAGTATACAAAAAGTTTGCAGAACTTTTGATGCCTAAACTATTGAAAGTATTTGAGGAGGCCAATGATATAGGGGTGTTGCCGGCTTTTATGAGGGAGGTGATGATAGTGGTTATCCCCAAGGAGGGGAAGGACCCTAGAGTACCTGAATCATATAGACCAATCTCATTATTAACAGCTGATGTTAAAATCTTGGCAAAAGTTTTGCTAATAGGTTGACTGGGGTCATCTCTTCTTTGATACATCCGGATCAGTCGGGATTCATGCTCAATAGATCTACGGCGGTAAATGTAAGAAGATTATATCTCAACCTCCAATTGCAGGCTGATAACCCAGGTCGCAGAGTAATCGCCTCACTGGACGCCCAAAAGGCGTTTAATAGCGTACAATGGGAATATTTGTGGGGAGTCTTGCAAAAATTTGGTTTTGGACCAAGGTTTATCGAGTGGGTGCAATTGTTGTATTCCCAACCTACTGCCAAAATTAGAGTTAATGGAGCGATATCCCCCTTGTTCCATTTGGGCGGGGGTACCAGACAGGGATGCCCATTGTCGCCGCTCCTCTTTGCCATAGCAATCGAGCCTCTTGCTGCAGTCATCAGGGGAATGAGGGAGGTCCAAGGGTTCAAGTATGGTAGATTGGAGGAAATAATTGCTCTGTATGCAGATGATCTTTTATTGTTTCTAGGTGATCCATCCGAGTCATTGAGTTGTGCCATGCAGATAATCGAGAGGTTCGGGGCGATATCGGGGCTGAAGATTAACTGGTCCAAATCAGTTTTGTTTAAAGTGGATCGGGATGTGGAGTGGACAGATAGAGAAAAGGAAGCAAATAATTTACAGTGTAAAGAAGTATTTAAATACTAGGGGATACAGGTATCTTTACCGGTATCAGACTACCTCAATATCAATTTAGCACCATTACTCAAAAAATTGAAAGCCAAAATAGATATCTGGACTAAACTGCATATAACGGTGGTAGGGAGGATAAATCTTTTTAAAATGATCTTGATGCCCAAGCTGTTGTATGTCCTACATAATGCGCCTATGTGGATATCCAAAAAGAGATTTAAGTCTTTGAATGTGATGATCAGAGCTCTGGTATGGGGGAAGAAGCAGGCAAGGATAAGATTAGAAATTCTTCAAAGACCAAAAGATGAGGGCAGATTGGCGCTGCCGAACCCGGAAATATATTTTCTGGCGGCTCAGAGTCAACACTTTAGAGGGTGGTCATGCTCCGGGTCTGGTGGATCTGGTAAAAGAATGTTGGAACACTCCATGGAGGAAAGGCCATTACTGGAGGGCCTGGTGGAAGGTGACATGGAAAGACTGGGAGAAAAAATGCCTACAATGGATCTCATACATAAAACCTGGAACACATTAAAGAAAGTGAGGGGAGTAAGGGGACTAACCAAGTTTACACCCATATGGAATAATAGTAATATCCCGGAGATACAAAAAATTGGCACTATAAGAGAGTGGATAGGGAGAGGAATAAATTATATGTATCAAATAATGGAGGGGGAAGAGCTTAAACCTTTCTCGCAGTTGCAGAGTGAATTCTTACTGCCAAAAACAGAATGGTATCACTATGGGCAGGTTAAACATGCAATTAGATCCCAAAGAGCAAAACAACGACTGGTTGTGGAAGCAGACCTGGTATTGGAATGTATTTGTCAGGAGGGGGCCCCTAGGGGAGTAATATCGGGCACGTATAGAGATTTGCTGCATACATTTCTTCTGGAGTTTCCACTGAGAGCTAAAAGTAAATGGGAAGACGAAGTGGGATACATTAGAGAAGATATATGGGAAAATATCCTGGAATATATACCTAAGCTTTCCATGAGCGAACCTGCAAGATTGTCACACATTTATGTAATTCATAGAGTTTATAGATCACCGCTAATAATGCACAAAATGGGGCTGAGGGCAAACTCAGAGTGCCCAAGATGTGGAAAAGGGGAGGCGGGTATATTCCACATGATGTGGGAGTGCCGTAGGCTATCAATGTTTTGGTCTGGGGTTCTTGCTATGATTGAAGGGGCGTATGGATGCGGTGTATCTGGTGACCCTGTTACATGCTTCCTGGGCTATGTGGAAGAAATCTTAGCTGATAAAAATACTAAAATAGCCATTGCTAGGCTACTTTACAGTGCCAGGAAATTAATTGCAAGAAATTGGACTGGGGTCGATCCCCCCTTGGGTGAAGAATATTCTAAACGGTTAGAGTATATTATACAGTTGGAAAGAGGTATATATGAAAAAAGAGGGAGACAGAATATATATGGGAAAATATGGGCACCATGGATACAATATAAGGGAACGTGAGAGGATTGATTCCAAACTTGATTCCAAACTTGTAACATACTGTATAAACTAATACTTGCACAATGCACTTCTGGGTTTCTACCATAAAGGGTAAATGAGAATTACTTTGTTTTTAAGATATAACAGAGGGGAGGGGGATGCTGTCGGGGTGGATGGGGAGGGAGGAGGGGGAGGGATTGAGGGTTTGATTGGTTAAGTTATGCTGTTCATTGAAATTTAATGACCGGAGTAATATTGTTTGTTCAGAATATGTTCAATAAAAACTTATTTGATTAAAAAAAGTATTTTGGAGTGCTCAGTGATTCATTCACTGTTGCCGTGCCTGCTAGTATCATGGCTGTTAGACAGCTGTGACACATGCAGAGATTGCCTTTCAGACAGGCAATCTCTGCATGTGTCACAGCGACAGTGAATGAAACGCCAAGCACGCCAAAATACTCGGCAAGCACCCAAGCGTGCTCGCCGGAAATGGTTAATGATACATACTCAATCAACACTAATCTCTACCTGCCAACTCGTCCTTTATATGACCGGAAAGGCCCTGCCAGATGGTCACCACCAGGGCTTCTTCATTAAAGCTAGCTCCACTGCCAAGGTATGGAAGCGTAAGGCATACTAGGCCATGGTATCCATGTGTAACGGGGGGCAGGGTGGCAGTCGGTGGCGAGTGGCATGTCAGTTTCAGTGATTAAACCCTTACCCTGGCCCGCTGCAGAAAAAGGGGACTCGGAGCATTCCTGGGTGTGTGTGTGTTGTGGTGTCTCCATGGAGAATACCTCCATACTCACTTCTGTTTCGCCGTCCCGGTTGTTGAGTCTTTTAGCCTTCAGAAGGAGAAAACCAGACCAGCTTAAAAATGTAAAAACTTCTTTACTTGCAGCTACAGTCACATACAAGGAGTAACAAGTAATACAGTCTCTTTGTGATCTCTTCACATAAAGCGGCACTTTACCAGTGATGAAAGACATGGACACTGATTTAGATATGAAGATTAACGCCGAATGCACCAGCTCTCCGGGTAACTCCATTCTCTGTCCCACTGCCTGACCTGCTTGGATCCACCTCCCTGATGAGGCTGTCCTGTCTTGGCATGTAAGGTGAAGTTCCCACATTGACCTCTCCATGTACATCTGTTCCTGTTGTCCCCGCTGTTTAGACTATTCGGATTCACCTTCCAGTTAATGTTGTTCAAAAACTCCCAAACTGTGACACACACACCCATCTCCTGTACTTTCTCCTGTGTCCTCCTGTTACTCTTCACTAGTCACTGTCCCTCACTCAACTGGAACTCTCTGCAATCAGGAAGTGTCTCAGTTCTTCACTGAATCTGCTCCTCCCACACTGAAGCAGCTCACAAGACTATTAACTGTTTCAACTACTATAGTGCCTACATCTGTACTCTCATACCTAACCTCTAGCTGTCTCTTAACACAGATCTTAGGCACTAATCTCTACCCTTTCTCTACATGTGACACAAACACATTATGCATTTAGCAGAAAACATATTAAAGCAGTACTTTAACCATTTAACTTTAGTGCTTATGAGATTCTATGCAGAAGGTATAATTCCATTTAACACACAATTTATAACCATTTTTCCTGCTTAAGGAGGGAACCTGCGACCGCATCGGTCACCCCTTTACACATGCTTTGCCTTAGAGAAGAAAGGGACAAAGAGGCTGAGGAGGTGCGGCCTTTACACCTGTGCAGGTCATTGGCATGATAAGAAGCCACAGGAATTTGAAGAGAAGATTACGCCATAAAGTGAACAATCTTAAGTAACAGAAGGTGATGGGTTAATAAGCAGGTCTAAAAAGCAGCATAAGCAGTAGATATAGAGACAACAGAAGATTGCAGAGCTGATTGCAGCATAATGTGAGTTGTCTCTAAATAACAGTTTTTTAATGCTTATAGCAAACGATGAGTTAATCAGCAGGTCAGAGGAGCTGTAGATGAAAGTTGTAAAAATCAAAGCAAATGGCAAATGAACACAACACAAGTTGAATACACAGATATGATTCTAAGTCAACCTTAAAAGGCCTTGGTTGATGTCAGTGAAGTTCGCTCACAAACTTGTGAAACCCAAGCAAAACAAATGGTGGTGTCTATAGGGAAGGGAGCAGAGCCCACCCTTAGAATTAAAACAATTGCAAAATTAAGATATCAAAGCATACCTGTCTTCGGATTCATGCTGCCTAAATCACAGGCAGCATGAATCAGACATTAGCTGCATTACCGTGTATGTTTTACTCCAAAAAGCTTCCGCTCTCAGAGACAAATAGTTCTTTTTGCAACGTTTCAGAGAAAACACTTAGAAAAGCTGGATGGGGAATATGTGTCTCGGTAGACTAGTCCGAGGCAGACCACAGTGGCTTTGATTGACAGATCTTTCCCTATGAACACACAAAGTGAGAGAACCGTCAGGCTATGTGAACTGCATAGTTTCAGAGTAAAACATACATGGTCACAATTGTGCAGCCAAACTTTTGATTCATGCTTCCCATAGATTGGACAGAACGAATCAGACTACATGAGTCTAAATCATGAAACTCACATGGAAGACTTTCTTCTAGATTTATCATATGATTGGAAAAAATATGTTTCATCAGATATCCTTTGCATACTAAAGTCCTCCATACACATTAGATAGCTCCTAAGTAGAGATGAGCGTTGTTCGACTCGAATTGTTCGCCAATCTCAAATTCGAGCTGTTTTGGGCGGTGTTCGAGCCGTTCGGCGAACACGAACGATTTGAAAAAAATTCGGCTGTTCGAGGTTATGTTCGATAACTGTTCGTGCACCAAAATCATAACTGGATTTTTCTCAGTAATGATGAAAATTAATGTTAATACGCAGTTTGAGTGTACAGCGGGGTGGGGGGAGGGGCAGGGGATGGATCTCTGCAGGAATAATGAAGATCTCCATTTTTTTTTCTCTTTCCCGAATTTACAGTGGGGAGGTGCAATCTGTCAGCCTATCAGCAGCGCACACACGGAGCGAAGTGCTTTTTTTCACACAAGCAAGGGCATGTGTCATTGGCAGTGTATGTCACATGTCCTTGCCCTATAAGACCCAGCCATTTTCCCCATCGCCACCATTTTCTCACTGCTGCAGCTGCGTGTTAGACGGCACCGCTGTTGCTGTGTGCGCTATACCTTGTTAATTTCAAGCCAATTTTCGCACAAATCTACAGATAGCTTGGGAGTAGGGAATAGTTGTGATTGCAGTCCTTTTAAGGACTAGGTTACAGCATTTCCTACGACTTTTATCAGGCAGGTCTGTGCTCTTAAATAGATAGGTTGGGAGTAAGGACTAATTGTAATTGGAGTCCTTTTCAGGACTAAGTTACATCCGTTCCTATCAGTTTTTGCCAGGCAGGTCTGTGCCAGTGCTGTGCACGTTTTTTTCACAGCATTTGGCTAAATCTAGCAAAGCTAATCCTTTTTGGCCTATTGCAGAGTGTGTTAGTCAGTGGAGTAGCCTATCTGTGTTGCAAGCTACACCACCTGTGTATAGAATACCAATTTTTTTACTGCACCTAGTGAAGTAAAACCTTTTGGGCATAGCATCATTCTATTAGTCCATCTATACAGACCTCCATAAGGTTGCAAATTGAATATAATTTTTTTCTGCATCTAGCTCTGAAAAAATATTTGGGCTTCTAGCAGTGTGTGGGACTTGTTCTATTAGTCCATCTATACTAACCTCCATCAGGTTGCAAATTGAATATAATTTTTTTCTGCATCTAGCTCTGAAAAAATATTTGGGCTTCTAGCAGTGTGTGGGACTTGTTCTATTAGTCCATCTATACTAACCTCCACCAGGTTGCAAATTGAATATAATTTTTTTCTGCATCTAGCTCTGAAAAAATATTTGGGCTTCTAGCAGTGTGTGGGACTTGGTCTATTAGTCCATCTATACCGACCTCCATCAGGTTGCAAATTAAAAATAATTTTTTTCTGCATCTAGCTCTGAAAAAATATTTGGGCTTCTAGCAGTGTGTGGGACTTGGTCTATTAGTCCATCTATACTGACCTCCATCAGGTTGCAAATTGAATATAATTTTTTTCTGCATCTAGCTCTAAAAAAATATTTGGACTTCTAGCAGTGTGTGGGACTTGGTCTATTAGTCCATCTATACTGACCTCCATCAGGTTGCAAATTGAATATAATTTTTTTCTGCATCTAGCTCTGAAAAAATATTTGGGCTTCTAGCAGTGTGTGGGACTTGGTCTATTAGTCCATCTATACTGACCTCCATTAGGTTGAAAATTAAAAATATTTTTTTTCTGCATCCTGCTCTGAAAAAATATTTGGGCTTCTAGCAGTGTGTGGGACTTGGTCTATTAGTCCATCTATACTGACCTCCATCAGGTTGCAAATTAAAAATATTTTTTTTCTGCATCTCGCTCTGAAAAAATATTTGGCTTCTAGCAGTGTATGGGACTTGGTCTATTAGTCCATCTATACTGACCTCCATCAGGTTGCAAATTCAATATAATTTTTTTCTGCATCTAGCTCTGAAAAACTATTTGGGCTTTTAGCAGTGTGTGGGACTTGGTCTTTTAGTCCATCTATACTGACCTCCATCAGGTTTCAAATTGAATATAATTGTTTTCTGCATCTAGCTCTGAAAAAATATTTGGGCTTCTAGCAGTGTGTGGGACTTGTTCTATTAGTCCATCTATACTGACCTTCATCAGGTTGCAAAAGGAATATAATTTTTTTCTGCACCTAGCTCTGAAAAAATATTTGATCTTCTAGCAGTGTGTGGGACTTGTTCTATTAGTCCATATATACTGACCTCCATCATGTTGCAAATTGAATATAATTTTTTTCTGCATCTAGCTCTGAAAAAATATTTGGGCTTCTAGCAGTGTGTGGGACTTGGTCTATTAGTCCATCTATACTGACCTCCATCAGGTTGCAAATTGAATATAATTTTTTTCTGCATCTAGCTCTGAAAAAATATTTGGGCTTCTAGCAGTGTGTGGGACTTGGTCTATTAGTCCATCTATACTGACCTCCATCAGGTTGCAAATTGAATATAATTTTTTTCTGCATCTAGCTCTGAAAAAATATTTGGGCTTCTAGCAGTGTGTGGGACTAGGTCTATTAGTCCATCTATACTGACCTCCATCAGGTTGCAAATTTAATATAATTTTTTTCTGCATCTAACCCAGCCAATAGTTTTGGCCTAATACCACAGTTTGGCCACTCAGCTCTGCTCGGTTCCCATCCATTGTTTTTTTGTGCAAACAACTCCAGAGTTGTGAATTAGTTAACCACCAAAATGAGTGGAAAAAGGCCTGCTGCTGGTGGAAAGGGGAATAGGCGTGTTGGGAAGGGGAAAAAAGGTTGTGTCCGTGGGGTAGGTGTTAAAGCAACAGTAACATCTGCAGAATAAAGACCAAAAGACCATCTTCCAGCCATACTAAAATGTCTACTTCTTTTAGCGGACAATGTGATAAGATCCCTTTCTTACGGCCACGCCAATCGCTACAAATTCCAGATGAGGCACAAAAACAGCAGGTGCTTCAACGGATATCAAGTGGGCTCTCCTCCACATCAACTTCAACATCACAAATACTCCAGTCCTCAAAGGTGTCACCCCAATCGCACTTGCTTCCTCAGAGCTCCCAAATCTCCAGCTGCCCGTCTGAGTATGAGGTAGAACAGATGATTGAGTCTGCAGAGCCGTTTACTCATACTATAGCCTGGGAATCAGAGGTCGGCTCCAGCGCTTCTGTCAATCCAGACGAGGAAATGATCTGCACTGATGCCCAGAATCTTTATGAGTCGGATCCAGGACCAGACGCTGAAGGTTCTGACCATAATGTATACCCTCATTCCCAAACTGTAACTCCTGTTGGTGGAGACAATGAGGAAGACGATGATGAGACTCAAATACCTGATTGGAGCGACAACTTTAGTTTTTTGTCAGGGCAGGAACAGGTTGGCTCTGAGGATAACACACAGGGTGATGATGACAAGGTTGGAGATCCCACTTACTGTCAACCCACAGTCAGCCAAGAGATGAGGTCAGCAGAGGAGGTGGAGGAGAATGCTAGTGACGACGAGGTCAGGTTGCGCCTTCCTGGACAGAGACGTAGTACTGGAAGCACGTCAACAACTGCATCCTCAAACACAACTCTGCCTCTCACCACAAGTCGTGGTGGCTCTTCAGGTCGCATGGGTGCTAAGCCTTGCATAGCCTGGGCATTTTTTCAGATCGATAAAGATGACCCAACTCGTTTTATCTGTAACATTTGTCAGCAAAAGCTAAGTAGAGGCCAAAAAATACATAGTTTGAGTACTTCATGCATGAACCGGCACATGGACATGAAGCATAAGTTGCAGTGGGAAGCTCACTGTGCCACAATGCGGCCTAGCCGGCCGGGCCAACCACCATCTGCCATATCTTGTGCATCCGCGGCCTCTTCATCCTCTGTGACTGGGGGGACAGCAGTCACACCTGTTTTGGGACGCAGACCTGCCACCTCTTTACCCGCAACAGCCAGCGTGATTGGCAGGTCATCATTTTCTTTGGAGGTGGTATCACCAGCTGGTGTTGAGCGCTGTCCGACATCGATAGCACCACCTTTGGATCAAGGCAACCTAACATGTCCGCCTGCATCTTCCTCACAGACCGGCAGTTTGCCGGGGACACCCTTATCAACCCCGTCTAAGCATAATAGCCAGCCCTCGGTCCCTCAGATGTGGACAATTAAAAGACGATTTCCTCCTAGCCATGAGAAAGCTAAGAGGTTGAATTTCACCATCTGCAAGCTCCTGGCTACAGAAATGCTGCCTTTCCGCCTGGTGGACACAGAGGATTTTAGAGACCTTATGTCCGTCGCAGTGCCCCAGTACCAGATGCCCAGTCGGCACTACTTCTCAAAGAAAGGTGTGCCTGCGCTCCACCAGCATGTCGCACACAACATCACCGCTTCTTTGAGAAACTCTGTGTGTGACAGGGTGCATTTCACCACAGACACTTGGATGAGTAGGCATGGACAGGGGCGTTACATGTTGCTGACTGGGCACTGGGTAACTATGGTGACAGCAGGACAAGGGGCTGCTGTCCAAGTCTTGCCGTCCCCACGAGTTGTGCGTCAATCCTCTTTATCTCAAAGTTCCTCCACTGCTTCTGCCTCCTCAACCTCCTCTCGATCCTCCACCTGCACCCAAAGCCTGTCTGGTCATGCCACAAGCTTTCTAACTGCGCAGAAGGGATCCTGCACACCTCCTTACTATGCTGGCAGTAGGGCTCAACGTCATCAGGCGGTTTTTACTTTGAAATGTCTGGGAAATGTGAGTCACACAGCTGAGGAGTTGTGGTCAGCTCTGGAGAACCAATTTCATGAATGGTTGTCTCCACTGGACCTGAAACCAGGGAAGGCTGTGTGCGACAATGCTGCACACCTGGGTGCGGTCCTTCACCAGGGCAATGTCACACACGTGCCTTGTACGGCTCACGTGTTGAACCTGGTTGTCCAGCAATTTTTAGCCCACTATCCCGGACTAGATGTCCTTCTGCAGCGGGCTCGGTCGCTGTGTGCTCACTTCCGCCGTTCGCATCCCGCAGCTCAGTGACTTACATCTCTACAGAAGTCGTTGGGACTGCCACTTCACCGGCTAAAATGCGATGTGCCTACCCGGTGGAATTCAACTCTGCACATGTTGCAGCGACTGTGGCAGCACCGACAAGCCCTGGTGCAATACGTTCTGACGTATAGCCTGGGCCAACGAGATCCAGAGGTGGGGCAAATCACGCTGGAGGAGTTGTCTCAGATCAGGGACCTATGCACCCTTCTGTACAGTTTTGAAATGGCGACGAAGATGTTTAGTGCTGACGATGTCATTATCAGCATGACTATTCCGGTGATTTGCATGCTGGAGCACATGTTAAACAGAATTCGGAGTCAGGTGGTGGCACAAGAGGAGGTGGAGAAAGTAGAGGAGGAGGAGTTGTATGCGGAAGGGCTAACATCTGCAAGGTCCAGACGGTCGGCAGCAGCAAGGAGGCAGGCATGTGAGGGTGGGGGAGATGGTTTTACCAGGGCGCATGGTAGCAGCCAAACTAGTGAGGAAGGTGCATAAGCCCAAGAAGAAGTGGAGGACGAACTGATGGAAGACTCATCAGATGAGGGAGACCTTGATCACATTTCTGTTGTGCGAGGTTGGGGGGAGAGGACAGAGGAAGGAAGCATGATTGTTACCTCGCCACCAACACAACAGGGACTTGGTGCTCCTGGATGCGCAAGACACATGAGTGCCTTCTTGCTGCACTACCTGCAACATGACCCTCGAATTGTGAGAATTAGAAATAATCCTGACTACTGGGTTGCCACACTGTTAGATCCCCGGAGCAAAAGTAAATTTGCAGAAATTATTCCTGCCATAGAAAGGGATGCACACATGCAGGAGTATCAGCAGAGACTGTTGCAGAATCTTACATGTGCTTTTCCACAAAACACCAGTGGTGCACGTTGTGAATCTCACAGTTCCAACTTGCCAACTGTGGGACCGTCGAGTGTTCAGCACACAAACCGTAACAGAAACACAGTATCTGCTGGTAACATCAATTTTGCGGAATCATTTCACCTCTTTTTTAGCCCATCCTTTGCAAGGCCACAGGAGACAAGAAGTCTGACACATAGTCAACGCCTAGAGACGATGGTACAGGAGTATCTCCAAGTAAACATTGAAGCCATGACTGTGTCACTGGACCCTTGCTCTTTTTGGGCTTCCAATCAGGATAAATGGCCGGAGCTAGCCACTTACGCGTTGGAGATCTTGTCATGCCCCGCAGCCAGCGTTCTGTCTGAACGTGTGTTCAGCGCTGCTGGTGGTGTGCTGACAGATAAGCGCACGCGGCTCTCCACTGATAATGTAGACAGACTCACGTTCATAAAGATGAACAAATCATGGATCCTAAATGACTTTTCTACCCCTGTGTCATCCTGGGGAGAGTAAAAGCTTGTTGATTGGTTAAAATCACCTCACCAACCGTTGTAAGCTTTCAAATTACTAATCATGTTTATCTGTATCTTGGCTGGAAAATAATTTGGGCTTTGTAGCAGTGTGCAGCAATGATTCTAATAGGCCATCTATACTAAGCTCCACCAGATTTAAAATTACTAATCATGTTTATCTGTATCTTGGCTGGAAAATAATTTGGGCTTTGTAGCAGTGTGCAGTACTGATTCTATTAGGCCATCTATACTAAGCTCCACCAGATTTAAAATTAATAATAATTTTTAGCTGCATCTAGCCCGGAAAATAATTTTGGGGCTCCGAGATGCGCAAGACACATAAGTGCCTTCTTGTTGCACTACCTGCAACATGACCCTCAGATTGTCAGAATTGGAAGTAATCCTGACTACTGGGTTGCCACACTCTTAGATCCCCCACACTCTTCGATCAACCTTTTCATTTTAATAAAGACCAAAAAAATGGTCATTTTTGAAATTACAAGCATTAGCAGGTTATTAGAAACTGAAATCAAACAGTTTTCAACTAAAAACTTTATTCTAGGTGATGTTACATTTGCACATAGGACCCCTCATTCGAAAGGAGCTTCTGAACTCTCTCGTCCATTGAATTTGTCAGGTTTTGGATGGTTTCTGCTTCAATTGTTTTGCATGAGGACAGAATACCCTCCCAGAGCTGTTGCTTAGATGTGAACTGCCTCCCGCCATCATAGACACACCTTTTGATGATGCTCCAGAGGTTCTGAATGGGGTAGAGGTCAGGGGAGCATGGGGGGCACACCATAAGTTTGTCCCCTTTTATGCCCATATCAGCCAGAGATGCAGATGTGTTATGTGCAGCATGAGACTGTGCATTATCATGCATAAAAATGATCTTGCTGTGGAATACACGGTTCTTCTTCTTGAACCATGGCAGGAAGTGCTGTTTGAGAAACTCCACATACATTATGGAGTTCATCTTTACCCCTTCAGGGATCCTAAAGGGGCCGACAATCTCTCTCCCCATGATTCCAGCCCAAAACATTACTCCACCTCCTCCTTGTTGGCGCTGTAGCCGTGTTTGCGTGGGGTGTCCATCAGCCAGCCATCCTCCACTCCATCCATCTGGACCATCGAGCGTTGCACGGCACTCATCCGTGAACAAAACAGTTTTGAAATCAGTCTTCATTTAATGTTTGGCCCACTGGAGCCGTTTCTGCTTGTGTGAAGTGGATAGACGAGGTCGACAGGATGGCGTACGCACAGCTGCAAACCTCTGAAGGACCCTGCATCTTGTTGTTCGGGGGACGTTGGAGGCACCAGCAGCATCAAAAACTTGTCTGCTGCTATGACAAGGCTTTTTTGCCGCTGCTCTTTTAACCTGACGTAATTGCCTGTAGGAAAGGGTCCTCAATTTGCCCTTATCAGCACGCACACGTGTGTACTGTGAATCAGCTACATACTTCTTGATTGCCAAGACACTTCATCCTGATCATCGCACAATGTTGATTGTAGTCATGCCTTGACCTAAGCACTCCACAATTTGTTGCTTCTCAGCAGCCGACACATCCTTTTTCTTTCCCATTTTGGCAGAAAATGTAGGCTGCTTAATAATGTGGGACAGCCTTCTTAAGTAGTCTTGCCTTTCATTGGACACACCTGCCAAACTAATTAGCACAGGTGTCTGCAATTGCTTACAGTGATATAAAGAGCCCTGACACACATCACCATCAATGAGTTTAACTGACTAACAAACAAATTCTTCCCTTATCACTCCTAAACACTTTTTGCATAATAATTTGGAACACAGTGTACATGTGCTTTTCCACAAAACACCAGTGGTTCACGTAGTGAATCTTACAGTTCTAACTTGCCAACCGTGGTCTGTATGGAGTTGTTCAATAAAGGGCCCAAAATTAAGATAACATAGATGGGAGAGGTCTCTATGAATAGGAATTCCTAAGTATTTGATACCCTGTGAGGGCCGGGCAAAGGGAAAGTTGGACTGGATGGAATCCTGTCTGGATTTGGGGAGGGAGACATCGAGGGCCTCAGACTTCGCTGCATTGTTTTTAAAATTTGACCATGTAACAAAGTGATCTATTTCAGCCATAACAGCAGGGATGGATATATGTGATTGAGTGATATATACTAGGACATCATCAGCAAATAGAGAGCACTTGTACTCGGTGCCTCCCACCTCAATCCACCTAATATTGGGGTTATGGCGAATTGATGAGAGCAGGTGCTCCGTCACTAGGATGTATAAGAGAGGGGACAGAGGACATCCCTGCCTTGTCCCATTGGTGATTATGAAAGGTGATGAAAATGTTCTGACGCGCCCCCTGGGCCTTGGGACACCCGGAGCCGGACCCTTTTGGTGGATGCTTGTGGTTGCAGTCTCCGTGGCGGTGACCCGGTTCCGTGGCTCAGGGCGGTCAATCCAGTGGCGGAACTATTTATGTGGTTTTGATGTTTAAATGTCCGACTACGCCACCCGTGGATTGCGGTCAGAGTGAACCGCCGCTGCAGGGCAGACCGCTGAGGCTGGTGTTGTGGGTGCAGCAGAGCGTAGCATAACTCCCCCCCGGGAGGAGTATAGCCTCAGGGCAGTGTATGCGGAGGATGGGGGTGATGGTGCAGGGCAGCAGCAGTAATGACACGGAGTCAGTGATGCAGTCCAGGGCCTTTACTCACATTTCTTATTATCCAGACCACTTCTGCAGGTAACGGCTGCCCACGTCGTACTGTGCTCACCAGGTGAGGGGCTCAGACAACTCCCAGATAACTTTGGAGCACTTCACAGGACCCCCTTTGTGTGTCCTTTGTCTGGCCTTTCTTACCAACCCTTCTGTCCGGCTGCCTCGGGCCTCCTCTTGCTAAACTTGGCCCCAGTTTCCCTGACCCTATGTGGTGCCTTCCTAGCGGGTGTAGCGAGGGGCTGCGCCACATAAAATGTCACAACCTCCGGTTTCTAGCTGAGGGTCATTTCCCGCCTCCACTAGTTTCGGGGACCGGTCTCCCCCTTTGGCCTGACCCCTCCACGCAGGTGTATTCGGGCATGCGGTGGCGACTCGCCCGTTCGCACCCCAGGTATCCGTTCGTTCCTCGTTCCTGGAGCCTTCTCAGCTCCTCTTCCTTCCTTCTCCCTCTTCCAGGCCTGGGCCTCTGTTACTAGGCCCGCCTCCGGAGCAGAGCTCATGCAGAGCCCCTGCTCCCTGTCACTTCTGCTCAGACTTCTCTGCACTGAACTAAGATGGTGCCCACCTTTTATACTCCCTTCTCAATGCACGCAGGAACTGCTTCCTCCCTGCTCCTGCACTACAGGGTTCCCCTTCCTCAGTGTTCCCTCCCCCCACTCCAGCCAGGGACACGGACTGTCGTGCCCATCTCAGGGGCATATTGGTCGCCCTGCCCCACGGCAATGTGGTGTAATGCATGCAGGTGTCGGGTCCTGATCCACACTCCATCCTTACCTGAGAGTGAGATATCACACCTCTGGGTGAGATGCAATACCTCTGTAGCAACCGAGCCCTCAGGATGCTACAGTTCCATTTATCTTCAGCCTAGGTGACGTATTGCGATACAGGGCCGTGATTTTAGCTATAAAAGGGTCCCCTAGACCCCTACCCCAAGCTTTTTAAGAGAATAATATATGGCATGCCAGGAGACTCTATGGAATGCTTTCTCAGCATCCAACGAGAGTATCTAATTACAAATTTTTAACTGCATCTAGCCCAGGTAATACTTTGTGCCTAGTAGCAGTGTCTGCTAGTCAGCGGATTATCCCGGCTGTTAAGCAAGCTACACCACCCGTAGTTTGGACACTTAATTTTTTCAAAGGAAATGCTCCGGGACCACGGGATACTCAGTGAAGAGCATCAGGAGGCACCCCAAGGCATAGGGGCTGGGACTGGCGGTAGGATGCCTTGCGGTGGACAGCCGAGCTCAATCCTTATAAAAGCTTTTTAACTGCAGCAGTTTTAGTGGACGCTACTGGAGCTGGAATTACGCGGCTGCTGGCATGAGACTTGCCCTCCAATAGATCCTTGTAAAAGGATTTAAAGTGTATTCATTCAAATTAGAGAGACAATTTAAATTAAAAAGCTTAGAGCTGCCTCCACCACACGGGGGCTCGCTCGACCCACCAGCGGACAGGCACCAGTATTGGGAGAGGGGGGCTGGCCGTCAAGGTCCACCGCGGCTCTGGCACAAACCCGGCGACACGGAGGTGGCACGGGCAGGAACGGACTGGCCGTGTCAGCTTCTCACTTTTTGGATTTTAGAAGGGCATTACATGCCTATATCTGTGTCTCCCCCTCCTTTTACTCCTCCACCTCTTTTCTTTTCGCATGACTATATGTACTTGTCACTTTTCCATGTGTTAGTTATGTCTTCTGAGCAGTTTGTCAGCTTTTGGACACCTTTGAACGTGTTTTCTATGTGTTTCTATGTGTTTTTGTTTGCCTGCCATTGGTTTTAACGGTGTTCGAAGGTGTTCGACGAACCGAACCGAACTCGAACACTACGGGGGTGGCTCAACACTACTCCTAAGTTCCCTATACATAGGAACGCTCAGTTCACTTTGTCTCCTGGAGAACAAAACTATTGTGTGTTGGAAATTGATTTATAATGGATTCAAAGATGCAACATTGCTCCCCCAACATTATCTGTTGGGATAAACTTCAGGAAACCTGATATACATTGTCGGTTAATCTCGCCTATATTGTCAGATTCAGCCGACTTTAGCCTAATGTGTATGGGACACTTAAAAGTTTGAGCATTTGGAGACTGCAGACCAAAAGCTTTGGTATTCCTTGGCATGATGAAGTTATATCTGTTACTCACCTGTTCTGACTCCAGGGTCAGAGCTTTGTTTTTTCTCCCACCACCTTCTTTTGTAGAAGTCCACACCAGCTTTCTTAACTAACCCTGCAAACTACTATGATATCATCACCCTAGTCTTTTTAAGGCTGAGTCATGCAGGAGCCAGATGCCTGGATGTTAAGTAGCAATATCCACAGTTGCCTCAAGTTTGTCAGGAGATCGCTTCTAATTCACCTGGCTCAGCTCAAACCAGGTGTGTATAATTTCCTTTGTTAATCCTAAATCAATGCTATAACTAGAGATGAGCGTTGTTCTACTCGAACTGTTCGCCAATCTCAAATTCGAGCTGTTTTGGGCGGTGTTCGAGCCGTTCGGCGAACACGAACAATTTGAGAAAAATTCGGCTGTTCGAGGTTATGTTCGATAACTGTTCGTGCACCAAAATCATAACTGGATTTTTTCTCAGTAATGATGAAAATTAATGTTAATACGCAGTTTGAGTGTACAGCGGGGTGGGGGGAGGGGCAGGGGATGGATCTCTGCAGGAACAATGAAGATCTCCATTTTTTTTTCTCTTTCCTGCATTTGCAGTGGGGAGGTGCAATCTGTCAGCCTATCAGCAGCGCACACACGGAGCGAAGTGCTTTTTTTCACACAAACAAGGACATGTGTCATTGGCAGTGTATGTCACATGTCCTTGCCCTATAAGACCAAGCCATTTTCCCCGTCGCCACCATTTTCTCACTGCTGCAGCTGCGTGTTAGACGGCACCGCTGTTGCTGTGTGCGCTATACCTTGTTAATTTCAAGCCAATTTTCGCACAAATCTACAGATAGCTTGGGAGTAGGGAATAGTTGTGATTGCAGTCCTTTTAAGGACTAGGTTACAGCATTTCCTACGACTTTTATCAGGCAGGTCTGTGCTCTTAAATAGGTAGATTGTGGGAGTAAAGACTAATTGTAATTGGAGTCCTTTTCAGGACTAGGTTACATCAGTTCCTATCAGTTTTTGCCAGGCAGGTCTGTGCCAGTGCTGTGCAAGTTTTTTTCACAGCATTTGGCTGAATCTAGCAAAGCTAATCCTTTTTGGCCTATTGCAGAGTGTGTTAGTCAGTGGAGTAGCCTATCTGTGTTGCAAGATATACCACCTGTGTATAGAATACCAATTTTTTTACTGCACCTAGTGAAGTAAAATCTTTTGGGCATAGCATCATTCTATTAGTCCATCTATATTGACCTCCATCAGGTTGCAAATTGAATATAATTTTTTTCTGCATCTAGCTCTGAAAAAATATTGGGCTTCTAGCTGTGTGTGGGACTTGTTCTATTAATCAATCTATACAGACCTCCATCAGGTTGCAAACTGAATATATTTTTTTCTGCATCTACCTCTGAAAAAATATTGGGCTTCTAGCTGTGTGTGGGACTTGTTCTATTAATCCATCTATACAGACCTCCATCAGGATGCAAACTGAATATATTTTTTTCTGCATCTACCTCTGAAAAAATATTGGGCTTCTAGCTGTGTATGGGACTTGTTGTATTAGTCCATCTATACTGACCTCCATCAGGTTGCAAACTGAATATATTTTTTTCTGCATCTACCTCTGAAAAAATATTGGGCTTCTAGCTGTGTGTGGGACTTGTTGTATTAGTCCATCTATACTGACCTCCATCAGGTTGCAAACTGAATATATTTTTTTCTGCATCTACCTCTGAAAAAATATTGGGCTTCTAGCTGTGTGTGGGACTTGTTCTATTAATCCATATATACAGACCTCCATCAGGTTGCAAACTGAATATATTTTTGTCTGCATCTAGCTCTAAAAAAATATTTGGGCTTCTAGCTGTGTGTGGGACTTGTTCTATTAGTCCATCTCTACTGACCTCCATCAGGTTGCAAACTGAATATAATTTTTTTCTGCATCTACCTCTGAAAAAATATTTGGGCTTCTAGCTGTGTGTGGGACTTGTTCTATTAGTCCATCTATACTGACCTCCATAAGGTTGCAAACTGAATATAATTTTTTTCTGCATCTACCTCTGAAAAAATATTTGGCCTTCTAGCTGTGTGTGGGACTTGTTCTATTAGTCCATCTATACTGACCTCCATCAGGTTGCAAATTGAATATAATTTTTTTCTACATCTAGCTCTGAAAAAATGTTTGGCCTTCTAGCAGTGTGTGGGACTTGTTCTATTAGTACATCTATACTGACCTCCATCAGGTTGCAAATTCAAAATAATTTTTTGTCTGCATCTACCTCTGAAAAAATATTTGGCCTTCTAGCAGTGTGTGGGACTTGTTCTATTAGTCCATCTATACTGACCTCCATCAGGTTGCAAACTGAATATAATTTTTTTCTGCATCTACCTCTGAAAAAATATTTGGGCTTCTAGCTGTGTGTGGGACTTGTTCTATTAGTCCATCTATACTGACCTTCATAAGGTTGCAAACTGAATATAATTTTTTTCTGCATCTACCTCTGAAAAAATATTTGGCCTTCTAGCTGTGTGTGGGACTTGTTCTATTAGTCCATCTATACTGACCTCCATCAGGTTGCAAATTGAATATAATATTTTTCTGCATCTAGCTCTGAAAAAATGTTTGGCCTTTTAGCAGTGTGTGGGACTTGTTCTATTAGTCCATCTATACTGACCTCCATCAGGTTGCAAACTGAATATAATTTTTATCTGCATCTACCTCTGAAAAAATATTTGGGCTTCTAGCTGTGTGTGGGACTTGTTCTATTAGTCCATCTATACTGACCTCCATAAGGTTGCAAACTGAATATAATTTTTTTCTGCATCTACCTCTGAAAAAATATTTGGCCTTCTAGCTGTGTGTGGGACTTGTTCTATTAGTCCATCTATACTGACCTCCATAAGGTTGCAAACTGAATATAATTTTTTTCTGCATCTAGCACTGAAAAAATATTTGGCCTTCTAGCAGTGTGTGGGACTTGTTCTATTAGTCATCTATACTGACCTCCATCAGGTTGCAAATTCAAAATAATTTTTTGTCTGCATCTACCTCTGAAAAAATATTTGGCCTTCTAGCAGTGTGTGGGACTTGTTCTATTAGTCCATCTATACTGACCTCCATCAGGTTGCAAATTGAATATAATTTTTTTCTGCATCTAACTCTGAAAAAATATTTGGCCTTCTAGCAGTGTGTGGGTCTCATTGTATTAGGCCATCTATACCAAGTTCCACCAGCTTTTCAATTAATAATAATTTTTCGCTGCATCTAGCCCTGAAAATAATTTTTCTTCCCAATAGTGGTAGCAATAGAAATATGGGGCGCGCTCCTGGTTTACAAAAATATACGCTTCATAACAAAAAACACCAGCTTAGCGCACTGCATTAATAAGATGGCATCATCGTCTCTCCCAGTGCTAGGCCTACTACCCAGGCTAGCATTCCTGTGCCTAAAACACAATGTATAGGTCCGCGCTAGCCACTATGCTGAGGGGTCTAAAGCTGCTGCTAACGCTTTATAACAATTCAATTGGCAGATTTTCACAGAGCTCTTCCACAATGCCCACCCATCGGGACAACAGTTGCCCACCTTCCCTATGGGATCTAGTGGCGAATAGTTGATGCCATTAATCAGAGCGTCAGTTGCCCCGTCGACGTGGCAAGCATACGGTAAGGCATGGGAAGAGTGGACACGACTAGTAGCAGGCAGACGGGTTGACCAATGTGAACAAGCCAGATCACAAGTCACCATAGAATTTCTCCACCAGCTAATGATGAGGGGCATATCAGGGGCGTCAGCGCAGCGGTGTCTGACCGGAGTAGCATTTCACTTCCAACTACTGAATTGGGGAGATGTGACAAAGATTCATCATCAGACAATCCATAAAAGGGTGGAAAAGGGGTCAGCCAAGTCAGGAATGTAGACGTCCCGTCCCGTGTCACTAAAACTGATTTCTCACATCATATCCCTAACACCATTAACATGACACTCACAATTTGAAGCAACACTACTGTCTACTGCATTTGTGATCGCCTTCTTCGGGGCGCTATGCATAAGCGAATTAGTCCCTCAATCCAAAATTAGCACCAGTGGAGGCTTATTACACCAGGACGTAGTCATAGGCAATAATGCAATACGTCTACGCATACACAAATCGAAAATGGTTCCAGCGGGCAGGGGCACTTGGGTACTTCTACAACCCACAAACGGTACACTGAGTCGGGTAACAATAGTAAAACCATATCTAACCATCAGATCACAAAGTAATTTGTTCCTATCACACATTGATGGGACGCCATTATCAAGATACCAGTTCCAAGCTATATTTAATAAATGAATAACATCGGCAGGGAACCACCCCATAGATTACGGGACACACTCATTCCGCATAGGCGCGGCCACAGAAGCAGCAAGAGCAGGACTGTCAGAAACGGAAGTTCAGAGGATAGAGAGATGGTGATCCACGTGTTTGGCAAGATACATAAGACCGGACTTGTTATCCTAATGTGGTTTGTTTCTTTTACAGGTGACGCTAAGCCAACAGTGTGGGTGATAGGCCACTCGTATATATATTGGGCAGATTAAAGGGCGAAAGTCCGCCCAGGCGGGAGGAAATTAGAGTTTCATAACACATATTTCAACTGGAGAGGTATTAGAGGCCTGCTATGGCCACAGGTACTAATGGAGGTAATCAAGGTAGGGAGAGAGGCAAGATGTCTGGTCATCTTAGTTATACAGGCCGGGGGAAACAACCTAGGTCATCACAAGAGCGCATAACTAATGGCAATAATGAAACTAGACACTGAGTGCTTCAGAGAATTTTTCACAAAACTAGCTATAGTATGGTCAGAGATTGTGCCGATAGCGGTATGGCAAGGTGCGCGAGACATCACGGCCATCGAACGGACAAGGCGGGTAATAAATATTCGGATGGCAAAATTTAGAAGAGACAGAGGCGGTGTAGTGGTACGACACCGACAACTGGAAGGAGATAAAGCAGGCCTCATACGGCCCGACGGTGTTCACTTAATGGATATTGGACTGGACATATTCCTGTCAGGACTCCAGGACGGAGTGGAACAAGCGTTAAGAGAGATGGGTGGGGGTCAGAGTCCTGCATACGAGTACGCAGGATCCTCCGTGGCCTGGAAATAGAAAGGACATGTTGGAGAGTTACACTTGTTGGCCAAGTTGCCGGAGTGGAGACCCAGGGCATGCTACAACAAGCTGAATTATTTTAGAAATAAAATGTCTTTCTAATGGAATGAGTATAAAGAGTTAATAAAGCTGTGACCGATCCTCACGCATCCAGTTGTAAGAGTTACATTATTGTATTGTCAAGGAAAGGGGGGCGGTAAGGGGGCTGAGCGTCTGGGTTTGGTTGGGGGTCCCCACAGTCTGCCTAGGCTAGATGCATTTAAAAATTCTTATTAGATACACAGGCGGTGCAGCTTGCTTCGCAGCTGGGCTACTACGCCCAAAGTATTGCCTAGGCTAGATGCAGTTAAAAATTCTACGCTGACTAGCAGACACTGAAGATTTGGAGCAGACCTCTGAGTAAACAGCTCTTCAGACTCAATCATCTGTGTTACCCCAAGCCATAGTGTATGTAGTTTCTTACAGTTAAAAGGGGGGGGGGAGCGACCCAACCCACCTGGAATTGACGATGCCAACGTCACGTTAGACACAGCAAGGGGACTCCAAAAAGAGTTTCCATTTTTTCCCAAAATTGTGGCACAGACACCACTTAACCCTAGAACGCATACCTGGGGCCTCGCAGTCCCGCCCTGTTAATTGTTTTCTATTTTCTGCAAGATTACTTTAGTTAGAATTTTGAAACTCTAGGTATTCTTCATGTATATAGTTGTTTGTCATTTGAGTTTGAGTTATTCAATGTTATTTGCACACGGGCCTAAAAGGCCCCAGGTATATGAAAGTGTAGATTTTTATGGTCATGCGTTCTAGGGTTAAGTGGCATCAATTGCCCCACAGTTGCTTAAAACGGTTGGTGAGGTGATATTACCAAATCCTCAAGCTTTAGCCTCCCAAGGATAACACAGGATTAGAAAAGTCCTTGCGAATCCATGATTTGTTCATCTTTATGAACGTGAGTCTGTCTACATTCTCAGTGGACAGTCACGTGCGCTTATCTGTCAGCACACCATCAGCAGCGCTGAACACACGTTCAGAGAGAACACTGGCTGCAGGGCATGACAAGATCTCCAAGGCGTGAGTGGCGAGCTCCGGCCATTTTTCCAGATTGGAATACCAAAATGAGCAAGGGTCCAGTGACACAGTCATGGCTTCGATGTTCACTTGGAGATACTCCTGCACCATCCTCTCTAGGCATTGACTATGTGTCAGACTTCTTGTCTCCTGTGGCCTTGCAAAGGATGGTCTAAAAAAGTGGTGAAACGATTTCACAAAATTGCTGTTACCAGCAGATACTGTGTTACTGTTACGGTTTGAGTGATGAAGACTCGACAGTCCCGCGGTTGGCAAGTTAGAACTGTGAGATTCACTTCGTGCACCACTGGTGTTTTGTGGAAAAGCACATGTAAGATTCTGCAACAGCGTCTGCAGATACTCCTGCATGCGTCAATCCCTTTTTATGGCAGGAATTATTTCGGCAAATTTACTTTTGTACCGGGGATCTAAGAGTGTGGCAACCCAGTAGTCGAGATTACTTCGAATTCTGCAATCTGAGGGTCATGTTGCAGGTAGTGCAGCAAGAAGGCACTCATGTGTCTTGCGCATCCAGGAGGACCAAGTCCTTGTTGTGTTGGTAGCGAGGTAAGAATCATGCTCTTTCCTCTGCCCTCTCCCCCCAACCTCGCACAACAGAAATGTGATCAAGGTCTCCCTCATCTGATGAGTCTTCCATGCCCATCGCCAGTTCATCCTCCACTTCTTCCTCGGCTCCTGCACCTTCCTCAACAGTTTGGCTGCTACCATGCGCCCTGTTTAATCCCTCTCCCCCACCCTCCCATGCCTGCCTCCTTGGTGCTGCCAACCGTCTGGACCTTGGAGATGTTATCCCTTCCGCATACGACTCCTCCTCTACTTCCTCCACCTCCTCTTGTCCGACCACCTGACTCTGAATTCTGTTTAATGTGTGCTCCAGCATGTAAATCACCGGAATAGTTATGCTGATAATGGCATCGTCGTCAGCACTAAACATCTTCGTCGCATTTCAAAACTGTGCAGAAAGGTGTGTGGCGCCCCTGAGGGTGCAGTCACCACAGAGTTACTGCATCTCACCCAGAGGTGTGGTATCTCACCCTCAGGTAAGGAAGTCGTATGGCTCGGGACCCTAACACCTGCATCCAACACATACCCGCAGTGGGGTTAGGGCGAGATTGCTCCTAAGGGAGAGCACAGTCCCAGGTCCCTAGCTGGTGGGAGGATCCTATGTAGTGGGTGCTTAGGGGAGCAGCTTAGGGGAGCACATGACAGGGAGAGTATAAATAGGAAGCCATCTTAGAAAGAGCAAGCCAGTCAGAGGAGGAAAAGTGACAGGAGCAGAGGCTCGGCATGAGCTCTGCTCCGGAGGCGGGCCTAGCCTGGGAGGCCCAGGACTGAAGGAGAGAAGAGAGGAGTGGGAGCAGGAAGGCTCCAGGAACCGAAGGGACCCTAGGGCTACGGGCCGTGCAGAAGGCCACCTGTACTCCCGCTGCTACCAGGATGTAGAGGGGTCAGGCCAGATAAGGGGTACCGGTCCCTCAACTAGAGGAGAAACAGCAAGGCTCAACTAGAAACCGGAGGCTACAGCATTTCATGTACTGCAGGCAAAAGTCCACACCAGTCTCACTAAGAAGGTAGCCACATAGGACCCAGGGGACGGAACACAAGTCGCCCGCCAAGGCCCGAGGATACCGGATAGAAGTGTCACTGGGTGTGAGGTGCAGGGAGAAGGCCAGAGAAAGGACACACAGAAGGGGGTCCTGCTAAGTACTCCGGAGCTATCTGGGGGTGGACTGAGCCCCTCACTGAGTACGCACAGCACGACGGGTGAGATAGCTCTGGTACCTGTAATCTGGACTGCAACAACTGTGAGTAAAGATCTTGGGACTGCATCACACGGACTCTGTGTTCATTACTGACTCCCTGCACTACAACCACCATCATCCACCCACACTGCCCTGAAGCTACACTCTTCCTGTGGTGAGTAATAATACCATTGCAGCAAAACCACCAGCTTCAAAGGACTGTTCCGCAGTGGCGGCCCCTTTGGCCGCACTCCACAGGTGGCGTAGTCGGACATTATAATATCCATATATACAAATTACCGTTGGATTGACCGCCCTGGGTCACGGACCGGGTCACCGCCACAGTGACTACAACCCCCAGCGTCTACCGGCCCGGCTCCGGGTACCCCACGGCCCAGGGGGCGCGTCAACTTCATAGGTCCCTGATCTGAGACCACTCCTGCTGTGTGATTTGCCCCACCTCTGGATCTCGTTGGCCCAGGCTATACGTCAGAAACTATTGCACCAGGGCTTGTCGGTGCTGCCACAGTCGCTGCAACATGTGCAGAGTTGAATTCCACCGTGTCAGCACATCGCATTTCAGCCGGTGAACTGGCAGGCCCAACGACTTCTGTAGAGATGTAAGTCGTTGAGCTGCGGGATGCGAACAGCGGAAGTGAGCACACAGCGACCGTGCCCTCTGCAGAAGGCCATCTAGTCCGGGATAGTGGGCTAACAATTTATGGACAACCAGGTTCAACACGTGAGCCATACAAGGCACGTGTGTGACATTGCCCCGGCGATGCAGCATTGTCGCACACGGCCTTCCCTGGTTGCAGGTCCAGTGGAGACAACCATTCATGAAACTGGGTCTCCAGAGCTGACCACAAGTCCTCAGCTGTGTGACTCACATTTCCCAGACATTTCAAAGTAAACACTGATGCCGTTGAGCCCTGCTGCCAGCATAGTAAGGAGGTGCGCAGTTAGAAAGCAGGTGGCATTACCAGACAGGCTTTGGGTGCAGGTGGAGGACCGAGAGGTGGTTGAGGAGGCAGAAGCAGTGGAGGAACTTCTAGATAAAGAGGATTGACGTACAACTCGCGGGGACGGCAAGACTTGGACAGCAGCCCCTTGTCCTGCTGTCACCATAGTTACCCAGTGCCCTGTCAGCGACATGTAACGCCCCTGTCCATGCCTACTCGTCCAAGTGTCTGTGGTGAAATGCACCCTGTCACACACAGAGTTTCTCAAAGAAGCGGTGATGTTGTGTGCGACATGCTGGTGGAGCGCAGGCACACCTTACTTTGAGAAGTAGTGCCGACTGGGCATCTGGTACTGGGGCACTGCGACGGACATAAGGTCTCAAAAATCCACTGTGTCCTCCAGGCGGAAAGGCAGCATTTCTGTAGCCAACAGCTTGCAGATGGTGAAATTCAACCTCTTAGCTTTCTCATGGCTAGGAGGAAATGGTCTTTTACTTGTCCACATCTGAGGGACCGAGGGCTAGCTGTTGTGCTTTGACGGGGTTGAGTAGGGTGTCCCTGGCAAACTGCCGGTCTGTGAGGAAGATGCAGGCGGACATGTTAGGTTGCCTTGATCCAAAGGTGGTGCTCTCGATGTCAGAGAGCTCTCAACACCAGCAGGTGTTTCCACTTCCCAATGAACTGACGACCTGCCAATCACACTGGCTGTTGCAGGTAAAGAGGTGGCAGGTCTGCGTCCAAAAACATGTGTGACTGCTGTCTCCCCAGTCACAGAGGATGAAGAGGCCGCGGATGCACAAGATGGGGCAGACGGTGGTTGGCCCAGCCTGCTAGGCCGCATTGTAGCACAGTGAGCTTCCCACTGCAACTTATGCTTCATATCCATGTGATGGTACATGCATGAAGTACTCAAACTATGGATTTTTTGGCCTCTACTTAGCTTTTGGTGACAAATATTACAGATAACACGAGTTGGGTCATCCTTATCGATCTGAATAAATGCCCAGGCTATGCAAGGCTTAGAGCCCATGCGACCTGAAGAGCCACTACGACTTGTGGTCAGAGGCGGAGTTGTGGTTGAGGATGCAGTTGTTGACGTGCTTCCAGTACTCCGTCTCTGTCCAGGAAGGCGCAACCTAACCTCGTCGTCAATAGCATCTGTGACGCCCCGCTGCGCTTGGTATCACAGATCCTAGAAGAGTGTATTGATGGAATCCTCCACAAGAGGCCCCCATAAACATTCACACATCTCCACCTTCCACCTCAGACCAGCAGAGGGAGCCCGTTAGGGATATAAATAGGGAAGGTGGAGCTAGGCAGTTCAGTTCCTCTGAAGAGTTCCTGCAGTAGAGAAGCCTAAGAGAGGTCAGTCTGCAGTGGAGCTCAGTCTAGTCTAGAGAACTCAGTTAATAGTTCAGCAGTGGAGCACGAGGCTCCTGCTAGCTAGATTCAGGGAGCCCAGATAGAGCTTAAGGTGTGCCGGCGTCATAAGATCGGTGAAGCGCGGCAAGCTGCCGTTAGTGTGTATAGCCTATTGAGGGCCCGAGTAGGCCGAAGGCGAGTGGCGAGTTAGTACATAAGGGGCAGAGGAGCTTAACCAGCTCACCCCGAAGCATTTACCGGACACAGGATCCGAGCTTACCGGGATCTCTATGACCCAGTAAGGCATAACCGGAATCCCTGGAGAACTACAAGTCCCAGGATCGCTAAGGTGCTGATACGTAACAGAGCCAGGAGACGCTTAGGCCCCGCATACTGGGAGCGTGAACTTCAAGAGAAGGCCCTACCACAAGGTCAGCCAGCGCAGGACAGAGACAAAGTTAGGCCTAGCTCCAGGCAGGTCAGAAACTTACTGCGCAGAGGCAAGAAACAGGAGGCCCTACACCCGCTCATTGGGGAGGATCCTGATATGCACCCTTCACCCTACAGTGCTCCAGGATGTGCCTGAATTTCCTCCAGTAAAAGGTACTGAAGTGACTACCGTGTCGGTTTCCGTTCTTGCTCTGACCCAGCTGGGTCTCGCCTGTCCTGCATTCCCCCTGCATACGCTGCCCTGAGACCTAGCTCCACCTGTGGGGAGCTATACCATCGAGCTGCCTTATCACGGGCCTCAGTGGACTGCTGCAGCGCTGGTGCTTCTCACCAGATACCACAGGTGGTGTCACAAACTCTTATAAAATTAACAATTATCCACCCTTTTAACCCCTTAAGCCCCGCGGGTGGTTTGCACCTTAATGACCGGGCCAATTTTTACAATTCTGACCACTGTCATTTTATGAGGTAATTACTCTGGAACGCTTCAACGGATCCCCCTGATTCTGAGATTGTTTTTTCGTGACATATTGTACTTCATGATTGTGGAAAAATTTCTTCGATATCACTTGCGTTTATTTGTGAAAAAAACGGAAATTTGGCGAAAATTTTGAAAATTTTGCAATTTTCAAAATTTGAATTTTTAAGCCCTGAAATCAGAGCGATATGTCACACAAAAGAGTTAATAAATAACATTTCCCACATGTCTACTTTACATCAGCACAATTTTGGAACAAAATTTTTTTTTGTTAGGGAGCTATAAGGGTTAAAATTTGACCAGCGATTTCTCATTTTTCCAACAAAATTTACAAAACCATTTTTTTAGGGACCACATCACATTTGAAGTCACTTTGAGAGGTCTTTATGACAGAAAATACCCAAAAGTGACACCATTCTAAAAACTGCATCCCTCAAGGTGCTCAAAACCACATTCAAGAACTTTATTAACCCTTCAGGTGCTTCATAGGAATTTTTTGAATGTGGAAGAAAAAAATGAACATTTAACTTTTTTCACAAAACTGTTACTTTTGACCCAATTTTTTTTATTTTCACAGGGGTAACAAGAAAAAATGGACCGCAAAATTTGTTGTGCAAGTTCCCCTGGGCATGCAGATACCCAATATTTGGGGAAAAAACACTGTTTGGGCGCACTGTAGGGCTCGGAAGGGAAGGAGCGCCATTTGACTTTTTGATTGTAAAATTTGCTTGAATAATTAGCGGACACCATGTTGCGTTTAGAGAGCCCCTGTGTGCCCAAACATTGGAGCTCCCCCACAAGTGACCCCATTTTGGAAACTAGACCCCCCAAGGCACCTATCTTGATGCATAGTGAGCAGTTGCAACCCCCAGGTCCTTAACAAATTGATTCGTAAAAATGAAAAAGTGAAAAAAAAAAACACTTTTTCATTGTTACGAATCAATTTGTGAAGCACCTGGGGGTTCCAACTGCTCACTATGCATCTAGATAGGTGCCTTGGGGGGTCTAGTTTCCAAAATGGGGTCACTTGTGGGGGAGCTCCAATGTTTGGGCACACAGGGACTCTCTAAATGCAACATGGTATCCGCTAACAAATTGAATGGAAAATCGGCTCAAATTGTTAGCGGACACCACATTGCGTTTGGAGAGCCCCTCTGTGCCCAAACTTTGGAGCTCCCCCACAAGTGACCCCATTTTGGAAACTAGACCCCCCAAGGCACCTTTCTAGATGCATAGTGAGCACTTGGAACCCCCAGGTGCTTCACAAATTGATTCGTAATAATGAAAAAGTGAAAAAAAAAACACTTTTTCATTTTTACGAATCAATTTGTGAAGCACCTAGGGGTTCCAAGTGCTCACTATGCATCTAGGTAGGTGCCTTGGGGGGTCTAGTTTCCAAAATGGGGTCACTTGTGGGGGAGCTCCAATGTTTGGGCACACAGGGACTCTCCAAATGCAACATGATATCCGCTAACAATTTGAGCCGACAATTTGTTAGCGGATATCATGTTGCATTTGGAGAGTCCCTGTGTGCCCAAACATTGGAGCTCCCCCACAAGTGACCCCATTTTGGAAACTAAACCCCCCAAGGCACCTATCTAGATTCATAGTGAGCACTTGGAACCCCAGGTGCTTCACAAATTGATTCATAAAAATGAAAAAGTGTTTTTTTTTTCACTTTTTCATTATTACGAATCAATTTGTGAAGCACCTTTGGGTTCCAAGTGCTCACTATGCATCTAGAAAGGTGCCTTGGGGGGTCTAGTTTCCAAAATGGGGTCACTTGTGGGGGAGCTCCAAAGTTTGGGCACAGAGGGGCTCTCCAAACGCAATGTGGTGTCCGCTAACAATTTGAGCCGATTTTCCATTCAATTTGTTAGCGGATACCATGTTGCATTTAGAGAGTCCCTGCGTGCCCAATCATTGGAGCTCCCCCACAAGTGACCCCATTTTGGAAACTAAACCCCCCAAGGCACCTATCTAGATTCACAGTGAGCACTTGGAACCCCAGGTGCTTCACAAATTGATTCATAAAAATGAAAAAGTGTTTTTTTTTTTCACTTTTTCATTTTTACGAATCAATTTGTGAAGCACCTGGGGATTCCAAGTGCTCACTATGCATCTAGATAGGTGCCTTGGGGGGTCTAGTTTCCAAAATGGGGTCACTTGTGGGGGAGCTCCAATGTTTGGGCACACAGGGACTCTCCAAATGCAACATGATATCCGCTAACAATTTGAGCCGACAATTTGTTAGCGGATATCATGTTGCATTTGGAGAGTCCCTGTGTGCCCAAACATTGGAGCTCCCCCACAAGTGACCCCATTTTGGAAACTAAACCCCCCAAGGCACCTATCTAGATTCATAGTGAGCACTTGGAACCCCAGGTGCTTCACAAATTGATTCATAAAAATGAAAAAGTGTTTTTTTTTTCACTTTTTCATTATTACGAATCAATTTGTGAAGCACCTTTGGGTTCCAAGTGCTCACTATGCATCTAGAAAGGTGCCTTGGGGGGTCTAGTTTCCAAAATGGGGTCACTTGTGGGGGAGCTCCAAAGTTTGGGCACAGAGGGGCTCTCCAAACGCAATGTGGTGTCCGCTAACAATTTGAGCCGATTTTCCATTCAATTTGTTAGCGGATACCATGTTGCATTTAGAGAGTCCCTGCGTGCCCAATCATTGGAGCTCCCCCACAAGTGACCCCATTTTGGAAACTAAACCCCCCAAGGCACCTATCTAGATTCACAGTGAGCACTTGGAACCCCAGGTGCTTCACAAATTGATTCATAAAAATGAAAAAGTGTTTTTTTTTTTCACTTTTTCATTTTTACGAATCAATTTGTGAAGCACCTGGGGATTCCAAGTGCTCACTATGCATCTAGATAGGTGCCTTGGGGGGTCTAGTTTCCAAAATGGGGTCACTTGTGGGGGAGCTCCAATGTTTGGGCACACAGGGACTCTCCAAATGCAACATGATATCCGCTAACAATTTGAGCCGACAATTTGTTAGCGGATATCATGTTGCATTTGGAGAGTCCCTGTGTGCCCAAACATTGGAGCTCCCCCACAAGTGACCCCATTTTGGAAACTAAACCCCCCAAGGCACCTATCTAGATTCATAGTGAGCACTTGGAACCCCAGGTGCTTCACAAATTGATTCATAAAAATGAAAAAGTGTTTTTTTTTTCACTTTTTCATTATTACGAATCAATTTGTGAAGCACCTTTGGGTTCCAAGTGCTCACTATGCATCTAGAAAGGTGCCTTGGGGGGTCTAGTTTCCAAAATGGGGTCACTTGTGGGGGAGCTCCAAAGTTTGGGCACAGAGGGGCTCTCCAAACGCAATGTGGTGTCCGCTAACAATTTGAGCCGATTTTCCATTCAATTTGTTAGCGGATACCATGTTGCATTTAGAGAGTCCCTGCGTGCCCAATCATTGGAGCTCCCCCACAAGTGACCCCATTTTGGAAACTAAACCCCCCAAGGCACCTATCTAGATTCATAGTGAGCACTTGGAACCCCAGGTGCTTCACAAATTGATTCATAAAAATGGAAAAGTGTTTTTTTTTTTTCACTTTTTCATTTTTACGAATCAATTTGTGAAGCACCTGGGGATTCCAAGTGCTCACTATGCATCTAGATAGGTGCCTTGGGGGGTCTAGTTTCCAAAATGGGGTCACTTGTGGGGGAGCTCCAATGTTTGGGCACACAGGGGCTCTCCAAACGCAACATGGCGTCCGCTAACAATTTGAGCCGATTTTCCATTCAATTTGTTAGCGGACACCATGTCGCGTTTGGAGAGCCCGTGATGTGCATAAACAGTGGAGCTCCCCCACAAGTGTCCAAACTATACCCCTCAAGGATTTTATTAAGGTGTATAGTGAACATTTTGAACCCAGAGGTACGGCACAGAATTTGTTTACATTAGGTCATCATATTGAATAAGTTGTCATTATTCTTGAGCGCAAGTGCTCGCTACTTGAGTTTGCATCGGGTACTCAGGTATGCACCATGTACAGCGTGTGCTCGAGTGACATGCTCGAGTCCCTGCTCCGCATGTTTCACGGTTATTAGACACCCAAAAAAAAACATGCGGGGATCGCTCGTGCATGGCAGGCAATCCCCGTAAAGTTTTTTGGCCGCGAAGCATATGGGGCAGAGACTCGAGCATGTCACTCAAATACCCACGATACTCAATGCATACCAGAGCACCCGATGCAAACTCAAGTAGCGAGCACTTGCTCTCAACACTAGTCGCCATATCGTCATCTTTTTTTCTTACTTTTGAAAAAAATCCCAACCCCAGCCCTAACCCTAGCACAACCCTAGCCCCAGCACAACCCTAGCCCCAGCACAACCCTAGCCCCAGCACAACCCTAGCCCCAAACCCAGCCCTAACCCTAGCCCAATCCTAACCCAAGAGTTTATTTTTGACGCCGTTCCTTGTGCGGTATAAGTGATTAGACGACTTTATTCTACGGGTCGGTGTGATTACAGCAATGCCAGAATCATATGGGGTTTTTATGACTGACAGCTGTCACACACTAAAAGACGCATTTTTTGTAAAATCTAGTTTTTGCATCGCCATATTTTGAGAGCTATAATTTTTCCAGATTTTGGCAGACAGTCATGTGACGGCTCGTTTTTTGCGGGATGACTTGACGTTGTTATTGGTGCCATTTTCAGGCACGTGACATTTTTTGATCGCTTTCTATTTCGATTTTTGGAAGGCAGAATAAACAAAAACCAACAATTCAGGAATTGTTTTTTTTTTTTTTTTCTATTCTGTTCCGCGTGTGGTAAAATTGATGAGGTAGCTTTATTCTTTGGGTCAGTACGTTTACAGCGGTACCACATTTGTATCATTTTTCTATGTTTTGGCGCTTATACACAATAAAAGCTATTTTATAGAAAAAAATATTTTTTAGTATCGCTTTATTCTGAGAGCTATAACTTTTTTATTTTTCGGCTGATGGAGCTGTATGGCAGCTTGTTTTTTGCGGGACGAGATGACGTTTTCAGCGGTATCATTTTTATTTATATGCGTCTTTTTGATCGCGTGTTATTCCACTTTTTGTTTGGCGGTATGGTGATAAAGCATTGTTTTTTGCTTCGTTTTTTTTTTACCGTGTTCACTGAAGGGGTTAACTAGTGGGACAGTTTTATAGGTCAGGTTGTTCCGGACGCGGCGATACCAAATATGTGTACTTTTATTGTTTTTCTTTTATTTTTTTTATAATAATATTTATTGATGGGTACATTATATTTTTATTTTTGGTGTATTATTTTTTTTATTTTTTTATAATATTTTTGCACATTTTTTTTTTTTTTTTTCCACTTTCACACAGTTTATACACTTTATTACTTTGTCCCACTCTGGGACTTTCACTTTTTTTTTTCTGATCGCCTGCATAGCATAGGGATGGAGCACCATCCCTATGCCATGAAGGCTGTCAGAAGTGCACAGTGTGAAGATTGCTTGGAGATGCACTGCGCATGTCCAAGCAATCTTCCTGCTCTCTGGTGACCCGGATGTTGTCATGACGACATCGGGTCGTCATGGCAACACCCGGGAAGCCTTTGCAGACTGCGCTGGAAGCCGGAAGAGGAGGTGAGTATCGGCGATCACCTCCCCTTGCCCCCGCAATGCCGCGATCGACTTCGATCGACTTCGATCGCAGCATCGCGGGGGTTAATGTGCTGGGAACGGTGCAGGACCGCTCCCTGCACATAGTACCGGGTGTCAGCTGTGACAATCAGCTGACACCCGGCGGCGATCGCGCCCGCACAGCCTGTGTGCGCGCGCGATCGCGATGACGTACTAATACGGGTCTGGCTCTAAAGTCCCAGGGCACAGACGCCTATTAGTACGTCAGATGTCATTAAGGGGTTAAAGAGTGACCCCAGGGTACGGGCCAGGGAGCCGACCACCGCGACATCCCAAAGGCCAGGCAAAGGCCCGGGTGACCTCATCGACTGGCTGACTGTGGGTTGACAGTAAGTGGGATCTCCAACCTTGTCATCATCACCCTGTGTGTTATCACACCCGTCGTCCTCAAAGCCAACCTCTTCCTGCCCTGACCGAAAAGTGAAGTTGTCGCTCCAATCAGGTATTTGAGTCTCATCATCGTCTTCATCATTGTCTCCACCAACAGGAGTTACAGTTTGTGAACGAGGGTCTACATTATGCTCAGAACCTTCTTCATCTGGTCCTGGATCCGACTTATAAAGATTCTGGGCATCAGTGCAGATCATTTCCTCGTCTGGATTAACAGAAGCTCTGGAGCAGACCTCCGTTTCCCAGGCTATAGTATGAGTAAACAGCTGTGCAGACTCAACCATCTGTGTTACCCCATACTCAGACGGGCAGCTGGAGACTTGGGAGCTGTGAGGAAGCAAGTGCGATTGGGGTGACACCTCTGAGGACTGGAGTATTTGTGATGTTGAAGTTGAGGTGGAGGAGAGCCCACTTGAAGGAGCACTTGATATCCGCTGAAGCACCTGCTGTTTTTGTGCCTCATCTGGAATATGTAGCGATGGGCGTGTCCGTAACAAAGGGATCGTATCACATTGTCCACGAAAAGAAGTCGACATGTTAGTTTGGCTGGAAGATGGTCTTTCTTCTGCAGATGTTACTCCCCCCCGCGGGGGGCTCGACCCACCAGCGGACAGGCACCAGTATTAGGAGAGGGGGGCTGGCCATCAGGGTCCACCGCGGCTCTGGCACAAACCCGGCGACACGGAGGTGGCACGGGCAGGAACGGACTGGCCGTGTCGGCTTCTCACTTTTTGGATTTTAGAAGGGCATGACATGCCTATATCTGTGTCTCCCCCTCCTTTTACTCCTCCACCTCTTTTATTTTCGCATGACTATATGTACTTGTAACTTTTCCATGTGTTAGTTATGTCTTCTGAGCAGTTTGTCAGCTTTTGGACACCTTTGAAGGTGTTTTCTATGTGTTTCTATGTGTTTTTGTTTGCCTGCCATTGGTTTTAACGGTGTTCGAAGGTGTTCGACAAACAGTTCGACGAACAGTTCGGCGAACACACGGGTGTTCGATGAACCGAACCGAACTCGAACACTACGGGGGTGGCTCAACACTAGCTATAACCAACATTATTCCCAAACTCCGTCCAGCTTACCAAGTGTTGTCTACATCTACCACTCAGTAAACAATTAAGCAACTTATTGTATTGTATTGTAACTGTTCTCTGTGCTGTTCATACCTAACTTCTGCAATTAAGGTAAAACATCTCTTCAAGTGAGTCTCCAGTTTGCTTATACTTCACTGCTATTCTGCTATGAACTATTTCCTTTGCTACAAGTCCAAGTTTGGACTTATCAATACTATTAACTATAGTCCTGCTGGAACATACTATATTTTCTACTCTGTTATTCCTGTGATTAACTGCATCCTTGCTGGAATATACCAAATTGCATATGCATCTCTGCATTCTTGGGATTAATTGCATCTCTTCAGAAAGATGACTGTTTTCTATACACTTACTGTTCATACAGGTATCTGAATAACTGGTTCAGTTTTATCTGATACTGTCTGCTCCACTTGCTTTTCTGCCATTCTGTATATGCTGCTGCCCTGGTCCTGACTGATCTACATATCATCTGCTAAGACCTGCTCTTCTGCATCATTAAACACAAAAAGCAAAGCCACAGTAAGAAGAATTAAAATTTTCCCAAGATTCAAGAAAAAAAAATCTGAAACTTGGATCAGGCTACAAAATGTACAGTGGGTACAGAAAGTATTCAGACCCCTTTACATTTTTCACTCTTTGTTTCGTTGCAGCCATTTGGTAAATTCTAAAAAGTTTATTTTTTTCTCATTAAAGTACACTCTGCACCACATATTGACTGAAAAAAACAGCCATTTTCAGGTCTCTCCAGAGATGCTCAATTGGGTTTAGGTCAGGGCTCTGGCTGGGCCAGTCAAGAATGGTCACAGAGTTGTTCTGAAGCCACTCCTTTGTTATTTTAGCTGTGTGCTTAGCGTCATTGTCTTGTTGGAAGGTGAACCTTTGGTCAAGTCTGAGGTCCAGAGCACTCTAGAAGAGGTTTTCATCCAGGATATCTCTGTACTTGGCTGCATTCATGTTTCCTTTAATTGCAATCAGTCGTTCTGTCCCTGCAGCTGAAAAACACCCCCAGAGCATGATGATGCCATGTTTCACTGTTGGGACTGCACTGGGCAGAAGATGAGCAGTGCCTGGTTTTCTCTACATATACCGCTTAGAATTATCACCAAAATGTTCTATCTTCGTCTCATCAGACCAGAGAATCTTATTTCTCACAGTCTGGGAGTCCTTCATGTGTTTTTGAGCAAACGCTATACGGGCTGTCATATGTCTTGCACTGAGGAGACGCTTCCGTCGGGCCACTCTGCCATAAAGGCCCAACTGGTGGAGGGCTGCAGTGATAGTTGACTTTGTGGAACTTTTTCCCATCTCCCTACTACATCTCTGGAGCTCAGCCACAGTGATCTTGGGGTTCTTCTTTACCTCTCTCACGAAGGCTCTTTTCCCACGATTGCTCAGTTTGGCTGGATGGCCAGGTGAAGGAAGACTTCTGGTGGTCCCAAACTTCTTCCATTTAAGGATTATGGAGGCCACTGTGCTCTTAGGAACCTTGAGTAATGCAGAAATTCATTTGTAACCTTGGCCAGATCTGTGCCTTACCACAATTCTGTCTCTGAGCTCCTTGGGCAGTTCCTTTGAGCTCATGATGCTCATTTGGTCTGACATGCACTGTGAGCTGTGAGGTCTTATATAGACAGGTGTGTGCCTTTCCAAATCAAGTCCTATCAGTTTAATTGAACACAGCTGGACTCTAATGAAGAAGTAGAACCATCTCAAGGAGGATCACAAGGAAATGGACAGCATGTGACTTAAATATGAGTGTCTGAGCAAAGGGTCTGAATACTTATGACCATGTGATATTTCAGTTTTTCATTTTTAATAAATTTTCAAAAATGTCTTCATTTCTGTTTTTTTTCAGTCAAGATGGGGTGCAGAGTGTAAATTAATGAGAAAAAACATGAACTTTTTAGAATTTACCAAATGGCTGCAATGAAACAAAGAGTGAAAAATTTAAAGGGGTCTGAATAGTTTCCATACCAACTGTATATCAGAAGGTCTGAAAATGAGTAATTACCTAGCATTTGCTATTTCATTGCCCTTTTTAGGGAGGAGGATTTGCTTAAATCTAAACGAAAATTACACCAAATCTAGACATTTTACTATGCAGTTCTGTTTTAGCATACCCATTTAAGTTTGCCAATTGTAGACACATGCATGCCACACCGATATCATGGGAGTGCTGTTGTGGCAATAGACTTTTTGGCCATCATGAGTACCCTACCTAGCATTTCTAGTTGATGCCATATTTTTGCAGGGTTGGATAAGTGTGGTTATACTTTTTTTTGTAAACTTTAGAATTGTGTCCAAAATGTATGGTAAACAAAAAAATTCCAAGTGCAGTGATATTGTAAAAAAATGAAATTCTGACATTGTTTTTTGGGAACTGTTTTTACCATGTACTGTACATTGTTTAGTAAAAATGACTTTACAATATGATTCTCCTCATATTTTATTGGTACCATTTTGGGATAGGTATGACATTTTGATCACTTTGATCAGCATGTTTTGTGTGGTATTATAGCGACCAAAAAAAGGTAATTTGGGGGGTTCTTGATGTTTCTCCGTTTACGGTTATTACCGATTGGTTTAGTTATTTTTATATTTTGATAAATCAGACTTTTCTGAACATGGTGATACCACGTATGTGTATTTTTTATTTATTTATTTTTTAATGGGGAAAAGGAAGGGTGATTTGATCTTTCTTGTGTTTTTTTTCCATATTTTTTAAAACATTGTTTTTTCACTGTACTTGTTAGTCCTCATAGAGGCTTGAACCTGTGATCATCTGATCGCTTGTGCTATATACAGCAATGTCATGGCATTGATGTATATAGTAAAAATCATGGTCTCCTTTGAAACCCGGCTACAGGCTGGGTTTAGTTGTCACCACTAGTGATGAGCGAACGTGCTCGCCACTGTTCGGTACTCGCCCGAGCATCTCACTGCTCGAGATGCTTGGCGCTCTGCGAGTATTTCCTGGTTGCTCGGGCAAGAGCTCTGGTCCCCTCCCTGCATGTTTGGCGCTCTTTAGAGAGCCAATGAACATTCAGGGATTGCCTGCCACACACTGTATTGTCATAGCCATGTTGGTTGTGGCATTACAGTGATTGGATGGCCGCCCAGCGTCATCAGGTCTATATCAGACCTGGGCCGCCATGCTCGTCACAGTCTACCCCGAAATCAGGTAGAGTAGGGAGACGTGCTGCTGAGCCAAGGAGAGATTTGCTTCTTTATTAGTTAGTGTAGGTATGCTACCATACCTATATATAAATTCATCTGAACTAACAGTCCTTCTGAGGACTAATCCAGCTGCATCTATTCCGTGGTGACAGCAGGAGTTAGGCAGGCAGTGTATGTGGCAGACTGCAGTGCATATAGTGCAAGACCGTCCATTGAACGTCCTGTTAGTCTAGGTATTCCACAACATATATATATATATATATATATCAGAGCTAGGCAGGCAGGCAGTGTATGTGGCAGAGTGCAGTGCATACAGCACAAGAGACTCCATTCCAGTTCTATCTGCTGCTGATGTTACAGATATTTCTAGAAATAGCCCCAGGTATCAAAGGCCAGGGATATTTTTTTTTTTATCTTAATCCTGATTATTTGCTTAAGCAATCCAGAGAACACCGTTTTTCTGCTCCATTTGCTTATTGCCACTGCAGAATACAGCCAGCTCCTTTCCGTATTACAGCGGTAAAAATCGAGAAATTTGTAGTGTACGTGGAAAATATTGGCCTCCATTTAAATTTTGTTGCAGTATGTTAGTAAAGTTATTGACACCAGGTCGCTGTGAAAATAGTAATTTACAGGCCAGCTATTTAAAACTGTGGTTTTCCGTCACACGTATCACATACAAGTTCGATCTAAATTCAGACATTTCTAGACTCCATTTAAATTTTGTTGCAGTGTGTTAGTGAAGTTATTGACCCCAGGTTGCTGTGAAAAATAGTAATTTAGAGGCAAGCTATTTAAAACTGTGTTTTTTTGGCACATTATTTTTATTATTACATATCACTGCGGTTCAAATCAAGCCATTTGTAGTGAACGTGGAAAATATTGTCCTCCATTTAAAATGGGCAAGGCGCGTGAAAAGGGACAGGGAAGTGGTCATGATGGTAATGGTGCATGCAGAGGACAAGGCCGAGGCCGTGGGCAAGCTGAAATTGTGCCACAACAAACACCGCTCGACCTTCCTGTCCCAATTAATAGGGGAGCGCAGAACACCACTATTTAACACAGAGCAGTGTGAAAAGGTTATTGGTTGGATAGCAGATAATGTTTCCAGTCACTTAGCCACCACCACCCTTTTATCCACACAGTCAAGTCTCAGTAGCCATGAGTCTGGACCGCATATTCCTCACCCTGAACCTCCTTCCTCCCACCATGCCAAGTGCTCAGAGACAACTGATCCCACACTTGGACACTCCGAACAGCTGTTCACTTTTCCATTTATAGATTCGGGCCTCTCGCCCGGTCCACTTGAAGTGGGGCAAGAGGAGATCGCATGTAGCAAGGCCCAAATATTTGTGCAGCCACGGTCACATGAAGGCGATGGTGGGAAACTGTCACAAGAGGTGGATGATGATGAGACACAATTGCCAGAAAGTCAGGAAGAGAACCAGGGTGCGGAAGTGGAAGATGAGGTGGTGGACGATGAAGTCACTGACCCAACATGGCAAGGTGACCTGCACAGCAAGGACAACAGCACACGGGGGGGGGCGTAGTACCACAAGAGGCAAGAACAAGCAGTGTGGTGGCTGCAGACAGAAGGCGGGCAACCGTTCCCTGTAACATCAACACGACGGAATTTGCCAGTACAACTGTTGGGTCTTCCCGAGTCTGGTTGTTTTTTAAAGACTCTACCGATAACCCCAAAAAGTCCATTTGCACCACCTGCCAGGCCAGCATCAGCAGGGGTTGCAAAACTACCAGCCTGACCACCACCAGCATGATCAGGCACATGGCAACAAAGTACCCGACTAAGTGGGCCGAACCCCAGGGTCCAGCAACAGTGTCTGATGGTGACACCACTGCTTGTTCCGCTATTGTGCGTACACGCCAATCCCCTGTCCATGGCGCATGCCAAGATGCCTCCAGCCCTGCACCTGTCGTTGAACACTCTCAACTAGCACCATCAGCAAGCACGTCCACGTCTTTTTCCCAGCACAGCGTTCAGTTGTCCCTACCCGAGTCCTTGGAACACAAGCGCAAATACGCAGCTAACGCCCCACAGGCCACACTACTAAATTCACACATTTCGCAAATGCTTGCGCTTGAAATGTTGCCTTTTAGGCTCGTGGAGACGGAAGCTTTCTGCGACCTGATGGCGGTGGCCCGGGCTGGCTCCAGGTTTTTGTGGGCCCTGGGCGAAAGAGCCTCAGTGGCACCCTTTAGCTCATACCACGATTCATGATGCACAGATATGGCGGAGAAATATAGGTATACAATACAGGGCACGCGGCCATGTCTTGAAAGTGACAGCCCTGGGCCTGATTGGTGGAGCAGCAGCACACTGACCACACACTGCTGCTGCTGCATGAAGCAGAGCTAGGCTTGAACAGCACCAGCGGACCTGCACAGATCCCGGGGAAGCGGCCCGGGCCCCGATAACGAGTGGGCCCCCTGATGGTCCAGGGCCCCGGCACTTGCCCGGGTATGCCGGGTGCTGACGCCGGCCCTGGCGGCGGCCGTCCCTCGGTACTCGGTCCCCAGCCGCCACTATTTCTTCCGGTGTGCCATCCCCGCATTACACAAGCACGTGTCCCACAATATTAGTTGTTCCATCAACAATGCAGGTACTGGGAAAGTTCACCTAACCACAGACACGTGAACAAGTGCTTGTGGGCAGAAACGGTACATCTCACTGATGGCACACTGAGTTAACATAGTGGAAGCCGGGACCTAGTCGGACTTGGGATGGAACACATCCTCCCGACGCGAGGATTGTGGGCCCTGGGTCAATCAGGGTTGCCCCCACATTCTACAGCTCCTGCACCTTCTCCTCCTCCTCTTCAGCATTCATCTCCGAAATGACCACATCAGTCGCAAGCTGGAAGCACTGCAGCACTGCCTCGGCCAAGCGGCAACAGGCTAATATGACAAACCACACAACGCTGAAGAGTTGTAGACAGCTCTGAAAGAGCAGGCAGATCTCTGGCTGACACCACTGAACCTACATCCAGGCATGGTCGTGTGTGACAATGGCCAGAATCTGTTGGCGGCTCTGAGGCGAGGCGAGCTCACACACGTACCATGCCTGGCCCATGTGCTTAACCTCGTGGTTCAGCAGTTTCTCAAAACCTACCCGGATCTGTCGGATCTGCTTGTCAAAGTACGCCACCTGTGTGCCCATTTTAGAAAATTAGCTACAGCTTCCGCCACCCTTGCTGTGCTTCAGCAGCATTTGCCGCTTTCGGCTCATTGACTGGTGTGTGATGACCCCACGTGTTGGAACTCTACATTGCAGATGTTGGGAAGGATTTGTGAGCAGAAGAGGGCAGTTGTTGACTACCTGCATGAACAAGGCGGTCGGTATTCAGGTCAGACTCCACACATAAAACCTCAGGAGTGGACATAGATGTCAGTGTTGGAATATGTTTAATGCAACAACTTCATTCCTGTGTATGTAAGTGTTCTATTGCTAGGTTTGTGTATTGTCTATAAAGTTAAAAAAAAAATCATAGAGGCTCACACACAGAAAAGACCATGTGACTGTATCCAGTTTCCTGTGTCTGTGCAGGAGAGGAGAAGCAGCCTGCTGATGCTGCACAGAGACACTTAAGATATGTATATTCCTGATTCCACAAAGCCTATCATATCTGTACCTGTTTACAGCTAATTAAACCTTTGTTCTGTTGTCAACACGCTTTGAGAGTATCCTAAATGATCCGCTGCCAACAGGTTATGGGATCAGCGTGACACACAACCCCAGCGTGACACAGAACCCTAGCGTGACACAGAACTCCAGCATGACACAGAACCCCAGGATTGACACAGAAGAGTAATACAGCAACAGAAGCCCAAAGCAAAAGCAGCACAGAGCAACAGAGAAGATGTCCACAAGCAGGGATCACTGCAAGTTCTCAGTGCAAAGTCTCACCAATCAGAATTATCAATCTTGGACATTTAAGGTGAAAATGCTGCTCATAAGAGAAGGTACGTGGAAATATACGCAGGAACAAGTGCCTCATCCATTACCAGATGATTGGCTAGAGAAGGATCAGAGAGCACAATGCACTATCTCCCTCAGTGTAGATGATGATCTGATTGTGCATATATGCAAATGTGCAACTGCAAAAGAGATGTGGGATGAATTACAGAAAGTACATGAAAGACTAAATCTCAGCATTAAGCTTTATCTCATGAGAAAACTGTATCAGTCTAAGCTAAGTAATGGGCAGAATATGCAGGACTATATAGGAAACACCCTAGAGATTGTGGAGTGTCTCAGGGGCATTGGAGAAGAAATTAAAGACTTTCATGTTGCTGCACTACTATTAAGTGGTCTTCCAGAAAGTTATGACACACTTGTCACTGCACTAGATGCACGGCCAGATGATGAGCTCACACGAGAATATGTCAAAGGCAAGCTTGTAGATGAATTCAAGCGAAAAACACACAATGTAAGCAACAGTAATGAATCTAAAGGAAAAACAGAATTAAAGACACAGGACTTTACTAAAAATAAGAGCAATCTAAGGGAAACTCGTGAATGTTTTGTCTGTATAAAGCAGACTGCAGAATTTGGAAAGCAAGAATGAGTCAGCTTAAAAAGCAGAACAGTGATCAAAACAGGTGAAAACAGCTGTAGAGTAGTGATGAGCGAGCACTAAAATGCTCGGGTGCTCGAAGCTTGGGTCGACAACATTGGAATACTCGGGTGCTCGACCCGAGCAACGAGCCCAATGTAAGTCTATGGGAAACTCGAGTATTTTTCTGGTGCCCCCCCCCCCGGCGGTCTGCAGAATGTCAAAAATTGCCCAAATCGATGGGAACAGTACTAAATTAAACATCAGGCAGGCAGAATATATAGGCAGACAGGCAGGCAGGGTATATAGGAGGGTACATGAAAAACATAGCAGGGCACTCAGAACACACTAGTGTCCTCCGATTTTCATGCACCCGTCTCTTTAAAAAAGCCGGCCGGCAATTGATCAGTGGCATACACCGGTACTCGACAATTTAGAACAGAAAGAATAGAGCATCACACATAGATTAGATAGATAGAAACATTTCAGTCACATATATAATAAGTACAGTGACAGTGTTGGTTACTGTACTTGTCATTTAGTGTTAAAATAAAGGATTTATTAAAAAAAAAATTGGCGTGGGGTTCCCCATAATTTTAGTCTCTAGCGGAGGTTAAGCAGACAGCTGGGCCAGATGCTTGAAGCCTGGGAAGGGGGTAATACCCACGGAGCTTCCCAGGCTACTAATATCAGCCCCCAGCTGAATACCTAGCCTTTACTAGCTTTTAAAATGCCTGTGCTCCGCAGTGTCTCTGAAGGATGGCATGCTGGATGGTAGCGTTCTGCTACCATCCAGCCTGCCATCTCAATGCCATCCCAGTGTGGCAGAATTCTCCTGCTCAAGGAGACATGCATGAGGTGAGCTGAGTTCATTGGACATGAACTCAGCTTATCTGGATGCCGTCACAGCCAGACACTGAGGAGCTTCACTGAGGAGCTAGTGAATTACGGGGAACCCCACGCCAATTTTTTTTTTTAATAAATCCTTTATTTTAACACTAAATGACAAGTACAGTAACCAACATTGTCACTGTACTTATTATATATGTGACTGACATGTTTCTATCTAATCTATGTGTGATGCTCTATTCTTTCTGTTCTAAATTGTGGGGTACCGATGTATGCCGCTGATGAATTGCCTGCTTTTCATGTTTCACTGTGAGCACTGTTCCCATCGATTTGGGCAATCACTGTAATGCCACAACCACCATAGCTGTGGCATTACAGTGAGTGGCAGACAATCCCTGCATGATTGGTGCTTTAAATAGCGCTAAACATGCAGGATGGGGACCCGAGCTCCCGCCCGAGCATCGCGCAAGTACTCGGCGAGCTCCCAGAATCTCGAGTACTGAGATGTTAGGGCGAGTACCGAGCATGCTCGCTCATCACTACTGTAGAGGAAAAATCTGCATGTGTTGAAACTGCATTTAATACCAGTACAGGCTCATCTGCAAAGCATATATGGTGTATAGATTCTGGTGCTAGCAGCCATATGACAAATAGCAAGGATTTCTTCACTCTTCTTGATGAAAAGGTCCGAAAAGGTCATCTTAGCTAATGGTCAATATATGACTTCAGAAGGAGTAGGAGACGGCTACCTCCACTGTCCAGTTTCCTCAGCACAAAGCAGAAATGTGGCACCCCAGGTGTCCGGTTGCCACAGTGGCATTGCCTCCCTCACAAGAGGTGATGCCATGCCTGGAAGCAAGCAGGGGTCCCCTAGTCAGGTATACTAGCATGCAACACTTTCCTGGCTCCAGTCCTGCAAGGGGAGCTCCTCCCCTTAGCAACTGGGATCTGGATACGGGGTTAGTGAGAGGAGTTGAAGACAGGACAGCGAAGAGGAAAGACCTGGGGAGTGGAACTGCACGGCAGCTCACCCCAGAGAGGAACCGGACACTGGAGTCTGAGGTTGTGGGGCACTGAAGGCCCAGCAACAGAAACCGGAGGGCAGAAGAGTGCAGGTCTCCTGACCCCATCAGACGCCCGGAGGCTCCGCAGCACATAGGGCCCAGCACCGCCACGTGGGAGCGACACTCCAGGAAGGCCCGAGCTGCCTGCCATACGGGTGAGCACAAAGACGTTTTACTCAGAGACGAGGGCCACAGCACAGCTATAAGCAGCAGGGCCAAAGAGATTAGCGCAAAGGGAAGGCCTCCAACTTCACCTGGCAAGGAGGATTCCTCACTTGCTTCCCTGCCACCTGGACCTCTACTACAAGCTAGTACTCGTGCCCCGGTCTGCCTAACCACCGCAAGTAAAGATAAGAGGAAACCGCCATTAAGTTGTGGACTGGTTATTATCTGTGCCATCCCCTGCACTACACTGCATAGAAAGATCTATAACATCACCATTTCCTGCCCTGGAGCTAAGCCCTGCCAGTGAAGAGCTGTCCCAACTCTGCTGCGTCACCATCAGCTCCAGAGGACCTGCACCACAGCGGCAGCACCATATAGCCGCGTACCACAGGTGGCGTCACGAACATTAAACTATAAAAACTGTAATCTCCTTTTATTGACCGCCCTGGGTCACGGACTGGGTCACTGCCACTGTGACATCCCCTGCACCGACCGGCCTGGCACCGAGTACCCCACGGCCCAGGGGGCGCGTCAACTTGGCGTCACAAACAGGATTCACGAAGCCCGGTATAACCGGGTACTGTGCGCCATAGACTTTACTGAACGGTGTGATCATGTCATTTGCCGTCCGCCAAGGGGAAGCGAGAGGCTCCGATCCAGAACCGCTGGGTAAGCGATACCTCCTGCCTGCAGAGCAGCATACTGGTACGTCAGCAGAAACCCAGGACCTGGCTTAGGTTCACTAGGGGGGGAGGAAGAGGCCCAACCTGGGAGAGGATTCAGCCGCAGGCTGCTGTATATAGTAGGGGCAGCGTGGTTGCCCCAGTACTCAGGGGAGTCGCACACCCTGACCGACTTTGAGGAGAGGCTGCGCAGTTTGTTTAAAGTGTACCCCCTGTCTGAGGAGCAAAAATTCAGCATCCTCATAGGCCAGCTAATTGGTGCAGCCCAGAGAGAGGTGAAGTCCTGGCCTGGCAGGGACAAAGGCACTGTTAAGGAAATACTGGCCCGGTTGAAAGATACCTTTGACACCAGCACCGCAGCAGAGATTAAAATGAAGTTCTATGGGTACAAACAAAGGGTGCAGGACAGTGTGCGGGACTATGCTCTAATCCTGCAGGAGGCGCTGCGGGCCATTCAACAGGTAGACCCCGACAGTGTGCGAGACAAGGACAGATTGCTGACTGAGCAGTTTATTGAGGGGCTACTGTCCTACGCTCACCGGACCCAGCTGCGCATTATGGCTCTGCAAAACCCTGATCTGGACTTTGCACAATTTAAAGACCGAGCCATCCGGGTGCTATGAGAACCAACCCCAGGTGGCACTGCACCCCTCCAGCGCCCAGCTATCACCTACCACCAGGAGGTGGTGTAATTTTCCCCAGCACGTGTGGAGGCTGACGCGCAGACCCTAGATAGTTACATAGTTACATAGTTACATTGTTAGTAAAGCCGAATAAAGACTTGCGTCCATCAAGTTCGACCTGTTAGTTCTGTAATTGCTAAAGTTGATCCAGAGGAGGGCAAAAACCCCAAATGATTTAGCCAATCTTCACCTGAGGAAAAATTCCCTCCCGACTCTGAAACCAGCAGTCAGAATAAATCCCTGTATCAACCTACTATTTTATTCTATTTTTAAGTATATGCAGAAATCTGCCTGGTATCTAGAAATGCATCCAGTCCCCGCTTGAACTGGTTTAGTGAATCCGACATTACCGTCTCCTCACTCAGTGAATTCCATATTCTCACTGCTCTTACCGTAAAGAACCCCTTCCTATGCTGGTGCTGAAACCTTTTCTCTTCCAGTCTTAGTGAATGCCCTCTTGTTACCGTAATATCCCTCCTTTTGAACAAATCCCGGGCAAGGTCTCTATACTGTCCCCTAACATATTTGTACACATTTATTATGTCCCCCCTCAACCTTCTCTTTTCCAGGCTGAATAGTCCTAGTTTTGCCAACCTCTCTGGGTATTGCAGTCCCTCCATTCCCCTTATTAATTTTGTTGCCCTCCTTTGTACCTTTTCAAGCTCATTTATATCCTTTCTATATATTGGGGCCCATAACTGAGCACAGTATTCCAAGTGTGGTCTGACCAGTGCTTTGTACAGTGGAAGAACAATGTTCTCATCCTTTGCAGCTATACCTCTTCTGATACATCCCATTACCCTGTTTGCCCTTACAGCAGCCGCCTGACTTTGGGCACTCCAATTTAGTTTGCTATCAATCAAGATGCCCAAGTCCTTCTCCATCTCTGAATTCCCCAATGGTTTCCCATTCAGTGAGTACTGGTGACTTCCATTTTTCCTTCCCATATGTATGACCTTACATTTCTCCTCGTTAAACCTCATTTGCCATTTAATGCTCCACCTACCCAACTTATCCAAATCCCTCTGTAGGTCTTCACTATCCTCTTTTGTATTAATTGTTTTACATAACTTTGTGTCATCTGCAAATATTGATATTTTACTATTTATCCCGTTGACTATGTCGTTAATAAAGATATTAAATAACATTGGGCCTAGTACAGACCCCTGTGGTACCCCACTAGTGACGCTTACCCAATCTGAGTATATTCCATTTATAACCACCCTCTGCCTTCTATCCTTTAGCCAGTTAGCTACCCACTTGCAGACATTTTCCCCCAGCCCCATCATTCTCATTTTGTATACCAACCTATTATGTGGCACGCTATCGAACGCTTTTGAGAAGTCGAGATACACGACATCCACTGGTTCCCCCTGATCTACTCGAGAGCTAACCTCCTCGTAGAAGTCAATCAGGTTTGTTTGGCAGGAGCGATTCCTCATGAATCCATGTTGGTTTGGGGTTAATAGATTATTAGCATCAAGATGCTCCATGATTGCCTCATTAATAAAGCCTTCAAAAATTTTGCCCACAACGGACGTCAGACTCACCGGCCGATAGTTTCCGGCGTCACTTTTCGCTCCCTTTTTGAATATTGGCACTACATTCGCCTGTCGCCAATCAAGTGGCACAGACCCAGTCTCAACAGAGTCCTTAAATATAAGATATAACGGTCTGTCTATCACATTACTTAGTTCCCTTAGTACCCGTGGGTGTATGCCATCAGGTCCTGGTGATTTGTTTATTTTAATGTTACTGAGGCGTTTCTGTACCCCAGCTTGGGTTAGATTAGTCATACTTAGTGGAGGATTAAGTTTGTCACTTCTCATTTCGCCTGTTAGTTCTTTTTCCTTTGTGAAAGTTGACGAAAAAAATTTATTTAATAGATTAGCTTTATCCTCATCTTTCTCTATGATTTTGCCTTCATCACTTTTTATCGGTCCAATATTATTCGATTTAATCCTTTTACTATTTATATACGTAAAGAACAGTTTGGGATTTGATCTACTTTCCCTAGCAATACGTCTCTCTGTTTCCTCCTTCGCTATTTTTATTTGTTTTTTACAGGTTCTCGTTTTTTCCTTGTAACACATTAGTGCCTCCTTACTGTTTTCCTGTTTTAATCTCTTGAATGCCTCTTTTTTGCTATTTAACGCCCCTTTTACGTTCTTGTTCAACCATATTGGTTTCCTCTTATTACTGGGCCTTTTATTCCCATACGGTATATACCTCTCGCACTGAGTATTCAGAATTCTTTTGAAGGTTTCCCATTTACTATTCGTATTTCCTTGATTAAGAACTTTGTCCCAGTCTATAAGTTGAAGGTTTTCTTTCAGCTGATCAAACTTCGCCCTCCTAAAGTTTAATGTTTTTGTTGTTCCCTTATTGATAACCCTACTGAAGGGCATTTTGAAATTGATAATATTATGATCGCTATTACCTAGGTACCCCCCTATCTGTACCTCAGTTATTCTATCAGGCCTATTAGTCAATATTAAGTCCAACACGGCCTTCCCTCTCGTTGGTTCCTGCACTAGTTGGGAGAGATAATTATCCTTGATATTTGTCAAGAACCTTTTTCCTTTCTGCGATCTACAGGTTTCTGTTTCCCAGTCAGTATCCGGGTAGTTGAAGTCCCCCATTACAATCACCTCATTATGTTTTGCTACTTTGTCTATTTGTCCTAATAGCAGTTTCTCATTCCCTCTGTTATATTAGGTGGCTTATAGCAGACCCCCAGTAATATTTTATTATTATTTTTTGCCCCCTCTATCTCTACCCACATGGACTCGACCCCCTCTTCTCCCTCTCCTATATCTTCCCTTAGTCTGGGCTTTAGACGTGACCTTACATATAAGCAGACTGCTCCGCCCTTCCCCTGTTTCCGGTCCCTTCTAAATAAACTATAATCTGTTAAATTTACCGCCCAGTCATAGCTATCGTCTAGCCAAGTCTCTGTTATACCTACGATGTCATACCTCTCCTCCGATATAAGCGCCCGCAGCTCATCTGCCTTATTGGTCAGGCTTCTTGCGTTGGTCAGCATGCAAGATAAAACTTTGGGGTTATTTAGCATCCTATTCTTCTCTAATGATCTAACTGTACTATAATGACCCCTCTGCAGACCTACGCCTTCAAGTCCGGGAGCTGACCAAAAGTATGGCTTCACTAACCAAAACCATGCAGGCCATGCAAGTGTCTCCAAAGGAAAGGATCCAGCTGGCTTCTAGTCCAGATGACGTCCCGTGGCGATGACAGAGAAGAATTCCACCGACCAGAGGGAGCAACAGCAATCGCTACGACCAGGACGGACAACCCATCTGCCGCCGCTGTCAAACGGCGGGGCACTACACAAGATTCTGTAATTTAAATGAGCAACCCCTGGGGCAGAGGCCCAACCCCCAGGAGAGCAGTAAGATGACCAGGCCCACAAAGCTGGCGAGACAAGTACGTGGGAGGACGACCGGTCCTATCTGTCGTGCTTGATGGCATCCCGATGAACGCACTGCTGGACACTGGGTCCCAGGTGACAACGATGCCATATATCCTTTATAAACAATACTGGACTGATTCAGACATTACCCACCATCCAGATGAACATCTTAGCATCTATGCCAGCAATGGTCAGCCCTTGCCTCAGGTGGGGTATAAAGAGGTGACCATAAAAGTTGGCCGAGTAGAATTGCCATCACAAGGAATGATTATTGTTGATATTGATCACCGAGAAAGTCATCCTATGATAACTATAGGCACCAATGTGATAGAGAATTGTCTTGGGGAAATTATTCTTTTGTTGCAACAGGTCGCAGAGACTGCCAGTTCCAGTCATCAGCAAGTTCTGCAGAAGGAAATCAGAGCCCTCATGAAAAGACAACAGGTAGAGCTGTCTGGAGGAGAAGTTGGCAGTGTCAGAATGAGTGATCCATTCCCCATTTCAATGCTCCCTAGGAGTGAAATGTTAATATGGTGTCGGGCAGCAATCGGCCTCAGGGGTCAAGATTATCAGGCCCTGGTAGAACCTGTGCACTCTGATAGTAGGCCCACTGTAATGGGTCTGGGAGGTGGAACCTCTGAGCAACTATACAAAGGGGCAGTCCTTGTAAGGAAGCGGGTGGCTCCCAGGGAAGGCGGGCAGGTAGTCACGGCAAGTGACAGGGACAGTCTCTGGGTAGAAGGGCAGGAGGTAACGGCAAGTGACGGGGACAGTCTCTGGGTAGAAGGGCAGGAGGTCACGGCAAGTGAAGGGGACAGTCTCTTGACAGGCGGATGGTCACGGCAAGTGACAGCAGGATAAGAGTCTCTAGACCGGCAGGTGGTCACGGCAAATGACAGCAGGGAAAGAGTCTCTAGATAGGCTAGCAGGCAGGTAGCAGGTGAGCGCTCCCAGGTGAGCGGGCAAGAGTCTCTGGACAGGCAGGTGGTCACGGCAAGTGACGGCAGAGCTTCCAGGAAGGCTAGCAGGCAGGTAGCAGGTGAGCACTCCCAGGTGAGCGGGCGAGAGTCTCTGGACAGGCAGGTGGTCACGGCAAGTGACGGCAGAGCCTCCAGGTAGTCTAGCAGGCAGGTAGCAGGTGAGCGCTCCCAGGTGAGCGGGCAAGAGTCTCTGGACAGGCAGGTGGTCACAGCAAGGGACGGCAGAGCCTCCAGGTAGGCTAGCAGGCAGGTAGCAGGTGAGCGCTCCCAGGTGAGCGGGCGGGCAGATCCATAGACAGACTGACAGGTGTTGGAAGGCAGACTGTCGGACCGCAGGAATGCAAGCAGATAGACAGGAATCAGGTAGGTATCAAGCAGAGATCTGGCAGGTAACTGGCAGGTATCTGGTAACAGGACCTGAGGGCTGAAGCAGAGTTGAAAGGCTTTGCAACAACATTGCTCGGGCACCTCCATTTTGGAGGAGGTGCCTTATATATGGTGAAGTCCTCCGGCCATTGGCCGGGGACTCCTTAGGACGACGCGCGCGGCCCCTTTAAGAGAGGGGGAGCGCGCACGCCCTAAGCATAGAGGCCGGGAAGCAGCGCGCGCTGCCAGCAGAGCGGGAGGAAGCCGCCGGGCACGGAGCGGAGAGATGAGGGGAACGGCGTCCCTGCCTAGCAGGAGGCAGGGACGCCGATGCTACACCCACCATCTTGCCAGCCAGGGGGGTAGTCGATGTCCGCAAGGGGAGAGTACCGATACGCATCCTGAATTGTGGGGAGAAAGAGGTCCATTTACCTTGGTATGCTACCCTTGCTAAGCTATTCACTGTCAGTAACAAAGCAATAAAGACAATGGAACCCTTGCCTCCTTCCTAACCGGCGGAGGATAATGGCTCCAAGGGGCCGATGGAGGATTGGTGTCAGAAGCTACAAGTGGGCACTGACTCCACCCCTTTGCACCAAAAGCATGGAGTATGGAGTATACCGGGTGGTTCAAGAATATGAGCGAGTCTTCAGCAAACACCCACTAGATTTTGAGCAGGTAAAAAGGGTGCAACATCATATCCCCACAGGAGATCATCCGCCTATTAAAGAGAGGTACCGGCCTGTACCCCAAGCTCACTATTAATGTACCAAAGAAATGTTATGGGAGATGAAGGAGGCTGGGGTGATCAGAGATAGTTGTAGCCCCTGGGCAGCTCCATTAGTTTTTGTCAGAAAGAAAGATGTTTCAATGAGGATGTGTGTTGATTACAGGCAGATTAACTGCATTACACATAAGGACGCCTACCCATTACCCAGAATTGAAGAATCATTAGCAGCATTGAGATCAGCTAACTATTTCTCCACTTTGGATCTCACCAGTGGGTACTGTCAGGTTCCTGTGGCAGAGGCGGACAGAGAAAAGACCGCGTTTACAATACCAATGGGCCTCAGCGAGTTCAACTGCATGCCATTCGGGCTCTGCAACGCCCGAGGAACCTTACAGCGGTTAATAGAGTGTTGCCTAGGACACAAAAACTTCGAAACCGTCCTGCTGTACCTAGACGACGTAATCGTCTTTTCAAAAATATACGAAGACCACCTGGAGCACCTGGCCGAGGTGTTCGAAGCCCTATCTTGTTATGGCCTGAAGGTAAAGCCGTCCAAGTGCCACCTGTTGAAGCCCAAGGTGCAGTACCTAGGTCATGTGGCAAGCGCCGAAGGTGTAGCACCAGACCCTGAAAAAGTCACTGTGATCAAGGACTGGCCAAGACCCTCCACTATCAAGGAACTGCGGCAGTTCCTCGGGCTGGTAGGCTACTGCAGGAGATTCATCAAGGGTTTCACAAAGATAGCGGCACCCCGTGCAGGACCTCTTAGTGGGCCAGTCCAAGAAGGCCAAGAACCCGAAACCTCCGTTCAAATGGGGTAAACCAGAAGACGAATCTTTCACTCGACTGAAAATGTCTCTTACTGGAGATGAAGTCCTAGCCTACCCCGACTATGGCCAACCCTTTATACTCCATACGGATGCCAGCAACGTGGGATTGGGAGTGGTGCTGTCCCAGGTACGGCAGAGCAGAGAGAGAGTGATTTCCTACGCCAGCAGGAAGCTCAATCCTACAGAAAGGAACCCCGACAACTATAGTTCCTTTAAGTTGGAGTTTTTAGCCACAGTCTGGGCTGTAACAGAGTGCTTCAAACACTACCTCACCTCCTCCAGATTTATAGTCTTCACAGACAACAACCCGCTGACGCACCTGGAGACTGCGAAGCTTGGTGCCCTAGAGCAACGATGGATGGCCCGACTGTCTAACCACGAGTTTACCATCAAGTATCGGGCGGGACATAAAAACACCAATGCTGATGCGCTTCCCAGGATGCCCAACTTGCCAGATGGGGGAGAAGACCCAGAAGAGCTGGAGGAGATAGAACTACACGCTTTCCATCGCCATGGGGTGACCCTGTGCTCCCACTGTGTGAGGGACAAGCGCTCTGCCAACAGAGAGGCCACATTCAACCCATTGCCCCACCATGGATGGGCAGAGACGCAGGATAGCGACCCGGCTGTCCGCCTGATAAAGGAGTTGCTGACACAAGTTGACTCGTACCCTGATCCAGATGCTCCACAGGAGGTCCAACAGTTATGGAAGGAGAAGAGCAAACTTTTCATCTACGAGGGAAAGCTTTGTCGAAGAAGCATCAACTCCCGGACACACAAACTGGTCTGGCAGGTGGTGGTCCCGAGGCGGGATGTGCCAATGGTCTTAGAAGCGTACCACGATGGAGCAGGACACAGAAGTTGGAAGTCCTGCTACGTGAGCGATTCTACTGGGTTGGCATGAGGAAAGCAATCGAGAGATGGCGTCGAGAATGTAGTCCATGCACCCTGAGATGGAAAGACCATGACAGCCAGATGGCTCCCCTGAAGCCCATAATCACCAAACAACCACTTGAACTGGTAGCCTTGGACCACGTGAAGCTAGCCCCAAGCCGGTCAGGCTATGTCTACGCTCTCACCATAGTATACCACTATTCCAGGTTCTTGGTAGTAGTGCCAGTGAAAGATCAGATGGCTCAGACGGCAGCCAAAGCGTTTCAACAACACTGTTGTCACCCGCACGGTTACCCTGAACGAGTGCTGACCGACCAAGGTCCAGCCTTTGAAGCAGAAGTGTTCCAGGAATTCTGTAACTTGTACGGCTGCAAGAAAATAAGGACTACGCCGTATCATCCCCAGACCAATGAGTTGTGCAAGAAAATGAACCAGGTGGTAATAGACCTGTTGAAGACGTTGCCCCTTGAAGAACGTAGCCTGTGGCCAGAGAAGTTACTAGTTTTGGTGGACCTATATAACCACATCCCGGTGAACTCCACCAACTGTACACCCACTTACCTGATGAGAGCAAGATCTGGCAAGTTACCCATTGACTTAGACATGGGAGTCTTAACACCAGAGACAACATCACCAGATGCAGATTGCGATACATAGCGCCAGCAACAATACCGCAAGGTGAAAGAATGTGTGGAGAGAAGTTTGTCCCAGGTGAGACAGAAGCAGGAGAAAACTTACAATCAGCATGCACCTGCAGTTCCCTTATCACCTGGAGAACAGGTACTCAAGAGGAAGAGACGAGTCCATAAATTAGATGACCAGTGGCAGGTTGAGCCATACACCATCCTACCCTTGAATTTTGATAACACCAAAGTGTGCCTCATCAGTAAAGATGGAGGGGAAACTTCAGTGGCAGTCTCAAGAGACCACCTGAAGATATGCTCTGAACAGTTGAATCACAAAGAAGAAGACCAAGACAGCCCTCAGCCCATAGAAAAAGTGGAGGAAACGGTCCAGACAGTCCTTGGAGCATTTCCCCAGTCTTGGACGCAGGTGAACAGAGCAATTGTGGTACTGGTCTTGACCTTTCTCCAAGCGGCCTCACCAGAAGCTGCAGAGGCTCCAGAACAGCAGAGAGACCAATCGGCCCCAGAAACAAATGCCTCATCAACAGCAGATCAGGAGAATCTACCCTCTGCTAGCAGTGAACCTGTCGTACCCAGGGTGAGCCAAAGAATTCGTAGGAGATTACCCAGCCTACCGGTTTTACCTCAGACTACCCGTAGTGTAGTTAACACTGAACCCACCACACCAGGGGTAGACACTAGGGACCAGGGTAGGTCAGTGACAACAAATCTACTACGTAGATCGACCCGAAGTACTAAAGGTCAGCTCCCTGCCCACTGGAGGAACTAAAGTGTATGTTATATATAGTTGTAACCGTTAAATAATCTTGGATATATATAGTTGTTAAATTTATGGACAATCGGACCACAGGACTAGGTGTGGTCAGGACAATATTGAAATTAGTTAATAAGTGGCCTTGAAAATAAACAACAGGTGTGGCCGAACACCGGGCCCAATGACAGAGTGCCCTGAAGCCAAGCCCAGGGACGATACACAAAGTGGGTTGATGCGGTTCCCACCAGCCAAATTTCAATTATCCAGAAAAAGACAATCCCCGGATTGTGACGTAAAGACTAAGCGCCGCAGTGACTGCTATAAATTTTTGGTTGGGTTTTTTGGAATTTTTGACTTTGTAAACTATTTGTAATGTGAATTGTTATTATTGTTGACTGTTAATTCAAAAAAAGTATCCTCAGTCCGGGAGTACTGAATTTAACTAGGGGGGAATGTGGCACCCCAGGGGTCCGGTTGCCACAGTGGCATTGCTTCCCTCACAAGAAGTGAGGCCATACCTGGAAGCAAGCAGGGGTCCCCTAGTCAGGTTTACTAGCATGCAACACTTTCCTGGCTCCAGACCAGCAAGGGGAGCTCCTCCCCTTAGCAACTGGCATCTGGAGGCGGGGTTAGTGAGAGTTAGTAAGAGGAGTTGGAGACAGGACAGTGAAGAGGAAAGACCTGGGGAGTGGAGCTGCACGGCAGCTCACCCCAGAGAGGAACCGGACACTGGAGTCCGAGGTTGTGGGGCACTGAAGGCCCAGCAGCAGAAACCGGAGGGCACAAGACTGCAGGTCTCCTGGCCCCATCAGATGCCCGGAGCCTCTGCAGCACATAGGGCCCAGCACCGCCACGTGGGAGCGACACTCCAAGAAGGCTAGAGCTGCCTGCCATACGGGTGAGCACAAAGACGTTTTACTCAGGGACGAGGGCTACAGCACAGCTATAAGCAGCAGGGCAAAAGAGATTAGCGCAAAGGGAAGGCCTCCAACTTCACCTGGCGAGGTGGATTCCCGACTTGCTTCCCTGCCACCCGGACCTCTACTACAAGCTAGTACCGTACACCGGTCTGCCTAACCACCGCAAGTAAAGATTAAGTTGTGGACTGGTTATCATCCGCACCATCCCCTGCACTACACTAAACAGCAACATCTATAACATCACCATTTCCTGCCCTGGAGATAAGCTCTGCCTGTGGAGAGCTGTCCCAACTCTGCTGCGTCACCATCAGCTCCAGAGGATCTGCACCGCAGCGGCAGCTCCATATAGCTGCATACCACAGGTGGCGTCACGAACATTAAACTATAAAAACTATAATCCCCTTTTATTGACCGCCCTTGGTCACGGACAGGGTCACTGCCACTGTGACATCCCCTGCACCGACCGGCCCGGCACCGAGTACCCCACGGCCCAGGGGGCGCGTCAGAAAGATTCCAGTAAATGATGTTCTCTATGTTCCCAGTCTTGAAAGCAATGTTCTGTCAGTAAAGAAGCTTACACAAAAAGGGAATGTAGTTACTTTTAAAGATAACAACTGCATTATATCAAAGAAGGGTAACACTTTTGCAGAAGGAAAAATCCAAAATGAACTTTATCAGCTAAAATGCAAAGAAAGAGTGTACAGTGCTAGACAAGATCTGCATAAGAACTGTATCCATATATGGCACAGACGTCTTGGGCACAGAGACCCATAAGCAATAAGGAAGCTAGGTCAACTTGCAAATGGAGTGGAAATCAAGCAATGTAGTCAAATGATGAAGTGCACTAGCTGTCTTAAAGGGAAAATGTCCAGAAAATCCTTTCCTAAAGTAAGCACGACTAGATCTGCACAGCCACTGGATTTGATACACACAAATGTTTGCAGTACAATGAGTGTTCAAACTCCAAGCAAGAAGAGATATTTTCTCACATTTATTGATGACTACTCCAGATATACAGTCACCTACCTGCTTCACAGTAAGGATGGAGTTCCACAAAAACTTGAAGAATATCTTGCCGTAGTATATAACAAATTTGAAAGAATGCCAAAAGCCCTGCGTGGAGATAATGGGACTGAATATACAAGTGGTAAAGTGCAAACCATTTTGAAAAAGAATGGAATTGTGTTCCAGACTACCATTCCATACAACCCAGAACAGAATGGTATTGCAGTGAGAAAGAACCGCACTCTCTGTGAAAGTGGAAGAAGTATGTTGTTTGATGCGAATCTACCTACAACGTATTGTGGAGAAGCCATCACGACAGCTTGCTATCTTCAAAACAGACTGCCAGGTAAAGCCACAAATAAAACTCCATATGAGCTATGGAACTGTTAGAAGCCTAACCTGAAGCACCTAAGGATATTTGTAAGCAAAATGTTTGTGTATGTTCCCAAAGAAAAATGTGGGAGTCACATGCAAAGCAAGGAGTCCTGGTGGGCTATAGCGAAACTCAAAAGGGATACAGAATCTTGCACCCAGAGACCAACACAGTAACAATCAGCAGAGACGTAGTGATTGATGAGAACTCAGTTACACTCAAATTCCATGAAGTTACACCAGTTATTCAAGCCAAGAAACAAGAACAGGAATCTCAATCACCACACCCAGACACTGAAAAAGAAAACACTGAAGTCTGGATAAGCTCTGAAGCCAGCAAGGAAGAAACAGAAGAACCAAGTCAACCTCCAGTCAGGAGATCAGAAAGACCAAACAAAGGTATCCCAGCTAGACGCTTTTCTTATATGGTCAGAACACTTCCTGAGCCACAGCCACAGTCATGGCAAGAGATGAAAAAAACTGCCTGTCCGCGAGAAGCAGAAGTAGATAAATGCCGCTAATGAATAGATGGAGTCCCTTCACCAACTCCAGACATGGGAGCTTACAGAGCTACCACAAGAAAAAAAAGCTATCGGATGTAAGTGGGTCTTCAAAAACAAATATGACTCAAAAGGTAAAGTTCACCGGTTTAGGACAAGATGTTAGCTGATGGTATGACAAAACCATTGCCAAGAACCAAGTTTGAGGACTTCAGAACCACAATGGGGCTAACAGGATAAGTAGTTGTTGAGTGGGGGTGTTGGAATATGTTTAATGCAACAACTCCATTCCTGTGTATGTAAGTGTTCTATTGCTAGGTTTGTGTATTGTCTATAAAGTTTAAAAAAAAAACCTCATAGAGGCTCACACACAGAAAAGACCATGTGACTGTATCCAGTTTCTTGTGTCTGCGCATGAGAGGAGAAGCAGCCTGCTGATGCTGCACAGAGACACTTAAGATATGTATATTCCTGATTCCACAAAGCCTATCATATCTGTACCTGTTTATAGCTAATTAAAGCTTTGTTCTGTTGTCAACACGCCTTGAGAGTATCCTAAATAATCCACTGCCAAAAGTCAGACATATGTACCATCCTCCAAAACTTTGAGGACTCCACCAAGATGGTAAGCGGCGATGACACCATGAAGATGATGAGGTAGTACCTTGCCGACGGTATCAATGTCCTCCGTGATTCGTGTGCCTTATAATTATTGGGTATCCAAGCTGGACACGTGGCATGAAATGACTCTCTACGCCTTGGAGGTCCTGGCCTGCCCTGCCGCTAGCGTTTTGTCACATCGGGGTTTTTAGTGCCGCCGGTGGAATTCTAACTGACACACGCATCCGCATGTCAACTGAAAATGCTGACAGGCTGACTCTTATAAAAATGAACAAGGGCTGGATTGGGTCAGACTTCTCAAAACCTCCAAATGATAGCAGCATAACATAAACTCAAATTCAGTGTCTTTTTTTGGGGAGGTCTAACTCTATTCCCATGCACCTCTGTCTTCACACCCAGACATCGGTATACACTTCCTGATTTTGTCTATTTCCTCTTGTCCTCCTCCTTCTCCGCATCCTCATCCTGCACTAGTTATCACCACCATATGTACCATATCAACAAATCTACATCTCTTGCTAGGGGCATTGGAGTTCCTCCAAATTTTTGACAGCCATTGCTTTACTGCATAGGCAAACACTATGGGAGACGCACTTCCTAATAATGGGAACATGGTTTTTAGGAGGCTCTCTGACCTCTTCGTCTCTTGCAAAAGGCATTGGAGTGCCTCCAAATTTTTGGCAACCTTTGTAGTCACTGCATAGTCAGACACTATGAGAGACCCACTTTCTGATAATGGGAGCATTATTTTTAAGAGTCTCTCTGACCTCTACATCTCTTGCAAGGGGCATTGGAGTTCCTCCAAATTTTTGACAGCCGTTGCTTCACTGCATAGGCAAACACTATGGGAGACCCACTTCCTAATAATGGGAACATTGTTTTTAGGAGGCTCTCTGACCTCTTCATCTCTTGCAAGGGGCATTGGAGTTCCTCCAAATTTTTGGCAGCCCTTGCAGTCACTGCATACGCAATAACAGTATAGGAGACCCACTTGTTAATAATGGGAACAACAAAGCATAGCCGGCTGATGGCTCTCTAAGAATTGCGAGAGCCTACTGCTGACTCTTTTAGAATAGTAAGGGCCGCCTGATGGCCATATAAAAATAGTCTTTGTGACTTTCAGAGTCTCTCCATCATAAATGAAACAGGATGTGTCTGATGATGTGTCTCACACCACATGGCCAGATAAGGTTGTAATATGTTAAGATGAAATTTCCCAGTGAACGCATTTGTCTTATCAATGCAAAAGTGCAAAAACGCATAAAAAACGTTATGTGTGAACATAGCCCAAGGTGTGGAAGATCATCTTTGTTTTTGGTTATTTATTTTGCATTATATACAAGTCATTACCCTGGAAAAGATGTTCCCTAACATATTTCCCAACAAGACCCAACAAGAAGGGGGGCACTGCTAGACCTAATATTAACCAATAGGCCAGACCACATATCAAATATGCGAGTTGGGGGGTCACTTGGGTAATAGTGATCACAAAATAATATGTTTTCGTGTAACCTTTAATAAGATGTGTAGTAGAGGGGTTACAAGGACACTAAACTTCAGGAAAGCAAATTTCCAACGGTTGAGAGATGATCTTAGTGAAATAAACTGGGACGATATCCTGAGACATAAAGCTACACAAAGCAAATGGGAGACATTTATTAACATGCTGAATAGGACCTGTGCACAATATATACCCTATGGGAATAAACATGCTAGAAATAGGAGGAAACCACTATGGCTAAATAGAGCTGTAAGGGGCACAATAAGTGACAAAAGAAAGCATTTAGAGAACTAAAGCAAGTAGGTAGTGATGAAGCATTAAATAAATATAGAAAATTAAATAAATTCTGTAAAAACCAAATCAAGGCAGCAAAAATTGAGGCAGAGAGACTCATTGCCAGAGAAAGTAAAAATAATCCCAAAATATTCTTTAACTACATAAATAGTAAAAAATTAAAAAATGATAGTGTTGGCCCCCTTAAAAATAGTCTGGGTGAAATGGTGGATGAGGATGAGGAAAAAGTCAATATGCAAAATGATTTTTTTTCAACCGTGTTTGCACAAGAAAATCGCATGACAGAAAACATGATTAGTGATAACAAAAATTCTCCATTAAATGTCACTTGCTTAACTCAGCAGGAAATACAGCGGCGTCTAAAAATCACTAAAGTTGACAAAACCCCGGACCCGGATAGGATACACCCGCGAGTACTGCAGGAATTAAGTAACGTCATAGATAGACCATTATTTTTAATCTTTAAAGATTCCATAATAACAGGGTCTGTACCACAGGACTGGCATATAGCAAATGTGGTGCCAATATTCAAAAAGGGGACAAGAACTGAACTTTGAAATTATAGGCCAGTAAGCTTAACCTCTACTGTGGGTAAAATCCTGCTTGAAGCTCATCAAGAGAATGCCAAGAGTGTGCAAAGCAGTCATCAAAGCAAAAGGTGGCTACTTTGAAGAACCTAGAATATAAGACATATTTTCAGTTGTTTCACACTTTTTTGTTAAGTATATCATTCCACATATGTTAATTCATAGTTTTGATGCCTTCTGTGTGAATGTACAATTTTCATAGTCATGAAAATACAGAAAAATCTTTAAATGAGAAGGTGTGTCCAAACTTTTGGTCTGTACAGTATATTCATACATGTAAATGAGATCTTTTCTGACGCATCTTTTCTTCCAAGCAAAAGAAGCCCAACTTTTCCAACCTCTCATCATATGAGAGACCTTCCATCCCTTTTAAAAATCTAGTTGCCCGCCTTTGAACTGACTCTAACTTTTGAATATCCTTTTCAAAATGTGGATGTCACGGTTCCACCCCTCACTGTGTCTTGGACGCAGTTACAGACAGCTCAGCCGTCCGATCTTGTACAGGGTGGTGCTGGAGCTGTCAGTACTGTGATTGACAACTCGACCATCCAATCTGGTACAGGGGCGTGCAATAGCTGTCAGTGCGGTGATTCACAGCTCGGCTGTCCAACCTGAGACTGGGAGGCACTGGCTATCTTCAGGTGTTCATTATTCCAGTTGAATGTCTGGCTACTTAACTGAGCTGTTTACCCCAGATCTCTGCCGACATACAGCACAGACCAAAAGTTTGGACACACCTTCTCATTTAAAGATTTTTCTGTATTTTCATGACTATGAAGATTGTGCATTCACACTGAAGGCATCAAAACTATGAATTAACACATGTGGAATTATAAACTTAACAAAAAAGTGTGAAACAACTGAAAATATGTCTTATATTCTTGGTTCTTCAAATTAGCCACCTTTTGCTTTGATGACTGCTTTGCACACTCTTGGCATTCTCTTCATGAGCTTCAAGAGGTAGTCACCGGAAATGGTTTTCACTTCACAGGTGTGCCCTGTCAGGTTTAATAAGTGGGATTTCTTGCCTTATAAATGGGGTTGGGACCTGCTCTGTGGCCTCCCTTCTAACACTCTCGCACCCCTCCAATCCATCCTAAACTCTGCTGCCCGACTAATCCACCTGTCCACCCGCTATTCCCCGGCCTCTCCTCTCTGTCAAACTCTTCATTGGCTCCCCATTGCCCAGAGACTCCAGTTCAAAACCCTAACCATGACATACAAAGCCATTCACAACCTGTCTACTCCATATATCTCTGACCTAGTCTCCCGCTACATACCCGTACGCAACCTCCGATCCTCACAAGATCTCCTTCTCTACTCCCCTCTAATCTCCTTCTCCCACAATCGCATACAAGATTTCTCCCGTGCTTCCCCCCTACTCTGGAACTCTCTACCCAAACACATCAGACTCTCGTCGACCGTGGAAACCTTCAAAAAGAGCCTGAAGACCCACCTCTTCCGACAAGCCTACAACCTGCAGTAACCACCACTCCACCAATACCGCTGCATGACCAGCTCTACCCTCACCTACTGTATCCTCACCCATCCCTTGTAGACTGTGAGCCCTCACGGGAAGGGTCCTCGCTCCTCCTGTACCAGTCGCCGTCACATTGTGTTCAAGATTATTGTAATTGTTCTTGTATGTATACCCCTTGTTCACATGTAAAGTGCCATGGAAAAAATGGCACTACAATAATAAATAATAAGAAGAAGAAGAATCAGTTGTGTTGTGCAGAAGTCTGGTGGATACACAGCTGATAGTCCTACTGAATAGACTGTTAGAATTTGTATTATGGCAAGAAAAAAGCAGCTAAGTAAAGAAAAACGAGTGGCCATCATTACTTTAAGAAATGAAGGTCAGTCAGTCCGAAAAATTGGGAAACCTTTGAAAGTGTCCCCAAGTGCAGTTGCAAAAACCATCAAGCGCTGGACTGCAGAGTGTAGGCAAAAGGGCCAACAAGTGCTAAGCATCTCTGGGAACTCCTTCAAGATTGTTGGAAGACCCTTTCCGGTGACTACCTCTTGAAGCTCATCAAGAGAATGCCCAGAGTGTGCAAAGCAGTCATCAAAGCAAAAGGTGGCTACTTTGAAGAACCTAGAATATAAAACATATTTTTTTCTGTCTTTTGCAATGCTCTCTGCAGAGAATTAAAGAGGAGGCATTGCAGCCAGAGTATGATGAGATGGATCAAGAAGCCGTAACAGGCGATTACACACAGCCCAGCCTCATCTCATCACAACGTGCATTGGGGGACAATGAGGGAGAGGAGGAGGAGGAAGAACAGGAGCTGGTATCATGCGCTGTAGACGGTAGTACCTGTACAACTGTCATACCGTCGGTTCAGCGTGGGTGGCCTGAGGACAGGGGGGAGAAGGAGGAGGAGGAGAGCCTGGTCAGTCGTCTTCTTGGTGAGGACACGGAAGTCTTGCCCGTTACCAGTCTGGCACGCATGGCTGACTTTATGTTACCCTGCCTTAACCGTGACCCTCGCATTACCAAAATGTTGGGTGACAGTCATTACTGGTTGGTGACACTTTTAGACCCCCGCTACAAGGAGAACTTTCACTCTCTTATTCCTGAGGTTGAGAGGTCTACAAAAATGGGGCAGTACCAGAAGGCCCTTGCTGCAGAACTGTTAAAAAAATTCCCATCTGAACACGCTAGCGGCAGAGGTCACAGTTCGTTGCCCAACCAAGCCGTACAGGCGAGAGAGATGCAACTCCAATCCACCAGAGGCAGGGGAACACTGTCAAAGTTCTGGGACAGTTTTCTGAGACCCGCCCAGCTTACAAGTCCTGAGGCGCGGGGTACTCTCACAAGGAGTGGAAAGTTTTTCAAAAGATGGTGAGGGAGTACCTTGCCGACCATACCAGCATCCTCCGTGATTCCTCTGTGCTTTCAATTATTGGGTATCCAAGCTGGACACTTGGAATGAACTCTCTCTGTACGCCTTGGAGGTCCTGGCCTGCCCTGCCGCTAGTGTGTTATCGGAGCGTGTTTTTAGTGCCGCTGGGGGAATTATAACTGATAAATGCACTCGCCTGTCAACTGACAATGCTGACAAGCTGACCCTTATCAAAATGAACAGGGGATGGATTGGGCCAGACTTCTCATCACCACCAAATGACAGCAGATTAACATAAAGTCAAATCCACTGTGTTATTTCGGGAGGTGTATTCCCGTGCACCGCTTCACACCCACACATGGGTATACGCTTCCTCATTTCGGCTGTATTTTGCTCTTCTTCTTATCCTCAGCCTCCACCACTACTATACCACCAGGGTGACCATGGTCCATGTTGTCAGCATTGCAAGTTCCTCCGTCCTAATTTTTGGCAGTTATTGCTTGGAAGGCATAGGCCTAATAATGGGAATAATGTTTTTAATATGCTGTACTGCATGGCTCTTGTAAGGGGCATGAAAACCATCTTGTTAAACCACTCTGAACTCCACAGCTCTTCCAAGGGGCATTAAAACTGTCTTGTTAAGCTACTGTGACCTCCACCACTCTTCCAAGGGGCATTAAAACCGTTTTGTTAAGCTACTGTGACCTCCACCACTCTTCCAAGGGGCATTAAAACCGTCTTGTTAAGCTACTGTGACCTCCACCACTCTTCCAAGGGGCATTGATATTGTCTTTTTATTCCACTGCGACCTCCACCACTCTTCCAAGGGGCATTAAAACTGTCTTGTTAAGCTACTGTGACCTCCACGTCTCTTCCAAGGGGCATTAAAACCATCTTGTTAAGCTACTGTGACCTCCACCACTCTTCCAAGGGGCATTAAAACCGTCTTGTTAAGCTACTGTGACCTCCACCACTCTTCCAAGGGGCAATGATATTGTCTTTTTATTCCCCTGCGACCTCCACCACTCTTCCAAGGGGCATTAAAACTGTCTTGTTAAGCTACTGTGACCTCCACGTCTCTTCCAAGGGGCATTAAAACCGACTTATTAAACCACTCTGAACTCCACAGCTCTTTCAAGGGGCATTAAAACCGTCTTGTTAAGCTACTGTGACCTCCACCACTCTTCCAAGGGGCATTGATATTGTCTTTTTATTCCACTGCGACCTCCACCACTCTTCCAAGGGGCATTAAAACTGTCTTGTTAAGCTACTGTGACCTCCACTACTCTTCCAAGGGGCATTAATACCATCTTGTTAAGCTACTGTGACCTACACCACTCTTCCAAGGGGCATTGATATTGTCTTTTTATTCCACTGCAACCTCCACCACTCTTCCAAGGGCATTAAAACTGACTTGTTAAGCTACTGTGATCTCCACCACTCTTCCAAGGGGCATTAAAACCGTCTTGTTAAGCTACTGTGACCTCCACCACTCTTCCAAGGGGCATTAAAACTGTCTTGTTAAGCTACTGTGACCTCCACCACTCTTCCAAGGGGCATTGATATTGTCTTTTTATTCCACTGCGACCTCCACCACTCTTCAAAGGGGCATTAAAACTGTGTTGTTAAGCTACTGTGACCTCCACGTCTCTTCCAAGGGGCATTTAAACCATCTTGCTAATCCACTCTGAACTCCACAGCTCTTCCAAGGGGAATTAAAACGGTCTTGTTAAGCTACTATGACCTCCACCACTCTTCCAATTGGCATTGATATTGTCTTTTTATACCACTGCGACCTTCACCACTCTTCCAAGGGGCATTGATATTGTCTTTTTATTCCACTGCGACCTCCACCACTTTTCCAAGGGGCATTGATATTGTCTTTTTATTCCACTGCGACCTCCACCACTCTTCCAAGGGGCATTAAAACTGTCTTGTTAAGCTACTGTGACCTCCACCACTCTTCCAAGGGGCATTGATATTGTCTTTTTATTCCACTGCGACCTCCACCACTCTTCCAAGTAGCATTAAAACTGTCTTGTTAAGCTATTGTGACCTCTACGTCTCTTCTAAGGGGCATTAAAACCGTCTTGTTAAACCACTCTGAACTCCACAGCTCTTCCAAGGGGCATTGAAATGTTGTTTTTAATTACCTCTAACCTCCACAACTCTTCCAACGTGCATTGCGTTTCCTCCTAATTTTAGTCAGCTTTTGCTTTTCAATGCATAGGCGAACACTAACGGAGACCCACTCCCCAATAATGGGTAGAAGGTTTTTAGTATGCTGTAGTCCACATCTGTTTCAAGGGGCATTGCAGTTCCTCATAATTTTTGGAAAGCCTTCCATTCACTGCTTAGGCCAACAGTGTACAGAAGACCCAGTTGCTATAAATGGAAAAAACAGTTTAGTTAAGGCCCTCTGACCTTCCTGTCACTTCCAAGCGGCATTGGAGTGCCTCGAAATTTTTAGTAGGCATTGCACTCACTGTATGCCCTATAACTGTGTACCTGAACTGCTCCTTTTGGTACAGAAACATATCCTACAAGACATGTGTGGTTAACTGGCCTGATATTGATGTGAATGGTCCCTGTTCCTCCTGCTCTTTCTCCTTTGCCACCACCTCATCCATCATTCATCACCTGAAGCTTTGTTTTAACGGGAGTCATAGAACTGGGATAGTAGCAGGAAAACACCCAGCAATCCTCTGAGGAGGTAGGATATGCGCCAAAACGCCGACCACCTCAGGCCTAGCAGCTACTACATACATGTACTTGCATTCCAAGGAACAGAAAGCTAAGGAGATGGATGGCCTCATGATCATGAATAATTTACTCGTTGTGTAGGAGGCCAACCACTGCTGCTGTCTACCTTCTGAACTTTGTGTTGAAGCCTGATTGACCCAGGACCCGCAATCCTCTATGTCTGGAGGACGTGTTGCATCCCAGTGTCCAACTGTGTCCCGGCTTCCACAATACTAGCCCAGTGTGAAGCCATCAGTCAGATGGACCATCCCTGGCCACATTCACTTGTCCATGTGTTTGTGGTTAGGTTGTCCTTAAAATAGGGGTGGTTGGGGACCGTTTATGGACACCCGGCCGCCCCCAGGCGGCTGGGGACCGTGCTTGGGCACCCGGCCGCGGGGCGGCTGGGGACCGAGTATGGACACCCGGCCACCCCCTGGCGGCTGGGGACCAAGCGTGTACACCCGGCCGCCAGGCGGCTGGGGACTGAGTATGGATACCAGGCCGCCGACGCAGCCATGAAGTGGTGGCCAGATTCCGCCTCCACATGCCTAAAAGGCCCAATTTCAAGTGCAAGCAAGCAGTATGGTATTGCAGCCTGGGGGTGGGTGGGTGGCAGGCTGCATACTTGTGCTTGCATTGCAAGGAATGGGGGAGGTACAATTGAACACTGCCCTAGGACAAGGACTTGCACAGGGATAGTTGCAAGTCTGCATCTTCTGATGCGGCAAGGATCACTTCTGATGGGCACACTTTTAGACAGTGACCTGGGTGTCAGAGATGCTTCCAGGGGTCTTCCCCATGCTGTTCCCATGTCTTTTCAGCACTGTATGCATGTGTCACACAGCACATGGCCAGATAAGGTTGTAAAATGTTAAAATTACCTTTCCCGGTGAATGCATTTGTCACGGTTGAAAGCAATACAAAAGTGCAAAAATGCATAAAAAATGCTACTTGTGAACATAGCCCAAGGTGTGGAGGAGTATTTTTGTTTTTGGTTATTTATTTTACCTTATACACAAGTCTTTGCCCTGGAAAGGAAGTTCCTTAACATATTTCACAGGAAAACCGTTTCAGTTTCGTTTTTGAATGTTTAATTGTGAGCCCATAAAAGTGGCTTAATACCTCTGACCACGTTGTTGACAGCAGTGACCTGGGGGTCAGAAATGCTTCCTGGGGAGATCCCCATGCTGTCCCCATGTTGTTATGATCTGCTACAGGGACTAAGGAAAGACAGGAGAACTGTCCCTACAATAGAACTAAACTAGATCCCTACGATGTAACGGGTGTAGCGCCGGCGTCCCTGCCCTCTGCTAGGCAGGGACGCTGTTCCCCTCACCCCTCTGCTCCGAGCCCGGCGTCCTCCTCCCGCTCTGCTGGCAGCGCGCGCTCCTTCCCGGCCACTGTGCTTAGGGCGCGCGCGCGCTCCCTCCCTCTTAAAGGGGCCGCGCGCGCCGTCCTAAGGAGTCCCCGGCCAATGGCCGGAGGACTTCACCATATATAAGGCACCTCCTCCAAAATGGAGATGCCCGAGCAATGTTGTTGCACTGTTCACTACTCTGCTTCAGCCCTCAGGTCCCGTTGCCAGTTACCTGCCAGTTACCTGCCAGAAACCTGCCAGTTTGCTGTCTGTTTCCTGCCTGACATTCCTCCTACCTGCTTGCTAGCCTGAGGTCCGACGGTCTGCCTTCCTACCCCGGTCAGTCTGTCTATGGACCAGCTTGCCCGCTCATCTGGGAGCGCTCATCTGCTACCTGTCTGTTTGCCTACCTGGAGGCTCCGCCGTCACATGCTGTGACCACCTGCTTATCCAGAGACTCTCGCCTGCTCACCTGGGAGCACTCATCTGCATCCGCCTGTTAGCCTACCTGGAGGCTCCGCCGTCACATGCTGTGACCACCTGCTTTTCCAGAGACTCTCGCCTGCTCACCTGGGAGCACTCATCTGTCATCCGCCTGCTAGCCTACCTGGAGGCTCAGCCGTCACAGGTCGTACCTACCCTATACCCATAGACTGTCCCGGTCACTTGCTGTGACCTCCTGCCCGTTCACCCAGAGACTGTCCCGGTCACTTGCTGTGACCTCCTGCCCGTTCACCCAGAGACTGCCCCGGTCACTTGCTGTGACCTCCTGCCCGTTTACCCAGAGACTGTCCCGGTCACTTGCCGTGACCACCTGCCCGTTTACCCAGAGACTGTCCCGGTCACCTGCTGTGACTACCTGCCCGTCTTCCCTGGTCACCACCCGCTTCCTTACAAGGACCGCCCCCTTGTATAGTAGCTCAGAGGTTCCGCCTCCCAGACCCGTTACAGTTTGCTCGGGCCATGGAACCCGATGGTACCCAAGCTCCCTCGCTCTCGGACCTATGTCATGAACTGTCCCGTCAGAGGTCCCAACAGGAGTCCATCCTGGGTCACCTACGGAATGTCAACTCACGCCTGGACACTCTGACTGCTCCACCAGCAACCACCACTAGAGTCATGACTCGCAACCCGGCAGCGCCGCTGCCCACCAATACCATGGTATCCTGCTCCGGACCCCGGCTTTCTGCACCTCCTCGCTTCGGAGGCGACTCCGCTCAGGCTCGGGGCTTCATAAACCAGTGCACCCTGCACTTTGAACTCCTGTCCCACCAGTTTAATTCCGACCGGGCCAAAGTAGCCTTCATCATGTCCCATCTCACGGGGGAGGCACTGGCTTGGCTGAATCCTCTATGGGAGAGAGGAGACCCCCTGGTGTCCGACTTGCCTACCTTTCTCACGGCTTTCCGGAAAGTCTTCGACGAACCTAGACGGAAGACCTCATCCGCATCATCTCTGCTACGCCTCCGTCAGGGAAGTCTCACGTGGGCCAATATGCCATACGGTTCCGTACCCTTGCCTCGGAGCTGGCCTGGGATAACGACGCTCTGGTATCTGTCTTCTGGGAGGGTCTGTCCGGCCGTATTAAAGATGAACTCGCCGGTCGGGACATTCCTACCACTCTCGATGATTTAATAACTCTTGCCACCCGGATTGACCTATGGTTCCAGGAGCGTGCCAAAGAGGTCACCCGTGAGAGGAGGTTTCCACATCTAGCTCCTTCCTTCCAGAAACCCGTCACTCCCTCCGTGTCTCCCCAGGAACACCCTCCTGAGCCTATGCAGGTCGACCAGACCAAGATGGTCAAAACCCGTCAGGACTTACGCCGTGCCGAGGGGAGCTGCTTCTACTGTGGCAGTAAGGAGCACCGGATCCGTACCTGCCCGGAGAGGTCGGGAAACGCCTGTGTCTAGGTTCGCTCAGAGAGGTCGACCTAGACAAGTATAAATCCTCTCCATCTCTGCTGCTGTCAGTCTCAATCGTCTGCGGGGAGAACCGTTATTTCGAACTAGCCCAACTTGACTCTGGAGCAGCCGGGAATCTTATTTCACAGTCCCTGGTAGAGAAATACCGCATCCTCACCAAACCTCTGGCTGTACCCTTGTCTGTTGCTGCCGTGGATGGGGGCCTCTTACCACGTCCCATCCAACTCATCACCGAATCCATTACTCTACAGGTGGGAATGCTGCATTCTGAGAGTATCTCCTTTCATGTTCTGCCTGGACTCTCTCACGCCCTCTTGCTAGGCCTACCTTGGCTCCAGAGACATGCACCCGTGCTTGACTGGCAGACCGGAGAAGTCCTTCGCTGGGGGCAGGACTGTCATAAGTCTTGTCTGGTTCCCGTTCGTCCTTCTCCTACCCCAGCTAATCTACCTGGACTTCCGATTCCTTATTGGTCATATGCTGATGTCTTTAATAAAAAGGAGGCAGAGACACTACCCCCTCATAGACCATACGACTGCCCTATCGACCTGTTACCCGGTACTACTCCTCCCCGTGGGCGTATTTACCCATTGTCCGCTGCTGAGACCCGGTCTATGTCCGAGTATATTGAGGAGAATTTGGTCCGGGGATTTATCCGGAAATCTACCTCCCGGCGGGAGCAGACTTCTTCTTTGTTAAAAAGAAGGACGGCTCTCTCCGTCCCTGCATAGACTATAGAGGCCTAAACCAGATCACGGTGAAGAATAAGTACCCCCTTCCGCTCATTCCGGAATTATTTGATCGTCTGAGGGGGGCTAGAATCTTCACCAAACTGGACCTTCGTGGGGCGTACAACCTGGTCCGTATCCGTCAGGGGGATGAATGGAAGACGGCATTCAACACCCGGCACGGCCACTACGAATATCTGGTAATGCCCTTCGGTCTCTGTAACGCTCCCGCCATCTTTCAAGAGTTGGTCAATGACATCTTCCGGGACCTTCTCTACTCCTGCGTGGTGGTGTACCTGGACGACATCTTGGTCTTCTCTCCGGATCTCCAGACTCACCGGAGGGATGTTCGTCAGGTCCTGCTCAGGCTCAGGCAGAACCACCTCTTCGCTAAATATGAGAAGTGCCTCTTTGAGCAGACCTCGCTTCCGTTTTTGGGCTACATAATTTCTCAGACCGGCCTACGAATGGATCCTGAGAAAACTGTCTGCCATCGAGAAGTGGCCTCGACCGGAGGGGTTGAAGGCCATTCATCGGTTCCTGGGCTTCGCCAACTACTACCGCCTCTTCATACCGCACTTCTCTTCCCGGACTGCCCCAATTTCTGCGCTCACCCGTAAGGGCACTAATCCCAGAGAGTGGCCGCCCGAAGCAGAGGAGGCCTTTCTTTCCTTAAAACAGGCCTTCTCTTCCGCCCCGGTGCTGCATCGCCCTGATGGCAACAAGCAGTTCTTCCTGGAGGTTGAAGCCTCCTCCTCTGGAGCCGGAGCGGTACTTACCCAAAAATCGTCCTCCGGGAGAATGGTAACTTGTGGCTTCTTCTCCAAACTCTTCTCCTCTTCTGAGCGCAACTATTCCATAGGAGATCGAGAGTTATTGGCCATCAAGCTGGCATTGGAGGAGTGGCGTTACCTGCTCGAAGGGGCTCTTCGCCCGGTAATAATTTACACTGACCACAAGAACTTGGCTTACCTCCAGCATGCCCAGAGACTTAACCCGCGCCAAGCCCGGTGGTCCTTGTTTTTTGCTCGCTTTGATTTTGTTCTTCATTTTCGCCCGGCTGACAAAAACATCAAGGCGGATGCCTTATCCCGATCCTTTATGGTGTCTGATCTCGAGGAAGAACCGAAACACATCATCGATCCCGCCAGAGTAATGCAGGTGGCTCCCGTGAGTGTAAATTGTCTCCCTCCCGGTAAGACGTTCGTATCAGTACCTGATCGGGAGAAGATCCTACACTGGGGTCACTCGTCTAAACTAGCTGGCCACGCCGGTCAGAAAAAGACCCTCCAGCTTATTACCCGGCACTACTGGTGGCCTACCCTGCACAAGGACGTAATAGACTTTGTTTCTGCCTGTGTGTCCTGCGCCCGCAACAAGGTTCCGAGACATGTGCCAGACGGTCGCCTCCTTCCGCTCCCAGTACCTGCTGCCCCCTGGCAGCATATAGCAATGGACTTTATAACTGATCTCCCCGTCTCTGCCGGTTGTACGGTCATTTGGGTGGTCGCTGACCACTTTTCCAAGATGGCTCATTTCGTTCCCCTGCCAGGCCTCCCGTCTGCACCCGAGCTGGCTAAAGACTTTATTCGCCACATCTTCCGTCTTCATGGACTGCCCCTCCACATAGTGTCGGATCGTGGGGTACAGTTCACCTCACGCTTCTGGAGAGCCACTTGTAAACTGCTAGATGTCACCCTGGACTTCTCCTCCGCTTACCACCCACAGTCTAATGGGCAAGTGGAGCGGATCAATCAGAACCTGACCAGTTACCTCCGGCACTTCGTTAATGCCCACCATTCAGACTGGGTGGATCTCCTGCCATCGGCCGAATTTTCTTACAACAATCACGAGAGCGAATCTTCCTCCAAATCCCCGTTTTTTGTTGTCTTCGGTCAGCATCCTCGGATCCCATTTCCCGTCTCCACCTCGGTGGACAATCCGGCTGCGGAATCTCTTGTTAACAAATTTTCCTCCATATGGGAGAGCACCCGGTCCGCACTCCTTCTGTCATCCGAGCGTATGAAAAGACATGCTGACAAAAAACGTCTGGATCCTCCTCAATTCCGTCCAGGGGATAAGGTCTGGCTCTCGTCCAAATATGTCCGGCTCAAGATTCCTTCCTATAAGTTAGGGCCTCGGTTCATCGGTCCTCTGGAGGTCATCAGCCAGATCAACCCGGTGGCCTATAAATTGAAACTCCCAGCCAACTTGCGGATCCCTAACTCCTTCCATGTATCTCTCCTCAAACCTGTGGTACTTAACTCTTTTTCCAAGTCTACAGGTACGCCTCCTGCTCCGGTTTCCGCTGAAAAAGAATTTGAGGTAGAGAACATTCTGGCCACCAAAAGGGTAAGAGGGAAGACCTTTTTTCTGGTAGATTGGAAGGGGTTTGGTCCTGAAGAGAGAACGTGGGAGCCCCGGGAGAACATCCATGCCCCTCTCATCCTAGCTAAATTTCTCTCTGGCCTAAAAAAGGGGGGGCCTAAAGGGGGGGGTACTGTAGCGCCGGCGTCCCTGCCCTCTGCTAGGCAGAGACGCTGTTCCCCTCACCCCTCTGCTCCGAGCCCGGCGTCCTCCTCCCGCTCTGCTGGCAGCGCGCGCTCCTTCCTGGCCACTGTGCTTAGGGCGCGCGCGCGCACGCTCCCTCCCTCTTAAAGGGGCCGCGCGCACCGTCCTAAGGAGTCCCCGGCCAATGTTGTTGCACTGTTCACTACTCTGCTTCAGCCCTCAGGTCCCGTTGCCAGTTGCCTGCCAGTTACCTGCCAGAAACCTGCCAGTTTGCTGTCTGTTTCCTGCCTGACATTCCTCCTACCTGCTTGCTAGCCTGAGGTCCGACGGTCTGCCTTCCTACCCCGGTCAGTCTGTCTATGGACCAGCTTGCCCGCTCACCTGGGAGCGCTCATCTGCTACCTGTCTGTTTACCTACCTGGAGGCTCCGCCGTCACATGCTGTGACCACCTGCTTATCCAGAGACTCTCGCCTGCTCACCTGGGAGCACTCATCTGCATCCGCCTGTTAGCCTACCTGGAGGCTCCGCCGTCACATGCTGTGACCACCTGCTTTTCCAGAGACTCTCGCCTGCTCACCTGGGAGCACTCATCTGTCATCCGCCTGCTAGCCTACCTGGAGGCTCAGCCGTCACAGGTCGTACCTACCCTATACCCAGAGACTGTCCCGGTCACTTGCTGTGACCTCCTGCCCGTTCACCCAGAGACTGTCCCGGTCACTTGCTGTGACCTCCTGCCCGTTCACCCAGAGACTGCCCCGGTCACTTGCTGTGACCTCCTGCCCGTTTACCCAGAGACTGTCCCGGTCACTTGCCGTGACCACCTGCCCGTTTACCCAGAGACTGTCCCGGTCACCTGCTGTGACTACCTGCCCGTCTTCCCTTGTCACCACCCGCTTCCTTAAAAGGACCGCCCCCTTGTATAGGAGCTCAGAGGTTCCGCCTCCCAGACCCGTTACAACGGGGAACCTGATCCTGCGATCAGACCCGCTAAAGTCCACGGCTAGTCTGAACGAAGACCTATAGATGTGAGGGAGGGATCCCTACAAGAACTAGGGACTGGGATAAGTTGGACACCTCCTAGCAGAAATAGTAGAAGTCAAAGACAAACACACAACAAAAAGCATAGAGGTCAGAAGACCTAGCAAAACTAACAGAGAACGGCAACAGAGCACCAATCTAGCTCAAGAGTAGTAAATACAATGAAGTCCAGCAAGACCAGGAAGGCGGAGCCGGATTAAATAGGCAAAAATGGTCATGTGACCAGCAAACTAAAAAAAAACTAACAGGAGAGTTCTAACAGTACCCCCTCTTCTAAGAGGATCCTCCGGATCCCCTAGGCCCAGGCTTACCAGGAAACCTCCTGTGAAACGCTCTGACAAGTCTGGAAGCAGAAACATCATCCGCCCTCACCCATGAGTTATCCTCAGGTCCGAAACCCTTCCAAGCGACGAGATACTGCAAACTCCCTCTATACCGTCTAGAATTTAGGATGCGGGAAATTTCATATTCCCCGTCCTCCACCACCGGAGGAACAGTGGCAGAGACGTCACCATCAGACACATCAGCTTTTTTCAACAGAGAAACATGAAACACCGGGTTAATCTTCCAGGACGTAGGAACCTCCAACCTAACAGCAGATTGGTTAACTATCTGAAGCACCTTAAAGGGCCCTACGAACTTGGGACCCAATTTTTTAGAAGGAATCCTCAATCGCAGATTCTTAGAGGACAACCAAACCATGTCACCAACAGCAAACAAAACCTCTTGCCGTTTCCTATCAAAGTACCTCTTAGATTTTTTGTTAGCCTCCTGAAGATTACCACGCACATCCGTCCAAACTCTCTCCAAATCACCGGAAAAACTCTCCTCCTCAGGCACAGCCGAAACCAATTTGGAGAATGACCCAAAAGACGGATGTCTCCCAGAACAACAAAAAAAAGGCGAACACCCAGCAGAAGAGGATGTATGGTTGTTAAGAGCAAATTCAGCAAGTGGCAGAAACTCAGACCACCCCTCTTGATTGTCTGCCACAAAACAACGCAAGAACTGCTCAACATCCTGGTTCTTCCTTTCTGTCTGGCCATTAGACTCAGGATGATATCCAGATGAAAACGACAAATGAACTCCCAACCTGTCACAAAAGGCACTCCAAAAACGAGCCACGAACTGAGGTCCCCTATCAGAAACAATGTCAGTAGGAACACAATGTAGTCTGACAATTTCCTTGACAAAGGCCTTAGCGAGTGTCTTAGTGCAAGGCAGTTTGATGAAGGGAACCAAGTGACACATCTTGCTAAAACGGTCCACGACCACCCAGATGACCGTGAAACCTTCAGAGGGGGGAAGGTCAGTAATAAAGTCCATAGCCAGATGTGTCCAAGGTGCACTAGGAACCTCCAGAGGGCAAAGCAACCCCGCAGCAGGAGCATGCAAAGACTTGGATCTAGCACACACAGTACATTGGCGCACCCACTTAATGACTTCTTTCTGCCATCCAGGCCACCAAAAACTGCGACCCACAAGTCTCTTGGTCTCAGAAATTCCTGGATGACCTGTCAACCGAGACTCATGACACTCAACAAACAAATCTCTCCTAAAGGTCCTAGGCACAAACAACCTCCCATGGGGAGTGTTAGATGGGGCATTCTCCTGAGCTTTAAGAATCTCATCCTCCAAAACGGAGTCCAAAGCAGCAATCACAACACCTTCTTGTAAAATGCTCTCCTCTTCCTCCTCAACACCGAACATGGGAGAAAAGCTGCGAGACAAAGCATCCGCTTTAACATTCTTGGTACCCGGGATGTAAGTAACGGAAAAATTAAACCGCGAGAAAAAAAGTGCCCACCTAGCCTGACGGGCATTCAAGCGCTTGGCAGCATCAAGATAGACCAGATTTTTATGATCAGTGAAAACCTGAATGGGAAATTCAGCACCTTCCAAGAGGTGACGCCAGTGTTCAAATGCGAGTTTAATCGCCAGCAATTCCCCATTACCAATATCGTAATTAAGTTCAGTCTCAGAAAATTTTTTTCAAAAAAGGCACAGGGATGTACTCCATCCTTGTTTTACTGAGACAACACCGCACCGACCCCCACCGAAGAAGCATCAACCTCAACCAAAAACGGCTTAGTCACATCAGGCTGCATAAGGATGGGAGCAGAGGTGAACCTCTCCTTTAGAAACACAAAAGCTTCAATGGCCTCAGAAGTCCACTGAACCGCATTAGCAGCTTTCCTGGTGAGATCGGTCAGCGGTTTGACAATAATAGAAAATTTTTTTATGAATTTTCTGTAATAATTGGCGAAACCCAAAAACCTCTGTATCGATTTCAAACCAATAGGCCTAGGCCATTCCTGCACAGCTTGAACTTTAACCGGGTCCATCTCAAAACCTTCACTGGAGATAATGTAGCCCAAAAAACGAATTCTCTGTACAGCGAACTCACATTTCTCCAGCTTAGCAAAAAGCGAATTGTCCATTAATAACTGTAATACCTCATGTACGCTCCGCCAATGAGACTCCAGATCAGGCGAATAAATCAGAATGTCATCCAAATACACAACCACATTTTTGCCGATTAAAGGTCTAAGGATGTCATTAATAAGATTCTGAAAAAATGCTGGAGCATTGGTAAGACCAAAAGGCATAACCAGATTCTCAAAATGACCCACAGGAGTGTTAAAAGTAGTGTTGAGCCACCCCCGTAGTGTTCGGGTTCGGTTCGGTTCGTCGAACACCGGGATGTTCGAGGAACTGTTCGTCGAACTGTTCGTCGAACACCTTAGAACACCGTCGAACACCGTTAAAACCAATGGCAGGCAAACAAAAACACATAGAAACACATAGAAAACACCTGCAAAGGTGTCCAAAAGCTGACAAACTGCTCAGAAGACACTCTGTTTAAAAAAGCCGGCCGGCAAATTCAGCAGCGGCATACACCGGTACCCGACAATTTAGACAAGAAGGAATAGAGCATCACACATAGATTAGATAGATAGAAACATGTCAGTCACACATATAAGAAGCACAGTGACAGTGTTGGTTACTGCATTTGTCATTTAGTGTAAAGGATTTATTAAAAAAAATATTAGTGTTTTCATGCACCGTCTCTTTAAAAAAGCCGGCCGGCAATTCAGCATCTGTACCCGACAATTTAGAACAGAAAGAATAGAGCTTCACACATAGATTAGATAGATAGAAACATGTCAGTCACATATATATGAAGTACAGTGACAGTGTTGCTTACTGTACTTGTCATTTAGTGTAAAGGATTTATCAAAAAAAATAATAGTGTTTTCATGCACTGTCTCTTTAAAAAAGCCGGCCGGCAATTCAGCAGCGGTACCCGACAATTTAGAACAGAAAGAATAGAGCATCACACATAGATTAGATAGATAGAAACATGTCAGTCACATATATATGAAGTACAGTGATAGTGTTGGTTACTGTACTTGTCATTTAGTATTAAAATAAAGGATTTATTATTAAAAAAATTGGCGTGGGGTTCCCCTTAATTTTAGGCTCTAGCGGAGGTTAAGCAGACGGCTGGGGCAGATGTTTGAAGCCTGGGAAGGGGGTAATACCCACGGAGCTTCCCAGGCTACTAATATCAGCCCCCAGCTGAATACATAGCCTTTACTAGCTATTAAAATGGGGGACCCCCCCAAAAAAATGACGTGGGGTCCCCCCTAATTTAATAGCTAGCAAAGGCTAGGCAGACAGCTGGGGGCTGATATTAATAGCCCAGGAAGGGAGCCATGAATATTGGCCCCCTCCCAGGCTAGAAACACCAGCCCTCAGCCGCCCCAGAAATGGCGCATTCATAGGATGCGCCAATTCTGGCACTTAGCCTCGCTCTTCCACGCTGCCCTGGTGCGGTGGCAGGGGGTAATAGGGTTGGGGTTGATGTCAGCTTATAATGCCAGCTGACATCAAGCCCAGGTTAGTAATGGAGAGGCGTCTATAAGACACCCCCATTACTAACCCCATAGTCAAAGTTAAAAAAAACACAAACACCCAGAATAAAGTCCTTTAATTGAAATAAAGACACAATCCTTTATTGTTCTAAATTAAACCATACTTACCATCACGCCCATTCCAGCTGAAGCCAACGATCTCCTGCAATAAAAGAAAAATAATAAAGCAACCTCATCCTTACCTTTCCATGGTTCCCACGACAGCTTCAGCTCTGCTACATCGAGATGACAGGCTGGACCGCAGCAGAACGCTGCCATCCAGCCTCTCATCCCGCAGACACTGAGAAGCGCAGGCTTGCTTGCGCTGCTCAGCGTCTCTCTGTGACGACATCCAGATGAGCCGAGTTCATGTCCAATGAACTCGGCTCACCTCATGCACGTCACTGACAGCGTGGGAAAATTCTCACGCTGAAGCGGTGAGTGCAGGAGAATTTTCCCACGCTGTCAGTGACGTGCAGGAGGTGAGCTGAGTTCATTGGACATGAACTCGGCTCATCTGGATGTCGTCACAGAGAGACGCTGAGCAGCGCAAGCAAGCCTGCGCTTCTCAGTGTCTGCGGGATGACAGGCTGGATGGCAGCGTTCTGCTGCGGTCCAGCCTGTCATCTCGATGTAGCAGAGCTGAAGCTGTCGTGGGAACCATGGAAAGGTAAGGATGAGGTTGCTTTATTATTTTTCTTTTATTGCAGGAGATCGTTGGCTTCAGCTGGAATGGGTGTGATGGTAAGTATGGTTTAATTTAGAACAATAAAGAATTGTGTCTTTATTTCAATTAAAGGACTTTATTCTGGGTGTTGTGTTTTTTTTAAATACTTTACTAGAAATTCATGGCGGTCATGTCTAATACTGGCGTGACCCCATGAATTTTGGGCTTGGGGCCAGCTGATAATACCAAGCTGGCCCTAACCCCTTTATTACCCAGTGAGCCACCGCACCAGGGCCCTGGATGAGTTGGGTACAGCGCCAGAAGATGGCGCTTCTATGAACGCGCCATTTTCCGGGGTGGCTGCGGACTGCAATTTGTAGCGGGGGGGGGCCCAGAAAGCTTGGGCCTCCCTGCGCTGCAGATTCCAGCCCCCAGCTGCCTAGTTGTACCTGGCTGGACACAAAAATAGGGCGAAGCCCCACGTACTTTTTTTTTAATTATTTCATGAATTTCATGAAATAATTAAGAAAAAAAGGCCTTCCCTATATTGTTGTGTCCGGCCAGGTACAAATAGGCAGCTCGTGGTTGGGGGCAGCCCGTTCCTGCCTGCTGTACCTGGCTGGACACAAATATAGTGCGAAGCTCCACTTCAATTTTTTTAAATTATTTCAGGAAATTCATGAAATAATTTAAAAAAAATTGACGTGGGGCTTCGCACTATATTTGTGTCCAGCCAGGTACAGCAGGCAGGAACGGGCTGCCCCCAACCACCAGCTGCCTATTTGTACCTGGCCGGACACAACAATATAGGGAGGGCCTTTTTTTCTTAATTATTTCATGAAATTCATGAAATAATTAAAAAAAAAGTACGTGGGGCTTCGCCCTATTTTTGTGTCCAGCCAGGTACAACTAGGCAGCTGGGGGCTGGAATCTGCAGCGCAGGGAGACCCAAGCTTTCTGGGCCCCCCCCCGCTACAAATTGCAGTCCGCAGCCACCCCGGAAAATGGCGCGTTCATAGAAGCGCCATCTTCTGGCGCTGTACCCAACTCATCCAGGGCCCTGGTGCGGTGGCTCACTGGGTAATAAAGGGGTTAGGGCCAGCTTGGCATTATCAGCTGGCCCTAAGCCCGAAATTCATGAGGTCACGCCAATATTAGACATGACCACCATGAATTTCTAGTAAAGTATTTAAAAAAAACACAACACCCAGAAAAAAGTCCTTTAATTGAAATAAACACACAATTCTTTATTGTTCTAAATTAAACCATACTTACCATCACGCCCATTCCAGCTGAAGCCAACGATCTCCTGAAATAAAAGAAAAATAATAAAGCAACATCATCCTTACCTTTCCATGGTTCCCATGACAGCTTCAGCTCTGCTACATCGAGATGACTGGCTGGACCGCAGCAGAACGCTGCCATCCAGCCTCTCATCCCGCAGACACTGAGAAGCGCAGGCTTGCTTGCGCTCCACAGTGTCTCTCTGTGAGGACATCCAGATGAGCCGAGTTAATGTCCAATGAACTCGGCTCACCTCATGCACGTCACTGACAGCGTGGGAAAATTCTCCTGCACTCAGCGCTTCAGCGTGGGAGAATTCTCACACTGAAGCGCTGAGTGCAGGAGAATTCTCCCACGCTGTCAGTGACGTGCAGGAGGTGAGCTGAGTTCATTGGACATGAGCTCACCTTATGCACGTCACTGACAGCGTGGGAAAATTCTCCTGCACTCAGCGCTTCAGCGTGGGAGAATTCTCACGCTGAAGCGCTGAGTGCAGGAGAATTCTCCCACGCTGTCAGTGAAGTGCAGGAGGTGAGCTGAGTTCATTGGACATGAGCTCACCTTATGCACGTCACTGACAGCGTGGGAGAATTCTCCTGCACTCACCGCTTCAGCGTGAGAATTTTCCCACGCTGTCAGTGACGTGCATGAGGTGAGCCGAGTTCATTGGACATGAACTCGGCTCATCTGGATGTCGTCACAGAGAGACGCTGAGCAGCGCAAGCAAGCCTGCGCTTCTCAGTGTCTGCGGGATGAGAGGCTGGATGGCAGCGTTCTGCTGCGGTCCAGCCTGTCATCTCGATGTAGCAGAGCTGAAGCTGTCGTGGGAACCATGGAAAGGTAAGGATGAGGTTGCTTTATTATTTTTCTTTTATTGCAGGAGATCGTTGGCTTCAGCTGGAATGGGCGTGATGGTAAGTATGGTTTAATTTAGAACAATAAAGGATTGTGTCTTTATTTCAATTAAAGGACTTTATTCTGGGTGTTTGTGTTTTTTTTAACTTTGACTATGGGGTTAGTAATGGGGGTGTCTTATAGACGCCTCTCCATTACTAACCTGGGCTTGATGTCAGCTGGCATTATAAGCTGACATCAACCCCAACCCTATTACCCCCTGCCACCGCACCAGGGCAGCGTGGAAGAGCGAGGCTAAGTGCCAGAATTGGCGCATCCTATGAATGCGCCATTTCTGGGGCGGCTGACGGCTGGTGTTTCTAGCCTGGGAGGGGGCCAATATTCATGGCTCCCTTCCTGGGCTATTAATATCAGCCCCCAGCTGTCTGCCTAGCCTTTGCTAGCTATTAAATTAGGGGGGACCCCACGTCATTTTTTTTGGGGTGTCCCCTATTTTAATAGCTAGTAAAGGCTATGTATTCAGCTGGGGGCTGATATTAGTAGCCTGGGAAGCTCCGTGGGTATTACCCCCTTCCCAGGCTTCAAACATCTGCCCCAGCCGTCTGCTTAACCTCCGCTAGAGCCTAAAATTAAGGGGAACCCCACGCCAATTTTTTTAATAATAAATCCTTTATTTTAATACTAAATGACAAGTACAGTAACCAACACTATCACTGTACTTCATATATATGTGACTGACATGTTTCTATCTATCTAATCTATGTGTGAAGCTCTATTCTGTCTGTTATAAATTGTCGGGTACCGCTGCTGAATTGCCGGCCGGCTTTTTTAAAGAGACAGTGCATGAAAACACTATTATTTTTTTTGATAAATCCTTTACGCTAAATGACAAGTACAGTAAGCAACACTTTCACTGTACTTCGTATATATGTGGCTGACATGTTTCTATCTATCTAATCTATGTGTGATGCTCTATTCTTTCGGTTCTAAATTGTCGGGTACAGGTGTATGCCGCTGCTGAATTGCCGGCTTTTCATGTTTCACTGTTGGCACTGTTCCCATCGATTTGGGCAACCACTGTAATGCCACAACCACCATGGCTGTGGCATTACAGTGAGTGGCAGACAATCCCTGCATGATTGGTGCTCTAAATAGCGCCAGACATGCAGGACACGCTTTTGGTGCACGAACAGTTATCGAACATAACCTCGAACAGCCGAATTTTTTGCAAATCGTTCGGGTTCGTGGAACAACTCGAACACCGCCCAAAACAGCTCGAATTTGAGATTGGCGAACAGTTCTAGTCGAACACCGCTCATCTCTAGTTAAAAGCAGTCTTCCATTCATCACCCTCCTTCATGCGCAACAAATTGTATGCCCCCCGGAGATCAATTTTAGAGAACCACTTGGCCCCCACTAACTGGTTAAATAAATCAGGAATCAATGGCAGTGGGTAAGGATTGCGTACAGTAATTTTATTAATCTCACGAAAGTCCAGACAAGGACGTAAACCGCCATCTTTTTTTTTTACAAAAAAAAATCCAACAGCCACAGGAGACTTGGAAGGCCTAATGTGACCGGCGGCCAAGCTTATCTGTATGTATTCCTCCAAAGCCTTTCTCTCAGGAATAGTAAGATTAAATAAACGACTTTTAGGAAGAGTCGCTCCAGGGACAAATTGAATGGTACAATCATAGTCTCTATGGGGAGGCAAAATTTGTGACTCCTCCTCAGAAAAAACTCTCCAAAAATCCTGAATAGGTACAGGCAATTCCCCTTTATCCACAGCAGCAATACGTCCGTTACAACACTTGTCATAACACTTAGGGCTCCAGGACTTAATTTCATTGGTAGACCAATCCAGTACAGGATTGTGCAATTTTAAGCAGGGTAACCCCAATATTACTGGAGAAGGCAAATTATCCAATACCACCAAATCCAAATTTTCTTGGTGAATACCATTAATAGTGAGGGGAAATTCACAGACCTTATGAGTAACACTCTTCAAGGGAGAGCCATCAACAGAAACCACAGCAATAGGGGATGACAAAGTTTTAGGTTCTAATCTAAGTTTTTCCAAGAATCCCCCATCAATCACATTCAGAGTAGAACCACAATCCACAAATACCCGAAATTCAATTAATTCATCCTGAGCAGCAGTAGTGGCAGATAGGAATACTCCCTTAGAATTTAAACAGGCAATACGGGCATAACTGACCATTTTTTTTTCTTTCTTCAAACGAAGCACACAGTTCTTAATAAAATGACCAGAATTTCCGCAATAGAAGCACAAGCCTTCAGAAAGCCTGCGATCTTTTTCCTGAGAGCGGGGTGTCATCGCTCCAATCTCCATCGGCTCTCCATTGCCAGCACAGACCCTCTCAAGACTCGGAGCTGACATAGCAGAGGATTTGCTCTCATTAACCCTTGCACGCAGTCTCCTGTCCACCCGTATAGCTAATTGCATAGCCTCCTGCAAGTTTCCAGGTGTGGGATAAGCAATCAGTAAATTCTTAACCCTTTCACCTAGCCCTGCAAGAAACAAGCTTTTCAAAGCTGAATCGTTCCACCCCACCTGGGCAGACCACCGACGGAAGTGAGAACAATATTTTTCCACATTACCTGATCCCTGCCTCAAACGTCTTAATTCAGACTCAGCAGATGAGACACGATCAGGATCATCATACAACAAACCCAAAGCAGAAAAAAAACTATCCACTGATCTAAAGCACGGATCACTAGGTTGGAGAGAGAAGGCCCATCCCTGAGGATCTTTGCGCAAAAGTGACATTATGAACCCTATGCGCTGTGATTCATCACTAGAGGATCCGGGTCTCAAACGAAAATACAATAAACAAGCATTTCTAAAAGAAAAAAATCTTGTTGTTCGCCAAAAAATAAATCAGGCAGACGTACCTTTGGTTCCACAAAATGTGCTCCAGAACAGCTACTCACGTGTTGTTGGAGCTTGGCCACCTCCAGAGAGAGTCCCTGCAAGCGTTGAGCCAAATCTTGAACCGACACCATGATGGAAAACTGGAGGTCTTTCCTTAGAGAAATTATTTTTTTTCATTTAGGGCTGGACTTACTGTTATGATCTGCTACAGGGACTAAGGAAAGACAGGAGAACTGTCCCTACAATAGAACTAATCTAGATCCCTACGATGTAACGGGGAACCTGATCCTGCGATCAGACCCGCTAAAGTCCTCGGCTAGTCTGAACGAAGACCTATAGATGTGAGGGAGGGATCCCTACAAGAACTAGGGACTGGGATAAGTTGGACACCTCCTAGCAGAAATAGTAGCAGTCAAAGACAAACACACAACAAAAAGCATAGAGGTCAGAAGACCTAGCAAAACTAACAGAGAACGGCAACAGAGCACCAAGCTAGCTCAAGAGTAGTAAATACAATGAAGTCCAGCAAGACCAGGAAGGCGGAGCCGGATTAAATAGGCAAAAATGGTCATGTGACCATCAAACTAAAAAAAACCTAACAGGAGAGTTCTAACACATGTCATTTGAACACTATCGTTTTGGGCACTTTTTAGGCTTTCTACAGACTGCCGGGGGTGCCGCCGCAAAAATGCTCGGGTCTCCCATAGACTAACATTGGGCTCGTTGCTCGGGTCGAACACCCAAGTATCACACTGAGCTCGGCCCGAGCTTTAAGCACCCGAGCATTTTAGTGCTCGCTCAACACTAGTCTCTACTAATAACCAACTGAATTTATTTTTTGGTGTTCACTAATGCCTTTGGTTATGTATTATCATTCAGTATATTACAAAGTCTTGGTTGAAAAATTATCCTCATAAAAATATAAAAATCAATACAAACTAAAAATTTTCTTCTATTTATTATCATCATATACACATGTTGTAGATTAACGTCACATTTTAGAGCAATACTTAATATATAGTCACTAGAGTTGGCTAATCATCTCTTTACAATGACAGAAATTGTATTTATCAACTGGTCCAATTGTGACCTATATCATCTTGGCATTGATTTGCATCATAAAAAGAAGTGTGCTACAAAAATAATTGCGCCTTCTGCCCTTTGGTGATGGTAATAGGCTAAGAGGGTATGTAATCTGGTAATTAGCTTGTCAATATATGGCATTTGTTAACCGTGCAGTGTTCAGAATTGACCAATGTGTAAACAACGTCTGTGTGGTTGAGCAACAAAACTAAACTTACAAAGAAATATCTAGATATTGCAGATCATTTTTTTCATAACTGTATATGTAACAGAAGTATGCTTTTCTGCAGTATATTTAATCAATTTGTATTTTATTAATGTTTTTGAATATCATATATATATATATATATATATATATATATATATATATATATATATACAGTATATATATATGAGTACTGTAAAAAAAAATAGGCAAGTGTGAAAAAAATTAAGATACAGCAAGGACCAGGTGAGTGACAGTGAGGAGCAGAGGGGCCAGAGATGTGAGCGATATTGTGAGTTTAGGTTTTTTTATTTTTACATCTGACCTTTATTATGCTCTGGGTTTTGGAGTCTCTAGAGCCTATTAATGGATATAAAATTCACAGAGACTAACATGGAAATCCCTGCCAACAGGCAATTTGAATTTTGCCCAATCTGCTCATCTCTAGAACTGGTCTTAAAATCCTTCCAAAATTTATGGGCACCAACAACTGCTTCTGTAATATCATTCCTGATGTCTTTCCACCTTTGATTGTCTTATCACATCCCTGAATGCTCCTGGTCAGCAAAGAGTCAAAACTTCTGCTTTTATAGAGGTGGTTTCAATTGTTGATGAACAATTAACCTTTTCCTGACTGGGGAATTTCTCAGTTTTTGTGCTTTTGTCTTTTCCTCTCCTTTTTCTAACAGCCAGAATTTTTACTTGTCCGCTCATATAGACTTAAGGGCTTGTTTATTGTGGGACAAGATGTAGTTTTGAATAATCCTATTCCAACAAGCAGTGAAATTGGGCAAAAAAAAAATATTTTACAATTGTTTTTTGGATTCTATTTTTCTTATACGTTTTATTTTTTAAGTTGTGAAAAAATTCAGAAAATCATAAAAAAAAAACATTTATAATGCCATTATCCGAGATCCCTAACTTTTTAATTTTTTCATTGATCCTGCTGACCTGACATATGACGTAATACTATGTCATTTGTCGGGAAGGGTTTAATCAAGGTCACTTGATTGGCAGCACCCTTATTCTACTTACTATTTAAAATGTACATAAGGCTATGTGACCACGATGCAGAAATGCTCCGTTTTTTTTCCTGAGCATTTCTGCATCTCCCTGGCAGAAAAAATGCATGTGGATTGTACATGCGGATTGTACATGCGGATTGTACATACGTTTTCCTGCCAGGGACATGCGGATGTGAAGCGTTCTTCACATGCATTTCTGCATGCGCGTTGTCAAGCGCTTTCCAAGCGATTTTAGCATCACTTGGAAAGTGCTTGACAACTTGGTCACACTATATAAATCCATGCAACCGGCATGGATTTATATAGTGTGACCGTAAAGAATGGTAAAAAAGAAAAAATAAATCTATACTTACCTTCCGATGGCCCCCGCAGTCTTGCTTCGCTCCGTCCTCCCTTGCCGGCAGCTCGCAGTGCACTACACTGAAGGACCTGCTGTCACATGACTAAATGACGTCAGCGCAGGTCCTTCAGTCCACCGCGATCTGACGGCAAGCGAAGACAAGGAGACAGGGGGCCATCAGAAGGTAAGCATAATGTTTATTTTTTATTTTATTATTTTTTTTACAGGTTCTATGGTACCCGGGTCCGGAGGAGAGTCTCCTCTCCTCTAGACCTGGGTACCATCCCCACATTGGAACGCATGGATTCCGCATGTACAAATGCAGTGATGTGGAATCAAAGCATTCCAATGCAAGTCAATGGCGGCGAAAACGCAGCACTTCCGCAAAATAATTGGTAGTGTTGCGTTTTTTTCCACAATGATAATCCGCAACGGAAATTTCCGCAGCATGTGAACAGCACATGCGGATTATCATTGGGGAACATGGCAGGCCTTCTACCAAGCATTTTTTAAGCGTTTCTGCAGCGGAAGTGCCGCTGCGGAAACGCTTAAAAAACGCATCGTGGGCACACAGCCTAATTTTTCACACACCGCTACTGACATTTGGCCTAGTTTTTGCAATATAAGTCACCATATTTCTCTATGTAAAATAATAACATCCTGAACTCACTTCAAGTGCTATTAACAAACAAAGCAGCACACTGCAACGCTAAGTATGCGAACATGAAATATATGAAATTTGAATAGCATTACTGCTGTAGAAAAATAGAAATAAAATAGAAATCTTAGCGCATAAATTGGCCAATTCATGTTTACCTGGTAGCCACGGTAAGGCCTTTCTCAAAAATACCAGGACCCTTTCAATGTGATCTCCTCTCTAAGTGACTATGTCTGCTTGTGTGTGGGATAATAGAATCCTGTTGTAATTAAAATCGCCTGCGGCATAGAGGCGGTGTGCTCAGTCAAAGCTTATTCAGTACAGACCAAAAGTTTGGACACACCTTCTCATTTAAAGATTTTTCTGTATTTTCATGACTGTGAAAACTGTACATTCACACTGAAGGCATCAACACTATGAATTAACACATGTGGAGTTATATACTCAACAAAAAAGTGTGAAACAACTGAAAATATGTCTTATATTCTAGGTTCTTCAAAGTAGCCACCTTTTGCTTTGATGACTGCTTTGCACACTCTTGGCATTCTCTCGATGAGCTTCAAGAGGTAGTCACCGGAAATGGTTTTCACTTCACAGGTGTGCCCTGTCAGGTTTAATAAGTGGGATTTCTTGGCTTATAAATGGGGTTGGGACCATCAGTTGTGTTGTGCAGAAGTCTGGTGGATACACAGCTGATAGTCCTACTGAATAGACTGTTAGAATTTGTATTATGGCAAGAAAAAAGCAGCTAAGTAAAGAAAAACAAGTGGCCATCATTACTTTAAGAAATGAAGGTCAGTTAGTGTGAAAAATTGGAAAACTTTGAAAGTGTCCCCAAGTGCAGTTGCAAAAACCATCAAGCACTACAAAGAAACTGGCTCACATGAGGACCGCCCCAGGAAAGGAAGACCAAGAGTCAACTCTGCTTGTGAGGATAAGTTTATCCGCGTCACCAGGCTCAGAAATCGCAGGTTAACAGCAGCTCAGATTAGAGACCAGGTCAATGCCACACAGAGTTCTAGCAGCAGACAAATGTCTTCAACAACTGTTAAGAGGAGACTTTGTGCAGCAGGCCTTCATGGTAAAATAGCTGCTAGGAAACCACTGCTAAGGACAGGCAACAAGCAGAAGAGACGTGTTTGGGCTAAAGAACACAAGGAATGGACATTAGACCAGTGGAAATCTGTGCTTTGGTCTGATGAGTCCAAATTTGAGATCTTTGGTTCCAACCACCGTGTCTTTGTGAGACTCAGAAAAGGTGAACGGATGGACTCTCCATTCCTGGTTCCCACCGTGAAGCATGGAGGAAGAGGTGTGATGGTGTGGGGGTGCTTTGCTGGTGACACTCTTGGGGATTCATTAAAAATTGAAGGCATACTGAACCAGCATGGCTACCACAGCATCTTGCAGCGGCATGCTATTCCATCCGGTTTGCGTTTAGTTGGACCATCATTTATTTTTCAACAGGACAATGACCCCAAACACACCTCCAGGTTGTGTAAGGGCTATTTGCCCAAGAGGGAGAGTGATGGGGTGCTACGCCAGATGACCTGGCCTCCACAGACGCCAGATGACCTGGCCTCCACAGTCACCTGACCTGAACCCAATCGAGATGGTTTGGGGTGAGCTGGACCGCAGAGTGTAAGCAAAAGGGCCAACAAGTGCTAAGCACTGGGAACTCCTTCAAGATTGCTGGAAGACCATTTCTGATGACTACCTCTTGAAGGTCATCAAGAGAATGCCAAGAGTGTGCAAAGCAGTCATCAAAGCAAAAGGTGCCTACTTTGAAGAACCTAGAATATAAGACATATTTTCAGTTGTTTCACACGTTTTTGTTAAGTATATAATTCCACATGTGTTAATTCATAGTTTTGATGCCTTCAGTGTGAATGTACAATTTTCATAGTCATGAAAATACAGAAAAATCTTTAAATGAGAAGGTGTGTCCAAACTTTTGGTCTGTACTGTACATAGAAACAGAAAAAAACTGTCCGGCACTTCCAAAACAAGAAATAGGTGTGAACAGGTGCTTACTAGGAGCAGCCATCTCCATATACAATTAACAAACAAAGCAGCACACTGTAACGCTAAGTATGCGAACATGAAATATATGAAATATGAATAGCATTACTGCTGTAGAAAAATAGAAATAAATGAGAAATCTTAGCGCATAAATTGGCCAATTTTCTGTTTCTGTTCACTTCAAGTGCTGGCGCCATATCCTGAGACAAACCATTCCGAGTAGTTGACCACCCCCTTTAATGAACTGGGACTAAATCATTAACTTTTTTGTAATGAGGAAGACAGACTAGCAATTTTACTTAGAGAGTAATGGTGCTTTCAAGTAACTTTTCAGAAAAAGGTGTACATTGTGTGTACATTAGGAATACCACCATTTCTTGCCATTATGTGACGTACATTCTGTATCCACACCAGTTTTAATTGTTATATGCAATTTACTGTTCGCTGGGGGAAGGAGATAGCTGCTGTGATTTCTCCCGTAGATGGCACAGCACAGGGAGGGTAATATCTGCTCTTCATTCACTCTTTAGCTCACAGAGACAAGCTGAAGCAATATGGAGGATATTTCAGCAGAGCTGAGCTGTATTTATCTGAATCAAGCTCTGATGTGCCCTAAAATGCTTGTAACAGAGCTATGCATGATGTTTTTCTGTCTGTTCCCATCTCTGCTCCTCATTCAATTCTCACCCCTCTACATATAGGATAATTGACTGTGTCATATGACACCTGCAGTCTTTCTACTATGAGCAAGATGGACTTGAGATGATTTTTCATAGTGGATGGCAAGTTCAAGAGGTATGGTGGGGGTGGAAGAAGTGGGGAAGGAAATTGATTTCTCAGATAAGATACTTACAAAGTTTTTATTGTAATTGCCTGTAATATTATGTTATGCAAAGTTTGTTGAAAGTACAATAGTTGCATTTTAACCTTTATTTTTCGAACTGGCTTATAATTATAGGATGCCTTTTATGATGTTATTGAATTATAAAACAAATAGATATTTATGACATAATAATTTTTTTTGTATAGTTGGCTTATATTTCTTTTTAGTTTCTATACAAAACAAACTCCATTCTCCCGGCCAGAGCCCATCTAGTGGGCATGGCTTTGCTCCATACACTTATATTGAGTGAGACCGCGCCCCATCTAGTGATGCTGCCATCCAGTGGGTGTTGGTGGGTGGACTAGAGGGCACGGCCTCACTCCATACAAGTGTATGAAAAGCGAGGCCTCGCCCCATGGCAGGGAGTATGTATAACGCATACATCCCCTCCGGTCCCGGGTCAGAAACCGGTGAATCCCTGAAGTGCACAGTGCTTGCGCAGGGAGGATTCATAAGTCTGCAGTCACACAGAGTAACTGCAGACTTATCGATTTGGACCGTAAAACCCCTTTAATATAATGTGCATTTTAAAGCAGTATTGCACATCATATTGCAGTATTGTGCCAAAGCCAGTCTTGGTTCTTGAATTAGATTTACTTAGAGTGGGCTTCTTTTCTGTGAGTTGTGCTTTTTAATTGTGCCATTTAATGCATCATATCATATATTTAAAACAAAATAATTAAAAAATAGTGGTGGAATAAAAATACAGTGGGTACAGAAAGTATTCAGACCCCTTTAAATTTTTCACTCTTTGTTTCATTGCAGCCACTTGGTAAATTCTAAAAAGTTCATTTTTTTTCTCATTAAAGTACATTATGCACCCCATCTTAACTGAAAAAACACAGAAATGCAGAAATTTTTGCAAATGTATTAAAAAACAAAAGTTTTTCACACCTGGAATTGGGGATCCTCTGCCATTCTTCCTTGCACATCCTCTCCAGTTCCGTCAGGTTGGATGGTCAATGTTGGTGGACAGCCATTTTCATGTGTCTCCAGAGATGCTCAATTGGGTTTAGGTCAGGGCTCTGGCTGGGCCAGTCAAGAATGGTCACAGAGTTGTTCTGAAACCACTGCTTTGTTATTTTACCTGTGTGCTTAGGGTCATTGTCTTGTTGGAAGGTCAACCTTCGGCCAAGTCTGAGGTCCAGAGCACTCTGGAAGAGGTTTTCATCCAGGATATCTCTGTACTTGGCTGAATTCATGTTTCCTTCAACTGCAACCAGTCGTCCTGTCCCTGCAGCTGAAAAACACCCCCATAGCATGATGCTGCCACCACGCGGGATTGTATTGGGCAGGTGATGAGCAGTGCCTGCTTTTCTCCACACATACCACTTAGAATTATCACCAGAAAGTTCTATCGTCGTCTCATCAGACCAGAGAATCTTATTGCTCATAGTCTGGGAGTCCTTCATGTGTTTTTGAGCAAACTCTATGCAGGCTTTCATATGTCTTGCACTGAGGAGAGGCTTCCGTCGGGCCACTCTGCCATAAAGGCCCGACTGGTGGAGGGCTGCAGTGATAGTTGACTTTGTGGAACTTTCTCCTATCTCTCTACTGCATCTCTGGAGCTCAGCCACAGTGATCTTGGGGTTCTTCTTTACCTCTCTCACCAAGGCTCTTATCCTACGATTGCTCAGTTTGGCTGGATGGCCTGGTCTATGAAGACTTCTGGTGGTCCCAAACTTCTTCCATTTAAGGATTATGAAGGCCACTGTGCTCTTAGGAACCTTGAGTAATGCAGAAATTCTTTTGTAACCTTGGCCAGATTTGTGCCTTGCCACAATTCTGTCTCTGAGCTTCTTGGGCAGTTCCTTTGAGCTCATGATTCTCATTTGGTCTGAAATGCACTGTGAGCTGTAAGGTCTTATATAGACAGGTGTGTGTCTTTCCAAATCAAGTCCTATCAGTATAATTAAACACAAATGGACTCCAATGAAGGAGTAGAACCCTCTCAAAGAGGATCACAAGGAAATGGACAGCATGTGACTTAAATATGAGTGTCTGAGCAAAGGGTCTGAATACTTATGACCATGTGATATTTCAGTTTTTATTTTTTAATAAATTTGCAAAAAATTCTATATTTCTGTTTCTTCTCAATCAAGATGGGGTGCAGAGTGTACTTTAATGAGAAAAAAAATGAACTTTTTAGAATTTACCAAAAGGCTGCAATGAAACAAAGAGTGAAAAATTTAAAGGGGTCTGAATACTTTGGGGTTTTGTTTTTAAATTATGTCATTCACAATGGAGCTTTATTATTACTTCATTGATTTATATTGTCATCGTGCGGACATCTGCAACCTACAAATCTTTTGTACTAACATTAGTTATCTGATTATTGCCTCTCAGATGTATATTTTTTTAGACTGCTCTTTATCCTGCATGATTGCACTTTAATATTGGCATATAACTTACATCAGATTTCTTTTGAGATATCTCAAATATTATATCTTACTGACTCTGCATTTACTACCATGGTGTGGGCATTTGCTGTTTTTCAGTTTTTTATACTGACATACCATCATGATTATCATATATTCCTTCACAAGAACTTTAGAGTGACTGCACCCTACTATTTTACAAAGGACCCAGTGTGGTTGGGTCATGCCCCTGCTTGGATCTATTTGCTATTGCTCTTTTTCTCATATGTGTTTGTTATTAGGGTGAAATAGGGTCATCAAGGGAGAGCCGACGTGGAGCGGGAACACCAAACCGTATCGCTAGGGTGCTAAACGTCCACTGTCGGGTAGGGTTTCAGCATTGGAGGGAAACCTAGGGCATTTTTTTGCATGTTTCTTATATGTTGCCTCCCCTTGACCCATACTTCATTGCACTGGCACACTTTTTTAATGGTTTTTGTCCATCTATATTGATTAATTCTCTTAATGATATCTAATAAAAGTTACATTTTATATTGGGGTTGTTTTTGCTGTTATTGTCTGTTTTTGATTATACCCTAGTCTTTGTATTTTTCCTTTGGCATCAGGTTTTCTTTTGTGCAGCATAAGTGTAATGACAACTTTATTCACTGTGTCAGTGGGATTCCACCAAAACTAGTTTTATATAGATTTTTAATGTTTTGCTTTTTTAGCAGATTTTTCTGTGCAACAGAAGCAAAACATAAACAATCTATATACATTTGGTCTCATTGTAAATATTTTATTGCACTTACACTACATTACATTCACATTTCAACAGGTTTTGGGAATAAAAAAATGTATTGGGAGTGCTTTGTTAATTTTCAAATATAATAAAACATAAATAAAGCTATATGAATTTGGTATCGACAAAGTAAAACTGACCCACAGAATGAAGATAACATCTTATTTGTGCAGCATGGATAAACAAGGCAAACTTTAAAATATAAACTATTTTAGAATTGCTGTTTTTTTCTATGCCTGCCTATAAAAAGTTAATAAAAGTTGGCTAATAAGTTATATATGCACCCCGAAATGGTGCCACTGATAAATTCAACTCATCCCATAAAAAAAATTGCTCTTACAGTTAGATAAAATTAAAAATAAAAATATTACTGCTCTTTTAATGAGACAGTGAACTAAAGAAAAAGCTTTGTCTTGTAGACCCAAATTTGGTCAATTCTGGATGGGTTAAGTTTGTAGATGATAAATTATGTTTTTCTTTTTTCCTCACAACTATGTAGCTATTTATTTTATTAGCTGAACTACTTTCCTAGAGGCAGTCATATTGGAGGCAGCTTTCTTTCTGCATTGTCTGCAGATAAAATGATAGGAAAAAGACTTCCCCCTCCCCTCAAAGAAGAGATGGGACATGCATAAAGAGTTACATGGTATTTTTGTATTTAATATTAATAATAAATGTTGAAACTCTGCCTTGTCTGGGGCTCCAGAGGTACAACTGTCATTACTCATCCTCTAATGATAACGTGATGACTCCGCTCATTCTGTCCTAATCTACACAGTAAGGCTGACAAATAATCTACAGAAAATAGGAAGCATAAAACTACTGTTTATTCTTGCAGCCAGTGTAAAAACTAATATTTCAACATTTCTTTTCTATGACTAATGAGATGAAGAAATTAAAAAGTAAACCATCAAAAATGTTTTGAATAATAACTAGTATTAAATAATATGTCATTTTTCTGATGTTACATTCCCTTGAGAACACATGCGAAACATTTTGTCCACAGGTACAGTATAATTATCCTTTGAAAATAAGCAATTTTTTATTCCAGTGCTGTATAAAAGCATGATCTCCTTCCCAGATGTTTTTGTACACCCCATGCCATCTCTATTAGGCTGTCTATAGGAGCTGTTAACAAGGGCTGGCTAAATATTTCATACCACATTTAGAAAAAATATGCTCAACGTTTTCCTTTTTGAATTATTCGATTAACTTTGCTACAGAATAATGCATTCCATAAATTAATTTTCAAGATTACCTCATTCTTTTCATCTAGATTTTAAGAGCCCTTCATTTCAGATTAGAAATAGTGATAAAATCATTGCTTACTGAGGCAGATAGTCTATGAATCTAGCTATGCACATTAGGAAGATGTTACACACAGCATACTTTTAATAATGATCATTTAGAAGATAATTTTAGCATCCACACAAGGGAAAAATGGATTTTAGATGAGTTCTTGTATGACCATATGTGGTATTAGTCAGTGTGAGGTATTGCTAGCGAGCTCGTTGCTTTCAAAAATCAAAGTTAAATGGTTCATCTATCATCTGAATTTGTGTCTGGGCGACTTGTCTGAACATCAGTATGATTTATGGGTTGAATTGTAGAAGTCAACCATGCATGTTTCTTAGTTTATCGTTTTATGCTGTCTTCAATTAAATGTCTATAAACATAGTGATGGCTTTATGACGTTGTCCATCAATAAGGCCTTTCACATTTTGCATAAGAATATGTAAAACAGATACATAATGACCTTTTGACTTTTATGTCCCTCGTTACAGATGCAATACTGCATTGTGATTGAAGTTATCTTATTGGGAGTATTCAACAGTGTATTTTTCATTCATATGACCATAGTTAAGTTATATAATTTAAATATATATATTTATACACACACACTCTTCCATTACCTATTTTATTACAGCACCCATATACATCTGTCTATCTACTGTACTTATATCATTTATAAGATAAATCTGTGCCAGATTAGCAGGATATTAACTGATATTATATATACATATCTATATATACAGTCACGGCCGAAAGTTTTGTCACCCTTGAAATTCTTCCAGAAAATGTAGTATTTCTCCCAGAAAATTATTGCAATTACACATGTTTTGTTAAACACATGTTTATTTCCTTTGTGTGTATTGGAACAACAAAAAAAAGAAAAAAAAAAGCAAACTGGACATAATTTCACACAAACCCCACAAAAATGGGCTGGACATAATTGACGACACCTTTCCAAAATTGTGGGTAAACAACTTTTTTTCAAGCGTGTGATGCTCATTCAAACTCACCTGTGGCAAGTAACAGGTGTGGGCAACATTTTTGGGCATAACTGTGTATGTATATATATATATATATATATATATACATATACATTATATATTTATATATATACAGTACAGACCAAAAGTTTGGACACACCTCATTTAAAGATTTTTCTGTATTTTCATGACTATGAAAATTGTACATTCACACTGAAGGTATCAAAACTATGAATTAACACATGTGGAATTATATACTTAACAAAAAAGTGTGAAACAACTGAAAATATGTCTTATATTCTAGGTTCTTCAAAGTAGCCACCTTTTGCTTTGATGACTGCTTTGCACACTCTTGGCATTCTCTTGATGAGCTTCAAGAGGTAGTCACCGGAAATGGTTTTCACTTCACATGTGTACCCTGTCAGGTTTAATAAGTGGGATTTCTTGCCTTATAAATGGGGTTGGGACCATCAGTTGTGTTGTGCAGAAGTCTGGTGGATACACAGCTGATAATCCTACTAAATAGACTGTTAGAAATTGTATTATGGCAAGAAAAAAGCAGCTAAGTAAAGAAAAACGAGTGGCCATCATTACTTTAACAAATGAAGGTCAGTCAGTGCGAAAAATTGGGAAAAGTTTGAAAGTGTCCCCAAATGCAGTTGCACAAACAATCAAGCGCTACAAAGAAACTGGCTCACATGAGGACTGCCCCAGGAAAGGAAGACCAAGAGTCACCTCTGCTTCTGAGGATAAGTTTATCCGAGTCACCAGCCTCAGAAATCGCAGGTTAACAGCAACTCAGATTAGAGACCAGGTCATTGCCACACAGAGTTCTAGCAGCAGACACATCTCTACAACAACTGTTAAGAGGAGACTTTGTGCAGCAGGCCTTCAGGGTAAAATAGCTGTTAGGAAACCACTGCTAAGGGCAGGCAACAAGCAGAAGAGACTCGTTTGGGCTAAAGAACACAAGGAATGGACATTAGACCAGTGGAAATCTGTGCTTTGGTCTGATGAGTCCAAATTTGAGATCTTTGGTTCCAACCACCGTGTCTTTGTGGAACGCAGAAAAGGTGAACGGATGGACTCTACATGCCTGGTTCCCACCGTGAAGCATGGAGGAGGAGGTGTGATGGTGTGGGGGTGCTTTGCTGGTGACACTGTTGGGGATTTATTCAAAATTGAAGGCATACAGAACCAGCATGGATACCACAGCATCTTGCAGCGGCAGGCTATTCCATCCGGTTTGTGTTTAGTTGGACCATCATTTATTTTTCAACAGGTCAATGACCCCAAACACACCTCCAGGCTGTGTAAGGGCTATTTGACCAAGAAGGAGAGTGATGGGGTGCTACGCCAGATGACCTGGCCTCCACAGTCACCAGACCTGAACCCAATCGAGATGGATTGGGGTGAGCTGGACCGCAGAGTGAAGGCAAAAGGGCCAACAAGTGCTAAGAATCTCTGGGAACTCCTTCAAGATTGTTGGAAGACCATTTCCGGTGACTACCTCTTGAAGCTCATCAAGAGAATGCCAAGAATGTGAAAAGCAGTCATCAAAGCAAAAGGTGGCTACTTTGAAGAACCTAGAATATAAGACATATTTTCAGTTGTTTCACACTTTTTTGTTAAGTATATAATTCCACATGTGTTAATTCATAGTTTTGATGCCTTCAGTGTGAATGTACAATTTTCATAGTCATGAAAATACAGAAAAATCTTTAAATGAGAAGGTGTGTCCAAACTTTTGGTCTATACTGTATATATGTATATATATATATGTTTATATATATATATATGTGTGTACTGATCTTTGCTTTTTTCAACGGAGAAAAAAAAAGCCTCCATAGTTGTCAGTTTATGGCCAGTGGAGGGCAGCATCATTTTTACTGCTTAAAACAGGGGTCATTGTCCAGTCAAGGTCAGCAAGCTTTTGGAGCATTGGCCCAGAGAATTAGAGATGTGAGATAGGCAGCATATGTCTGGATATGTGCACAAAATGACATGAAAATAAATCTAGGTATGGCTTCAAGAGCCCAGCATTTTTAAATATCTTCTTGGCCAAGCAGGATTATTCTCATATCTATCTATCTATCTATCTATCTATCTATCTATCTATCTATCTATCTATCTATCTATCTAATGCTTCTGTATTTTTATTTTTTGTATATTATGCAGTCAAAGCAGCTTGCCCCTGTTCACACTTGCTTTATTCTGTTCGGAGGTGCTGGTCAGTTTTTTATTTTGTTATATACTATTGGAGGTGGTGACTGCCTCCATATTTGTCTAATCACTCCTCCTATCAGCCTAAGGCTGTTTTTAATTGGTGCTGGATCCTACCTGACCTTTTAATTTGTAGGCGCATTACCCAAAAGAGGCTTGTTTCATAAATATTAGGTTTAGGGTCCTATCAAACAAAAGTCGCCTTGTTGTGGCTCATGGGCTCTCATGAATTAGCCAATTTCTGCTCTAAATATCTTCATTTTTATATTTATATTCTATGTAGCAGAAATGCAGTCCAAATTTTATATATTCAATATATATGCATACATCTAAGCACTTACAGAGGCTGTATTATTTGATTTGTATCTATCTATCTATCTATCTATCTATCTACAGTATCTATCTATCTATCTAGAAACAAAATAATCTGATCAGCATCTCTTAACAGAAAAGCAAGTGTGAACAGGTGTAAGCTGCTTGTGACTGTACATATACTGTATACACTACCGTTCAAAAGTTTGGGGTCACCCAGACAATTTTGTGTTTTCCAGGAAAACGCATACTTTTATTTATCAAATGAGTTGCAAAATGAATAGAAAATATAGTCCAGACATTGACAAGGTTAGAAATATTGATTTTTATTTGAAAGAATAATTTTCTCATTCAAATTTTGCTTTCCTCAAAGAATGCTCCCTTTGCAGCAATTCCAGCATTGCAGACCTTTGGCATTCTAGCTGTTAATTTGCTGAGGTAATCTTGAGAAATTTCACCCCATGCTTCCTGAACCCCTCACACAAGTTGGATTGGCTTGATGGGCACTTTTTGCATACCGTACGGTCAAGCTGCTCCCACAACAGCTCAATGGGGTTCAGATCTGGTGACTGCGCTGGCCACTCTATTACAGATAGAATACCAGTGCCTGCTTCTTCCCTAAATAGTTCATGCATAATTTGGAGGTGTGCTTTGGGTCATTGTCCTGTTGTAGGATGAAATTGGCTCCAATCAAGCGCTGTCCACATGGTATGGCATCGCGTTGCAAAATGGAGCGATAGCCTTCCTTATTCAAAATCCCATTTACCTTGTACAAATCTCCCACTTTACCAGCACCAAAGCAACCCCAGACCATCACATTACCTCCACCATGCTTGACAGATGGCATCAGGCACTCTTCTAGCATCTTTTCAGTTGTTCTGCGTCTCACAAATGTTCTTCTGTGTGATCCAAACACCTCAAACTTTGATTCGTCTGTCCATAAAACTTTTTTCCAATCTTCCTCTGTCCAATGTCTGTTTTCTATTGCCCATATTAATCTATTCCTTTTATTAGCCAGTCTCAGATTTGGCTTTTTCTTTGCCACTTTGCCCTGAAGGCCAGCATCATGGAGTCGCCTCTTCACTGTAGACGTTGACACTGGCGTTTTGCGTGTACTATTTAATGAAACTGCCAGTTGAGGAGCTGTGAGGCGTCGATTTCTCAAACTAGAGACTCTAATGTACTTGTCTTGTTGCTCAGTTGTGCAGCGGGGCCTCCCACTTCTCTTTCTACTCTGGTTAGAGCCTGTTTGTGCTCTCCTCTGAAGGGAGTAGTACACACCGTTGTAGGAAATCTTCAGTTTCTTGCAATTTCTCGCATGGAATAGCCTTCATTTCTAAGAACAAGAATAGACTGTCGAGTTTCACATGAAAGTTCTCTTTTTCTGGCCATTTTGAGAGTTTCATAGAACAAACAAATGTAATGCTCCAGATTCTCAACTAGCTCAAAGGATAGTCAATTTTATAGCTTTTCAAATCAGCCAAACCGTTTTCAGCTGGGCTAACATACTTGTGTAAGGGTTTTCTAGGGTTTTTTAAACATCCATTTGCCTTCTTACACAGTTAGCAAACCCAATGTACCATTAAAACACTGGAGTGGTGGTTGTTGGAAATGGGCCTCTATGCACCTATGTAGATATTGCAATAAAAACAAGACATTTGCAGCTAGAATAGTCATTTACCACATTAACAATGTATAGAGTGTATTTCTGATTCATTTAATGTTAGCTTCATTGAAAAAAATGTGCTTTTCTTTAAAAAATAATGACATTTCTAAATGAACCCAAACTTTTGAATGGTAGTGTATATGCGACGATATATGCAAACATTGAATATGTAGAATTTAAACTGCATTACTACTATATAAAATATACCTAGAAAAATAAGGCCTAAACTACAGAAGGAGCTGAAAGGAGCGATATACTGCAGGTGGGAACTACATATAGATTGGATGAAAGGAGTGATATACTGCAGAATGGGACCATGTATAGGGAGGTGGAGTAGAATGATGTACTGCTGGATTGGAATATATATAGAGGGATTGAAAAGAGTTATATACTGCATGATGGAACTGTGTATTGAGGGGCTCAGAGGAGTGATATACTGCAGTTTAGTGCACCATCACACCTACTTGTTTTTAATCAGTCTCCACGCTTCTCTGACTCCTGTAAAGAAAGATCTGTAAATTAACAAATATGTGGGTTGAGATTGATGCAAAGCTATGTTTTGCCATGCCAAGGGTGCACTCAGAGCCTGTGCTTGGTTTGAACAGTCATTTTGTGCTGACAAACTCCTTGTAATCATTTCACTCTAAAGCTACATACAACTGATTACCTTAATTCCACAAAGGCAGACCACAATTTAAAGAGATTTTCCAACTGAAGGAAAGTGCACACCAAATAGAGAAGTAAAGTAATAAACAGAGCAAGTTCTCAGCCTACCCTGAACTCAGTATTTTGGCTGGAGCTGTGACAAAACATCGACATTGTACAGTACATTACTGCTGCAGCCAATCACTGAACTCAGTGGATTGTGCTGTCTACTATGACAATCAAAGAGCTTGCCAACATGTACTCCTTTCCCAGGATACCAGCCAGCTCTGACAGTCTATAGAGTTGGTCTGTAACCTAGGCAATGAGCAGTAAACAAGAGAATAAAAAGAACTGTTCTTGAGAACAATATTGCTTGTTTTTCCAAGCACTTTGCAATTTTTATCATTTATAATAAGAAGAAAACACATTTAAAGGTTTCCACTACTCGGACAACCCATTCTCCATCTTCAAGTTTCCCCTTGTAAAATGATAACACTTATACTCACCTCCAGTGCCAGTGCCATTCCAGTGCTATTGGCACTGGTTCTCTGGAGATTCTCATGATATTGCTATGTCATGTGATCTCTGAGGCCAGTCAGGGCTTCTTCACTTTCCCTGTCTTCAGATGTATCACATACATCTGGAGGAATTGAGAGAACAGCAGTTCACATTTCCCCCGGATGTATGTGATTTGTCCGAAGCAGGGAGAGGGAAGAAGCCCTGATTGGCCGTAGGGATGGTGTAACATGACAATGCAGTGACAGTACCGACACCGCTGGAATGGCCCTGGAGGTAATTATATAGTGTTATTATTTTACTAGGGGGCAAACATAGGGATTCAGAAGGGGTTGTCTGAGTAGTGGACAACTTCTTTTATGATCAGTATGGTGGTATTATTCATCCTATCCCCACACACTCATCTGGGTCTTCCATGCATCATTTTTTCTTTGCAAGAAGTCACCTGGTATAGCCCAATAATCAGGAGAAAAGAGGCATAAAATGCATTTTGGAATTACATTTAAATTAGGGTAAATTGTTTGTTAGGAAGGGTCATATTCACAATAGAGACTGCTTAATTATCTATCACTCTATATATCACATCTATTTTTCAATCTAATGATCTATCTAACATTTAGTATCTATCATATCTATTTTTCTATCTATTTCACATCTAGTATCTGTCTAATATCTATACATTTACCGAACTGTCTCATATCTATATCCACATATCTATATCAAATCCATAATCAATTAATCTATCCATCTATCTATCTGTTATAATAGTGTAGCAACTCACTCAGGAAAATAGGTAACACACTAAAAACTGCAACTGACCCTGCCAGGTCCTGTACAGACTAGAGATTCTGACCCCGCAGTCCCTAGTGGTTCCTGCTTAAGCTGAGAAAGCCCTAACCACAGATTAGACAATGGCAACCCAGACCTATGCTGCCTGAAAAGCTGTCGAGCGCTTCACTTTCCTCCTAAAGAACCAGAGGGCTGAGCAGAGTGCAAATTACCTACAGAAGGGAAAGTGTGCTAAAATAGAAAGAGATCCCAAAGTGAGTAAAACAAACCACGAAATACAAAATAAAGGATTAAGAACATACTGTTAAATAATATGCCGACTACTTCCTAAAAAGAAACAGAAGATAGGTGCAGGGTAAAGAACATAAACAGCAGAGAGATAAGCCCTAGCTGGTCTTTCACTGACTGGCTTAAACTACAGCAGTATGGCTGGACATCCAAATGAGACTATCATCAGCAATAAATACCAGCAGAGGGAAAGTATATAAAGCCACACCTGAAAGGTGATAGGGCAGACAAATGAGTAAATGAAAACATCTGTTGTCCTAAAATGACAGAAGCAAGGCTAACAAACACTAAACAACCAGAGAAAAGGTGTATCTTGTTTCGTTACAAATGTGGTAGTTTTTCAAGTCAAAAAGCTTGAAAAAGCTCCACATTTGGAACGAAACGTCGCCTTAATCAAATGGGTCAATAAACCACTGATACTTCTATATCTGGAGTGCTGCCTTCATTTTTTTGGGATATGCATTGAGGTTTGGTTTTGCCTGGTAGGCTTTGCACCCATCTATAAAAAATCATTTTGCCTTGCAGGTGCTGCACCTACAGGTCCTTCTCACAAAATTAGAATATCATCAAAAAGTAAATTTATTTCAGTTCTTCAACACAAAAAGTGAAACTCGTATATTATATAGAGTCATTACAAACATATTGATCTATTTCAAGTGTTTATTTCTGTTAATGTTGATGATTATGGCTTACAGCCAATGAAAACACAAAAGTCATTTTCTCAGTAAATTAGAATACTTTATAACAACAGCTTTAAAAATGTTTTTAAAATCCGAAATGTTGGCCTACTGAAATGTATGTTCAGTAAATGCATTCAATACTTGGTCGGGGCTCCTTTTGCATCAATTACTGCATCAATGCGGCATGGCATGAAGGCGATCAGCCTGTGGCACTGCTGAGGTGTTATGGAAGCCCAGGTTGCTTTGATAGCAGCCTTCAGCTCATCTGCATTGTTGGGTCTGGTGTTGCTCATCTTCCTCTTGACAATACCCCATAGATTCTCTATGGGGTTAAGGTCAGGCGAGTTTGCTGGCCAATCAAGCACAGTGATGCTGTTGCTTTTAAACCAGGTATTGGTACTTTTGGCAGTGGGGACAGGTGCCAAGTCCTGCTGGAGAATGAAATTTCCATCTCCAAAAAGCTTGTCGGCAGAGGGAAACATGAAGTGCTCTAAAATTTACTGATTGACGGTTGCGCTGACTTTGGTCTTGATAAAACACAGTGGACCTACACCAGCAAATGACATGGCTCCCCAAACCATCACTGATTGTGGAATCTTCACACTAGACCTCAAGCAGCTTGGATTGTGGCCTCTCCACTCTTCCTCCAGACTCTGGGACCTTGATTTCCAATTGAAATGCAAAATTTACTTTCATCTGAAAACAACACCTTGGACCACTGAGCAACAGTCCAGGTCTTTTTCTCCTTGGCCTAGGTAAGACTCTTATGGCATTGTATTTTGGTCATGAGTGGCTTGACACAAGGAATGCAACATTTGTAGACCATGTCCTGGATATGTCTGTGTGTGGTGGCTCTTGAAGCAATGACTCCAGCAGCAGTCCACTCCTTGTGAATATCCCCAAAATTTTTCTTTTCCTTTTCTTAACAATCCTTTCAAGGCTGCTGTTATCCCGGGTGGTTGTGCACCTTTTTGTACCACACTTTTTCCTTCCAATCAACTGTCCATTAATATGTTTGGATACAGGACTCTGTGAACAGCCAGCTTCTTTAGCAATGACCTTAACTTCCTTGCAGAGTGTGTCAATGACTGCCTTTTGGACATCTGGCAAGTCAGCAGTCTTCCCCATGATTGTGGAGCCTACTGAAACATACTAAGGGACCTTTTTAAATGCTTTGGAAGTCTTTGCAGGTGTTTTTTGTTAATTATTCTAATTTACTGAGATAATGATTTCTGTGTTTTCATTGGCTGTAAGCCATAATCATTAACATTAACAGAAATATACACTTGAAATAGACTCTGTTTGTAATGACTCTACATAGTATCTGAGTTTCACTTTCTGAATTGAAGAACTGAAATAAATTAACTTTTTGATGATATTCTAATTTTGTTAGAAGCACCTGTATATATCTTTATCTATCTATCTATCTATCTATCTATCTATCTATCTATTTGTCTGTCTGTCTATCCATCTATCTCAGACAAGCTATATGTATTAAGCTGCACTGAAGTACAATTTATATTTCTGTACAGTATTCCACTATACAATATGTATCTTGTCCAAATTTTCACCAGCTTATTTTTCATGAGCGAGACAGGGAGTGTATATATTAATATACAAAGTGTGTCTGTGTATTTAGACAAAATTAGTCTGGTAAAGTAATGTGGAAGTTAAAAGGAAAATAAATCATTCTGGTGGAAGAATATACAGTTGGAAACACACAGGCTTTCATTTTCTTCTGGGACATTGAAGAATGGTATGCTCAGCCTTCATATTTCTAAATGTATAGTGTGTTCATATGGAGGATGAATCATTTTCTGCATGGCTGTGTCATAATATGGCTTCCAGTGGCTGCGCCTTTATCGAGACAGAATTAATATTTGAAATACTTAGATTTGCCGCTTGCATACACAAAAAAGTGACATTATCACAGAAATTGACCCCACGAATCCTTGTCGTTCCAGTATTTAAAGATTTATGCAGAATTTTTAAGGAATTTTCCATTGACATCTAAACAATAAAATCCAATTCATTTCACATTGTTATAATTCAACTACTATGTTGTTTTAAAAATAAAATCCAGATTGTACCATGTGATACATCCTAAAATAATATATATACGGAAAACGCCCAATGTAAAATCCTATGTCTTGCACAGAGTTATGTAAGTGATATGCATTATTAATATACATTGTATACAAGTCGGTTATGCAATATTCTCCGTCATATTCAAAACAGATGTAGAATGTAGCTCATAATTTATGGATTGGGTTTACAAAATGAGAAAGTAGAATAAAATAGAAAATAATAAGTACAAAAAGAAAACAATGAAATTATTCTGAGATTTTTCTTGTGTTTAAAATCAAAATTTGTAATTATAAATGACTTTTTTATTAAAGGGAAATTTTTTTGTAAAAAAAAACAAAAAAAAACAAAGCTCCTGTCAAGTTTCTAGATATTTGATAGTGCTGCCTATAGAAACATACTCCCATAATGTACAACCGGGAAGATTTTCCATTCTAGTCTGAAGGAAGCTCAGTGACTGCCTTATTTTCATGCCATTTTCAAAAGAAACTTAGACTTTTACACTTTTCAACACAAAATACACAAAATATTCTAGTTCAACATAATAAAAATGCATAGGCCCATTGAATGTATCAACTCAAAAAATCATAATGAAAAAGGACAACCAAGAGTCCACACAGTACCATGGACTCTTGGTTCTCATTTTTCATTACTTTTCAACACAGGTCATCTAATATATATTGACAAACATATACAAAAGGATATTACTTTAGATACATCTGCCTAACAAAAATCTATGTACCGATTAAATCTATATGCCAAAAAGAATAAACACATTGCATTTCTGATATTATTTTATAAATACTCATTTTTGTTTAGGTTTTTTTTCAGCAACCAATTATTATTAATACATGTATTTATTAGTGTTGAGCGAGCACTAAAATGCTCGGGTGCTCGAAGCTCGGGCCGAGCTCACCGTGATACTCGGGTGCTCGAAGCTCGGGTCGAGCTCGCCATGATACTCGGGTGCTCGACCCGAGCAACGAGCCCAATGTTAGTCTATGGGAGACCCGAGCATTTTTGCGGCGGCACCCCCGGCAGTCTGTAGAAAGCCTAAAAAGTGCCCAAAACGATAGTGACAGTGTTCAAATGACATGGGGACAGCATGGGGATCGCCCCATAAAGCATTTCTGACCCCCAGATCACTGCTGTCAACAACGTGGTCAGAGCTATTAAGCCACATTTACGGGCTCACAATAAAACGTTCAAAAACTAAACTGAAACTGTTTTCCTGTGAGATATGTTAAGGAACATCCTTTCCAGGGTAAAGACTTGTGTATAAGGTAAAATAAATAACCAAAAACAAAAATACTCCTCCACACCTTGGGCTTTGTTCACAAGTAGCATGTTTTATGCGTTTTTGCACTTTTGTATTGCTTTCAACCGTGACAAATGCATTCACCGGGAAATGTCATTTTAACATTTTACAATCTTATCTGGCCATGTGCTGTGTGACACATGCATACAGTGCTGAAAAGACATGCCAGGTGTCCATAAACGGTTCCCAGCCACCCCTATTTCTCCTGGGAACTTCCCCCACACTTTTCTTAGCCTGGTCTGCTTTAGGACAGCATTGGACGAGCCCACCAGAGAACCAGACTCCTCCGGTGGGCCCTGGCTTCTCCATCAGGGGAGTTGAGAGTGCCAAGGTGAGGCGCATGATGATGATGATAGAAGTTAGCATCTGCTTTGTTTCCTTGGAATGCAAGCGTAAGTGTGCAACCTGCCACCCACCCACACCCAGGCTGCAATTCCATACTGTTAGCTTGCTTGCACCCGAAATTGGGCCTTTTAGGCATGTGGAGGCAGACGCCGACCACGATGTCATGGCTGCGTCGGCGGCCTGGTATCCATACTCAGTCCCGAGCCGCTCGGTGGCCGGTGTCCACGCTCGGTCCCCAGCCGCCAGCGGGCGGCCTGGTGTCCATACTCGGTCCCCAGCCCGCCGCGGCCGGGTGCCCACACACGGTCCCCAGCCGCCTGGGGGCGGCCGGGTGTCTATAAGTGGTCCCCAGCCACCCCTATTTCTCCTGGGAACTTCCCCCACACTTTTCTTAGCCTGGCTTGCTTTAGGGCAGCATTGGACGAGCCCACCAGAGAACCAGACTCCTCCAGTGGGCCCTGGCTTCTCCATCAGGTGAGTTGAGAGTGCCAAGGTGAGGAGCATGATGATGATGATAGAAGTTAGCATCTGCTTTGTTTTCTTGGAATGCAAGCGTAAGAGTGCAACCTGCCACCCACCCACCCACACCCAGGCTGCAATACCATACTGCTAGCTTGCTTGCACTTGAAATTGGGCCTTTTAGGCTTGTGGAGGCAGACGCCGGCCACCATGTCATGGCTGCGTCGGCGGCCTGGTATCCATACTCAGTCCCCAGCCGCCCAGCGGCCGGTGTCCACACTCGGTCCCCAGCCACCAGGGGGCGGCCGGGTGTCCATACTCGGTCCCCAGCCACCCCTATTGGAAGGACAGCTTAACCAAAAACACGTGGACGAGTGAATGTGGCCAGGGATGGTCCATCTGACTGACGCCTTCACACTGGGTTAATATTGTGGAAGCCGGGACACAGTTGGACACTGGGATGCAACACGTCCTCCAGACATAGAGGATTGAGGGTCCTGGGTCAACACAAAGTTCAGAAGGTAGACAGCAGCAGTGGTCGGCCTCCTACACAACGAGTAAATTATTCATAATCATGAGGCCATCCATCTAGCTTTCTGTTCCTTGGAATGCAAGCGCATGTATGTAGTAGCGTCTAGGCCTGAGGTGGTCAGCGTTTTGGCGCATATCCTACCTCCTCCGAGGATTGCTGGATGTTTTCCTGCTACTATCCCAGTTCTATGACTCCCGTTAAAACAAAGCTTCAGGTGATGAATGATGGATGAGGTGGTGGCAAAGGAGAAATAGCAGGAGGAACAGGGACCATTCACATCAATATCAGGCCAGTCAACCACACATGTCTTGTAGGATATGTTTCTGTACCAAAAGGAGCGGTTCGGCTACACAGTTATAGGGCATACAGTGAGTGCAATGCCTACCAAAAATTTCGAGGCACTCCAATGCCCCTTAGAAGTGACATGGAGGTCAGAGGGCATTAACTAAACCATTTTTTCTATTTATAGCAACTGGGTCTCCTGTACACTGTTGGCCTAAGCAGTGAATGGAAGGCTTCCCAAAAATTATGAGGAACTGCAATGCCCCTTGGAACAGATGTGGATTACAGCGTGCTGAAAAAGCTTCTACCCATTATTGGGGAGTGGGTCTCCCTTAGTGTTCGCCTATGCATTGAAAAGCAAAAGCTGACTAAAATTAGAAGGAAATGCAATGCCCTTTGGAAAAGTGGTGGGGGTCGCAGTAGCTTAACAAGACGGTTTTAATGCCCCTTGGAAGTAGGGTGGAGTTCGCAGTGGAATAAAAAGACAATATCAATGCCCCTTGGAAGAGTGGCGAAGGTCGCAGTAGCTTAAAAAGACGGTTTTAATGCCCCTTGGAAGAATGGTGGAGGTCGCAGTAGCTTAACAAGACTGTTTTAATGCTCCTTGGAAAAGTGGTGGAGGTCGCAGTAGCTTAACAAGATGGCTTTAATGCCCATTGGAAGAGACGTGGAGGTTGCAGTAGCTTAACAAGATGGTTTTAATGACCCTTGGAAAAGTGGTGGAGGTCGCTGTAGCTTAACAAGATGGTTTTAATGCCCCTTGGAAGAGACGTGGAGGTCGCAGTAGCTTAACAAGATGATTTTAATGCCCCTTTCAAGAGCCATGCAGTACAGCATATTAAAAACATTATTCTCATTATTGGGGAGTGGGTCTCCCATAGTCTTTGCCTATGCCTTCCAAGCAAAAGCTGCCAAAAATTAGGACGGAGGAACTTGCAATGCTGGCAACAAGGACCACGGTCACCCTGGTGGTATAGTGGTGGTGGAGGCTGAGGATAAGGAGAAGAGCAAAAAACAGCCGAAATGAGGAAGCATATACCCATGTGTGGGTGTGAAGCCGTTCATGGGAATACACCTCCTGAAATAACACAGTGGATTTGACTTTATGTTACTCTGCTGTCATTTGGTGGTGATGAGAAGTCTGGCCCAATCCAGCCCTTGTTCATTTTGATAAGGGTCAGCTTGTCAGAATTGTCAGTTGACAGGCGAGTGCGCTTATCAGTTATAATTCTTCCAGCGGCACTAAAAACACGCTCCGATAACACGCTAGTGGCAGGGCTGGCCAAGACCTCCAAGACGTACAGAGTGAGTTCATTCCAAGTGTCCAGCTTGGATACCCAATAATTAAAAGGCACAGAGGAATCACGGAGGATGCTGGTACGGTCGGCAAGGTACTCCCTCACCATCTTTTGAAACTTTCCACTCCTTGTGAGAGTACCCCGCGCCTCAGGGCCTGTAAGCTGGGTGGGTATCAGAAAACTGTCCCAGAATGTTGACAGTGTTCCCCTGCCTCTGCTGGATTGGAGTTTCGTCTCTCTCACCTGTACACCTTGGTTGGTGAACGAACTGTGAACTCTGCCGCTAGCGTGTTCATATTGGAATTTTTTTAACAGTTCTGCAGCAAGGGCCTTCTGGTACTGCCACATTTTTGTAGACCTCTCAACCTCAGGAATAAGAGAGTGAAAGTTCTCCTTGTAGTGGGGGTCTAAAACTGTCACCAACCAGTAATGACTGTCACCCAACATTTTGACAACGCGAGGGTCACGGTTAAGCGGGCGTAACATAAAGTCAGCTACGCGTGCCAGACTAGTAACGGGCAAGACTTCCGTGTCCTCACCAAGATAACAACTGACCATGCTCTCCTCCTCCTCCCCCCTGTCCTCAGGCCACCCACGCTGAACCGACTGTATGACAGTTATACAGGTACTACCGTCAACAGCGCATGATACCAGCTCCTGTTCTTCCTCCTCCTCCTCTCCCTCATTGTCCCCCAATGCACATTGGGATGAGATGAGGCTGGGCTGTGTGTAATCGCCTGCTATGGCTTCTTGATCCATCTCATCATACTCTGGCTGCAATGCCTCCTCTTTAATTCTCTGCAGAGAGCGTTGCAAAAGACAGACCAGTGGGATGCTGACGCTAATGATGGCGTCATCACCATTCACCATCTTGGTGGACTCCTCAAAGTTTGTCAGAATGGTACATATGTCAGACATCCAGGTCCACTCCTGAGGTCTTATGTGTGGTGTTATGAACGGCTACAAGCACTAAGGAAAGATAGGAAAACTGTCCCTACAATAGAACTAAGCTGATTCCCTACGATGCAGCGGGGGACCTGTTCCTTGTGAACAGACCCGCCTAAGTCCTCGGCTAGTCTGACGCAGACCTATAGATATAAGGGAGGGGTCCCTACAAGAACTAAGGACTGGGATATAGTTGGACACCTCCTAGCAGAAATTGTAGCAGAGCATAGACAAACAAACAAAAAGTACTAGTAGTCCAAGGACCAAGCAAACTACAGAGTTAGGTACAAGGCACCTGGCTAGTTTAAGAGTAACTGTAACACTGAAGTCCAGCAAGGCCAGAAGGGCGGAGCTGGATTATATAGGCAGAAAGTTATGTGACCAACGAAATAGAAAAATACTAACAGGAGGGTTCTAACAGTACCCCCTCTTCTATGAGGATCCTCTGGATCCTCCAGGCCCAGGTCTATCAGGAAACCTCCTGTGAAACGCTCCGACAAGTCTAGGAGCTGAGACATCATCCGTCCTTAACCAGGAGTTATCCTCGGGACCGAAACCTTTCCAAGCGACGAGATACTGCAATCTCCCTCTATGCCGTCTAGAATTAAGAATGCGAGAAATTTCATATTCACCGTCTTCCACCACCGGAGGAACAGAGACAGTGGCGTACCTATCAGAAACATCAGCTTTTTTCAATAAGGAAACATGAAACACCGGATTAATCTTCCAGGAGGTTGGAACATCCAACCTAACAGCAGATTGGTTAACTACCTGAAGCACCATAAACGGCCCTACAAACTTCGGGCCCAATTTCTTAGAAGGAACCCTCAACCGCAGATTCTTAGAGGACAACCAAACCATGTCACCAACCATAAAAAAAACCTCTTGGAGTTTCCTGTCAAAGTACCTCTTGGATTTTTTGTTCGCCTCTTGAAGGTTACAACGTACATCAGTTAAAACTCTCTCCAAATCACAGGAAAAATTCTCCTCCTCCGGCACAGCCGATACCAATTTGGAGAATGACCCAAACGATGGATGTCTCCCAGTACAACAAAAAAAAGGAGAACACCCAGCAGAAGAGGATGTATGGTTGTTAAGAGCAAATTCAGCCAGTGGCAGAAACTCAGACCACCCCTCTTGATTATCAGCCACAAAACAAAGCAAAAACTGTTCAACATCCAGGTTCTTTCTTTCTGTCTGTCCATTAGACTCAGGATGATATCCAGATGAAAATGACAAATGAACTCCCAACCTGTCACAAAAGGCACGCCAAAAACGAGCCACGAACTGAGGTCCCCTATCGGAAACAATGTCTGTAGGAACGCCATGGAGCCTGACAATTTCCTTAACAAAAGCCTTAGCAAGAGTCTTAGCGCAGGGCAGTTTGATGAAAGGAACCAAGTGACACATTTTGCTAAAACGGTCCACGACCACCCAGATGACAGTGAAACCCTCAGAGGCAGGAAGGTCAGTAATAAAATCCATAGCAAGATGCGTCCAAGGTGCACTAGGAACCTCCAGAGGGCAAAGCAACCCCGCAGTAGGAGCATGTGAAGACTTAGATCTAGCACACACAGTACATTGACGCACCCACTTAATGATTTCCTTCTGCCACCCAGGCCACCAAAAACTGCGACCGACAAGTCTCTTAGTCTCCAAAATTCCTGGATAACCTGCCAACCAAGACTCATGACACTCCACAAACAAATCTCTCCTAAAGTTCCTAGGCACAAACAACCTCCCATGGGGAGTGTTAGATGGGGCATCCTCCTGGGCTTTCAGAATCCCATCTTACAAAATGGAGTCCAATGCTGCTATCACAACACCTTCCTGTAAAATGCTCTCCTCCTCCTCGGTACCACCCATGGGAGAAAAACTGCGAGATAAAGCATCAGCTTTTACATTCTTGGTACCCGGGATGTAAGTAACAGAAAAATTAAACCGCAAAAAAAAAAGTGCCCACCTAGCCTGACGGGCATTCAAGCGCTTGGCAGCATCCAGATAGATCAGATTCTTATGATCAGTGAAAACCTGAATGGGAAATTTAGCACCTTCCAAGAGATGACGCCAATGTTCAAATGCGAGTTTAATCGCCAGCAATTCCCGATTACCGATATCGTAATTAAGTTTGGTCTCAGAAAATTTTTTTGAAAAAAAAGCACAGGGATGTACTCCATCCTTGTTTTCCTGAGACAAAACAGGACCGACCCCCTCCGACGAAGCATCATCCTCGACCAAAAAAGGCTTGGTCTCATCAGGCTGCATAAGGATGGGGGCAGAACTGAACCTCTCCTTGAGATACACAAAAGCTTCAATGGCCTCAGTAGTCTACTGGATCGTATTCGCACCTTTCCTGGTGAGATCGGTCAGCGGCTTAACAATTATAGAAAAATTCTTAATGAATTTTCTGTAATAATTGGCGAAACCCAAAAATCCCTGTATCGATTTCAAACCAATAGGCCTAGGCCATTCCTGCACCGCCTGAACCTTCACCGGGTCCATTTCAAAGCCCTCGCTGGAGATAATGTAGTCCAAAAAACTAATTCTCTGCACAGCGAACTCACATTTCTCCAGCTTAGCAAAAAGTGAATTGTCACTTAACAACCGCAATACCTCACGTACGCTCTGCCAATGAGACTCCAAATCCGGCGAATAAATCAAAATGTCATCCAAATACACCACCACATTCTTACCGATCAACGGTCTTAGGATGTCATTAATAAGGTTCTGAAAAAACGTTAGTGCGTTGGTAAGAGCAAAAGGCATAACCAGATTCTCAAAATGACCCACCAGAGTGTTAAAAGCAGTTTTCCACTCATCACCTTCCATCATACGTAACAAATTGTATGCCCCCCGGAGATCAATTTTAGAGAACCACTTGGCCCCCACTAACTGGTTGAACAAGTCAGGAATTAATGGCAGTGGGTAGGAATTGCGTACTGTAATTTTATTAATTTCGCAAAAATCCAGACATGGACGTAAACCGCCGTCCTTTTATTTTACAAAAAAAAATCCAACAGCCACAGGTGACTTAGAAGGTCTAATGTGACCGACGGCCAAGCTTGTCTGTATGTATTCCTCCAAGGCCTTTCTCTCAGGGATAGTAAGATTAAATAAGCGACTCTTGGGAAGAGTAGCTCCAGGGACAAAGTCAATAGTACAATCATAGTCCCTATGAGGAGGCAAAACTTGCGACTCCTCCTCAGAAAAAACCTTCCAAAAATCCTGAATAGGTACAGGTAATTCCCCTCTTTGCACAGCAGCAATGCGACTGTTACAACATTTATCATAACACTTAGGACTCCAAGACTTAATTCCATTGGTAGACCAGTCCAGTACAGAATTGTGCAATTTTAACCAAGGTAACACCAAAACCACTGGAGAAGGCAAATTATTTAATACCACCAAATCCAAATTCTCTTGGTGAATACCATTAATGGTGAGGGGAAATTCAAAAACCTTGTGAGTCATACATTTCAAGGGAGAGCCATCAACAGCAACCACAGAAATAGGAGATGACAAAAGTTTGGATTCTAATTTAAATATTTCCAAAAATCCCGTTTCAATGACATTGAGTGTAGAACCACAATCCACAAATACCCGAAATTCAATCAACTCATCCTGAAATGAGGTGCTTCCAGAAAGAAATACTCCTTTTGAGTTTAAACAAGCTATACGGGCGTAACTGACCTCTTTTTTTTTTTCTTTGTTCAAACGAAGCACACAGTTCTTAATAAAGTGGTCAGATTTACCGCGATAAAAACATAATCCCTTAGCAAACCTGCAGTCTTTTTCCTGAGAGTGGGGTGACATCGCCCCAATCTCCATCGGTTCTCCACCTTCCGAGCAGACCCTCTGAAAACTAGGAGCTGCCATAGCAGTAGATTTCTCTTCATTAATCCTAGCACGCAGTCTCCTGTCCACAAGTATAGCTAATTGCATTGCCTCCTGCAAGCTTCCAGGTTTTGGGAAGGCAAATAGCAGATCCTTAACCCTTTCACCTAGACCAGCAAGAAACAGACATTTTAATGCCGAGTCATTCCATTCCACTTCAGCCGACCATCTTCTGAATTATCTACAATAATTTTCCACATCACCTGATCCCTGCTTCAAACGTCTTAATTCAGTTTCAGCAGATGAGACTCGATCAGGATCATCATACAATAACCAGATAGCAGAAAAAAAATCTTCCACAGATCTAAAACAAGGATCATTAGGTTGTAGAGAAAAGGCCCATCCCTGTGGTTCTTTGCGCAAAAGTGACATTATAAACCCAATGCGCTGTGATTCATTCCCTGAGGATCTGGGTCTTAAACTAAAATATTATAAACAAGTGTTTTTAAAGGAAAAAAAATCTTGCTGTTTACCATAAAAAAAATCTGGCAGTCCTACCTTCGGTTCGACAAAATGCGCTCCAGAACAGCTACTCACGTGTTGCTGGAGCTCGGCTACCTCCAAAGACAGTCCCTGCAGGCGTTGAGCCAACTCCTGAACCGACACCATGCTGATATCTGGATTTCTTTCCTTAGAGTGTTTTATTTTTTGGGCTGGACTTACTGTTATGAACTGCTACAAGCACTAAGGAAAGATAGGAAAACTGTCCCTACAATAGGACTAAGCTGATTCCCTACGATGCAGCGGGGGACCTGTTCCTTGTGAACAGACCCGCCTAAGTCCTCGGCTAGTCTGAACGCAGACCTATAGATATATGGGAGGGGTCCCTACAAGAACTAAGGACTGGGATATAGTTGGACACCTCCTAGCAGAAATTATAGCAGAGCAAAGACAAAAAAACAAAAAGTACTAGTAGTTCAAGGACCAAGCAAACTACAGAGTTAGGTACAAGGCACCTGGCTAGCTTAAGAGTAAATGTAACACTGAAGTCCAGCAAGGTGAGAAGGGCGGAGCTGGATTATATAGGCAGAAAGTCATGTGACCAACGATATAGAAAAAAAACTAACAGGAGGGTTCTAACATGTGGAATCTGACCTGAATATCGATGGCCTTGTTGCAGCTGGTACTCCACAACTGCTCTCTTCTGCTCACAAATCCTTTGCAACATGTGGAGGGTAGAGTTCCAACGTGTGGGGACATCACACACCAGTCGGTGTGCCGGAAGCTGCAAATGCTGCTGCAACACAGCAAGGGTGGCGGAAGCTGTAGCCGTCTTCCGAAAATGAGCTGACAGGCAGCGTACTTTGACGAGCAGATCTGGCAACTCGGGGTACAATTTAAGAAACCGCTGAACCACGAGGTTAAGCACATGAGCCAGGCATGGTACGTGTGTGATCTCGCCTCGCCTCAGAGCCGCCACCAGGTTACGGCCATTGTCACACACGACCATGCCTAGATGTAGGTTCAGCGGTCTCAGCCACAGATCTGCCTGCTCTTTCACAGCTGTCCACAACTCACAAGCAGTGTGAGGTTTATCACCTAAGCTTATGAGTTTCATCACAGCCTGGTGCCACTTGGCTGAGGCAGTACTGCAGTGCTTCCAGCTTGTAACTGACATGGTGATATCTGAGATGGAGGCTGAACATGAGGAGGAGGAGGAGGATGATGCGCAGGAGCTGTACACTGTGGGGGCAACTCTGACTGACATAGGGCCCGCAATCCTCAGTGTGGGGAGGATGTGTTCCGTCCCAAGGTCCGACTGGGTCCCGGCTTCCACTATGTTTACCCAGTGTGCTGTCAGGGAGATATACCGTCCCTGGCCACAAGCACTTGTCCACATGTCCGTTGTCAGGTGGACTCTCCCAGTAACTGCGTTGTTGAGGGCACGGCAGATGTTTTGGGACACGAGTTTGTGTAGTGCGGGGATGGCACACCGGGCAATATAGTGTCGGCTGGGGACAGAGTACCGAGGGACGGCCACCGCCATAAGGTTGCGGAAGGATTCCGTCTCCACCAGCCTAAAAGGCAGCATTTCCAACGCAAGCAGTCGTGAAATGTGCGAATTTAGGACTGTGGCTTGTGGGGCGTTGGCCATGATTTTGCGCTTTCGGTCAAAGGTCTGGGATATGGACAATTGAACGCTGCGGTGGGACGTGGACGTTAATGCTGTTTCTTGAGAAACTGCCTTAACAAGTGAAGACTGAGAGGAGGGGGCATCTTTGCATGCAGTATGGACAGGGGATGGCCTTGCACACACAACAGGGGGTTCTCTTACATGCACTACAGCGGAAGAAGCAGTGGTGACACCCGCTGACACTGGTCATGGACCCTGGGGTTCGCCCCACAAAGTCGGGTGCTTTGCTGCCATGTGCCTGATCATGCTGGTGGTGGTCAGGCTGGTAGTTTTGTCACCCCTTCTGATGCTGGCATGGCAGGTGGTACAAATGGCCTTTTTTGGGTTATCAGTTGAGTCTTTAAAAAAATTCCAGACTCGGGAAGACCTACCAGTTGTCCCTCGTGTTGGTGTTACGGGGAACTGTTGCCCGCCTTCTGTGTGCGGCCACCACAATGCTTCTTCCTGCCTGTTTGGGTACTCTGCCTCCCTCCCCCTGTGTGCTGCTGTCCTCGCTCTGCGTGTCCTCCTGCCACGTTGGGTCAGTTACTAGATCATCCACCACCTCCTCCTCTTCCACTTGTGCACCACGATCCTCCTCCTTACTTCCTGGCAACTGTGTCTCGTCATCGTCCACCTCTTGTGACAAATTGCCAGCTTCGACTTCCTGTGGCCGTGGCTGTTCAAATATTTGGGCATCACTACATGGGTTCTCCTCTTCCACCACTTCAAGCGGAGCAGGCGAGGGGCACAAATTTGGAAATGGACCAGTGAACAGCTCTTCAGAGTTTCCAGGTGTGGGATCAGTTGCTGTCTGACGACACTAGGCATGGTGGGAGGAAGGAGCATCAGGGTGAAGAGGACTATGCGGTCGAGACTCACGGCTACTAAAACTTGACCGTGTGGAAGACAGACCGGAGGTGGTGGTGCCCAGGTAACTGGAAGTATTATCTGCTATCCAATTAATAACCTGTTCACACTGATCAGTTCGCAATACTGGTGTTGTAGTGTGCTTCCCTAGTAATTCGGTCAAGAAGTGAGAGCGAGAAGATGTGGCTGTTTGTTGTGGCACATTTTCACCTTGGCCACGGCCCCGTCCTCTACACGCACCATCACCAGAACGTCCAGTTCAACGTCCCTTGCCATGCGCCTTGCCCATTGTAAATGAAGTAAAATAGCTTACACTCGCACTATCAATGGAAAAAGGGTAATAAAAAGAAGATTAGAACCGTGGAAGAGGAAACCCACAGTTCTATTTCTCTGGCCTACACCAGACTCTTTTAAACAGATATACTTGTGTCTGAACAGTCAGGGAGACACTCTTACAGTTTTTTTTTTACGGAAAAAATGCCAAAAGCAGGATAATACTGAGATTTGATTAGCCAAACTGATTGGTCGTCGTTTCATACTACAGATGGACAATGACCCAAAACATAAAGCCAAAGCAACCCAGGAGTTTATTAAAGCAAAGAAGTGGAATATTCTTGAATGGCCAAGTCAGTCACCTGATCTCAACCCAATTGATCATGCATTTCACTTGTTAAAGACTAAACTTCAGACAGAAAGGCCCACAAACAAACAGCAACTGAAAACCACCGCAGCGAAGGCCTGGCAGAGCATCAAAAAGGAGCGTCTGGTGATGTCCATGAGTTCAAGACTTCAGGCAGTTATTGCCAACAAAGGGTTTTCAACCAAGTACTAGAAATGAACATTTTATTTACAATTATTTAATCTGTCCAATTACTTTTGGTCCCTTTAAAAACAGGGTGGCACATGTTAAGGAGCTGAAACTCCTAAACCCTTCATCCAATTTTAATGTGGATACCCTCAAATGAAAGCTGAAAGTCTGAACTTCAACTGCATCTGAGTTGTTTTGTTTAAAATTCATTGTGGTAATGTCTAGAACCAAAATTAGAAAAATGTTGTCTCTGTCCAAATATATATGGACCTAACTGTATATTTGTGTCTGAACAGTCAGGGAGACACTATTACTGTTTTTTTTACGGAAAAATTGCCAAAAGCAGGATAATACAGAGATTTGAACCGTGGAACTGCAAAACCACAGTTCTATTTCTCTGGCCTACACCAGACTCTTTTAAACAGATATATTTGTGTCTGAACAGTCAGGGAGACACTACTACTATTTTTTTTTACGGAAAAAATGCCAAAATTAGGATAATACAGAGATTTGACCCGTGGACCTGCAAAACCACAGTTCTATTTCTCTGGCCTACACCAGACTCTTTTAAACAGATATATTTGTGTCTGAACAGTCAGGGAGACACTATTACTGTTTTTTTTACGGAAAAAATGCCAAAAGCAGGATAATACAGAGATTTGACCCGTGGAACTGCAAAACCACAGTTCTAGTTATCTGGCCTACACCAGACTCTTTTAAACAGATATATTTGTGTCTGAACAGTCAGGGAGACACTATTACTGTTTTTTTTACGGAAAAAATGCCAAAAGCAGGATAATACAAAGATTTGAACCGTGGAACTGCAAAACCACAGTTCTAGTTATCTGGCCTAAACCAGACTCTTTTAAACAGATATACTGGTGTCTGAACAGTCAGGGAGACACTCAATTTTTTTTTTGGGGGGGGGGGGATACCAAAAGGTTAATAAGACGCGTTTTTGTACAGTCTGACTGAAGAAAAAGAAAATGCAGGATTTAGATGAAAAAAAAAGGATTTTTCCTGGCCCCTGAGACCGCGGGGTAAGTCTAGCAATTTGACTAACAGGAGCACACAGGACTGTAATGCAGCATTTGCTGGTATAACCACTGCATCTCCTATACAACCTGCCTGCCTGCCTGATATCTGGGATGGATATTAGTCCTGAGAAGGACTGTTTGTTTTATTTGGCAGGCTTTAGAGAGCCTACACTACCTATTTCGCACTATATATCTCTCCCTAACTCAGCAGCAGTCTCCCTACACTGTCTGATCCGGAGCGACTGTGTCCAAGATGGCGGTGCCTGGTTTTAAATACTCGAGGTGACGCTGTGCGGCCAGCCAATCACTGTAATGCCCCCAAACAACAAGGCAGCGGCATTACAGTGACTGGCTGGCAATCCCTGCATGTTCATTGGCTCTGTAAAGAGCGCCAAACATGCAGGGCGGAGACCCGAGCTCCCACCCAAGTAACCCGGAAATGCTCGGTGCTCGCCGAACATCCCGAGTAGTGAGATGCTCGGGCGAGTACCGAGCAGTGTCGAGCATGCTCGCTCAACACTAGTATTTATGGCAAATATTCTATAGGCTAATATTAGCACTGATGGTGAGATGTCTTGCCACAGGAAACACCTTTCATATAGGAGTCCAAGACACCTAGCAAGTGTCAAAAGAATGTGCAGTAGTAATATATGGTATCTATATAGCTGCCCTTACAGGATTTCGATTAAAAAAGCACTCATCCCATCAATGCTTTTATCCTCTTAATATAGTGCAATCATCATATTATACAGCGCTGTGAACTTACAATTGCTTGTTTTACCTTTCTACCCAGTTAATTCTTCTATTTTCCTTTAGTTTTATGACATCACATGGTTAAAAACAGACTGGCTGAATCCTTCTAAGTCTCTTTTTCCTTCATGAGTCATAATCAAAACTACAATTCTACATCACTGCAAAATCCATGGCAGGGGGGAGAAGCAGAGCAGCTGGGACAGGAATTGAAGAAGGGGATTACTTCTGCAGGGAAAAGAGACTTATTGTTTCTACAAGAAGGATTAAGCTTGTCTATTTTTAATCATGTGATGTCATAATGAAAAATGTGACACTAGTCACTACTCATGGACAAGCCGTGAGGTTTGGTAGTCAACAGGTCCAGGTTCAGATACCAAGAGGGCTCATCATAAACCAAGGTGAATGGCAAAGGCATAGTCAGGTCACAGTCTGAGGTCAAAATTCCAGGAATTTAGCAGATCAAGACAAAGGGGCCAGGCAAACGGATGGTCAAAGATGAGGTCCAAGGTCAGGCAACAAAGATCAAAATACAGGAACACAGAATACAGAGCAAGCACACACCACTTGAGCTAAGTTTCAACTGGCAGTAATTGGAGGCAGAGAGCCAGCTAAATAGCCATGTAATTACTCCAAACAGGAGACACAAGGAGGAAGCCCTGTCACGCCCTGACCTTGATTGGATGGCTGAACTGCCACTCAACAAAATGACAGTTCAGCCTGCCCCAGCCTCTGATTGGATGGCTGAGCTGTCCATCACCATACTGTCATTCACTGCGTCCAGGCACACTGAATCATGACAAAAAAATGAGTAATTGTACACAGTGCTATATAATATGATGATTACAATATATAAAGAGGATAAAAACTTTGATTTGAGTGCTCCTTTAAGGATCATAGAGGGGTGTCCCAAGCAAGAGAACCCCCCTATGTTGTCCATATACTCTAATAGGCTATGTGGACAATGGCTGTTTACTAAAACATCTTTAGTCACCCAATGAATAACCATAAAATTACCTTGAGCAGAGAAGTATCTTAAAAGGGGTTGTCTAATCTTGTCTAAACTTCTTTCTTTATTAGTACATGGAGATGAGCGAACCCAAACTTAAAGTTCTGGGATCGTACAGGACATTTAGTGACCGGTGATAAATGCCGAACACTGACTTCTCCCAGAAGTCCTTTGCAAAGTTTGGAGTTCCTGGGAAAGTCCATTGCAGAAAGAGAGAGAGAAGAAAATGTTTTCTAGATCCAGGTTTGGGATTCCATTGTTTTCAATGGGGTTCAGGTTCTGGTTCAAGTTTGGGTATAGTTCTGGTACCCGCAGCAAACTTTAGACTAAAGTTTGGGTTGAGTACCAGAGCTCGAACTTCCACGGGTCAGCTCATCCCTAGTAGCATAGTTGCTCACTCTTCCACTGCCTCCCGGTCTCTTACTTGTCACGGGCAGTGCCCTCCTAAAGAGTAACAGTTCTGACCAGTGGTTTGATTCTGCTGCTGGTTTTAACAGCTCTCCCATGGCTGCAAGCAGAGTCACAGTATCGGAGGAGAAGAGGATCACTGAAGAAAGCTGGATCTAGAAATCCCATCAATTTCAGATCTGCACTTTAAAGCTGTATAGCAAACAGCTTGCAAGTGTGCGCTTATTGCTTATTGCTGTCTCCTCTGATACACTGCAGAGGTGGCTGGTAACCTAAGTAAGGAGCAGTAAACTATACAATTAAAAATCCTTCCATTCTTGAAAATGGAGAGGATTTTTCATAAGAGGAAAATTTTCAAAGTTATTTGTTTTTACAAGTATTTTGCAATTTTATCCATTTTGATAAGCTGAAACAACTTTGTTAAGACACACGTGGGATATACTGGAAAAACAAGCCCAATACATGACCAAAATAATATTTTGATAATGTTTTAGTGCCAGATATCACTGGACACCTTAAGGAGTCTTGTGGTGCCCATGCCTCAATTAGTTATTAAGCACGTGGTTTTATGTTATAGCTGTGACAACATGAACAAATTAGTACATGGGCTCACCATGTTTTGCTTTGCATAGTTGGCAAAAAAAAGGAGTTTCACTCCAACATACCACATTAGGTCCAAAATTGGCTGTAACGAACCTAATATAAAGCAAAGCAATGTATCATAATGAAAAAAATAAATCCATGGCCGTCTGACTACTAACGACAGATCACATTTAGCATCCCGGTCTACACAAATGCTGAGCCAAGCGTCCAGCATCACAAATCCAAAGGGCATTTTCATACCATTGGTGATGATGACTATCATCAGCTGTTCCCCAGACTAGGAGAATTGTGGGAAAGCTCACTGAACATTTAATGTACTTTCCCAACTAACTCCTAAAATCAAAATGAGGAGTAGGGGGCCACTTTTCTGTCCTCAGCTCCAACAACCTGGACTTGTTCTAGCTTTTATTCTCAACAAAATGCAAAAAAATACCTTTTTTCGTTGCACACATTCTTCAGATGCCTTAAATATGAACAGAAATATATCATTTTAATATATATATGTCCTGTTACTATAAATATAATGTTATCAAAATATTGATATAGTTATTGCAACTCACGGAACACCAACATATTCTATAGCTCTGTACAGTCTCTGTTTTCACTAGGGCTCATAATCTAAAACACCTTTGTCAAAAATCATTTTCACACCAGGGATAGTGTCATTGGAAGCCATTTAACCTACAGTACACAATCAGTTTATTTTGCAGTATGGGAGAAAACCAAGCAATCCAGAGAAAACCCACCTGACCTACCAAACCAGACATACTAATTGCCCTATACCCAAGACTATTTGCAATATACCGTATTTTGCAGATTATAAGACGCACCGGTTTATACGATGCACCCCAAATTTTGGGGAGGAAAATAGGAAAAAATAATTTTTGTAATAAAATAGTGTGTGTTATAATCCGCTTTTGCGGTAGATTACCTGGGGGGCTGCGGCAGTAGAAGAGCAGGGCTCCAGGTGGCAGAGTTGCTGCTGGCGGCGGCAGGAGATGCTGCGGAGGTAGGAGATGCTGCAGGCTCCAGGCTGGTAGGATGGGGTGTTTGGCGGTGCAGGGGCTCCAATGACATTTTATGACAGCCCGGATTTTTTTTAAGCCATTTCTTGTGTAAAAGTAGCAAAACATAAAAAAACTGTACAAATTTGATATTTTCGTGATTGCATCAACCTGCTAAATAAATCTAAAATGTCAATTATACCTAAAGGTGGGTTGTATTAAAAAAAAAAAAAAAAAAAATTAATAAATACATTGGTAAATGCCAATGTATATATATATATATATATATATATATATATATATATGTTGTGACAGAGTCACTGGTGTGATGTACGAGGGAAGTTATGTGTCAATCAGGTTGCTAGCCTGTGTGAACTAAAACCTGAAAAAATTTCTGCCAGCATGTTATATGCTGAGGGTTAACTCACTAAAGGGTGTGTGGTTTTATGTGAATGGCAGAGAGGGTGGGAAGCCATTCACACAGCCTTCCCTCAGGGTGTGGCTGAGCAAGGTTTAAATGCTCAGTCACTATTTTTTTTTCTGTTGTGGAGTTTGGAGAGGTAAGGACTCCAGACTGGAAGGCCACAGCTCAGAGAGGTGCTGAAGGCTGGGACTGCAACCTGTGTGGGCGAGCCCCACACTGCTATGATCTGTGCTATCATTTATCTTTTGTTGTTTTGCCTGTAAGGCTGTGTTTATTTTCGCTGAAGCTGCAGGGCTTTATGCCAGATAATAAAGCCTGCAGAAAAAACACGGTTCCTGAGTCTACTTCTGGAAACTGCCGAGTAAGGCGTCTTGTCACAATGTGTGTGTATATACAGTACAGACCAAAAGTTTGGACACACCTTCTCATTTAAAGATTTTTCTGTATTTTCATGACTATGAAAATTGTACATTCACACTGAAGGCATCAAAACTATGAATTAACACATGTGGAATTATATACTTAACAAAAAAGTGTGAAACAACTGAAAATATGTCTTATATTCTAGGTTCTTCAAAGTAGCCACCTTTGGCTTTGATGACTGCTTTGCACACTCTTGGCATTCTCTTGATGAGCTTCAAGAGGTAGTCACCGGAAATGGTCTTCCAACCATCTTGAAGGAGTTCCCAGAGATGCTTAGCACTTGTTGGCCCTTTTGCCTTCACTCTGCGGTCCAGCTCACCCCAAACCATCTCGATTGGGTTTAGGTCTGGTGACTGTGGAGGCCAGTTCATCTGGCGTAGCACCCCATCACTCTTCCTCTTGGTCAAATAGCCCTTACACAGCCTGGAGGTGTGTTTGGGGTCATTGTCCTGTTGAAAAATAAATGATGGTCCAACTAAACGCAAACCGGATGGAATAGCATGTCGCTGCAAGTTGCTGTGGTAGCCATGCTGGTTCAGTATGCCTTCAATTTTGAATAAATCCCCAACAGTGTCACCAGCAAAGCACCCCTACACCATCACACCTCCTCCTCCATGCTTCACGGTGGGAACCAGGCATGTAGAGTACATCCATTCACCTCTTCTGTGTCGCACAAAGACACGGTGGTTGGAACCAAAGATCTCAAATTTGGACTCATCAGACCAAAGCACAGATTTCCACTGGTCTAATGTCCATTCCTTGTGTTCTTTAGACAAAACAAGTCTCTTCTGCTTGATGCCTGTCCTTAGCAGTGGTTTCCTAGCAGCTATTTTACCATGAAGGCCTGCTGCACAAAGTCTCCTCTTAACAGTTGTTGAAGAGATATGTCTGCTGCTAGAACTCTGTGTGGCATTGACCTGGTCTCTAATCTGAGCTGCTGTTAACCTGCGATTTCTGAGGCTGGTTACTCAGATAAACTTATCCTCAGAAGCAGAGGTGACTCTTGGTCTTCCTTTCCTGGGGCGGTCCACATGTGAGCCAGTTTCTTTGTAGCGCTTGATGGTTTTTGCAACTGCACTTGGGGACTCTTTCAAAGTTTTCCCAATTTTTCGGACTGACACCTTCATTTCTTAAAGTAATGATGGCCACTCGTTTTTCTTTACTTAGCTGCTTTTTCTTGCCATAATACAAATTTTAACAGTCTATTCAGTAGGACTATCAGCTGTGTATCCACCAGACTTCTGCACAACACAACTGATGGTCCCAACTCCATTTATAAGGCAAGAAATCCCACTTATTAAACCTGACAGGTCACACCTGTGAAGTGAAAACCATTTCCGGTGACTACCTCTTGAAGCTCATCAAGAGAATGCCAAGAGTGTGCAAAGCAGTCATCAAAGCAAAAGGTGGCTATTTTGAAGAACCTAGAATATAAGACATATTTTCAGTTGTTTCACACTTTTTTGTTAAGTATATAATTCCACATGTGTTAATTCATAGGTTTGATGCCTTCAGTGTGAATGTACAGCTTTCATAGTCATGAAAATACAGAAAAATGTTTAAATGAGAAGGTGTGTCCAGACTTTTATATATATATATACAGTGCCTACAAGTAGTATTCAACCCCCTGCAGATTTAGCTGGTTGACACATGCGGAATTTACTTGGCATTGTGACATTTGTACTGTAGATCAGCCTAGAAGTGGGAAATGCACTGCAGTCAATTTTTTTTTTTTTTTTAAAACGTAAAAAGTTAATTCAGAGTGTCATTTATTATTCAACCCCTCAAACCACAAGAATTCTGTTTGGTCCCCCTAAAGTATTAAGAAGTAGTTCAGGCACCAAGAATAATGAGCTTCACATGTGTGGATTAAAGATCTCTTTTGCCAGCCTTTTCTGACTATTTAAGACCCTCCCCAAACTTGTGAACAGCACTCAGACATGGTCAACATGGGAAAGACAAAGGAGCATTCCAAGGCCATCAGAGACAAGATCGTGGAGGGTCACAAGGCTGGCAAGGGGTACAAAACCCTTTCCAAGGACTTGGGCCTACCTGTCTCCACTGTTGGGAGCATCATCCGTAAGTGGAAGGCTTATGGAACTACTGTTAGCCTTCCACGGCCAGGACAGCCTTTGAAAGTGTCCTCCCGTGCCGAGGCCAGGCTTGTCCGAAGAGTCAAGGCTAACCCAAGGACAACAAGGAAGGAGCTCCGGGAAGATCTCATGGCAGTGGGGACATTGGTTTCAGTCAATACCATAAGTAACGTACTCCACCGCAATGGTCTCCGTTCCAGACGAGCCCGTAAGGTACCTTTACTTTCAAAGCGTCATGTCAAGGCTCGTCTACAGTTTGCTCATGATCACTTGGAGGACTCTGAGACAGACTGGTTCAAGGTTCTATGGTCTGATGAGACCAAGATCGAGATCTTTGGTTCCAACCACACACGTGACGTTTGGAGACTGGATGGCACTGCATACTACCCCAAGAATACCATCCCTACAGTCAAGCATGGTGGTGGCAGCATCATGCTGTGGGGCTGTTTCTCTGCCAAGGGGCCTGGCCATCTGGTCCGCATCCATGGGAAGATGGATAGCACGGCCTACCTGGAGATTTTGGCCAAGAACCTCCGCTCCTCCATCAAGGATCTTAAGATGGGTCGTAATTTCATCTTCCAACAAGACAACGACCCAAAGCACACAGCCAAGAAAACCAAGACCTGGTTCAATAGGGAAAAAGTCAAGGTGTTTGAGTGGCCTAGTCAGTCTCCTGACCTTAACCCAATTGAAAACTTGTGGAAGGAGTTCAAGAATAAAGTCCACATGAGACACCCAAAGAACCTAGATAACTTGGAGAAGATCTGCATGGAGGAGTGGGCCAAGATAACTCCACAGACCTGTGCCGGCCTGATCAGGTCTTATAACAGACGATTATTAGCTGTAATTGCAAACAAGGGTTATTCCACAAAATATTAAACATAGGGGTTGTATAATAATTGACCCACACTTTTATGTTTAGAAGGGATCGAAGAAATCGGAAAGGGGGTGGAGTCTGTCTATATGTAAAGACGTGTCTAAAGCCTACAATACGGGAGGATGTATGGGAGGGAAATGAGGAGGTCGAGTCCTTATGGGTGGAGATACATGGGGCAAAAAACAATAATAAAATTATCATAGGAGTCTGTTATAAACCACCAAATATAGCAGAAGCCACGGAAAGTCTATTAATGAGACAAATAGACGAAGTAGCAAAAAATAACGAGGTGATTATTATGAGGGACTTCAACTACCCCGATATAGACTGGAAAACCGAAAGCTGTAGATCTCAGAAAGGAAACAGGTTTCTGTCAATTATCAAAGACAATTATTTGTCACAACTTGTGCAGGAACCAACTAGAGGGACGGGCCTTTTAGACTTAATATTAACTAACAGGCCAGACAGAATAACTGAGGTGCAGGTCGGGGGGCACCTGGGAAATAGTGACCACAACATTATACAATTCCACATGTGCTTCAGTAGGGTGCCCAGCAAGGGAGTCACAAAAACACTGAACTTCAGGAGGGCAAAGTTTGATCAGCTAAGAGATGCCCTTCACCTTATAGACTGGGATAGTATCTTCAGTAATAGGAGCACGGATAGAAAATGGGAAATTTTCAAAACAGTCCTACATAGTCACTGTAGAAGGTACATACCTTATGGGAATAAAAGGGCTAGGAATAGGAGGAAGCCAATGTGGCTAAATAAGGAAGTCAAGAGGGCAATGAAAAACAAAAAAAGGGCTTTCGGTAAACTTAAACAAGAAGGCAGCGAGGAAGCGCTAATAACTTATAGGGAAAAAAACAAAATCTGTAAGAAACAAATAAGAATAGCAAAAGTGGAGACAGAGAGACTAATTGCCAAAGAAAGTAAAACGAATCCCAAACTGTTCTTTAACTATATAAACAGTAAAAGGATTAAAACTGATGGAGTTGGCCCATTGAAAAATAACCTGGGTAAAATCATAGAGGGCGATGAGGGTAAAGCAAACCTACTCAATAGCTTCTTCTCCACTGTTTTCACAAAAGAAAACAATTTATCGGAGGAAATGTAAAGTGATAAAGTAAACCCTCCGCTAAATATCACCCACCTAACCCAGGAGGAAGTTCAGAAACGCCTAAATAATATCAAAATAGACAAGTCACCAGGCACAGATGGCATACACCCCCGGGTACTAAAAGAATTAAGTAATGTGATAGACAGACCGCTGTATCTTATATTCAAGCACTCTTTATGGACAGGGACTGCCCCACTAGACTGGCGCCAAGCAAATGTGGTACCAATATTCAAAAAGGGGTCTAAAAGTGACCCTGGGAACTATAGACCAGTCTGCTTAACGTCTGTTGTGGGTAAATTGTTTGAAGGATTTCTTAGAGATGCTATTGTAGAATATCTTAATGATAATAACTGTCTAACTCCATATCAACATGGATTCATGAGTAGTGTTGAGCCACCCCCGTAGTGTTCGAGTTCGGTTCGGTTCGTCGAACACCCGTGTGTTCGCCGAACTGTTCGTCGAACTGTTCGTCGAACACCTTCGAACACCGTTAAAACCAATGGCAGGCAAACAAAAACACATAGAAACACATAGAAAACACCTTCAAAGGTGTCCAAAAGCTGACAAACTGCTCAGAAGACACAACTAACACATGGAAAAGTGACAAGTACATATAGTCATGCGAAAAGAAAAGAGGTGGAGGAGTAAAAGGAGGGGGAGACACAGATATAGGCATGTCATGCCCTTCTAAAATCCAAAAAGTGAGAAGCCGAGACGGCCAGTCCGCTCCTGCCCGTGCCACCTCCGTGTCGCCGGGTTTGTGCCAGAGCCGCGGTGAACCCTGACGGCCAGCCCCCCTCTCCCAATACTGGTGCCTGTCCGCTGGTGGGTCGAGAGAGCCCCCCTGTGGTGGAGGCAGCTCTAAGCTTTTTAATTTAAATTGTCCCTCTAATTTGAATGAATACACTTTAAATCCATTTACAAGGATCTATTGGAGGGCAAGTCTCATGCCAGCAGCCGCGTAATTCCAGCTCCAGTAGCGTCCACTAAAGCTGCTGCAGTTAAAAAGCTTTCATAAGGATCGAGCTCGGCTGTCCACCGCAAGGCATCCTAGTGCCAGTCCCAGCCCCTATGCCTTGGGGTGCCTCCTGATGCTCTTCACTAAGTATCCCGTGGTCCCGAAGCATTTCCTTTGAAAAAATTAAGTGTCCAAACTACAGGTGGTGTAGCTTGCTTAACAGCCGGGATAATCCGCTGACTAGCAGACACTGCTACTAGGCACAAAGTATTTCCTGGGCTAGATGCAGTTAAAAATTTGTAAGTAGATACTCTCGTTGGATGCTGAGAAAGCATTCCATAGAGTCTCCTGGCACGCCATATATGATTCTCTTAAAAAGCTTGGGGTAGGGGTCTAGGGGACCCTTTTATAGCCAAAATCACGGCCCTGTATCACAATACGTCACCTAGGCTGAAGATAAATGGAACTGTAGCACCGAGGGCTCGGTTGCTACAGACGTATTGCACCTCACCCAGAGGTGTGATATCTCACTCTCAGATAAGGATGGAGTGTGGATCAGGACCCGACACCTGCATGCATTACACCACATTGCCGTGGGGCAGGGCGACCAATATGCCCCTGAGATGGGCACGACAGTCCCTGTCCCTGGCTGGAGTGGGGGGAGGGAACACTGAGGAAGGGGAACCCTGCAGTGCAGGAGCAGGGAGGAAGCAGTTCCTGGGTGCATTGAGAAGGGAGTATAAAAGGTGGGCACCATCTTAGTTCAGTGCAGAGAAGTCTGAGCAGAAGTGGCAGGGAGCAGGGGCTCTGCATGAGCTCTGCTCCGGAGGCGGGCCTAGTAACCGAGGTCCAGGCCTGCAAGAGGGAGAAGGAAGGAAGAGGAGCGGAGAAGGCTCCAGGAACGAGGAATGAAGGGATCCCAGGGGTGCGGACGGGCGAGTCGCCACCGCACGCCCGAATCCACCTGCGTGGAGGGGTCAGGCCAAAGGGGGAGACCGGTCCCCGAACTAGTGGAGGCAGGAAACGACCCTCAGCTAGAAACCGGAGGCTCTGACATTTTATGTGGCGCAGCCCCTTGCTCCACCCGCTAGGAAGGCACCACATAGGGTCAGGGAAACTGGCGCCAAGTTTACCAAGAGGAGGCCCGAGGCAGCCGGACAGAAGTGTTGGTAAGAAAGGCCAGACAAAGGACACACAAAGGGGGTCCTGTGAAGCGCTCCAAAGTTATCTGGGAGTTGTCTGAGCCCCTCACCTGGTGAGCACAGTACGACGTGGGCAGCCGTTACCTGCAGACGTGGTCTGGATAATAAGAACTGTGAGTAAAGGCCCTGAACTGCATCACTGACTCCGTGTCGTTACTGCTGCTGCCCTGCACCATCACCCCCATCCTCCGCATACACTGGCCTGAGGCTATACTCCTCCCTTGGGGAGTTATGCTACGCTCTGCTGCACCCACAACACCAGCCTTAGCGGTCTGCCCTGTAGCGGCGGTTCACTCTGACCGCAATCCACGGGTGGCGTAGTCAGACATTTAAACATCAAAACCACATAAATAGTTCCGCCACTGGTTTGACCGCCCTGAGCCACGGAACCGGATCGCCGCCACGAAGACTACAACCACCAGCATCCACCAAAAAGGGTCCGGCTCCGGGTGTCCCAAGGCCCAGGGGGTGCGTCAGAACATTTTCATCACCTTTCACAATCACCAATGGGACAAGGCAGGGATGTCCTCTGTCCCCTCTCTTATACATCCTAGTGACGGAGCACCTGCTCTCATCAATTCGCCATAACCCCAATATTAGGTGGATTGAGGTGGGAGGCACCGAGTACAAGTGCTCTCTATTTGCTGATGATGTCCTAGTATATATCACTCAATCACATATATCCATCCCTGCTGTTATGGCTGAAATAGATCACTTTGTTACATGGTAAAATTTTAAAATCAATGCAGCGAAGTCTGAGGCCCTCGATGTCTCCCTCCCTAAATCCATATAGGATTCCATCCAGTCCAACTTTCCCTTTGCCTGGCCCTCACAGGGTATCAAATACTTAGGAATTCCTATTCATAGAGACCTCTCCCATCTATGTTATCTTAATTTTGGGCCCTTTATTGAACAATTCCATACAGACCACGGTTGGCAAGTTGGAACTGTGAGATTCACTACGTGCACCACTGGTATTTTGTGGAAAAGCACATGTAAGATTCTGCAACAGTCTCTGCTGATACTCCTGCATGCGTGCATCCCTTTCTATGGCAGGAATAATTTCTGCAAATTTACTTTTGTACCGGGGATCTAACAGTGTGGCAACCCAGTAGTCAGGATTATTTCTAATTCTCACAATTCGAGGGTCATGTTGCAGGTAGTGCAGCAAGAAGGCACTCATGTGTGTTGCGCATCCAGGAGCACCAAGTCCCTGTTGTGTTGGTGGCGAGGTAACAATCATGCTTCCTTCCTCTGTCCTCTCCCCCCAACCTCGCACAACAGAAATGTGATCAAGGTCTCCCTCATCTGATGAGTCTTCCATCAGTTCGTCCTCCACTTCTTCCTGGGCTCCTGCACCTTCCTCACTAGTTTGGCTGCTACCATGCGCCCTGGTAAAATCATCTCCCCCACCCTCACATGCCTGCCGCCCTGGTGCTGCCGACCGTCTGGACCTTGCAGATGTTAGCCCTTCCGCATACAACTCCTCCTCCTCTACTTTCTCCACCTCCTCTTGTGCCACCACCTGACTCCGAATTCTGTTTAACATGTGCTCCATCATGTAAATCACCGGAATAGTCATGCTGATAATGGCATCGTCAGCACTAAACATCTTCGTCGCCATTTCAAAACTGTGCAGAAGGGTGCATAGGTCCCTGATCTGAGACCACTCCTCCAGCGTGATTTGCCCCACCTCTGAATCTCGTTGGCCCAGGCTATACGTCAGAACGTATTGCACCAGGGCTTGTCGGTGCTGCCACAGTCGCTGCAACATGTGCAGAGTTGAATTCCACCGGGTAGGCACATCGCATTTTAGCCGGTGAAGTGGCAGGCCCAACGACTTCTGTAGAGATGTAAGTCGCTGAGCTGCGGGATGCGAACGGCGGAAGTGAGCACACAGCGACCGTGCCCTCTGCAGAAGGCCATCTAGTCTGGGATAGTGGGCTAAAAATTGCTGGACAACCAGGTTCAACACGTGAGCCATACAAGGCACGTGTGTGACATTGCCCCGGCGAAGGGCCGCACCCAGGTTTGCAGCATTGTCGCACACGGCCTTCCCTGGTTTCAGGTCCAGTGGAGACAACCATTCATGAAATTGGTTCTCCAGAGCTGACCACAACTCCTCAGCTGTGTGACTCACATTTCCCAGACATTTCAATGTAAAAACCGCCTGATGACGTTGAGCCCTACTGCCAGCATAGTAAGGAGGTGTGCAGGATCCCTTCTGCGCAGTTAGAAAGCTTGTGGCATGACCAGACAGGCTTTGGGTGCAGGTGGAAGACCGAGAGGAGGTTGAGGAGGCAGAAGCAGTGGAGGAAAAATGACATAAAGAGGATTGACGCACAACTCGTGGGGACGGCAAGACTTGGACAGCAGCCCCTTGTCCTGCTGTCACCATAGTTACCCAGTGCCCAGTCAGCGACATGTAACGCCCCTGTCCATGCCTACTCGTCCAAGTGTCTGTGGTGAAATGCACCCTGTCACACACAGAGTTTCTCAAAGAAGCGGTGATGTTGTGTGCGACATGCTGGTGGAGCGCAGGCACACCTTTCTTTGAGAAGTAGTGCCGACTGGGCATCTGGTACTGGGGCACTGCGACGGACATAAGGTCTCGAAAATCCTCTGTGTCCACCAGGCGGAAAGGCAGCATTTCTGTAGCCAAGAGCTTGCAGATGGTGAAATTCAACCTCTTAGCTTTCTCATGGCTAGGAGGAAATGGTCTTTTACTTGTCCACATCTGAGGGACCGAGGGCTGGCTATTGTGCTTAGACGGGGTTGATAAGGGTGTCCCCGGCAAACTGCCGGTCTGTGAGGAAGATGCAGGCGGACATGTTAGGTTGCCTTGATCCAAAGGTGGTGCTATCGATGTCGGACAGCGCTCAAGACCAGCTGGTGTTACCACCTCCAAAGAAAATGATGACCTGCCAATCACGCTGGCTGTTGCGGGTAAAGAGGTGGCAGGTCTGCGCCCCAAAACAGGTGTGACTGCTGTCCCCCCAGTCACAGAGGATGAAGAGGCCGCGGATGCACAAGATATGGCAGACGGTGGTTGGCCCGGCCGGCTAGACCGCATTGTAGCACACTGAGCTTCCCACTGCAACTTATGCTTCATGTCCATGTGCCGGTTCATGCATGAAGTACTCAAACTATGTATTTTTTGGCCTCTACTTAGCTTTTGCTGACAAATGTTACAGATAACACGAGTTGGGTCATCTTTATTGATCTGAAAAAATGCCCAGGCTATGCAAGGCTTAGCACCCATGCGACCTGAAGAGCCACCACGACTTGTGGTGAGAGGCAGAGTTGTGTTTGAGGATGCAGTTGTTGACGTGCTTCCAGTACTACGTCTCTGTCCAGGAAGGCGCAACCTGACCTCGTCGTCACTAGCATCTTCCTCCACCTCCTCTGCTGACCTCACCTCTTGGCTGACTGTGGGTTGACAGTAAGTGGGATCTCCGACCTCATCATCATCACCCTGTGCGTTATCACACCCGTCGTCCTCAGAGCCAACCTGTTCCTGCCCTGACAAAAAACTAAAGTTGTCGCTCCAATCAGGTATTTGAGTCTTATCATCGTCTTCCTCATTGTCTCCACCAACAGGAGTTACAGTTTGGGAATGAGGGTCTACATTATGGTCAGAACCTTCTGCGTCTGGTCCTGGATCCGACTCATAAAGATTCTGGGCATCAGTGCAGATCATTTCCTCATCTGGATTCACAGAAGCGCTGGAGTCGACCTCTGATTCCCAGGCTATAGTATGAGTAAACAGCTCTGCAGACTCAACCATCTGTTCTACCTCATACTCAGACGGGCAGCTGGAGATTTGGGAGCTGTGAGGAAGCAAGTGCGATTTGGGTGACACCTTTGAGGACTGGAGTATTTGTGATGTTGAAGTTGATGTGGAGGAGAGCCCACTTAAAGGAGCACTTGATATCCGTTGAAGCACCTGCTGTTTTTGTGCCTCATCTGGAATTTGTAGCGATTGGCGTGGCCGTAAGAAAGGGATCTTATCACATTGTCCGCTAAAAGAAGTAGACATTTTAGTTTGGCTGGAAGATGGTCTTTCTTCTGCACCTACCCCACGGACACAACCTTTTTTCCCCTTCCCAACACGCCTATACCCCTTTCCACCAGCAGCAGGCCTTTTTCCACTCATTTTGGTGGTTAACTAATTCACAACTCTGGAGTTGTTTGCACAAAAAAACAATGGATGGTAACCGAGCAGAGCTGAGTGGCCAAACTGTGGTATTAGGCCAAAACTATTGGCTGGGTTAGATGCAGAAAAAAATTATTTTTAATTTGCAACCTGATGGAGGTCAGTATAGATGGATCAATAGACCAAGTCCCACACACCGCTAGAAGCCCAAATATTTTTTCAGAGCTAGATGCAGAAAATTTTTTTATTCAATTTGCAACCTGATGGAGGTCAGTATAGATGGACTAATAGACCAAGTCCCACACACTGCTAGAAGCCCAAATATTTTTTCAGAGCTAGATGCAGAAAAAAATTATTTTTAATTTGCAACCTGATGGAGGTCAGTATAGATGGACTAATAGACCAAGTCCCACACACTGCTAGAAGCCCAAATATTTTTTCAGAGCTAGATGCAGAAAAAAATTATTTTTAATTTGCAACCTGATGGAGGTCAGTATAGATGGACTAATAGAACAAGTCCCACACGCTGCTAGAAGCCCAAATATTTTTTCAGAGATAAATGAAGAAAAAAATTATTTTTAATTTGCAACCTGATGGAGGTCAGTATAGATGGACTAATAGACCAAGTCCCACACACTGCTAGAAGCCCAAATATTTTTTCAGAGCTAGATGCAGAAAAAAATTATTTTTAATTTGCAACCTGATGGAGGTCAGTATAGATGGACTAATAGACCAAGTCCCACACACCGCTAGAAGCCCAAATATTTTTTCAGAGCTAGATGCAGAAAAAAATTATATTCAATTTGCAACCTGCTGGAGGTCAGTATAGAAGGACTAATAGAACAAGTCCCACACACTGCTAGAAGCCCAAATATTTTTTCAGAGCTAAATGAAGAAAAAAATTATTTTTAATTTGCAACCTGATGGAGGTCAGTATAGATGGACTAATAGACCAAGTCCCACACACTGCTAGAAGCCCAAATATTTTTTCAGAGCTAGATGCAGAAAAAAATTATATTCAGTTTGCAACCTGATGGAGGTCAGTATAGATGGACTAATAGAATGATGCTATGCCCAAAAGATTTTACTTCACTAGGTGCAGTAAAAAAATTGGTATTCTATACACAGGTGGTATATCTTGCAACACAGATAGGCTACTCCACTGACTAACACACTCTGCAATAGGCCAAAAAGGATTAGCTTTGCTAGATTCAGCCAAATGCTGTGAAAAAAACTTGCACAGCACTGGCACAGACCTGCCTGGCAAAAACTGATAGGAACTGATGTAACCTAGTCCTGAAAAGGACTCCAATTACAATTAGTCTTTACTCCCACAATCTATCTATTTAAGAGCACAGACCTGCCTGATAAAAGTCGTAGGAAATGCTGTAACCTAGTCCTTAAAAGGACTGCAATCACAACTATTCCCTACTCCCAAGCTATCTGTATATTTGTGCGAAAATTGGCTTGAAATTAACAAGGTATAGCGCGCACAGCAACAGCGGTGCCGTCTAACACGCAGCTGCAGCAGTGAGAAAATGGTGGCGACGGGGAAAATGGCTTGGTCTTATAGGGCAAGGACATGTGACATACACTGCCAATCACACATGCCCTTGCTTGTGTGAAAAAAAGCACTTCGCTCCGTGTGTGCGCTGCTGATAGGCTGACAGATTGCACCTCCCCACTGCAAATGCGGGAAAGAGAAAAAAAAATGGAGATCTTCATTGTTCCTGCAGAGATCCATCCCCTGCCCCTCCCCCCGCCCCGCTGTACACTCAAACTGCGTATTAACATTAATTTTCATCATTACTGAGAAAAAATCCAGTTATGATTTTGGTGCACGAACAGTTATCGAACATAACCTCGAACAGCCGAATTTTTCTCAAATTGTTCGTGTTCGCCGACCGGCTCGAACACCGCCCAAAACAGCTCGAATTTGAGATTGGCGAACAGTTCGAGTAGAACAACGCTCATCTCTATTCATGAGTAGTGTTGAGCCACCTCCGTAGTGTTCGAGTTCGGTTCGGTTCGTCGAACACCCGTGTGTTCGCCGAACTGTTCGTCGAACTGTTCGTCGAACACCTTCGAACACCGTTAAAACCAATGGCAGGCAAACAAAAACACATAGAAACACATAGAAAACACCTTCAAAGGTGTCCAAAAGCTGACAAACTGCTCAGAAGACACAACTAACACATGGAAAAGTGACAAGTACATATAGTCATGCGAAAAGAAAAGAGGTGGAGGAGTAAAAGGAGGGGGAGACACAGATATAGGCATGTCATGCCCTTCTAAAATCCAAAAAGTGAGAAGCCGAGACGGCCAGTCCGCTCCTGCCCGTGCCACCTCCGTGTCGCCGGGTTTGTGCCAGAGCCGCGGTGAACCCTGACGGCCAGCCCCCCTCTCCCAATACTGGTGCCTGTCCGCTGGTGGGTCGAGAGAGCCCCCCTGTGGTGGAGGCAGCTCTAAGCTTTTTAATTTAAATTGTCCCTCTAATTTGAATGAATACACTTTAAATCCATTTACAAGGATCTATTGGAGGGCAAGTCTCATGCCAGCAGCCGCGTAATTCCAGCTCCAGTAGCGTCCACTAAAGCTGCTGCAGTTAAAAAGCTTTTATAAGGATCGAGCTCGGCTGTCCACCGCAAGGCATCCTAGTGCCAGTCCCAGCCCCTATGCCTTGGGGTGCCTCCTGATGCTCTTCACTAAGTATCCCGTGGTCCCGAAGCATTTCCTTTGAAAAAATTAAGTGTCCAAACTACAGGTGGTGTAGCTTGCTTAACAGCCAGGATAATCCGCTGACTAGCAGACACTGCTACTAGGCACAAAGTATTTCCTGGGCTAGATGCAGTTAAAAATTTGTAAGTAGATACTCTCGTTGGATGCTGAGAAAGCATTCCATAGAGTCTCCTGGCACGCCATATATGATTCTCTTAAAAAGCTTGGGGTAGGGGTCTAGGGGACCCTTTTATAGCCAAAATCACGGCCCTGTATCACAATACATCACCTAGGCTGAAGATAAATGGAACTGTAGCACCGAGGGCTCGGTTGCTACAGACGTATTGCACCTCACCCAGAGGTGTGATATCTCACTCTCAGATAAGGATGGAGTGTGGATCAGGACCCGACACCTGCATGCATTACACCACATTGCCGTGGGGCAGGGCGACCAATATGCCCCTGAGATGGGCACGACAGTCCCTGTCCCTGGCTGGAGTGGGGGGAGGGAACACTGAGGAAGGGGAACCCTGCAGTGCAGGAGCAGGGAGGAAGCAGTTCCTGGGTGCATTGAGAAGGGAGTATAAAAGGTGGGCACCATCTTAGTTCAGTGCAGAGAAGTCTGAGCAGAAGTGGCAGGGAGCAGGGGCTCTGCATGAGCTCTGCTCCGGAGGCGGGCCTAGTAACAGAGGCCCAGGCCTGCAAGAGGGAGAAGGAAGGAAGAGGAGCGGAGAAGGCTCCAGGAACGAGGAATGAAGGGATCCCAGGGGTGCGGACGGGCGAGTCGCCACCGCATGCCCGAATCCACCTGCGTGGAGGGGTCAGGCCAAAGGGGGAGACCGGTCCCCGAACTAGTGGAGGCAGGAAACGACCCTCAGCTAGAAACCGGAGGCTCTGACATTTTATGTGGCGCAGCCCCTTGCTCCACCCGCTAGGAAGGCACCACATAGGGTCAGGGAAACTGGCGCCAAGTTTACCAAGAGGAGGCCCGAGGCAGCCGGACAGAAGTGTTGGTAAGAAAGGCCAGACAAAGGACACACAAAGGGGGTCCTGTGAAGCGCTCCAAAGTTATCTGGGAGTTGTCTGAGCCCCTCACCTGGTGAGCACAGTACGACGTGGGCAGCCGTTACCTGCAGACGTGGTCTGGATAATAAGAACTGTGAGTAAAGGCCCTGAACTGCATCACTGACTCCGTGTCGTTACTGCTGCTGCCCTGCACCATCACCCCCATCCTCCGCATACACTGCCCTGAGGCTATACTCCTCCCGTGGGGAGTTATGCTACGCTCTGCTGCACCCACAACACCAGCCTTAGCGGTCTGCCCTGTAGCGGCGGTTCACTCTAACCGCAATCCACGGGTGGCGTAGTCGGACATTTAAACATCAAAACCACATAAATAGTTCCGCCACTGGTTTGACCGCCCTGAGCCACGGAACCGGATCGCCGCCACGAAGACTACAACCACCAGCATCCACCAAAAAGGGTCCGGCTCCGGGTGTCCCAAGGCCCAGGGGGTGCGTCAGAACATTTTCATCACCTTTCACAATCACCAATGGGACAAGGCAGGGATGTCCTCTGTCCCCTCTCTTATACATCCTAGTGACGGAGCACCTGCTCTCATCAATTCGCCATAACCCCAATATTAGGTGGATTGAGGTGGGAGGCACCGAGTACAAGTGCTCTCTATTTGCTGATGATGTCCTAGTATATATCACTCAATCACATATATCCATCCCTGCTGTTATGGCTGAAATAGATCACTTTGTTACATGGTAAAATTTTAAAATCAATGCAGCGAAGTCTGAGGCCCTCGATGTCTCCCTCCCTAAATCCATATAGGATTCCATCCAGTCCAACTTTCCCTTTACCTGGCCCTCACAGGGTATCAAATACTTAGGAATTCCTATTCATAGAGACCTCTCCCATCTATGTTATCTTAATTTTGGGCCCTTTATTGAACAATTCCATACAGACCACGGTTGGCAAGTTGGAATTGTGAGATTCACTACGTGCACCACTGGTATTTTGTGGAAAAGCACATGTAAGATTCTGCAACAGTCTCTGCTGATACTCCTGCATGCGTGCATCCCTTTCTATGGCAGGAATAATTTCTGCAAATTTACTTTTGTACCGGGGATCTAACAGTGTGGCAACCCAGTAGTCAGGATTATTTCTAATTCTCACAATTCGAGGGTCATGTTGCAGGTAGTGCAGCAAGAAGGCACTCATGTGTGTTGCGCATCCAGGAGCACCAAGTCCCTGTTGTGTTGGTGGCGAGGTAACAATCATGCTTCCTTCCTCTGTCCTCTCCCCCCAACCTCGCACAACAGAAATGTGATCAAGGTCTCCCTCATCTGATGAGTCTTCCATCAGTTCATCCTCCACTTCTTCCTGGGCTCCTGCACCTTCCTCACTAGTTTGGCTGCTACCATGCGCCCTGGTAAAATCATCTCCCCCACCCTCACATGCCTGCCGCCCTGGTGCTGCCGACCGTCTGGACCTTGCAGATGTTAGCCCTTCCGCATACAACTCCTCCTCCTCTACTTCCTCCACCTCCTCTTGTGCCACCACCTGACTCCGAATTCTGTTTAACATGTGCTCCAGCATGTAAATCACCGGAATAGTCATGCTGATAATGGCATCGTCAGCACTAAACATCTTCGTCGCCATTTCAAAACTGTGCAGAAGGGTGCATAGGTCCCTGATCTGAGACCACTCCTCCAGCGTGATTTGCCCCACCTCTGAATCTCGTTGGCCCAGGCTATACGTCAGAACGTATTGCACCAGGGCTTGTCGGTGCTGCCACAGTCGCTGCAACATGTGCAGAGTTGAATTCCACCGGGTAGGCACATCGCATTTTAGCCGGTGAAGTGGCAGGCCCAACGACTTCTGTAGAGATGTAAGTCGCTGAGCTGCGGGATGCGAACGGCGGAAGTGAGCACACAGCGACCGTGCCCTCTGCAGAAGGCCATCTAGTCTGGGATAGTGGGCTAAAAATTGCTGGACAACCAGGTTCAACACGTGAGCCATACAAGGCACGTGTGTGACATTGCCCCGGCGAAGGGCCGCACCCAGGTTTGCAGCATTGTCGCACACGGCCTTCCCTGGTTTCAGGTCCAGTGGAGACAACCATTCATGAAATTGGTTCTCCAGAGCTGACCACAACTCCTCAGCTGTGTGACTCACATTTCCCAGACATTTCAATGTAAAAACCGCCTGATGACGTTGAGCCCTACTGCCAGCATAGTAAGGAGGCGTGCAGGATCCCTTCTGCGCAGTTAGAAAGCTTGTGGCATGACCAGACAGGCTTTGGGTGCAGGTGGAAGACCGAGAGGAGGTTGAGGAGGCAGAAGCAGTGGAGGAAAAATGACATAAAGAGGATTGACGCACAACTCGTGGGGATGGCAAGACTTGGACAGCAGCCCCTTGTCCTGCTGTCACCATAGTTACCCAGTGCCCAGTCAGCGACATGTAACGCCCCTGTCCATGCCTACTCGTCCAAGTGTCTGTGGTAAAATGCACCCTGTCACACACAGAGTTTCTCAAAGAAGCGGTGATGTTGTGTGCGACATGCTGGTGGAGCGCAGGCACACCTTTCTTTGAGAAGTAGTGCCGACTGGGCATCTGGTACTGGGGCACTGCGACGGACATAAGGTCTCGAAAATCCTCTGTGTCCACCAGGCGGAAAGGCAGCATTTCTGTAGCCAAGAGCTTGCAGATGGTGAAATTCAACCTCTTAGCTTTCTCATGGCTAGGAGGAAATGGTCTTTTACTTGTCCACATCTGAGGGACCGAGGGCTGGCTATTGTGCTTAGACGGGGTTGATAAGGGTGTCCCCGGCAAACTGCCGGTCTGTGAGGAAGATGCAGGCGGACATGTTAGGTTGCCTTGATCCAAAGGTGGTGCTATCGATGTCGGACAGCGCTCAAGACCAGCTGGTGTTACCACCTCCAAAGAAAATGATGACCTGCCAATCACGCTGGCTGTTGCGGGTAAAGAGGTGGCAGGTCTGCGCCCCAAAACAGGTGTGACTGCTGTCCCCCCAGTCACAGAGGATGAAGAGGCCGCGGATGCACAAGATATGGCAGACGGTGGTTGGCCCGGCCGGCTAGACCGCATTGTAGCACACTGAGCTTCCCACTGCAACTTATGCTTCATGTCCATGTGCCGGTTCATGCATGAAGTACTCAAACTATGTATTTTTTGGCCTCTACTTAGCTTTTGCTGACAAATGTTACAGATAACACGAGTTGGGTCATCTTTATCGATCTGAAAAAATGCCCAGGCTATGCAAGGCTTAGCACCCATGCGACCTGAAGAGCCACCACGACTTGTGGTGAGAGGCAGAGTTGTGTTTGAGGATGTGTTTGCTGACCTCACCTCTTGGCTGACTGTGGGTTGACAGTAAGTGGGATCTCCGACCTCATCATCATCACCCTGTGCGTTATCACACCCGTCGTCCTCAGAGCCAACCTGTTCCTGCCCTGACAAAAAACTAAAGTTGTCGCTCCAATCAGGTATTTGAGTCTTATCATCGTCTTCCTCATTGTCTCCACCAACAGGAGTTACAGTTTGGGAATGAGGGTCTACATTATGGTCAGAACCTTCTGCGTCTGGTCCTGGATCCGACTCATAAAGATTCTGGGCATCAGTGCAGATCATTTCCTCGTCTGGATTCACAGAAGCGCTGGAGTCGACCTCTGATTCCCAGGCTATAGTATGAGTAAACAGCTCTGCAGACTCAACCATCTGTTCTACCTCATACTCAGACGGGCAGCTGGAGATTTGGGAGCTGTGAGGAAGCAAGTGCGATTTGGGTGACACCTTTGAGGACTGGAGTATTTGTGATGTTGAAGTTGATGTGGAGGAGAGCCCAGTTAAAGGAGCACTTGATATCCGTTGAAGCACCTGCTGTTTTTGTGCCTCATCTGGAATTTGTAGCGATTGGCGTGGCCGTAAGAAAGGGATCTTATCACATTGTCCGCTAAAAGAAGTAGACATTTTAGTTTGGCTGGAAGATGGTCTTTCTTCTGCACCTACCCCACGGACACAACCTTTTTTCCCCTTCCCAACACGCCTATACCCCTTTCCACCAGCAGCAGGCCTTTTTCCACTCATTTTGGTGGTTAACTAATTCACAACTCTGGAGTTGTTTGCACAAAAAAACAATGGATGGTAACCGAGCAGAGCTGAGTGGCCAAACTGTGGTATTAGGCCAAAACTATTGGCTGGGTTAGATGCAGAAAAAAAATATTTTTAATTTGCAACCTGATGGAGGTCAGTATAGATGGACTAATAGACCAAGTCCCACACACCGCTAGAAGCCCAAATATTTTTTCAGAGCTAGATGCAGAAAATTTTTTTATTCAATTTGCAACCTGATGGAGGTCAGTATAGATGGACTAATAGACCAAGTCCCACAGACTGCTAGAAGCCCAAATATTTTTTCAGAGCTAGATGCAGAAAAAAATTATTTTTAATTTGCAACCTGATGGAGGTCAGTATAGATGGACTAATAGACCAAGTCCCACACACTGCTAGAAGCCCAAATACTTTTTCAGAGCTAGATGCAGAAAAAAATTATTTTTAATTTGCAACCTGATGGAGGTCAGTATAGATGGACTAATAGAACAAGTCCCACACGCTGCTAGAAGCCCAAATATTTTTTCAGAGATAAATGAAGAAAAAAATTATTTTTAATTTGCAACCTGATGGAGGTCAGTATAGATGGACTAATAGACTAAGTCCCACACACTGCTAGAAGCCCAAATATTTTTTCAGAGCTAGATGCAGAAAAAAATTATTTTTAATTTGCAACCTGATGGAGGTCAGTATAGATGGACTAATAGACCAAGTCCCACACACCGCTAGAAGCCCAAATATTTTTTCAGAGCTAGATGCAGAAAAAAATTATATTCAATTTGCAACCTGCTGGAGGTCAGTATAGAAGGACTAATAGAACAAGTCCCACACACTGCTAGAAGCCCAAATATTTTTTCAGAGCTAAATGAAGAAAAAAATTATTTTTAATTTGCAACCTGATGGAGGTCAGTATAGATGGACTAATAGACCAAGTCCCACACACTGCTAGAAGCCCAAATATTTTTTCAGAGCTAGATGCAGAAAAAAATTATATTCAGTTTGCAACCTGATGGAGGTCAGTATAGATGGACTAATAGAATGATGCTATGCCCAAAAGATTTTACTTCACTAGGTGCAGTAAAAAAATTGGTATTCTATACACAGGTGGTATATCTTGCAACACAGATAGGCTACTCCACTGACTAACACACTCTGCAATAGGCCAAAAAGGATTAGCTTTGCTAGATTCAGCCAAATGCTGTGAAAAAAACTTGCACAGCACTGGCACAGACCTGCCTGGCAAAAACTGATAGGAACTGATGTAACCTAGTCCTGAAAAGGACTCCAATTACAATTAGTCTTTACTCCCACAATCTATCTATTTAAGAGCACAGACCTGCCTGATAAAAGTCGTAGGAAATGCTGTAACCTAGTCCTTAAAAGGACTGCAATCACAACTATTCCCTACTCCCAAGCTATCTGTATATTTGTGCGAAAATTGGCTTGAAATTAACAAGGTATAGCGCACACAGCAACAGCGGTGCCGTCTAACACGCAGCTGCAGCAGTGAGAAAATGGTGGCGACGGGGAAAATGGCTTGGTCTTATAGGGCAAGGACATGTGACATACACTGCCAATCACACATGCCCTTGCTTGTGTGAAAAAAAGCACTTCGCTCCGTGTGTGCGCTGCTGATAGGCTGACAGATTGCACCTCCCCACTGCAAATGCGGGAAAGAGAAAAAAAAATGGAGATCTTCATTGTTCCTGCAGAGATCCATCCCCTGCCCCTCCCCCCGCCCCGCTGTACACTCAAACTGCGTATTAACATTAATTTTCATCATTACTGAGAAAAAATCCAGTTATGATTTTGGTGCACGAACAGTTATCGAACATAACCTCGAACAGCCGAATTTTTCTCAAATTGTTCGTGTTCGCCGACCGGCTCGAACACCGCCCAAAACAGCTCGAATTTGAGATTGGCGAACAGTTCGAGTAGAACAACGCTCATCTCTATTCATGAGAGATCGCTCCTGCCAAACAAACCTGATTGCCTTCTACGAGGAGGTGAGCTCACAGCTGGACCGGGGAGAGTCAGTGGATGTTGTATACCTTGACTTCTCCAAAGCGTTTGATACCGTGCCACACAAAAGGTTGGTATATAAAATGAGAATGCTTGGTCTGGGGGATAATGTGTGCAAGTGGGTAAATAGCTGGCTGAGTGATAGAAAGCAGAGGGTGGTTATCAATGGAGTAAGCTCAGGGTGTGTCAGGGTTACTAGCGGGGTGCCTCAAGGGTCTGTCTTGGGCCCTATATTATTTAATATATTTATTAATGATCTAGTGGAAGGGTTGCATAGTAAAATAGCAATATTTGCAGATGATACTAAACTTTGTAAAGTAGTTAACACAGATGAGGATAGGGCACAGCTACAGGAGGATTTAGATAAATTGGGGAGTTGGGCCAAAAAATGGCAAATGGGGTTCAATGCCAATAAATGTAAGGTCATGCACATGGGAAAGAAAAACAGCAGTCACCCATACATATTAAATGGGAAAACGTTGGGGAAATCTGACATGGAGAAGGACCTGGGCGTCTTGGTTAATAGCAAATTAAATTGGAGTGCCCAGTGTCAGGCAGCAGCTGCGAAGGCAAATAGAGTCATGGCATGCATCAGAAGAGGAATAGGGGCATATGATGAGAACATTGTTCTTCCTCTGTATAAAGCGCTGGTAAGGCCGCACTTAGAATATTGTGCACAGTTCTGGGCTCCGGTGCTCAGGAAAGACATATTGGAGCTAGAGAGGGTACAAAGGAGGGCGACTAAGGTAATAAAGGGAATGGAGGGACTAGAATACCCAGAGAGGTTGTCAAAATTAGGCCTATTTACGTTGGAAAAGAGAAGGCTTAGGGGAGACCTCATAAACATGTATAAATACATCAGTGGGCAGTACAGAGATCTCTCCCATGACCTGTTTATACCAAGGATGGTGACAAAGACGAGGGGGCACACTATGCGTCTGGAGGAAAGGAGGTTCCTGCACCAGCATAGAAGGGGATTCTTTACGGTCAGAGCCGTGAGACTCTGGAACTCTCTGGGAGAGGAAGTGGTGATGTCCAACTCACTTAATGAGTTCAAGAGAGGCCTGGACGCCTTTCTTGAGAACAATAAAATTACATCTTATGCTTAGTGATAGTTAATTAATCCAGATTGGTGTCGGGAAGTGAATTTTTTCCTCAATGATGTCAATTGGCCTATACCGCATGTTTTTTTTTTTTTTGTTTTGTTTTTTTGTTGCCTTCCCCTGGATCAACGCTGCGGAATAGCTGCAGTGCACAAGAAATAGGCTGAACTGGATGGACGCTTGTCTTTTTTCGGCCTTATAAACTATGTAACTATGTAACTATGTAACTATGTTTAAAATTTAATAAAATTCAACTGAGCAACATAACTTTTTGGTTTGTAAGATTTATGCTTCTGTTCATAAAACCTACTCTCGTTTGCAGTTTGAAGGCTCTAATTTATTTGCATCTTATCAAACCAACTAAATCTGCAGGGGGTTGAATACTACTTGTAGGCACTGTATATATATATATATATATATATATATATATATATATATATATATATATATATATATAAATACTTTATTTGAATAAACACTCCCCCACACTTTCTCTGGTTCACCTATTTATTTGAAAAAAAAACTTATTCAGGTCCAACGTAGTCCAGGGAATCCGATGTAGTCCACAAATGCAAACCTGAAAAACATAAAACGAGAGAAAGAAAAACAAGACACTGTCCCTCGTTCACCAATTTATTATAAAAAAAAAGTTCTGACATAGGTCTGACGTAGTCCAGCGCTTCTCAAGACGTTCCCCGAACCCAGCCCCGGCGACTGTGACATCACAGCTCTTCATAGTCTCCAGGTACTGACATCACTGCCCCTTTATAAATCACTGGTGAGGCCACATCTGTAATATGGGATCCAGTTTGGGCTCCACATTTTAAAAAGGATATTCAGAAGTTAGAGTCAGATCAAAGGCGGGCAACTAGATTATTACAAGGGATGAAAGGCCTCTTATATATGAGAGGATGAAAAAGTTGGGCTTGTTTAGCTTAGAAAAACGACGCCTTAGAGGGGATCTCATTTACATGTATAAATATATGTGTGGTCAGTACAAAGGACTGGCACATGACTTATTCCTTCCAAAGACCATACTAAGGACCAGGGGGCACTCATTACAGGTGGAAGAAAGGCAATTCCGGCACCTAGACAGGAAAGGGTTCTTTACAGTCAGAGCAGTCAGACTGTGGAATGCCGACCATAAGAGATAGTGATGGCCGACACTTTCAAAAAAGGGCTGGATGACTTCCTCGATACACATAACATTGTGAGTTACTGTTAAATTAGACAAAATGTTACACCTATAGTACTACATTTAGTATGGTAATAGTAATTACATACTGTATTTTTTGGACTATAAGACGCACCGGACCATAAGACGCACCTAGGTTTTAGAGGATGAAAATAGGGGAAAAAATAGTAAGCAAAAGATGTGGTCATGATGCAATGATGCACTGCAATGGGGTGGTGGCTGCTGACACTTTTATAGGGGTAATGTCCCCCAATTCTATACTAATATCCCCCATCCTGGTATATATGCCCCCCCATCCTAATATATAGATATGTCCCTATCCAGGTATACATGTCCCCCAATCCAATTATGTATGGATCCCATCCTAATCCTGGTATGCATGGCCCCCTCATCCCCATACTGGTATGCATGGCCCCTCATCCCCATCCTGGTATATATGACCCCCTCATCCCCATCCTGGTATGCATGGTCCCCTTATCTCTATCCTGGTATGCATGGTCCCCTCAAACCAATCCTGGTATGCATGGTTCCATTATTCCTATCCTGGTATATATGGCCCCCTCATCCCCTTCCTGGTATATATGGCCCCCTCCTCCCCATCCTGGCATACATGGCCCACTCATCCCCATCCTGGAATGCATGGCCCCTTTATTCCCATCCTGGTATATATGGCCCCCTCCTCCCCATACTAGTATGCATGGCCCCCTCACCCCTATCCTGGTATACATGGTCTCCTTATCCCCATCCTGGCATGCATGGCCCCCCATCCCCATCCTGGTAAGCATGGTCCCCCATCCTGGTATCAATGGCCCCCCATCCTCATCCTGGTATCCATGCCCCCCCATCCTCATCCTGGTAAGCATGGCACCCCCGTCACTGCACACATGAAAAAAATAAACAATTCTACTCACCTTCCTTCCCTCTGGTCCAGCGCTGCGTCCTGTTCTGCTGTAGCAGCAGATCTCAACCTGTGAGCAGCGCATGATGTCACTGTCATGTGCTTCCACTCGGAGAGATCAGCTGCCGGAATATTCACTCCTCTCCACGTCGCGACTATGGGCGTGGAGAGGAGTGAATATTCATGTTCTTTAATAGCGCGCACACTGTCAGTCTCAGCCATGGCTCCTGCTGTGGCCTGGCTATCACGTGCGTCCACTGTTAAAGAGAATGAATATTCACTCCTCTCCACTCCCATGAGCATGGAGAGGAGTGAATATTCATTTTCTTTAGCAGCGGGCACAAGAGATAGCTGGAGCAGCCGGCTACTACCGGTGACCCCCTGCTCAGCCTCCAAAATTTTGGAGGAAAAAAGTGTGTCTTATAGTCCGAAAAATACGGTAACTACACTGTGTGCAGAATTATTAGGCAAATGAGTATTTTAATCACATGATACTTTTTATACATGTTGTCCTACTCCAAGCTGCATAGGCTTGAGAGCCAACTACCAATTAAGTAAATCTGGTGATATGCATCTCTGTAATGAGGAGGGGGGTGTTGACTAATGACATCAACACCCTATATAAGGTGTGCTTAATTATTAGACAACTTCCTTTCCTTTGGCAAAATGGGTTAGAAGAGAAATTTGACGGGCTCTGAAAAGTCCAAAATTGTGAGATGTCTTGCAGAGGGAGGCAGCAGTCTTGAAATTTCCAAACTTTTGAAGCGTGATCACCGAACAATCAAGCGTTTCATGGCAAATAGCCAACTGGGTCGCAAGAAGCGTGTTGGACAAAAAAGGCGCAAAATAACTGCCCATGAATTGAAGAAAATCAAGCATGAAACTGCCAAGATGCCATTCGCCACCAGTTTTGTCATATTTCAGAGCTGCAACATTACTGGAGTATCAAAAACCACAAGGTGTGCGATACTCAGGGACATGGCCAAGGTAAGGAAGGCTGAAAAACAACCACCTTTGAACAAGAAACATAAGATAAAACGTCAAGAATGGGCCAAGAAATATCTTAATATGTAAAGAGAGGAGAGAACAAGGCGCAATGGGTGACTCAGTATTGCAATTTGTAGAGGGGTGTGGGGATGGCTACTAACCTTATGAAGTTGTGCACCTCTGCACAACCCCAGTGTAAAGCTCCACAAGCTCCGCTCTGTTGGTGGCTGTCATCTATTTCCAGCGGCGTTCACAGATCCTGATCTCTTGGTGGTATATCACGTGGTCAGGTTAGTAGCATGTAATGCCGAGATAGACGCCCAGCTTCACCAACACCCCCGGCAGCGTTCCGGAGGGGTTAAGGCAGCGCAGCTTGGAAAACCAGGGTAGTAATTTTAATTAAATTGCTCCCACAGGTGAAAAAACAATAGATTAAAGGCAGCTCTACCGCACCCCAACAGGGGGAAAAGGACAATCAGTGAATATGAATAGCGGTACCAGAGCGCCAATAACAGGGCAAAAATATTAAAAGGACTGATTTATTAATACACACACAACGCGTTTCGGTGGACACAGCCACCTTCATCACGTGTCTGATGAAGGTGGCTGTGTCCACCGAAACGCGTTGTGTGTGTATTAATAAATCAGTCCTTTTAATATTTTTGCCCTGTTATTGGCGCTCTGGTACCGCTATTCATATTCAAAGAAATATCTTAAGACTGATTTTTCAAAGGTTTTATGGACTGATGAAATGAGAGTGACTCTTGATGGGCCAGATGGATGGGCCAGAGGCTGGATCAGTAAAGGGCAGAGAGCTCCACTCCGACTCAGATGCCAGCAAGGTGGAGGTGGGGTACTGGTATGGGCTGGTATCATCAAAGGTGAACTTGTGGGACTTTTTCGGGTTGAGGATGGAGTAAAGCTCAACTCCCAGACCTACTGCCAGTTTCTGGAAGACAACTTCTTCAAGCAGTAGTACAGGAAGAAGTCGGTATCGTTCAAGAGAAACATGATTTTCATGCAGGACAATGCTCCATCACATGCATCCAACTACTCCACAGCGTGGCTGGCCAGTAAAGGTCTAAAAGAAGAAAAAATAATGACATGGCCCCCTTGTTCACCTGATCTGAACCCCATAGAGAACCTGTGGTCCATCATAAAATGTGAGATCTACAGGGAGGGAAAACAGTACACCTCTCGGAACAGTGTCTGAGAGGCTGTGGTGGCTGCTGCACGCAATGTTGATCGAAAACAGATCAAGCAACTGACAGAATCTATGGATGGAAGACTGTTGAGTGTCATCATAAAGAGAGGTGGCTATATTGAACACTATTTTTTTTTGTTTTTGTTTTTGCATGTCAGAAATGTTTATTTCTAAATTTTGTGCACTGATATTGGTTTACCTGGTGAAAATAAACAAGTGAGATGGGATTATATTTGGTTTTTATTAAGTTGCCTAATAATTCTGCACAGTAATAGTTACATGCACAAACAGATATCTTCCTAAGATAGCCAAATCTTAAAAAAAAACACTCCAACTTCCAAATATATTAAGCTTGGATATTTATGAGTCTTTTGGGTTGATTGAGAACATAGTTGTTGATCAATAATAAAAATAATCCTCTAAAATACAACTTGCCTAATAATTCTGCACACAGTGTAGTATCATAATTAGGTTTGATCCAGGGTTCTAGGCCTGATCGCAGTTTCTCAAGGTCAAGAAGGAATTTTTCCCCGTGACACAAATTGGCTGAATGTGTCCTGGGGTTTTTGCCTTCTCCTAGAATAACAGATTTAGCCATAGGGATTTGAGTAATACCATTATTAGAATCACAAGAGTAATACAAAATATAAAACTAATTAAAAAATTACAAACGGGTACATTTTTAATTGTAATAGTGCAGCAATAATAAAAATGGTAATACATTTGTGAGGCCAAGTCCCATTAAGTTAGTAAATTAGTGTAGTGTTAGTGTAGGGAGTATAATTGGGAGGAGGAAGGTTAAACTTGATGGACCTAGGTCTTTATTCAACCTACGTTACTATATTATGTTACTATGTTACTATTTTACTGCACACCAGAGTCGCCGGCTGCGATCAGCAAGACCCGGTGACTATGAATAGCGTGTGGCGTCTGTTTTTATGGCTCTCAGAATATGGTGACCCAAAAGCAAATTTTTTTTTTTGAAAGTGTGTATTATCTGTACAAAAGTAGTACAAAATAAATAAAACCATAGAAATTTGGTATTGCCATAATCGTGCTGACTCACCAAGTAACGTTAAGACTTATTTGTGCAGTATGGTAAATAGTGTAAAATTTAAAGTGCAAACTAACGGAGCAAAATTGCTGTTTAGTTTATATTCCTTCCCATAAAAAGTTAATAAAAGTTTGTTAAGCTCTATGTATCCTAAAATGATGCCACTGACAAACACAACTCATCCTTAAAAAAACAAGCATTCGCATATGTCGAAAGAAAAATTAAAAAGTTATTGCTCCTGGAATGCTACAATAAAAAAGTGGGAAAAAAATGGTCTGGCCAAAACTGGCTTTGATGCCAATGGGTTAAGAAACATTAGAGGACGTCAACCTCTTTGCATTTTGGACTTCAGTTTTTCACACTGAACCATCTGCATCTATGACAAATTAATTTCTGTCTTGGATCCTTCACTAATATAATTGTTCTAACACAAGTGTTAAAAGGCAACAGATCTTACAAAAATCAATTCTAAAAGAAATATTGTTGCATGCTAATAAGTGGTTTAATGCATTGAATTACTGAGGATTAATTTAATTCTGTAGATAAGTGACACCAAGGCAATTCACAACACAGCAGCCATGTTTTACATTATCTCTTGCAATCTATATTCTCGCTTTTTTAATCTTTAATAATTGTGGGCAGAAGTTTAAAACTGTTTGTATGCTATTATATTTTCTACTTTTATTAAACATTGAGCTTTTTTCAAATAGAATTGATTTTTTTATTATTCAAAACATATAGCAGCAAATTCATCAAGACTAGCATTTTATACGAGTTTTTCAGAAGTCCGCTGAAGTGAAAGGCGCCCAATGCACTTAGAGCCACACGATTTTTAGATATACGTAATGGAAAAGATAAGACATACATAAAAATGCAAATTGTCTCTTCAGAGAGGAAGAGGACTAGAACTCTACTGCCACCTACACCTATTCACTTGGCACTGACGAAGGGCCGTACCCCGAAACACAGTGTATGTAAATTGAGTTTCTGGTCTTGACTTTTTATCCTTCGTCATATGTAAAGGGTCACTATTAGCTTCTAGGATTGCTACTTCCTGTAGGTGGCACTAGAGTTCTAGTCCTCTTCCTCTCTGAAGAGACAATTTGCATATTTCGCAGAGGAGCACTGCGGCTTTAAAAGTCTCCTCACCTGACGTGCTTAACACGTCACTCTCCGCAAGGAGAAATATTACCCCTAGATACTTTAAAAAAACACATGGATATTGATGATAATTCAGCGATGGATTATGATTTTATCCTCTGATTTTCTTTGAGAATACCTCAGTAGGGACTCACGGTTTGTTTTGTTTTTTTAGCCCTGTTAAATGCTTTATGTAGTACATTACTTGGGTAACCTCTTGTTGAGAATCTCCGAAAGAGTTTATTACTTTCCTGACCAAATGTTTCTGCATCCGAACAATTCCGCCATGAACGACGGTATTGACTTACTGGGATACCTGCTTTCAGTGCTGGCGGATGCCAACTGCTCCAATGTAAGAAAGATTATTGATAGCAGTTGGCTTCCGGTAGATATTGGTATGTACCATACCCTTTGGATTGATTGATATTGTAAGATCAAGGAAATTTATCTCACTGCCTATTAATGGATTAAATTAAGTATTGCTGAATACCTATAAGGCTAGTTTGGATATAAATAGATATCTATTGTGATCCAAATAGTTTTCTATATATGTACCTGTATGACCAGTCTGGCTGTATATATAAGCAGTTTTTTCTTGCTACGTATAATTCCTCATACTAATTTCTTGATAAATAAGCCCTCATAATAAAGTGCATAGTGTCTATCGAGTGTGATTATATTAAGGACTCACTATTGGTGGTGATTTATTCTGAAGAATGACATATTAAATTAATATGCAGTCGATTTACAACTGGCATAATATAAGCATTAGCACTTTAAAAGTTCTGGGTCATATAACCCATTGTTGAGTTATCATCAATATCCAGTACCATGTGTTTTTAAAGTGTGTGTTATCTTTTCCATTACGTATATCTAAAAATCGAATTAAAAGTTATGTTTTAGATTTAGGTCTTTATTAAGGGATCTCTATTCGCCTTTGACAATTTGTACATTAAGTAAACCCTAAGCTGACCTCTGAACAGAATTTTTGTGTGTTTCACTTCTGTATTTTTCACCCACTCCTGGTTTTGGCTTACAAATGTTAAGGTAAAAAACTCCTCAAATACTCAACGTATGAACGTGGCCTTATGTAGGCTGTCGGTCATGCACATGAAGGCATGATTACAAGATCCTAGGCATGACTAGCCCAGGGAAGAGATACTGCACCAGAATAGTCCTGCAAAAGAGACACTGCACCAAATTAGTCCTGTCTCATTAGCCTATTCAATGATGCAAAATAAAACTTTATTCATCAAATATTTCAATGTTAATAAAGACATGAAACACCTTATATGAATAAAGAAATCTGCACCTATACTGCTATTGCAGCAGTTAGGGAGAGATCCACGGCAATGATGTATCAGAAACTGGCTATATGATTTCAGCCATATAAGTTTAACTCTAAAATGCTGCGACATTTCAGAGAAGAGCATAATTTAATAGCTGCCTACAACCAAGCCATAAGGGAAACTAGTCAGACAAGCAGATCCCCAATGGCTTCTCCCCACCTGGTGCCCTGGAGTGACAGGTCTCTCAGTATACACGCATGCAGGGAGAGACCTATCACTCAAGGGGAGTGGGAGGAGAGAAGCTGCAGGGACCCACCTGTCCAACTAGTCTCCTGTGCAGCTTGGTCCCCGGTAGCTACTGAACTATGTTTTTCTCTGACATGCTGCAGCATTTCATATTTAGATATACTGTATGTCTGAAATGATGCCAGCGTATGATACATGCTGCCTGCTGGGTCCTTGAAAATCTCATGTATGCATGCGACGTTCATCCAACCTGGCAGGGCATAATGCAACCAGGTGTATGTACCCGGCTTCATTGGGGCACTACCAGAGAATGTCAAGCGCATGCATGAGATTTGCAAAGAGCTGGTGGTGATGCTGCTCTTGCAAATCATGTTACGCCCACAGAAGCATGGTAATATGATTTGTGGGATGATTAGTCTGGGGGAGCACAATGCCCCCTTGACTACACACCCACTATTCTGTATATCCAGGGCCAAGTTGTAAAAATTATTTTAGGGAAATTTATTAAGCATGAAGCAACAAAAAGGTGCTTGTTTAAATCAATAATAGTGAAATAAAGTCGGTGCGGTGCGTTGGCAGACATGGGGAAGCTGTCAGGTTCCCTTTAACACATATGGGCAGTTAGAACATTCATCATATGTGTCATAGTATAAATAGGAATGGCTAGTTGTGTTTCAGGTACTAAGCAGATACCAGAGCCATATTACAAAATGGTGATTAGAGAAGATCGAATCATTTAGGTGTGAGTCGAATTCGAAGGTAATGACTGTTTATTTAAAATACTAAATAAAATTCACTAAAATTCAGAAATGTATCTGCCACTGTCCATCTTACATCCTTACACAACAAACCAATGCAGTGCCTCATTGCTGGTATTGTCTTTTTGGCCCAGTACCTACCTAACATTTAATTTGTCTTTTTTGGGAAAGGGATTGAAATCTGTTGAGACAACTGTGTATGTCTTTTTTTTGCTCAAGCATTTTACTAGTTCAATTTGACAACTGTACCCGTCCCGCCGCACCTGTACTGTGGTCTGCTGCACATTTATGGTTTCTGTACATGTACTTACCTACCTATCATTTCTTATTTCATGCTTTTTAGCAAGGGTTGAATAATTGTTGTTGAAAAGATCATCAAAAGTTAATTATCATGTTGAATAAAATTTTTGGTGAAAGAAAATGTGGCAATGGATGGGGTAGTGTAAAAGGAAAAAAAAACATACCACAGCTGAGAATGTGGGATCTGCTAACAGCAGCAGAAGTTCCACTATTACCACTGGCAACAGTCCTCTGGGCACTAGTACTATCAAACGCAGATCACAGTTAATCTTCTTTATGTATTAGTGGGGAGGATGTGGAGGATGTTAAGGTATATAAGGCACATTACTTGTCTCAGTCACAGCAGGATGAGGTTACTTGTTAAATCATACCATCAGTTTGAGTCTAGAAACCTAAATCTAATTTTTGGGAAAAATTTGCGAAACCTGGTGAATTTGAATTTCAGATTTGATTTGCTAGGCATATAGTGTACTGTGTATGGGAGCCTCCTGACCCTCCCTGATACATAATGTCAGGGGTTATAAGGGCCGTTTTGTTCTTCAGGAAATAAGCCACTGCCAGAGTTGCTAAAACGCTAAACATTCATGTATATGAGTCGGGAGAAATAGCTGATGTATGAATGAGTGTATAGCCATCAGCTATTACATGTGTATGGTCAGCTTTAGGGTCATAAACATCATATTAGTGAGGGTGTGACACCCGGAACCTTCACCTACCAGTTGTTGCTGCTCCAGCTGCGACAAGATGTAAACAGTGTATGGAGCTGGAACAGCACAGCTTAATATTCTGGGCAATGGCCATTCTTGGATACTGCAAATCAGCTTCAATTCACTTTCGGTGCCAGGTGTTGGATCCCAGCAGATCTAATATTATTGATTACCTATCCTAATTATAAATAATCAATGTCTATATAGTAGACAATCTCTTTAATTAGTATTAGTTTTATTTATAGAGATTGATCATATTCTGTACAATAAGGTACAAAACAAATATAAGCACAAATATCAATGAAAAAAAAAACTATCAAAAGATAAGATACATTAGGAGAGCTCTATCCAAACAAGTAGAAATTAGGAATTGACACTTATATGTACGTTTTTCACTTGTTTCCTATAATGTTTGGAAAAAAAAATGGAATGATAGTATAAGACCTGCACAAACCTCCAAGCCGTAATGTGTTTTCTAAGACAATGGAGAAGAAAATGAGTTGTCAAAGCACTAATTTCTTGATGTTCAGTGTGAAAACAAACTGATTTGATTAAAACAAATTTCAGCTTCACATTGGCCATGAATCAATAAAAATGACTTAATTGCAAAGCATTGAGATGACAAGGTAATAACTGAACTAGCCAGTATTGTATGAGCAAGACTTTCAGGTGCAGAGAGATGGAATTAGTGCAATAAAGACGTATAAATTAATCAATAGCATTCTGGAATGTATTTTCCATCTGGATAGAAGTGGGAATTTTGTTGTCGTTATTTCGGCCATTTTATCTTCTTAAATGAAAAGCTTGGTCAAAAAGCCATATGCTTTTTGATAAATTAGTGAATATCAGTATAACACAGCTTTGTACTTTGTGAATGGCAGAATAAGCTGTTTAGGTAGCAGAAAGAAAGCCTAAAAAGGAAAGTGGATCCTGTGGAAGAGGACGAAGGCCTTGTGGTTCCTGCTCAGTGTGACAAAAGATGTCTATAACTAGAACATATTTGCTACACTGTTAAAGGGAAATGTCACGTGAAAAACTGCTATTAACCTGCAAATATAGAGTTAATATGCAGGTTAATAGCATTCTAAACCTGCCTGGCGCCTGCACTGAGAGCCTCGCTGCCAGGAGAAAATTAACTTTATTTCTCCCAGTAGCATTCAGGTTAAGTCACGGCGGCGGCATGGGTTCAGTCACCACGCCCCTAGCACTGACTGACAGCCAGCCCTAATGCTGAGCAAGGAGACAGTCAGTGCTCGGGACATGGTTACAGCCGCCGCTCTCTATACACAAAGCAGTGACTGTACCAGCGCCGGCACCACCCCTGAGACTGAAACACAAACACTACCGAGAGAAATAAAGCTAATTTCCTCCCAGCAACAGGGTCTAAGTGCCGGCGCAAGACAGGTTCAGAATGCTATTAACTTGCAGATTAACCCCACCATCAGCAGGTAGATAGTGTTTTTTCCATGTGACAGGTTCCCTTTAAGTTGGCAAAAATTTGGGAAAAATTGTCAGATAAGCCTGGGAAAATCCTAAGGAAAAGATCAGAACCAGCGCGGGAAAGTTCCTTCTGAGGAGTCTTGCAGCTTGGAAAGGACATTGTATATTGCTTAACTGATTTGCAGTAAGACCCAGAGACTTTATATCCCAGCTTGAGCAGACACTAATCAATGTTCCTAAATCACCAAGTTTCTGCCATCTTGTAAACAGACTGTTATTACCTATTTTTCCTTGCAGTTGAATATTGAACTTAAAAAGTGAAACTTTTAGAGCATTTGTAATATACATATCTCTATTTGCCTCATTTGATTCTTAACCAAAAAGTCATTATTTTTCCAAACTCCAGTACAAATTATTATGGATGCACAGGTGGCCACAAAGGTATGATTAAACTATTTGTAACCTCCATCTATTATTTCAGAATGTGTATTAACTAGTGTTGAGCCACCCCCGTAGTGTTCGGGTTCGGTTCGGTTCGTCGAACACCGGGATGTTCGAGGAACTGTTCGTCGAACACCTTAGAACACCGTCGAACACGGTTAAAACCAATGGCAGGCAAACAAAAACACATAGAAACACATAGAAAACACCTTCAAAGGTGTCCAAAAGCTGACAAACTGCTCAGAAGACACTCTCTTTAAAAAAGCCAGCCGGCAATTCAGCAGCGGCATACACCGGTACCCGACAATATAGACTAGAAGGAATAGAGCATCACACATAGATTAGATAGATAGAAACATGTCAGTCACATATATAAGAAGTACAGTGACAGTGTTGGTTACTGTACTTGTCATTTAGTGTTAAAGGATTTATTAAAAAAAAATATTAGTGTTTTCATGCACCGTCTCTTTAAAAAAGCCGGCCGGCAATTCAGCATCGGTAACCGACAATTTTAAAAAGAAAGAATAGAGCATCAAACATAGATTAGATAGATAGAAACATGTCAGTCACATTTATAAGAAGTACAGTGATAGTGTTGATTACTGTACTTGTCATTTAGTGTTAAAATAAAGGATTTATTAAAAAAAATTTGACGTGGGGTTCCCCGTAATTTTAGTCTCTAGCAGAGGTTAAGCAGACGGCTGGGGCAGATGTTTGAAGCCTGGGAAGGGGGTAATACCCATGGAGCTTCCCAGGCTACTAATATCAGCCCCCAGCTGAATACCTAGCCTTTACTAGCTAGTAAAATGGGGGACCCCCAAAAAAATGACGTGGGGTCCCCCCTATTTTAATAGCTAGCAAAGGCTAGGCAGACAGCTGGGGGCTGATATTAATAGCCCAGGAAGGGTGCCATGAATATGACGCGCCCCCTGGGCCTGTGCTGTGCAGAGGATACCCGGAGCGAGGCCTTCTGTAAGATGCTGGGGGTTGTAGTCTCCGTGTGGCGGCGACCCGGTCCGTGCCCAGGGCGGTCAAACCAGTGGCAGTCTATTGGTATTGTAATTGTCCGACTACTCCACCCGTGGATTGCGGTCAGTGGAGACCGCCGCTGCACTGCAGACCGCTGAGGCTGATGTTATATGCGCAGCCAGGAATGGGATAACTCCCCATGGGAGAAGCATTGCCTCAGGGCAGCTAGTGTGGATGATGGGAGTGATGGTGGGAGCGTCCCAGTACTGATGGTGCTGGTGCGGCGATGAAACACAGAGACTTGTAATTGCAGTTTCCAATGCTTTGCTCACAGTTGTTATTCTGGTCACTTGTGCACATGAGGGACCGCCGGAGCCGTGCTGCGTTCACCAGGCAAGGGACTCGACCAACTCCCAGGCAATTCCAGAGCGTGGCACAGGGCTCCCTTCCTTTCCTTTCTCTGGCCATCCCCACCAGTGACCCACCTTTGTCCAGCTCCCTCGGGCCTTCTCTTGGCGGAACCTATCTCCGGTTTCCCTGACCCTATGCGGTATGCTTTCCTGGTGGATGTAGTGAGGGGTCGCACCAAGATGTGGTAACAACCTCCGGTCTTTGGCTGTGGAATCTGTTGCCTCCACCAATTTGGGTTCCGGTACGCTGCTCTGCCAACCCTTTACCCTGTATCTCCTGGGCATATGGGGTTCCTTCTGTCCTCGTGTCTCTGGGCCTTTTTCTGTGTTCCTTGCTTCCTTTCTCCTCTGTTCCAGTTCCTTTCTTATTTTCCTTTCCGTTCCTTCTCCTCTCTCTTTCTGCTGTTTCTGGCCTCCACTCCAGGCCTGCCTCTGTAGCTGGGCCCAGACTGAGCCACAGCTCCCTGTCAGCCCTCTCTGGCTGAACTCCTCTCTGAACTGAACACTGTCCTAAGATGGTGCCCACCTTATATACCTCCCTCTATGTGTGAGCCCAGGTGACTAGCAACCAATGGGCTCCTACCTATGCCCAGAGACCCACCCCTATCTGCTCCTACACCACTGGGTTTTCCTCCCCCTCCCCACTCCAGCCAGGGACAGATGCTGTCGTGCCTGCACTTCTGTCTAGTGGGAGCACCGTTGAGCTGTCCCTCGGAAATGGGGTGTGTGTGGTGCATGCAGCTAAACGAGTCCTGGTCCACACTCCATCCTTACCCGGGAGTGGAATATCACACCTCTGGTTTGAGGTGCAATACCCCTGTAGCAGCTGAGCCCTCGGGGTGCTACATTCCCCCCTGGTAAAGCACAGCACGTCCTCGGGCTGGAAAAGAATAAAACAATTTTCAACATACAAAATTTTTTTAGAATGCATTCGCATATAAGACATTTAACCAAAACTCATCCCTTTATGGGAGGTACTCTTTTCTTTCCAACGTTACTGGTATAAAACATTTTACTAATGCCACCGGAACTCTTTTATAAAATACTATATAAAACTTTGGCATTATTATTTTAGCAGCATATTAAACTTTTCAATTTAAGACATTTTCAAGTAATACATTTTCAAACAGATTCTTGAACTCTGGCCGCTGTGCAACTTGCGACCAGGAAAAGGTGCAACAGTCCATTTAATCCGCCTTGAGGTAGACGTTGCGGTTTTTGTATAAAACCAGTAGGGGGCGCTTTAAGAAGCGCAACTATTTACAAGGGGTTGGCCGCTCTCAGTCCTCGGCCAGTGGGGATAGGGGAATGGCTGCTCACAGTCCTCAGCCTGGTTAGGGATTAGGGGCACACATGTACAACAGTTTCAGCAACAGTTCTCATACCCCGACGGGTAACTATATACATTTCCACTTTACCGTTCACTGGTAACGGTGTCCTCTTTGCTCTTCTGGGTAGTCTTCAGGTCCGTCCGGACCCTCTGGGTAGACCATGTCTGGGCAGTACCGCAGTTCCTCCTCCGTTAGACGGTGGACATGGAGGGCGTACAGTCCCTTTGCGCCCTTGTGCCGAGTGTAGGTGACCACGTCGCCGGGGTACAGGTCACGGCCGTGATGTCCCTCTGGCAAGTGGCTTTCGACGTCCCTTCTTGTGACGAAGACGTCGATGTCAGCCTCCGGGTCTCTTATGAAGCCCCAGCCGTGCTCCAGCTGGAACTTTACTACGGTCCCGGTGGCTCGGGGACCGCGGGTGGCTTGGGAGTCCTGTCGGGCCCTCCTCTTCTGTTCCGCGCTCCTGGCCTGGAGTCGCTCCTCCCTGATGCGCCTCTGCCACCGCTCCCTTTCATAGGTGGCCAGCTGCTGACGGCAGCAGTCCAGGCGCTGGGCTGCTTCCGCCCGGGTCTCCTGGGTGAACCCCATGAGATTCTCGCCGGTGGGGTACCATGCAAACTGGGCATCCTCCGGCGGGGGTGGAGCGATGTTGGCAGGCTCCGGGGCTGGGATCAGAGGCTCGCTCAGGGGTTGTTCTCTCCGGAGACGGGGGTTGGCAAACTCCGGTGGCCACTCACAGGGCAGCCCGTCCGGGCTGGTATGGTGGGAGTACAGGTCCTCACCCAGGGGTGGCACCGCGGGCTTCGAACGGGTGGCAGCGCCCGGGGGCACTCGGCCTTGCGACCAGGCCGGTGGTCGCTTGTTGGTCGCGCCCAGGGGTGGCACCGCCAAGGTAGGGGGCGCTGGTGAGGCAGCGGCGCCCGGGTGCGCTGGGCCTTGCGTCCTGGCCTGTGATGTCTCCCGCTTTACGGCGCCCGGGTTCAGAGGGCACAGCGCGGGGCGGGGCGTGACGGTGACGTTTGCAGCCTGAGGCCTAGCTGGCGGCGGTGGAGGCATGAGGTCAGGTACGGTCCCCGGGGCTTCGGGTCCCGCAGTGGAGGGTGAGAGCAGGCTGGTGTTCCCAGGGCTTGGGGTGGTGGCGTCCCCATTACCTGCCTCGGTCTCCGTGGCCTCCTCCGTGACGTCGTCTGCAGCTGCCGGTCCCTCTTCTCCGCGCCCAGCGGTAAGCGCGCTGCCCGGTCCCGGCGGGGTCCTCCGCTGGCTGCCTTCGTGCTGCCGGGCCATCTCCTCCCTCCACCCGGTAAACACATCCCGCTGCGCCCGGACCATCCTCCTGTTTAGATCTTCCAGCGCTGCACGTGCATTGTCCAGGTCCCTGGGCAGCTGGGCTAGCAACTCAGTCAGGCTGCAGGGTGGCTCAGCTTGCAGCAGGCTGCGGGCCAGGGTGCTGGTGGAGTTCTCTGCTCCCTCCATCTCCGGGTGCAGCAGGTCAAGACTGATCCAGGCCGCGCCCGGCCCCTCAGTTTTCTTTCCTATCCGCCCCCATGGGGGGTGGTCTTGGAGGCATCTGCTGACAATCACCTTTAGGGGCAGCCCCCCCACGTTGATGGACATCTCCACTGCTGCATTCATGGCTGGTGGGGGCGGGCTCCTTCTTTGGCGCCATTCTGGGACCTGGCCCACGATGGGAGGTGGCTTCCTGCTGTCTTTTGGTGCGCACATAATGGCGTCCGCTCTGCCAGGGCAGGAAAAATGGATGAAGATGGCGGGAAATGGTCCAAGATGGCGTCTGATGGCGGGAATCGGCTCCGGATGGCGGGAAACGACTCCGGTCGGCGGGAAACTTCTGGAAATGGCGGGAGACTTCTTTTCAAGGTACATGTACAATCTTCTTCAGGCACGCAATACCCGCTTGTGGCGGGTTGGTAAAGATCCTGCCGACTACGCCAAAAGTTGACGCGCCCTCTGGGCCTGTGCTGTGCAGGGGATACCCGGAGACGGGCCTTCTGTAAAATGCTGGGGGTTGTAGTCTCCGTGTGGTGGCGAACCGGTCCGTGCCCAGGGCGGTCAAACCAGTGGCAGTCTATTGGTATTGTAATTGTCCGACTACGCCACCCGTGGATTGCGGTCAGTGGGGACCGCCGCTGCGCTGCAGACCACTGAGGCTGATGTTATATGCGCAGCCAGGAATGGGATTACTCCCCACGGGAGAAGCATTGCCTCAGGGCAGCTAGTGTGGATGATGGGAGTGATGGTGGGAGTGTCCCAGTACTGATGGTGCTGGTGTGGCGATGAAACACAGAGACTTGTAATTGCAGTTTCAATGCTTTACTCACAGTTGTTATTCTGGTCACTTGTGCACATGAGGGACCGCCGGAGCCGTGCTGCGTTCACCAGGCAAGGGACTCGACCAACTCCCAGGCAATTCCAGAGCGTGGCACAGGGCTCCCTTCCTTTCCTTTCTCTGGCCGTCCCCACCAGTGATCCACCTTTGTCCAGCTCCCTTGGGCCTTCTCTTGGCGGAACCTATCTCCGGTTTCCCTGACCCTATGCGATATGCTTTCCTGGTGGATGTTGTGAGGGCTCGCACCAAGATGTGGTAACAACCTCCGGTCTTTGGCTGAGGAATCTGTTGCCACCACCAACTTGGGTTCCGGTACCCTGCTCTGCCAACCCTTCACCCTGTATTTCCTGGGCATATGGGGTTCCTTGTGTCCTCTTGTCTCTGGGCCTTTCTCTGTGTTCCTTGCTTCCTTTCTCCTCTGTTCCAGTTCCTTTCTTACTTTCCTTTCCGTTCCTTCTCCTCTCTCTTTCTGCTGTTTCTGGCCTCCACTCCAGGCCTGCCTCTGGAGCTGGGCCCAGACTGAGCCACAGCTCCCTGTCAGCCCTCTCTGGCTGAACTCCTCTCTGAACTGAACACTGTCCTAAGATGGTGCCCACCTTATATACCTCCCTCTATGTGTGAGCCCAGGTGACTAGCAACCAATGGGCTCCTACCTATGCCCAGAGACCCACCCCTATCTGCTCCTACACCACTGGGTTTTCCTCCCCCTCCCCACTCCAGCCAGGGACAGATGCTGTCATGCCTGCACTTCTGTCTAGTGGGAGCACCGTTGAGCTGTCCCTCGGAAATGGGGTGTGTGTGGTGCATGCAGCTAAACGAGTCCTGGTCCATACTCCATCCATACCAGAGAGTGGAATATCACACCTCTGGTTTAAGGTGCAATACCCCTGTAGCAGCCGAGCCCTCGGGGTGCTACAAATATTGGCCCCCTCCCAGGCTAGAAACACCAGCCGTCAGCCGCCCCAGAAATGGCGCATCCATAGGATGCCAATTTTTTTTTTAATAAATCCTTTATTTTAACACTAAATGACAAGTACAGTAATCAACACTATCACTGTACTTCTTATATATGTGACTGACATGTTTCTATCTATCTAATCTATGTGTGATGCTCTATTCTTTCTGTTATAAATTGTCGGGTACCGATGCTGAATTGCCAACCGGCTTTTTTAAAGAGACGGTGCATGAAAACACTAATATTTTTTTTAATAAATCCTTTACACTAAATGACAAGTACAGTAACCTACACTGTCACTGCACTTCTTATATATGTGACTGATATGTTTCTATCTATCTAATCTATGTGTGATACTCTATTCTTTCGGTTCTAAATTGTCGGGTACCAGTGTATGCTGCTGCTGAATTGCCGGCTTTTCATGTTTCACTGTGAGCACTGTTCCCATCGATTTGGGCAACCACTGTAATGCCACAACCACCATGGCTGTGACATTACAGTGAGTGGCAGACAATCCCTGCATGATTGGTGCTCTAAATAGCGCCAGACATGCAGGACACGCTTTTGGTGCACGAACAGTTATCGAACATAACCTCGAACAGCCAAATTTTTTGCAAATCGTTCGCGTTCGTCGAACGACTCGAACACAGCCCAAAACAGCTCGAATTTGAGATTGGCGAACAGTTCTAGTCGAACACCGCTCATCTCTAGTATTAACCTCCTTTTTCCTGTATCTACCTTCACACAGGTTTTCTTCCTAATTTTTTTTTTTTGCTTTTGAAAAATGACTAAAAGGTTCCTAATTCATTTAAGACCTAACAAACGAGTGGCTACACAGCATTCATGTAAGAAAAACAGGTCTATTCTAGACCCCTAAGTAACGAACACATTTTGGCTGAAAGAACCAATAGCATTTTTTTTCTTTTGTTAGTCCTTTCTTATCCATATATACAGTACAGACCAAAAGTTTGGACACACCTTCTCATTTAAAGATTTTTCTGTATTTTCATGACTTTGAAAATTGTACATTCACACTGAAGGCATCAAAACTATGAATTAACACATGTGGAATTATATACTTAACAAAAAAGTGTGAAACAACTGAAAATATGTCTTATATTCTAGGTTCTTCAAAGTAGCCACCTTTTGCTTTGATGACTGCTTTGCACACTCTTGGCATCCTCTTGATGAGCTTCTAGAGGTAGTCACCGGAAATGGTTTTCACTTCACAGGTGTGCCCTGTCAGGTTTAATAAGTGGGATTTCTTGCCTTATAAATGGGGTTGGGACCATCAGTTGTGTTGTGCAGAAGTCTGGTGGATACACAGCTGATAGTCCTACTGAATAGACTGTTAGAATTTTTATTATGGCAAGAAACAAGCAGCTAAGTAAAGAAAAACGAGTGGCCATCATTACTTTAAGAAATGAAGGTCAGTCAGTCCGAAAAATTGGGAAAACTTTGAAAGTGTCCCCAAGTGCAGTTGCAAAAACCATCAAGCGCTACAAAGAAACTGGCTCACATGAGGACCGCCCCATGAAAGGAAGACCAAGAGTCACCTCTGCTTTTGAGGATAAGTTTATCCGAGTCACCAGCCTCAGAAATCACAGGTTAACAGCAGCTCAGATTAGAGACCAGGTCAATGCCACACAGAGTTCTAGCAGCTGTGAGTGACTTACCCAGTGACTCGAGATGGAAAACGACTCTACCGTACATACTGTACTCCACTGGGAAGCGGTGGTCTGTGATGGTCCAGGTACTGACCACCACTATACAAGGTATGATAATCCGTAAGATGTTGTAAGACATCATAGACACAGGCCATTATGGGGAGGCCTGGTTGTCAACACAGCCCGCTCTTAGATGCTTCAGCAGTGTGAGAGATTGTGCCGGGAAAGATTTTTTTTTGGCAAATCATGAAACAGATCTTAAAATATTCAAATTCACGTGAAACCATGAATTTAAAATCAAAACTTGATCCTATGCTGATCGATCCAATCATTCATAGTTCATTCTAATAAACTCATTGCACAACCCTTTATAACTATGAATTAATAAGGAACCATGCTCGTAATTGTGCGGACATTGATGTTTGCTTTCTCAGCATAAGTTGGGCATATCATAATTGATTATCAGTCCAGATTACCAATGCATCTCATGTCCTGTTGTTCTCATTTGGGTAAATCATTAGTCTTCTCAATGATTAAATAACATAAAATAATTTACATATGCAATACACAGAGAATAAAAACAATTGCTAATGCAAGAACAATACCTTGAAATAACGTTTTGAAATATATTTGGCACACCATAGAGACCTGGCTTATTAATCACCCTTTGTGGTTGTAGTCCAATTTACTTGTCAGAAATAATGCCTCTATGGTTGTGCCTTTTAACTAATGTGTGTAGATCATGGCAGCCTGCCTTACAATATATTGCTGAGGCAGACATTCGAATCATGTTACTCCATTTTCTTTATAAATCATTTTTATGTGGCACAATGCCATACTAACTGAAAAGTACACTTAATATAAACGTGCCTAAAAGTCCTAAAGCAATTATGTTAGCATATTTCACATGGGCTGGTGTATTTGGATATAAATGCTAGTCACATTTTAATAAAATCTGAAACATATTTTTATCATTTTTAACTTATTAGGCTCTCCTTAAAGTTTTGCTTTTAATATCAAATAACAGTTGTGTTTACCATCTTCTTTGGATGTTTATTGACTTGGCAATGTTTATGCGCTCAATGGGTGTTAAAAATGCAAGGGAGACAGGTTTATTCCATTTTGAAACTTTTACCATAAGCTGGAATTATCTTTTACACATTTGGGGAGTCGTAAAGATTGTCAAATGGAACCAACACATTAAAAAAAGTTCTTAAAGAACCATTATTCCAAGATGTTTATATTAGAGACTTATAGTTGGTAAAATTCATGAAATCTTTATGAAATATTGAATATGCCGCCTCTCAATTCATTTTTACCCTAAACTTCCTACTTTTGCCATGATGATATAGGTGGCGCTGAAAAATGTCCTTATACAGAAAATTTCTACTTCTACTCTCAACAAATAATTCAAGAATATTATAAAGCAAATTAATTTTTTTTTTTTGCAAAATTACAGTACTCATCTGTGAACCAGAAAGTCAGAGGTCCCAAGTTCCAATTCACAAATGCAAAATGTCGACCACGGATAGTGCAGAGGAAAGTCAGGAAAACCGGAGCGCTATCAAATGGGATAGACAATCTAGTAGAAAAATGAAAAAGCAAATTATTACAATAAAAATATACAAGCATTTCGAAACTGATCAAGTTTCTTCTTCAAGTATGAACAAAATGGAGATGCAAAATATGTAACAATGTTCTCACTTACAGCATGCCTTTTATTAAATTGGTATATTTCTTTGTAGCAAAAAGGAGGCTGGGCCCCCTCAGGCACCATGGCCAAAATATCACTACTTACCCTACACACTCTATAACTACACAGAATCTTTGAGTAATGTTACTACATTACCAGATCTTGCCATCAGTCAGCAAATTTACTGGAATTAACACGTTTGTATTATATAAAAAAATTCCTGGGAAGAAAGAGGGGGAAAACGGGAGCGTAATATTAAAAGTGTAACATCAAAGTAGGGTGTGAGCGATTAAACTCACCTCATGGAGTTGTGCAAGCGGGCACAACTCTGAAAGGTACCTGTCTCCAATATGGATCCTTGATGGTGGTTTGCTGCCAGTGTGGATGCCATGGAAGATTCTTGGCAATGGTTCCAACGTGGGGGGGTAGAACAAAGAAACAGAAGACCAGGCTATAAGTCGCTTTCACTCAGATGCATCAAAGATCCAGAGGTATAGATGGATTGAGATTTTTCTATTTTAAAAACCTAGCAAAAAGTTGCTAGATAAAATATGACAAATTTAAAAAACTTAATAAAACAAACACAACGCGTTTCAGCTGACTAGCCTTCATCAGGTGTAAATCTGTTATGATCCATACAGCCTATTTATACCTTTTCATTAGTATTGGTGGGAGGGGGATGGGAGCAGAGGGGCATACATATTATTACGCCTCACTGATCACGCCCGCACAGCTGACACCCGGTATTCTGTGCGAGGAGCAGTCCCACACCGCTCCTGGCACATTAACCCCGGAAATACTGTGATCAAAGTTGATCACAGCATTTCCAGAGCAGGCAGAGATAACAGAGACGCTCTTACCTTGGATGACGCTGCCAGAGCAGGGTCCTGATCATTTTCATGGTGACCTGATGTCGTCATGACGACATCCGGGCCACCAGGCATCAGGAAGTTAGTTAGATCATGCACAGTGCACGATCTATCTAACTTGTGCCAGTGCAGAGCTGACAACCTGCATAGCACAAGGATGCTGCTGCATCACTATGCTATACAAGGGATCAGCCTGCAAAAAATGAAAGTCCCATAATGGGACAAAGTGTAAAAGTGTCAGAAAGTAATAAAAAGTGAAAAAGAAATTGTAAAAATATTTTTTTTTAAAAATGAAAAAATAATCCCCAAAAAATAAAAATACACTATACCCATAAATAAATATTATTATGAGAAAAAAAAGGAAAAAAAATAGACATAATTTGTATTGCCGCATCCGGAACGACCTGACTTATAAAACTGTCACACTAGTTAACCCCTTTAGTGAACACGGTAGAAAAATAAAATAAAAAACAAAGCAAAAAATGATGCTTTATCATCATACCGCCGAACAAAAAATGGAATAAAATGCGATCAAAAAGAAGAATGTAAATAAAAATGGTACTGCTGAAAATGTCTTGTCCCGCAAAAAACAAGCCACCATACAGCTCCATCAGCCATAAAATAAAAAAGTTATAGCTCTCAGAATAAAGCGATACAAAAAAATATTTTTTCTATAAAATTGTTTTTATTGTGTAAAAGCGCCAAAACATAAAAAAACGTTATAAATGTTGTATCGCTGTAAACATACTGACGTGAAGAATGAAGCTGCCTTATCAATTTCACCACACGTGGAACGGCATAAAAAAACAAAAAACAATTCCTGTTTTGTTGGTGTTAGTTTATTCTGCCTCCCAAAAATCGGAATAGAAAGCGATCAAAAATGTCACATGCCCGAAAATGTTACCAATAAAAATATCAACTTTTCCCGCAAAAAATAAGCCCTTACCTGATGCCGAAATATGGAAAAATAATTGCAAAAACTAGTTTTTGCAAAAAAAAAGCATCTTTTAGTGTGTGACAGCTGCCAAACCTAAAAACCCGGTATGAATCTGGTATCGCTGTACCCAAAGAAAAAATTTGTCTAATCACTTATACAGCATGAAGAACGGCATAAAAAAGAAACTCTAGGATTAGTGTTACGGTTAGAATTAGGGTTGTGTTAGGGTTAGGGTTGTGTTAAGGTTGTGTTATGGTTAGTATTAGGATTAGGGTTAGGGTTGTATTAGGGTTGGGGTTAGGGTTGTGTTGAGATTGGGATTTTTTCCAGAGTAAAGAAAAAAAATGACGATATGGCGACTAGTGTTAAGCACAAGTGCTCGCTACTTGAGCTTGCATCGGGTGCTCGGGTATGCACTGAGTATCGCATATGCTCGAGTGACAAGCTCAAGTCTATGCCCCATATGTTTAGCGGCTGTTATACAGCCAAAAAAAACACGCAGGGATTGCCTTCCATGCACGGCATGTTTATTCATTAGGTGTCTAACAACCATGAAACATGCGGGGCGGGGACTCGAACATGTCACTCGAGCACCAACAATTCTTGGTGCATACCCGAGTACCCAATGCAAACCCAAGTAGCCAGCGCTCAAGACTAGTGACAATTTATTCAGCATGATGACTTAATGTTATCAAATTCTGTGTCATACCTTTGGGTTCAAAATGTTCACTATACCCCTTGATAAAATCCTTGAGGGATCTATTTTCCAAAATGGGGTCACTTGGGGGGGTCTCCACTGTTTAGGTGCATCAGAAGCTCTCCAAACGTGACATGGCGTCCTCTCTCGATTCCAGCCAATTTTGCTTTCAAAAAGTCACACAGTGCTCCTTCCCTTCTGAACCGTGCCGTGCACCCAAACAGTGCTTATTCCCCACATATGGGGTATCTACGTACTGAGGAGAAATTGCACAACAGTTTTTGGGGTCCATTTTCCCCTCTTACCCTTAATTGGGGTTAAAAGATCATTTTTGTGGAAAAAGTTCGATTTTTTTATTTTCACATCTCTACATTATAAACTTCTTTGAGCACCTGGGGGTTCAAGGTGCTCACCATACATCTAGATAAGTTCCCTGAGGCATCTAGTTTCTAAATGGTGTCATTTGTGTGGGGTTTCCACTGTTTAGGCACATCAGGGGTTCCCCACACGCGACATGGCATATGCTAATTATTCAAGCAAATTTTAGATTCAAAAAGTTAAATGGTGCTCCTTCCCAAACCAGCCGTGCACCCAAACAGTGGTTTTCCTCCACATATGGGTATCAGTGTGCTCAGGAGTAATTTCACAACACATTTTTTGGTCCATTTTTTCCTGTTACCCTTGCGCAAATAAAAAAATTGGGTCTAAAGTAACATTTTTGTGAACAAAAGTTAAATGTTCATTGCTTTCTTCCACATTCCAAAAATTCCTGTGAAGCACTTGAAGGGTTAATAAACTTCTTGAATGTGGTTGTGAGCACTTTGAGGGGTGCAGTTTTTAGAATGGTGTTACTTTTGGGTATTTTCTGTCATAAAGGCCCCTCAAAGTCACTTCAAATGTGATGTGGTCCCTAAAAAAAATGGTTTGTAAATTTTGTTGGAAAAATGAGAAATCGCTTATCAAAATTTAACCCTTATAACTTCCTAACAAAAAAAAAATTTTGGTCCCAAAACTGTGCTGATGTAAAGTAGACATGTGGGAAATGTTATTTATTAACTATTTTGTGTGACATAGCTCTCTGATTTAAGGGCATGAAAATTCAAAGTTTGAAAATTGCAAAATCTTCAAAATTTTCACCAAATTTCTGATTTTTTCACAAAGTAACGCAAGTCATATCAAAGAAATTTTACCATGATGTACAATATGTCACCAAAAACATTCTCAGAATCAGTAGGATCCGTTGAAGCGCTCCAGAGATATTACCTCATAAAGTGACAGTGATCAGAATTGTAAAAATTGACCTGGTCATTAATGTGCAAACCACCTTCGGGGGTAAAAGAGTTAAGTTTTTTAAATTTGTCATATGTTATCTAGCAACTTTTTGCTAGGTTTTTAAACTGAAAGATCTCAATCTATTAATACCTCTGGATTCTAGATGCATCTGAGTGGAAGCACCTTTTAGCCTGGTCTTCTGTTTCTTTGTTCTACCCCCCACATTTGTATTATATGGAAAACAAAAAAAGGATCAATTCTAAGCAAACATTTTGACTTTGATACCTTTATCATTTGAAGAAGATATTATGTTTTGAATATACATACATGTGGAAAATGAAAAGTAAAAAAATAAACTATATTTCGTAACAGTGTCCACACTTTGTAAACAAAATGTTTTATGTTTGTGTCAATACTTTCCTAGACCCATAACTTCTTTTTCAGTCAATTGATCTATGTGAGAGCTTTTTAAGGAGCATACAGTAGTTTTTAATGATATAATTTTGAAATAGATATACCATTTTGACTGCTTCCTTATTGCATTTTTTGAGGAGTTGTGGCAAAAAACTGCAATTCTGGAGTTTTGTTTTTTTTCACTTAACAGCGTTTACCAATTAGTTTAATTAATTAATTAATGTTATATTAAGATAGAGCGGACACGGCTATACCAAATATGTTTATTTTTAGTGATGAGTGAGCACTAAAATGCTCGGGTACTCATTGCTCGGGTCGAGCAAATTGGAATACTTGGGTGCTCGACCCGAGCAACGAGCCCAATATAAGTCTATGGGAAACTCGAGCATTTTTCAGGCGGCTCCCCCCGGCGGTCTGCAGAGGGCCTAAAAATTGCCCAAATTGATGGAAACAGTGCTCAAATGACATGGGAACAGCATGGGGAAGACCCCTGGAAGCATCTCTGACTCCCAGATCACTGCTGTCAACAACGTGGTCAGAGTATTACGCCACTTTAATGGACTCACATTAAAACATGCAAAACTGAAACCAAAATGGATTTTCCTGAGAAATATGTTAAGGAACATCCTTTCCAGGGTAATGACTTGTATATAAGGCAAAATAAATAACCAAAAACAAAATTATTCCTCCACACCTTGGGCTATGTTCACACGTAGCGTTTTTGATGCGTTTTTGCACTCTTGCATAGCTTTCAACCAAGACAAATGCATTCACCAGGAAATGTCATTTTAACATTTTACAACCTTATCTGGCCATGTTGTGTGTGACGTATCATCAGACTCATGCATACAGTGCTGACAAGACAGGGGAACAGCATGGGGAAGACCTCTGGAAGCATCTTTGACTCCCAGGTCACTGCCTAAAAGTGTGCCCATCATAAGTGATCCTTGGCGCATGCGAAGATGCCTCCCGCCATGCACATGTCGTTGCAGACTTGCAACAATCACCGTCCACGTCGTTGTCCCAGTGTAGTGTTCAGTTGTCCCTACCCCATTCCTTGGAATGCAAGGGCAAGTATGCAGCCAGCCATCCACCCACCCACAGGCTGCAATACTATACTGCCAAATTTTTGATAGCGGCTTGCACTTGAAATGTGGCCTTTTAGGCTCATGGAGGCGGAAGCTTTTCATAACCTTATGCCGGCAGCAGCATGTCCAATTCACATTAAAAAAAACAGCCATAGAGTGTCCAGGAACCTTCCCCCACACTTTCCTTAGCCAGGGCTGCTTCTCGGCAGGGTTGGACAGGCCCACCAGAAAACCGGAGACTCCTCCGGTGGGCCCTGGCTTCTCCTTCAGGAGAGTTCATAGTGCCGAGGTGAGGCCATGATGATGATAGAGGCCACCATCTGCTTAGTTTTCTGTTATTTGGAATGCAAGCACAAGTATGCAGCCAGCCACCCACCCACAGGCTGCAATACTAAACTGCCAGATTTCTGGACAGCTGCTTGCACTTGAAATGGGGCATTTTAGGCTCGTGGAGGAGGAAGATTTTCACAGCCTTATGCCGGCGGCGGCTGGGTGTCAATACTCAGTCCCCAGCTGTCACTATTTCTCCCGGTATCGTCTCCGCCTTCCACAAGCACGGGTCCCACAACATTACCCGTGCCCTCCCCAGTGAACTTACTGGGAAGGACCGCCTACCCACAAACACGTGGTCAAGTGAATGTGGCCAGGGACGGTACGGAGCCAGTCCACAGCTTTTTTGCTGACTTGTATTTCACCACAGCCATATACTTTAGCTTGGTGTAGGAAGCCTTCCCCAATTTCCTTCTCAGGAATTTTATTTGGTAGACTGAGTGGCTGCCCAAATACATTAGTTTCTCACAAAGGAGCTGAAGATAGAGAGGCAGTAGGTGCAAGTTTCTCGAGCCTGTTAGATATCAGAGGGTGAACAGCAGCACATTGGATTAGTGGTTAGCACTGAAGCTTTGCAGCGCTGGGATCCTGGGTTCAAATCCCAGCAAGGACAACATCTGCAAGGATTTTGTATGTTCTCCCCGTGTTTGCGTGGGTTTCCACCTCAGCAAAAAAGCAGCCATAGAGTGTCCGGGAACCTTCCCACACACTTTTCTTTGCCAGGACTGCTTCTCGTCAGGGTTGGACGGTCCCTGGCTTCTACATCAGGAGAGTCCATGATAGCGCTAACTTTGCAGCAGCTATGGGGCTCTTGAGCGGGGGAGAAAGGTGAGCCCTCAGAATAAAATCCTCTGATGGGCCCAATGTTTTTCAATCTGGAACAGCTTCTCAGTGGGAGTTGTATTTCACCACAGCCATATTCTTTAGTCCGGTGAAAGGACTGGCATAGAGGGAAACTCCGGCTGTCATTTCTCCGTCACCAGGTTCCGCCCATTGTCACACATGACCATGCCTGGCTGTATGTTCAGCGGTGAGAGCCACAGATCAACCTGCTGTGTTACAGCTTTCAACAACTCTACAGCGCTGGGCGGTTTGTCACCTAAGCATTAAGCATGTTATCTTCAGCACAGTCTGTTGCCGCTTGGCCAAGGCAGTGCTGCAGTGCTTTCAGCTTGTGACTGATGTGGTCATTTCGGAGATGAAGGAGGAGGTGCAGGAGCTGAACAATGTGATTACATTGAGGTTACATTGGCGACTCTGTTTTTATACTAAAGAAAGATCCTACTGTTTTTTACGTTAATTTTTAAGGCAAATGCATTCACCGGGAAATGTCATTTTAACATTTTACAACCTTATCTGGCAATGTGGTGTGTGGCACATCATCAGACACATCCTGTTTCATTGATCATGGAGGGACTCTGAAAGTCACATAGAGCAGGATCACAGTAACAAGTACGACATGTTCCCATTAGAAAGGAGAGAGTCTGCTATACAGTTATAGAGTATGCAGTGAGTCTAACGGCTGACCAAATTTTGAAAAATACCCACTAAGAATTTAAAGACACATAGAGCAGGGCCACAGTAATGACAAATTCCCATTAGAAAGGAGAGAGTCTCCCATAGTGTTGGCCTATGCAGTGAATGCAAGGGCTGCCAAAAATTTGGAGGCACTTCAATGCCCCTTGGAAGAGACGTGGAGGAGGGCCTCATAAAAAAATGTTCCCATTAGAAAGGTGCGGGCCTCCTATACTTGTAATGCCCATGCAGTAAGTGTATGGGCTGACAAACATTTACCCCTGGGGGATATACATGAATATACTGTATAAAAAAAATTTTTTACGGGCATCATAAACACCCTTTAAAAATTTATGTGGGTGTTGCATCACGGACCACGGTCACCCTGGTGATATGGTGGTGGAGGATGAGGAGAAGGAGGAGGACAAGAGCAAATAGCCAAAATCAGGAAGCGTATACCTATGTGTGGGTGTGAAAAGGTGCATGGGAATACACCTCCCAAGAAAAGACACTGGATTTGCGTTTATGTTACGCTGCTATCATTCGGTGGTGTTGAGAAGTCTGGCCCAATCGAGCCCTTGTTCATTTTTATAAGAGTCAGCCTGTCAGCATTTTCAGTTGACAGGCGGATGCGCTTATCAGTTATAATTCCACCAGTGGCACTAAAAACCTGCTCTGATAAACCACTGGCGGCAGGGCAGGCCAGGACCTCCAAGGCATAGAGAGCCAGTTCATTCCACATATCCAGCTTGGATACCCAATAATTATGAGGCACAGAGGAATCACGGAGGACGTTGGTACGGTCGGCAAGGTACTCCCTCAGCATCTTCCAAAACTTTGCACTCCTTGTGAGAGTACCCCGCGCCTCAGGGCCTGTGCGATGGGAGGGTCTGAGAAAACTCTCCCAGAACTTTGACAGTGTTCCCCTGCCTCTGTTGGATTGAAGTTTTGTCTCTCTAGCCTGTACTCCTTGGTTGTCCAACGAAGTGTGCCCTCTGCCGCCAGCGTTTTCAGATGGGAATTTTTTTAATAGTTCCGCAACAAGGGCCTTCTGGAACAGCCACATTTTGGTAGACCTGTCCGCCTCAGGAATAAGACATGTAAAGTTCTCCTTGTAGCATGGGTCTAGAAGTGTCACCAACCAGTAATGACTGTCACCCAAAATTTTGAGAATGCGAGGGTCATGGGAAAGGCAGCATAACATAAACTCAGCCATGCGTGCCAGACTACTAATGTAACATCCCTGGCGGTGTGCTGGCATGGCTTACCACCTCCCACCATGCAAGACCACCATCTTACCTATCAATCCAGGCTGCACACTTTGCTCCAGTACCTGCTGTGTCTCTTGTCTAATTGCTTAGGGCGGCGGCGAGGCTACTGCCTGATTCTTATAGTTATTGTGTGTGCACTCCTAATGCCTCCCCAGCCTATTGCTGTGAGTCACTGGATACTTAAACCCCCTCCACCCAGTAGGGGGTGCCTGAGCAACACTTTTCTTCAGTGTGTTCCTTGCAACTGAGTTGCCAGGTCCTGTCCTGTATCTTCATAGAATCATAGAATTATAGAATGGTAGAGTTGGAGGGGACCTCCTGGGTCATCTGGTCCAACCCCCTGCTCAAAGCAGGATTCACTAAATCATCTCAGACAGATATCTGTGACTTCTAGTCTTTCTCCGCCACCCTGGGGGCTGAGTTCCCAGGCTCATTCCTGTATCTTGTTCCTGTTTCAGTTCCTGTCTGGACTCTGTCCTAGCCCGTTACCTGTTTGTCTCTATGTCTGAACCTTCCCTTTTCCTGCAGTGTCTGAACCTGCATCTAACTCCAACTCGTTGTCTCTGAACTTCTGTTTGTGAGTTTTGTGTACACTTGCTACTTCATTGTAAGCACCTTGTGTGTATCTGGTTCTGCTTGTTCACCGCACCTGCGGTTTCGCTCTGCTCTGCTTGTTCACCGCACCTGCAGTTTCGCTCTGCTCTGCTTGTTCACCGCACCTGCGGTTTCGCTCTGCTCTGCTTGTTCACCGCACCTGTGGTTTTGCTCTGCTTTGCTTGTTCACCGCACCTGCTTTTTTGCTCTGCTCTGCTTGTCCACCGCACCTGCGGTATCGCTCCGCTCTGCTTGTCCACCGCACCTGCGGTTTCGCTCCGCTCTGCTTGCCCACCACACCGGCGGTTTCGCTTTGCTCCGCTCTGCTTGTTCACCGCACCGGCGGTTATGCTCTGCTCTGCTTGCTCACCGCACCTGCGGTTTCGCTCTGCTCAGCTTGTTCACCGCACCTGCGGTTTTGCACTGCTCAGCTTGTTCACCGCACCTGCAGGTTTTGCTCTGCTCTGCTTGTTTACCACACCTGCGGGTTTTGCTCTGCTCTGCTTGCCTACCGCACCTGAGGGTTTTGCTCTGCTCTGCTTGTTTACCGCACCTGCGGGTTTTGCTCTGCTCTGCTTGTCTACCACATCTGCGGGTTTTGCTCTGCTCTGCTTGTCTACAGCATCTGCGGGTTTCGCTCTGCTCTGCTTGTCTATCGCATCTGCGGGTTTCGCTCTGCTCTGCTTGTCTACCGCACCCGCGGGCTTTGCTCTGCTCTGTTTGTCTACCTCACCTGCGGGTTTTGCTCTGCTCTGCTTGTCTACCGCACCTGCGGGTTTTGCTCTGCTCTGCTTGTCTACCGCACCTGCGGGTTTTGCTCTGCTCTGCTTGTCTACCGCATCTGCGGGTCTTGCTCTGCTCTGCTTGTCTACCACACCTGCGGGTTTTGCTCTGCTCTGCTTGTCTACCGCACCTGCGGGCTTTGCTCTGCTCTGCTTGTCTACCGCATCTGCGGGTTTTGTTCTGCTCTGCTTGTCTACCGCACCTGTGGGTTTTGCTCTGCTCTACTTGTCTACCGCACCTGCGGGTTTTGCTCTGCTCTGCTTGTTTACCGCACCTGTGGGTTTTGCTCTGCTCTGCTTGTCTACCACATCTGCGGGTTTCGCTCTGCTCTGCTTGTCTATCGCATCTGCGGGTTTCGCTCTGCTCTGCTTGTCTACCGCACCTGCGGGCTTTGCTCTGCTCTGCTTGTCTACCGCACCTGCGGGTTTTGTTTTGCTCTGCTTGTCTACCGCATTTGCGGGTTTTGCTCTGCTCTGCTTGTCTACCACATCTGCGGGTCTTGCTCTGCTCTGCTTGTCTACTGCACCTGCGAGTTTTGCTCTGCTCTGCATGTCTACCGCACCTGCGGGTTTTGCTCTGCTCTGCTTGTTTACCGCACCTGCGGGTTTTGCTCTGCTCTGCTTGTCTACCGCATCTGCAGGTTTTTGCTCTGCTCTGCTTGTCTACCGCACCTGCGGCTCCATTCCTGTGTCCCAGTCTGTACTGGTCCCTATCCTGCCTGTGTTACTACCTGCCAGTACCCGCCTGTCTGCATGCCAGCCGTGCCTGCCAGTGCCCTCCTGTCTGCAGGCCAGAAGTGCATGCCAGAGTCCACCTGTCTGCATACCAGGCGTGCCTGCCAATACCCACCTGTCTGCATACCAGCTGTGCCTGCCAGTACCCACCTGTCTGTATGCCAGCATAACCTGCCTTTTCCCGCATTCCCCGGTGGGGGTCAACAGCTGTGACCAAGGTCTGACCTGGAGTAGCACCTGGTCCCTCTACTCGGTTCCTCCCTGGTTCACGGAGTCGACTGAGCTGCCGTGTGACCTTGGTCGGACCAAGTTGATACTTAGTTACGCCCCTCCAGGCACTCCTCGGTTCATGGTCCAGTGGGATCATTAATCATGCTCATGGCAGTCAGTCTGGGTGTGTGTATAACTACTAACAGGCAAGACTTTCGTGTTTTCACCAAGAGGATGACTGACCATGCTCTCCTCCTCCTCCTCTTTATCCTCTGGCCATCCACGCTGAACAGACAGTATGACAGCTGTGCAGGTAGTACCGTCTATAGTGCATGAAACTAGCTCCTGAACTTCTTCCTCCTCCTCTTCCTCATTGTCACCAAATCCACGTTGGGATGAGATGAGGCTTGGCTGTGTGTAATCACCCTGTATGGTTCCTTGTTCCATCTCATCGTTCTCCGCCTGCAATGCATCCTCTTTGATTGTGAGCAGAGAGCGTTTCAGAAGACAGAGAAGTGGGATGGTGATGCTAATTATGGCGTCATCGCCGCTCACCATCTTGCTGGAGTCCTCAAAGTTTTGGAGGATGGTACATATGTCTGACATCCATGTCCACTCCAGAGGTCTTATGTGTGGAGTCTGAACTCAATACCGACGGCCTTGCTGATGCTGGTACTCGACAACTGCCCTCTTCTGTTCACAAATCTTCCCAACATCTGCAGTGTAGAGTTCCAACGCGTGGGAACATCACACACCAGTCTGTGAGCCGGAAGCTGCAAACGCTGCTGAAACACGGCAAGGGCGGCAGAAGCTGTAGCTGACTTTCTAAAATGGGCACACAGGTGCCATACTTTAACAAGCAGATCCGGCAGCTCCGGGTAGGATTTGAGAAACCGCTGAACCACGAGGTTAAGCACATGGGCCAGGCATGGTACGTGTGTGAGCTCGCCTCGCCTCAGAACCGCCACCAGGTTCCGACCATTGTCACACATGACCATGCTTGGCTGTAGGTTCAGGGATGTGAGCCACAGATCTGCCTGCTCATTCAGAGCTGTCCACAACTCTTCAGCATTGTGCGGTTTGTCACCTAAGCATATTAGCTTCAGCACAGTCTGTTGCCGCATGGCCGAGGCAGTGCTGCAGTGCTTCCAGCTTGTGACTGATGTGGAAGAAGATGGAGGCTGAAGTGGAGGAGGAGGCTGAGGAGGATGAGGTGCAGGAGCTGTATCCGTGGGTGCAACCCTGATTGACCTAGGGCCCGCAATCCTTGGCGTCGGGAGGACATGTTCCGTCCCAGGGTCTGACTGGGTCCGGGCTTCCACTATGTTAACCCAGTGTGCTGTCAGCGAGATGTACCGTCCCTGCCCACAAGCACTTGTCCACGTGTCCGTAGTTAGGTGGACTTTACCGGTAACTGCGTTGTTGAGGGCACGGCTAAAGTTTTGGGACAATACTTGTGTAATGCGGGGATGGCACACCGGGAGAAATAGAGGCGGCTGGGGACCGAGTACCGAGGGACGGCCGCCGCCATTAGGTTGCGGAATGCTTCCATTTCCACGAGCCTAAAAGGCAACATTTCGAATGCAAGCAGTCGTGAAATGTGAGAATTTAGTAGTGTGGCCTGTAGGGCGTTGGCTGCATATTTGCGCTTGCGTTCCAAGGACTGGGGTATGGACAACTTAACGCTGCGCTGGGACAAGGACATGGACGTGCTTCCTGATGCTGCTACTTGAGAGTGTGCAACAACGGGTGCAGGGCAGGAGGCATCTTCGCATGCACCATGGACAGGGGATTGGCTTGCATGCACAACAGCGGAAGAAGCAATGGTGCCACCCGCAGACACTGTTCGTGGACCCTGGGGTTTGGCCCACAAAGTTAGGTGCTTTGCTGCCATGTGCCTGATCATGCTGGTGGTGGTCAGGCTGGTAATTTTGCCAACCCTGCTGATGCTGGCCTGGCAGGTGGTCAAATGGCCTTTTTGGGGTTATCGGCAGAGTCTTTAAAAAACAACCAGACTCAGGAAGACCTAACAGTTTTACTGGCAACTTCCTTCGTGTTGGTGTTACGGGGAACGGTTGCCTGCCTTCTGTCTGCGGCTACCACACTGCTTCTTCCTGCTTGTTGGGGTGCTCTGCCTCCCTCCCCCTGTGTGCTGCTGTCCTCGCTCTGCATGTCCTCCTGCCAGGTTGGGTCAGTTACTATATCATCCACCACCTCGTCTTCCACTTCCACACCCTAGTCCTCCTCCTGACTTTCTGGCAATCGTGTCTCATCATCGTCCACCTTTTTTTAAACTTTTCCACCGTCGCCTTCATGTGACCGTGGCTGCTCAAATATTTGGGCATCGCTACACGCGATCTCCTCTTGCCCCGCTTCAAGTGGACCGGGCTACAGGCCCGAATCTATAAATGGAAAAGTGAACAGCTCTTCAGAGTGTCCAAGTGTGGACTCAGTTGTCTCCAGGCACTCGGCATCGTGGGAAGAAGGAGGATCAGGGTGAGGAATATGCGGTCCATACTCACGGCTACTGAGACTTGATCGTGAGGAAGACAGGGTGGTGGTGGCTAAGTGACTGGAAGCATTATCCGCTATCCAACCAACAACCTTTTGACACTGCTCTGGGTTCAATAGTGGTGTGCTGCGGTCCCCGAGGAATTGAGACAGGAAGGTCCGGCGAGAAGATGTGGGTGTTTGTTGTGGCACAATTACAGCTTGCCCACGGCCTTGTCCTCAACCTCTGCATGCACTATCACCATCACGTCCAGTTCCCCATCCCTTGCCACGTGCCTTGCCCATTTTAAATGGAGGACAGTATCTTCCACGCTCACTACAAATGACTGAGTTTGGAGGGAACTTGTATGTGATCTGTGTGACGGAGAAAACAGAGTTTTAAATACCTTGGCTGTAGGTAAGTAGTTTGAACAGCAAACTGGTGTGAATTGCTTCACTGACACACTAAAGGAAATTTTTAATGGAGGCCAAAAATGGCAGTATTTTCTGACAACGTATATGTGATCCGTGTGACGGAGAAAACAGAGTTTTAAATACCTGGCCTGTAGGTAAGTAGCTTGAACAGAAAACTGGTGTGAATTGCTTCACTGACACACTGAAAGAAATTTTTAATGGAGGCCAGAAATGGCAGTATTTTCTGACAATGTATATGTGATCTGTGTGATGCAGAAAACAGAGTTTTAAATACCGGGCCTGTAGGTAAGTAGTTTTAACAGCAAACTGGTGTGAATTGCTTCACTGAGACACTAAAGGAAATTTTTAATGGAGGCCAGAAATGACAGTATTTTCTGACAACGTATATGTGATCCGTGTGACGGAGAAAACAAATACTTGGCCTGTAGGTAAGTTGTTTGAACAGAAAACTGGTGTGAATTGCTTCACTGACATACTAAAGGAATTTTTTAAGGAGGCCAGGAATGGCTGTATTTTCTGACAACGTATATGTGATCCGTGTGACGGAGAAAACAGAGTTTTAAATACCTGGCCTGTAGGTAAGTAGTTTGAACAGCAAACTGGTGTGAATTGCTTCACTGACACACTGAAAGAAATTTTTAATGGAGGCCACAAATGGCAATATTTTCTGACAACGTGTATGTGATCCGTTTGACGGAGAAAACACAGTTTTAAATAGCTGGATTTCTAGCGCTGTAATATGGAAAGGACCTGGCTGTATTCTGCAGTGCCAACAAGCAAATGGCACAGAAAAATGGTGTTCTCTGGATTGCTTTTTAAGCAAATAATGAAGATTAAGATCCAAAAAAAAATTATTCCTGGCCCCTGAGACCTGGGCCTTTTTATAGAAATATCTAACAGCAGCAGAAGGCAGAATTGGAATGGAGCCTCTTGTGCTGTATGCACTGCAGTCTGCTATATACCCTGCCTTCCTGCCTATATACACTGCCTGCCTGATATCTCTGCAGATGGATTAGTTAGTCCTCAAAGTTTGTTAAGATGGATATGTGTAATGTACGGTTTTTCTCTCTACACTACCTAATACACAAGCAAATCTCTCCCTGACGCAGCAGCACCTCTCCCTGCTCTGCCTGATTCCGGAGTGACTGTGACGAGCACGGCGGTGCCAGGTTTGATATAGACCTGATGACACTGTGCGGCCAACCAATCACTGTAATGCCACAACCAACATCGCTACGGCATTACAGTGAGTGGCACGCAATCCTTGCATGTTGATTGGCGCTCAAAAGGGCACCAAACATGCAGAGAGGGGACCGGAGCTCCCACCGAGCAACCCCGGAAAAACTCGGCGAGCGCCGAGCATCTCGAGCAGTGAGATGCTCGGGCGAGCACCGAGCAGTAGCGAGCATGCTCGCTCATCACTATTTTTTTTTTTTTTCTTTGATATCTTTATTTTATAGAAGAAGTGGGGACTGATGCAAATTTTTATGTTTTTTTATTTTTTATATTATTTAAAACTTTTAACATTCTTTTTAGTCCTCTTAGGGGACTTGAACCTGCCATCGTCCGATATACTATTTTTTTGGCCTGGAAAACTTAAAATGAACCTGTCAGGCCTGATTATGCTATTATGGAATAAAAAAGCTTTTACAAAGAACACCAGATAGAATTCGAAACGCGTCACTTTTTCTTCCACTCACCGTCTTTCTGTTATATTTTAAGAATATCCCAATTAGGAGAATATTTTCACTTTCGTCCAGGAGCTGAAGCAAGCAACTTTTCTTTCCCATTTTTACACATATAGCCTGAATGTGGTTCCGAGCATACTAGACTCTTATGACACAGTGGTGAGCTGGCTTTTTTCTCCATTTTTATATGGCTCTGATAATAGTATTAACCTGCAGATATGGGGTTAATCTGCAGGCTACTAGTGTTATGAAGGTGCCCTGGAGCAGTTCGAAGGTGCAGCACCCAGGAGAAAGTTATCTTTATTTCTCCCGGGAGCCACTGGCTTTCAGTCATACAGGCATGCCTGGAGCAATTACAGTCATCACTTACAGCACTGAGATATAAGCACTCCCTGACACTTACTGACAGTCGGCTCAGCAGTGCATCAGTACAGAATGGGCTGCCAGTCAGTGCCAGGGCATGGTTATATCTCCTTGCTGTAAGCACTGGCTATAATTGCTCCAGGCATGCCTACATGACTGAAAGCCAGCGACTCCCGGGAGAAAGAAAGGTATAATCAGTATTGCTGCCAGGCACCTTCATAACATTATTAACCTGCTTATTAATCCACTATATGCAGATTAATAGCATTATTGGACCTGACGGGTTCCCTATAACCAATAACCTCATATATTTTGGTAAGTTCATAACTAGTGTTGAGCGAGCACTAAAATGCTCGGGGGCTCGAAGCTCGGGCCGAGCTCACCGTGATACTCGGGTGCTCGACCCGAGCAACGAGCCCAATGTTAGTCTATGGGATACCCGAGCATTTTTGCAGTCTGTAGAAAGCCTAAAAAGTGCCAAAAACGATAGTGACAGTGCTCAATGACATGGGGACTGCATGGGGATCGCCCCAGGAAGCATTTCTGACACTGTCAACAAGGTGGTCAGAGGTATTAAGCCACTTTTACGGGCTCACAATAAAACGTTCAAAAACGAAACTGAAACTGCTTTCCTGTGAAATATGTTAAGGAACATCCTTTTCAGGGTAAAGACTTGTGTATAAGGTAAAATAAATAACCAAAAACAAAAATACTCCTCCACACCTTGGGCTATGTTCAAAAGTAGCATTTTTCATGCGTTTTTGCACTTTTGTATTGCTTTCAACCGTGACAAATGCATTCACCGGGAAATGTCATTTTAACATTTTACAACCTTATCTGGCCATGTGCTGTGTGACACATGCATACAGTGCTGAAAAGCCATGAGAACAGCATGGGGAAGACCCCTGGAAGCATCTCTGACACCCAGGTCACTGCCTAAAAGTGTGCCCATCAGAAGTGATCCTTGCCGCATCAGAAGATGCAGACTTTCAACTATCCCCGTGCAAGTTCTTGTCCCAGGGCAGTGTTCAATTGTACCTCCCACATTCCTTGCAATGCAAGCGCAAGTATGCAGCCTGCCACCCACCCACCCCCAGGCTGCAATACCATACTGCTTGCTTGCTTGCACTTGAAATTGGACTTTTTAGGCATGTGGAGGCGGAATCTGGCCACCATGTCATGACTGCGTCGGCGGCCTGGTATCCATATTCAGTCCCCAGCCTCCGGGTGGCCGGGTGTCCACGCTTGGTCCCCAGCCACCAGGGGGCGGCCGGGTGTCCATACTCGGTCCCCAGCCGCCCCTATTTGTCTCGGTGCACCTTATACACAAGCACGCATACCAAAACATTACCTATGCCCTCCCCAGTGCATTTAGTGGGAAGGACAGCCTAGCCACAAACACGTGGACAAGTGAATGTGGCCAAGGATGGTCCATCTCACTGATGCCTTCACACTGGGTTAATATTGTGGAAGCTGGGACACAGTTGGACACTGGGATGCAACACGTCCTCCAGACATAGAGGATTGCGTGTCCTGGGTCAATCAGGCTTCAACACAAAGTTCAGAAGGTATACAGCAGCAGTGGTTGGCCTCCTACACAACGAGTAAATTATTCATGATCATGAGGCCATCCATCTCCTTAGCTTTCTGTTCCTTGGAATGCAAGCGCATGTATGTAGTAGCGTCTAGGCCTGAGGTGGTCAGCGTTTTGGCGCATATCCTATCTCCTCCGAGGATTGCTGGATGTTTTCCTGCTACTATCCCAGTTCTATGACTCCCGTTAAAACAAAGCTTCATGTGATGAATGATGGATGAGGTGGTGGCAAAGGAGAAAGAGCAGGAGGAACAGGGACCATTCACATCAATATCAGGCCAGTCAACCACACATGTCTTGTAGGATATGTTTCTGTACCAAAAAGCTGCACAGTTATAGGGCATACAGTGACTGCAATGCCTACCAAAAAATTTCGAGGCACTCCAATGCCCCTTGGAAGTGACAGAGGGCCCTAACTAAACTGTTTTTTCCATTTATAGGTCTCCTGTACACGGTTGGCCTAAGCAGTAAATGGAAGGCTTTCCAAAAATTATGAGGAACTGCCATGCCCCTTGAAACAGAGGTGGATTACAGCGTACTAAAAACCTTCTACCCATTATTGGGGAGTGGGTCTCCCTTATTGTTCGCCTATGCATTGAAAAGCAAAAGCTGACTAAAATTAGGAGGAAATGCAATGCCCGTTGGAAGAGTCGTGGAGGTTAGAGGTAATTAAAAACAACATTTCAATGCCCCTTGGAAGAGCTGTGGAGTTCAGAGTGGTTTAACAAGACGGTTTTAATGCCCCTTGGAAAAGACCTGGAGTTCAGAGTGGTTTAACAAGAAGGTTTTAATGCCCCTTGGAAGAGACGTGGAGGTCACAGTGGAATAAAAAGACAATATAAATGCCCCTTGGAAGAGTGGTGGAGGTCGCAGTGGAATAAAAAGACAATATCAATGCCCCTTAGAAGAGACATAGAGGTCACAGTAGCTTAACAGATGGTTTTAATGCCCCTTGGAAGAAACGTGGATGTCCCAGTGGAATAAAAAGACAATGCCAGTGACCCATGGAAGAGACATGGAGGTCACAGTAGCTTAACAAGACAATTTTAATGCCCTTACAAGAGCCATGCAGTACAGCATATTAAAAACATTATTCCCATTATTGGGGAGTGGGTCTCCCATAGTCTTTGCCTATGCCTTCCAAGGAAAAGCTGCCAAAAATTAGGACGGAGGAACTTGCAATGCTGGCAACACGGACCATGGTCACCCTGGTGGTATAGTGGTGGTGGAGGCTGAGGATTAGGAGAAGAGCAAAAAACAGCCAAAATGAAGAAGCATATACCCATGTGTGGGTGTGAAACGCTGCATGGGAATACACCTCCTGAAATAACACAGTGGATTTGACTTTTTTATTACTCTGCTGTCATTTGGTGGTGATGAGAAGTCTGGCCCAATCCAGCCCTTGTTCATTTTGATAAGGGTCAGCTTGTCAGCATTGTCAGTTGACAGGCGAGTGCGCTTATCAGTTATAATTCCCCCAGCGGCACTAAAAACACGCTCCGATAACACGTTAGCGGCAGGGCAGGCCAGAGCCTCCAAGGCGTACAGAGCGAGTTCATTCCAAGTGTCCAGCTTGGAGACCCAATAATTAAAAGGCACAGAGGAATCACGGAGGATGCTGGTACAGTGGGAAAGGTACTCCCTCACCATCTTTTGAAACTTTCCACTCCTTGTGAGAGTACCCCGCGCCTCAGGGCCTGTAAGCTGGGCGGGTCTCAGAAAACTGTCCCAGAACGTTGACAGTGTTCCCCTGCCTGTGCTGGATTGGAGTTGTGTCTCTCTCGCCTGTACGCCTTAGTTGGGCAACGAACTGTAACCTCTGCCGCTAGAGTGTTCAGATGGGAATTTTTTTAAAAGTTCTGCAGCAAGGGCCTTCTGGTACTGCCCCATTTTTGTAGACCTCTCCACCTCAGGAATAAGAGAGTGAAAATTCTCCTTGTAGCAGGGGTCTAAAAGTGTCACCATCCAGTAATGACTGCTATCCAACATTTTGACAACGCGAGGGTCACGGTTAAGGCAGCGTAACATAAAGTCAGCCATGCGTGCCAGACTGGTAACGGGCAAGACTTCCGTGTCCTCACCAAGATGATGACTGACCATGCTCTCCTCCTCCTCCTCCTCCCTGTCCTCAGGCCACCCACGCTGAACCGACGGTATGACAGTTGTACAGGTACTACCGTCAACAACGCATGATACCAGCTCCTGTTCCTCCTCCTCCTCTCCCTCATTGTCCCCCAATGCACGTTGGGATGAGATGAGGCTGGGCTGTGTGTAATCGCCCGCTATGGCTTCTTGATCCATCTCATCATACTCTGGCTGCAATGCCTCCTCTTTAATTCTCTGCAGAGAGCGTTGCAAAAGACAGACAAGTGGGATGCTGACATTAATGATGGCGTCATCGCCACTCACCATCTTGGTGGACTCCTCAAAGTTTGTCAGGATGGTACATATGTCAGACATCCAGGTCCACTCCTGAGGTCTTATGTGTGGAGTCTGACCTGAATATCGACGGCCTTGTTGCAGCTGCTACTCCACAACTGCTCTCTTCTGCTCACAAATCCTTTGCAACATGTGGAGGGTAGAGTTCCAACGTGTGGGGACCTCACACACCAGTCGGTGTGCCGGAAGTTGCAAACGCTGCTGCAACACAGTAAGGGTGGCGGAAGCTGTAGCCGACTTCCGAAAATGAGCTGACAGGTGGCGTACTTTGACAAGCAGATCGGGCAACTCGGGGAACGATTTAAGAAACCGCTGAACCATGAGGTTAAGCACATGAGCCAGGCATGGTACGTGTGTGATCTCACCTTGCCTCAAAGCCACCACCAGGTTACGGCCATTGTCACACACGACCATGCCTGGATGTAGGTTCAGCGGTCTCAGCCACAGATCTGCCTGCTCTTTCACAGCTGTCCACAACTCACAAGCAGTGTGAGGTTTATCACCTAAGCTTATGAGTTTCAGCACAGCCTGTTGCCGCTTGGCTGAGGCAGTACTGCAGTGCTTCCAGCTTGTAACTGATGTAGTGATATCTGAGATGGAGGCTGAACATGAGGAGGAGGAGGATGATGTGTAGGAGCTGTACACTGTGGGAGCAACCCTGACTGACATAGGGCCTGCAATCCTCGGTGGGAAGATGTGTTCCGTCCCAAGGTCCGACTGGGTCCCGGCTTCCACTATGTTTACCCAGTGTGCCAACAGGGAGATGTACCATCCCTGGCCACAAGCACTTGTCCACATGTCCGTTGTCAGGAGGACTCTCCCAGTAACTGCGTTGTTGAGGGCACGGCAGATGTTTTGGGACACGTGCTTGTGTAGTGCGGGGATGGCACACCGGGCAAAATAGTGACGGCTGGGGACCGAGTACCGAGGGACGGCCACCGCCATGAGGTTGCGGAAGGATTCCGTCTCCACCAGCCTAAAAGGCAGCATTTCCAACGCAAGCAGTCGTGAAATGTGCGAATTTAGGACTGTGGCCTGTGGGGCGTTGGATGCGAATTTGCCCTTTCGTTCAAAGCTCTAGGATATAATAATAATAATAATAGTTTTTATTTTTATAGCGCCAACATATTCCGCAGCACTTTACAAATTTTAGGGGGGACATATACAGACTGTACAGAATAACCATATCTCATATTGAAAGGAGTGAGGGCCCTGCTCGCAAGCTTACAGTCTATGAGGAAATGGGGGAGACACAAAAGGTAAAAAGTACATATATTGTATAATGCAGCCTTGATATACTAAATAGGATAAATAATACATGGACTGGCCGCCTGCCAGTATGTGTACCGTCCTGACAGAGGCTATTGAGTGCATGGTTGGTATGAACCTGAAGTTGAAGAAGAATTTAATATGGGGGAAAACTGGGACGGACAGAGTGTGTTTAGGCGATACGCCAGTCTAAAGAAATGTGTTTTTAGAGTTTGCTTGAAACTGTGGGTATTGGGAATTAATCGAACTGTCCTGGGTAGTGCATTCCAAAGAATTGGCGCAGCACGCGAGAAATCTTGGAGACGGGAGTGGGAAGTTCGGATTATGGAGGATTTTAGTTTTAAGTCATTTGCAGAACGGAGGGCACGTGTAGGGTGGTAGACTGAGACAAGGGAGGAGATATAGGGGGGTACTGAAGCATGGAGCGCTTTGCGGGGAAGCGTGATAAGATTAAATTGAACTCTAAATTGGATGGGCAACCAACGCAATGACTGGCACAGGGAAGAGGCATCGGTGTAGCGGTTGGCGAGGAATATGATCCTGGCTGCTGCGTTAAGGACGGATTGGAGAGGGGAGAGTTTAGTAAGAGGGAGACCAATTAGTTGAGCATTGCAATAGTCAAGACGAGAATGAATAAGAGCTACAGTAAGAGTTTTTGCTGAGTCAAAGGAGAGAAAAGTCCTGATTCTTGAGATCTTTTTGAGGTGTAGATGACATGAACGAGCGAGTGATTTGATGTGAGGAGTGAAAGAAAGATCTGAATCAAAAATGACCCCAAGACAGCGGGCTTGTTGCTGGGGAGTAATGGTTGAGCCACAAATGGAAATGGCAATATCGGGCACAGGTAGGTTAGTGAAGGGAGGAAAGACGAGTAGTTCAGTTTTTGACAGATTCAGTTTTAGGTAGAGGGAGGACATAATGTTAGACACAGCAGTAAGACAATCACTGGTCTTTTGTAGTAATGCAGGGGTGATTTCCGGAGCAGAGGTGTATAATTGGGTGTCATCAGCATAGAGATGGTACTGAAAACCGAATGTACTGATTGTTTGTCCAATAGGAGCGGTGTATAAGGAGAAAAGAAGGGGGCCTTGGACTGATCCTTGAGGAACCCCGACAATGGACAATTGAACGCTGCCGTGGGACGTGGACGTGGATGTTGATGCTGTTTCTTGAGAAACTGCCATAACAAGTGAAGACTGAGAGGAGGGGGCATCTTTGCATGCAGTATGGACAGGGGATTGCCTTGCACGCACAACAGGGGATTCTCTTACACGCACAACAGCGGAAGAAGCAGTGGTGACACCCGCTGACACTGGTCGTGGACCCTGGGGTTCACCCCATAAAGTCGGGTGCTTTGCTGACATGTGCCTGATCATACTGGTGGTGGTAAGGCTGGTAGTTTTGTCACCCCTGCTAATGCTGGCCTGTCAGGTGGTACAAATGGCCTTTTAAGGGTTATCAGCAGAGTCTTTAAAAAAATTCCAGACTCTGGAAGACCTACCGGTTGTACTGGCAATGTCCCTCGTGTTGGTGTTATGGGGAACGGTTGCCCGCCTTCTATCTGCGGCCACTACACTGCTTCTTCCTGCCTGTTGGGGTACTCTGCCTTCCCTCCCCCCTGTGTTCTGCTGGCCTTGCTCTGCGTGTCCTTCTGCCACATTGGGTCAATTACTAGATCATCCACCACCTCCTCCTCTTCCACTTCCGCACCACGCTCCTCCTCCTCACTTCGTGGCAATTGTGTCTCGTCATCGTCCACCTCTTGTGACAAATTGCCAGTGTCGCCTTCCTGTGGACGTGGCTGTTCAAATATTTGGCCATCTCTACATGGGATCTCCTCTTCCACCACTTCAAGCGGAGCATGCGAGGGGCACAAATATGGAAATGGACCAGTGAACAGTTCTCCAGAGTGTCCAACTGTGGGATCAGTTGCTGTCTGACGACACTCGGCATGGTGCGAGGAAGGAACATCAGGGTGAGGAGGAGTATGTAGTTGAGACTCACGGCTACTAACACTTGACCGTGTGGAAGACAGACCGGAGGTGGTGGTGCCCAGGTGAGTGGAAGTATTATCTGTTATCCAATTAATAACCTGTTCACACTGATCAGTTCGCAATAGTGGTGCTGTTGTGTGCTTCCCTAGTAATTCGGTCAAGACCTGGGAGCGAGAAGATGTGGCTGTTGGTAGTGGCACATTTTCACCTTGGCCACGGCCCCGTCCTCTGCACGCACCATCACCAGAACGTCCAGTTCCACATTCCTTGCCATGCGCCTTGCCCATTGTAAATGAAGTAAAATAGCTTACACTCGCATTATCAATGGCAAAAGGGTAATAAAAAGGAGATTTGAACCGTGGAAGAGGAAAACCACAGTTCTAGTTATCTGGCCTACACCAGACTCTTTTAAACAGATATATTTGTGTCTGAACAGTCAGCGAGACACTCAAAATGTTTTTTTTTATTGAAAAAAAGGCAAAAAAGAGGATAATACAGAGATTTGAACCATGGAAGAGGAAAACCACAGTTCTAGTTATCTGGCCTACACCAGAATCTTTTAAACAGATATATTTGTGTCTGAACAGTCAGCGAGACACTCAAAATGTTTTTTTTTTATGCAAAAAGGTGGATTACACCCTGATTTGAACCGTGGAAGAGGAAAACCACAGTTCTAGTTATCTGGCCTACACCAGAATCTTTTAAACAGATATATTTGTGTCTGAACAGTCAGCGAGACACTCAAAATGATTTTTTTTTATGAAAAAAGGTGGATTACACCCTGATTTAAACCGTGGAAGAGGAAAACCACAGTTCTAGTTATCTGGCCTACACCAGAATCTTTTAAACAGATATATTTGTGTCTGAACAGTCAGCGAGACACTCAAAATGATTTTTTTTTATGCAAAAAGGTGGATTACACCCTGATTTGAACCGTGGAAGAGGAAAACCACAGTTCTAGTTATCTGGCCTACACCAGAATCTTTTAAACAGATATATTTGTGTCTGAACAGTCAGCGAGACACTCAAAATGATTTTTTTTTATGCAAAAAGGTGGATTACACCCTGATTTGAACCGTGGAAGAGGAAAACCACAGTTCTAGTTATCTGGCCTACACCAGAATCTTTTAAACAGATATATTTGAGTCTGAACAGTCAGCGAGACACTCAAAATGTTTTTTTTATGGAAAAAAGGCAAAAAAGTGGATAATACAGAGATTTGAACCATGGAACTGCAAAACCACAGTTCTAGTTATCTGGCCTACACCAGACTCTTTTAAACAGATATATTTGTGTCTGAACACTCACAGACACACTCAATTTTTTTTTTGTTTTGGGGGGGGGGGATACCAAAAGGTTAATAAGATGGATATTTGTACAGTCTGACTGAGGAAACAAAAAAAAAAAGAGGATTTAGACGAAGACAAAAAAAAGGATTTTTCCTGGCCCCTGAGACCTGGGGCTAAGTCTAGCAATTTGAAAAGCAGCACACAGGACTGTAATGCAGTGTTTGTTGGCATAACCACTGCGTCTCCTATATAACCTGCCTGCCTGCCTGATATCTGGGATGGATATTAGTCCTGAGAGGGACTGTTTGTTTGATTTTGCAGGCTTTAGAGACCCTACCCTACCATTTTCGCAGTATAAATCTCTCCCTAGCTCAGCAGCACTCTCCCTAAACCGTCTGATCCGGAGCGACTGTGTCCAAGATGGCGGCGCCCGGTTTTAAATACTCGAGGTGATGCTGTGCGGCCAGCCAATCACTGTAATGCCCACAACCAACATGGCTGCGGCATTACAGTGACTGTCTGGCAATCCCTGCATGTTCATTGGCTCTGTAAAGAGCGCCAAACGTGCAGGGCGGAGACCCGAGCTCCCACCCGAGTAACCCGGAAATGCTTGGTGCTGGCCGAACATCCCGAGTAGTGAGATGTTCGGGCGAGTACCGAGCAGTGTCGAGCATGCTCGCTCAACACTATTCATAACTAAAAAAAATAAGTTTTTTCATATATGTAAGTTTTTTCATACTGTAAAATAACTGTAGATTGGGAATAGAAAAAATATCCACATTTATTATCATTTCTTGTTTCATTGTATAGACTAAAAAGAACCAGAAAAGAAACCAAAATGAATTGTGTGTTTTACCTTGAAAGAGACGTTAATTACAGGTTATCAGAGATAGAATTTTTTACCATTTAATTCTGCTCCATTGCTCTAATTCAATCTTATATGGTTACATAAACATCTGTCCTCGGAGGAGTAGTCATGGATAGGAAAATGATCACAAATGACCTCAGCAAAAAATCCCAAGGTCATCTTACTACAACTTAGACACATGTCTCTGAAATAATTGTACACTTGATATGCTTATACACTTACCAGACATATGCAAGTTTATAGTCTATGCATATGAACCATTTCAGACATAGCCTGTAAATGCTGAATAGAGGAAATGTGTATCTTTTATTAGGCAGCAGATGAACATAGCCCAGAATTTTCCATGAAGCTACTAAACTGTTAGTTATTAATACTGCAAAAAAAATAAAAGATTGTGCTCTGCGCAGCAGATACTGTATATAGAGCCATGAACTTTAGCAAAAGATTACTCTGGTTAATCACTTCATTCTTATCCATGTACTTACATACATGTTGTTTAATAATTTGTTCAAATACCAGGAAAGATCTTTGAACAAATTATTAAACAACATGTATGTAAGTACATGGATAAGAATGAAGTGATTAACCAGAGTCAGCATGGGTTTGTAACTAACAAGTCATGTCAGACTAACTTAATTTCCTTCTATGACAGAATCACTGACTGGGTGGATCAGGGAAATGCTGTAGATATTGTATATCTTGACTTCAGCAAAGCATTTGACAAAGTATCTCACACCATCCTTATTGAAAAAATGACCAAGTATGCAATGGACCAGGCAACTGTTAGGTGGATTCATAACTGGCTTAGTGATCGGACTCAAAGGGTGGTTGTAAATGGCTTCACATCCAGCTGGATGAATGTCTCAAGTGGGGTACCACAGGGCTCTGTCCTGGGACCTGTATTGTTCAACATCTTCATCAATGATTTAGAAGAAGGAATTGAGGGTAAGCTGATTAAATTTGCTGATGACACAAAGCTAGGAGGGATAGCTAATACTAGAGAAGAGAGAGAGAGGATTCAAAAAGACCTAAATAAACTGGAGCAGTGGGCTGCAACCAACAGAATGTTTTTTAAAAGGGAAAAATGCAAAGTACTATATCTGGGCAATAAAAATGAAAAAAGCATATACAGAATGGGAGGAATAGAGTTAAGCAACAGTACATGTGAAAAAGACTTAGGTATACTAATAGATCATAGACTGAACATGAGTCAACAGTGTGATGCAGCAGCAAAAAAGGCAAATACAATTCTGGGATGTATTAACAGAAGCATACAGTGTAGATCACGTGAAGTCATTATCGGTCTTTACTCCTCTTTGGTCAGACCTCATCTGGAATACTGTGTACAATTTTGGGCACCACATTTTAAAAAAGACATAGACAAACTGGAACAAGTTCAGAAAAGAGCGACCAGAATGGTGACTGGTCTGCAAACCATGTCCTATGAGGAACGGTTGCAGGATTTGGGAATGTTTACCTTGCAAAAAAGAAGACTGAGAGGAGACTTAATAGCTGTCTACAAATATGTCAAGGGCTGTCACATTGTAGAAGGATCATCTTTATTCTCATTTGCACAAGGAAAGACTAGAAGCAATGGGATGAAACTAAATGGGAGGAGACACAGATTAGATATTAGAAAAAACTTTTTGACAGTTAGGGTGATTAATGAGTGGAACAGGCTGCCATGAGAGGTGGTGAGTTCCCCTTCAATGGACGTCTTCAAACAGAGGCTGGACAGACATCTGTCTGAGATGATTTAGTGAATCCTGCTTTGAGCAGGGGGTTGGACCAGATGACCCAGGAGGTCCCTTCCAACTCTACCATTCTATGATTCTATGATTCTATGATTAATGGTGGACAACTGACCAAGTTTGCAGACGTGAACATTAGACTGGTCCTATACACTAACCCTAAATACATGTAAAGATCTATAGAGATTATACAGCAAAAAATAGAAAATACATTTACACTGGCATGTAAAAGTTTTGGCACCCCTGGTCAAAATTACTGTTATAGTGTGCAGTTAAGCAAGTTGAAGATGAAATGATCTCTAAAAGGCCTAACGTTAAAGATGACACATTTCCTTTGTAATTTAGGCAAATATATATATAATATCATTTTAAAAATTACAAAAAGGAAAATAGGCCGATGCAAAAGTTTGGGTACTCTGCATGGTTAGTAACTGGTACCTATTGATAGTGAACAATCCATAACCCTAACAGTCTAATTAAGGACTGAAACTCTGATCAAAGTTATCTGAGCACACAAATCTCCATGGGTGCCCAAACTTTTGCATCAGCCCATTTTCCTTTTTGTAATTTTTAAAATGAAAAATATGAAAATATATATATATTTTTTTGCCTAAAATACAAAGGAAATGTGTCATCTTTAACTTTAGGCCTTTTAGAGATCATTTCAACTTGCTTAACTTTCTGTCTTCAAGGCTGAAGACTCCTGTAGGTTTACAGCTCACACAATGTCCACATTCAGACGCAGGCTGCTCAATGGCCTCACTGCATTGAAATGTCTGTGCCAGCTTGCTCTGTGTGCAGGGGAGAAGAAGACTTTGTCGCTTGGATCGGGTGAGTATTAACTTAATTTTTTGTGGTGGGTAGCACAAAAGTGAAATTATTACTTTTGGAGTGGCTATCATTACTTTTTAAGGGGGCAGTAAGGGGGTGTAATGGGGACACTCAAGAATACAGATGAGCGGATCTTTTGAAAATCAAATTCACTGACTTCGATGAATTTTCTCAAAAAATTAGATTTTTAGAATTTTTAGAAATTTAGAATTTGCAAAAATCTCAGTACTGGAAAGCTTGTATTTGCTTGAAAAATACACGTGGGAGAGAGCGAGAGAGAACCTCGCTGACTATAAAAGCTTACAATATAAAAGTGAGAGAAAGAGAGCGAGAGGACCCCGTTGACCACAAGAGCTGACACTCTACAGGAGAGAGGACCCTGCGGATCATAAGAGCTTACACTCTACAGGAAGAATGAGACTTTACCAGTATCCAGTGACACTGCAGATGTAAAATGACTTTGCCATACAAACTGTGCTCCACTGGGAACCACCCAGGTACCAGTGTACAAGGTGTGATCATCCTCTAGATGTCATAGCTACAGGGCATTATGGGGAGGCTTGCACAGCAACGCTAAATTACGTTAGCTCGCTCTCTGATGCTTCAACAGTGTGAGAACTAGTTCCGGCAGGTTTTTTTTCTTTGATCCATGGATCGAATCTCAGAATGTTTGAATTTGCGTGAAATCTCAAAATTTAGGAAATTTGATTTGAAAGTACTTCTGGGTTAGGGATTGCCCTAGCAAGCCCATGCTACAGCACTGGCTGCAACTTTATTTAGTGTCTACAGTATATAGGTACTGTAAAAAGCCAACTATATTTAACAGATAGAGGGGTTCAAAACTGCTGCAAAAAATCAATGTAAAGGACATTTTATATATATTTTAGGCTTGTAATTTCCTTTCTGGCCTGGTTTTCTTTGTAGCCCTCCGCCAGTCCAGACATGGGCTAATTCTGTTATGATCTGCAACAAGTACTAAGGAAAGAAAGGGGAAAGCTATCCCTACAGTAAGACTAAGCTGAATCCCTATGATGTAGCGGGCTGCCTGTTCCTTGTGAACAGACTCGCCTTAGTCCTCGGCTAGTCTGAACGGAGACCTATAGCATAAAGGGAAGGGGTCCCTAAAAGAACTAAGGACTGGAACAAAAATGGGACACCTCCTGAACAGAGAAGGTTGTTGCAGAACACAAAAAGATAAACTGACAAAAAGGTACTAGAGGTCCCAGAAGGACCAAGCGCACTGACAGAGATAGGCACAGAAGCACCTGGCTAGCAAAACAGTCAAACTACACTGAAGTCCAGCGCAGCCAAAAGGGCGGAGCTGGAATATATAGGCAGATGGTCACGTGACCGCAAAACACAAGATGGAAAAAACAAACAGGAGGGTTCTAACAAATTCACTATGGAGTTTAGAAAGGAGTCTAGTGTGTACACTTTAGATATAGTAAAACTGTCTGACGGGACAAGAAGTGTCTGTTCACAAAGCTCAGTTATTAAGGACTACTAGTCTCCAACTGGTGCTACTGGTGTTAGGTAACAACCTATTTGGGTGTTTTTTTTTGAGTGCTTGGTAGTAGGTCACCTGTACATTCAGGGAAGCTGATGTCCAGTTAGTGCTCACCAAAGCCGGGGGTAATGTGTGCTTTGTATCTGGGTGTAACGTTTTGCATTCATTTTGCACACTAGCATTACAGAAAAGAAGATGCCCTGTTCGAACAAAACTTCTGTGTCACATCTCTGTCTCCGTTCATCCCATTTTGCATACTGCCAAGCAACTAATCCTCTATATTAGATGTAAACATAGACTAAAGTAAAGCAACCTTCAACAAAACATCAAAGTTTTAGAGATAAAAATACGAAAAAAGAAATACTAAATAAATTAGATGAAGCATGGATCACTATTGACATTATACCTTAGAAAAATAAGAAGATATACTCTGATTGTCCATGTGAAGGCTCTCTGGATAAAACTACTTAGGCTGGTCATTGATAGTGTGGCAAAAACCATGAATGTATACATCACTCTGCAGAGAAAGGGAGGTATTACCATAAAACTGTGAGGCCATTGGTTCCATGCGGAATTTGCAATGTGAAAACCTTGCTTTATGGGGGTATTGTAGTGGAAATAATAAGCAGTTCTTATATACAGTTTTTGGATCCAGAGGTATAATGGCCAAATGTAGGATACCATTTTAGAAAATATTTATCCAATAAAGTCTAATATTGTAAGTCTGCTGGTACAAGTACATAAGGAAGCGCTTTGTCTCCCAACATCTATAATATAACCGGGGATGCATATCTCTGCCTGAAGCCTCGATAGACTGCGCATGCGTGAAGCGCAGTCTGGCTCCAGACAGAAGCAGGCATCCAGCCGTTACAGGTAAGAGGAGGTGTATGGTTCCGGAGATCGCGGTATGCGTAGGCACTGAACGCATACCACGATCTCCGGCGCCATACTTACATACTTACCTGACCGGAGGAGCGTTGCCGCGGCGCCTCTCTTCGCCGGAGACCGGGGCAGGAGTGAGGCGTCGGATCGGCACATGCGCATAGCGCTATCCGGTGCCATTTTACTGAAGACACATTTACAGTGTGTCTTCATCAAAATGGCGCCAGACAGCGCGGTGCTCTGGCGCTGCACTCCTCCCCCGACCACCGGCAGAACAGGATGCAGCAGCGCTGGCGCACAGAGAAGAAAAGTGAGTATAACTGTTTAGTTTTTTTGTATGTGTGTACAGTGTGAAAGGAATGAGGGGGCCACACATACCAGGATTGTGGGGTGAGGGGACCATGCATATACCAGGATTGTGGGGTGAGGGTCCATGCATACCCAGATTTGGGGGTGAGGGATACCACGCATACCAGGTTTGGGGGGTGAGAAGTACCACACATACCAGGATTGGGGGGTGAGGGGACCATGCATACCAGGATTGGGGGATGAGGGGTACCACACATACCAGGATTGGTGGGCGAGGGGACCATGCATACAAGGATTGGGGGGTGAGGGGTATCACACATACCAGGACTGGGGGGTGAGGGGACCATGCATACCAGGATTAGGGGTACCATACATACCATTATTGAGGGATGAGGGGCCCATGCATACCAGGAATGGGGGGTGAGGGGACCATGCATACCAGGATTGGGGATGAGGGGTGCCATGCATACCAGGATTGGGGATGAGGGTTGCCATGCATACCAAGATTGGGGATGAGGGGTGCCATGCATACCGGGATTGGGGATGAGGGGTGCCATGTATACCGGGATTGGGGATGAGGGGTGCCATGCATACCAGGATTGGGGATGAGGGGTGCCATGCATACCAGGATTGGGGATGAGGGGTGCCATGCATACCGGGATTGGGGATGAGGGGTGCCATGCATACCAGGATTGGGGATGAGGGGTGCCATGCATACCGGGATTGGGGACAAGGGGTGCCATGCATACCGGGATTTGGGATGAGGGGTGCCATGCATACCGTAATTGGGGACGAGGGGTGCCATGCATACCGGGATTGGGGACGAGGGGTGCCATGCATACCGGGATTGGGGATGAGGGGTGCCCTGCATACCAGGATTGGGGATGAGGGGTGCCATGCATACCAGGATTCGGATGAGGGGCCATGCATACCAGGATAGGGATAAGTAGTGCCATGCATACCAGGATTCGGATGAGGGGCCATGCATACCAGGATGGGGATGAGGGATGGGGTACCATGCATACCAGGATTGGGGATGAGCGGTGCCATGCATACCAGGATTGGGGATAAGGGGTGCCATGCATACAGGATTGGGCATGATTGGTGCCACGCATACCAGGATTGGGGATGAGGGGTGCCATGCATACCAGGATTGGGGATGAGGGCTGCCATGCATACCAGGATTGGGGGTGAGAGGTGCCATGCATACCAGTATTGGGGGTGAGGGGAGCCATGCATACCAGGATTGGGGGTGAGGGGTGCCATGTATACCTGGATAGGATGGTGGGGGCAGGATGGGGGCAGCACAAATACCAGGGGAGGAGCAGCACATACCAGCATGGGAGACCATATAGCAATAAAAATGCTCGCCACCTGGGCGTAGAACGGGTTCAATAGCTAGTGGTAATATAAGACTTATAATTTCCTTATATATTACCTTACGTGCCATATTAGCAAATTCTTTCTTTATTTCTAAATGAAGTAACAGAATGATGCTGAATTTGCCTTTTCCCACCTATTTGCATCCGGGAGCCAATTTCTTCAGAAAAGTCATGAGACAGATAAAAGATGAAGAATATATAACAAAGTCAGTTATTCTGGGAAAATGCATGCATAATATAGTGGCAACCTGAATATACCATGGAATAATGTTAATTCTTAGTGATGTACAGGTCCTTTTGTTCATTTCACTGATGAAAGTTTGCTGAAATAATTCATAGCTCACTCAAGGTAAGGAAAAATAATATGATCTGCACAACTTAGAAAAACTTATAGTGAAAGGAAATCAATTAGTGCATATCAGTCACAGTCGAATGTGAATCTGCAAGTATCTCCTTTATTTCAACTTTTGGAAGACTCTCATAAAGACTACCGTATTTCTCTTAAGATTAAAACAAAGTGCCAAAAAGTATAAGTTCTGGACCTGTTTCTTCTTGTAAACTTCTCCTACATGGCAAATCTTCCACTTTATATTTATATTTTTAAAATAATTAGAAAACCATTTATCATTTCCTTTATGCTTCCCAAATGCTTGCTACTTTGTGTTAATATATCACATAAAATCCCAATAAAATACATTTAATTTTGTGGGTGTAATGTGAAAAAATGTGAAAAAGTTCATAGGGTATGAAACTTTTTCAAGGCACTGTAGATATGTACATAGGCTGCTACCTTACTGCTGTACAATTAGACACATTTGACTTATATTGGTTGTCCCCAGGACCGGCTATTGGGGTATGTAGGACTGACATCAAATAGCTGGGTATACCAACAAAGCCCCACTTAGTTTCAAATGAGCACTTAGTGGGGTACTTAAAATATAACTTTTAATAGATCAATTAGTTAAAATATCAAGTATCAAATATATAACAAAGGAGAATCAAAAAAGACAGACAGCATATCTTGGAGTATCTTGTATCTTGGAGTGTTTCAGATCTGGCTAATTAATAGAGGTGCACCTCATGTTTTTATATGCTGTCTGTCTTTTTTGATTCTTCTTTGTTAGATATTTTATCTAATTGATCTATTAAAAGCTATATTTTAAGTACACTAGTAACTGCTATATCATATGTAAGACTGTCCTTGTGAAAAAGGTGACCACAGAAACCCAGGACCTTTAGGGTTGTAATCTTAAAATTAAAGAGATTGTCCGCTACTGCACAACACCAGGATCTGGACTCATATGCAATAAAAAAAACAATGCATACTCATCTCCTGAATGGCATCATTCCAGAGATGTCGGTGCTACTGTTCCTGGAGGAAGAAGACATTGGTGTGAACAGCATGAACAGCATCAATATTAGCTGAGATGGGTCCAGTCACTGGTACCTGTAGAAGTAGAGTTGAGTATGTATTTGCACCAGGATTCAAAGATCTTAGCTAGAAAGTAATTGCTGATTATTTGATACAAGGCAAAAATTTTCATGAGAGATGATTAGACAGCTGGGTGAAGTGGATGATAAGGCAAACTCCTGCAAAACACGTGTTAACTAGAAAGCTTAAAGGGGTTGTCCACTACTTTCACATTGATGCCTTATCCATGGGATAGGGCATCAATGTATGATCTGCCAGGGTCCCGCATAAGGCATCCCCGCTGATCAGCTGTTATCAGTGCCGGCGGCTGCCGGCCGGAAGTGCTTACCTGCGGTGCTTGGCCATCAAGTTGTAATGGACAGCGCTTGCTACTGCACATCCGCCTCCTATTCAATTCGATGGGAGGCGGATGTGCAGTACCCCGTGGCGGCCACTACAGATGGACGGCCAAGCACCGCAGGCAAGCGCTTCCGGCCGGCGGCCACCTGCACCGCTAACAGCTGATCGGCAGGAGTGTCGGGTGCAAGACCTACGGATAGGGCATCAATGTGAAAGTAGTGGAAAACTTCTTTAAAGCTCTGCTTTCTGAAAAGGCCTTGGGTGATGATGCTGGAGGTGTTTTCCGATTTACCAAAGAAACGCAGTTGGCCATAGGGAAAACAAACAATACCTGGTACTTAAGCCATGACAGGTGAGTAATAGTACCCCTCCTTTTATGACCCCTCCCATCAGACACTACAACAGAAAAAAGAGGATACTTGGCATGAAATCTGCTGTGTAAGTTTGGAACATTAATAACATTTATGGCAACTACATCTCTCTCCCAGACAGTATCCCTTCTGGTCTATCTAGTAGAAAATATTGCCATGCCCCTTCTTGCATTCCAGAATATGGTTGATCTCGTACTTTTTGTCAGAATCATGGAAAAGCAGGGGCTGTCTTGACAATTGGCGAAAATATATTGAAGACTAGAGGACATAGAAAGAAGATATGAACAGTATTTGGAATTTTTTAGAGTAGGAGGTAATTTCATATAGAAAGTGACCAAATTGGTTTTCTGGATAATCTTGGATTTACTGAAAAACTTAAGAGCCAGCTTCCTGCAATGAGTCTTTAAAAAGATTTTTTGGTGGAAAGCCAAACCTTATCAGCAGCACTCTTCTTTGCTTGAATTGAATCTCAGTCAAGATGTTATGAATGTCCTGAGAGATACTTTTTACAGCAGGAAGTTGACTTTTTTTTATACAATTGGCAGAGGAAGACGAGGCTCTCAACATTACACTGTGACAAGGGGAGGTTTCTCAGAAGACCTTGAAACTGAATTACTCAGCCCAAGGAAGAAAATCCAGCCAGTTATCTTGATTAGAATTATAGAAAAGATGTAAAAATATTGTTCCAAAGACTGATTGATCCTGTTAGTTTGCCTTTTACTTTGGGGATGAAAGGAAGAGAAGAAAAAAAATTATTTGAAGAACACTTGGGTGAACTATAGGTCAGATGGATGTACTAGTAATAGAACAAAATGACCCAGAAGATAGTGAACCCTTGTGCCTCAGGAACACCTGTAATAATATCCATGTTAGTCTGAGTCCAACGTTCTTGTGGAATAGGTAGAGACTGAAGAGAAACGAGAGTAGCTTGATGTGAACATTTTAACTATGCACAATGAAGACAAGATGTCAAAAACTTTTGAGATGAGAGGACATCCTTTAGAAGGAGAATTGATAGAAGAAGAAATAAAAGCAAAAATAACTTTAAATTCAATTATATGTCAGGGTGCATCTTCAGAGGCATCACATGGATCAAAGGATCTGGAAAGGGCACTGGCCTGTGTCTTTTCCGGGCTGTATGATAGGTGACAATGAAGTCAAACTTTAAGAAGAATAGCGCCAATCAAGCTTGATGAGGATTAAGCATCTGAGCTAACTGAAGATGCACCAGATTTTAATGATCTCTACAGATGTTCACCGGAAACTTGTAACCCTCTAGTAGATATTGCCAGAGTTAACTTTATGTCAAAGAGTTCTCAATTACCAATAGAGTAATTCCTTTTAACTAAAAATAATTTCTTGAAGAAGAAACTGCAGTTATGATTTCTAGATTCAGAATAATTTTGTGAAAAAACTCCCAAAACCAGAGAACTCCACTTTGTTACGCTTGCGCCCGGACTGACTGGTGTGAGCATGATTAGTGATCCCACTGTACCATGAAACGAGGAGTGCCTGGAGGGGCGTAACTAAGTATCAACCCGGTCCGACCAAAGTCGCACGGTGGCTCAGTCGACTCCGTGAACCAGGGAGGAACCGAGCAGAGGGACCAGGTGCTACTCCAGGTCAGACCCCGGTCATAGCTGTTGACCCACAATGGGGAATGCAGGAACAGGCAGGTTAGCTGGTATGCAGACAGGTGGGTACTGGCAGGCACGGCTGGTATGATGGCAGGTGGGTACTTAGCAGGCACTGCTGGTATGTAGGCAGGTGGGTACTGACAGGCACGGCTGGAATGCAGACAGGTGGGTGCTGACAGGCATGGCTGGAATGCAGACAGGCAGATACTGGCCGGTATGAACTCAGGCTGGATAGGGACCAGTACAGACTGGGATACAGGAACAGAGCCGCAGGTGCGGTTGACTAGCAGAGCAAAACCACAGGAGCGGTGAACAAGCAGAGCGGAGCAAAACCGCAGGAGCGGTGAACAAGCAGAGCGGAGCAAAACCGCAGGAGCAGTGAACAAGCAGAGCGGAGCAAAACCGCAGGTGCGGTGAGCAAGCAGAGCGGAGCAAAACCGCAGGTGCGGAGAACAAGCAGAGTGGAGCAAAACCGCAGGAGCGGTGAACAAGCAGAGAGGAGCAAAACTGCAGGTGCGGTGAGCAATCAGAGCGGAGCAAAAACGCAGGTGCGGTGAACAAGCAGAGCGGAGCAAAACCGCAGGTGCGGAGAACAAGCAGACCGAAGCAAAACTGCCAGTGCGGAGAACAAGCAGAGCGGAGCAAAACCGCAGGTGCAGTGAACAAGCAGAGCGGCACAACCGCAGGTGCGGTGAACAAGCAGAGCGGAGCAAAACCGCAGGTGCGGTGAACAAGCAGAGCGGAGCAAAACTGCAGGTGTGGTGAGCAAGCAGAGGGGAGCAAAACCGCAGGTGCGGTGAGAAAGCAGAGCGGAGCAAAACCGCAGGTTCAGTGAACAAGCAGAGCGGAGCAAAACCGCAGGTACAGTGAACAAGCAGAGCGGAGCAAAACTGCAGGTGCGGTAAACAAGCGAAGCAGAGCGGAACCGCCGGAACGGTAAACAAGCAGAGCAGAACAGAACTGCAGGTGCGGTAAACAAGCGGAACAGAGCGGAACCGCCGGAGCGGTGAACAAGCAGAGCAGAACAGAGCCGCAGGTGCGGTAAACAAGCGGAGCAGAGCGGAACCGCCGGAGCGGTGAACAAGCAGAGCAGAAGGTGAAGGCAGACAGGACAGGGCTCTGTCCACATAGAACAGACTGGAAAATACAGGAAGATGGTTAGAACACAGGAAGTAGATACGGAGGCAGGGAAAGTTGACAAGCAGAACCAGATACACACAAGGTACTTACAATGAAGTAGCGAGTGGACACAAAACTCACAAACAGAAGTACAGAGACAACGAGTTGGAGTTAGGTGCAGGTTCAGACACTGCAGGCAAAGGGAAGGTACGGACATAGAGAGAAACAAGTAACGAGCTAGGACACTGTTCAGACAGGAACTGAACCAGGAACAAGATACAGGAACGAGCCTGGGAACTCAGCCCCCAGGGTGGCAGAAACAGACTAGAAGTCAGAGATACAGGTAGCGGCCCTGGGTACTCAGCCCCCAGGGTGGCGGAAACAGACTAGAAGTCACAGGTACAGGAAAAGGCCCTGGGTACTCAGCCCCCAGGGTGGCGGACAGACTAGAGTCAGGACAGGACCTGGCACCTCAGTTGCAAAAGACAAACTGAGTGAAAGTGTTGTTCAGGCACCTCCTACTGGGTGGAGGGGGTTTAAGTATCCAGTGACTCACAGCAATAGGCTGGGGACGCATTAGGACTGTGCACACAGTAGCTATAAGAAACAAGCAGAAAGCCGCGCTGACGCCCTAAGCAATCAGACAAGAGACATGGACACAGCAGGTACTGGAGCAAAGAGTGCAGCATGGACTGACAGGTAAGATTGCGGTCTTGCATGGTGGTGCACCATGCAAGCACGCCACCAGGGATGTTACACGCTTCAAGGAAGAACATCCTGTTAACATCATGCTTGTACAGTAAAGGAGCAGTGAAAAAGACAAGACTCAAGTTGCTTAAAGGCTTAAACTGTGGAATCTAACCAGTTCCAAGAATTACCACCTTTCTGAATGAGGGTCTTAACGGAAGCTACCACAAGAGTAATTTTTAATAAACTGGCAGTAATACTTAGTAAAGCCTTAGAATCTTTGTAGAACTTTAAGACTAACAGCTTTACAGAGCTCTGTCAGTGGTCTCCCGGGAGCTCTAAAAATGGTTATCACAAACAGACAAGACAAGCCATTCCATTTACCAGATCCTAGGGATTGCCCTGGTCTTCAGCCTTTAGCATCTGTATAAGGATCTCGACTTACACAGGGCTCGCTGGGTTAAAGCCATGGAGTCAGTTGCTTGGTGATGGAGCAGGCTGACAAAAGTGATCAGGTAGATGGAGGCAGAAACAAAATGGCAGTCAAACTGCAAAATCAAAAGGCAAAAGAGTGTTCAGTTAAAGGGGCCATGGTGACAAAGCAGGAATACAAACAAGCTAAACAGGAGCTGAAGGCACAGTGCTGAACCAGAGCAGATAAATTCAGTGAGAGTCAGAGATCAAGAGTTTATATAGGAGACAGCTACACCAAGATCTGACAGAAAGGGGCAATCTAAACAGCCAGAAATTAACTCCCTGACTGAGCAGCACCAAACATCCTAGGAATTAAACAGGACTTCTGCTTTGATGTCCCAGGTCACCCACAACAAAGATGCAATGCCACCCAGCAACCAAAGTGGAAACAGAGCAGAAGGAAACTGGCCAGCATGTTATACTGGGCTATGGCTGATCAGGTATAACTGAAGCTTTCTCTTGGTCCATATACAGACTTCTAGAAGAGGCAATTCATGATGCTCAAAGAGACATTTCTCCAGCTTGACACGAAGATAATTTTGATGCAGTCTCTTGAAAACGAAGCAGACATGGAGATGGTGTGTGTTCAGATCTCTGGAGAAGATTAGAATGTCATTCAGATAAACTAATACATACTGAGAGAGGACACTACAAAAGATTTCATTAATGAAATGCTGGAATACAGTTGGTGTACAGCATAAGCCAAAATGCATGAGAAGATATTCATAATGACCATCATGGGTGTTTAACGCAATTTTCCATGTCTTCTCCTTAATTTATGCAGATTAGGTAGAGTAGCAGGCTTCCCGCATATCTCATTTGGTGAAGATGAAACAACCCTTAATCCGATCAAACAACTCTGAAATGAGGGGCAAAAGATAATGGTCTTTCAGAGTGATTTTATTTATGCATGGTCTCAGAGACACGTCTTACATTACAAAGAAAAAGTCTTCACCAGCTGGAGAGATAGACCTCCAGATGAACCCACTCTACGATATTCCTATTAATGTAAGAGGACATTGCTTCAGTCTCAGGAAGAGATAGAGGATAGACTCTGCCACTCAGTGTCTCGGTACATTCAAGAAAAAGTATGGCCTATTCAAATGTTCAATGTGGATGTAGTGTTTTGGCTTTCTGCTTAGAAAAGACATCTGCAAACAAGATGATCTCCAATGGGCAATAACCAGAGCATGTAGCACTAGCCATGGGAGTCTCTAGAGAAAAAGTGCATCAAAAAGTGGCAAAACTAAAAAAGGAGTGTCCTCAACTTGCAGCGCTCCAACCAGAAGACTTCGCCTTCTCTGTCCAAAATTGGATAGGGTCACCAGGAATCGTGGAGTCAATCATGGATATCAGTTCCAGAGCAAGGAAAAAAAAAACATTTTCATTGTGCATCTGTACAACCCACTCCTTTTTTCTTCTTCTTGTGTTGGGTAGTAAAAACCCTTACTTCCCTGTACCAAGCAGAACCAGATCAATTTTCATATTTGCAGACCTTGAACATTTATTTGCAGAGGTAAAAGTTTCTTAACAGACTGTGTAGTTGGCAGAGTGTGAAATGTATGGCATTACAGTCCATACATGCTTTACAATGACTTTTTACCTTAGATAACAAAATAGGATCTACAGGAACAAACGGTATGGAGGACAACCCAGTTATTTCTGCAATTTTTAAGTCACTTTATAATTACTGCTTCTTGCTATTGACAAGGCACCGGATTGATTTTGGTCTGGGTTTCATTTTCCCTGAATTACAGTTTTTCAGTCCAAGTGTAAGCTACACTATAAATGTTGTAAAATGAAAAAAAGTATGTTTACAACTCAGACATTTAAAAGCAAATTTGTTTTCCCATGTAGAAGTTTGTTAGGGAATGTGTATTCTTTATAGAACACGTAGCACTTAGTTACGTTTGAGATGTGATGTGAATATAACACAATATATTGCATCTGGACCCAGAATTCGTAATTTAAAGATTCTTGGCATTCTCCTTCTCTTTATGAAATACCCAACATATTTCTGTTAACTACTTAGAAAATATTTTTTTAATACTTATTTTTATGTAAACCATTTCTGAGATCTATGCAATCTGTCAGACTTGTAGTTTAAACAAAGTAGAATGCACATGCTCTGCATAGATATTGTTTAACTAAAGAAGTGGTTTTATAAAGAATCATAAAATTAAGTTTCACCCATTGTGCAAAAGGAGGCCCAACCTTATGGGGCTAAAACCACCAAATAAAGAGCAAGTATACAGTCCAGCAAGTACTGGAATTAATAAGTATTTTAGTTCTCGTTGCTTGTGGTATGTATCACCAACGTATTCCACGGCACTGTACAAAAGTTGTGAAGGTGTGGCATGCCACAGAGATAATGGCAGGAGGATGCAAGAGTTCCAATACAGTAAGATGTAGACTTTCCTTAATCAGCAGACACAGGATCATCATCCTAAGGCCACGGCCCCACTATCAGTATTTGGTCAGTATTAGGTCAGTATTTTTTCTCTGGAGTGGGAGACAAAACCAGGTGAGGAACAATCAGAGAAAAGGTATAATAGAAACAAGTCACCAATTCTGTATTTATCACCCACTCCTGGTTTTGGCTCCCAATCCTGAGAAAAAATACTGACCGAATACTGACCAAATACGGATAGTGGGGCTGTGGCCTTAGAGGCTGCATTTATAAGACTCTCATCCAGACCTGGGTACCATTGTACCTGTAAAAAAAAGAATAAAATAATAAAAAAGTTTATATTTACCTGTCCGGCGGCCCCTGCAGCGCTTCTCCTTCCAGGACCTGAGATGACGTCGCGGTCATGTGACAGCAGGCTGTCTCGCGATGTGCCGGCAACCCGGAAGAAGCCAGGACGAGCGCGACAGCACACGCGGCGGGGCATCAGGGGTAAGTATAGCTTTATTTTTTTATTTTTACAGTCACACTATATAAATCCATGCCGTTTGCATGGATTTATATAGTGTGACCTAGTTGTCAAGCACTTTCCAAGTGATGCTATTGCCTGGAAAGTGCTTGTCAGTCCGCATGCGGAAACACATGCGTTAACGCATGTGGATACGCATGTGAATCCGCATGTATTTAGCATGTATTCTGCAGGAAAAACGCATGCACAATCTGCATGCGTTTTTTCTGCCAGGGAGATGCAGAAATGCTGCAGAAATTTTCTGCTTCATTTCTGCATCGTGGGCACATAGCCTAAGGCTGGGTTCATACAGAGTTTTTTTGGAGGTGGTAAAATTTGATACATTTTTTAAGAGGAATCCATTTCAGGGAGCACTGCTTTTTTGTTTTGTTTTTGAAGATATTTTTCTTTTCCTGAAGTATTATATAAAGCATTTTTGAAGCATTTTTCCCACACAATGTTTTGCAGCTTTTTGACTTGACCTTGTTAAATTTGGAGCAGATTCCATGAAGAATCCGCCTCAAAGAAGCGACATGTCACTTTTTTTTTTCCAAGTTTTTTGGAAACCTTGTCAAAAAAGCCTAAAAAAAAACTTGCCATATGAACAGCAAAAATAGATTTTCCATTGATATGAATTGGATCTGAATTCAAAGAGTATTTGAAGTTGTTATTTATATGGATTTTGGAGTGATCCCCTATACAATCATCCCAAAAAAAACTTCTGGGTGAACCAAGCCTTTTTATATTTGCAATATACAGATGCATATGGCCACAGTCTTTCAGTATGAGGGCAATTAATATTTAGAAAATTTGTATAGTCCGTCGGATAGGAAACGCACATAAAAGGCATGCATTGAAATCACTTTAAAAACCCTGGAAATGTATTGGGTTTTTAAACTAGCCAAAAATAAAGCTGGAAAAAAAATCTGTGTAATGCTAACTCACACTAAACAACCTGGGTACAAAGTAAAGAGGACCTGTTACAACTCCTGACTATTACCAAATACCTTTTGTTTCCTGTATAATCACATGATTTGGGGGGGACAACCCACATCATGAAGTGCATCATGAAATGCATCACCCTCTTCCACCTCGTGACCGTATGAGATCAGTCACAGACCTCTGATTGGCCTGAACGCCGTATGAAGTGACAGAAGCAACGGCAGACCACCAAGGAGAACCAGTACAGTTGCGGAGGAAACTAATTGGGTGAGGAAAAGTGAGTATAATATTTTTGTATTTTTTTTTAACCCCTTCTACCCCAATCAAATTTTGGTAGATTGACTCATTTATACTCCGCATACCTGGGATTTCACAAAAACATTTGCCATGCTTCATCGCATTACCTATTCTGAAGCGGTACTCCCCTAGAAGCATTTATTTTAGGGGATATATCTGACATAATGCATTAGACAACACACATGGAGACCAGTATAGAGTCAAAGGGATTTTGCCACACAGTCTTCTGTACATTATTGCTGCATGCATAATGTTTTAATGTTCAACTTTTAATGGAGTTTTCTTCCATTTCTCAATTTGGCGATGCAGTGGGAGAAATTTATCAACCTAAATGCACCAGAATTTTGGTAAAAAAAAAACTGTCTTTATGACCTGCACCATACTTATGTGTATGTGCACATGATCCTTTTTTGGCAGCGCTTTGAACGCAGCATACTTGTGCTGCATCCAAAGCGCTGCACGCAGGTGAAGCCGCATGTGTTCATTGAATACATGCAGCTTCACTACATCCTATCCTTTGCACTATAGAATTTCTCTTGCGGAGACCAGCGTCTCGGCAAAAGAAATTGACATGCTGCGGTCTGTGAAGACGCACCGCATGTCTGTCTCCGTTGGTGAGACGCAGGAGAACGGGAATGCATTGTGGGCATGGGATTTGTATAAATTCCATCCACTATGCTGTAACATCTGGCCACTGCAGATTGCACGCAGCACAAGTGCGCTGCGTGCAATCCGCAGCGTTTACTTACCGTGTGCACATACCCTTAGACACTTTTTACTCCTTGCATGATAAGGGGGCATGACAAAAGAGGGAACTTATTGAAAAAGGGGCGATACAATGCACTAAGAAATGGTCCTGAATTGTGGCGCACATTTCTGGTACAAAGTAAACCAACTAAAAATGGCGTAAATTTAGACTTGACAGTGGGTACCTGTGAGTCATGGGGTTATTAGTAACCTTTTACTATAATTTTCCGTCCCCTTTTAAAATAAACACACCACACATTTTATGTTGTATTAAATTGGCCACAGCAGCCGTTTATTAACATATAAATACAAACATTATAAACCTCATCCTAGAGGGGTGGTCCTCGAAGCCCCAAACTATTTTAAACCAAGAAACCAATTGTGTCTTTTGTCTCAGGCCAGATTGCGTATTACCTCCAGCCGCTAAGCACCTGCTCGGAGGCACCAATTCAAACAGCCTGGCCAATGAAACATGCCCCAAACCACAGGCCCTCTGATCCACTCCTATGGGATCAACCACCCGAGACCACTGAATACGATGTAAGGGGGGTCCAGAACTTCCCGAGGTCCCACCCCCACTGATCCACAATTAACCATGATCACCAACTTCAAGGACCCCCCATGCCATGAGCACAAATATTCTGACACCTCAAATATTTGTGTCCCTCCATACTCTTAAACCTTTTCCTATGCCCTCCTGAATTGCCAGGCACCACATATTCGTACCGATTGTGTTTAAGTGCACCCCATCCCTCCTCCAAAATTCCCCTTCTCCAGACTCAAGTTCTATATGGCGTATAGCCAAAGCCCCATTTCTTACCATGAAACGCGTCTCCGCCCTATTTACTTTTATCCGGGCTCTATCGATTCCGTCATTTGATCGGGCCCCTCGCCAGACTTGTCGTGGAACAATGTTGGACCAAATTACCAAAACCTTTGGAAACATTGCCCACAATCTCAGTATATCAAATTTGATGTCTTTTATGAGTTCCCTACAAGACCTCTTACCAAGGTCATTGCACCCTAAATGTAGCACCAGCAAATCAGGGACCCGATCAAGCCTCACAAAGTGATGGAATTCAGCCAGGAGTTGCTGCCACACCATTCCCCATTTCCCAATCCACGGTAGAATGGCTTTGTCATCCAAGAATCCTAACTGACGGCCGGCCGGCCTCACCGCTGCCCGTAGTGCAACCCAGAAGACAAAAGAATGGCCCATGATCCATACGAGCTGGGGACCTTCCTCTGTGAAGTCAAACATAATACAAATCTAAGAAACGGTAACATCTAACAAGAACTCGGAACATTCTCTTGATTACAACAAAGCCGGGCGTATATAAGACCTAAACCGTATGGATTCCCATTGTCCGATCTTCTTGACTAACTCGTCACCCAGCCCCCTCCTTGCTGCCTCAGTGGCTGCCCCAATCCTGAAAGAGTGACCGCCATACTCTTTTGGCAAGATACTGCCAGCCTCAAGACACTTTTTTAGCACTGCTAAAAACTCGTAGCCAGATAAAAAGGAGCCATCCTCATGAACCAACAACGGTGATTTGTGCCCCCCTGGACCCAAACCAAATTCTCTCACACAGAGTACCAGACACATGTCAGACCCCGCCACTGCGAACAGCACCACTTTACACCCTTTCTTGAATTGATCCATCTTTGAAAGCCGAATGAATACCTCTATTCTATCTAAATATAAATTCACGTCCTCTTTTGAGAGACCCCCACTGACGAATCTTGATGGGCTAACCAACTCACCCAAATGTAAGGACCAGAAAAAAGCCAGAGAAAAAGCTAGCCGAAATAGTCCGATCTCCCATGGGGACTTACATACTGACGCGAGAAGCTCCCCCAATGTTAACAATAGTCCATATGAAATGGGCTGCCTCCAATCTCTCACCTTCCAACCCTTCCGCCAACCTTTTAGTGCTTGGCGAACCAATATTGCTTTAGTTACATCTGGAAGACCCCTTATTTTAAAGCTAAAGGCCAAACCTGCCATGAAATTATTTATTTTTGGCACCGACCAACCTTCCTCCCAGCAATGACCAACCAATAATAATAATAGGCTGTCGCTCTCTAAAGGGTCTCCCATAGCAAATTTCCATCCCTCCCACAACTGCCAAGCGACCTCATATGATGACCAGGTCCTCGTAGATGATGATTGACTGATCAGATTCCTTACAGCTCGAAGGGAAGATTCCATAGTTCTGGAGGGCATACCAAACCTGTCGATGACGCCTGAGGTGCCAGCAGCCGGAACTGATCCCACTGCGAATGAGAAATAGCATTGACGATCCGATTTAAATGAACCAACTTGAACTCCGCCACTATCCACATGTTCAACGATAAACTCATTAGCACCAGCCTTTGCAATACTTTCACCACCAATGGCGATGCGGCCAACAGAGAATTGATAGCAGACACTAACCCTTGGTTCTCGCAGGAAAAACAGATTTTTTTGTTCTGAAAATACTCTCCCAATAGAGCTAAAGAGACCACGATGGGGAAAAGGTTGATCAATGTATGATTACCCAACAGATTCCGGTCACGATATGTCGCTGGCCATTTCTCGTCAATCCAACTGCCTCGGAAAAAGATGGCAAAACCACGCTGTCCCGACACATCCATGAACAATTCCAATTCGCTGGCATTCACTACCGGAGCAATCCAAACCGACTTGCCATTATATGTCTCCAAAAACCAAGCCCAAACTCCCAAGTCGTCCCGCAACTCTTTACCCAACCTAATGAAGTGATGAGGTGATTTTGCTCCTGCCGTCGCTAATGACAAACGCCTACAAAATGCCCTGCCCATTGGCATAATACGGCATGCAAAATTCAATCTCCCGAAAATAGACTGTAATTCACGCAATGTAATTTTATGCAGCTTTCTAACTCTGGATACCTCTTCCAACAAATCAACTACCTTATCAACGGGTAGCCTACACTCCATTTTGACTGTATCAATTAAAATCCAGAGAAAACTCAAAGACGTCACCAGACCCACGGTCTTTTCAACTGCCAAAGGCACTCCAAACTTCTTAGCCACGCTCTCCATTGTATGCAACAACACAGAACAGACTGGAGAATTAGCAGGACCAACATACAAAAAATCAACCAAATAATGGATGCAGGAATTTAGACCAGAAACATCCCTAAAGACCCATTCGAGAAAGGTGCTAAAAGTTTCAAAGTGCGCACAGGACAGCGAGCAACCCATTGGGAGACACCGGTCTACAAAAAAGCTGCCGTACCTAGAGCAACCCAATAGGTGCATGCTTTCCGGGTGTACTGGTCACAGTCTAAAAGCCGCCTCTATGTCAGTCTTTGCCAAAAAATGCCCCTTTACCAAAAAACTGGACCCAACTAACTGCCATGTCGAAGGAAGTATAACTCACCGAACACAAATCTGGATCAATACAATCATTCACCGATGTGCCCTTTGGAAAGGAGAGGTGATGAATTAGCCTGTATTTACCCGGTTCCTTTTTTGGGACGATGCCTAATGGAGACACCCGCTAGTTCTTTATGGGCTTTGAAACTAAAGGACCAGCCATTCTCCCTAAAGCTACCTCTTTTGCCAATTTTTCTGCAACAACCTCAGGAAACTGTAACGCGGATTTAAATTTTTTTGCATTAAATTGAACTTCGCTATCAGTAAACAGTATCCTAAAACCAACTTCCAAACCTTCTTCTATTAGCGAGTCCGCCGCCCTGTCCGTGTATCTACTTAGGAATAGCTGCATCTCTGCCAGTTGTACCGGTGTCACCCCTCTTTTCACTACCCTCCTTGCTTCTGAACTTTCCTCCTCTGAAACATTTGGATGCGCTATGGCTGCCACCGCATGAGGAGCAGTCGTGTTTAAATTTACATTTATTTCCGAATTTACAAGATCCTTCATTGAAGAGAAAACATAACCCTTTTTGAACAGCTGCTGAGTGTCCCATCTGGCCGAGACCGCCGCTGCTCCCGAGAAACGACTGATTAGTTTGCCCACTTCTACTCGGCGCTGTTACCCTCAGCCATAAGGCAATATCCTTATGGTCCCAATGGATACTGGATCGCACAGCTTTCCTCTGACGAAATTGTTCATCATAACGTAGCCACCCTTGTCCCCCATACACCCTATATGCCTTCCCGATTGCATCCATGTAACAAAAAAGCCCCAAACAATTTTCTGGAGCTTTTTCGCCTATAACACTGGCTAGTATCGCAAACTCTTGTAACCAGTTCGTAAAGGTCCGTGGTATCAGACGGTACCTTCGTTTTTTTTCATCCTCTTTTTTGGAATCATCCTTTCTAGCCCTGTCTAGGTTAAAACGTTCCAATGGAAGTAACGAGAATATTTTTACATATTCCCCCTTCCATATTTTTTCCTTCCTCTCGGGCTTCAAATGTGCCCCAAAGGCCCCTCAAAACAAACATATACTTCCCCTTTTGCCATATCGTCTAGCCTTACATTGTCATCTTTATCCTTGTCGCCCTCGCCCCCCACAGCCTGTGTTGTTCCCGATACCCCCATGCTAGATTCACTCGTTGACAAATTTCCTCCCCCTGCGCCCACTGTATTAGAGCCCCTCAAAAACTCCATGTTACTGCAGCCCATCCCGCTATGTCCCAACTGGGCCAACTGAAAATTACCCAGCCACGCAGGGGTAGGCGACACTATGCCCTGCGACGCATTCGTCCCCACCCCCAGTAGTAAAGCTAAATCCCTTAAACCCTGCATCAGCATACCAATACCCCCGCCAACCCCCCCAGAAATGTCCTGACTGTTAAACGCTAAAGAAGGTAACGGGGGCCTGAAAGGAAAAATTAGCGACAACTCACCTGGCTGTCTAGGTGCTGTGAACCCAGCAGCCGTTGATCCTGAATCCTGATGCTGACGACCTCCATCCGATCCTTGTTGGCCACAGTGTGTCGTGAGAGGGAGACTTGAAGGGCCAGCTTGCTGCCCCGCTAACATCTCTGATCCTGACCCCACATCTTGCGGGGAGTGAGCCGACCAATGGCTGCCACCAGCCTGGCTAATGCCATGAACAGCCGTTATGACAGATATGGGGACTGGGCCAGCACTGTGCTGCCCGTATGCTGATGCCACCTCTGCATGTCCGCTGCTGCCTGTCCCCCCGTCAGCAGAGCCAGCCGCCTGCAGCCCGCATATAACATTCTGATTGACGGCCGCCGCGGCCGCATTGTGGGGGGAGCCAGCATTGTGGGCGCAGCTGGCCAGATCCTGATCGTCACCGCTCCCACACTGAGAGGCCCTCAGGTTAGGCCCCCGTCCTCTCGCTCTCCTCACCTTGTTGCGCCGAGCAGGCCCCTGCCACGGCCTGGGGTCTGCCGCACCTGGTCCCGCTGACTTTCTGCCTCGCGATGTAGAATAGGAGGCCAATACCTCCTCCTGTTGCAGGTCCCGGCATGTAGGTGGATTCCTCCCAGAGCGGGAAGTACGGGCCGCAGTAGTGCGGGCCCTACTCCCGAACGGAGGGTCCCAAGAGGGGCTCCTGACTCGACGCCGGACCCTGGGGGTTTCCTCAGGACTAAGGTGTGCCAGAGGCCTAGTCCTCTGCAGCCGGCGTGGTTCAGGAGCTGGTGAGGCATTACCAGCTCCAGTACCCCCAAGCAGGCTTTGAACTGATGCCTGCAGCCCATCAATGGCTTCCATACTGCTAAAGATAGTGTGAATGGGATGATGGCAACCTAAAATGGCTGCCAAATCCCAAATGGCCGTCCCTTATATAACCCACTCCTCCCCTACATGTGCCCCTGCCCCCAAAATACCCTCCCCTACATTCTACACCAACCAAATTAAATATAATTATCTTGCCCAAACAATAGTCACACTTCACCTCAGCAAGCCCTCCCCCCTTTATCCCGCACTAACCCTGTCATGCCGTCCTCCCTCTGAAGCCAGGGGCTGAGTACGGCCTTTCTAGACAGTCTTAGAATTAGATTTACTGAACCACATGAAGCATTGTGATAAAGCTGGCACATTTTAAGACTGTCTAATCTAATGTAAGTTTGCAGTCTCTAAGAACTAGGGTGCATTCAGACGTCCTTGCCAATCGGTCCGAGGGCGGACCGCTGATGCACGGACTGACCATGGCTCTCCCGACTGGAGCGTAATAGCCTCACTTATTTCGATGAGTCTGTAATGCTTATGTCGGGAGAGCCGCAGCCAGTCCATGGACGTCTGAATGAACCTTTAGAGAGTATTGATAAATATTCTTCAGTGTCTCTAATGAAACCATATAAATTATCTCAGTGTAAAATTCATGGGAAGAAAAGCATAAAACCTGTTCATTAAACATTTAGTTTGTAAAATGAACACATTTACAAAATAAAGAGGTCCTGATACCGCACACATCTTAGTATTTATCTTCCTGCTTTCATGATGAATCAAAAGAAACAGTAGTTTTCTGTTACATCTGTTGCCTGGTGTAACACTAGCCATGCAGATCTACTGTACAATGTGTTCTGTACTGAATTGCTTTGTTAATTCTGGGACTTGATGTTCATGTCCCGCTTCACCAAAACCATCATGTTACATTGCTTTTAGTTTAGTCTCCGATAAAGCAATGTACCTGGCTATAGATCAATTTTGTGTCTCATTAGTTAAACATGGACTAAGCAGACTGTTTACCAGTAGCACGTTGATGATACATCAAAACATTCTGGATCATCAACAATGTAGGCTTTTTTTCAGGCAAAAGTTCAATTTTAAGTTTTCACTGAAGAAATGTCTACAAAACCGAGAAAATAATTTGCATACAGTTGACCCAGCCAGAAAACAATAAACAGATTATAGAAATTAAAAGCACTATCTGACATTGCAACATCATAGCTCCTAACCGTCCCGGTTTCCATGGGACTGTCCCACTTTGAGGGCTCAGTCCCGTGTCCCGTCACAGCTCAGCTGTTTTCCCAGCTTCTATACTTACCTCTCTCCCAAGTTCTCATCTCTCTGTAGCTCCTCCTTCTCGGGGGTGGTGCCAATCATCTCTTCTTAGTGAATAAATTAAACATTCACCTGCTCTCACTCCTGTTATTGGTTTCACCCAGAAAATGAACTCACAATCACAGTGTCACAACGTGCTTCCCAACACTCGTAGGCTATGTGCTTTAACCACTGAGCTACATCCGATAATGATAAAAATATATATTTCAATGAATCCAGAAGCAGAGTATACATCTCCATAGAAATACATTGTATATATAACAATATATTTTTATGGTGGCTGTATACTGAGGTGAAGAAAAATATTTATCTTGGTCCTATAAGGCTATAAGCCCACGCTCCGTAATGGTAGCATTTTGGATACTGCTCACCAGCTTTGCATCCAAAATGCTGCGTTCTACATTAGAAGCACAGTGGATGGATTTATTGAAATCCCATGCCCACTGTGCTTCTATTTGACGCTGCGTACACTTGCCAGCGGCGCGGATTTACAAACCACAGCATGTCAGTTTCTGTTGCAGAGACGCTGGTCTCCACTATGAAATTTCTACAATAAAATGTCATTAGATGCAGTAACTCCACATGGTTCAGTGAACACATGCGGATTTACCTGTGTGCTTATAACGCAGCGTTTTGGATGCAGCGAGAGTGCGCTGCATCCAAAGCGCTGCTGTTCCTGATTGTGGTAATGTAGCCTAAAAGTATTAAAAATGATAAGCAATTAAAACTTTTTTTTTTTTTTTTAGTGTTTACTCTGGTCTTGAATAGTGATGAGCGAGCACTAAAATGCTCGGGTACTCGTTGCTCTGGTCGAGCAAATTGGAATACTCGGGTGCTCGACCCGAGCAACGAGCCCAATGTAAGTCTATGGGAAACTCGAGCATTTTTAAGGCGGTTCCCCCCCGGCGGTCTGCAGAGGGCCTAAAAATTGCCCAAATCGATGGGAACAGTGCTCAAATGACATGGGAACAGCATGGGGAAGACCCCTGGAAGCATCTCTGACTCCCAGATCACTGCTGTCAACAACGTGGTTAGGGTATTACGCGACTTTTACGGACTCACAATAAAACATACAAAAACGAAACCAAAATGGATTATCCTGAGAAATATGTTAAGGAACATCCTTTCCAGGGTAATGACTTGTATATAAGGCAAAATAAATAACCAAAACCAAAAATACTCCTCCACACCTTGGGCTATGTTCACACGTAGCGTTTTTGATGCGTTTTTGCACTTTTGCATTGCTTTCAACAAAGACAAATGCATTCACTGGTAAGTGTCATTTTAACATTTTACAACCTTATCTGGCCATGTGGTGTGTGACACATCATTAGACACATGCATACAGTGCTGAAAAGACATGGGAACAGCATGGGGAAGACCCCTGGAAGCCTCTTTGACTCTCAGGTCACTGCCTAAAAGTGTGCCCATCATAAGTGATCCTTGGCGCATGCGAAGATGCCTCCTGCCATGCACCTGTCGTTGCAGACTTGCAACAATCACCGTCCACGTCCTTGTCCCAGTGCAGCATTCAGTTGCCGCTACCCCATTCCTTGGAATGCAAGCGCAAGTATGCAGCCAGCCACCCACCCACAGTCTGCAATACTATACTGCCAAATTTTTGACAGCTGCTTGCATTTGAAATGTGGCCTTTTAGGCTCATGGAGGCGGAAGCTTTTCATAACCTCATGCTGGCGGCGGCCGGGTGTCCATACTCGGTCCCCAGCCGCCAATGTTTCTCCAGGTATCAACTCCGCCTTCCACAAGCACGGGTCCCACAACATTACCCGTGCCCTCCCCAGTGCACTTACTGGGAGGGACCGCCTAACCACAAACGTGGACAGGTGAATGTGGCCAGGGACAATATGGAGCCAGACCACAGCTTTTTTTGCTGAGTTGTATTTCACCGCAGCCATATTCTTTAGCTTGGTGAAAGAACTTGGGAAACCATATCTACCCAGCTGTCATTTCTCCAAGGAAGTCCTCTAAAGTTGCTTTCACTTGAAATGTGGCCTTTTAGGCTCATGGAGGCGGAAGCTTTTCATAACCTCATGCCGGCGGCGGCCGGGTGTCCATACTTGGTCCCCAGCCGCCACTATTTCTCCCGGTATCATCTCCGCCTTCCACAAGCACGAGTCCCACAACATTACCCGTGCCCTCCCCAGTGCACTTACTGGGAAGGACCGCCTAACCACAAACACATGGACAGGTGAATATGGCCAGGGACGGTACGGAGCCAGTCCACAGCTTTTTTTGCTGAGAGTTGTATTTAGCTTGGTGAAAGGACTGGCATAGAGGGAAACCGTATCTACTCCGGCTGTCATTTGTCCATCACCAGGTTCCGCCCATTGTCACACATGACCATGCCTGGCTGTATGTTCAGCGGTGAGAGCCACAAATCAGGCTGCAGTGTTACAGCTTTCAACAACTCTGCAGTGCTGGGTGGTTTGTCAATTAAGCATTAAGCATGTTATCTTCAGAACAGCCTGTTGCCACTTAGCCAAGGCAGTGCTGCAGTGCTGTCAGCTTGTGATTGATGTGGTCATTTCGGAGATGGAGGAGGAGGTGCAGGAGCTGAACAATGGTGACGGTGTTTTTTATACTAAAGAAAGATCCTATTGTTTTGTTTTTTTTACGTTATATTTTTAAGACAAATGCATTCACCGGGAAATGTCATTTTAACATTTTACAACCTTATCTGGCAATGTGGTGTGTGATACATCATCAGACACATCCTGTTTTATTTATGATGGAGGGACTCTGAAAGTCATAAAACCTATTTTTATAGGGACATCAGACTGCCCTTACTATTCTTAAAAGGCCAGCAGTCGGCCCTCACTATTGTTAGAGAGCCACCAGCCGGCTATGCTTTGTTGTTCCCATTATTAACAAGTGGGTCTCCTATACTGTTATTGAAACAGTGACTGCAAGGGCTGCCACAAATTTGGACACAACCCAATACCCCTTTGAAGAGACATAGAGGAGGGTCTCAGTAAAAAAATGTTCCCATTATAAAGGAGCGGGTCTCCTATAGTGGTAATGCCCATGCTGTGATGGCAAGGGCTACCAAAATATGGGAAAAACCCCACTAAGAATTTAAAGACACATAGAGCAGGGCCACAGTAACAAGTACAACATGTTCTTATTAGAAAGGAGAGGGTCTGCTATACAGTTATAGGGTATGCAGTGAGTCCAACAGCTGACCAATTTTAGGAAAAACCCCACTAAGAATTTAAAGACACACAGAGCAGGGCCACAGTAACAAGTACGATATGTTCCCATTAGAAACGAGAGGGTCTGCTACCCAGTTATAGGGTATGCAGTGAGTCCAACGGCTGAACAATTTTAGGAAAAACCCCACTAACAATTTAAAGAGACATAAAGCAGGGCCACAGTAACGACAAATTCCCATTAGAAAGGAGAGAGTCTCCCATAGTGTTGGCCTATGCAGTGAATGCAAGGGCTGCCAAATATTTGGAGGCACTTCAATGCCCCTTGGAAGAGACGTGGAGGAGGGCCTCATAAAAAAATGTTCCCATTAGAAAGGAGCGGGCCTCCTATACTTTTAATGCCCATGCACAAGTGTATGGGCTGACAAACATTTACCCCTGGGAGGTATACATGAACATACTGTATAAAAAAATTTTTTTACGGGCATCATAAGCACCCTTTAAAAAAATTATTTGGGTGTTGCATCACGGACCACAGTCACCCTGGTGATATGGTGGTGGAGGATGAGGAGAAGGAGGACAAGAGCAAAAAGCCGAAATCAGGATGCGTATACCCATGTCTGGGTGTGAAAAGGTGCATGGGAATACACCTCCCAAGAAAAGACACTGGATTTGATTTTATGTTACGCTGATATCATTCGGTGGTGTTGAGAAGTCTGGCCCAATCCAGCCCTTGTTCATTTTTATAAGAGTCAGCCTGTCAGCATTTTCAGTTGACAGGTGGATGCGCTTATCAGTTATAATTCCACCAGCGGCAATAAAAACCCGCTCTGATAAAATGCTGGCGGCAGGGCAGGCCAGGACCTCCAAGGCATAGATAGCCAGTTCATTCCACGTATCCAGCTTGGATACCCAATAATTATAAGGCACAGCGGAGTCACGGAGGACATCGGTACGGTCGGCAAGGTGCTCCCTCAGCATCTTCCCAAACTTTGCACTCCTTGTGAGAGTACCCCGCGCCTTAGGGCCTGTGCGATGGGAGGGTCTGAGAAAACTCTCCCAGAACTTTGACAGTGTTCCCCTGCCTCTGCTAGATTGAAGTTGTGTGTCTCTCGCCTGTACTCCTTGGTGGTCCAACGAAGTGTGCCCTCTGCCGCCAGCGTTTTCAGATGGGAAATTTTTTAATAGTTCCGCAACGAGGACCTTCTGGTACTGCCCCATTTTTGTAGACAGGTCCACCTCAGGAATAAGAGTTATAAAGTTCTCCTTGTATCATGGGTCTAGAAGTGTCACCAACCAGTAATGACTGTCACCCAAAATTTTGAGAACGCGAGGGTCATGGGAAAGGCAGCGTAACATAAACTCAGCCATGCGTGCCAGACTACTAACAGGCAAGACTTCCGTGTCCTCACCAAGAGGATGACTGACCATGCTCTCCTCCTCCTCCTCCTCCTCTCGGTCCTCTGGCCATCCACGCTGAACAGACGGTATGACAGCTGTGCAGGTAGTACCATCTATAGTGCATGAAACTAGCTCCTGTCCTTCCTCCTCCTCCTCCTCCTGTTCCTCATTGTCACCCAATCCACGATGGGATGAGATGAGGCTTGGCTGTGTGTAATCACCATGTATGGTTCCTTGCTCCATCTCATCGTTCTCCGCCTGCAATGCATCCTATTTGATTGTGAGCAGAGAGCGTTTCAGAAGACAGAGAAGCGGGATGGTGACGCTAATTATGGCGTCATCGCTGCTCACCATCTTGGTGGAGTCCTCAAAGTTTTGGAGGATGGTACATATGTCTGACATCCATGTCCACTCCGGAGGTCTTATGTGTGGAGTCTGAACTGAAAACCCACGGCCTTGTTGATGCTGGTACTCAACAACTGCCCTCTTCTGCTCACAAATCCTTCCCAACATCTGCAGTGTAGAGTTACAACGCGTGGGGACATCACACACCAGTCTGTGAGCCAGAAGCTGCAAACGCTGCTGAAACACGGCAGGGGCGGCGGAAGCTGTAGCTGACATTCTAAAATGGGCACACAGGCGACGTACTTTAACAAGCAGATCCGGCAGCTCCGGGTAGGATTTGAGAAACCGCTGAACCACGAGGTTATGCACATGGGCCAGGCATGGTACGTGTGTGAGCTCGCCTCGCCTCAGAGCTGCCACCAGGTTCCGCCCATTGTCACACACGACCATGCCTGGCTGTAGGTTCAGCGGTGTGAGCCACAGATCCGCCTGCTCTTTCAGAGCTGTCCACAACTCTTCAGCATTGTGCGGTTTGTCACCTAAGCATATTAGCTTCAGCACAGCCTGTTGCCGCTTGGCTGAAGCAGTGCTGCAGTGCTTCCAGTTTGTGACTGATGTGGTCATTTCGAAGATGGAGGCTGAAGAGGAGGAGGAGGCTGAGGAGGATGAGGTGCAGGAGCTGTAGACCGTAAGGGCAACCCTGATTGACCCAGGGCCCGCAATCCTTGGCGTCGGGAGGACGTGTTCCGTCCCAAGGTCCAACTGGGTCCCGGCTTCCACTATGTTAACCCAGTGTGCCATCAGCGAGATGTATCATCCCTGCCCACAAGCACTTGTCCATGTGTTCGTGGTTAGGTGGACTTTCCCGGTAACTGCGTTGTTGAGGGCACGGCTAATGTTTTGGGACACGTGCTTGTGTAATGCGGGGACGGCACACCGGGAGAAATAGTGGCAGCTGGGGTCCGAGTACCGAGGGACAGCCGCCACCATCAGGTTGCGGAATGCTTCCGTCTCCACGAGCCTAAAAGGCAACATTTCGAGCGCAAGCAGTCGTGAAATGTGAGAATTTAGTAGTGTGGCCTGTGGGGCGTTGGCTGCCTATTTGTGCTTGCGTTCCAAGGACTGGGGTATGGACAACTGAACGCTGCGCTGGGACAAGGACATGGACGTGCTTCCTGATGCTGCTACTTGAGAGTGTGCAACGACAGGTGCAGGGCAGGAGGCATCTTCGCATGCACCATGGACAGGGGATTGGCTTGCATGCACAACAGCGGAAGAAGCAATGGTGCCACTTGCAGACACTGTTCCTGGACCCTGGGGTTCGGCCCACAAAGTCTGGTGCTTTGCTGCCATGTGCCTGATCATGCTGGTGGTGGTCAGGCTGGTCGTTTTGCCAACCCTGCTGATGCTGGCCTGGCAGGTGGTGCAAGTGGCCTTTTTGGGGTTATCGGCAGATCCTTTAAAAAACAACCAGACTCGGGAAGACCTAACAGTGGTACTGGCAACTTCCTTCGTGTTGGTGTTACGGAGAATGGTTGCCTGCCTTCTGTCTGCGGCCACCACACTGCTTCTTCTTGCCTGTGGCGGTGCTCTGCCTTCCTCCCTCTGTGTGCTGCTGTCCTCGCTCTGCATGTCCTCCTGCCAGGTTGGGTCAGTTACTATATCATCCACCACCTCGTCTTCCACTTCCGCACCCTGGTCCTCCTTCTGACTTTCTGGCAATTGTGTCTCATCATTGTCCACCTCTTATTACACTTTCCCACCGTCGCCTTTGTGGGACTGTGGCTGCTTAAATATTTGGGCATCGCTACACGTGATCTCCTCTTGCCCCGCTTCAAGTGGACCGGGCGAGAGGCCCGAATCTATAAATGGAAAAGTGAACAGCTCTTCAGAGTGTCCAAGTGTGGGATCAGTTGTCTCTGGGTACTCAGCATGGTGGGGGGAAGGAGGATCAGGGTGAGGAATATGCGGTCCAGACTCACGGCTACTGAAACTTGACTGTGTGGAAGACAGTGTGGTGGTGGTGGTGGCTAAGTGACTGGAAGCATTATCCGCTATCCAACCAACAACCTTTTGACACTCCTCTGAGTTTAATAGTGGTGTGCTGTGGTCCCCTAGAAATTGGAACAGGAAGGTCAGGAGAGAAGATGTGGGTGTTTGTTGAGACACAATTTCAGCTTGCTCACGGCCTTGTCGTCAGCCTCTGCATGCACCATTACAGATACTGATGGTAATCATCATGTCCAGTTCCCCGTCCCTTGCCACGTGCCTTGCCCATTTTAAATGGAGGACAGTATCTTCCACGCTCACTACAAATGACTGAGTTTGGAGCCAACTTATATGTGATCCGTGTGACGGAGAAAACATAGTTTTAAATACTTGGCCTGTAGGTAATTAGTTTTAACAGCAAACTGCTGTGAATTGCTTCACTGACACACTGAAAGAAATTTTTAATGGAGGCCAGAAATGGCAGTATTTTCTGACAATGTATATGTGATCCGTTTGACTGTGAAAACACAGTTTTAAATAGCTGGATTTTTAGCGCTGTAATATGGAAAGGACCTGGCTGTATTCTGCAGTGCCAACAAGCAAATGGCGCAGAAAAACGGTGTTCTCTGGATTGCTTTTTAAGCAAATAATGAGGATTAAGATCCAAAGAAAAGTATTTCTGGCCCCTGAGACCTGGGCCTTTGTATAGAAATATCTAACAGCAGCAGAAGGCAGAATTGGATGGTCGGGCGAGCACCTAGCAGTAGCAAGCATGCTCGCTCATCACTAGTTTTGAACTTATAAGCTTCATATTAAAGATAGATGGGAGTTTGAGAGTATTGAGCCACAAACTCTAGTGATGTAATGAAGATTTCATGTACTTGATCTCTACTGCATAGGCTGATAGTTTTGATAGGAATACACTGCTGTATACAATGTATGTATTTTTATTCTACAAGGAAAATCAGGGTATGTGCCCACAATGCGTACCAGCCTGTGGGCCCAACTCTCCATAGTAGCTGCCGGCAGCTTCCGCTCAATATGCAAATGAGCGGTGCCATTTGTTTTTCCACATGCAGACTTTCCTCATAGAGGTTAGGTCTATGGGGAAAGCCCACATGCGGACCCGAAAGAGAAATTGACAAGTTGCGGGTCTGAAAGACGCACCACATGTCAGTTTCCGAGGGTGATCCGCAGGTGCACAGAGACGCATAGTGGATGTGGGATTTCTAGAAATCCATCCACTATGCTGTAACATCTGGCTGCTGCTGCGAGTTTGACGCTGCATGTTTAATGCTGTATAAGTCCGCAGCATCAAACCCGCAGCGGCTCCGGATTGTGTGCACATACCCTAAGAGATTTTTTCATCTTATAAAATTACTAAAAAAAATAACAATGAAAAACACTTGATAATGAAAAAAAAGTTATTTTTAATGCATTTATTTTTACAGTTCGGTTCGGTTCGGCGAAAACCCGTATGTTCGCCGAACTGTTCGTCGAACTGTTCGTCGAACACCTTCGAACACCGTTAAAACCAATGGCAGGCAAACAAAAACACATAGAAACACATAGAAAAAACATAGAAAACACTTCAAAGGTGTCCAAAAGCTGACAAACTGCTCAGAAGACACAACTAACACATGGAAAAGTGACAAGTACATATAGTCATGCGAAAAGAAAAGAGGTGGAGGAGTAAAAGGAGGGGGAGACACAGATATAGGCATGTCATACCCTTCTAAAACCAAAAAAGTGCGAAGCCGACACGGCCAGTCCGTTCCTGCCCGTGCGACCTCCGTGTCGCCGGGTTTGTGCCAGAGCTGCGGTAGACCCTGACGGCCAGCCCCCCTCTCCCAATACTGGTGCCTGTCCGCTGGTGGGTCGAGACAGCCCCCCTGCGGTGGAGGCAGGTCTAATCTTTTTAATTTAAATTGTCTCTCTAATTTGAATGAGTACACTTTAAATCCTTTTACAAGGATCTATTGGAGGGCAAGTCTCATGCCAGCAGCTGCGGTAATTCCAGTTCCAGTACCGCCCACTAAAGCTGCTGCAGTTAAAAAGCTTTTTTAAGGATCGAGCTTGGCGGTCCACCGCAAGGCGTCCTACCGCCAGTCCGAGCCCCTGTGCCTTGGGGTGCCTCCCCGATGCTCTTCACTGAGTGTCCCGGGGGGCCGAACCATTTCCTTTGAAAAAATTAAGTGTCCAAACTACAGGTGGTGTAGCTTGCTTAACAGCTGGGTTAATCCGCTGACTAGCAGACACTGCTACTAGGCCCAAAGTATTGCTTGGGCTAGATGCAGTTAAAAATTTGTAATTAGATACTCTCGTTGGATGCTGAGAAAGCATTCCATAGAGTCTCCTGGCACGCCATATATTATTCTCTTAAAAAGCTTGGGGTAGGGGACCCTTTTATAGTCAAAATCATGGCCCTGTATCGCAATCCGTCAGCTACGCTGAAGATAAATGGAACATTATCATCACCTTTCATAATCACCAATTGGACAAAGCAGGGATGTCCTCTGTCCCCTCTCTTATACATCCTAGTGATGGAGCACCTGCTCTCATCAATTCACGATAACCCCAATATTAGGGGGATTGAGGTGGGAGACACCGAGTACAAGTGCTCTGTATTTGCTGACGATGTCCTAGTATATATCACTCAACCACATATATCCATCACTGCTGTTATGGCTGAAATAGATCACTTTGGTACATGGTCAAATTTTAAAATCAATGCAGCGAAGTCTGAGGCCCTTGATGTCTCCCTCCCCAAATCCATACAGGATTCCATCCAGTCCAACTTTCCCTTTGCCTGGCCCTCACAGGGTATCAAATACTTAGGAATTCGTTTTCATAGAGACCTCTCCCATCTATTTTATCTTAATTTTGGGGCCTTTATTGAACAACTCTATAGAGATCTTACTTCTTGGACGGTGAAGGATTTTTCCTGGTTCGGCAGAATAAATATACTAAAAATGAACGTCCTATCTAAACTCTTATACCTCTTCCAAACCATTCCCGTGGTAATTCCCTCAAATTTTTGGAAAAGACTACGCAGTAGCTTTTGCAAATTTATCTGGGCAAGTGGGCGTCCACGCATTCGGGGGGATGTTCTGATCAGACACAAACAAAAGGGGGGCCTTAGCCTTCCGGATTGTAGAAGGTATTACATGGCAGCAGTACACGCTAGAATCCTGGACTTCTTCCATCATACGGAGGGGAAATTGTGGGTCAAAATAGCTCAATCCATTTGTCCTAACGCTCTTACCACTCTCCCATAGTGCGCCCATTTAATTGTCCCCTCTCTTGGCCTCATGTCATATAGTACTTATGCCACTGCTTTGGCTTTGAGATCCCAAAAAAAAAAGCCCCCTTAAATACACGTGTACCAGTGGGTTTAAACATCAGACATGATTTGATGTATCATTATGAATGATCATTTATAGATTATTATTTGTTATATATATGTTCCCTTTTTCTTCCTTTCTTTTTCTTTTGGATTATTTACATTTATATGCATTGTTTCTATGCTATACGATTTTAACATGGTATGTGTGTTTAAATTTCTGATTAACTCAGCCTTGAACAGGTGCATAGCAGGACATGACATATAAATACCACTTCCTTGCTGTTTTTTTGCTATGCAATGATTAAGAACCTTTAGTTCGAAACGCGTTTGCTGTTCTTCTCCAAGGTGGACTTTTAAAATATTTTTTGTATGACCCAATAAAAAGTGGATTTTAGAAGAATGGTTCAGCTGGATCTTCCTGGTTCCTCATGTTCGTCTGGTAGCACTCCTGGCTCCGTGCTGTTGATCTTCTAGGTGGGTGAGCTGATTTTTATCTTTCTTTTTCTGCCATGTGGCGATTGGTCATCCACTTTCGCTGCCCCTTACTCAACGAATTCACAAACATCTCCCGTCAGTTTGGGTCCCATTATGCCCAACCAAAAACATAGGCCCCACAACTAAAAAAAATCGTTCTTAGGCATCGAAATCGACATCACAGCAAGGTTGTTCCGCCTCCCATGGGAAAAAATACCAAAACATTACACCTGATCTAGGTTTTTTGTGCAGTATGGAAAGTAACACTACAGCAGATGCAAGTATTACTAGGTCTCCTTGTGTTTGCGAGCCGAGTGATGCCAGTCGGAAGAATTATTTTCTCTTCATTTATCGCCCGCAACAAAAGGGGCATCTAAACCGAGTCATACAATCAGAATCAGCAGGCAGCTACGGGCGGACTTAGAGGTGTGGAAAACCTTCTTGTAATCATTCAATGGTCACACGTTATTTATGTCAGCAGAACAGTCCAACATTCAACTAAGATTATTCACCGGGGCGGCATAATCAGGCGGATATGCAGCGATAGTAAATAACCAATGGTACACAAGCTTATGGCCTCCGTATTGGGCAGAACAAGTGCTGACAAAAAAACAGACAGTCCTGGAACTGTTTCCAATAGTGGTAGCAATAGAAATATGGGGCGCGCGCCTGGCTAACAAAAATATACTCTTCATAACAAAAAACACCAGCCTAGCGCACTTCATTAATAATATGGCATCATCGTCTCTCCCAGTGTTAGGCCTACTACGCCGGCTAGCATTCCTGTGCCTAAAACACAATGTATGGGTCCGCGCTAGCCACGATGCTGAGGGGTCTAACGCTGCTGCTAACGCTTTATCACAATTCATTTGGCTGATTTTCACAGAGCTCCTCCCCAACGCCCACCCATCGGGCAACAGTTGCCCAGCCTCCCTATGGGATCTAGTGGAGAATAGTTGATGCCATTAATCAGAGCGTCAGTTGCCCAATCGATGTGCAAGCATACGGTAAGGCATGGGAACAGTGGACACGACTAGTAGCAGGCAGACGGGTTGACCAATGTGAACAAGCCAGATTACAAGTCACCATAGAATTTCTCCACCAGCTAATGATGAGGGGCATACCAGGGGCGTCAGCGCAGCGGTGGCTGACCGGAGTAGCATTTCACTTCCAACTACTGAATTGGGGACATGTGATAAAGAGATTCATCATCAGAAAATCCATAAAAGGGTGGAAAAGGGGTCAGCCAAGTCAGGAGTGTAGACGTCCTGTTCCGTGTCACTAAAACTGATTTCTCACATTATATCCCTAACACCATTAACATGATACTCACAATTCGAAGCAACACTACTGTCTACTGTACTAGACACTGAGTGCTTCAGAGAATTTTTCACAAAAATAGTCAGAGATTGTGCCGAGCGCGGTATGGCAAGGTGCCCGAGACATCACGGCCATCGAAAGGACAAGGTGGCCATTAAATATTTGGATGCCAACATTTATTAATGACAGAGGCGGACAACTGGAAGGAGATAAAGCAGGCCTCATACGGCCCGACTGTGTTCACTTAATGGATATTGGACTGGACATATTCCTGTCAGGACTCCAGGACGGAGTGGAACAAGCGTTAATAGTGATGGATGGGGGTCAGAGTCCGGCATACGAGTACGCAGGATCCTCCTTGGCCTGGAAATTGAAAGGACATGTTGGAGAGTTACACTTGTTGGTCAACTTGCCGTTGTGGAGACTGGAGACACAGGGCATGCAGCAACAAGCTGAATTATTTTAGAAATAAAATGCCTTTCTAATGTAATGAGTATAAACAGTTAATAAAGCTGTGACCGATCCTCACCCATCCAGTCGTAAGAGTTACATGATTGTATTGTCAATGAAAGGGGGGCGGTAGGGGGCTGAGAGTCTGGGTTTGGTTGGGGGTCACCACAGTCTACCTAGGCTAGATGCAGTTAAAAATCATTATTAGATACACAGGCGGTGCAGCTTGCTTCGCAGCTGGGTTACTACGCTGACTAGCAGACACTGAAGCTTTGGAGCAGACCTCTGAGTAAACAGCTCTTCAGACTCAACCATCTGTGTTACCACAAGCCATAGTGTATGTCGTTTCTTACGGTTAAAAGGGGGGGGGAGACCCAACCCACCTGTAATTGACGATGCCAACGTCATGTAAAACACAGCAAGGGGACTCCAAAAAGAGTCTCAGTTTTTTTCAAAAATTTGAGTCACAGACACCACTTAAGTGGCATCAATTGCCCCAGAGTTGCTTAAAACGGTTGGTGAGGTGATTTTAACAAATCCTCAAGCTTTTACTCTCCCCAGGATGACAAAGGGGTAGAAAAGTCATTGCGGATCCATGATTTGTTCATCTTTATGAACGTGAGTCTGTCTACATTGTCAGTGGACAGCCTCGTGCGCTTATCTGTCAGCACACCACCAGCAGCGCTGAACACACGTTCAGAGAGAACAAGAATTATTATTAATTTGAAAGCTGGTGGAGCTTAGCATACATGGCCTAATAGAATGAGTATCACACACTGCTACTATGCCCAAAATTATTTTCCAGACAAGATGCAGCTAAAAATTATTATTAATTTGAAAGCTGGTGGAGCTTAGTATAGATGGCCTAATAGAATGAGTACCACACACTGCTACAGGCCCAAAATTATTTTCCAGGCAAGATGCAGCTAAAAATTATTAGTAATTTGAAAGCTGGTGGAGCTTAGTATAGATGGCCTAATAGAATGAGTACCACACACTGCTACAGGCCCAAAATTATTTTCCAGGCAAGATGCAGCTAAAAATTCTTAGTAATTTGAAAGCTGGTGGAGCTTAGTATAGATGGCCTAATAGAATGAGTACCACACACTGCTACAGGCCCAAAATAATTTTCCGGGCTAGATGCAGCTAAAAATTATTATTAATTTGAAAGCTTAAAATGGTTGGTGAGGTGATTTTAACAAATCCTCAAGCTTTTACTCTCCCCAGGATGACACAGGGGTAGAAAATTCCTTGCGGATTAATGATTTGTTCATCTTTATGAACGTGAGTCTGTCTACATTGTCAGTGGACAGCCGCGTGTGCTTATCTGTCAGCACACCACCAGCAGCGCTGAACACACGTTCAGAGAGAACGATGGCTGCAGGGCATGACAAGATCTCCAAGGCGTGAGTGGCGAGCTCCGGCCATTTATCCAGATTGGAAGCCCAAAAAGAGCAAGGGTCCAGTGACACAGTCATGGCTTCGATGTTCACTTGGAGATAGTCCTGTACCATCGTCTCTAGGCGTTGACAATCTGTCTGACTTCTTGTCTCCTCTGGCCTTGCAAAGGATGGGCTAAAAAAGTGGTGAAAGGATTCCGCAAAATTGCTGTTACCAGCAGATACTGTGTTTCTGTTATGGTTTGAGTGCTGAAGACTCGACAGTCCCACGGTTAGCAAGTTAGAACTGTGAGATTCACTACGTGCACCACTGGTGTTTTGTGGAAAAGCACATGTAGGATTCTGCAACAGTCTCTGCTGATACTCCTGCATGTGTGAATCCCTTTCTATGGCAGGAATTATTTCGGCAAATTTTCTTTTGTACCGGGGATCTAAGAGTGTGGCTACCCAGTAGTCAGGATTATTTCGAATTCTGACAATTCGAGGGTCATGTTGCAGGTAGTGCAGCAAGAAGGCACTCATGTGTCTTGCGCATCCAGGAGCACCAAGTCCCTGTTGTGTTGGTGGCGAGGTAAGAATCATGCTTCCTTCCTCTGCTCTCTCCCCCCAACCTTGCACAACATAAATGTGATCAAGGTCTCCCTCATCTGATGAGTCTTCCATGCCCATCGCCAGTTCGTCCTCCACTTCTTCCTGGGCTCCTGCACATTCCTCACTAGTTTGGCTGCTACCATGCGCCCTGGTTAATCCCTCTCCCCCACCCTCCCATGCCTGCCGCCTTGGTGCTGCCGACCGCCTGGACCTTGCAGATGTTAGACCTTCCGCATACAACTCCTCTTCCTCTACTTCCTCCACCTCCTCTTTTCCCACCACCTGACTCAGAATTCTGTTTAACATGTGCTCCAGCATGTAAATCACCGGAATAGTCATGCTGATAATGGCATCGTCAGCACTAAACATCTTCGTCGCTATTTCAAAACTGTGCAGAAGGGTGCATAGGTCCCTGATCTGAGACCACTCCTCCAGCGTGATTTGCCCCACCTCTGGATCTCGTTGGCCCAGGCTTTAAGTCAGAACGTATTGCAACAGGGCTTGTCGGTGCTGCCACAGTTGCTGCAACATGTGCAGAGTTGAATTCCACCGTGTTGGCACATCGCATTTTAGAGGGTGAAGTGGCAGGCCCAACAACTTCTGTAGAGATGTAAGTCGCTGAGCTGCGCGATGCGAACGGCGGAAGTGAGCACACAGCGACCGTGCCCTCTGCAGAAGGCCATCTAGTCCGGGATAGTGGGCTAAAAATTGCTGGACAACCAGGTTCAACACGTGAGCCATACAAGGCACGTGTGTGACATTGCCCCGGCGAAGGGCCGCACCCAGGTTTGCAGCATTGTCGCACACGGCCTTCCCTGGTTGCAGGTCCAGTGGAGACAACCATTCATGAAACTGGTTCTCCAGAGCTGACCACAACTCCTCAGCTGTGTGACTCACATTTCCCAGACATTTCAAAGTAAAAACCGCCTGATGACATTGAGCCCTGCTGCCAGCATAGTAAGGAGGTGTGCAGGGTCCTTTCTGCGCAGTTAGAAAGCGGGTGGCATGACAAGACAGGCTTTGGGTGCAGGTGGAGGACCGAGAGGAGGTTGAGGAGGCAGAAGCTGTGGAGGAACTTCAAGATAAAGAGGATTGACGCACAACTCATGGGGCGGCAAGACTTGGACAGCAGCCCCTTGTCCTGCTGTCACCATAGTTACCCAGTGCCCAGTCAGCGACATGTAACGCCTCTGTCCATGCCTACTCGTCCAAGTGTCTGTGGTGAAATGCACCCTGTCACACACAGAGTTTCTCAAAGAAGCGGTGATGTTGTGTGTGACATGCTGGTGGAGCGCAGGCACACCTTTCTTTGAGAAGTAGTGCCGACTGGGCATCTGGTACTGGGGCACTGCGACGGACATAAGGTCTCGAAAATCCTCTGTGTCCACCAGGCGGAAAGGCAGCATTTCTGTAGCCAAGAGCTTGCAGATGGTGAAATTCAACCTCTTAGCTTTCTCATGGCTAGTAGGAAATGGTCTTTTACTTGTCCACATCTGAGGGAACGAGGACTGGCTGTTGTGCTTAGACGGGGTTGGGTAGGGTGTCCCCGGAAAACTGACGGTCTGTGAGAAAGATGCAGGCGGAAAAGTTAGGTTGCCTTGATCCAAAGGTGGTGCTCTCGATGTCGGAGAGCGCTCAACACCAGCTGGTGTTTCCACTTCCAAATGAAATGATGACCTGCCAATCACACTGGCTGTTGCGGGTAAAGAGGTGGTAGGTCTGCGTCTCAAAACAGGTGTGACTGCTGTCCCCCCAGTCACAGAGGATGAAGAGGCTGCGGATGCACAAGATGGGGCAGACGGTGGTTGGCCCGCTAGGCCGCATTGTAGCACAGTGAGCTTCCCACTGCAACTTATGCTTCATATCCATGTGACGGTTCATGCATGAAGTATTCAAACTATGAATTTTTTGGCCTCTACTTAGCTTTTGGTGACAAATGTTACAGATAACACGAGTTGTGTCATCCTTATATATCTGAAAAAATGCCCAGGCTATGCAAGGCTTAGAACCCATGCAACCTAAAGAACCACCACGACTTGTCGTCAGAGGCAGAGTTGTGTTTGAGGATGTAGTTGTTGACGTGCTTCCAGTTCTACGTCTCTGTCCAGGAAGGTGCAACCTGACCTCGTCATCACTAGCATCCTCCTCCACCTTCTCTGCTGACCTCATCGACTGGCTGACTGTGGGTTGACAGTAAGTGGCATCTGCAACCTCTTCATCATCACCCTGTGTGTTCTCACACCCGTCGTCCTCAGAGCCAACCTCTTCCTGCCCTGACAAAAAACTAAAGTTGTCGCTCCAATCAGGTATTTGAGTCTCATCAACGTCTTCCTCATTGTCTCCACCAACAGGAGTTACAGTTTGGGAACGAGGGTCTACATTATGGTCAGAACCTTCTGCGTCTGGTCCTGGATCCGACTCATAAAGATTCTGGACATCAGTGCAGATCATTTCCTCGTCTGGATTCACAGAAGCTCTGGAGCCGACCTCTGATTCCCAGGCTATAGTATGAGTAAACAGCTCTGCAGACTCAACCATCTGTTCTACCCCATACTCAGACGGGCAGCTGGAGACTTGGGAGCTGTGAGGAAGCAAGTGCGATTGGAGTGACACCTCTGAGGACTGGAGTATTTGTGATGTTGAAGTTGAGGTGGAGGAGAGCCCACTTAAAGGAGCACTTGATGTCTGTTGAAGCACGTGCTGTTTTTGTGCCTCATCTGTAATTTGTAGTGATGGGCATGGCCATAAGAAAGGGATCGTATCACATTGTCCACTAAAAGAAGTAGACATCTTAGTTTGGCTGGAAGATGGTCTTTCTTCTGCAGATGTTACTGTTGCTTTAACACCTACCCCACGGACACAACCTTTTTTTCCCTTCCCAACACGCCTATTCCCCTTTCTACCAGCAGCAGGCCTTTTGCCACTCATTTTGGTGGTTAACTAATTGACAACTCTGGAGTTGTTTGCACAAAAAACGATGGATGGAAACCGAGCAGAGCTGAGTGGCCAAATTGTGGTACTAGCCCAAAAGGATTGGCTGGGTTAGAAGCAGTAAAACAATGCGCGGTCTCTTTAAGAGAGGGGGAGAGCGCGCGCGCCCTAAGCACACTGCCGGGGAAGGAGCGCGTGCTGGAAGCAGCGGGGAGAGAAGCGCTGGAGGACGCTGCGCCAGAAGCGGGGAGGTGAGAGGGACGGCGTCTCGGCCTAGCAAGGGGCAGAGACGTCGATGCTACAGTACTAGTGTTGAGCCACCCCCGTAGTGTTCGAGTTCGGTTCGGTTCGTCAAACACCCGTGTGTTCGCCGAACTGTTCGTCGAACTGTTCGTCGAACACCTTCGAACACCGTTAAAACCAATGGCAGGCAAACAAAAACACATAGAAACACATAGAAAACACCTTCAAAGGTGTCCAAAAGCTGACAAACTGCTCAGAAGACATAACTAACACATGGAAAAGTGACAAGTACATATAGTCATGCGAAAAGAAAAGAGGTGGAGGAGTAAAAGGAGGGGGAGACACAGATATAGGCATGTCATGCCCTTCTAAAATCCAAAAAGTGAGAAGCCGACACGGCCAGTTCGTTCCTGCCCGTGCCACCTCCGTGTCGCCGGGTTTGTGCCAGAGCCGCGGTGGACCCTGACGGCCAGCCCCCCTCTCCCAATACTGGTGCCTGTCCGCTGGTGGGTCGAGCCCCCCCGCAGTGGGGGGGGGGTAACATCTGCAGAAGAAAGACCATCTTCCATCCAAGCTAAGATGTCGACTTCTTTTCGTGGACAATGTGATACGATCCCTTTCTTACGGACACGCCCATCGCTACAAATTCCAGATGAGGCACAAAAACAGCAGGTGCTTCAGCAGATATCAAGTGCTCCTTCAAGTGGGCTCTCCTCCACCTCAATTTCAACATCACAAATATTCCAGTCCTCAGAGGTGTCACCCCAATCGCACTTGCTTCCTCACAGCTCCCAAGTCTCCAGCTGCCCATCTGAGTATGGGGTAACACAGATGGTTGATTCTGCAGAGCTGTTTACTCATACTATAGCCTGGGAAACGTAAGTCTGCTCCAGAGCTTCTGTTAATCCAGACGAGGAAATGATCTGCACTGATGCCCAGAATCTTTATAAGTCGGATCCAGGACCAGATGAAGAAGGTTCTGAGCATAATGTAGACCCTCGTTCCCAAACTGTCACTCCTGTTGACGGAGACAATCATGAAGACGATGATGAGACTCAAACACCTGATTGGAGCGACAACTTGACTTTTCGGTCAGGGCAGGAAGAGGTTGGCTTTGAGGACGACGGGTGTGATAACACACAGGGTGATGATGACGAGGTTGGAGATCCCACTTACTGTCAACCCACAGTCAGCCAGTCGATGAGGTCAACGGAGGAGGTGGAGGAGGATGTGACTAGCCCAGGGGATGGGGATGACTCAGTACCCGGGCCTTTGCCTGGCCTTGGGGATGTCGCGGTGGTCGGCTCCCTGGCCCGTACCCTGGGGTCACTCTTTAAAAGAGTGGATAATTGTTAATTTTATAAGAGTTTGTGATGCCACCTGTGGTATCTGGTGAGAAGCACCAGCGCTACAGCAGTCCACTGAGACCCGTGATAAGGCTGCTCGATGGTATAGCTCCCCACAGGTGGAGCTAGGTCTCAGGGCAGCGTATGCAGGGGGAATGCAGGACAGGCGAGACCCAGCTGGGTCAGAGCAAGAACGGGAACGGACACGATAGTCACTTCAGTACCTTTTACTGGAGGAAATACAGGCACATCCCGGAGCACTGTAGGGTGAAGGGTGAATATCAGGATCCTCCCCAATGAGCGGGTGTAGGGCCTCCTGTTTCTTGCCTCTGCGTAGTAAGTTTCTGACCTGCCTGGAGCTAGGCTTAACTTTGTCTCTGTCCTGCGCTGGCTGACCTTGTGGTAGGGCCTTCTCTTGGAGTTCACGCTCCCACTATGCGGGGCCTAAGCGTCTCCTGGCTCTGTTACGTATCAGCACCTTAGCCATCCTGGGACTTGTAGTTCTCCAGGGATTCCGGTTATGCCTTACTGAATCTAGTTAGCAGGAGCCTCGTGCTCCACTGCTGAACTATTAACTGAGTTCTCTAGACTAGACTGAGCTCCACTGCAGACTGACCTCTCTTAGGCTTCTCTACTGCAGCAACTCTTCAGAGGAACTGAACTGCCTAGCTCCACCTTCCCTATTTATATCCCTAACGGGCTCCCTCTGCTGGTCTGAGGTGGAAGGTGGAGATGTGTGAATGTTTATGGGGGCCTCTTGTGGAGGATTCCATCAATACACTCTTCTAGGATATGTGATACCAAGCACAGCGGGGCGTCACAGATGCTATTGACGACGAGGTTAGGTTGCTCCTTCTTGGACACAGATGGAGTACTGGAAGCACGTCAACAACTGCATCCTCAACCACAACTCTGCTTCTGACCACAAGTCGTAGTGGCTCTTCAGGTCGCATGGGCTCTAAGCCTTGCATAGCCTGGGCATTTATTCAGAATGATAAGGATGACCCAACTCGTGTTATCTGTAATATTTGTAACCAAAACATAAGTAGAGGCCAAAAAATCCATAGTTTGAGTACTTCATGCATGAACCGGCACATTGATATGAAGCATAAGTTGCAGTGGGAAGCTCACTGTGCTACAATGCGGCCTAGCAGGCTGGGCCAACCACCGTCTGCCCCATCTTGTGCATCCGCGGCCTCTTCATCCTCTGTGACTGGGGGGACAGCAGTCACACATGTTTTTGGACGCAGACCTGCCACCTCTTTACCTGCAACAGCCAGTGTGATTGGCAGGTCATCAGTTCAATGGGAAGTGGAAACACCTGCTGGTGTTGAGCGCTCTCTGACATCGAGAGCACCAGCTTTGGATCAAGGCAATCTAACATGTCCGCCTGCATCTTCCTCACAGACCGGCAGTTTGCCGGGGACATCCTACTCAACCCCGTCTAAGCACAACAGCCAGCCCTCGGTCCCTCAGATGTGGAAAAGTAAAAGACCATTTCCTCCAAGCCATGAGAAAGCTAAGAGGTTGAATTTCACCATCTGCAAGCTCTTGGCTACAGAAATGCTGCCTTTCCGCCTGGAGGACACAGTGGATTTTCGAGACCTTATGTCCGTCTCAGTGCCCCAGTACCAGATGCTCAGTCGGCACTACTTCTCAAAGAAAGGTGTGCCTGCGCTCCACCAGCATGTCGCACACAACATCACCGCTTCTTTGAGAAACTCTGTGTGTGACAGGGTGCATTTCACCACAGACACTTGGACGAGTAGGCATGGACAGGGGCGTTACATGTCGCTGACAGGGCACTGGGTAACTATGGTGACAGCAGGACAAGGGGCTGCTGTCCAAGTCTTACCGTCCCCACGAGTTGTGCGTCAATCCTCTTTATCTCGAAGTTCCTCCACTGCTTCTGCCTCCTCAACCTCCTCTCGGTCCTCCACCTGCACCCAAAGCCTGTCTGGTAATGCCACCTGCATTCTAACTGCGCAGAAGGAATCCTGCACACCTCCTTACTATGCTGGCAGCAGGGCTCAAGGCATCAGTGTTTACTTTGAAATGTCTGGGAAATGTGAGTCACACAGCTGAGGAGTTGTGGTCAGCTCTGGAGACCCAGTTTCATGAATGGTTGTCTCCACTGGACCTGCAACCAGGGAAGGCCGTGTGCGACAATGCTGCATCGCCGGGGCAATGTCACACACGTGCCTTGTATGGCTCACGTGTTGAACCTAGTTGTCCATAAATTGTTAGCCCACTATCCCGGACTAGATGGCCTTCTGCAGGGGGCACGGTCGCTGTGTGCTCACTTCCGCCGTTCGCATCCCGCAGCTCAATGACTTACATCTCTACAGAAGTCGTTGGGCCTGCCAGTTCACCGACTGAAATGCGATGTGCCGACACGGTGGAATTCAACTCTGACCATGTTGCAGCGACTGTGGCAGCACCGACAAGCCCTGTTGCAATACGTTCTGACGTATAGCCTGGGCCAACGAGATCCAGAGGTGGGGCAAATCACACTGCAGGAGTGGTCTCAGATCAGGGACCTATGAAGTTGACGCGCCCCCTGGGCCGTGGGGTACCCTGAGCCGGGCCGGTAGACGCTGGGGGTTGTAGTCACTGTGGCGGTGACCCGGTCCGTGATCCAGGGCGGTCAATCCAAGGGTAATTTGTATATATGGGTTTTATAATGTCCAACTACGCCACCTCTGGAGTGGGGCAAAAGGGGCCGCCGCTGCGGAACAGTCCTCTGAAGCTGGTGGTTTTGCAGCAATGGTATTATTACTCACCACAGGAAGAGTGTAGCTTGAGGGCAGTGTGGGTGGATGATGGTGGTTGTAGTGCAGGGAGTCAGTAATGAACACAGAGTCCGTGTGATGCAGTCCCAAGATCTTTACTCACAGTTGTTGCAGTCCAGATTACAGGTACCAGAGCAATCTCACCCGTCGTGCTGTGCGTACTCAGTGAGGGGCTCAGTCCACCCCCAGATAGCTCCGGAGTACTTAGCAGGACCCCCTTCTGTGTGTCCTTTCTCTGGCCTTCTACCTGCACCTCACACCCAGTGACACTTCTATCCGGTATCCTCGGGCCTTGGCGGGCGACTTGTGTTCCATCCCCTGGGTCCTATGTGGCTACCTTCTTAGTGAGACTGGTGTGGACTTTTACCTGCAGTACATGAAATGCTGCAGCCTCCGGTTTCTAGTTGAGCCTTGCTGTTTCTCCGCTAGTTGAGGGACCGGTTCCCCTTATCTGGTCTGACCCCTCTACCTCCTGGTAGCAGCAGGAGTACGGGTGGCCTTCTGCACGGCCCATAGCCCTAGGGTCCCTTCGGTTCCTGGAGCCTTCCTGCTCCCACTCCTCTCTTCTCTCCTTCAGTCCTGGGCTTCCCAGGCTAGGCCCGCCTCTGGAGCAGAGCTCATGCCGAGCCTCTGCTCCTGTCACTTTTCCTCCTCTGACTGGCTTGCTCTTTCTAAGATAGCTTCCTATTTATACTCTCCCTGTCATGTGCTCCGCTAAGCTGCTCCCCTAAGCACCCACTACATAGGACCCTTCCACAAGCTAGGGACCTGGGACTGTGCTCTCCCTTAGGAGCAATCTTGCCCTACCCCCACTGCGGGTATGTGTTGGATGCAGGTGTTAGGGTCCCGAGCCATATGCCTTCCTTACCTGAGGGTGAGATACCACACCTCTGGGTGAGATGCAGTAACTCTGTGGCGACTGAACCCTCAGGGGCGCCACACACCCTTCTGCACAGTTTTGAAATGGCGACGAAGATGTTTAGTGCTGACGACGATGCCATTATCAGCATGACTATTCCGGTGATTTACATGCTGGAGCACACACTAAACAGAATTCAGAGTCAGGTGGTGGGACAAGAGGAGGTGGAGGAAGTAGAGGAGGAGTCGTATGCGGAAGGGATAACATCTCCAAGGTCCAGACGGTTGGCAGCACCAAGGCGGCAGGCATGGGAGGGTGGGGGAGAGGGATTAACCAGGGCACATGGTAGCAGCCAAACTGTTGAGGAAGGTGCAGGAGCCGAGGAAGAAGTGGAGGACGAACTGGCGATGGGCATGGAAGACTCATCAGATGAGGGAGACCTTGATCACATTTCTGTTGTGCGAGGTTGAAGGGAGAGGGCAGAGGAAGGAAGCATGATTCTTACCTCGCTACCAACACAACAAGGACTTGGTCCTCCTGGATGCGCAAGACTCATGAGTGCCTTCTTGCTGCACTACCTGCAACATGACCCTCAGATTGTCAGAATTCGAAGTAATCCCGACTACTGGGTTGCCACACTCTTAGATCCCCGGTACAAAAGTAAATTTGCCGAAATAATTCCTGCCATAAAAAGGGATTGACGCATGCAGGAGTATCTGCAGACGCTGTTGCAGAATCTTACATGTGCTTTTCCACAAAACACCAGTGGTGCACGTAGTGAATCTCACAGTTCTAACTTGCCAACCGTGGGACTGTCGAGTCTTCATCACTCAAACCGTAACAGTAACACAGTATCTGCTGGTAACATCAATTTTGTGGAATCGTTTCACCACTTTTTTAGACCATCCTTTGCAAGGCCACAGGAGACAAGAAGTCTGACACATAGTCAACGCCTAGAGAGGATGGTGTAGGACTATCTCCAAGTGAACATCGAAGCCATGACTGTGTCACTGGACCCTTGCTCATTTTGGTATTCCAATCTGGAAAAATGGCCGGAGCTCGCCACTCACGCCTTGGAGATCTTGTCATGCCCTGCAGCCAGTGTTCTCTCTGAACGTGTGTTCAGCGCTGCTGGTGGTGTGCTGACAGATAAGCGCACGCGTCTGTCCACTGAGAATGTAGACAGACTCACGTTCATAAAGATGAACAAATCATGGGTTCGCAAGGACTTTTCTACCCCTGTGTTATCCTTGGGAGACTAAAACCTTGAGGATTTGGTAAAATCACCTCACCAACCGTTTTAAGCAACTGTGGGGCAATTGATGCCACTTAACCCTAGAACGCATGACCATAAAAATCTACACTTTCATATACCTGGGGCCTTTTAGGCTCGTGTGCAAATAACATGGAATAACTCAAACTCAAATGACAAACAACTATATACATGAAGAATACCTAGAGTTTCAAAATTCTAACTAAAGTAATCTTGCAGAAAATAGAAAAAAATTAACAGGGCGGGCCTGCGAGGCCCCAGGTATACGTTCTAGGGTTAAGTGGTGTCTGTGCCACAATTTTGGGAAAAAATGGAGACTCTTTTTGGAGTCCCCTTGCTGTGTCTTACGTGACGTTGGCATCGTCAATTCCAGGTGGGTTGGGTCGCTCCCCCGCTTTTTAACTGTAAGAAACTAGATACACTATGGCTTGGGGTAACACAGATGGTTGAGTCTGAAGAGCTCAGAGGTCTGCTCCAAATCTTCAGTGTCTGCTAGTCAGCATAGAATTTTTAACTGCATCTAGCCTAGGCAATACTTTGGGCGTAGTAGCCCAGCTGCGAAGCAAGCTGCACCACCTGTGTATCTAATAAGAATTTTTAAATGCATCTAGCCTAGGCAGACTGTGGGGACCCCCAACCAAACCCAGACGCTCAGCCCCCCTACCGCCCCCCTTTCCTTGACAATACAATAATGTAACTCTTACAACTGGATGGGTGAGGATCGGTCACAGCTTTATTAACTCTTTATACTCATTCCATTAGAAAGGCATTTTATTTCTAAAATAATTCAGCTTGTTGCAGCATGCCCTGGGTCTCCACTCCGGCAAGTTGGCCAACAAGTGTAACTCTCCAACATGTCCTTTCTATTTCCAGGCCACGGAGGATCCTGCGTACTCGTATGCAGGACTCTGACCCCCACCCATCACTCTTAACGCTTGTTCCACTCCGTCCTGGAGTCCTGACAGGAATATGTCCAGTTCAATATTCATTAAGTGAACAACGTCGGGCCGTATGAGGCCTGCTTTATCTCCTTCCAGTTGTCGGTGTTGTACCACTACACCGCCTCTGTCTCTTCTAAATTTTGCCATCCGAATATTTATTACCCGCCTTGTCCGTTCGATGGCCGTGATGTCTCGCGCACCTTGCCATACCGCTATCGGCACAATCTCTGACCATACTATCGCTAGTTTTGTGAAAAATTCTCTGAAGCGCTCAGTGTCTAGTTTCATTATTGCCATTAGTTATGCACTGTTATGATGACCTAGGTTGTTTCCCCGGGCCTGTATAACTAAGATGACCGGACATCTTGCCTCTCTCCCTACCTTGATTACCTCCATTAGTACCTGTGGCCATAGCAGGCCTCTAATACCTCTCTAGTTGAAATATGTGTTATGAAACTCTAATTTCCTCCCGCCTGGGCAGACTTTCGCCCTTTTTTCTGCCCAATACATATACGAGTGGCCTATCACCCACACTGTTGGCTTAGCGTCACCTGTAAAAGAAACAAACCACGTTAGGATAACAAGTCCGGTCTTATGTATCTTGCCAAACACGTGGATCGCCATCTCCCTATCCTCTGAACTTCCGTTTCTGACAGTCCTGCTCTTGCTGCTTCCGTGGCAGCGCCTATGCGGAATGAGTGTGTCCCGTAATCTTTGGGGTGGTTCCCTGCCGATGTTATGCATTTATTAAATATAGCTTGGAACTGGTATCTTGATAATGGCATTCCATCAATGTGTGATAGGAAGAAATTACTTTGTGATCTGATGGTTAGATATGTTTTTACTATTGTTACCCAACTCAGTGTACCGTTTGTGGGTTGTAGAAGTACCCAAGTGCCCCTGCCCGCTGGAACCGTTTTCGATTTGTGTATGCGTAGACGTATTGCATTATTGGCTATGACTACGTCCTGGTGTAATAAGCCTCCACTGGTGGTAATTTTGGATTGAGGGACTAATTCGCTTATGCATAGAGCCCCGAAGAAGGCGATCACAAATGCAGTAGACAGTAGTGTTGCTTCAAATTTTGAGTGTCATGTTAATGGTGTTAGGGATATGATGTGAGAAATCAGTTTTAGTGACACGGGACGGGACGTCTACACTCCTGACTTGGCTGACCCCTTTTCCACCCTTTTATGGATTGTCTGATGATGAACCTTTGTCACATCTCCCCAATTCAGTAGTTGGAAGTGAAATGCTACTCCGGTCAGACACCGCTGCGCTGACGCCCCTGATATGCCCCTCATAATTAGCTGGTGGAGAAATTATATGGTGACTTGTGATCTGGCTTGTTCACATTGGTCAACCCGTCTGTCTGCTACTAGTCGTGTTCACTCTTCCCATGCCTTACCGTATGCTTGCCACGTCGACGGGGCAACTGACGCTCTGATTAATGGCATCAACTATTCGCCACTAGATCCCATAGGGAAGGTGGGCAACTGTTGCCCGATGGGTGGGCGTTGTGGAAGAGCTCTGTGAAAATCTGCCAATTGAATTATTATAAAGCGTTAGCAGCAGCTTTAGACCCCTCAGCATAGTGGCTAGCGCGGACCCATACATTGTGTTTTAGGCACAGGAATGCTAGCCTGGGTAGTAGGCCTAGCACTGGGGGAGACGATGATGCCATTTTATTAATGCAGTGCGCTAGGCTGGTGTTTTTTGTTATGAAGCGTATATTTTTGTAAGCCAGGCGCGCGCCCCATATTTCTATTGCTACCACTATTGGGAAGAAAAATTATTTTCAGGGCTAGATGCAGCTAAAAATTATTATTAATTTAAAAGCTGGTGGAGCTTGGTATAGATGGACTAATACAATGAGTCCCACACACTGCTAGAAGGCCAAATATTTTTTCAGAGCTAGATGCAGATAAAAATTATTTTTCATTTGCAACCTGATGGAGGTCAGTATAGATGGACTAATAGACCAAGTCCCACACACAGCTTGAAGGCCAAATATTTTTTCAGAGCTAGATGCAGATAAAAATTATTTTTAATTTGCAACCTGATGGAGGTCAGTATAGATGGAGAAATAGAGAAAGTCCCACACACTGCTAGAAGGCCAAATATTTTTTCAGAGCTAGATGCAGACAAAAAAATATTTTGAATTTGCAACCTGATGGAGGTCAGTATAGATGGACTAATAGAGAAAGTCCCACACACTGCTAGAAGGCCAAATATTTTTTCAGAGCTGGATGCAGATAAAAATTATTTTTAATTTGCAACCTGATGGAGGTCAGTATAGATGGACTAATAGAGAAAGTCCCACACACTGCTAGAAGGCCAAATATTTTTTCAGAGCTGGATGCAGATAAAAATTATTTTTAATTTGCAACCTGATGGAGGTCAGTATAGATGGACTAATAGAGAAAGTCCCACACACTGCTAGAAGGCCAAATATTTTTTCAGAGCTAGATGCAGACAAAAAATTATTTTCAGTTTGCAACCTGATGGAGGTCAATATAGATGGACTAATAGCAGGGCTGGCTCCAGGTTTTTCTGGGCCCCGGGCAAAAGAGTCTCAGTGGGCCCCTTTAACACATACCACGATTCATGATGCAGAGATACGGCGGAGAAATATATATATATATATAGTACAATGCAAAGATTTCACTTCTTACATTACATGAGTGATATCTATTGTAAATTCTACAATAGCTCAGAAACCGGCGAGTCGCTCCACACAGAATACTGGCCCCCATATAAGGCTCCATACGGAATACTGGCCCCCATATAACGCTTCATACGGAATACTGGCCCCCATATAAGGCACCATACGGAATACTGGCCCCCATATAAGGCCCCATACGGAATACTGGCCCCCATATAAGGCTCCATACGGAATACTGGCCCCCATACGGAAAACTGGCCCCCATATAAGGCTCCATACGGAATACTGGCCCCCATATAAGGCCCCATACGGAATACTGGCCCCCATATAAGGCTCCATGCGGAATACTGACCCCCATATAAGGCTCCATACGGAATACTGGCCCCCATATAAGGCTCCATACGGAATACTGGCCCCCATTTAAGGCTCCATACGGAATACTGGCCCCCATATAAGGCTCTATACGGAATACTGGCCCCCATATAAGGTTCCATACGGAATACTGGCCCCCATATAAGGCTCCATACGGAATACTGGCCTCCATATAAGGCTCCATACGGAATACTGGCCCCCATATAACGCTCCATACAGGATACTGGTCCCCTTATAAAGCTCCATACAGGATACTGGCCCCCATATAACGCTCCATACAGGATACTGGTCCCCTTATAAAACTCCATACAGGATACTGGCCCCCATATAACGCTCCATACAGGATACCGGTCCCCTATATAACGCTCCATACAGGATACCGGTCCCCTTATAATGCTCCATACAGGATGCTGGCCCCCATATAATGCTGCATGCAGGCTGTTACCCCCCACATAATGCCCCATACAGGCTGTCCCCCCCCTTATAATGCTCCATGCAGGCTGTTACCCCCCACATAATGCCCCATACAGCCCTCCCCCCTTTTAATGCTCCATGCAGGCTGTTCCCCCCCACATAATGCACTGTGCAGGCTGCCCCCCCCCCTTTATAATGCCCCATGCAGGCTGTTCCCCACCTTATAATGCCCCATGCAGGATGTCACCCCCCCCTCTTTATAATGCCCCATGCAGGATGTCCCCCCCTCTCTTTATAATGCCCCATGCAGGATGCCTCCCCCCTCTTTATAATGCCCCATGCAGGATGTCCCCCCCTCTCTTTATAATGCCCCATGCAGAATGTCCCCCCCTCTCTTTATAATGCCCCATGCAGGATGTCCCCCCTCTCTTTATAATGCCCCATGCAGGATGTCCCCACCTCTCTTTATAATGCCCCATGCAGGATGTCACCATCCCCCTCTTTATAATGCCCCATGCAGGATGCCCCCCCCTCTTTATAATGCCCCATGCAGGATGCCCCCCCCTCTCTTTATAATGCCCCATGCAGGATGCCCCCCCTCTCTTTATAATGCCCCATGCAGGATGTCCCCCCCTCTCTTTATAATGCCCCATGCAGGATGCCCCCCCTCTCTTTATAATGCCCCATGCAGGATGTCCCCCCCTCTCTTTATAATGCCCCATGTAGGATGCCCCCCTCTTTATAATGCCCCATGCAGGATGCCCCCCCCTCTCTTTATAATGCCCCATGCAGGATGCCCCCTCCCTCTCTTTATAATGCCCCATACAGGATGTCCCCCCCTCTCTTTATAATGCCCCATGCAGGATGCCCCCCCCCTCTCTTTATAATGCCCCATGCAGGATGCCACCCCCCTCTCTTTATAATGCCCCATGCAGGATGTCCCCCCCTCTCTTTATAATGCCCCATGCAGGATGCCCCCCCTCTTTATAATGCCCCATGCAGGATGCCCCCCCCTCTCTTTATAATGCCCCATGCAGGATGCCCCCCCTCTTTATAATGCCCCATGCAGGATGTCCCCCCCTCTCTTTATAATGCCCCATGCAGGATGTCCCCCCCTCTCTTTATAATGCCCCATGCAGGATGTCACCCCCCCTCTTTATAATGCCCCATGCAGGATGTCACCCCCCCTCTCTTTATAATGCCCCATGCAGGATGCCCCCCCTCTTTATAATACCCCATGCAGGATGTCCCCCCCTCTCTTTATAATGCCCCATGCTGGATGTCCCCCCCTCTCTTTATAATGCCCCATGCAAGATGTGCCCCCCCTCTTTATAATGCCCCATGCAGGATGTCCCCCCCCTCTTTATACTGCCCCATGCCTCCATACATTAAAAAAAAAAAATCAAATACTCACCTCCCTTCTCCTCACCTGCTGCCCACTGCCCGCTGCTCGGGTCCGAACTCCAGTGTTGTCGGCGGTGTCCCGCTCAGCGCTCCCTGTGACGACTCAGGGGAGGGCGCGGTGTAAAGACGTCACCGCGCCCTCTGACCTAAGACGTCACAGGGAGCGCAGAGCAGGAAGACAGCGGATCTGCGGAGGCACGGGGAGAGGTAAGTATCCAGCTGCCGGGGCCCTGAGCAAGCGGCGGAGAAGGGCGGGCGCTGACACCGCTCTCCTCCGCCCATAGCCCAGCGGGGTGCGCGACCGCTAGTGGGCCCCTCTGCCTGCTCAGGGCCCCGGCATTTGCCCGGGTGCGCAGGGTGCTGACGCTGGCCCTGACTAATAGAACAAGTCCCACACACAGCTAGAAGCCCAAATATTTTTTCAGAGGTAGATGCAGAAAAAAATTATATTCAGTTTGCAACCTGATGGAGGTCAGTATAGATGGACTAATAGAGAAAGTCCCACACACTGCTAGAAGGCCAAATATTTTTTCAGAGCTAGATGCAGACAAAAAATTATTTTTAATTTGCAACCTGATGGAGGTCAGTATAGATGGACTAATAGAGAAAGTCCCACACACAGCTAGAAGCCCAAATATTTTTTCAGAGGTAGATGCAGAAAAAAATTATATTCAGTTTGCAACCCGATGGAGGTCTGTATAGATGGATTAATAGAACAAGTCCCACACACTGCTAGAAGGCCAAATATTTTTTCAGAGCTAGATGCAGAAAAAAATTATATTCAGTTTGCAACCTGATGGAGGTCAGTATAGATGGACTAATAGAACAAGTCCCACACACAGCTAGAAGCCCAAATATTTTTTCAGAGGTAGATGCAGAAAAAAATTATATTCAGTTTGCAACCTGATGGAGGTCTGTATAGATGGATTAATAGAACAAGTCCCACACACTGCTAGAAGGCCAAATATTTTTTCACAGCTAGATGCAGAAAAAAATTATATTCAGTTTGCAACCTGATGGAGGTCAGTATAGATGGACTAATAGAACAAGTCCCACACACAGCTAGAAGCCCAAATATTTTTTCAGAGGTAGATGCAGATAAAAATTATTTTTAATTTGCAACCTGATGGAGGTCAGTATAGATGGACTAATAGAACAAGTCCCACACACAGCTAGAAGCCCAAATATTTTTTCAGAGGTAGATGCAGAAAAAAATTATATTCAGTTTGCAACCTGATGGAGGTCTGTATAGATGGATTAATAGAACAAGTCCCACACACAGCTAGAAGCCCAATATTTTTTCAGAGGTAGATGCAGAAAAAAAATATATTCAGTTTGCAACCTGATGGAGGTCAGTATAGATGGACTAATAGAGAAAGTCCCACACACTGCTAGAAGGCCAAATATTTTTTCAGAGCTAGATGCAGAAAAAAAATATATTCAGTTTGCAACCTGATGGAGGTCAGTATAGATGGACTAATAGAACAAGTCCCACACACTGCTAGAAGCCCAAATATTTTTTCAGAGCTAGATGCAGAAAAAAATTATATTCACTTTGCAACCTGATGGAGGTCAGTATAGATGGACTAATAGAATGATGCTATGCCCAAAAGATTTTACTTCACTAGGTGCAGTAAAAAAATTGGTATTCTATACACAGGTGGTATATCTTGCAACACAGATAGGCTACTCCACTGACTAACACACTCTGCAATAGGCCAAAAAGGATTAGCTTTGCTAGATTCAGCCAAATGCTGTGAAAAAAACTTGCACAGCACTGGCACAGACCTGCCTGGCAAAAACTGATAGGAACTGATGTAACCTAGTCCTGAAAAGGACTGCAATTACAATTAGTCTTTACTCCCACAATCTATCTATTTAAGAGCACAGACCTGCCTGATAAAAGTCGTAGGAAATGCTGTAACCTAGTCCTTAAAAGGACTGCAATCACAACTATTCCCTACTCCCAAGCTATCTGTAGATTTGTGCGAAAATTGGCTTGAAATTAACAAGGTATAGCGCACACAGCAACAGCGGTGCCGTCTAACACGCAGCTGCAGCAGTGAGAAAATGGTGGCGACGGGGAAAATGGCTTGGTCTTATAGAGCAAGGACATGTGACATACACTGCCAATGACACATGCCCTTGCTTGTGTGAAAAAAGCACTTCGCTCCGTGTGTGCGCTGCTGATAGGCTGACAGATTGCACCTCCCCACTGCAAATGCGGGAAAGAGAAAAAAAAATGGAGATCTTCATTATTCCTGCAGAGATCCATACCCTGCCCCTCCCCCCACCCCGCTGTACACTCAAACTGCGTATTAACATTAATTTTCATCATTACTGAGAAAAAATCCAGTTATGATTTTGGTGCACGAACAGTTATCGAACATAACCTCGAACAGCCGAATTTTTCTCAAATCGTTCGTGTTCGCCGAACGGCTCGAACACCGCCCAAAACAGCTCGAATTTGAGATTGGCGAACAGTTCGAGTAGAACAACGCTCATCTCTATACAGTACCCCCCCTTTAGGCCCCCTCTTTTTTAGGCCAGAAAGAAATTTTTCAAGGAGAAGTGGGGCGTTGATGTTCTCCCTGGGTTCCCAAGTTCTCTCCTCAGGACCAAACCCCTTCCAATCTACCAGAAAAAAGGTCTTTCCTCTTACCCTCTTGGTGGCCAGAATACTCTCTACCTCAAAGACGTCTTCAGCGGAAACCGGAGCAGGGGGAGTACCTGGATTGTTGGAAAAAGAGTTAAAGACAACGGGTTTGAGGAGAGATATGTGGAAGGAGTTGGGAATCCGTAAGGTGGCCGGGAGTTTCAATTTGTAGGCCACTGGATTAATTTGCCTGAGGATTTCGAATGGGCCGATGAAGCGAGGACCTAACTTGTAGGAGGGTATCTTGAGCCGTACATGTTTGGAGGAGAGCCAAACCTTGTCTCCCGGATGGAATTGAGGCGGATCCAGACGTCTCTTATCAGCATATCTCTTCATCCGCTCGGAGGACTGAAGAAGTGCGGACCTAGTACTCTCCCAAATGGTAGAAAACTCGCTGACAAGAGACTGCGCGGCGGGGGTGCTGGCCATAGACAATAAAGAACGGGGATTTGGAAGAGGATTCGCTCTCGTGGTTATTGTAAGAGAATTCAGCCCAAGTGAGGTGGTCCACCCAATCAGAATGGTGGGCATTAACAAAGTGCCGGAGATAAATGGTAAGGATCTGATTGATCCGCTCCACTTGACCATTGGACTGAGGGTGGTAAGCGGAGGAGAAGTCCAGGGTGACGTCCAGCAGTTTACATGTGGCTCTCCAGAAGCGTGAGGTGAACTGAACCCCTCGATCCGACACGATGTGGAGGGGTAGGCCATGGAGACGGAAGATATGGCGGATAAAGTCCTTAGCCAGCTCAGGTGCAGACGGAAGACCAGGCAGGGGAATGAAGTGGGCCATTTTAGAAAAGAGGTCCGCGACCACCCAAATGACAGTACACCCGGCAGAGACAGGAAGATCGGTAATGAAGTCCATAGCGATGTGTTGCCACGGGGAAACAGGTATGGGAAGCGGCAGGAGATGACCAGCTGGTAAGTGTCTGGGAACTTTGTTGCGGCCACAAGATGAACAGGCAGAGATGAAGTCTACCACATCCTTACGCAGGGTAGACGACCAGTAATGCCGGGAAATGAGTAGGAAGGTCTTTTTTTGGCCGGCATGGCCAGCTAGTTTAGAAGAATGACCCCAGCGAAGAACCTTCTCACGGTCAGGAGGCGCCACGAATGTCTTGCCAGGTGGAAGACGAGTCAAATTCAAGGGGGCCACATTCATCACCTTGGAGGGGTCGATAATGTGCATAGGCTCCTCCTCTTGGTCGGAGGACAGGAAGGATCGGGACAAGGCATCAGCTTTGACATTCTTGTCCGCTGGGCGGGAATGAAGGATGAAATCGAAGCGGGCAAAAAACAAAGACCACCGGGCCTGACGTGGATTAAGTCTCTGGGCATTTTGGAGATATGCCAGGTTTTTGTGATCCGTGTAGATGATCACCGGGTATAGAGCCCCTTCAAGCAGGTAACGCCACTCCTCCAGCGCCAATTTAACGGCTAACAGTTCTCGGTCTCCTATGGAGTAATTGCACTCAGAGGAGGAGAAGATTTTAGAGAAAAAGCCGCAGGTTACCATTCTCCCGGATGAAGACTTTTGGGTGATCACCGCTCCGGCTCCAGAGGAGGAAGCATCAACCTCCAGGTAGAACTGTTTGTTGCAGTCCGGACGGTGCAGCACAGGGGCAGAGGAGAAGGCTTGCTTCAGGGAAAGGAAGGCCTCCTCAGCTTCGGGTGGCCATACCTTGGGATTTGCTCCCTTACGGGTGAGCGCAGATATGGGCGCAGTCCGAGACGAGAAGTGAGGAATGAAGAGACGATAGTAATTAGCGAAGCCCAGGAATCGCTGTATCGCCTTCAAGCCCTCCGGACGGGGCCACTTTAGGACAGCAGAGAGCTTCTCGGGATCCATTTGCAAGCCTGTCTGGGAGATAACATAGCCCAGGAATGGAAGAGAGGTCTGCTCAAAAAGGCACTTCTCGTATTTAGCATAGAGGTGGTTCTGCCTGAGCCTAAGCAGGACCTGACGAACATCACTCCGGTGTGTGGGAAGATCCGGAGAGAAGACCAAGATGTCGTTCAGGTATACCACCACGCAGGAGTAAAGAAGGTCACGGAAGATGTCGTTGACCAGTTCTTGGAAGACGGCGGGAGCATTGCAGAGACCGAAGGGCATCACACCGTACTCATAGTGTCCGTCCCGGGTATTAAATGCCGTTTTCCACTCGTCTCCCTGACGGTTACAGACCAGGTTATACGCTCCACGTAGATCCAGCTTGGAAAAGATCCTGGCACCTTTAAGGCGATCAAATAACTCAGAGATGAGCGGAAGGGGGTATTTATTTTTAACCGTGATCTGATTGAGTCCTCTATAGTCAATACAGGGGCGTAGCGAGCCATCTTTTTTTTTGACAAAGAAGAATCCGGCTCCAGCCGGGGAAGTAGACTTCCAGATGAATCCCCTGGCCAGATTCTCCTCTATGTACTCAGACATGGCCCGGGTTTCAGCCGCAGACAACGGATAAATATGCCCACGGGGTGGAGTGGCGCCAGGTACCAGGTCAATCGGGCAATCATATGGTCTATGAGGTGGCAATGTCTCTGCTTCCTTTTTACCGAAGACGTCAGCATAGGGCCAGTAAGGAGCCGGAAGACCGGGTAAATTAGCTGGGGTAGGTGGAGGACGAACCGGACGAACTGGAACCAGGCAGGTCTTATGGCAGACCGGCCCCCACCGGAGTACTTCACCGGAATGCCTGTTCAACACGGGTTCATGTGTCTGGAGCCAAGGTAGTCCTAGCAATAGGGAGTGGGAGAGTCCGGGCAACACATGGAAGGAGATTACCTCAGAGTGCAGCATTCCCACCTGCAGGGTTATGGGTTCCGTGACGAGCAGGATGGTCACCGGAAGGAGTCTTCCATCCACGGAGTCGACTGACAAAGGTTCAGCCAGAGGCTTGGTGGGAATACGGCATTTCTCAACCAGGAACTGGGAGATGAGGTTTCCAGCGGATCCAGAATCCAGGTGGGCGAGTTCAAAATGACGGTTCTCTCCCCAGGAGATAGATACAGACAAAGTCAGGGTTGGAGAGGACTTATTTTTGTCTAGGGCAACCTCTCCGAGTGGTCCTAGACACTGGAGTTTCCCGGCCTCTCCGGGCAGGAACGAATCAGGTGCTCCTTACTGCCACAATAGAAGCAGCTCCCCTCGGCTTGGCGTGACTCTTGGCGAGATTTGACCATCTTGGTCTGGTCGATCTGCATGGGCTTGGGTGAGTGCGCCCGGGGAGTGACAGAAGAGGAGACAGGTTTCTGGAAAGTAGGAGCTAGGCGGGGAAACCTTCTCTCACGGGTGGTCTCTTTGGTGCATTCTTGAAACCGGATGTCAATCCGGGTAGCCAGCGACACCAGGTCATCCAGGGTGGTAGGAATGTCCCGACTGGCGAGCTCATCTTTAATCCGACCGGAAAGACCCTCCCAGAAGACGGACACCAGGGCCTCATTATCCCAGGCAAGCTCAGAAGCGAGGGTGCGGAACCGTATGGCATATTGGCCCACAGTGAGACTCCCTTGGCAGAGACGTAGCAAAGAGGAGGCAGATGAGGTCTTTCGTCCCGGTTCATCGAAGACTCTCCGGAAAGCAGTGAGGAAAGACGACAGGTTGGACACCAGGGGGTCCCCTCTCTCCCACAGGGGGTTAAGCCATGCCAGTGCCTCCCCAGTGAGATGGGACATGATGAATGCCACTTTGGCCCGGTCGGAGATAAACTGGTGAGCCAAGAGTTCAAAGTGCAGGGTGCACTGGTTTATGAAGCCCCGAGCTTGAGCGGGGTCGCCTCCGAACCGAGGAGGTGCAGAAAGCTGGGGTCCGGGGCAGGATACCATGGTATTGGTGGGCAGTGGTGCTGCCGGGGTGCGAGTCGTGACACTAGCGGTGGTTGCTGGTGGAGCAGTCAGTGTGTCCAGGCGGGAGTTGACATTCCGCAGGTGGTTCAGGATGGACTCCTGCTGGGATCTCTGATGGGAGACTTCATGATATAGGTCAGAGAGCAAGGGAGCTTGGGTGCCACCGGGTTCCATGGCCCGAGCAAACTGTTACGGGTCCGGGAGGTGGAACCTCTGAGCTGCAATACAAGAGGGAAGTCCTTGTAAGGAAGCGGGTGACTTCCAGGGAGGCAAGCAGGCAGCCACAATAAGTGACGGGGACAGTCTCTGGGTAGACAGGCAGGTGGTCACAGCAAGTGACGGGGACAGTCTCTGGGTAGACAGGCAGGTGGTCACAGCAAGTGATGGGGACAGTCTCAGGGTAGACAGGCAGGTTGTCACGGCAAGTGACGGGGAAAGTCTCTGGGTAGACAGGCGAGGCGGATACCTGACAGGTAACTGGCGGGAGCTCCCAGGTGAGCGAGCTGACGGAGACAGCAGGTAACAGGCAGGTAACTGGTGGACGCTCCCAGTTGAGAGGTCAGACAGACGAGGCAGGTGACAGGCAGGTAACAGGCAGGTAACTGGTGGACGCTCCCAGGTGAGCGGTCTGACAGACGAGGCAGGTGACAGGCAGGTAACAAGCAGGTAACTAGTAGACGCTCCCAGGTGAGCGGTCTGGTGGACAAGGCAAGTAACAGGCTGGCAGGCAGGATGAGAAGTCAGGCTAGCAGCAGAACCTGAGGGCTGAAGCACAGGTGAGACACAGTGCAAACAACATTGCTCGGGCACCTCCATTTTGGAGGAGGTGCCTTATATATGGGAGGTCCAACGGCAATTGGCCGGGGACTCCTTAGGACGGCGCGCGCGGTCCCTTTAAGAGAGGGGGAGAGCGCGCGCCCTAAGCACACTGCCGGAAGCAGCGGGGAGAGAAGCGCTGGAGGACGCCGCGCCAGAAGCGGGGAGGTGAGAGGGACGGCATCTCTGCCTAGCAAGGGGCAGAGACGCCGATGCTACACCACACACTGCTACAGGCCCAAAATTATTTTCCAGGCAAGATGCAGCTAAAAATTATTAGTAATTTGAAAGCTGGTGGAGCTTAGTATAGATGGCCTAATAGAATGAGTACCATACACTGCTACTATGCCCAAAATTATTTTCCAGGCAAGATACAGCTAAAAATTATTAGTAATTTGAAAGCTGGTGGAGCTTAGTATAGATGGCCTTATAGAATGAGTTCCACACACTGCTACTATGCCCAAAATTATTTTCCAGGCAAGATGCAGCTAAAAATTATTAGTAATTTGAAAGCTGGTGGAGCTTAGTATAGATAGCCTAATAGAATGAGTACCACACACTGCTACTATTCCCAAAATTATTTTCCAGGCAAGATGCAGCTAAAAATTCTTAGTAATTTGAAAGCTGGTGGAGCTTAGTATAGATGGCCTAATAGAATGAGTACCACACACTGCTAATATGCCCAAAAGGTTTTACTTGGCTAGGTGCAGTAAAAAATTTGTATTACATACACAGGTGGTGTAGCTTGCAACACAGATAGGCTACTCCACTGACTAACACACACTGCAAGTTGCCCAAAAGGATTAGCTTAGCTAGATTTAGCCAAATGTTGTGAAAAACACTTGCACAGCACTAATACGGACAAGCCTGTCAAAAAGTGATAGGAACTGATGTAACCTAGCCCTCAAAAGGGCTGGAATTACAACTAGTCACTACTCCCAACCTATCTGTCTATTTAAGAGCACAGACCTGCCTGATAAAAGTGCTAGGAACTGCTGTAACCTAGCCCTCAAAAGGGCTGCAATTACAAACTAGTCCCTACTCCCTAAACCGTTCTGTCTATTTAAGGGAAAATTCGCTTGCAATTCACAGTTACACAGTATAGCGCTAACAGCAGCAGCAGTGCCGTCTAACACTCAGCTGCAGCAGTGAGAAAATGGTGGCGACAGGGAAAATGGCTGGGTCTTATATGGCAAGGACATGTGACATGCACAGTCAATGACACATGCCCTTGCTTGTGTGAAAAAAAGCACTTTGCTCCGTGTGTGCGCTGCTGATTGGCTGACAGACTGCACCTCCCCACTGTAAATGCGGGAAAGAGAAAAAAAAATGGAGATCTTCATTATTTCTGCAGAGATCCATCCCATGCCCCTCCCCCCGCCCCGCTGTACACTCAAACTGTGCATTAACATTGATTATCAGCATTACTGTGAAAAATTCAGTTACGATTTTGGTGCACGAACAGTTATCGAACATAACCTCGAACAGCCGGATTTTTTTCAAATCGTTCGGGTTCGTCGAACGGCTCGAACACCGCCCAAAACAGCTCGAATTTGAGATTGGCGAACAGTTCGATTCGAACACCGCTCATCTCTAATCTCTAGTCCCAACTGTCCCGGATATAGCGGACAGTCCTGGATTTGGGTCTACGCCCTGCAGTCTCAGGCGTCTGCTGAATGCAATTACCCAAGGTTTAGCTTTCCTTAACATACTTACCTCAGCTCCAGAGCTTCCACCTCCAGGCCCACCAGGCCTATCTGCTCCTACACCACTGGGTATTCCACCCCCTCCCCACTCCAGCCAGGAACAGATGCTGTCGTGCCTGCACTCTTGTCTAGTGGGAGCACCGTTGAGCTGTTCCTCGGAAATGGGGTGTGTGTGGTGCATGCAGCTTACTGAGCCCTAGTCCACACTCCATCCTTACCCGGGAGTGGAATATCACACCTCTGGTTTGAGGTGCAATACCCCTGTAGCAGCCGAGCCCTCGGGGTGCTACACATGCACAAGTGCTCTTTGATCTTCCCTTAGCAGGACAAAGTACTGCAATGCGCATGTGCCGGGACCGACCCAAAAGCACAGGTTTTCAGAAGTAAAGCCAGTTCATGCTCATTACAGCACTTGGAGAACACTGTGTGAATGACGTACGACACATCATCCACATGAAGAAGGACGGCGTTTGCAACCAGGGATGAGGCGCCAGAGAAAGAACACAGATGCCTATAAGACAGAACCGTGCTGTATGAGGGCATTATAAAAGATAATTTGGGGGCTGTGCAGAGGGGGTTGGAAACTCATATATTAATAATAATAATCTTTATTTTTATATAGCGCCAACATATTCCACAGCGCTTTACAGACATCATCATCACTGTCCCCATTGGGGCTCACAATCTAAATCTAAATCAGTATGTCTTTGGAGAGTGGGAGGAAACCAAAGAACCCGGAGGAAACCCACACAAACACGGGGAGAACATACAAACTCCTTCCTAGACATAGACTACATCTTCCTAGAATACTGTCAAACAGGGGATAAAGATGGTGGCAGTACTTTATATTGGAAAAACCTGATGACAGGTTCCCTTTAAGACATGATGTTATTATTTATCAAAATATTTTTTTCCATTGATTATGAGATTATTTTGCCAGCACATATACAGGTGCCATTTTTTTTTTTTAATTCTATGCATAAATTTTATATATTCCTGAGGTCTTTTAGGCACATGACTCTCTGAAGGGTTCCTTATGTGGGTGTCATAGTAAGGGGTTGGGTCACCGTTTCCTGACTTTACCCACTTTCTACAAGTATGTGCAAGTTACCACACATCAGTTCATCCTGCTAAATGTCTTCCAAATGGCATGGTGTGGGATCATAAGAAGGAACACTTTCACTGAGAAAAGAAAATGCAAGCAAGATGGCTGCCAAACATGAAAAAGTAGAAAACAAAGAAATGTTAATCTTTGTGACTGGACCAATTTTTGGTTTTGAGCTTTCATTTGCCTCCCCTTCTTCCAAGACCCTTAAAGGGGTTGTCGACTACTTTATATCCCCCCATGCATGCATCCCCCCAGGGCCCCTTAGACTTCTTGTAAATACCTTCTGTTGCTGATAATGCCTGTGAGCGGCGCTATCACTGGCCGCTCACAGGCATCACGCTGATGTCACGACAAGTGCTGGCAGCAGCCGGGGGTCACGATCTTCCTGGTTCCACGGTGGATGCCAGGCTGTGGTTACCCCCCACATCACACCCAGAATCCACCGTGCCCTCTGCCTCTCCCCATTCATTGGGAAAGCACGTGGTGGATGCCGGGTGTGACGTGGGGGGTAACCCCACCCACAATCCAGCAGCCACCGTGGGGACCCCAGTGCTGAGTCACGCCTCACTTGCCGTGACGTCAGCGTGGGGTCACGTGATGCCTGTGAGTGGCCATCGATAGCGCCGCTCACAGGCATTATCAGCAACAGAAGGTATTTACAAGTCTTAGGGGCCCCGGGGGATACATTGGAGGGGGGAAATAAAGTAGTGGACAACTTCTTTAACTTTTGTTTTTCATTGAGATAGCCACGAGGGCTTGTTTTTTGAGAGATAAGATGAAGTTTTGACTAATATACTTTTATTTACCATACAATTTACTTAAATAAATTGGGGTCTATGCAACCCTTTAATTGCTTTTTATTTATTTATTTATTTTTCGGGTGGGAGTTAAGATGGCCAAAAAAATAAAATTCAAGCATTTCAATTTTTTACACTTTGAAAGATTATATGTTTAAAATTGCAGCAATGCCAGATATGCTTATTTTGTAATTTCTGTATTTTCAGAATGAAAAGAGAGAGTGAGTCCAATTTTTTTTTTTTTAAGATTTTTTTTTAACATTTTAAACCATTTTGTTTCTTTTTTTAAAATTTTATATCCCCTTTACCTGACAGTAAGTTGTGAGGCTTGGACAGGGGCTTCTTCTACTAGCCCCTTGCTGCTATGGTAGCCCAACAGAACCCCAGTTTGCTGACACTCCTTTCCCCAACTTGCTTCACCGGCCAGCTGCTGCTATGTTGTGGACACCATCTGAGTGGCTCTGAAACCAGGGAGAAATCCCTGTACAAGGGTAAAAGGGTGAATACCAGAGTTGTCCTTCGGACCTGTAGTCTTGTGCAAAGTCTGTCTGTATCCAATATTAGTTGAAGAATTCATAACAATGTGACGTTGGTAGCTTGTATATGCGATTTTTAATATACTACTGAATATTTACTGTATATGTGTCCTTGCTTCCTAATCTATCCTCACATATATTCCATGTATTCATATATGATACATACTGTATGTCCATGTCTATGTCTAATAGTGCTTAATATGTTTCTGCTCCAAGTGATTGTTGTGATATCACATATAGGAAAGTGCAAAGCAATTTTACCTTCTTTTCTGCTTGAAACATACATACAATATAGATTCTTTACCTCCAGGGACAGGGCGCCAATGAAGCGCTGCTTTGTCTCATCTGGAAATATTGTGGCTGAGTCAGGTTTTTCGTGTTAGTTGAATAAAGGGGTAAATAACGGTATTTAGTGGAGCAGTTAATGTGTTAGTAGGATGGACATCGCTCCGTGCCTTAGACCATTAATGTTTCAGTGCATTGAAGTGCAGACTATATAGTCTACTGTGCTCGGCGTTTCTTTTGCACCTTTTTCGTCTTTAATGAGTAACGACAGATATCTAGTGCTCTTCTTGTTGGTCCATTACAATGACACTTCTGAGCTTCTCCCAGGAGGACAGTGCGGAATGTGATGAATTCTGGCTTTACCCACTTATTGATCAGCTGTCTGAAGACATTTCAGTGAGGGAAATGTATACACTACTTAGGAACAATAATCCAGAGATGGGTCTAGTCCTGTAAACTAAATAAAATACCTTACATGGTTCTACAAATCATCCAGTAATCCAGCTGTGCTTTAAACAGCAAACCGAGCTGTGGGCAGAGTTAATAGATGTTTCAGTTCTGTTAGCCTCTATTTTACCATTTTCTTTTTAATTGTCAGCCAATGTGAGAACTTTTTTTTCAGGATCTGTATTTTCTTTGCTTTTAGACCTTACATAGCGTCGCTGCGCTCAAAAAATAAACATTTTACTTGTAGATTTTCTGCAATTTGGTTTAACTTTTTTTTTTTAGGAAAAAGAAATTGCGATCCAGCACTTTGTTTAGTGAGTTAAAAATCTTGCAGCCTTTATTTCTAACATGTTAAAAGATCCATATAGACAGACAGCCAACTGGGTCTTTTAAGATGTTCACAAAACAGGCTGGAAGATTTTAACTCTCTAAATGAAGTGCTGGGTCACATTTCTTCCTCCACCGTTGTATTATAGTCCACCAGGATGGATCCATTCAGGTGTGTTGTGGTGAGCTGGTAATTGCTTTTTACCGAACTTTTTTTTTGTTTGTTACAGAAGTTCCAAGTAAAGTATGTAAAGTATTGATTATAATTAATGGTATTTATTATACTTGTTAACATTGTGCAGCATGTAAAACAATCTGTTGAATAGGAAGTGTCAGCAATGCAATAAAAACTCCCTGTAAGGCCACGTTCACACGGTCAGTATTTGGTCAGTATTTTACCTCAGTATTTGTAAGCCAAAACCAGGAGTAGGTAAAAAATATAGAAGTGGTGACTTGTTTCTATTATACTTTTCCTCTGATTGTTCCAGTTCTGGTTTTGACTTAAAAATACTGAGGCAAAAAACTGACCAAATCCTGAACGTGTGAATGTGTCCTAAGGCTGGTGGCTGCTGTCACACATCAGGTTTTTTTTTTTTGCACAGATGTGAAAAACAGTACCATGTTTTTTTCAGTGTGCTGAACCCATTTTTGGTCTGTGTTTCAGTTTTTACAAGCCTTGTTGCATCAGTTTTTTCTCATATGAATAAGATAATTTCTTAACGTCTTATAAACATGAAGCAGTAAATCGTGGGGCCATTGACTTGAATTGGTGAGTTTGATCTGCAACACGGATCAAAGCAGGACATGTTTGTTTTTTCTTTGTGGACAATTGGTCTGCAAAAAAATGTACATGTGCAAAGGGACATTGTAAGGAGTCCATGATTTATCAGTAAAAATAACGGCTAACACATGTACCAAAAAACTGATGTGTGAAACAGGTATCACCTATCATAGAACAGGTGATAACTTGCTGATTGCTAGGGGTGCGATTCTTGGGATTCACTGTGGAGCCCCTGTGTAAGTGGAGGTGCTGTCAAACATGCCCACAACAGCTCCATTCATTGTCTACGGGACTGCCAGAGAGAGCAGAATACAGGGTTTGGATTTCTTCACCAGTATCATTAAGAATGTATACAGCTGTGGTAGTTGCACTACTCACATGAAGAACAGCAGTGCTTTATTTTGGGGATTTTGGGGGGAGCCCCAGAAATCAGCAAGTTATTACCTGTCCTAAGTTAAGAGAACTTTAAAACTTAATACAACACCATTAAAGCATATCTGCAACTAGTCTGTAAGGAAACAAAACACTGTGGAACCAGAACAGTGAAGAAACGTAGAAGAGGGGACGAGATTACCCAGGACGCCGGGTCAAGTGTCATCAGAGAAATCAGCTCAGGAAATAAACAGCACATGCGCAAAGTCTCAGGTGATTTTGGCGCCAAGGATAGAGATGAGAGAAGCTGCGGCAGTGTACGGAGCTCCTGTCGGGAAGAGAAGTGCCGCGCATTCGCCCAGCTTAGATGTCAACTGTCAAGCCCTGAAGACCCGAGTGACACCAGTCTAGGTTCCCAGCCCAGTTGTTGACGGTCAAGCCCCAAAGACCCGAGTGACACCAGTCAAGGTTCCCAGCCTAGATGTCGAAGGTCAAGCTCCGAAGACTCAAGCGACTCCAGTCAAGGTTCCTCACCCCAGTGATGTCGGTCAATAGGACGGGAGCAGGTTACGGTTTTCAGATATGCGCGCCTGGGACAGAACATCGTAGAAGTTCTGGAGGTGTCTGATTGGTGATTCATGGTCCGGCCGTTAACTCTGGCAGAGAAATACAGTTCTGGGCACAAATAGATGGAGAGACAATAGTCCAACGGGGACCAGCAGACGCCAGAGCGGCATCGCAAAAGTGGATAACGGGTGACGGGGGAAACGGGCAGTGATTTGTGGCAGGAGCAGAGTACAACCAAGGCTTTCAAAGACTGCCCCTTGCCCGGTATAGTGAATGACAATCTAGTTCCCCTCCCCCTCAGTACTTCACTGTAAACTACCAGCCCCTGAATTCTAGTATATTCTGATAATTTATTCTGTTATGTGATTTCCTGCTTATTTTACTGTCAAACATTGCAAAGAAATTGTTACCATATAACATGTGTTTTACAATTAACATTAGCTTGTTAAATAAAAGAAATATACTGTTGTTCCGCCTGTGCCTCCGCTGTTGCATTCTGTTACCGGCATAAAAATTTCAAAGAGGCATTCAACGTGTATCTATTATATATTGTATATATTTTTAGAAATATTTTATACATAATGATCTTAAAGTCTGATTTATGTGGCTGTGTACATACAACACTACATATAGCAGGTCTATGGGGTCTACGATACCCCTGTATTCCAAACAAAAGTTCACAGAAGTTATTTTTATCAGGTCCTATTCATACTCGTCCCTGTCCAATCTGGAAAATTGCAATCTAATTTTTCTCTATAAGGTAAAACCACATTGATGCCAATATCATGGGACACCAATTAACATATCAATCACTCCACAAGTGAGTCGATGTGTTCAAGGTTGTAGTTAAAGTATTTCATTAACTAAAATCGTACAATTGTTACTTTCATCTACAGATCTCTTTTTTATATGAAGGAGATGCTGAGGACTTTAAGATTTAACATCAAACAAGGCCATCTGCTTGAAGAGACAACATAACTGCCCTGTCTGGCGCTGAATTTCCCACTACAAGTTGCTAATTTTAGTGACAATGAATGAAGTTGTCACTTTAAAGAATAACTATATACTTCTTCAAAGTGCCACTAGAGCTGTTTTTTAACACAAAAATGACAGGTCGTATGTTACTTGTGGTACTGTGAGCAACCTGTGTGGCATAAATGTGCGACCATGGCGTGCAGCGTCTCCGGACTTATGTTCCATTGAGCACATCTGGGACATCATTGATCGGCAATTGCAAAGGCAGCTGCCAGCAGTGGATCTTGATGATTTGCTTCCCAAATGCATTCAGCATGACAGAATATCCCTCAGACAACCATTAATATCCTCACTGATAGCGACCACTGTGTGTAAGTGCGGTGATTTCTGCACATGACGCTCATACTCAATACTGAAAATATTGAGATGTTTTGAAGATTTTATTTCTATTTTTTCACCATTTACATATCATTAACATGTCTATCTATCCTATAATCTCTTTCATGACTTTTCCTTCTTGATGTTGTAATTTCAATATTGAGGAGTATAGATGACAATTATTTTTATATTTATTGTATGGCAAATTGATATCAGGCACTATAGTTTCGCTTTACATCTGTGCTTCTAGATTCCATTATTCTGTTCTATCATAGAAGCAGAATAACTAAGTTAACTAAGTGCTTTTTTGTATGCACTTTTATTTGCTGGTAGTAGAGTAATGTTTGCCATATTAGACAATATGATGCACATTTGTAAAGACAGACATTTCTATGTTCATAAATGGTAGAAGACATTCACAACATGGCCATGTAAAAATTTAATTTATTGAGGTTTTTTATCTGTGACTTAATTTTTCTAGACCAGATAGTCATAAAATCAAGGCACTTTGGCTTACTTTCCTGTTGTGATGTTACTTTATTATTAAGCTCTGTAGGGAGGTTCACCTGCATCCCTATAAGACTCAGCCTCCGTTGCAGACTGACAAAGACTGGAGTAACATTTGTGGTGTAAAAAACACCGCCTTTTATTCAGAATTTGACTGGCAGGTTTTTATGCTAGTTTTCTGGTGTAAAAGCTTTATAGATTCACCTCCTATACTGTATGTTGAATATTGCACTATTTTGTCTGGTAAAATGCCTGACACCCTGGAGGAAACCTAATGAACCCCATTATAGTCAATGTGGTCAGTCGTGACCCACTGGTATAATTTCCGTTGATGGATTTCTCGCTGCCTTTAATTTCGTTCTTCTGCTTCTATGATGGAGCAGAACAATGGAATTAAGCAGCCATTTATGAACAGAGCCTACTTTGCTTGATATACATTTGCCATAAATAAAATATAGAAATAATTGTGATATACAGTAATTAATCCTTAGTAAGTGATGTCATCATTTAATCCATCCACTTCTCCCACTAAAATTATTTGTAGTGGGAAATGCAGCGCAAGACAAGGCAGTAATGTTGTCTCTGCAGGATTAACTTCAGCAAGCAGATGGCCTTATTTGCTGTTAATGGGGTTATCCGGGACTACTTTATTTTTTTACTATGGGCCAAAGAACTAACAGGCAGGTAGTTGCTAACTGTTAGACACCTGTCCTGGATCTGGGTTTTGTCCCCCTCAGCCCAGTCCGCTGAACTCAGTTGTGTTCCATGTTGGGCTTTGCAGGTGGCCCGGCGTGCTCCCATGTGATTGTCTGCTTTAGCTCATATAAGGGCGGCACGGTGGCGCAGTGGTTAGCATTGCAGCTCTGGGGTCCTGGGTTCAAATCCCACCAAGGACAACATCTGCAAGGAGTTTGTATGTTTTCCCCATGTTTGCGTGGGTTTCCTCCGGGTTCTCCAGTTTCCTCCCACACTCCAAAAGACATACTGATAGGGAACCTAGATTGTGAGCCCCGATGTGGACAGCAACGATAATGTATGTAAAGCGCTGTGGAATATGTTAGCGCTATATAAATATAAAGATTATTATTATTATATAAGGCCTACCAAGACACACTGCTGTGTATTGGTATTAAGACTTTTAGTATTCCTGAGTCCTATCTGCCTGCAACTTCCAGTACTTCTGCTACCTGCTTCCCAGTCTCCCGTCTGATGAGGCCTCCAGTATTTCTATTACCCATGTCCTTCAAGTCTCACCTGTCTTCTGCACCAATGCCCGTGGCCCGTGTGCCCACCCGGACCTTGGGCTTGAAAAATCCAAAAACGAAAAAGTAGGATATGAGTAAGAACTACGCTAGTTCAAAACGCTTAATCTTTTCTCTAATTTTTTATGCCCCTTATTCTAATTCCCCTTTAATATGTTTTTAATTTTTTTTCATTAAATTTGAAGCTTTAACATTCTACACTTTTTCTTTTGGGATTGCGGGATTTTTCCTATTGCTCTTGAAGAATCCACCTCACCAGGCGAGCCAAAATACTAACTATCTGCCTGTTCTGCCCGGCGCTGGCTCAGAGCAGTCATGGAGTGCTCCTGTCAGTGATTGTGCTGCTTAAAGTCAACAGAGCAGCTCTTGCTCTTCCGGGCTGCTTCATCAACAGGGCATGACTGCTGACATTATGCTGACTGACAGCTGACTTCCTGCAGTTAGGCAGCGGGGAGCCGGCTATCAACCAGCATGACATTGGCAGTCACACCCTGTCAACAGAGCAGAGTGGAAGACAAGCAGCTGTGCTACTGATATGACATCAGCGGAAGCCACAGAATCACCTCCAGTAGCCGGCAGAGATTGGCGGTGGGCAAGTTAGTTTTTAGGCCCATAATAAAAAAATAAAATAGTCCCTGATAACCCATTTAAATCTTCAAGTTATCAGCATCTCCTTTATATAAAAAAATTAGAAAAATCCAGATACACTAGTTTTGAAGATAGTGGTACTACTATAGCTAGAAAAATGGTTAGGTACAACTGTTCTCCCAAAACATCAATACAGCATGTCTACTAAAAGGCCTTATTTTTGAGAAGTAATGCTCTGGAAGTGAGAATGATACTTCTGCATTTTACATTTTTTTGCTACATTGCACTTCAGTTATAGCCATATATTACACATATGTTGGCATTATATTGTACCAAACTGGCATTTTAGTGCCTACTTGCCAACAGTAAATAAAAACTAAGATGCAATGTATTCCTAGATCACCCTGAAAAAAAATAAGAATGAATGTCAAAATGATGGTAACATATTTTGTGGGCTACTTACTCTGGCCTTGCCTGAAGTATTGTAGATGTATCATTGTTTTGCTAAAGTACAGTTCGGTCTATGTTTCTCCACATTTCTTATGGGAAGAATCCCTTATTACTCACCTGAGACAATATTAGCTGCACAAACTATTTCTCTTCCAGATTTCATTCTCAGATGCAGCTCTACCTAAAGATATAGTGCTTTGCAGCTAGAGAGATCAGTTGCTGGAGAAAAGGACCAGTTTATTGTACTGGGATTTTACTGATAGCGAAATTAAAGGAAAAGATCACAATTGTTTTTATTAGAGTGGTAACTATGCAAGCATTATTTTTGTTAATTATATCTATAGGATTGCAGTGGAGTGGAGAATCCTATGCAGGTTCAGACCTCACTTTCGCTAGGCCACCTAACCACTGTAATGTTATAAATCCAGCACTGTATCCTTCTACTTCCACATTCTCACTCTGTTCCTCATTGCATGGGGTTGCCATGCTGACTCTAACAGCACCTCGGACATCACACTCCCAGGCCTTATAAGCCAGCTCAGGTGGCAGAGCGCCGCTTGAGTATTGAGGCAGATGACGTACATGCTGGAGCTTTGAACTGAATTTTCCTGTCAGGATTGTCATTGCATTTGAATCTGCAGCATGTCAATTCTTTGTGCGTTTCTGTAGTGTTTTTAACCCATAAACTTGAATTGAGTCAGTCAAATCTGCAGCAAAAACACAGGTATAAATATATCTGCGGATTTTCTGCGGATGTTTGCTGCATATTTGATTGACTCAATTCAAGTCAATGAGTCAACAACGCGGCAAAAACGCACAAAGAATTGCCCGTGGGAGACTACTCCTCCCATCATCCAACGGCAGCTCCAGCTCACAATATTGGGAGCAGGCGCGGCTGAAAGGAGAAGTAGTAGTCTCCTCAGCCAGAGTCTGTGCGCAGTGTAAAAAAAAAAAATAAAGTAAATCAATATTAAAATAAAAAACACCTTATTCTCACCTGTCCGCCGTACCCCAAGTGTCCCACGGCGATTCGATCACCCGGCAGCCGGCAATACACTGACGGGAGCGTGATCACTCTCGGCAATGTATAGCGCAGAACTACTGAGACTGAGTTCACCAGAGTTCATTAGCTGAAGAATTTTATCACCAACACTGATGCAGTAAGTGACGTCACCGGAGCTCTCAACTGATCATCAGCTGATTGAAGTCTAGTAACCTCAGTCCTGCAGCACAGCATTATACACGGACAGTGATTACACTCCTGTCAGTGTATACAGTGCTGTCTTCAACAACAGTGACATCAGTGATTGCTGATGTGGCTACTGTGACCCGGATCAATGTGGGACACTGCATTACATCATCACAGCGGACAAGTGAGGGATATAGTTGTTTTTTTATTTTTGGTTTCTTGCAGGGGACGAGGGCAACAGGGATTAGGCATTAGGTGAGTATACAGTGGGTTTTTTTTATAAATAAAAGATTAAAACTGTGTGGAATTTTATTTAAAATAAAAGACTTTATTCTGGCTGCGTCTTTATTTCAAAAAAGTCAAAAACCTTACTACGGGGTTAGTAATGGGAGCGTCTTATAGACGCCTCTCCATTACTAACCTGAGCTTCATGTCAGCTGCCAATACAAGGCTGACAGGAATCCCGACCCTATTACCCCACTTGCCACTTCCCAGTGGCAAGAGCAGAGGCTAAGCACCAGATTTGGAGCATTTTATGGGTGCGCCAGTTCTGGGGTCGATGAGAGCTGATATTATTAGCCTCTAAAGGGGCTAGTATCCATGACCCCTTCCCTGGCTATTATATCAGCTCACAGCTGTTTGCCTAGCCTTTCCTGGTAAGATTTTATAGGGGGCACTACGTTAATTTTTTTCTGGGGTCCCCCCGTAATCTAGCCAGTAAAGGCTAAGCAAACGGCTGTAACATCTGGCCACTGCAGGTTTGACGCTGCATAAACACGCATCTTCAAACCCGCAGCATTTCTTGATCATGGGCACATAACCAAACTCACCTGCAGCATGTCAATTTCTGTAGCAGAGACACTAGTCTGCGCTGCAGATTTTGACTGATTGAAATGGCATTACATGAGGTGGATCTGCATGTACTGACAAAACAAGTGCAGCATTAGAACACAGCGTTTGGATGAAGCAAAAATTTGCTGCATCCAAAGCGCAGCTGGTTGCTGATCATGGGGACGTAGCAGCTAACCAAACAGCTGTGAGCTGTTATTAATAGCCAGGGAACATGTTGGCCTAATGAGCCGTTCCTAGGCTAAAAATTGCATCTCTCAGCTGCCCCAGAAATTACATGAATGGGAATTAATGCTAATGGATTTAGGGTTTACGGGATTAGGTGTCGCTGACACCAAGTCCTTTGTTTAGTGATGAAGAGGTGTTAACCGAACACCCTCATTACTAAAAAAAACCTGTAACTAAAGAGTTAATACTGCTGCTAACTCTGCATTGGATTCCTTAGCAAACTCAGCTCTGCTATATCACTAAGTCTACTTTGCCATTTAGTTATTCAAGTCACCTCTGCTCCACTGGTTCCTCATTGCTGAATCTCAACTCTGCTTCATCGGATCCTGTGATTCGTGTTTGCTCCTCCTATTGTGGTTCTGTACAGCTTCCTTTATTCTTTATGGATTTCCCTGCTGCACCAGCGTCAGCTCTCCGTGTTGAATAAAGACTGCTAATCTGGACCAAGGGCTTTGAAGATCCAAATCACTAGGTGAGACATAACAGCTACTCTCATAGTTATTGCCATTGCCAACAAGTACTATATGGAAGCAGGTTGATTTAGTTATACAGTGAAGAAACAATCCGGCACTAATGAGTTGCAGAAAAATAATATCAGATTTATTAGTAAAGCAATCCAAAAACAGTGATGTCACTGTTTTTGGATTGCTTTGCTAATAAATCTGATATTTTTCTACAACTCGAGTGCAGATTCTTTTTTCACTGAGTATATGAAGTAGTATCCTATCTTGGCACGGTATTTTTATACAGAGTGATGTACATCCTATCTATTGATTTAGGCTATGTCCCCACTATCAGTATTTGGTCAGTATTTTTCCTCAGTATTTGTAAGCCAAAACCAGGATGGGGTCAAAAATGCAGAATTGGTGCACTTGTTTCTATTATACTTTTTCTCTGATTGTTCCTCATCTGGTTTCGGCTTACAAATACTGAGGAAAAATGCTGACCAAATACTGAGAGTAGGACCATAGCCTTAGTTGTATAGTCATGCTGGACTGGAAATTTAGCTTTGTTGGCTTACAGAGTTTTAATCCTGGGTTACAATCCAACCAAGGGGATCATTTGAATGGAGTTTAATTTTCACATAGGTTTCATTCATCTGGGTACTTCAGTTTTGCTCCCACACTCCAAAAATACCAAGAGGTTACAGAGCATGCTATGAAATTGGCCCTAGTGTGTGTACCCTAAAAATAAGGAAAGTAGATTGTAACCATTTACATCAGTCCCTGATAGAACTCACAATTTCCTATGGGCACTGTGGAATATATTTGTAACTCTGCTGCCAGTGTCCCCGCATGGTTCCCCTTTCCTCTCCATGCAGGGATGCAGACATACTCACCACCCCTGCTGTGCAGTGTGTCTCTCGGCATGCTACCTGCTTCCTGGTTCTCTGGTTCATGGCAGCACACCTAATGCTTGCACTGGCCTGTTCTTAAAGGACCAGCGCATGCACCTGCTAAGATGCCACCAGCCAATAGTTGGGAGGCATCTTGTTTAAAAGGCACCCTCCCCAATAGGGAGGTGCTGAAGCAACATGTTTCATTAGTGTGTTAGTGGTGTCCTGAACCTGTAGTCCTTGGTCCTTGCGTGGCCAGTCCTGGATCTATAATTCCTGGTCCTAGTGCGGCCAGTACCTGAGCCAGTATCCGAGACTCGTGAGTCTGAACATTTGTCTATCCGAGTATTCAGTGTATCCGGACTGCTAAAATCAGTCTTCGAAACAGCCCTGCCTGAGACTCTGTGTCAGTAAAAGTTATGCAGAGGATCCTGAACCTAATAGTCTGAACGGAGCCCGAGTCCGTGTTCATGTCTGTAACCATTCTGCCAGTGGATTCAGAAAGTTGTGGTCTGAACAGAACCCCAGTCCTATCCGTGTCTGCGTACCTGACCCCCCTGGGGTCAGCAGCTACAGTAACCGGGAACTGCCTAGGAGTGGTAACTGGTGGCTACCTGTAGCTCAAGCCTGACTCCACCATCAGAAGCTCCAGTGAACACCAGGTTGCCGCTTAGCTACGCCACTCCTACACAAGCCTGGCCCCTTTCACAGTGTGTCCTTGAAGCATGTGCACCACCCGCGTGCATAACAATATTGCTGACATATAAAGCATGGGAAGGATAGAAGTAAGTGTGCCCCATCTTTTTTATGCTTTCACAATTTAGCATGCAACTACTATGTATAATTTGTATACTACCGAAAACATTTTTACCCCTCAGTAAAACCCACTTAAAAACTAAAGATATCCATTTAATCTTGGGCTAGTCACAATTCAACTAACTATAAGTTATGTATCAGCTGTAAATTTATCTTAATAGATGCAAGAGAGAAAAAATTGTTGTTTAGTTATAAGCTTTATTTTTTAGATCCATTATAAGTTTTCATTGCAAGGTCAAACGATAGCTTTGGCACACATATATTGTAACTTTGTGTTCAGTGTTTCAATGTTTTACAAACAGCAGTTCCATCAATCATTCTGACAGACTTGTCCAGTTTCAGAGGGTAGATTAAATTGTCACCGTATTATATAAATAGGTGAATAGCACCTCTTGCAAATTATAAAAATGAAAGAGTTCTACTTGTTCTGGTTTCAAAGACAAAAGGCTTTCAATCAGCCTCCTTGTTTTGGCTCTCCTTATAATTATTTTTGCAGTAATTGCAAGACAGGTAATAAAAAATCCTTAGTATGCAAAAAATAAGCCATAAAACTCGTATTACAAAAAAAAGGAAAAAAGGATTTTATACAACCCCTGGCAAAAATTATGGAATCACCAGGCTTGGAGGATGTTCATTCTCATGTTTAATGTTGTTGAAAAAAAGCAGATCACAGACATGGCACAAAACTAAAGTCATTTCAAATGGCAACTTTATGCCTTTAAGAAACACAAAGAAATCAAGATAAAAAATGTGGTACTCAGTAAGGCTAATTTTTTTCAGACCAAGCAGAGGGAAACAATTATGGAATCACTCAATTCTGAGGAAAAAATTATGGAATCATAAAAAAACAAACACACAAAAGAACACTCCAATACATCACTAGTATTTTGTTGCACCACCTCTGGCTTTAATAACAGCTTGCAGTCTCTGAGGCATGGACTTAATGAGTGACAAACAGTACTCTTCATCAATCTGGCTCCAACTTTCTCTGATTGCTGTTTCCAGATCAGCTTTGCAGATTGGAGCCTTGTCATGGACCATTTTCTTCAACTTCCCCAAAGATTTTCAATTGGATTGAGATCCAGACTATTTGCAGGCCATGACATTGACCTTATGCGTCTTCCTCCACAGTCACCAGACCTGAACCCAATCGAGATGGTTTGGGGTGAGCTGGACCGCAGAGTGAAGGCAAAAGGGCCAACAAGTGCTAAGCATCTCTGGGAACTCCTTCAAGATTGTTGGAAAATCATTTCCGGTGACTACCTCTTGAAGCTCATCAAGAGAATGCCAACAGTGTGCAAAGCAGTGATCAAAGCAAAAGGTGGCTACTTTGAAGAACCTAGAATATAAGACATATTTTCAGTTGTTTCACACTTTTTTGTTAAGTATATAATTCCACATGTGTTAATTCATAGTTTTGATGCCTTCAGTGTGAATGTACAATTTTCAAAGTCATGAAAATACAGAAAGATCTTTAAATGAGAAGGTGTGTCCAAACTTTTGGTCTGTACTGTATATATATATATATATATTTTTTTTTTTAGAATGTTTCTTCATATTGTACAAATTATGATATGTTGTGTTTATACATTCATTTTAAACCCCTCAAGGATGGGGCTACATTAATCCCTTGCCTCTGCAGCCAATTTAAATTTTTGCACTTTGTTTTTTATTCCCGTTCTTCCAAAAGCCATAACTTTTTTGCTTCTCTATCAACATAGCTGTATAAGGGTTTGATTTTGCAGGACAAGTTGTAGTTTTGATTGACACCATCCATTTTGACATACAATGTACTGAAAAATGGGAAAAAAATCCAAATGGGTTGAAATGGTGAAAAAAAATGCAAAAATTGGTTTGGGGTTTTGTTTTTACATCATACATTATTTGGTAAAATGACCTGGTAACATGATTCTCCAGGTTATCACAATTGCTTGTTTAGTTGTTTTTTTATTTAAGTAGTAAAAAAACATTCAGAAGTTTGTAAAAAAAAATTCTAGTTTGTGTCACCATTTTCAGAGACCCTTAACATTTTTATTTTTCCATCTATGGAGCTGTGTGAGGTCTTGTATTTTGTGTTGCGAGCAGGTGATTTTATTGATACCAATTTGAGATATATAAACCATTTTAATCACTTTTTTTTTGCATTTTTAGAGAGTTGTGGTGGCCTCCAAAAACCACAATTCTAGCATATTGATTTTATCTTGACGTCTACAATATGGGTTAATTAATTTTAGATTTTGATAGACTGGACATTTACAGATGCGGCAAAACCAAATACAAATATTTTGGGGGTTTTTGCTAAACTTTTAAAGGACGAAAACGGGAGTGAGATTGTTTCATTTTTTTTTTCATTTAATGTATTATTTAGAGAGTTTTTCTATGGAATAAGAATGTTTGGTGTTACTATACTGATTATGGTCTATGCTGATGATGATTTGATAAGTGGTAATACTGTACTATCCTACTGAAAGTGCTGTATATCATTAATAAGTTTCCAATTTCTTCTTGTATTCTCTCTATTATATTTTATTTGAAAGATCAAATAAAAATGATAGTTAAAAAATATTAATTTATTTTTTTACATTTTTTAACCTTGCCTGTTAGTCATCTTTGGGAACTTGAACCTGTGATCGATCACTTATACTGTATACTGTAATAGCACAGTTTTGCAGAATACAGTAAATATAAAAATATATATACAGGAGTATCAAAGGTGGTAGTGATGGGAGCCTTCAACAGGACTTCGGCTGCCATGGTAAGTAATTACATCAATTAAATGCCTTTGTTAAAGATTGATAGTGTCATCTAAATGGTTAACAACTCAGCTCCAGCCTTTGGTGTTAGACACAGTTGCTGGCTAAGATATGTGTGGTGAGAGTTCGTTTCCTGAGCCCTTTCTTCACACAGACACCACCCCCCCTACTGATGTACATGGGTTAAAGACGCAGGTTTTTTTATCTCCCAATTTATCTTTCCATGGACAAAGCTTATTTTGGCAGGATGAGTTGAATCTTATTGTAATAGCATAATTGCAGGGTACATATAAAATAATTACTGTAATTAATTTTGGGGTTTTTTGGGGGGGAGGGGAAGATATAAGAAAAACAACAGTTTTGCTATGTTTTGAAATATTATTTGCATGGGGCTCACAATATACTACATACTGTACATTATCTTTTTATACAGAACTTTTTATAATAGATTTTAACTTTATTCTACAAGTTTTTACAATAATACCTAATTAATACACATTTTTGTGTTTTACTACCTTTGCACAATACAAAATACTTAAAAAAGAACTATTTGTTTTTTTTTGTGTAACTGTATAGTAACACCCATAGCATTTTATTTTCACTGGTACCATTTTAGGGTTTATGACTTTTTGATGACATTTCCCTGGTTTGGAGAAGACAGATGAACTTAAAGCAAAAAGTCTATCATTGCCTTTACAACATTGATGAATGATAAATACTGTGTAAGGCCCCCTTCACACTTCCTGGTGTTTCCGGTACTGGAAAACCCAGTCCTCGTGAGATCCGTGGTCCATGTCCGTGTTTCATCCATATGTATGTGTGTGCTATCCATGTGACATCCCTGTGCTGTCAGTATTCGTGTGTCCGTGTGCTGTCAGGGTGCTTTCTCTGTGACATATGTGAAATGAAATGCCGCATAGAAATTAAAGAGTGTTATGTATTACAGATGTTCAAAGATAGAGATAGATAGCGACGAGGAACATAGAGGATAGATAGATGATGGATAGAGACAGAGAGCAAGAGATAGCCGGCAAGGTATTTACTGTATTTTTCGGACTATAAAACACACTTTTTTCCTCCAAAATTTTGGAGGAAAGTGGGGGTGCGTCTTATAGTCCGAATGTACTATACTTTTGCTGTGGATGACGGGGGGTATGGAGGGAGCGGCAGCGGCAGAGGAGCGGGGCACAGGAGGCAGGAGCCAGATGTTGCAGCCAACACTGTGCCCGCTGCTAAATAAAATGAATATTCACTGCTCCCCACGCCCATGGGAGTGGAGAGGAGAGAATATTCATGCTCTTTAATAGTGGGCACACGCGATCGCCCAGCCGCGGCAGAAGCTGCAGCTACAGTGTGCATCCGCTATTAAGGAGAATGAATAGTCACTACCCCCCACGCCCCTACTCCCATGGGGAGCAGTGACTATTCCGGCAGCTCATCTCCACGTGTGAGGGCGCATGGCAGTGATGTCATGCGCTGCTCACATGGTGAGATCAGCTGCTGGCAGCAGAACAATACGTACCACTGGAGCAGAGGGAAGGTGAGTACAACCCTTTATTTTTTTGTGTGCAGAGTGATGGGGGTGCCATGCATACCAGAATGAGGGGTGCCATGCATACCAGGATGAGGGGTGCCATGCATACCAGGATGAGGGATGAGGGGAGCCATGCATACCAGGATGAGGGATGAAGGGAGCCATGCATACCAGGATGAGGGATGAGGGGTGCCATGCATACCAGGATGAGGGGTGCCATGCATATGAGGATGAGGTGTACCATGCATACCAGGATGAAGGGTGCCATGCATACCAGGATGAGTGGTGCCATGCATACCAGGATGAGGGGTGCCATGCATACCAGGATGGGGATGAGGGGTGCCATGGATACCAGGATGGGGATGGGGGCCATGTATAACAGGAAGGTGGGCCATATATACCAGGATGGGGGATATTAGCACAGAATTGGGGGACATTACTCCTTTAACAGTGTCAGCTGCAGACCCCCTCCCTCATAACAGTTCATCATGACCACATTTTTTGCTTAATTTTTTTTCTATTTTCCTCCCCAAAACCTAGGTGCGTCTTATGGTCCGGTGTGTCTTATAGTCCGAAAAATACGGTAATAAGCTCTGTGGAGCTATTCTGGCAGCTTTCTAGGAATTAATGTAAAAAAATGACGTGGGGTATTTTGAATAACCAGCTAAGGCAAAGCAGACAGCTACGGGCTGATATTAGTAGTCTGGGAAGAGCCATGGATATCCGTGTCATCAGTGTGCATATGTGTGGCACACATTTCCTCCGTGCTGACAGAAAAAACGTATGGTATATATGCAATGTTCTAACTTCCATATTCTATATTTCATTTTATGATGCCTACTGTTATTGCCAAAATTAAAAAAAAAATACAGAATACTTAAATCTGTAAGAATGATCTACCCTCAAACTGTTTATATGCTCATGTTGCCGTCGTTTTGCTGTTATACACTGTGTGCACAGTTATTAGGGAACTTGTATTTGTACAGTGGACAAATTTTAGACTTTATCGACAGTGCTGTCAGTCAGTCCAAAAGGTCAATAAACTTTAAACCTGAATATTTGAAAAAAATCAAAGTAACTTTTTTGTCTTTCTTTGGAGAATATATATTTGTGCAGAATTAATGGTCAACTATTAGTGTGCAGAATTATTATGCAAATAAATAAAAAAACTAAACATTTTCCCATCTCAATTATTTATTTTCATCCTTTAAAGTCAGAATAATAACCAAACAACTCAAAATGTCCAAAAATACATTTCTGACATTTAAAAATAATATCAGTAACCAATATAACCTCTCTTCTTCTCAGTTACAGTCATAAACTCCATCCATGGAGTCTGTTGGTTTCTTGATCTATTGACAATCAACTTTTTGGGCAGCACCAACCACAGCCTCCCAGACACTGTTCATAGAGGTGACTGTTTTCCTTCATCATAAATCTCCCATTTAAGAAAGGTCCACAAGTTCTCAATAGGGTTTACGCCAGGTGTGGAAGGGGTCATGTCATTATTCTTTCATCTTTAAGGCCTATACTGGCAGCCGAACAGTGAAAACTTTAATGCTGTGATGGAATATTTTCCAGCATAAAAATCATGGCTTCTTGAAAGATGCAGACTTTTTCCTGTACCACTGCTCTAAGAAAATGTCTTCTAAAAACTGGCAGTAGGTTGGAGAGTTGAATTTGAGTCCATCTTCAACCCGAACAGGTTCAACTAGCTCATCTTTAATACCAGTCCATAGCAGTACCCCACCTCTGCCTTGCTGACATCTCAAAGTGTAGGTCTGTGCCCATAACTGATCCAGCTACGGGCCCATCATATGGTCTGTCAAGAGACACTCTCATTTCAACAGTCTATAAAACCTTTGAAAAATATGTTTTCAGATATTTCTGGACCAGTCTTGACATTTCCACTTCTTCGTCTTGCTCAGTGGTGGTCAGATTTCCGCCTTCCTTAACTCTCCCATGTCTCTGAGCACTGAGCACCTTGTACTTCTGTGTCTCCAGGGAGGTTGGAGTTCTGGAAGATGACAGCACTAGAGCATAACAGCTTCCTGGTCGCTTCACATTTGATTCTTCCCAAATCTTTGGAGGTTAATGTGGGTCTTTTTTTCTCAACATGTTTTTTGCGACCCTGTTGACTATTTGTAGAAAAATTTTTGGTGGTTCTGTGACCACGCCCCAATATCTTAGCGATATTAATTTTGATGCATATTTGTAACAGTTTTTGACTTTTCTTTGTAGCCTAAAGCCTCCCATACACTTTAGATAGCTGTCTGCTGCACAATGGCTATTTTGCCCAACTCTCCCATATATAAGAGTATTCGCTCTGCTAAATGCTCTTGCGTTCTTTATGAGAGACCTGCTGCCAGACATCTCTGGCGGTAGCTTATCGCTTAAAGAACTGATAATCCAAAGTACGATATGCCGGATCCTTGTCTCCCCAACAATATTTTGTCTGGGGCCCTTCTTACACATTAGACAGTTGTCTGAACCTCTTGATACCACCGAGCTTGGCCAACGTTAGCCTGCTGTGTATGGGGGCCTTAAGAGCAAATTTGAGCATAAAAAACTGTATAGGCAGACTAAGTTCTGTAAAGTGAATACAGTCTGTCATTTATCTAACCACAATGTACTGTGACATTTTTAGAAAAAAAAATATCCTTATGCAATGTCAATCCCGATCAATCTTTCTTGACGCTACGCAAAAATAAAATACATATTTTTCAAGTTAATTGTTAATCACAATAACAAGCTCAAGTAAAACAACAGGGAAATACAGTGCCTACAAGTAGTATTCAACCCCCTGCAGATTTAGCTGGTTTGATAAGATGCAAATAAGTTAGAGCCTTCAAACTGCAAACGAGAGTAGGTTTTATGAACAGAAGCATAAATCTTACAAACCAAAAAGTTATGTTGCTCAGTTGAATTTTATTAAATTTTAAACATAAAAGTGTGGGTCAATTATTATTCAACCCCTATGTTTAATATTTTGTGGAATAACCCTTGTTTGTAATTACAGCTAATAATCGTCTTTTATAAGACCTGATCAGGCCGGCACAGGTCTGTGGAGTTATCTTGGCCCACTCCTCCATGTAGATCTTCTCCAAGTTATCTAGGTTCTTTGGGTGTCTCATGTGGACTTTATTCTTGAGCTCCTTCCACAAGTTTTCAATTGGGTTAAGGTCAGGAGACTGACTAGGCCACTCCAACACCTTGACTTTTTCCCTCTTGAACCAGGCCTTGGTTTTCTTGGCTGTGTGCTTTGGGTCGTTGTCTTGTTGGAAGATGAAATTACGACCCATCTTAAGATCCTTGATGGAGGAGCGGAGGTTCTTGGCCAAAATCTCCAGGTAGGCCGTGCTATCCATCTTCCCATGGATGCGGACCAGATGGCCAGGCCCCTTGGCAGAGAAACAGCCCCACAGCATGATGCTGCCACCACCATGCTTGACTGTAGGGATGGTATTCTTGGGGTTGTATGCAGTGCCATCCAGTCTCCAAACGTCACGTGTGTGGTTGGCACCAAAGATCTCGATCTTGGTCTCATCAGACCATAGAACCTTGAACCAGTCTGTCTCAGAGTCCTCCAAGTGATCATGAGCAAACTGTAGACGAGCCTTGACATGACGCTTTGAAAGTAAAGGTACCTTACGGGCTCGTCTGGAACGGAGACCATTGCGGTGGAGTACGTTACTTATGGTATTGACTGAAACCAATGTCCCCACTGCCATGAGATCTTCCCGGAGCTCCTTCCTTGTTGTCCTTGGGTTAGCCTTGACTCTTCGGACAAGCCTGGCCTCGGCACGGGAGGACACTTTCAAAGGCTGTCCAGGCCGTGAAAGGCTAACAGTAGTTCCATAAGCCTTCCACTTACGGATGATGCTCCCAACAGTGGAGACAGGTAGGCCCAACTCCTTGGAAAGGGTTTTGTACCCCTTGCCAGCCTTGTGACCCTCCACGATCTTGTCTCTGATGGCCTTGGAATGCTCCTTTGTCTTTCCCATGTTGACCATGTCTGAGTGCTGTTCACAAGTTTGGGGAGGGTCTTAAATAGTCAGAAAAGGCTGGCAAAAGAGATCTTTAATCCACACATGTGAAGCTCATTATTCTTGGTGCCTGAACTACTTCTTAATACTTTAGGGGGACCAAACAGAATTCTTGTGGTTTGAGGGGTTGAATAATAAATGACACTCTGAATTAACTTTTAACGTTTTAAAAAAAAAAAAAAAAAAAAAAAATTTGCTGCAGTGCATTTCCCACTTCCAGGCTGATCTACAGTACAAATGTCACAATGCCAAGTTAATTCCGTATGTGTCAACCAGCTAAATCTGCAGGGGGTTGAATACTACTTGTAGGCACTGTAGCTCTGTACTTTTTTCCCCCACTTTACAGAATCTATATGATTATTTCTAGCCAACCGATGAATTATATTCTATTGATTTAGTCTGTTTCATGATGTCTCTGCTCTGCTTTTCATGTTATCTAGGCAAGCTGGGTGCAGCAAATCTCTAATTCTATATTCTTTTGTTGAAAGATTTTGAAACTGGAGCAGGCAATAATTGAACAGAGAAAGGAAATGAAACAACTCCAACATCTTTAGCAAGACACGCTGGAAAAAAATGGCCGATTACAGGCAAAAATTGAAACCCACATGATAACAGCTCAGAGTGAACAAGATGTACTTTTAAAAGAGGTGAATACTTTATTCTGTTAGTGACATGTCTTGAATTGTGATTGATTGCTTTTTGTCCTTTTGTGAAATTCATATGTTGGAATATAACAAAAATTTGTTCTAATGCTTTAAGATGTTGTGGCCTTGCGGATCTTATATAGGAAAAGAATACTGTAAAGTAAAAGTTCAGAAATGTAATATCTCAAGAAATGTTGAAAAAAACGCAAAACTATTATTTCCTTAAACCTCAGCTTATAGAGAGACATTTTGACTGTAGTTAAGCAGCTCTTTCAATATTTATCATGTCAGAAACTTTAGGGTTAAAAGATACCACAATATATTTTCTCTTTTATTGTACTTACTGTTTTACAATGTTTAATATTTGCTGACAGTGAAGGTAATTAAAATAAATACATTGAGGTGATGTTCTGAGAAATAAGGGAACTTCTCGGAGCAGTACAAAAAAACAGAAACAAAATTAATTTTTGATTTCCCATAGGTCTAGTCTTGATGCTTACTTGCTCCCCAATGGTCTGTACTTCCTCATTCACACTCACAAAGGTGACCTGCCAGAGCTAGCGATTGGTTGAGTGGGCATTTGCACGATTTCCTGGTTATTGAGGATGGCACAGGGAAGCACAAACTTGCATGGACTAAGTACAGTGGGGAAAATAAGTATTTGATACACTGTCGATTTTGCAAATTTTCCCACCCACAAAGAATGGAGAGGTCTGTAATTGTTATCATAGGTACACTTCATCTGTGAGAGACAGAATCTTAAAAAAAATCCAGAAAATCACATTGTATGGTTTTAACATAATTAATTTGCATTTTATTGTATGAAATAAGTATTTGATACAATAGAAAAAAAGAACTTAAATATTTGGTACAGAAACCTTTGTTTGCAATTATAGAGGTCAGATGTTTCCTGTAGTTCTTGACCAAGTTTGCACACACTGCAGCAGGGATTTTGGCCCACTGCTCCATACAGATCTTCTCCAGATCTTTCAGGTTTCGGGGCTGTCGCTGGGCAACATTGAGTTTCAGCTCCCTCCAAAGATTTTCTATTGGGTTTAGGTCTGTAGACTTGCTAGGCCACTCCAGGACCTTGAAATGCTTCTTACGTAGCCACTCATTAGTTGCCCTGGCTGTGTGTTTTGGGTCATTGTCATTCAGGAAGACCCAGCCACGACCCATCTTCAATGTTCTTACTGAGCGAAGGAGGTTGTTGGCCAAAATCTCACAATACATGACCCCATCCATCCTCCTTTCAATATAGTGCAGTCGCCCTGTCCCCTTTGCAGAAAAGCACCCCCAAGGTATGATGTTTCCCCCACCATGCTTCATGGTTGGGACAATGTTCTTCGGGTTGTACTCATTCCTTCTTCTTCCTCCAAACACGGCGAGTGGAGTGGATACCAAAAAGTTATATTTTGGTCTCATCTGACCACATGACTTTCTCCCATGCCTCCTTTGGATCATCCAGATGGTATTGGTGTACTTCAACTGGGCCTGGACATGTGCTGGTATGAGCAGGGAGACCTTGCGTGCCCTGAAGGATTTAAATCCATGACAGCGTAGTGTGTGACCGGTAATGTTTGAGGCTGTGGTCGCATCTCTCTTCAGGTCATTGACCAGGTCCTCCCGTGTAGTTCTGGGCTGATTCCAGACCTTTCTCAGAATCATCCTTACCCCACGAAGTGAGATCTTGCATGGAGCCCCAGACTGACGAAGATTGACAATTGTGTTTCTAACATTTTCTAATAATTGTGCCAACAGTTGTTACCTTCTCACCAAGCTGCTTGCCTATTGTCCTGTAGCCCATCCCAGCCTTGTGCAGGTCTACAATTTTGTCCGTGGTGTCCTTAGCTCTTAGGTCTTGGCCATGGTGGAGAGGTTAGAGAGAGTGATAGATTGAGTATGTGCACAGGTGTCTTTTATACAGGTAACGAGTTCAAACAGGTGAAATTAATACAGGAAACAAGTGCAGAGTAGGAGGGCTTCTTAAAGAAAAACTAACAGGTCTGTGAGAGTCAGAATTCTTTCTGGTTGGTAGGTGATCAAATACTTATTTCATGCAATAAAATGCAATTTAATTATTTAAAAATCATACAATGTGATTTTCTGTTTTTTATTTTTAGATTCTGTCTCTCACAGTTGCAGTGTACCTAAGATAAAAATTATAGACCTCTCCATTTTTAGTAGGTGGGAAAACTTGCAAAATCTGTAGTGTATAAAATTCTTATTTTCCCCACTATAAGTGCTAGGACCAGCCCTGCAGGTGATTAGGAAGGGTGATTATTATTTAATATTTTTTTTACCACTCAAATATCTTTAAAGGGGTTTTCTGGTCTAAAATGAAAAGTCTGCAGTCACTCTGTGTGACTGCAGACTTGTGAATCCTCCCAATGCATGCACTGTGCGCTGCGAGGATTCTCCATTGTCTGCCCTGGGAACTGCGGTTAAGTACACGATATGCATACTCCCGGGTGCGACTGTCTAATGGGCACATCCTCGCTCAATAGCAGTGTTTTGAACAAGGTCACACCCACTAAACAGGTTCTGCCCAAGAGAATGCATATCGCATACTTCACCACCATTGCCAGGGCATACAATGGCGAATCCTCACAGCGCACAGGGAGGATTCACAAGTCTGCAGTCACACAGAGATTATGACCGGACAACCCCTTTAAGCTATAATTTTTAATCCCAGGAACATCCTTTTAAGGCCACATTCAGACATGGAAGATTTGTAGCGCAGACTTCCAACCTAAAATCTGTAATAAATTACACTACAGTTCATGTAAATGGCGTTTTCAAAACTGAATAAGTGGAGAATTTAAGTGGGTTGTCCCCTTTTGGAAAACTGTGGGCTAAAATCTGCAGTAGTTATGAAAAAAGTAACTAATTGAGTAATACTTACCCTCCCAAGGTCCAGTACCAGCTCTCTACTCGCTGACCCAATCTCTGTTTTCTGTCTGCAGCCCAGAGATCACATAAACAGTGCTGTTGGATATTAACACAATCTTACCAGCTTCTGCCATCATCTTCACAAGGTCTTTTGCTTTTGTCCTTGGGTTGATAATGCACATGTCGGACCAAAGCAAGTTCATCTCTGGGACACAGAACCCGTCTCCTTCCTGAGTGGTATGATGGCTGTACATTCCCATGTTGTTTGTACTTGCAAATAATTGTTTGTACAGATGAACGAGGCACCTTCAGGTATCTTGAAATTGTACCCAAAGATGAGACAGACTTGTGAAGTCCATAATTGTCTTCCTTATATCTTGGCTGATTTCTTTAGACTTTCCCATGATGCTACACAAAGAAGCAGTGTATTTCAGGTGTGCATTAAAATACATCCACATGTGCGCCTCTAATTAACTCAGATGTTGCCAAAAAAACTATCCGAAGCTTCCAAACACATGACATCATCATATGGGCAGTCCAGAATTGTTTAACCACTTTACAACCCAAGGTGGTTTGCACGTTAATGATCAGGCCAATTTTTACAATTCTGACCAGTGTCACTTTATGAGGTAATTACTCTGGAACGCTTCAACGGATGCCCCTGATTCTGAGAATGTTTTTTCGTGACATATTGTACTTCATGATTGTGGTAAAATTTCTTTGATATCACTTGCGTTTATTTGTGAAAAAAATTGAAAATTTTGAAAATTTTGCAATTTTCAAAATTTGAATTTTTATGCCCTTAAATCAGAGAGATATGTCACAAAAAAAAGGTAATAAATAACATTTCCACATGTCTACTTTACATCAGCACAATTTTGGAACCAAATTTTTTCCTTATTAGGGAACTATAAGGGTTAAAAGTTGACCAGCGATTTCTCATTTTTCCCACAAAATTTACAAAACCATTTTTTTAGGGACCACATCACATTTGAAGTCACTTTGATGGGTCTTTATGACAGAAAATACCCAAAAGTGACACCATTCTAAAAACTGCACCCCTCAAGATGCTCAAAACCACATTCAAGAACTTTATTAACCCTTCACGTGCTTCACAGGAATTTTTGGAATGTGGAAGAAAAAAATGAACATTTAACTTTTTTCACAAAAATGTTATTTAGACTCAATTTTTTTTTATTTTCGCAGGGGTAACAGGAAAAATGGACCCCAAAATTTGTTGTGCAATTTCCTCTGAACACGCTGATACACCATATGTGGGGAATAATCACTGTTTGGGCGCACGGCAGGGCTCGGAAGGGAAGGAGCGCCATTTGACTTTTTGCATGTAAAATTTGCTTGAATAATTAGCGGATGCCATGTTGCGTTTGGAGAGCCCCTGATATGCCTAAACAGTGGAAACCCCCCACAAGTGACACCATCTTGGAAACTAGACCCCACAGGGAACTTATCTAGATGTGTGGTGAGCACCTTGAACCCCCAGGTGCTTCACAGAAGTTTATAACATTGAGCCATAAAAATACAATTTTCACATTTTTCCAACAAAAATGTTTTCAGCCCCCAATTTTGCATTTTCATAAGGGTAACAGGAGAAATTGCACCATGCAGTTTGTTGTACAATTTCTCCTGAGTAAGCAGATACCTCATATGTGGGGGAAAACCATTGTTTGGGCACACGGCAGGGTTCGGAAGGGAAGGAGTGCCATTTGACTTTTTGATTGTAAAATTTGCTTGGATAATTAGCAGACGCCATGTTGCGTTTGGAGAGCCCTTGATGTGCCTAAACAGTAGAAACCCCCCACAAGTGACACCATTCTGGAAACTAGACCCCTCAGGGAACTTATCTAGATGTGTGGTGAGCACCCTCAACCCCCAAGTGTTTTAAAGAAGTTTATAACTAGTGTTGAGCCACCCCCGTAGTGTTCGAGTTCGGTTCGGTTCGTCGAACACCCGTGTGTTCGCCGAACTGTTCGTCGAACACCTTCGAACACCGTTAAAACCAATGGCAGGCAAACAAAAACACATAGAAACACATAGAAAACACCTTCAAAGGTGTCCAAAAGCTGACAAACTGCTCAGAAGACACAACTAACACATGGAAAAGTGACAAGTACATATAGTCATGCGAAAAGAAAAGAGGTGGAGGAGTAAAAGGAGGGGGAGACACAAATATAGGCATGTCATGCCCCTCTAAAATCCAAAAAGTGAGAAGCCGACACGTTCAGTCCGCTCCTGCCCGTGCCACCTCCGTGTCGCCGGGTTTGTGCCAGAGCCGCGGTGAACCCTGATGGCCAGCCCCCCTCTCCCAATACTGGTGCCTGTCCGCTGGTGGGTCGAGCGAGCCCCCCTGTGGTGGAGGCAGCTCTAAGCTTTTTAATTTAAATTGTCTCTCTAATTTGAATGAATACACTTTAAATCCATTTACAAGGATCTATTGGAGGGCAAGTCTCATGCCAGCAGCCGCGTAATTCCAGCTCCAGTAGCGTCCACTAAAGCTGCTGCAGTTAAAAAGCTTTTATAAGGATCGAGCTCGGCTGTCCACCGCAAGGCATCCTACTGCCAGTCCCAGCCCCTATGCCTTGGGGTGCCTCCTGATGCTCTTCACTGAGTATCCCGTGGTCCCGAAGCATTTCCTTTGAAAAAATTAAGTGTCCAAACTACAGGTGGTGTAGCTTGCTTAACAGCCGGGATAATCCGCTGACTAGCAGACACTGCTACTAGGCACAAAGTATTTCCTGGGCTAGATGCAGTTAAAAATTTGTAATTAGATACTCTCGTTGGATGCTGAGAAAGCATTCCATAGAGTCTCCTGGCACGCCATATATGATTCTCTTAAAAAGCTTGGGGTAGGGGTCTAGGGGACCCTTTTATAGCCAAAATCACGGCCCTGTATCACAATACGTCACCTAGGCTGAAGATAAATGGAACTGTAGCACCCTGAGGGCTCGGTTGCTACAGAGGTATTGCACCTCACCCAGAGGTGTGATATCTCACTCTCAGGTAAGGATGGAGTGTGGATCAGGACCCGACACCTGCATGCATTACACCACATTGCCGTGGGGCAGGGCGACCAATATGCCTCTGAGATGGGCACGACAGTCCCTGTCCCTGGCTGGAGTGGGGGGAGGGAACACTGAGGAAGGGGAACCCTGTAGTGCAGGAGCAGGGAGGAAGCAGTTCCTGAGTGCATTGAGAAGGGAGTATAAAAGGTGGGCACCATCTTAGTTCAGTGCAGAGAAGTCTGAGCAGAAGTGGCAGGGAGCAGGGGCTCTGCATGAGCTCTGCTCCGGAGGCGGGCCTAGTAACAGAGGCCCAGGCCTGGAAGAGGGAGAAGGAAGGAAGAGGAGCGGAGAAGGCTCCAGGAACGAGGAATGAAGGGATCCCAGGGGTGCGGACAGGCGAGTCGCCACCGCACGCCCGAATCCACCTGCGTGGAGGGGTCAGGCCAAAGGGGGAGACCGGTCCCCGAAACTAGTGGCGGCAGGAAACAACCCTCAGCTAGAAACCGGAGGCTCTGACATTTTATGTGGCGCAGCCCCTCGCTACACCCGCTAGGAACGCACCACATAGGGTCAGGGAAACTGGCGCCAAGTTTACCAAGAGGAGGCCCGAGGCAGCCGGACAGAAGGGTTGGTAAGAAAGGCCAGACAAAGGACACACAAAGGGGGTCCTGTGAAGTGCTCCAAAGTTATCTGGGAGTTGTCTGAGCCCCTCACCTGGTGAGCACAGTACGACGTGGGCAGCCGTTACCTGCAGACGTGGTCTGGATAATAAGAACTTTGAGTAAAGGCCCTGGACTGCATCACTGACTCCGTGTCGTTACTGCTGCTGCCCTGCACCATCACCCCCATCCTCCGCATACACTGCCCTGAGGCTATACTCCTCCCGTGGGGAGTTATGCTACGCTCTGCTGCACCCACAACATCAGCCTCAGCGGTCTGCCCTGCAGTGGCGGTTCACTCTGACCGCAATCCACAGGTGGCGTAGTCGGACATTTAAACATCAAAACCACATAAATAGTTCCGCCACTGGTTTGACCACCCTGAGCCACGGAACCGGGTCGCCGCCACGAAGACTACAACCACCAGCATCCACCAAAAAGGGTCCGGCTCCGGGTGTCCCAAGGCCCAGGGGGTGCATCAGAACATTTTCATCACCTTTCACAATCACCAATGGGACAAGGCAGGGATGTCCTCTGTCCTCGCTCTTATACATCCTAGTGACGGAGCACCTGCTCTCATCAATTCGGCATAACCCCAATATTAGGTGGATTGAGGTGGGAGGCACCGAGTACAAGTGCTCTCTATTTGCTGATGATGTCCTAGTATATATCACTCAATCACATATATCCATCCATGCTGTTATGGCTGAAATAGATCACTTTGTTACATGGTCAAATTTTAAAATCAATGCAGCGAAGTCTGAGGCCCTCGATGTCTCCCTCCCCAAATCCATATAGGATTCCATCCAGTCCAACTTTCCCTTTGCCTGGCCCTCACAGGGTATCAAATACTTAGGAATTCCTATTCATAGAGACCTCTCCCATCTATGTTATCTTAATTTTGGGCCCTTTATTGAACAACTCCATACAGACCACGGTTGGCAAGTTAGAACTGTAAGATTCACTACGTGAACCACTGGTGTTTTGTGGAAAAGCACATGTACACTGTGTTCCAAATTATTATGCAAAAAGTGTTTAGGAGTGATAAGGGAAGAATTTGTTTGTTTGTCAGTTAAACTCATTGATGGTGATGTGTGTCAGGACTCTTTATATCACTGTAAGCAATTGCAGACACCTGTGCTAATTAGTTTGGCAGGTGTGTCCAATGAAAGGCAAGACTACTTAAGAAGGCTGTCTCACATTATTAAGCAGCCTACATTTTCTGCCAAAATGGGAAAGAAAAATGATGTGTCGGCTGCTGAGAAGCAACAAATTGTGGAGTGTTTAGGTCAAGGCATGACTAAAATCAACATTGTGCGATGATCAGGATGAAGTGTCTTGGCAATCAAGAAGTATGTAGCTGATTCACAGTACACACGTGTGCGTGCTGATAAGGGCAAATTGAGGACTCTTTCCTACAGGCAATTACGTCAGGTTAAAAGAGCAGCGGCAAAAAAGCCTTGTCATAGCAGCAGACAAGTTTTTGAAGCTGCTGGTGCCTCCAACGTCCCCCGAACAACAAGATGCAGGGTCCTTCAGAGGTTTGCAGCTGTGCATACGCCATCCTGTCGACCTCCTCTATCCACTTCACACAAGCAGAAACGGCTCCAGTGGGCTAAACCTTACATGAAGACTGATTTCAAAACTGTTTTGTTCACGGATGAGTGCCGTGCAGCGCTCGATGGTCCAGATGGATGGAGTGGAGGATGGCTGGTTGATGGACACCCCACGCAAACACGGCTACAGCGCCAACAAGGAGGAGGTGGAGTAATGTTTTGGGCTGGAATCATGGGGAGAGAGATTGTCGGCCCCTTTAGGATCCCTGAAGGCGCTAAAGATGAACTCCATAATGTATGTGGATTTTCTCAAACAGCACTTCCTGCCATGGTTCAAGAAGAAGAACCGTGTATTTCACAGCAAGATCATTTTTTTGCATGATAATGCACAATCTCATGCTGCACATAAAACATCTGCATCTCTGGCTGATATGGGCATAAAAGGGGACAAACTTATGGTGTGACCCCCATGCTCCCCTGACCTCTACCCCATTCAGAACCTCTGGAGCATCATCAAAAGGAGTGTCTATGATGGCGGGAGGCAGTTCACATCTAAGCAACACCTCTGGGAGGGTATTCTGTCCTCATGCAAAACAATTGAAGCAGAAACCATCCAAAACCTGACAAATTCAATGGACGAGAGAGTTCAGAAGCTCCTTTCGAACAAGGGGTCCTATGTGAAAATGTAACATCACCTAGAATAAAGTTTTGAGTTTAAAACTGTTTGATTTCAGTTTCTAATAACCTGCTAATGCTTATAATTTCAAAAATGACCATTTTTTTGGTCTTTATTAAAATGAAAAGGTTGATCGAAAAGTTTGGGGGATCTAAGAGTGTGGCAACCCAGTAGTCATGATTACTTCGAATTCTGACAATATGAGGGTCATGTTGCAGGTAGTGCAGCAAGAAGGCACTTATGTGTCTTGCGCATCTCGGAGCCCCAAAATTATTTTCCGGGCTAGATGCAGCTAAAAATTATTATTAATTTTAAATCTGGTGGAGCTTAGTATAGATGGCCTAATAGGATCAGTGCTGCACACTGCTACAAAGCCCAAATTATTTTCCAGCCAAGATACAGATAAACATGATTAGTAATTTTAAATCTGGTGGAGCTTATTATAGATGGCCTAATAGAATCAGTGCTGCACACTGCTACAAAGCCCAAATTATTTTCCAGCCAAGATACAGATAAACATGATTAGTAATTTGAAAGCTTAAAACGGTTGGTAGGGTGATTTTAACCAATCATCAAGCTTTTACTCTCCCCAGGATGACACAGGGGTAGAAAAGTCGTTTCGGATCCATGATTTGTTCATCTTTATGAACGTGAGTCTGTCTACATTATCAGTGGAGAGCCACATGCGCTTATCTGTCAGCACACCACCAGCAGCGCTGAACACACGTTCAGACAGAACGCTGGCTGCGGGGCATGACAAGATCTCCAAGGCGTAAGTGGCTAGCTCCGGCCATTTATCCAGATTGGAAGCCCAAAAAGAGCAAGGGTCCAGTGACACAGTCATGGTTTCAATGTTTACTTGGAGATACTCCTGTACCATCGTCTCTAGGCGTTGACTATATGTCAGACTTCTTGTCTCCTGTGGCCTTGCAAAGGATGGGCTAAAAAAGTGGTGAAATGATTCCGCAAAATTGATGTTACCAGCAGATACTGTGGTTCTGTTACGGTTTGAGTGCTGAACACTTGACGGTGCCACGGTTGGCAAGTTGGAACTGTGAGATTCACTACGTGCACCACTGGAGTTTTGTGGAAAAGCACATGTAAGATTCTGCAACAGTCTCTGCTGATACTCCTGCATGCGTTCATCCCTTTCTATGGCAGGAATAATTTCGGCAAATTTACTTTTGTACCGGGGATCTAACAGTGTGGCAACCCAGTAGTCAGGATTATTTCTAATTCTCACAATTCGAGGGTCATGTTGCAGGTAGTGCAGCAAGAAGGCACTCATGTGTGTTGCGCATCCAGGAGCACCAAGTCCCTGTTGTGTTGGTGGCGAGGTAACAATCATGCTTCCTTCCTCTTTCCTCTCCCCCCAACCTCGCACAACAGAAATGTGATCAAGGTCTCCCTCATCTGATGAGTCTTCCATCAGTTCGTCCTCCACTTCTTCCTGGGCTCCTGCACCTTCCTCACTAGTTTGGCTGCTACCATGCGCCCTGGTAAAACCATCTCCCCCACCCTCACATGCCTGCCGCCTTGGTGCTGCTGACCGTCTGGACCTTGCAGATGTTAGCCCTTCCGCATACAACTCCTCCTCCTCTACTTCCTCCACCTCCTCTTGTGCCACCACCTGACTCCGAATTCTGTTTAACATGTGCTCCAGCATGTAAATCACCGGAATAGTCATGCTGATAATGGCATCGTCAGCACTAAACATCTTCGTCGCCATTTCAAAACAGTGCAGAAGGGTGCATAGGTCCCTGATCTGAGACCACTCCTCCAGCGTGATTTGCCCCACCTCTGGATCTCGTTGGCCCAGGCTATACGTCAGAACGTATTGCACCAGGGCTTGTCGGTGCTGCCACAGTCGCTGCAACATGTGCAGAGTTGAATTCCACCGGGTAGGCACATCGCATTTTAGCCGGTGAAGTGGCAGGCCCAACGACTTCTGTAGAGATGTAAGTCGCTGAGCTGCGGGATGCGAACGGCGGAAGTGAGCACACAGCGACCGTGCCCTCTGCAGAAGGCCATCTAGTCTGGGATAGTGGGCTAAAAATTGCTGGACAACCAGGTTCAACACGTGAGCCATACAAGGCACGTGTGTGACATTGCCCCGGCGAAGGGCCGCACCCAGGTTTGCAGCATTGTCGCACACGGCCTTCCCTGGTTTCAGGTCCAGTGGAGACAACCATTCATGAAATTGGTTCTCCAGAGCTGACCACAACTCCTCAGCTGTGTGACTCACATTTCCCAGACATTTCAAAGTAAAAACCGCCTGATGACGTTGAGCCCTACTGCCAGCATAGTAAGGAGGTGTGCAGGATCCCTTCTGCGCAGTTAGAAAGCTTGTGGCATGACTAGACAGGCTTTGGGTGCAGGTGGAAGACCGAGAGGAGGTTGAGGAGGCAGAAGCAGTGGAGGAACTTTGACATAAAGAGGATTGACGCACAACTCGTGGGGACGGCAAGACTTGGACAGCAGCCCCTTGTCCTGCTGTCACCATAGTTACCCAGTGCCCAGTCAGCGACACGTAACGCCCCTGTCCATGCCTACTTGTCCAAGTGTCTGTGGTGAAATGCACACTGTCACACACAGAGTTTCTCAAAGAAGCGGTGATGTTGTGTGCGACATGCTGGTGGAGCGCAGGCACACCTTTCTTTGAGAAGTAGTGCCGACTGGGCATCTGGTACTGGGGCACTGCGATGGACATAAGGTCTCGAAAATCCTCTGTGTCCACCAGGCGGAAAGGCAGCATTTCTGTAGCCAAGAGCTGGCAGATGGTGAAATTTAACCTCTTAGCTTTCTCATGGCTAGGAGGAAATGGTCTTTTACTTGTCCACATCTGAGGGACCGAGGGCTGGCTATTGTGCTTAGACGGGGTTGATAAGGGTGTCCCCGGCAAACTGCCGGTCTGTGAGGAAGATGCAGGCGGACATGTTAGGTTGTCTTGATCCAAAGGTGGTGCTATCGATGTCGGACAGCGCTCAACACCAGCTGGTGTTACCACCTCCAAAGAAAATGATGACCTGCCAATCACACTTGCTGTTGCGGGTAAAGAGGTGGCAGGTCTGCGCCCCAAAACAGGTGTGACTGCTGTCCCCCCAGTCACAGAGGATGAAGAGGCCGCGGATGCACAAGATATGGCAGACGGTGGTTGGCCCGGCCGGCTAGGCCGCATTGTAGCACACTGAGCTTCCCACTGCAACTTATGCTTCATGTCCATGTGCCGGTTCATGCATGAAGTACTCAAACTATGTATTTTTTGGCCTCTACTTAGCTTTTGCTGACAAATGTTACAGATAACACGAGTTGGGTCATCTTTATCGATCTGAAAAAATGCCCAGGCTATGCAAGGCTTAGCACCCATGCGACCTGAAGAGCCACCACGACTTGTGGTGAGAGGCAGAGTTGTGTTTGAGGATGCAGTTGTTGACGTGCTTCCAGTACTACGTCTCTGTCCAGGAAGGCGCAACCTGACCTCGTCGTCACTAGCATCTTCCTCCACCTCCTCTGCTGACCTCATCTCTTGGCTGACTGTGGGTTGACAGTAAGTGGGATCTCCAACCTCATCATCATCACCCTGTGCGTTATCACACCCGTCGTCCTCAGAGCCAACCTGTTCCTGCCCTGACAAAAAACTAAAGTTGTCGCTCCAATCAGGTATTTGAGTCTCATCATCGTCTACCTCATTGTCTCCACCAACAGGAGTTACAGTTTGGGAATGAGGGTCTACATTATGGTCAGAACCTTCTGCATCTGGTCCTGGATCCGACTCATAAAGATTCTGGGCATCAGTGCAGTTCATTTCCTCGTCTGGATTCACAGAAGCGCTGGAGTCGACCTCTGATTCCCAGGCTATAGTATGAGTAAACAGCTCTGCAGACTCAACCATCTGTTCTACCTCATACTCAGACGGGCAGCTGGAGATTTGGGAGCTGTGAGGAAGCAAGTGCGATTGGGGTGACACCTTTGAGGACTGGAGTATTTGTGATGTTGAAGTTGATGTGAAGGAGAGCCCACTTAAAGGAGCACTTGATATCCGTTGAAGCACCTGCTGTTTTTGTACCTCATCTGGAATTTGTAGAGATTGGCGTGGCCGTAAGAAAGGGATCTTATCACATTGTCCGCTAAAAGAAGTAGACATTTTAGTTTGGCTGGAAGATGGTCTTTCTTCTGCAGATGTTACTGTTACTTTAACACCTACCCCACGGACACAACCTTTTTTCCCCTTCCCAACACGCCTATTCCCCTTTCCACAAGCAGCAGGCCTTTTTCCACTCATTTTGGTGGTTAACTAATTCACAACTCTGGAATTGTTTGCACAAAAAAACAATGGATGGGAACCGAGCAGAGCTGAGTGGCCAAACTGTGGTATTAGGCCAAAACTATTGGCTGGGTTAGATGGAGAAAAAAATTATATTCGATTTGCAACCTGATGGAGGTCAGTATAGATGGACTAATAGAACAAGTCCCACACACAGCTAGAAGCCCAAATATTTTTTCAGAGGTAGATGCAGAAAAAAAATATATTCAGTTTGCAACCTGATGGAGGTCAGTATAGATGGACTAATAGAGAAAGTCCCACACACTGCTAGAAGGCCAAATATTTTTTCAGAGCTAGATGCAGACAAAAAATTATTTTGAATTTGCAACCTGATGGAGGTCAGTATAGGTGGACTAATAGAACAAGTCCCACACACTGCTAGAAGGCCAAATATTTTTTTCAGAGCTAGATGCAGAAAAAAATTATATTCAGTTTGCAACCTGATGGAGGTCAGTATAGATGGACTAATAGAACAAGTCCCACACACAGCTAGAAGCCCAAATATTTTTTCAGAGGTAGATGCAGAAAAAAATTATATTCAGTTTGCAACCTGATGGAGGTCTGTATAGATGGATTAATAGAACAAGTCCCACACACAGCTAGAAGCCCAATATTTTTTCAGAGGTAGATGCAGAAAAAAAATTATTTTTAATTTGCAACCTGATGGAGGTCAGTATAGATGGACTAATAGAGAAAGTCCCACACACTGCTAGAAGGCCAAATATTTTTTCAGAGCTAGATGCAGATAAAAATTATTTTTAATTTGCAACCTGATGGAGGTCAGTATAGATGGACTAATAGAGAAAGTCCCACACACTGCTAGAAGGCCAAATATTTTTTCAGAGCTAGATGCAGATAAAAATTATTTTTAATTTGCAACCTGATGGAAGTCAGTATAGATGGACTAATAGAGAAAGTCCCACACACTGCTAGAAGGCCAAATATTTTTTCAGAGCTAGATGCAGATAAAAATTATTTTTAATTTGCAACCTGATGGAGGTCAGTATAGATGGACTAATAGAGAAAGTCCCACACACTGCTAGAAGGCCAAATATTTTTTCAGAGCTAGATGCAGATAAAAATTATTTTTAATTTGCAACCTGATGGAGGTCAGTATAGATGGACTAATAGAGAAAGTCCCACACACTGCTAGAAGGCCAAATATTTTTTCAGAGCTAGATGCAGAAAAAAATTATATTCAGTTTGCAACCTGATGGAGGTCAGTATAGATGGACTAATAGAACAAGTCCCACACACAGCTAGAAGCCCAAATATTTTTTCAGAGGTAGATGCAGATAAAAATTATTTTTAATTTGCAACCTGATGGAGGTCAGTATAGATGGACTAATAGAGAAAGTCCCACACACTACTAGAAGGCCAACTATTTTTTCAGAGCTAGATGCAGAAAAAAATTATATTCAGCTTTCAACCTGATGGAGGTCTGTATAGATGGATTAATAGAACAAGTCCCACACACAGCTAGAAGCCCAATATTTTTTCAGAGCTAGATGCAGAAAAAAATTATATTCAATTTGCAACCTGATGGAGGTCAGTATAGATGGACTAATAGAATGATGCTATGCCCAAAAGATTTTACTTCACTAGGTGCAGTAAAAAAATTGGTATTCTATACACAGGTGGTATATCTTGCAACACAGATAGGCTACTCCACTGACTAACACACTCTGCAATAGGCCAAAAAGGATTAGCTTTGCTAGATTCAGCCAAATGCTGTGAAAAAAACTTGCACAGCACTGGCACAGACCTGCCTGGCAAAAACTGATAGGAACTGATGTAACCTAGTCCTGAAAAGGACTGCAATTACAATTAGTCTTTACTCCCACAATCTATCTATTTAAGAGCACAGACCTGCCTGATAACAGTCGTAGGAAATGCTGTAACCTAGTCCTTAAAAGGACTGCAATCACAACTATTCCCTACTCCCAAGCTATCTGTAGATTTGTGCGAAAATTGGCTTGAAATTAACAAGGTATAGCGCACACAGCAACAGCGGTGCCGTCTAACACGCAGCTGCAGCAGTGAGAAAATGGTGGCGACGGGGAAAATGGCTTGGTCTTATAGGGCAAGGACATGTGACATACACTGCCAATGACACATGCCCTTGCATGTGTGAAAAACAGCAGTTCGCTCCGTGTGTGCGCTGCTGATAGGCTGACAGACTGCACCTCCCCACTGCAAATGCGGGAAAGAGAAAAAAAAATGGAGATCTTCATTATTCCTGCAGAGATCCATACCCTGCCCCTCCCCCCACCCCTCTGTACACTCAAACTGCGTATTAACATTAATTTTCATCATTACTGAGAAAAAATCCAGTTATGATTTTGGTGCACGAACAGTTATCGAACATAACCTCGAACAGCCGAATTTTTCTCAAATCGTTCGTGTTCGCCGAACGGCTCGAACACCGCCCAAAACAGCTCGAATTTGAGATTGGCGAACAGTTCGAGTAGAACAACGCTCATCTCTATTTATAACATGGAGCCGTGAAAATAAAAAAATCTAACTTTTTCCACAAAAATTATGTTTTAGCCCCAATTTTTTTATTTTCACAAGGGTAAGAGGAGAAAATGGACCCCAAAAACTTTTGTGCAATTTCTTCTGAGTACGCCAATACTGCATATGTGGGGAAAATACAGTGTTTGGGCGCACGGCAGAGTTCAGAAGGGAAGGAGCACTGTGTGACTTTTTGAACGCAAAATTGGCTGGAATCGAGAGCGGACGCCATGTCGCGTTTGGAGAGCCCCTGATGTGCCTAAATAGTGGAAGCCCCCCACAAGTGACCCCATTTTGGAAACTACACCCCTCAAGGATTTTATCAAGGGGTATAGTGAACATTTTGAACCCAGAGGTACGACACAATTTGATAACATTAAGTCATCATATTGAATAAGTTGTCATTAGTCTTGAGCGTAAGTGCTCGCTACTTGAGTTTGCATCGGGTACTCAGGTATGCACCATGTATCGTGGGTACTCGAGTGACATGCTCGAGTCCCTGCCCGCATGTTTCACGGTTATTAGACACCCAAAAAAAACATGCGGGGATCGCTCGTGCATGGCAGGCAATCCCCGCAAGGTTTTATTGGCCGTGAAGCATATGGGGCGGAGACTCGAGCATGTCACTCGAGCACCCGCGATTAGTGTTGAGCCACCCCCGTAGTGTTCGAGTTCGGTTCGGTTCGTCGAACACCCGTGTGTTCGCCGAACTGTTCGTCGAACTGTTCGTCGAACACCTTCGAACACCGTTAAAACCAATGGCAGGCAAACAAAAACACATAGAAACACATAGAAAACACCTTCAAAGGTGTCCAAAAGCTGACAAACTGCTCAGAAGTCATAACTAACACATGGAAAAGTGACAAGTACATATAGTCATGCGAAAATAAAAGAGGTGGAGGAGTAAAAGGAGGGGGAGACACAGATATAGGCATGTCATGCCCTTCTAAAATCCAAAAAGTGAGAAGCCAACACGGCCAGTCCGCTCCTGCCCGTGCCACCTCCGTGTCGCCGGGTTTGTGCCAGAGCCGCAGTGAACCCTGACGGCCAGCCCCCCTCTCCCAATACTGGTGCCTGTCCGCTGGTGGGTCGAGCGAGCCCCCCTGTGGTGGAGGCAGCTCTAAGCTTTTTAATTTAAATTGTCTCTCTAATTTGAATGAATACACTTTAAATCCATTTACAAGGATCTATTGGAGGGCAAGTCTCATGCCAGCAGCCGCGGTAATTTCAGCTCCTGTAGCGTCCACTAAAGCTGCTGCAGTTAAAAAGCTTTTATATGGATCGAGCTCGGCTGTCCACCGCAAGGCATCCTACTGCCAGTCCCAGCCCCTATGCCTTGGGGTGCCTCCTGATGCTCTTCACTAAGTATCCCATGGTCCCGAAGCATTTCCTTTGAAAAAATTAAGTGTCTAAACTACAGGTGGTGTAGCTTGCTTAACAGCCGGGATAATCCGCTGACTAGCAGACACTGCTACTAGGCACAAAGTATTTCCTGGGCAAGATGCAGTTAAAAATTTGTAATTAGATACTCTCGTTGGATGCTGAGAAAGCATTCCATAGAGTCTCCTGGCACGCCATATATGATTCTCTTAAAAAGCTTGGGGTAGGGGTCTAGGGGACCCTTTTATAGCCAAAATCACGGCCCTGTATCGCAATACGTCACCTAGGCTGAAGATAAATGGAACTGTAGCACCCTGAGGGCTCGGTTGCTACAGACGTATTGCACCTCACCCAGAGGTGTGATATCTCACTCTCAGGTAAGGATGGAGTGTGGATCAGGACCCGACACCTGCATGCATTACACCACATTGCCGTGGGGCAGGGCGACCAATATGCCTCTGAGATGGGCACGACAGTCCCTGTCCCTGGCTGGAGTGGGGGGAGGGAACACTGAGGAAGGGGAACCCTGTAGTGCAGGAGCAGGGAGGAAGCAGTTCCTGGGTGCATTGAGAAGGGAGTATAAAAGGTGGGCACCATCTTAGTTCAGTGCAGAGAAGTCTGAGCAGAAGTGGCAGGGAGCAGGGGCTCTGCATGAGCTCTGCTCCGGAGGCGGGCCTAGTAACAGAGGCCCAGGCCTGGAAGAGGGAGAAGGAAGGAAGAGGAGCGGAGAAGGCTCCAGGAACGAGGAATGAAGGGATCCCAGGGGTGCGGACGGGCGAGTCGCCACCGCACGCCCGAATCCACCTGCGTGGAGGGGTCAGGCCAAAGGGGGAGACCGGTCCCCGAACTAGTGGAGGCAGGAAACGACCCTCAGCTAGAAACCGGAGGCTCTGACATTTTATGTGGCGCAGCCCCTCGCTACACCCGCTAGGAAGGCACCACATAGGGTCAGGGAAACTGGCGCCAAGTTTACCAAGAGGAGGCCCGAGGCAGCCGGACAGAAGTGTTGGTAAGAAAGGCCAGACAAAGGACACACAAAGGGGGTCCTGTGAAGTGCTCCAAAGTTATCTGGGAGTTGTCTGAGCCCCTCGCCTGGTGAGCACAGTACGACGTGGGCAGCCGTTACCTGCAGACGTGGTCTGGATAATAAGAACTGTGAGTAAAGGCCCTGGACTGCATCACTGACTCCGTGTCGTTACTGCTGCTGCCCTGCACCATCACCCCCATCCTCCGCATACACTGCCCTGAGGCTATACTCCTCCCGTGGGGAGTTATGCTACGCTCTGCTGCACCCACAACACCAGCCTCAGCGGTCTGCCCTGTAGCGGCGGTTCACTCTGACCGCAATACACGGGTGGCGTAGTCGGACATTTAAACATCAAAACCACATAAATAGTTCCGCCACTGGTTTGACCGCCCTGAGCCACGGAACCGGGTCACCGCCACGAAGACTACAACCACCAGCATCCACCAAAAAGGGTCCGGCTCCGGGTGTCCCAAGGCCCAGGGGGTGCGTCAGAACATTTTCATCACCTTTCACAATCACCAATGGGACAAGGCAGGGATGTCCTCTGTTCCCTCTCTTATACATCCTAGTGACGGAGCACCTGCTCTCATCAATTCGCCATAACCCCAATATTAGGTGGATTGAGGTGGGAGGCACCGAGTACAAGTGCTCTCTATTTGCTGATGATGTCCTAGTATATATCACTCAATCACATATATCCATCCCTGCTGTTATGGCTGAAATAGATCACTTTGTTACATGGTAAAATTTTAAAATCAATGCAGCGAAGTCTGAGGCCCTCGATGTCTCCCTCCCCAAATCCATATAGGATTCCATCCAGTCCACCTTTCCCTTTGCCTGGCCCTCACAGGGTATCAAATACTTAGGAATTCCTATTCATAGAGACCTCTCCCATCTATGTTATCTTAATTTTGGGCCCTTTATTGAACAATTTCATACAGACCACGGTTGGCAAGTTAGAACTGTAAGATTCACTACGTGAACCACTGGTGTTTTGTGGAAAAGCACATGTACACTGCGTTCCAAATTATTATGCAAAAAGTGTTTAGGAGTGATAAGGGAAGAATTTGTTTGTTTGTCAGTTAAACTCATTGATGGTGATGTGTGTCAGGGCTCTTTATATCACTGTAAGCAATTGCAGACACCTGTGCTAATTAGTTTGGCAGGTGTGTCCAATGAAAGGCAAGACTACTTAAGAAGGCTCTCTCACATTATTAAGCAGCCTACATTTTCTGCCAAAATGGGAAAGAAAAAGGATGTGTCGGCTGCTGAGAAGCAACAAATTGTGGAGTGTTTAGGTCAAGGCATGACTACAATCAACATTGTGCGATGATCAGGATGAAGTGTCTTGGCAATCAAGAAGTATGTAGCTGATTCACAGTACACACGTGTGCGTGCTGATAAGGGCAAATTGAGGACTCTTTCCTACAGGCAATTACGTCAGGTTAAAAGAGCAGCGGCAAGAAAGCCTTGTCATAGCAGCAGACAAGTTTTTGAAGCTGCTGGTACCTCCAACGTCCCCCGAAAAAACAAGATGCAGGGTCCTTCAGAGGTTTGCAGCTGTGCATACGCCATCCTGTCGACCTCCTCTATCCACTTCACACAAGCAGAAACGGCTCCAGTGGGCCAAACATTACATGAAGATTGATTTCAAAACTGTTTTGTTCACGGATGAGTGCCGTGCAGCGCTCGATGGTCCAGATGGATGGAGTGGAGGATGGCTGGTTGATGGACACCCCACGCAAACACGGCTACAGCGCCAACAAGGAGGAGGTGGAGTAATGTTTTGGGCTGGAATCATGGGGAGAGAGATTGCCGGCCCCTTTAGGATCCCTGAAGGCGCTAAAGATGAACTCCATAATGTATGTGGATTTTCTCAAACAGCACTTCCTGCCATGGTTCAAGAAGAAGAACCGTGTATTTCACAGCAAGATCATTTTTCTGCATGATAATGCACCATCTCATGCTGCACATAAAACATCTGCATCTCTGGCTGATATGGGCATAAAAGGGGACAAACTTATGGTGTGACCCCCATGCTCCCCTGACCTCTACCCCATTCAGAACCTTTGGAGCATCATTAAAAGGAGTGTCTATGATGGCGGGAGGCAGTTCACATCTAAGCAACAGCTCTGGGAGGGTATTCTGTCCTCATGCAAAACAATTGAAGCAGAAACCATCCAAAACCTGACAAATTCAATGGACGAGAGAGTTCAGAAGCTCCTTTCGAACAAGGGGTCCTATGTGAAAATGTAACATCACCTACAATAAAGTTTTGAGTTGAAAACTGTTTGATTTCAGTTTCTAACAACCTGCTAATGCTTATAATTTCAAAAATGACCATTTTTTTGGTCTTTATTAAAATGAAAAGGTTGATCGAAAAGTTTGGGGGATCTAAGAGTGTGGCAACCCAGTAGTCATGATTACTTCGAATTCTGACAATATGAGGGTCATGCTGCAGGTAGTGCAACAAGAAGGCACTTATGTGTCTTGCGCATCTCGGAGCCCCAAAATTATTTTCCGGGCTAGATGCAGCTAAAAATTATTTTTAATTTTAAATCTGGTGGAGCTTATTATAGATGGCCTAATAGGATCAGTGCTGCACACTGCTACAAAGCCCAAATTATTTTCCAGTCAAGATACAGATAAACATGATTAGTAATTTGAAAGCTTAAAACGGTTGGTAGGGTGATTTTAACCAATCATCAAGCTTTTACTCTCCCCAGGATGACACAGGGGTAGAAAAGTCGTTTCGGATCCATGATTTGTTCATCTTTATGAACGTGAGTCTGTCTACATTATCAGTGGAGAGCCGCGTGCGCTTATCTGTCAGCACACCTCCAGCAGCGCTGAACACACGTTCAGACAGAACGCTGGCTGCGGGGCATGACAAGATCTCCAAGGCGTAAGTGGCTAGCTCCGGCCATTTATCCAGATTGGAAGCCCAAAAAGAGCAAGGGTCCAGTGACACAGTCGTGGCTTCAATGTTTACTTGGAGATACTCCTGTACCATCGTCTCTAGGCGTTGACTATTTGTCAGACTTCTTGTCTCCTGTGGCCTTGCAAAGGATGGGCTAAAAAAGTGGTGAAATGATTCCGCAAAATTGATGTTACCAGCAGATACTGTGGTTCTGTTACGGTTTGAGTGCTGAACACTTGACGGTCCCACGGTTGGCAAGTTGGAACTGTGAGATTCACTACGTGCACCACTGGTATTTTGTGGAAAAGCACATGTAAGATTCTGCAACAGTCTCTGCTGATACTCCTGCATGCGTGCATCCCTTTCTATGGCAGGAATAATTTCTGCAAATTTACTTTTGTACCGGGGATCTAACAGTGTGGCAACCCAGTAGTCAGGATTATTTCTAATTCTCACAATTCGAGGGCCATGTTGCAGGTAGTGCAGCAAGAATGCACTCATGTGTGTTGCGCATCCAGGAGCACCAAGTCCCTGTTGTGTTGGTGGCGAGGTAACAATCATGCTTCCTTCCTCTGTCCTCTCCCCCCAACCTCGCACAACAGAAATGTGATCAAGGTCTCCCTCATCTGATGAGTCTTCCATCAGTTCGTCCTCCACTTCTTCCTGGGCTCCTGCACCTTCCTCACTAGTTTGGCTGCTACCATGCGCCCTGGTAAAACCATCTCCCCCACCCTCACATGCCTGCCGCCTTGGTGCTGCCGACCGTCTGGACCTTGCAGATGTTAGCCCTTCCGCATACAACTCCTCCTCCTCTACTTCCTCCACCTCCTCTTGTGCCACCACCTGACTCCGAATTCTGTTTAACATGTGCTCCAGCATGTAAATCACCGGAATAGTCATGCTGATAATGGCATTGTCAGCACTAAACATCTTCGTCGCCATTTCAAAACTGTGCAGAAGGGTGCATAGGTCCCTGATCTGAGACCACTCCTCCAGCGTGATTTGCCCCACCTCTGAATCTCGTTGGCCCAGGCTATACGTCAGAACGTATTGCACCAGGGCTTGTCGGTGCTGCCACAGTCGCTGCAACATGTGCAGAGTTGAATTCCACTGGGTAGGCACATCGCATTTTAGCCGGTGAAGTGGCAGGCCCAACGACTTCTGTAGAGATGTAAGTCGCTGAGCTGCGGGATGCGAACGGCGGAAGTGAGCACACAGCGACCGTGCCCTCTGCAGAAGGCCATCTAGTCTGGGATAGTGGGCTAAAAATTGCTGGACAACCAGGTTCAACACGTGAGCCATACAAGGCACGTGTGTGACATTGCCCCGGCGAAGGGCCGCACCCAGGTTTGCAGCATTGTCGCACACGGCCTTCCCTGGTTTCAGGTCCAGTGGAGACAACCATTCATGAAATTGGTTCTCCAGAGCTGACCACAACTCCTCAGCTGTGTAACTCACATTTCCCAGACATTTCAAAGTAAAAACCGCCTGATGACGTTGAGCCCTACTGCCAGCATAGTAAGGAGGTGTGCAGGATCCCTTCTGCGCAGTTAGAAAGCTTGTGGCATGACTAGACAGGCTTTGGGTGCAGGTGGAAGACCGAGAGGAGGTTGAGGAGGCAGAAGCAGTGGAGGAACTTTGACATAAAGAGGATTGACGCACAACTCGTGGGGACGGCAAGACTTGGACAGCAGCCCCTTGTCCTGCTGTCACCATAGTTACCCAGTGCCCAGTCAGCGACATGTAACGCCCCTGTCCATGCCTACTCGTCCAAGTGTCTTTCTCATGGCTAGGAGGAAATGGTCTTTTACTTGTCCACATCTGAGGGACCGAGGGCTGGCTATTGTGCTTAGACGGGGTTGATAAGGGTGTCCCCGGCAAACTGCCGGTCTGTGAGGAAGATGCAGGCGGACATGTTAGGTTGCCTTGATCCAAAGGTGGTGCTATCGATGTCGGACAGCGCTCAACACCAGCTGGTGTTACCACCTCCAAAGAAAATGATGACCTGCCAATCACGCTGGCTGTTGCGGGTAAAGAGGTGGCAGGTCTGCGCCCCAAAACAGGTGTGACTGCTGTCCCCCCAGTCACAGAGGATGAAGAGGCCGCGGATGCACAAGATATGGCAGACGGTGGTTGGCCCGGCCGGCTAGGCCGCATTGTAGCACACTGAGCTTCCCACTGCAACTTATGCTTCATGTCCATGTGCCGGTTCATGCATGAAGTACTCAAACTATGTATTTTTTGGCCTCTACTTAGCTTTTGCTGACAAATGTTACAGATAACACGAGTTGGGTCATCTTTATCAATCTGAAAAAATGCCCAGGCTATGCAAGGCTTAGCACCCATGCGACCTGAAGAGCCACCACGACTTGTGGTGAGAGGCAGAGTTGTGTTTGAGGATGCAGTTGTTGACGTGCTTCCAGTACTACGTCTCTGTCCAGGAAGGTGCAACCTGACCTCGTCGTCACTAGCATCTTCCTCCACCTCCTCTGCTGACCTCATCTCTTGGCTGACTGTGGGTTGACAGTAAGTGGGATCTCCAACCTCATCATCATCACCCTGTGTGTTATCACACCCGTCGTCCTCAGAGCCAACCTGTTCCTGCCCTGACAAAAAACTAAAGTTGTCGCTCCAATCAGGTATTTGAGTCTTATCATCGTCTTCCTCATTGTCTCCACCAACAGGAGTTACAGTTTGGGAATGAGGGTCTACATTATGGTCAGAACCTTCTGCATCTGGTCCTGGATCCGACTCATAAAGATTCTGGGCATCAGTGCAGATCATTTCCTCGTCTGGATTCACAGAAGCGCTGGAGTCGACCTCTGATTCCCAGGCTATAGTATGAGTAAACAGCTCTGCAGACTCAACCATCTGTTCTACCTCATACTCAGACGGGCAGCTGGAGATTTGGGAGCTGTGAGGAAGCAAGTGCGATTTGGGTGACACCTTTGAGGACTGGAGTATTTGTGATGTTGAAGTTGATGTGGAGGAGAGCCCACTTAAAGGAGCACTTGATATCCGTTGAAGCACCTGCTGTTTTTGTGCCTCATCTGGAATTTGTAGCGATTGGCGTGGCCGTAAGAAAGGGATCTTATCACATTGTCCGCTAAAAGAAGTAGACATTTTAGTTTGGCTGGAAGATGGTCTTTCTTCTGCAGATGTTACTGTTGCTTTAACACCTACCCCACGGACACAACCTTTTTTCCCCTTCCCAACACGCCTATTCCCCTTTCCACCAGCAGCAGGCCTTTTTCCACTCATTTTGGTGGTTAACTAATTCACAACTCTGGAGTTGTTTGCACAAAAAAACAATGGATGGTAACCGAGCAGAGCTGAGTGGCCAAACTGTGGTATTAGGCCAAAACTATTGGCTCGGTTAGATGCAGAAAAAAATTATATTCAATTTGCAACCTGATGGAGGTCAGTATAGATGGACTAATACAACAAGTCCCACACACAGCTAGAAGCCCAATATTTTTTCAGAGGTAGATGCAGAAAAAAATATATTCAGTTTGCAACCTGATGGAGGTCAGTATAGATGGACTAATACAACAAGTCCCACACACAGCTAGAAGCCCAAATATTTTTTCAGAGGTACTGTAGATGCAGATAAAAATTATTTTGAATTTGCAACCTGATGGAGGTCAGTATAGATGGACTAATAGAGAAAGTCCGACACACTGCTAGAAGGCCAAATATTTTTTCAGAGCTAGATGCAGAAAAAAATTATATTCAGTTTGCAACCTGATGGAGGTCTGTATAGATGGATTAATAGAACAAGACCCACACAAAGCTAGAAGCCCAATATTTTTTCAGAGGTAGATGCAGAAAAAAATATATTCAGTTTGCAACCTGATGGAGGTCAGTATAGATGGACTAATACAACAAGTCCCACACACAGCTAGAAGCCCAAATATTTTTTCAGAGGTACTGTAGATGCAGATAAAAATTATTTTGAATTTGCAACCTGATGGAGGTCAGTATAGATGGACTAATAGAGAAAGTCCGACACACTGCTAGAAGGCCAAATATTTTTTCAGAGCTAGATGCAGAAAAAAATTATATTCAGTTTGCAACCTGATGGAGGTCTGTATAGATGGATTAATAGAACAAGACCCACACACAGCTAGAAGCCCAATATTTTTTCAGAGGTAGATGCAGAAAAAAATATATTCAGTTTGCAACCTGATGGAGGTCAGTATAGATGGACTAATACAACAAGTCCCACACACAGCTAGAAGCCCAAATATTTTTTCAGAGGTACTGTAGATGCAGATAAAAATTATTTTGAATTTGCAACCTGATGGAGGTCAGTATAGATGGACTAATAGAGAAAGTCCGACACACTGCTAGAAGGCCAAATATTTTTTCAGAGGTACTGTAGATGCAGATAAAAATTATTTTTAATTTGCAACCTGATGGAGGTAAGTATAGATGGACTAATAGAGAAAGTCCGACACACTACTAGAAGGCCAAATATTTTTTCAGAGCTAGATGCAGAAAAAAATTATATTCAGTTTGCAACTTGATGGAGGTCAGTATACATGGACTAATACAACAAGTCCCACACACAGCTAGAAGCCCAATATTTTTTCAGAGGTAGATGCAGAAAAAAATATATTCAGTTTGCAACCTGATGGAGGTCAGTATAGATGGACTAATACAACAAGTCCCACACACAGCTAGAAGCCCAATATTTTTTCAGAGGTAGATGCAGAAAAAAATATATTCAGTTTGCAACCTGATGGAGGTCAGTATAGATGGACTAATACAACAAGTCCCACACACAGCTAGAAGCCCAATTATTTTTTCAGAGGTACTGTAGATGCAGATAAAAATTATTTTGAATTTGCAACCTGATGGAGGTCAGTATAGATGGACTAATAGAGAAAGTCCGACACACTGCTAGAAGGCCAAATATTTTTTCAGAGCTAGATGCAGAAAAAAATTAGATTCAGTTTGCAACCTGATGGAGGTCAGTATAGATGGACTAATAGAATGATGCTATGCCCAAAAGATTTTACTTCACTAGGTGCAGTAAAAAAATTGGTATTCTATACACAGGTGGTATATCTTGCAACACAGATAGGCTACTCCACTGACTAACACACTCTGCAATAGGCCAAAAAGGATTAGCTTTGCTAGATTCAGCCAAATGCTGTGAAAAAAACTTGCACAGCACTGGCACAGACCTGCCTGGCAAAAACTGATAGGAACTGATGTAACCTAGTCCTGAAAAGGACTCCAATTACAATTAGTCTTTACTCCCACAACCTATCTATTTAAGAGCACAGACCTGCCTGATAAAAGTCGTAGGAAATGCTGTAACCTAGTCCTTAAAAGGACTGCAATCACAACTATTCCCTACTCCCAAGCTATCTGTATATTTGTGCGAAAATTGGCTTGAAATTAACAAGGTATAGCGCACACAGCAACAGCGGTGCCGTCTAACACGCAGCTGCAGCAGTGAGAAAATGGTGGCGACGGGGAAAATGGCTTGGTCTTATAGGGCAAGGACATGTGACATACACTGCCAATGACACATGCCCTTGCTTGTGTGAAAAAAAGCACTTCGCTCCGTGTGTGCACTGCTGATAGGCTGACAGATTGCACCTCCCCACTGTAAATGCGGGAAAGAGAAAAAAAAATGGAGATCTTCATTGTTCCTGCAGAGATCCATCCCCTGCCCCTCCCCCCACCCCGCTGTACACTCAAACTGCGTATTAACATTAATTTTCATCATTACTGAGAAAAAATCCAGTTATGATTTTGGTGCACGAACAGTTATCGAACATAACCTCGAACAGCCGAATTTTTCTCAAATTGTTCGTGTTCGCCGAACGGCTCGAACACCGCCCAAAACAGCTCGAATTTGAGATTGGCGAACAGTTCGAGTAGAACAACGCTCATCTCTACCCGCGATACTCAGTGCATACCAGAGCACCCGATGCAAACTCAAGTAGCGAGCACTTGCACTCAACACTAGTCGCCATATTGTCATCTTTTTTTTTTTACTTTTGAAAAAAATCCCAACTCTAACCCTAGCCCAACCCTAACCCCAACCCCAACCCTAACCCCAACCCCAACCCTAACCATACCCTAACCCCAACCCTAGAGTTTATTTTTTACGCCGTTCCTCGTGCGGTATAAGTGATTAGATGACTTTATTCTTCGGGTCGGTGCAATTATAGCGATACCAGAATCATATCGGGTTTTTATGATTGACAGCTGTCATACACTAAAAGACGCATTTTTTTGTAAAATCTAGTTTTTGCATCGCCATATTTTGAGAGCTATAATTTTTCCATATTTTGGCCGACAGAGTCATGTGATGGCTTGTTTTTTGTGGGATGAGTTGACGTTTTTATTGGTGCAATTTTCAGGCATGTAACATTTTTTGATCGCTTTCTATTCTGATTTTTGGGAGGCAGAATAAACAAAAACCAACAATTCAGGAACTGATTTTTTTTTACATTTTTTTTATGCTGTTCTGCGTGTGGTAAAATTTATAAGGCAGCTTTATTTTTCAGGTCAGTACGTTTACAGCGGTACCACTTTTATATCGTTTTTCTATGTTTTACACAATAAAAGCTATTTCATATAAAAAATTATTTTTTTGCATCGCTTTATTCTGAGAGCTATAACTTTTTTATTTTTTGGCTGATGGAGCTGTATGGCAGCTTGTTTTTGCAGGACAAGATGATGTTTTCAGTGGTACCATTTTTATTCATATTCGTCTTTTTGATCACGTGTTATTCCATTTTTTGTTTGGCGGTATGATGATAAAGCATTGTTTTTTATTTATTTTTTTTACCTTGTTCACTAAAGGGGTTAACTAGTGGGACCGTTTTATAGGTCAGGTCGTTCCGGATGCAGCGATACCAAATATGTGTACTTTTATTGCTTTGGGTTTTTTTTTCATAATAATATTTATTGATGGGTACATTATATTTTTATTTTTGGTGGATTATTTTTTTTCATTTTTTTACAAATTTTTTTTTTTTTTTCACTTTGACACTTTTTTTACTTTTATTCTTTGTGCCACTATGGGACTTTCACTTTTTTTATTCTGATCGCTGTATAGCACAGGAATGCAGCACCATCCCTGTGCTATACAGGCTGTCAGTGCTGCAGATGCAGAAGATATTTTGGTCATGCACTGCGCATGACCAAAATATCCTCCTGCTGTCTGGTGACCCGGATGTTGTCATGATGACATCGGGTCGTCATGGCAACATCCGGGAAGCCGCGGCAGACAGAGCTGGAGGCCGACAGGAGAGGTAAGTATCCCGATCACCTCCCCTTGCCACTGCAATTCTGCGATCGACTTCGATCACAGCATTGCGGGGGTTAATGTGCCGCTCCCTGCACATAGCACCGGGTGTAAGCTGTGACAATCAGCTGACACCCGGCGGCGATAGCGCCCGCACAGCCTGTGTGTGGGCATGATCGCAAAGACGTATTAATATGCATCAAGCTCTTAAAGCCCAGGGCTCAGATACATATTAATACATCTTGGACTTTAAAGGGGTTAAAGGCATAGTCTATAACATCCTTCAACATGTCTTTTTATTTCACAAGAGAAAGAATGGACTTTTGAGAAGATTTACTTTTTGACTTTTTTGTCCACAGTCTTATAAAAGTCCAATGACCTTAAAGTGACTTTGTCGATTTTACTACTGAAACTAGTGTTATAGCTCCTAGTATATGTCACGGTGTAGGGGAATGCTGGTGAGGAAATGACAGATACGGGCAGAGTGAGCAGGGAAAACTAGTCTGTCCCTAGACTGGGAACCCTGACCCCGAAGGTATCTCTGATGGTGAGAAGGTTCGGGTCTCCACCCTAAGCACTAACTCCTCCACAAGCCCTGCGCTAATCCCCCTCACCTCCCTCCACTGAAAAGGTACAGCAACTTCAAAGGAAAGGACTTCAGCGGCACCAACAAACAGGTCAGCACAGCATAGCTTCCAGGTATAGCGTGAAACACTATCAGCAGCACCACCTGGTGGAAGGAGAGGCTACTCAAAGGCAAGGGGGAGGAGACTCACACATTAACTCACATCCACCAGGACAGGGCAATAGAACTGACATGCAGTACTAGGGGAAATAACACAGTTAAAGTTACAACAGCATCTAGAATAGACCGCAGATACTTAGCGCTAGGCAGCGCGTGACAATATAGCAATAAAAAGTATTTTTGTATTTCCCACTTCCAGGCTAATTTACATGTGATTTCAAAGCTAGTTTTCTAGGCGCTAGCTCATCACATTACAAAGAGACAGGCATAGTGTTTATTGTTTCACTGGTAGGTATACAGCCATGCCATTAGTTTCACTAGAAAAAAGTCTTTTGAAATATTTCTGTCCATTTTTATTCCTGTACTCCTTTCAAAAACAAGAAAAAAATGATAAAAAAGGTCAGGACAGCCGTAGAAATTTCCATAGCTGTACTTCGAGAAGCCTGCTAGGTCCTTACTTAGTAATACCTCCCTGCAAACTCTTGAACATTTTGCAAAAAAAAAACTAAAAAATGCCTGAATTGTAGTTTTTCTGATGATGCAACTCTCCCCTAAGAATGCAATGAAAAGTGTTCAAAACATTGAATACAGCCCAAAATAGTATCAATATAAATGACGGCCTGCAAAAAACAAACCCTCACACAACTCCATCAAAGGAAGAAAAAAAAATTGATTGTAGAAAAGGGTGACCCAGTTCAGTTTTGTTTTCAAAGGTCAAAGTTCTGATTTTTTTTTAACCAGTTCAAGACCGTGCCATTTATCCCTGTTCACCAGGCACATTTTAGTTTTTTTATTTCTACGTACGGTTTTTAGCGCTATAAAATTTTTCCTTGTTTGGATATTCAAGTAAATTTTGTGCTGTTTTTTTTCGTGACACAAGGCTTCATTTTCATGTCACTGTCATATTCTGTCTTATTTTTGTCTGACATTGGTGGAAAAATAAAAGGAAATAAGTGTCTGCTTTTTCCCATTTTTTTATGACCACAAAGGATTACTAAAATACTTTTAAAAATGTGTTCCCCATTCTGTAACAAATATTTTTAGAGATCGGACAATTTTTTTTGACTAGTAACAGTAGTTTGGATTTTTATTTATTTTACACATTGAAAAAACAAGCCTTAAAATAACATTTAGGCATCTACTCAATATATCAAATGTAAAAAAAACATATATATCTAAGGCTAAATACACAATTTCTTAACTTCACTATACATTTTATGGTCTCCCAAGCAGAAGACTACGTACTTCGTCTCCAACAGCCTGATTTTGCTTTTGCTAATAACATGGTGAAGTCTGCTATTGATTCTTAAGGAGTACCACTTGACACAGAAGTTGCTTTATATTTTCAAGGTCTTTATATCTAATTCTTGAAGAAAACTATGTAATAGGACTGGTAATAGAGTACAGAATGACCTAAAGTAATTAATATATTTTTTTCATTTTTCAAGGTGAATGAGGGTTGGGTGAGGTGTGGGGTGCACACAAAATATCATTCATTTACATTTACTACGGGTCCTTCTACTAAGTACTGGAGACTCGTCAAGGAAAAAAGGTGATTGTTAAAGATGATATTAACACAGAGCTGTGTAAAGCATGTAAGAAAGTTAAGTGTTTTCTTGGGAAAATGCAGTTCAAGGTATGTTTAATTAAGTAAAGCCGAGAGCAGAAGAACAAATGCAAGGCCAGTGATAATGGACTCCGTGGAATATTGTGGGACTGAAAAGCAGCTTTTCCTATTGTTACATGGTAGTAATGCATATAGAGGTTCGCCTGGAATTCTTTTGAAGACTGTAACATTGCATGTTAAGTAAAACAATCTGACTAGTAAAAATATTTGCAGTCTTATAGCCTTGTTCTACTTCCATCATGCACCCAACACGTGGAGAATTATTTTTCAACGACAGTGGGCCAAGCAATTATTCCATAGAAACCTAAGTATTTGTAGTTATTTTATAAATCCAAGGCCAGGAGATATTCATTTAGTAAAATATTCTGTTTTAATGGTCCCAATCTCTGCTTCTATTATATTAAATGTTAATGTGTTCTGTAATTTTTAATGTATCCCTTCCATTTCCCAAAGTAAAACGCTGGTCTTGATGAATCAGATCCTATGATTTTCTTGGCATTTTTCGTCGTATTATTTATTCTAGAACTATATGTCAGTTGGCAGTCAATAGGGAATCATGAAACACAGCACAATCATTGCATTTTTTTGTGGCTTTTTATGCACTTTTTTAATGTTTTTGGAAAACGCAACATGCTTTAGATATGTTTTTCTATAGATTTTTGTATAATAAAAAGAAAAAAGCCTAATAAAGTGTGTGACCAAAACAAGCCACTAAAAAACTTTTTTTCCTAAATGCATGAAATTCGTTCACTTCCTTAAGGGTCTGTTCACATTAGATGTACTTGCGGTAGAATTTCCACAAAAAAATCTTGGAATATCCGCAGAAATTCTTTGGAAATTGCTGTCACTTCTACTGCACAAATTCTGAAATATATCATAGATTTCACCCTGACATTGCAGAAGATAGTGTCCGTGATGTATACCCGCAGTATAAATTGACAGACTACGGATGTCAAATCCACAGTGATGGCCACAATGTTGGAAATGTAAAACACTGCGGATTTTCGGCCTGGATTATTCAACTGCATATCCAAATCATGTGAACATACTGTTAAGGATATGTTCACATAAGCGTATTTTCAGCCCATGTATGCAGTGGACTGCACACAGATAAATTATATCCTATGTATTAGTGCAGATTATTTGTTCACCATACTAAAGCATATAAATAAAGGTGCTGTCAGATTACCGTATAAATTGGAGCGAAATCAGAACGTAATGCTCGGACGGGTCAGCGGCTCTCCTAACGTGAGTGTGACAGCTTCATGCATTTCTATGCAGTTGCTACTCTCAGGTCGGGAGAGCCACCAGCCAGTCCCTGCACTGCTTTACCATCTTCTATCAGGGTGTTGCTCACAGGTAATTATGCAAAACAGCCTAAAGACACGCCCTCTGAGTATATGAGCCACGCCCCCTCGTAAATACCATAAAAATTAAGACCAAATAAAAAGGCCCATATTTCTGGAACTGTATGGTGGATTTAAAATAAAATAAAATGGCACAATCAGAGATGCAGCAAGAATAAAATAAGAGCTAAAACTACACACTTTTGGCCTGGTAATAGGACTTCTTTAAAGGGAACACTAAGTTAGGTTACTGTGAGGCAGAATAAATCCATACCTTTGTTTTATCAATCCTTAATACCATTGCAGAGAAATCCCTACTCCAATATATATGCTAATGAGCAATGAGTGCAGGGGGCGTGGCCCTGCACTTCCAACTCTCTAGCCCTCTTGCTCATTCCTCGACCTCCACTTACCTCCTGTGACTGACAGGCCATTCTTTTTTCGTGACCTGCTACTCCATCCTAAATATTGCGCAAATGCCATCATTCCTGGGGATGGTGGATGCGCAGATTGATAATCCGCTGCCCCTTTCAGTGCAGTTGCACCAACCCATTTCTCAGTATAGAAAGTCGAAGATCCAGTAATGATGGAATTTCCAATAAAACATCACTTATGTCATATTGATGTAAAAACGTAACAAAAGAACGGGAGCCTCTGATCATGCCAACATGTTTCGTAATTAAGACTTAGTCATGGCTGGGTTGCACTCTATTTTCTCCACATTTGTGACTTCATATCTTTCCAAGGTTGAAGATCAGTTTGTGTATCTTTATGCCCCTAAACACATAATATTTACTTTTAAAATATACAGAAAATTCCAACAAAAAACACAGTAAAAAATATATATCTAATAAAAGCAACAATACACATACAAAACTCTTACTAGTAGTTCACATTCCCATAAATTATTCTTTAGACCAGTTAAGAAACATTATTCATATTGCTTCTTATAAAACTGACCTAATTCCTATAGTGAGGTGGCACATCTAATTAACGTTATTCTCACAGTCATGTGGTGTAGGTCTATATGTGTCTGTTCACACTTTAGAGACTCCACCACAAATAATCCAGCAGTTGAAAAATGGATTGCTGCAGATGGATAGAAGAATGCGTCTTTCACACGTCCACACGTACTGGAGACACTGACACACGTAGACCCATTCAAATCTATGGGTCTGCGCACATGTCAATGTGTTTCCATGGACCATGAGTCCGTGAGCTCCACACTCTGACATGTCCATTTTTGGAAGACAGCACGGATCATACGAACCCATTCAAGTCAATAGGTCCATGTAAACACGTGCCGCACATGGATGGCATCCGTGTGACAAGTACTGGTGCTTCGGAATCTGCAGTACAGTTAGCGCTGCTCCCAATCGCTGGGTGCTGAATGCTGCCCTCATCATGGTTCCCTGCCGGTGCTGCAATCAGCACCCACAGGGACAAAGATGAGAACACTAGTGTCTGCTCCAGCAGTGCACACCTGTAAAAATAAGATTAAAATAAAAAATCCTTATACTCACCTGTCCGAAGTGTCCCCCGCTGTAATCCATGCGACCGATCAGCAGAGGAGCTGGGGAGAATGACTCCTGCAGCGAGCGGCCACGGAGCTGCACTCAGTGAGTGACAGGACACCGCTCCTGAACTCAGCACAGTGCAGCAACCAGCTCGCTGCATCGGCTCATTCTCCCCAGCTCATCTGCTGATCGGTCGCATGGATTACAGCGGGGGACACTTAGGACAAGTGAGTATAAGGATTTTTTATTTCATTCTTATTTTTACAGGTGGACACTGCGAGAGCAGACAGTACTACTCGCATCATTGTCCCTGCTGGTGCTGATCGCAGAACCGGCAGGGAACCATGATCAGGGCAGTGTTCAGCACCCAGCGCTTGGGAACAGCGCTAACTGTACACTGATTCCCAAGTGCCGGTATGTGTGATCCTGATGCGGCACACGGGCGGCACATGGTTGCCACATGTGAGACGCACACAGATACATGGACACACGGGGCACGGATATCTCCGGTACCGGAAATATACGGATGTGTGAAACCTGCCTTAGGCCTCATTCACACATCAGTATTTGGTCAGTATTTTGCATCAGTGTTTGTATGCAAAAGCCAGGAGTGGATGTTACAGAGAAAAACTATAATTGAAAGATTGACACCTGTTCAGAGTTTTGGAGACACTCCTGGTTTTAGCATACAAATACTGATCAAATACTGATGAAATACTGATTTGTGATTAAAGTCTTACACAGCACAGTCATGTGACTCCAATATGTCGAACATCACTGCTTTATATGAATGCAGTACAAAGAATGGAAGGGAAGAAAATTCCACTTATATCTAACAACGTAGACCCATTCACTTAGCATTAGGCCAGTTTTACTAGCAACATGTTTTTCTTGTACATAAAAAATGGACAGTTTTTTTCCCCAATTTGCTAGATCCTTTTTTTGGTCTGTGCATCAATTTTTACAATTCTTGTGGTATCCTTTTTTTTTTGGAATGAAGCAAAAAAAAAACGTACTTCTCCTAGCCACTAAATAGTAAAATATAGACCTGTGTGCTGTTTTTTCTATCATGAGAACATTGGCTTGACTTGACGAGGCTGATCTGGAACACAGATCAAAGTAGGACATGTTTCTATTTTTTTTTTTTGAACAATTGGTCCACAAAAAATACAACAAAAATAAAATAAAATAAAAATAAGAACCAGAGAGGGAAGGAAAAAGGAAGAAATGAAACAAAATGCAAAATAAGAAACAGTAAGACAAGTACCTTATTTTGTGGACTATAAGATGCACCAGACCATAAGACGCACCCCAAATTTTGGGGAGGAAAATAGGGTTTTCTCAATGATGAGCCGAGATCCCAGACCTGTCCGCACCTGCCAGGAATGCTTAAGAAACAAGCATTCCTCACATGTGTTAAAGCCGTCAAACAGTCGCAAATCATGCACACAGGAGTGATTCAAACATATCACCGAGCACGCTGAGGATGCTCGGTACTCACCGAAGCATACTCGCCGAAATGGTTAACCGAACATAATCGCTCAACACTAGTTACTTCACACAGCAAGCAGAGGATAAGGAGCTCACTGCACGGCCTGGATTGGTGAGTAAGTTGGTGTCCCTGCATGGTGGGGGATGGGAAGCCATGCAGGCATACTGGCAGTGATGTTACAACATTCATGAGCTGATGGATTGCGTCTACTCATAGCAGTTGAAATTAACTGCGTGACACAGAAATGATGTGTTACGGGTCAAGGTGACATAAATCTGCCAGATATGGGGCATAAAAAAGACCCTGTCTGAGACAGGAAGTGTGGCATAAGTAAAATAACCAGAAATGGGGCACACATAGAACGGAAGAAAAAAAAAATGTATGTGACAGAGTGAATGAGAAAGAAAAAAAGCGACAGAGGGAAAAGATAAAAGGAAAATAGCACAAATAGCTATTATAGAATGAAAACCATATCAGAACGGGATATTATGCAACAATCATAGTATAGGTTGTATTAGAGAGAATAGTAAAGTACATTAACAAAGTTAATCGAATCACCATATACTGTAAGTAACCATAATAATATAATTCATACAGTAATTTAACAAACGTGAAAATATCAGAATAGTGGGAATTATTACTAAACCCTCCTAATAAGAAAATGTAACTAGTTGTATTAATTTTAGTAATAACTACAATAGTTATAATAGACAAATGTGAATATGTGACAATGATAATGACAGTGACCCATATTGGAATAAGAAACACACGCTACTGTCAAGACAGAATCACACCCCATTACAATAACTCCAATAGTTATATTAGACTAGATCGAAGAAGAAGAAGATGGAAACAATAATTGAATGCATCAAAAGTACAGGCACATGTCAATATTAGTTTAGAAGGTCACTTTCACAGTTAAGACCCTACAGAGAAAGGGTTTGTAGTCAATGAATCCAAAAGGATTCTCATAATTTCAGTTCAGCAATCCTGGTGCCAGCACGTCTTGAAGGCATGACTTGTTCCAGCACTTGGAAATGTAATGAATTTATATGATGATTATTAGAAATAAAATGATGACGAATAAGAAGTTCAACCAATTTATGTCTAATGATGCCATAATGTTTCGAGATGCAGTCTCTTATACGCTGGGTGGTCTCGCCAACATATTATACGCTGGGTGGTATCGCCAACATAAATGAGACCACAAGGGCATCTTATGGCATATACCCTAAATGAAGAATCAAATGTAAAGAATTTTTTGTGTGGTATATTGGTCCCATATATGGGTGTACAATTCAATCGCCCTTAAGAGCATTAGAACATTGACTACAGCTAAGACATGGGAAAGTACCATTCTAGACTGAAAATTTTTTTGTTTGCGTAATGGAGATTTCAAAGAGCGTATGTCAGCCCTAACTAGCCTATCCTGAAGTTTCTCACCCCATAACAGGTTAAGAAAGGAAGTTTGAACTTAGAAGTATGTGAATAATATATAGAGAAGATGAGTATTGTTCACGTAAAAGTCCATGTATTTTAGGCATCAGAGAGTGATATGTGTTAATGAATGGTAAATGGGGCATCGAATTATGTTGACTATTGGGATTAGAATGACTTCCTAATCCAAAAGCTCAGGAGGATAGTCTCCATTTTGAAAATGGGCAGACATCTATGTTCAGTCTAATGCAGAGATATGAAACTTAAACACACAGAGGGCCAAAACGAAAAACTTGGAAAAAGTCGTGGGCTAACCAGTGTACAGTATAATGGGCCCCATATAGACCTCCATACAGAATAATGGGCCCGACAAAGTCCTCCATACAGAATAATGTGCCCCACAAAGTCCTCCATACAGAATGTGCTCCACATAGTCCTCTACACAGAAAAATGGTCCCACACAGTCCTCCATACAGAATTATGTGCCCCACATAGTGCTCTATACAGAATAATGGCCCCACATAGTCCTCCATACATAATAATAGGCCCCACATAGTCCTCCATACAGAATAATGGCCCCACATAGTCCTCCATACAGAATAATGGCACCACATAGTCCTCCATACAGAATAATAGGCCCCATATAGTCCTCCATACAGAATAATGGGCCTCACTTAGTCCTCCATACAGAATAATGGGCCCCACATAGTCCTCCATACAGAATAATGGGCCCCACATTGTCCTCTATACAGAATAATGGCCCCACATAGGGGTGGCGATTCTGGTGTCGTGGGCCAAATTTAACCACTCTGCAGGCCAGATTTGACCCACGGGCCAGAGTTTGACATGTGTAGTCTAATGCATATAGTAGAACTGCCACTAATAATGCGAATTATCCTATGAAATTGTGATGGTGGAAATGCTGCTTTCGTGGCCTGAGGGCGATTGCCGCTGTACATTAATAGACTATTACGATCAGTGGGTTTATTATATAAGTCAGTGGATATATGTCCAGCTGCATCTTTTAATACCAAAACGTTAAGACATTTGATTTGTGTTGAAAATGTATGGAAAGTCTGTAAATCTCCATCCCAAATACAAAAAATGTGTTCAATATATCACAACCAAACAATAGCATGTGAGAACAGAAAACCCCTTAGTGACCGGACCAATTTTTTGAAATCTGACCAGTGTCACTTTATGTAGTAATAACTCTGGAATGCTTCTACATATCCCATTGATTTTAAGATTGTATTTTTTTTGTGACACATGATACTTTATAATAATGGTAAATTTAGGTTGATATGTTTTGCATTTATTTATAAAAATATCAGAAATTTGACAAAAATGTTTTAAATTGCAATTTTCAAACTTTGAATGACTATCCCTTAAATCCTAATAGTCATACCACACAAAACATTAATAAATAACATTTCCCTCATGTCTGCTTTACATCAACTTCATTTGTAAAGTGTTGTTTTATTTTGTCAGCATTTTAGAAGGTTTAAAAATGTAGCAGTAATTTTTCATTTTTTCAAGGAAATTTACAAAACTTATTTTTATAGGGACCTGTTCAGTTTTGAAGTGATTTTGGGCATCCTATATGTTGGAAACCACACAAAAGTGATATCATTTTAAAAACCGCACCCTTCAACCTTTTTTTTAAATTGCTTTCAGGTAGTTCATTAACCCTTCTAGTTCTTTTCAGGAAGTAATGGAAAGTGGCATGACAAGAATGAAAGTTTATTTTTACCGCCTAAATTTTGATAACTTCTGTACAGGCCACTATAGCCAGCAGACTCTAAGGCCGTTATTTGGCCATGAAGTGTATTGGCAAACATCAAGACCACACAATCAAGATCTCAGGGTTAAGGTTAAAGAGGAAGCCCCCACACTCAGTTAACCATTTAGATTCTGTAGTTACTATTGACAGCAGAATCTAAGGGGTTTAAAGTCCATGGCTGGTGCCAACACTGATCGTGTCTTATGCAGCAAGTTGTCAGCTATAGTGTACAGGTGACAGTTACAGGATTGTCACCTGTCGGGGAACGCTAGTCTCTTATATAGCAGGTCAGTAAAAAGACGTCTATTGGTCACTAAGGGGCTAAGAGTTTTACTTTTCAAGTCTGATAGTTATGATGCAGAGAAGGTGGCTGTCAACTGTTCCTCTATAGCATTAACCTGTTTCTTGATGTCATTAACACTATCACCGATGCAAGTTTCCTTTTGTACTGATTTACTCCATTTAATACTGCATGAAAAATACTTTGTGTTTAGTGACAATTTTTATCTTCAAAAGAATGGGACTGTTATAGGGTCGAATATGCCCCCCACTCCTCATGTGAATTGTTTCATGCCCAATTTTGAGGAAGACTGCGTATGTCCCCCACTATTCTCACATGCTGTTTGGTTACGAAATATTGACAACATTTTTTGTATTTGGGATGGAGATTTTATTTTTTTTCCATCAATTAACTCTAGTGATCCTGACATACAGTTCACTCTTCACACTGAAAAAACACAAATCAATTTCCTTGATGTTTTGATACAAAAAAAGCCACTGGACATATAGCTACTGATTTATATTAAAAAAAACTAATCGTAATAGCCTATTGATGTACAGCACATTAACACATATCACCCTATGGTGTTATTTATTTGCCTGTGTGGATTGGATGGGTTGTACACATCTGGTGAGAATTTCATGTCAATAGCACCTTTAGAAATATACACTACCGTTCAAAAGTTTGGGGTCACCCAGACAATTTTGTGTTTTCCATGAAAACTCATACTTTTATTTATCAAATGAGTTGCAAAATGATTAGAAAATATAGTACAGACATTGACAAGGTTAGAAATAATGATTTTTATTAGAAAGAATAATTTTCTCCTTCAAACTTTGCTTTCGTCACAGAATGCTCCCTTTGCAGCAATTCCAGCATTGCAGACCTTTGGCATTCTAGCTGTTAATTTGCTGAGGTAATCTTGAGAAATTTCACCCCATGCTTCCTGAAGCCCCTCCCACAAGTTGGATTGGCTTGATGAGCATTTTTTGCATACCATACGGTCAAGCTGCTCCCACAACAGCTCAATGGCGTTGAGATCTGGTGACTGCGCTGGCCACTCCATTACAGATAGAATATTAGCTGCCTGCTTCTTCGCTAAATAGTTCATGCATAATTTGGAGGTATGTTTTGGGTCATTGTCCTGTTGTAGGATGAAATTGGCTCCAATCAAGCGCTGTCCACAGGGTATGGCATGGCATTGCAAAATGGAGTGATAGCCTTCCTAATTCAAAATCCCATTTACCTTGTACAAATCTCCCACTTTACCAGCACCAAAGCAACCCCAGACCATCACATTACCTCCACCATGCTTGACAGATGGCGTCAGGCACTCTTCCAGCATCTTTTCAGTTGTTCTGCGTCTCACAAATGTTCTTTTGTGTGATCCAAATACCTCAAATTTTGATTCGTCTGTCCATAAAACTTTTTTCTAATCATCCTCTGTCCAATGTCTGTTGCACATATTAATCTTTTCCTTTTATTAGCCAGTTTGCCCTGAAGGCCAACATCCCGGAGTCGCCTCTTCACTGTAGACGTTGACACTGGCATTTTGCGTGTACTATTTAATGAAGCTGCCAGTTGAGGAGCTGTGAGGCGTCGATTTCTCAAACGATAGAGACTCTAATGTGCTAGTCTTGTTGCTCAGTTGTGCAGCGGGGCCTCCCACTTCTCTTTCTACTCTGGTTAGAGCCTGTTTGTGCTCTCCTCTGAAGGGATTAGTACACACCGTTGTAGGAAATCTTCAGTTTCTTGGCAATTTCTCGCACGGAATAGACTTCATTTCTAAGAACAAGAATAGACTGTCGAGTTTCACATGAAAGTTCTCTTTTTCTGGCCATTTTGAGAGTTTCATAGAACAAACAAATGTAATGCTTCAGATTCTTAACTAGCTCAAAGGAAGGTCAATTTTATAGCTTCTCAAATCAGCCAAACCATTTTCAGCTGGGCTAACATACTTGTGTAAGGGTTTTCTAGGGTTTTCTAAACATCCATTAGCCTTCTTACACAGTTAGCAAACACAATGTACCATTAAAACACTGGAGTGGTGGTTGTTGGAAATGGGCCTCTATACACCTATGTAGATAATGCAATAAAAACAAGACATTTGCAGCTAAAATAATCATTTACCACATTATCAATGTATAGAGTGTATTTCTGATTCATTTAATGTTAGCTTCATTGAAAAAAAAAGTGCTTTTCTTTAAAAAATAATGACATTTCTAAATTACCTTTTGAACGGTAGTGTATCTACTTAGAAAATTGGTGACGTGTTTACTACTAATTTCACCTGCTGTATATATTTTGTACGCTGTGAACAAGAGATCGTTAAATTCTCCGTACAGTATACTGCAATATGATCAAATGATCGCATGTTCAAGCCTTCTAAGAGGATTACAAAAAGTAATAAAAAAAAGTTTTTAGAAATGTAAAAAAAAAAATTACAATAAAAACCCATATTAGTCCTTTTCACAATAGAAAAAACAAAGAAAATATTTGTTATCGCAAAGTTAGATCTATCAAAATGTAACATTTTTTAATCTGTATGGTAAACGATGTAAAGCAAAAACTAATTTATACGCCAAACTTGTTTAACGGTTACTGCATCTTACCCAAAGAAATGCAATGAAAAGCTATAAACTCATTGTATATACCATAAAATGATAACTGTATATATATATATATTGTAGCGCCGGCGTCCCTGCGTGCCTCCACCTCCCTCACCTGGCTAACTCACTCACCGCTCCAGCCGCCCGTCTCCGGTCTCTGCTCCCGAGTGCCAGGGCCTGCGCACTCCTGGCAGATCTCCAGGGAGCAGCGTGCACTCTCGTATTGTGTCCCCAGCCAATAGCTGAGAGACACTTACTACTTAAGGCACCTCCATCTGTTGGGAGGTGCCAGAGAAACATTCTAGTTAGTGTGTTTCTCTAGCCTGCCTGATGGTAGGTCCCCCCTGTCTGATATTGTTACAATGTTTGCTAACCGGCATTCTGAGCCACACAGTTTGTAAATGTATCAACTGGCAGTCCTGTCTGCTATCCTTTGCCGCATGATCTGTACCTGTACTAAGTGGCCGTCCTGTCTGCTATCCTGACCCACACAATCTGTACCTGTACCAAGTGACCATCTTCCTATTAATTTTGCTGGAAAGAGTGGTGGCAGCACTCTGCACCACTATGAGAGATCACTCACCACTATGTGGAAGCTCTTTTGGTGTTTTTAAGCACTTTTGCAATTTTTAAGCACGGAGTCACTTATTTTCTATATAATACCCGTGCCCTCCCAAATGCCTAACATACTCCCCTGATGACTTCTCCGAAAGGAGAAAGAAACGCATCGGGAGGGTTTTTATGGGACTAAGTTGAGGATATACTTGGGTCCTGCCCTTGCAAGGGCAGGAGCCATTACCAGGGCACGACAGGGTAGAATAATCCAGGAAAAGAACTTATGAACATAGACGACTATCCCTGAGAAATGCATACCAGTGAAATGGGTGAGATCCACACATTTTCCATTTTTGTTATTTTTGACCACTTGTTTATGATAAAGTATGTTATCTAACCATCAGGACATTACATGTGAAGAGATATGACAGATATGACATTTATGAATATGAGTTTATTGTGTAAAATTTGCTGGAATAATTAACGGACTTCATATCGCATTTGGAGAGCCTCTGATGTGCCTAAACAGTGAAGACCCCCCACAAGTGACACCATTTTGGAAACTGGATCCCTCAGGGAACTTATCTAGATGTGTGGTGAGCACATTAAAAACCCCAAGTGCTTCACAGAAGTTTATAACATTGAGACGTGAAAATAAAAAAATCATATTTTTCCCACAAGAATATTTTTTTAGCCCTAAATTTTGCGTTTTCACAAGGGTAACAGGAGAAAATGGACCTTGTTGTGTAATTTCTCCTGAGTTCGCAGATACCCCATATGTGGTCGAAAACTACTTTTGAGGCATAGTGCAAAGCTCAGAAGGGAAGAAGTGCCACATTGGAGTTCAGATTTTGCTGGACTGGTTTGAGGGTGCCATGTCACATTGGTAGAGCCCCTGAGGTGCCAGAACAGCAGAAACCCCATATAAGTGACCCCATTTTACAAACTACACCTCTCATTGAATTCATCTAGGGGATCATATTGACACCACAGGTGTGTCACAGCATTTTATACCATTGGGCAGTGAAGAAACAATAATTACATTTTACAACCAAAATGTTTTAGCCCCAGATTTTAAATTTTCCCACTGGGAAATGGGTAAAAATGGCCCCAAACGTTGTCCCACAATTTCCGCTGACTGTAGAAATATCCATAAGTGGCTGTGCAGTACTGCTTAGCCATATGGCGAGACTCAAGAGACACAGAGCGCTTTTTGGCTCCTGAAGCGCAGATTTTCCAAGAATAGTTTGCGGACTCCATATAAAGAGCCCTTATGTGCTAGAAGAGCAGAATATCTCTCAAGTGACCCCATTTTGGAAATTATACCCCTATGGGAATTTATCTACAGGTGTAGTGAAGATTTAGACTTCATAGGTGTTTTCCAGAAACAAGCTGCAGTGGATGTTGCTAAGTGAAAATTGCAAACTGCCATTGTAATGACCAGTACATTGTAGTGACCAGTACATTATACCCAGCTCATGCTTCTGGAGACATGCACCCGTAAATTAGGCGAGCTCTCATCGGTACAGGAATGCCAAAAGTGTGGACGCTAACTGCGATTTAGGCACATTGGGTCCTCAGAAGGGAGGGGGACATTTGGATTTGGGAGCGCAGAATTTGCTGGATTTCTTTTGGAGGGCAAGGAGCCATTTTGTTTTTCCAGAGCCTTTGTGCTACCAGTAACACGGAAGCCCCATATATTTCCATTAACAGTTGACAGACCTGAGTGGGGACTTGCTTTTTTTGTGAATGGAGTTGAAGCTTTTATTGGGAACATTTTACATAACATTTTGGATCACATTTATCCTGCACTCAATGCTGAGCACTTATATCGAGGTTTCCATCTAAATCTCTTACTGACGTGATTCAGATGAAACCCCGCAAGGAATCCATTTACTATAATGAGGCAGAGAAAGCAGAGTACTCTGGACTCCATCTTGCCTCTGTTCAGCATCGTCCTTCTTTTCAGTAGTTCACAAGACTGTGGCCGAAGACACTTTCATGCATGCCGAATAAAAAAACGGACACCGCCGGATCACATGCCAGACGATGTCCACAGTGTCTCCATCTGCCTTATTATATGGAATCTTCAGCCTGGGTTTTTGTCTGAATCACGATTTCAGAGAAGTAAAAGAAACCCTGATATAACGGCTCAGCACAGAGCACAGGATAAATGTGAGCTGAGCCTTACTGCTATCTTTGGGAGGCAGAGTGAACAAATCAACAGAAGGTGAAGAATTAGTTTTATTTATTTATTGCGCCGTTCCTCGTGCTGTTTAAGTGATTAGGCGACTTTATTCTTCGGGTCAGTGCTATTGCAGCAATACCAGATTTATATTTTTATGATTGGCACACACTAAAAGACACTTTTTATTGTAAAACAAGTTTTTACATCGTCATATTTTGATAGCTATAATTTTTCCATATTTCTGCCGACAGAGTTGTGTCATGGCTTGTTTTTTTGCGGGACGAGTTGACATTTTTATTGGTACCATTTTCGGGCAAATGACATCTTTTGATCGCTTACTATTCTGTGTTTTGGGAGGCAGAATGAACAAAAACCAGCAATTTAGGAATTGTTTTTTGGGGATTTTTTTTATGGTGTTCCGTGTTTGGTAAAATTGATAACGCAGCTTTATTCTTCGGGTCAGTACGATTACAGCGATACCACATTTATATAGTGTTTTTATGTTTTGGCTTTTACAACAATAAAAACTATTTTAAAGACAAAATTATTATTTTTTCATCCCTTTATTCTGAGAGCTGTCACTTTTTTATTTTTCTGCTGCTGGAGCTGTAGGGTGGCTTGATTTTTTGCGGGACAAGATGACATTTTCAGTGGTACCATTTTTATTTATATATGTCTTTTTGATTATGTTTTATTCCACTTTTTGTTCAATGGTATGATGATGAAGCATAGTTTTTTTTCATAATTTTTTTTACGATGTTCAATGAGGGGGTTAACTAGTGTAAAAGTTTTATAGGTCAGGTCGTTACTGATGCGGCGATACCAAATATGTGTACTTTTTTGTTTCTTTTTTTTTAACACAAATAAATGTATTTATTGGATTAATATTTTTCTTTTTTTTGTCCTTTATTTTGTGATTTTTTTTTAAATACTTTATAATTTTTTTAAACTTTTTTAAAAGTTTTTTTTACATTGTCACACTATGGGACATCAACTTTCTCTGTCCTCATCGCTGATCTAATACTCTGCAGTGCAGAGCATCAGATCAGCGTCTGAAAGGCAGGAAGAAGGCGTCTCAGCTCCTGCTCTCTGAGCAGGTGCTGAGTGGCCACCTTCCTGCGGGACCCTGAAGGACCCCACAGTCATCTTGGGACTGGGGGTCACCATGGAGACCATCAGCTCAATGCGATTGCATTGCATTGTGCTGATGGGAGCAGACAGGGAGCTTACTCCCTCTGTGATGCTCCTCTATGTCGCTGTCACTATTGATCGTGAATGTTACTGTGAGGTGTCAGCTCTCGTATAGAGCAGACACCTGCACACAATTGTGTGAGCCCCCGCGATTGTGAAGCAGTATACATATGACAGTTTGCGGGAATGCAATTCCCACAGCGCTGTATATATACAGCTCATGTTGGGAAGGGGTTAATGGCCTTTCCCTCTCCAATACCACAGACCACACCTGAGCCAACCAGCTGCCTTTTATAGGACCTGCAAGCCCCAGACTGGAATGTGTGGTAGGGACCATTCCCACCCAGGCTCTTTTGGTCGCTCCTAAATCCAGGACCCAAAATCCAGTCCACTAAAAATCCTCTCATTAACTTACTGTTACTAGACAAATGACTTCCAGGACTTATATCACCGAGGCCAGGCACCGCAGTGACACATTGCTGCCATCCAGGACTTTACCTTCTGCTTTCCTACAAAATATCTATATACAGGTGCATCTCACTAAATTAATATATCATCAAAAAGTTAATTTATTTAAGCTCTTCAATACAAAAAGTGAAACTCATATATTACATAGAGTCATTACAAACAGAGTGATCTATTTCAAGTGTTTATTTCTGTTAATGTTGATGATTATGGCTTACAGCCAATGAAAACACAAAAGCCATTATCTCAGTAAATTAGAATACTTTATAACAACAGCTTGAATTTTTTTTTTTAAATCTGAAATGTTGGCCTACTGAATTGTATGTTCAGTAAATGCACTCAATACTTGGTCGGGGCTCCTTTTCCATCAATTACTGCATCAATGCGGCGTGGCATGGAGGCAATCAGTCTGTGACACTGCTGAGGTGTTATGGAAGCCCAGGTTGCTTTGATAGCAGCCTTCAGCTTGTCTGCATTGTTGGGTCTGGTGTCTCTCATCTTCCTCATGACAATACCCCATAGATTCTCTCGAGTTTGCTGGCCAATCAAGCACAGTGATACTGTTGTTTTTAAACTAGGTATTTTATTACTTTTGGCAGTGGGGACAGGTGCCAAGTTCTGCTGGAGAATGAAATTTCCATCTCCAAAAAAGCTTGTCGGCAGAGAGAAGCATGAATTGCTCTAAAATTCCCTGGTAGACGGCTGCGTTGACTTTGATCTTGATAAAACACAGTGGACCTACACTAGCAGATGACATGGCTCCCCAAACCATCACTGGTTGTGGAAACTTCACACTAGACCTCAAGCAGCTTGGATTGTGTGCCTCTTCACTCTTCCTCCAGACTCTGGGACCTTGATTTCCAAATGAAAATTGGAACTCTGGGACCCTGTGGAGTGTGTCAATGACTGCCTTCTGGACATCTGTCAAGTCAGCAGTCTTCCCCATGATTGTGGAGCCTACTGAAACAGACTAAGGGACCTTTTTAAACGTGTAGGAAGCCTTCACAGGTGTTTTTTTGTTAATTATTCTAATTTACTGAGATAATGACGTTTGTGTTTTCATTGGCTGTAAGCCATAATCATCAACATTAATAAAAATAAACACTTGAAATAGATCACTCTGTTTGTAATGACTCTATATGAGTTTCACTTTTTGTATTGAAGAACTAAAATAAATTAACTTTTTGATGATATTCTAATTTAGTGAGATGCACCTGTGTGTGCATCTCACTGACCAATTTATTTATTTTTTGTACAAAGTTCTCATTTTTTAACGACTAACATAATATGTATATACACTGCTCAAAAAAAATAAAGGGAACACTTAAACAACAGAATATAACTCCAAGTAAATCAAACTTCTGGGAAATCAAACTGTCCACTTAGGAAGCAACACGGATTGACAATCAATTTCACATGCTGTTGTGCAAATGGAATAGACAATAGATGGAAATTATTGCCAATTATCAAGACACCCTCAATAAAGGAGTGGTTCTGCAGGTGGGGACAACAGACCAAATCTCAGTACCAATGCTTTCTGGCTGATGTTTTGGTCACTTTTGAATGTTGGTTGTGCTTTCACACTCGTGGTAGCATGAGACGGATTCTACAACCCACAGAAGTTGCTCAGGTAGTGCAGCTCATCCAGGATGGCACATTAATGCGAGCTGTGGCAAGACGGTTTGCTGTGTCTGTCAGCGTAGTGTCCAGAGGCTGGAGGCGCTACCAGGAGACAGGCCAGTACACCAGGAGACGTGGAGGGGGACGTAGGAGGGCAACAACCCAGCAGCAGGACCGCTACCTCCGCCTTTGTGCAAGGAGGAACAGGAGGAGCACTGCCAGAGCCCTACAAAATTACCTCCAACAGGCCACAAATGTGCATGTGTCTGCACAAACAGTTAGAAACTGACTCCATGAGGGTGGTATGAGGGCCCGACGTCCACAGATGGGGGTTGTGCTCACAGCCCAACACCGTGCAGGACGCTTGGAATTTGCCACAGAACACCAGGATTGGCAAAGTCGCCACTGGCGCCCTGTGCTCTTCACAGATGAAAGCAGGTTCACACTGAGCACATGTGACAGATGTGACAGAGTCTGGAGACGCTGTGGAGAGCGATCTGCTGCCTGCAACATCCTTCAGCATGACCGGTTTGGCAGCGGGTCAGTAATGGTGTGCGGTGGCATTTCTTTGGAGGGCCGCACAGCCCTCCAGAGGTAGCCTGACTGCCATTAGGTACCGAGATGAGATCCTCATACCCCTTGTGAGACAATATGCTGGTGCGGTTTGCCCTGAGTTCCTCCTAATGCAGGACAATCCAGACCTCATGTGGCTGGAGTGTGTCAGCAGTTCCTGCAAGATGAAGGCATTGAAGCTATGGACTGGCCCGCCCGTTCCCCAGACCTGAATCCGATTGAGCACATCTGGGACATCATGTCTCGCTCCATCCACCAACGTCACGTTGCACCACAGACTGTCCAGGAGTTGGCGGATGCTTTAGTCCAGGTCTGGGAGGAGATTCCACAGGAGACCATCCGCAACCTCATCAGGAGCATGCCCAGGCGTTGTAGGGAGGTCATACAGGCACGTGGAGGCCACACACAATACTGAGCCTCATTTTGACTTGTTTTAAGGACATTACATCAAAGTTGGATCAGCCTGTAGTGTGTTTTTCCACTTTAATTTTGGGGGTGACTCCAAATCCCGGCCTCCATTGGTTAATAAATTTGATTTCCATTAATGATTTTTGTGTGATTTTGTTGTCAGCACATTCAACTTTGTACAGAACAAAGTATTCAATGAGAATATTTCATTCATTCAGATCTAGGATGTGTTATTTGAGTGTTCCCTTTATTTTTTGAGCAGTGTATATATTATACATATACATTATACATACACAAACTTGGAATCACTATAATTGTATCAACCTGAGAAAAAAAATGTTGCCAGCCCATTTTTATCTTGCACTAAAAGCAGTAACAACAAAACAAAAATGGAGGGAGTGTTTTTTTCATCATTTCACCGCACTTTTACAGTACATTAGATGGTAAAATGAATGATGTGTTGTTAAAAACTGCAACTCACTTTACGAGCGCGTTCACACAGGAAGGTATATATCGGAGGGATGCTGTGCGGTATTTTAGCAGCTAGCACTCAGACCAATGTTGCGCTATGGGGCAGTGCTGCTGAGCAGTTTTTTTTCTCACACCTATTAGCATGAGAAATAATTCCTTGGAATATATATTTCAAGCCTTTGTTTGTTCTTTTACTTCTAAAACAATAAAGAATAATCATAAAAGAATAAAGTTCATATAAAGAGCCGGTGATATCGGATCCAGAGCGCTGTAGTGAGGCTGTCACCAGCTATCTGCGTCCAGCACCACGCTCCCTGCTCCGGGACCTGTGCGCACAGTGTGACCAGCGCTGACTGCACATCTCCAGCACTGCGGCTTCTCACGTGTCCTCTCCTTCCCCCTCGTTCTAAACAAAGTATCAAACAATGAATTAGTTTCCACAAACAAGTGACAACCGTCCTCACACTGCGTGTAGCCAATCACGGAGCTTCTTACACAGGAGACAGTAGGGGGAACGGATGTTATCTGCACGCTAATTGGCTAGTTTCTCCCTGGAGCTGTGTGTGGGCGGGATGTGAAGTTCAGAGCGGCTTTCTGGGCTCATTGAGCGGTTACCGAGCATCTGTGCACCTGCAAGGTAACTGTGTATATATATATATGTATAATAGTATACCTGACACCCTGTATATATCTATACCAGCATATCTGACACCCTGTATATATGTGTAGTCTTGTAACTGAGCACCTGGCACCTTGTATATATCTATAAAACCTGACAGCCTGTATATATGTATAATATAGTAACTGAGCACCTGGCACCCTATATATATATATATATATATATATATATATATATATATATAATGTATATACAATATTATAATACCTGTGCACCAGACGCCCTGTATATATATTTATATATGTATTATATTATATACCTGTGCACCAGACGCCCTGTATATATATTTATATATATATATATATTATATAATATACCTGTGCACCAGACACCTTGTGTGTGTATCTATAATATACGGTATGTATAATATTATATCCGTGCACCAGACACCCTGTATATATGTATAATATAGTACCTGTGCACCAGACACCCTGTATAATGAAGATCCTCACCAAAATCCACAATTTTTATAAAAATCTGCCATCCCTGGTCCAGAGATTGTGAGACTTTTGAATTAGTGCTCATATCATTTTATCGTCTTTGCAAAGGGGACATTGCTCATTGCCTTTTAAAATTTTGCTGCTAGTGGCTATAGACAGATGAGTCTTGGGTAGGATGAGTTAGCCAGGCTAGAGACTTTCCTTCTAAGGACTCATTCAGATGTCCTTAATTTTTATTGTACATAAAAACGCAATCCTTTGTCCATCAATGTTTGGTCATTGTTAGTTTTTCCCATAAGCATACCTCTCAGCTTTTGAAGAACAGAAAGAGGAATAGATTATGCTGCGCACTATGTGTCAGATTTTGTTCACGCCCCTGGCTACTTTTTTGGTCATTCATTCACAGTCGGAGCTGCCAGAACTTTCTAATCTATATGTAGCTTCACTATACACCATCTTGCTTTTTTTTTATGTGAGTAAGGCCGTGTTCACACAGTGCAGAAATACTGTGTTCTTTGTTTTCTGCAGATGTCCGCTCCAAACTACACAATAACAAACTTTCCCCTTTATTTGATGTGTTTTTGGTGCAGATGTGAAGCCTCATTTTTAATGTGTTTTTTTTTATAGTACAGAAAAGCTTTGATTCTGCACTTAAAAAAAGTGTCTGCAGTTTTTTACATGTGTTATATTTAGGCTCCACATAGAAGACAAGAGAGAGAGAAAAAAAGACACCAAAAACGCACAGTTCAGCAGCGTCTTTAGACGCCCCCTGTGCGCAGTTCTCATGAAATCACATCCATTGCTTGGACAGTTAAACTCAACAGAATTTTTGTGCAAAACTAGCAGCAGAAAATACGCAGCATTTACGCTACATTAGAACAAGGTCTAAATTTCCAAGCAAAGTGTACGTGAGTCCATGAAATCTTCACCCTCTGTGCGTCTAAACTAAATTTAGACTCTGAGGTTTTGGTGCATTTTTTCTCTATAGGCTTCTGAAAAAAAAAAAAAACTTGAAAAATAATATAACGCTGTTGCCTTTTTAAACACAGAATCAAAGTTTTTCTGTACTATTAAGGGTTGAGTATTTAATTGCAGAAATTTCTGCCAAGTTTCTGCATCTCTAGGAGTTTGTTAGCAGCAAAAATTAAGTGGAAAAAAACGCACATTTTTGGTGTGTTTTTGCATGCGTTTTTATGCGTTTTTGTACAGCAATGAATGCTTTTTGGAGCTAAATAAAGATATTTGAAAAAAGAAACGTGAGACATCGCTTTAACCTTTGGATTAACGTCAGACTTGGGGTGAATATATTGGGTTAATTTAAAAGATTAAAGAATGTGTTTGTTTTATTTCAAATATAATGTTTTATTCTCAGTGTGTGTGTGTTTAACTCTTTACTTACAAGTTTATAAGTGTCTGGCTGACACCTTTACATTATTAAACCTAGGGCTTGGTGTCAGCAACAGCTGCTGACACCAACCCCTAATCCCATTACCCCAATGCCACTGCACCAGGCCATGGGGAAGAGCCTGGGTTAAGTGCCAGAATTCTCACTTCAAATATGAAGTGCCATTTCTGGGGCAGATAGGACTGGAAGGGGCCTAGGCCAACATGTCCTCTGGCTATTAATAACAGCTCACAGCTGTTTGGTTAGCCCTTACTGGTTAGATTACAGGGGGAAACCCAGAAGAAATTGGTGTAGGGTCTCCCTATAAAATCGAACTAGCAAAGGCTAAACAGACAGCTGCGGCTGATATTTATAGTCAGGGAAGGGGCCATGGATACTAGCACCCTCCAAGGATAATAACATCAGCCCTTAGTCGTCCCAGAAATTGTGCATTATTAAGATGCACCATATCTGGTGTTTAGCCTCGGCTCTTCGCACTTGCCCTGGTGCAGTGGCAAGTGGGGGTAATATGGTTGGGGTTCATGTCACCCTTATATTAGCAGCTGACATGAATCTCAGGGGTTAGTAATGGAGAGGCGTCTATAAGACACCCCCATTACTAACCCCATAGTAAAAGTTTGGAAATAAACACACAGCATGTAAAAAAATCCTTTATTTGAAATAAAAGTACACATGGTTTTACTCATTTATTTAAAAATAAAAAACACAGTTATACTCACATAACGCCTAATCCCAGAAGCTAATGTCCCCTGTAAAAAAAAACAGAAAATAAAAAAGCTAATTTATACTCGTCTAACACCTAATCCCAGAAGCCATTGTCACTTGTCAATCTCTGACTGCGGCATTTAATATCGCCGTGCCGTAAGGATGTCACGCTCATCAGCACCTGTGCCAGCGGTCGGCGTTCATAGCAAGTTAGCATTTCGGCTACACACAGGCGATCAGATAATCACAGGTTCTAGTCTCCCATGGAGACTATTGAAGCATGTGAAAAGTAAAATATTTTTTTTTGAAATATTAAAAAATATAAAAGTTTAAATCGCCCTTCTTTCGCCCTATGCAAAATAAACCAATACAAAAAAAAAAGAAATATAAACATATTTGGTATCGCCGCGTTCAGAATCATCAGATCTATTAAAATATAAAAAGAATTAATCTGATCATTAAATGGCGTAACGAGAAAAAAATCAAAACACCAGAATTACTTTTTTTTGGTCGCTGCAACATTGCAATAAAATGAAATAACGGGCAATCAAAACATCTACCCCAAAATGGTATCAATAAAAACATCAACTCGGTGCGCAAAAAATAAGCTCTCACCCAGCCCCAGATCCCGAAAAATGGAGAAGCTACAGGTCTCGGAAAATGGTGACTTTTTTTTTTTTTTTTTTAAAGCAAATTTTGGATTTTTTTTTCTACCACTGAAATAAAAAAGAACCTATACATGTTTGGTATCTATGAGCTCGTAATGACCTGGAAAATCATAATGGCAGGTCAATTTTAGTATTTAGTGAGCACTTTTTTTTTCAATTTCAGCGCACTTGGAATTTTTTTCCCGTTTTCCAGTATACGATATGGAAAAATCAATGGTGTCTTTCAAAAGTACAACTTGTCCCGCAAAAAATAAGCCCTCACATGGCCATATTTACAGAACAATAAAAAAGTTATGGCTCTGGGAAGAAGGGGAGTAAAAGACGAAAGAGCAAAAACGGAAAATGGCCCGGGGGTGAAGGGGTTAAAGCACCACTCCAGTGTTTTTTTTTTCTATTTCAGCGCTGGAGTGGTGCCACTAATGTAAAGTCCCTGACCCTAGTATTATGCTTACCAGCTGCCGTCATTAGCTTTTTTTGGTGCCGCCACCTTGTGACCGCAACTGCTGATTGACTGGAAGTCAGAGGTAACGGTCACAAGCTCTCAATATAAGTCTATGAGCGCCTCATTCTGGCTCTCATAGACTTACATTGAATTGTGACATCCGACTCGCCCGACAAACATTGGAGCAATCCGGCAAGTCACAAACTGCTGGAGACAGACCAAAGTGGCTTCAAAAAAAGATGAAGACACCGGCTGGTAAGTATAATGCTGGGGGCAGGGAACTTAGATTAGTAGCACCACTCCAGCTCTGCAATAAAAATAAAACGCTGGAGTAAATGGTGCTGTCACTGATGAAAAAATAAATAATTACAAAGTTTCTCCTATATATTAGAATGTTAAAACTTATATATTGTGGTATAGCGACAAGCTCGGTGGTATACGGAGGTAAACACGGGATACTGTCTCTTTAAATTTTTGGATTAGTTTATTCAGCAGGCATAAACTACCCGGTAGTCCATAAAGAAAAAAAAACAGCCCATTCTGCTCAAGAGACAAAAACAAAATGCAAAACTTGCAAAAGAGTATGTATCTTGGCCAAGGTCTGGCCACTCATGATTAGCCACACACAGGTTCAGCACAGCACGTGCTAGCTCCACTCTGGAGCAGGTTTCCCCAGTTACTGACCACACCTGAATATCAGGGCTGGCTATTTAAAGCCCAGACTCTCCCTGGATTGGAGATAGGGTGGATAACGTCCTGCCCTGCACTTCGTTATCCACTAAAAGCATGCCCTTGTAAACATGGTCCTGTTAACTCTCTCTGCACCGAATGTGCAGGAGACACTTCCATGTTTTCAAATCACTGAAGCGAAGAGTCTCAGTGACACATATCTCCCTTCCGACACACTACCAGTGACTTTTTCACATATTCCCCCCCCTCTGCCCAAAGTTGGGGGTTTTGGCACCTTCACTCGCTAGAAAGGGAAATCTGGACAGGGCATCAGCATTAGCATGCAGTTTCCCGGGCCTGTGCTCTACCAAAAAACTAAAGTCTTGGAGGGCCAGGAGCCATCTGTTCACCCGGGAATTTTTCCCCATCGGTTCTCTCATCCATCTCAGGAGGGCATGGTCTGAGACCAGTCTGAATTTGCGGCCTAACAGGTGGTACCTAAGGGTATCGTCCACCCACTTGACGGCCAGGCTCTCCTTTTCCACAATCGCATAATTCTTATCGCTGGCCGCCGACAGTTTTCTGCTCAGGTACAGAATTAGTTGTTCCTCCCTATTTACCTTCTGCGATAAGACTGCTCCTATTCCGACATATGATGCATCTGTCTGGAGCACAAACTCTTTACGGAAGTCAGGCGCTATCAAGACGGGCTGGTTACATAGGGCACGTTTCAGCTCCTGGAACGCTATCTCTGCCTCATAAGACCACTTAGCCATCGCCGTCTTTGTACCTCTAAGTAGGTTGGTCAGGGGTGCCGCTATTGTGGCGAAATTCGGAATAAAGCGCCGATAATACCCCACAATACCCAGAAAGGCCCGTACCTGTTTCTTGGAGGCCAGTTGCAGGCAATTCTGAATTGCCTCCACCTTGTTCATTTGCGGTGAGTCATTGGTGTGATATACGAGGGGAGGTATGTGTCACTCAAGTTGCTAGCCTATGTGAAATGAAACCTACAAAATTTCTGCCAGCATGTTTTATGCTGGGGGTTAACTCTCTTAAAGGGTGTGTTTTTTGTGAATGGCAAAGAGGGTGGGAAGCCATTCACACTACCTCCCCTCAGGGTGTGGCTGAACAAGGTTTAAATGCTCAGTCACTATTTTTCCTTTCTGTAGTGTGTGTTCTGGAGAGTGAAGTCTCCAGGCTGTGATGGGCTGAAGCCAGAGAGCAACACTGGAGGACTGGTGTTGCTGAGACTTCACTGTGCTACCTGGAGCTGGCAAATCCTTGCTGGCTAAAGGACTCTGTTATACTTTATCTTTTGTTTTCCTGTTAACTCCACGAGGGACTGTTGATTTTTATGGTACGCTGCTGGAGTTTATGCCACACAATAAACCTGCAGGAAGTTTACCCAAACCGTGTGTCCTGTGTCTGCCTCTGGAGAGCCGAGCAAGTCGCTTTACCACAGTTGGTGTGAGCGTGCTGGTAAGATTCCAGGAACACATGTACCTTCCATAGAGAACGGTGGATGTCCTGGGTGAAGGCCGTCAGCCAGCCAGAGATGTCCGGCAACATGAAGGAGCTTATTAAGCATTTAGTCCAGAGCCAGCAGCAGCAACATCAGCAGCAGCAACATTAGCAGCACCTGCAACAATTACAGCAACACCAGGAGCTACAGCAGCAGCAGATCTTGCAGCAGCAAGCTCAACAGGAGACGACCAAACTGTTACTACAACAGACTCAGTTGCAGCAAAAGGCGCAGCAGCAAGAGCAGATACAGCTTCTGGCAGATGCCATCCAGGGTAGAGCAACCGCCCCACCCCCAGGGCCGACTGATGACTCACAAGTCCAGAAGGCGGTAAGACGGGCCATGCAGAAGATGACCCCTGGGGATGATGTAGAAGCCTTTCTGACAGTCTTTGAGAGGGTGGCTGATCGGGAGAGACTTCCACCACAACAGTGGTCAGATGTTCTGGCGCCATATTTGTCGGGTGAACCCCGAAAGGCATATTATGACTTGGCACTGCAGGATGCCAAGAGATATGCCAAACTAAAGACAGAGATCTTGGCACGCCTAGGAGTAAATAAGGTGGTGAGAACCCAACGAGTCCACTACTGGGCGTATGCCTGTGACAAACCCCCTCGCTCGCAGATGTTTTACCTACTGCATCTCGCTCAGAAGTGGTTACAGCCAGAGTCCTCTACTCCAGCCCAGATGATAGAGCGGGTAGTGATTGATAGATTCATGCACTCACTTCCCAAGTTGGTACAGACTTGGGTTGCCCAGGGCGATCCCCAGAACGCAGATGACTTCATTGGCCTGATAGAGAGGTACCAGGTGGTTGAGAAATCCGGGAAACCGGATATAGTTACTTCCCCGTACTGGGATACCCAAAAGAAGGCAGGTTCACCACGGAAGGGGTTTAGAGCCACCACTGGGGGGTGTTCCACTTCCACAGAAGGTGCCGCAAGGACTGTTGTTAAGGATATAGTCTGTTGGCGGTGTCACAACCCTGGATACATAGCCCTCCGGTGTCATGTGTCCCTTGAGCCCATGGACTGCAGCCTCAGCAGACTGTGTTCCTATTATGCTTATCCAGCCTGCAGTGTGGACTGTCGACCGGTGAGGGGCCACAGGCATGTACCGTGTCCATTAATGGAGTAAAGGTGCTTGGACTGTTAGATTCTGGGAGTCTGGTGACCTTAGAGCTATCCTTCACCAACAGGTAGTCCTTTCCAAAACTGTTTGCGTTCGGTGCATCAATGAGGACGCCAAGGACTACCCCGTGGCCATAGTGACAGTGGAAACAGACTGTGGTGCCCAGTCCAACGAGGTCGGGGTGGTTAAGGACCTGATACATCCCGTCATACTGGGCCATCATTTTTTTTTTTTTGGGACTTTTGAGGAAAGGATACAGGATTAAGTAGCGTGGGCAAAAGCCAGGTTCCTGGAGAAGAACCCCCGATGAAGTCTCAAGTGGATGAGTTCCCACTGTGCGTCCTTGCCAGCTATGAGGGCGAGACGGTGACCGAGGAGGCCAACCTCCCTGAGTTAGATGGGACCTGACCTTAAAGGGGGCGTTTGACCAGGTTACTGTATGTAATGGGGTTGCCCAAGAGCTGGGGGCCGACACCAGGTTCCCCCACTTTGCAATTCAGGGATAGTTGTTATATTGGGTGGCCAAACTAAGTGGCGGTGAGATAGTGAAACTGCTGCTAATGCCAGGGCCATACAGACGGAGTGTACTATATATGGCCCATTCACATGTTCTGCGGGTACACCTAGGAGAGGATATTAAGAAGGTTTTATTGGTCAGGGTGTTATCGAGAAATGCTGAACTATTGTAGGTCCTTCCCCACCTGCCAAATAACTGCTCCTTCTTCCCACTTCCGTAGTCCATTAGTTCCACTACCAGTGATAGAGGTCCCTTTTGAGAGGATTGCTATGGACCAAGTAGAGCCCTTAGTCAAATCAGCCCGAGGTCACGAATACATTCTGGTGATCATGGACTATGCGACCCAGTTTCCAGAAGCGGTACCGCTAAGGAACTCTTCGAGCAAATGCATAACCGGGGAACTGGTCCATATATTTGCCAGGACTGGTCTGCCGAAGGAAATCCTAACGGATCAAGGGACCCCGTTCATGAGAAAGGTAATGAAGGAGCTGTGCAAGGTCCTCCAGATTACCCAGCTGCGAACCTCTGTTTACCATCTTCAGACAGACGGCCTAATAGAGCGGTTTAATAAGACCCTGAAAGCGATGCTCAAGAAAGTCATAGAGAAGGATGGACGTGACTGGCACTACCTGCTGCCGTTCCTGCTCTTCTCAGTAAGGGAGGTTCCACAAGCCTCTACCAGCTTTTCTCCGTTTGAGCTGCTGTATGGACGGCATCCGCGAGGGCTCCTGGATATTGCTTAAGAAACCTGGGAAGCCGAGGTTACGCTACACCGGAGCATCAATGAACATGTCACCCGGATGCAGGAAAGAATAGCAAAAATGATGCCGATCATGAAGGCTCACCTCCTCCAGGCGTAGAAAGCCCAGGCCAGGGTCTATAACCGAATGGCAAGGCTGAGGCAGTTTCAGCCCGGGGACCGTGTGTTGGTGCTAATCACAGTTGAGAGCAAGTTCCTGGCCAAATGGCAAGGTCCATACAAGGTGGTGGAGAAAGTCAGCGAAGTTAATTACAAAGTCCACCAGCCTGGCCGAAGAAAGCCGCACCAAGTATACCATGTGAACTTGCTCAAGCCGTGGAGGGTCCGGGACCCTGTGGAAACTCCTTGCCTGGGAGCTGCTTCCGAAGGCTAGGTGGAAGAGGTCGCTATAGCAAAGACTCTATCATCGGCCCAGAAGCAACAGTGTCGAGAACTACTACAGCGGTATCGGGAGCTGTTCTCAGAGTTGCTGGGGCATATTCAGGTGGTAGAGCATGACGTGCTAACAGAGCCACATGTGTGAGTGAATCTGAAGCCATACCGGCCGAGGTGAAGAGGAGGTTAGACCTCGGTGTGATAGAGGATTCAAAGAGTGGGTGGTTGAGTCCAATCGTCCTCATGCCAAAACCCAACAGAGCGTGTAGGTTTTGTAATGACTACTGCCGGGTGAATGAGGCGTCCAAGTGTGATGCGTACCTGATGCCCCGTGGCGACGAACTCATCGAGAGGCTTGGACCGGCGAGGTACATCACCACGCTTGACCTGACGAAGGGCTAGTTGCAGATCCCCATGTCCCAGACGGCCAAGGAGAAGACGGCTTTCTCGACACTTGATGGGTGCTTTCAATACACTCGGATGCCGTTCGGACTACAGGGGACCCCAGCCACCTTCCCGAGGGCTATGGATCGAATCCTAGCCCCACATAAGAAGTATGCCACAGCCTACCTTTTACGACATTGGGTATTTTGCTTGTCTTTGGTTTTTCTCTGTCTAGTGGCCTTATGTGAACATGCATTTACATTTTGCATGCACATCAATTTACATTTCAGTTCAGACTCCCAGGTTTTTTATTTGTAGTTTAGTGTGCTTCAGTGCATATATGGGTGTGGCTGCCCTTTGTCTGAGCTGAAAGGTTCATTCTGCCTCTCCTCTCAGGTCCATGCTTCTACTAGGAGTTCAGTCTCTCTGCCCTTTTCCATATGTATGTCACTTGACAAATGGTAAGGTTTTAATATTAGAGTTAGGACTGTCCCATAAGGGTTGCCATGACGTTGCGGGATGGCTTTTACATTATTTTGATCAAAATTTATGTTAACTAAATACCCTTTATTATTTATCATTATTTTTATGCACTGTGCGATTTATCCATTTACAGTACTTCCAGGTATTTGGGTATTTTGCTTGTCTTTGGTTTTTCTCTACCTTTACGACATTGTAGTCTATAGCCCAGACTGGGCTAGTCATCTACCTAAACTACAGATGCGCTAAGGAAGGCAGGATTTACTATAAATCTGAGATAATGTGCTGTCGGAAAAGAGGAGGCCAAGTACTTGGGCTATGTCTTCGGAAAAGGCAAAATAAAACCACAAGTCAATAAAGTGGAGGCAATCCAGACCTGGCCGCAACCCCACTCCAAGAAGCAAGTAAGAGCGAGAATGGTGGGATATTACCGGCGGTTTATACCAAATTTTACCATCATGGTCGCGCCACTTACGGATCTCCTAAAAGGCACCAGATCAACCATGGTGAAATGGATGGAGGAAACAGGGACTGCGTTTCAACAGTTGAAGTTAGCACTGTGTAAGCTGCCGGTCCTGGTCGCACCAGACTTTAAAAAAGTTTGTGGTCCAGATAGATGCTTCAGAGGTTGGTCTAGGAGCCGTACTCTCTCGAGATAAATGGGGGAAAAACATCCCATTCTCTATCTGAGCCGGAAGCTTTCGTCCTGCGAGAAGAACTCGCAATTGTAGAAAAAGAGTGTTTAGCCATAAAGTGGGCCATAGATGCCCTAGGATATTACCTACTAGGCCGGAAGTTTAAGCTGGTGTTAGACCATGCCTGCCCCATTATGATGGTTGAGGGAAAAGAGGGTTAAAAATGCCAGGTTAACTAGATGGTTCCTAGGTCTTCAAGACTTTAACTTTCACGTGGAGCATAGTCCCAGGAAGTTACACGGGAACGCTGATGCCCTTTCTAGAATTTCCTGTCTGGTATCGGACGCTGCCTAAACCCCTGGCTTTGGGCAGAGGGGGGCAATATGTGACAGAGTTACTGGTGTGATATTCGAGGGGAGGTATGTGTCACTCAGGTTGCTAGCCTGTGACCTGTGCCACTGAGGTTGCTAACCTACAAGATTTCTGCCAGAATGTTATATGCTAGCGGTTAACTCACTTAAAGGGTGTGTTTTTTTGTGAATGGTAAAGAGGGTGGGAAGCCATTCACACTACTTCCCCTCAGGGTGTGGCTGAGCAAGGTTTAAATGCTCAGTCACTATTTTTCCTCTCTGTAGTGTGTGTTTTGGAGAGTGCTGAGACTTCACTGTGCTACCAGGAGCTGGTAAATCCTCGCTGGCTAAAGGACTCTGTTATACTTTATCTTTTGTTTTCCCGTTAACCCCATGAGGGACTGTTGATTTTTATGGGACGCTACTGGAGTTTATGGCACACAATAAACCTGCAGGAAGTTTACCCGTGTGTCCTGTGTATGCTTCTGGAGAGTCGAGCAAGTCGCTTTACCACAGCGGTTAAATTTCGCTTCTTCCAACCACGTAGCCCAAGTATTTTGCCTCTTCCTTTCCTATGGCGCATTTTCTTTGGTTTATGGTAAATCTGGCATTTCTCAATGCATCCAATACTGCCTGGACCTTCTGCAGGTGGGTTCCTCAATCTGGGCTGAAAATCATGATGTCGTCCAAGTACGTGGCAGCGTATTGTTTATGTGAGCCCAGAATTCGGTCCATGGCCCTCTGGAAGGTAGCTGGGGCACCCTGTAATCTGAACGGCATCCTGGTGTATTGAAAACACCCATCGGGTGTAGAGAAGGCCGTGTTCTCCTTGGCCCCTGGGCCAGGCGAATCTGCCAGTACCCTTTTGTTAGGTCCAGCGTAGTGATGTACCTGGCAGACCTCTCAATAAGCTCATCGACCCGGAACATCGGGTAGGCATCAAACTTGGACACATCGTTTAGCTTCCTGTTATCATTACAGAACTGCCATTCTCCGTCCGGCTTGGGCACAAGAACAATCGGGCTGGACCAGCCGCTCTTCAATTCCTCAATTAACGCCCAGGCTCAACATTCTCCTCACCTCCTTGGAGATCACCTCGCAGCGGTCTTCGGGAATTCGATACAGCCTTTGGTTCACCTGTACATGCGGTTCCGTCAGGATCTCATGCTCCATAACTTGCGTACATCCGAGCAATTCTGAGAATAGGTCTTGGTTTGTCTGTAAGAGTTCTCGGCACTGTTGTTTCTGGGCCGGTGACCGTGTCTCTGCTACTGTAACGTCCCCGACCCTGGCTTCAGGATTTGCCTCTAGAGATGGAGCTTCCACTGGTTCCCTGTCTCGCCACGGCTTCAGTAAGTTGATGTAGTAGATCTGGTGCAGCTTCCTTCTACCCGGCTGGTGGACTTTGTAGTTGACTTCACTCAGCTTCTCAACTATTTCATACGGTCCTTGCCACTTAGCCAGGAACTTACTTTCGACCGTGGGCACCAACACCAACACCCGATCTCCAGGGCTGAATTGTCTCAGCCTTGCGGCCCGATTGTAGACCCTCGCCTGAGCTTCTTGTACCTATAGAAGGCTCTCCTTCACGATTGGCATTACCCTTTCGATCCGGTTCTGCATTTGGTCCACATACTCGATGACACTCCGGTGGGGTGTAACCTCTGCTTCCCAGGTCTCCTTTGCAATGTCCAGAAGTCTCCGAGGGTGTCGTCTTTAAGGTCTTGTTGAAATGTTCTACCAGTCTGTCCGTCTGTGTGTGGTATACAGACTTTCAGAGTTGTGTAATTTGGAGAGCCTTACACAATTCTCTCATCACCTTCGACATAAACGGAGTTCCCTGGTCCTTCAGGATCTCCTTTGGCAGACCTGTCCAGGAGAAAATATGTACCAGCTCTCTGGTGATACTTCTGGCAGAGGAATTTCTTAATGGTACCCTTTCGGGATATTGCGTTGCATAGTCCAATACAACCAGAATGTATTAGTGGCCCCAGGCAGACTTCACCAGGGGCCTGTCAAGGTCCATGGCGATCCGGTGAAATGGGTCCTCTATGATAGGTAACAGCACTAGGGGGCTGCGTAAATGGGACACGGGAGCCATTAGCTGACAGGTGGGACAGGATCGGCAGTAGTTCACAATCTTCCGTTGACATCCAGGCCAGTAGAACCTCTGTAGGACCTGCTCCCAAGTCTTATCTACTACTAGATGCCCACCCAAGATGTGAGAATGGGCCAGGCCTAACACTCTACGCCTATAGAGCAGTTGGTGGTGCCGGGACCCTATCACTTCCCATTTTGGGTTAGTGACCCTGTAAAGAAGCTCCCCATTAAGTGAAAAATATGGAAACCTGTTGTCAGCCCCAGCTCCTGAGCAACCCCATTGATCAGACACAATGTCAAATGCAGACTTCAAAGTGAGATCCTGCATCTGCGCAGTAACAAAGTTCCCCCGAGACACCCCCAAGTCTGGAACCTCGTCCTCCGGGGTCACCCCCTCATCTTTGTCCCCCACAAGAACACACAGGGGAAAGTCATCTACCTCTGACTGCGACAGTGATGCATCATGGGGTGACCGGCTCACACACTTGGTACCCCTGCTTTCCGCCATGAGTCCCAAAACAGACTGAAGTCCCGCCCTATTATCACCAGGTGGAACAGTTTCCTAACTACCCGAACCACATGGGACTCAGCTCCACAGTCAGTGTTTATTGTCACTCTGGCAATAGGATAATCCTTTGCGTCCCCTTGTATGCACCGCACACCCACGTTTCTCTCGATAAATTGGTGTGGGAGCGTGGCCCTTATGAGAGTCACCAAGCTCCCGGAGTCCAGGAGTCCTGCTACCAGTACCCCATTAACGGTCACAGGACATGACTGTGGCCCCTCACCGGACTGATAGTCCACACTGCAGACGGGGTAGGCATAGTAGGAACAGCGACGTCCCAGGCTACAGTCCATTTGTTCAGAGGGCAGCAGGCAGCTTCATGTCCTGGACCATGACACCGCCACCAAATAATCTCTCCCGAGGGGACCTTGGCCACCACTGCCCCCGCCCCTTTGGTCCTTGGACGCGCCACCCCCTTTTGGGCGTCAGCCCCCGACTGGGACCCCCAAAATGGAGTGGGCTGCTTTCCCACGGAAACCTCGACCAGTCCGACCAGTTCATCAGCTTTTCCGGAATCACCATGGGCAACCAAGTCTGTACCAACCTCGGTAAGGATTGCACGAATCGATCCATCACTACTCGCTCTATGTTCTATGGCGGGGTAGAAGATTACAGTTGCAGCCATTTTTGCACCAGGTGCAACAGGTCAAACGTTTGGGAGCGTGGCGGTTTCTCGCGGTGATGCACCCGGCGGTGGACGCGCTGTGCCCTGACAGTCATTGTTACCCCCAATCGTGCCAAAATTTCAGTCTATAATTTGGCATACTCTTTGGCATCCTGCAAGGCTAAGATTTACTTAGTTCCTTTTCAGGAAGGTTACTGTGCGTACCCACCTGGAATAATGTTGTGAGCACATATCCTAACCCCCTCCAATTATGTTACCTGTGTCTGTTTATGAGAAGCAGTTTGAGATGTGGCAGGTTCTTTTCTTTTCCTCAGTGCGCTGCTTTTTAGATTCTATTTACTAATCTATTTGCTTTAAATGACGCATCACTTAGTAATCTCTGAGAGTTCCTTTACATTAATACACATTTCCTGTGTCTTATTATTGCAAATAAAGCTGTGTTATTTTGGTCCTTTCAGCTTGTAAATGAAGCCTTTTTCTTCAGTCGCTGTAATTACATTTTAAAGATAAACCGCAGCTTTTTAACATGCTGTCATTTGTAAATTAATGTACTGCTTAAACTCCACAGAGACAGGCAGATGATTGCTAAGGTGTCTTGGTAATGAGCGCTTATAGTTGCTATTTAGTTTTTCTTTTCTTTATTTTTCATAGGAATTTATAAAGTTTAGAAATGTTAATATAAATATATTTTATGATCTATCAATCTAAGGCCCCTATTTATCAAGAAATCTGGCTACAGTAAATTTATCACTAACAATTATTGGCCTTATATGAAGAAGTTGTAACTTTGGTTTACCGACTCAACAGCCCGGTGATAGGTGAACATCGCTGTGTGACCTCCTATCATGTTACATTTCTAATTTTACTATTCATCTAGTACTATTTGTATAAGTCATTGATAAGCCAATTTCTTAAGAGTATCAAACGATTCCCATAAGTGTTTCATAGATAAAGGGGACAGGTCAGAATTTTTACCCCCCCCCCCCCAATCATTTATATGACTCTGTACGTGTAGCTTTTTAAAAGATAAGCCAGTCTATCCCTATAGGACCCCAAAGTGCTTCTCTAGCAGTGAGTAATCGCTTTTTGAAGTTGTCTCGAAGTGCACTGGGGCATAACGAGTCACTTCTTGCTTCTGAACCTTGTGCTGTATTTCTTTACCTAGCATGAATCTCCCTTGACTGACAGGTCAGTAGCCATGTACCAGAACATACAATTTGTCAATCAGCCAGGGGACGGTGCTGCTAGGTAGGGAAATATAGTGTTAGGCTGAGAAGCTAGAAGTGCATTGTCACTTCCCGATGTTCTAAGGGGCTACACATTCGTATTAAAGCAAAAAAAAAACAACCTATAGTATTATGATCTGGAAATGATTTTACAATGCTTAGCAATGACTAAGAGCAGCATTACTGGAAAAACACATTGGAAAGTAGGATTTTTAAATATGTATTAAATAAAGTTTTTGAATTTTTAAGTTTACCCCTGGTGCTGAATATTACGCCTTTTAATTCACTCCTCCCTTGAATTGTCATCAATCTGTGCACCCTCCTAGTATCTTCTCAGCTGTTGGCACAAGAGGACAATTTGTTACTGGTGATCTGACTGCTTCACTTTTTTTTATGTTTATAATAAAACGCTGGCATATTGCAGCTGCTTCATGTCCACTCTGAGTGGCTTTACCCAAAAGAAAAGATTAGTTATCAATCTGTATCAGGGAGAACACTGGAGAGATCACTCAGATCCCACCACTACCACCAATTTGTCAGGGGACGCAACTACGGTGCCTCCAATCGTCAGGACAATTATGCAATTGACTGACGAGTGATGGATGAGGCCGTGGCGGTTTTTCCTACTAGGCCAGTTTTTGGGGAACTCCTAGTGAGCGTATGGTATATACATCTCTGATTCAACCCCATGGAACATATATATACAGTGGGGAAAAAAAGTATTTAGTCAGCCACCAATTGTGCAAGTTCTCCCACTTAAAAAGATGAGAGGCCTGTAATTGACATCATAGGTAGACCTCAACGATGAGAGACAAAATGAGAAAACAAATCCTGAAAATCAATTGTCTGATTTGGAAAGAATTTTTTTTCAAATTTTGGTGGAAAATAAGTATTTGATCACTTACAAACAAGCAAGATTTCTGGCTCTCACAGACCTGTAACTTCTTCTTTAAGAGGCTCCTCTGTCGTCCACTCATTACCTGTAGTACTGGCACCTGTTTGAACTTGTTATCATTATAAAAGACACCTGTCCGCAACCTCAAACAGTCACACTCCAAACTCCACTATGGTGAAGACTAAAGAGGTGTCAAAGTACACCAGAAACAAAATTATAGCCCTGCACCAGGCTGGGAAGACTGAATCTGCAATAGGCAAGCAGCTTGGAGTGAAGAAATGAACTGTGGGAGCAATAATTACAAAATGGAAGACATACAAGACCACTGATAATCTCCCTCGATCTGGGGCTCCACACAAGATCTCACCCTGTGGGGTCAAAATGATCTCAAGAACGGTGAGCAAAAATCCCAGAACCACACGGGGGGACCTAGTGAATAACCTGTAGAGAACTGGGACCAACGTTACACAGGCTACCATCAGTAACACACTACGCCGCCAGGAATTCAGATCCTGCAGTGCCAGACGTGTCCCCCTGCTTAAGCCATTACATGTCCGGACCCATCTAAAGTTTGCTAGAGTGCATTTGGATGATCCAAAAGAGTATTGGGAGAATGTCATATGGTCAGATGAAACCAAAGTAGAACTGTTTGGTAGAAAACAATTCGGCGTGTTTGGAGGAGAAAGAATGCTGAATTGCATCCAAAGAACACCATACCTTCTGTGAAGCATGGGGGTGCCAACATCATGCTTTGGGGCTCTTTCTCTGCCAAGGGACCAGGACGACTGATCTGTGTACATGAAAGAATGAATGGGGCCATGTATCGTGAGATTTTGAGTGCAAACCTCCTTTCATCAGCCAGGGCATTGAAGATGAAACGTGGCTGGGTCTTTCACCATGACATTGATGCCAAGCACACCGCCAGGGCAACGAAGGACTGGCTTTGTAAGAAGCATTTCAAGGTCCTGGAGTGGCCTAGCCAGTCTCAAGATCTAAACCCTATAGAAAACCTTTGGAGGGAGTTGAAAATCCGTGTTGCCCAGCGACAGCCCGAAACATCACTGCCCTAGAGGAGATCTGCATGGAGAAATGGGCCAACATACCAGCAACAGTGTGTGCCAACCTTGTGAAGACTTACAGAAAACGTTTGACCTCTGACATTGCCAGCAAAGGATATATAACAAAATATTGAGATGAACTTTTGTAATTGACCAAATACTTATTTTCCACCAAAATTTGAATTTTTTTTTTTCCAAATCAGACAATGTGATTTTCAGGATTTGTTTTCTCATTTTGTATCTCATAGTTGAAGTCTACCTATTATGTCAATTACTGGCCTCTCTCATCTTTTTAAGTGGGAGAAATTGCACAATTTCCCCACTGTATATGTGTGTGTGTGTATATACAGTACAGACCAAAAGTTTGGACACACCTTCTCATTTAAAGATTTTTCTGTATTTTCATGACTATGAAAATTGTACATTCACACTGAAGGTATCAAAACTATGAATTAACACATGTGGAGTTAAGTACAGTTATATGAAAAAGTTTGGGCACCCCTATTAATCTTAAGCTTAATGTTTTATAAACATTGGTGTTTTTGGAACAGCTATTTCAGTTTGATATATGTAATAACTGTTGGACACAGTAATGTTTCTGCCTTGAAATGAGGTTTATTGTACTAACAGAAAATGTGCAATCTGCATTCAAACAAAATTTGACAGGTGCATAAGTATGGGCACCCTTATCATTTTCTTGTTTTAAATACTCCTACCTACTTTTTACTGACTTACTAAAGCACTTTTTTTGGTTTTGTAACCTCATTGAGCTTTGAACTTCATAGCCAGGTGTATGCAATCATGAGAAAAGCTACTTAAAGTGGCCACTTGCAAGTTGTTCTCCTATTTGAATCTCCTCTGAAGAGTGGCATCATGGGCTCCTCAAAACAACTGTCAAATGATCTGAAAACAAAGATTATTCAACATAGTTGTTCAGGGAAAGGATACAAAAAGCTGTCTCAGAGATTTAACCTGTCAGTTTCCACTGTGAGGAACATAGTAAGGAAATGGAAGAACACAGGGACAGTTCTTGTTAAGGCCAGAAGTGGCAGGCCAAGAAAAACATCAGAAAGGCAGAGAAGAAGAATGGTGAGATCAGTCAAGGACAGTCCTCAGACCACCTCCAGAGAGCTGCAGCATCAACTTCTTGCAGATGGTGTCACTGTGCATCGGTCACCTATACAACGCACTTTGCACAAGGAGAAGCTGTATGGGAGAGTGATGCGAAAGAAGCCGTTTCTGCAAGCACGCCACAAACAGAATCGGCTGAGGTATGCAAAAGCACATTTGGAGACGCCAATTTCTTTTTGGAAGAAGGTCCTGTGGACTGATGAAACCAAGATTGAGTTGTTTGGTCTTACAAAAAGGCATTATTCATGGCGTCAAAAAAACACAGCATTCCAAGAAAAACACTTGCTACCCACAGTAAAATTTGGTGGAGGTTCCATCATGCTTTGGGGCTGTGTGGCCAATGCCGGCACCGGGAATCTTGTTAAAGTTGAGGGACGCATGGATTCCACTCAGTATCAGCAGATTCTTGACAATAATGTTCAAGAATCAGTGATAAAGTTGAAGTTACGCAGGGGATGGATCTTTCAGCAAGACAATGATCCAAAACACCGCTCCAAATCTACTCAGGCATTCATGCAGAGGAACAATTACAATGTTCTGGAATGGCCATCCCAGTCCCCAGACCTGAATATCATTGAACATCTGTGGGATCATTTGAAGAGGGCTGTCCATGCTCGGCGACCATCAAACTTAACTGAACTGGAATTGTTTTGTAAAGAGGAATGGTCAAAAATACCTTCATCCAGGATCCAGGAACTCATTAAAAGCTACAGGAAGCGACTAGAGGCTGTTATTTTTGCAAAAGGAGGATCTACTAAATATTAATGTCACTTTTCTGGTGAGGTGCCCATACTTATGCACCTGTCAAATTTTGTTTGAATGCAGATTGCACATTTTCTGTTAGTACAATAAACCTCATTTCAAGGCAGAAACATTACTGTGTCCAACAGTTATTACATATATCAAACTGAAATAGCTGTTGCAAAAACACCAATTTTAAGAAAACATTAAGCTTAAGATTAATAGGGGTGCCCAAACTTTTTCATATAACTGTATATATATATGTATACACCCCAATACCATCACTGCACTGTCAACTCCACAATAACAAAAGGAACTACTAGCTGCCACCACTAATCTTTTATACAGGTCGATTGGTCACCTGTTACAGGTAGCATAAGGCTTCAGGGGTGCGGTTTACAGGGCAAGAGGAACGGAGTTATTAAATTTTTACATTTTAAATATTTCATTTGGAAAAGTAGGCAGTGTTTATAAAAAATATACAACGATGATACAAAAAGGGAACAAAACAATATGGTATATACAATCACATGGGATAAAATGGATAACAAAAGAAAAAGTACTAAACCTGTTTCACGGAAATGGCTCAGAGCTTAGCAGAGGGAGCACTGACAAAATAAATAATTCCAAACTCTGCTTCTTATTAGATCAAGGTTACGCCTACATACCTTCCCTTGGTAAGCTCATATGGGGGCTAGTCTGGTCGTGCGATGTGCTAGGTCTTTTAGAAGTTTATGAAATCCCTAACTTTCAGGATATCTTCACCCCTTCAGGTCCCAGGCTGGAGATATTGTCATGTTTCTTATCACCGGTTTACCTTTCCATAATGGTGAAACATGACATGGATAGCATCATCCATCTGATTAATGATATTAAGTTGGATGTGTTCAGCAGGCCTTACAGTGATGAGAGTGAATGGGAATGTTCCTCCCTTCGCTTCCACGCCAAAAATCTAGCTGCCATAAATATCGGATTAATGCGAACCCCAATATTCATCACTGATCACTGGCTCCAGTGTCTGAGGCAAGTTCTTTCAATAGAGAAAGCTCTTGCCTCAGAAGTGTTCTCTCTTCCTCTGAGTATGCATATTGTAGTCTTGTTGGCTGCCTCTCAACAGATCCCCTGTCATAATTACCTGTTCATGGCAGGAGGTCCTATTTCAATGGAGGTTGAAGTGTCAGCTCTTTCTCAATTACCCAGTTATAATTAATCCCATATGTTCAATGTGAGGGTGATATGTCCCCTCTGTGGAGATGTCTTTATGGATTTTGCAATTTTTCTCCACGACACTCTGCATGTGTATGAAGGGCTCCAGCACATGATTGTATTAAAGGGGTTGGACACTACTTGGATAACTCCTTCTTAAATGCCCGAGGCCTCCAAATTAAATAAAAAAAGCTTATACTCACTTCCTGCATTGGCACCATTTCAGTGATGTTGGCATTGGGTCTAATGGTGCTCACATGACATTGTTATGTAGCAATTACTATTCAGTCAAATTGGACATGTGCTATGTGGAATACTGATGAGCAGCAGGCAATCAGTGACCGCTGATTAGCTGCAGTGCTCACGTGACATAACAATGTCGCGCAATCTTCGGAAGACCCAGCGCCGGCATTGCTGGAATTGTCGGTATGGGAAGGGAGTATGAGCTTTTCTTATTTTACTCAGGAGACTCGGGCATTTAATAATAGGTTGTCTAAGTAGTAGGCAACCCCCTTTAAAACTTATATAAAGTGTAATACAGCAGCCATAGATGTCTTTTAATCCTTACTCTACTGTATGAAATGGTGGCATACATGTTTTTTTCGCTTTGGTTTCCATGTAACACCTAGAGAGAAAACGATGTGCCACAGGGAGCCCTGCTAGTAAAGAGCTATATACAAAATCTCATGTCTCCAAATCTCATAGTGCAGCTGTTTGGTAAGTTTTTTTAACATTTTTACAAGAATTGAGAGTAAGTTGTAGGTAGTTTAAATTTTCCACACACCCTATATGAAGAAGCATGCCCTGCTCATTAAGACTTCTGGACCACAAGGGACCAAAGGGCTGACATTTAGTGACAGTGAATGAAGCAATGTTTTGCACCAATCGTTCAAGGTAGGAGTGGAGGCCAGATATACTTATAATATGACTGGTATAACCTCTTCTAGAATGTATATGCCTTTTTTTTTTATCTTTCTTATGTTCTAACATTTCTTTTTTTGTAAAATATTAAACCCTCCTTCAAAAGATGCATTTTTGTTTGATGTCCTGATATTGATTAATCCTATTGGGGCATATGGATACCATAGATGTAGATGAGTTTGAGGAAGAACAATACATTGTTAATCCAGTTTCTAAAAATATAGGAATAAGTTAAAACGACCGGAATTTTTAACGTTATTCCTTAGACTGCGTAGATTCTCTAGTGGATCTCCCGGTCTTTGTATAAAAGTAGCCAGCAGTCAACTGCTACAGCTGATAAGTGGCCACTGGGACCATGTGTCCTACTTACTGACATCATAGCTTAGCCCTGGGCCTTGATGCCAGTAAACGGTTTCATATGACCGCTGTGGCCACCAAATGGCTGTAGTAAGGCTAAAGTAGAGGAAGGGAAGACCACAGAGCGCCTGCAGGAGATTAAAGAAATAATGACTTTTATCTGTTTAATAACATTTGCTGCTGTTTTTATTTTCTTTTAGAATATAGGAATCGGATTAACATAATTTGCAGCACTATTTTATAAAATGTATCTACACCAGTTCTTGATTAATACAAATAGAATTCAGAAATTACCTTGATTAGGTGGTCTGCGGTGCTAGGGTCCTATCTGCTAGAAGGCTTGGACTTCATAGTGTCGCTTGTTCCTTAACATCATTTTATGAAGTATAGTAGTTGGTTCAATTAATTTGTGTTTGGAACCCCTTCAAGCCACTTTTTATTTAGCTTGAAGGGGTTCCAAATGGAAAGATGTCTGCACAAGTAAACACAAATGTGGAAAACAACAAGGAGTCTTGCTTACAGGATGAGTCAAATGGTTCTAGTTTGTAATTAATGTGAAACAGAAGCTATAACCTCATATTCCAGCTACATTTTAGGCAAACACACAGACAGCCATCGTACATTCCAGCAGTACACTACTCGTCCATGCTCGGGGTTAGTTTGCATGGCTCCCATTTTCTGTAGCTATGTTCAGATGTTCTGTCAGACACATGGCTTTGTTAGAATCCCAATACCACAAACTAATTACGATTCTTTTTAGAAACATCTGTTTATAACGTCTTTCACTTCAGTGTATCTGACATCAATATGTTCCAGCTTAGCAGCACTGGCATCATGATGAATGGGCTAAACTTGGAAGTTGGAATCCTGAAGTCTGAATTGCATAAAAAGACCAGAGAGATGCAGGACCTGGAAGCCCAAATCCAACAGCAGAAAGAGAGTCTACACAGGGCGAGTGACAAACTGAAGGACACAAAAAGAGCTGCTGCAAACAAGGTAATTGGTGCAAGCACAGTGTTTTTGCTCTCTGAAAAGGTGAAATGGATCCCCTTCATGACCCTGTCCTTCCAGCCAGAACATGTTCTACAACTTGAATTTGGGGTTCAAAAAAGGCTTGCATTATCTAATATTACAACTTGTCCCCATGTAGACAGCTTTGGCACTCTCGTTGTCCAATGTTTAAAGGTTACCTATCATTTACAAAAGATAGTTATATATTCTATGGACAGCAAGGTGTTGCTGATTGGTAAAGTTCTGTGCTCTGAGACTGTCACCGATTGCTCAAAACACCACTTTGAAGTTTGCAACTCCTGCAGGAGTGGTGCACAGGCTCAGTAGGAAATGTAATCTTAGCTGCTTTGGTCTGGCATCCAGTCCTGTCTTCTATGCCCTACCAGGGCAGTATTATCGTACTTTTGTGGTCTGCATTCCCAGCCTTGGGATTCTTGGCGCCTTTTGAGCTTACTAGGCCCCTAGACATCATAATGTGCCTCGCTCTAGTAAGCGCATGAGGCACTCTGGATGCCAAGATTGCTACTGAGCCCTTAAACCCCTCTGTGCACCCAGTCTTGCATGAGCTGTACACTTCACAGCAGTATTTTGAGTGACTGAAAGGCTCAGGAGCTAGACCCCCATAAATTAGCAGCACTTTGCAAGCCATATGAAAAGTTTTTGCAAATTAGAAATACCCTTAATATCATTTATTGTGCATATATTTCGCTGAATATTAAGAAAAGTAATCATTGCATAGTGCCTTGAAAAAGTATTCATACCCCATGAACTTGACCACATTTTTTCACATTACCCCAACAAACTTATTGTATTGGGATTTTATGTGATATACCAACATGAATTGCCTTCTTTTCATGTTTCACTGTGAGCACTGTTCCCATCGATTTGGGCAATCACTGTAATGCCACAACCACCATGGCTGTGGCATTACAGTGAGTGGCAGACAATCCCTGCATGATTGGTGCTCTAAAGATCACTAGCCGGGAGAGCCACGGCCAGTCCGTGCATTGCAGTCCGAGATCAGACCAAAATCCATGGATGTGTGCATGAGCCCACAATGTTCTAATTGCTGTCTCCATTCTACGGAAGTTGAAGGTTAATCAAATATGCTAATTAATATTCTCAGTGCACCCTTGGCATTACCAAGATGCTGCTTGCACCTTTCCGCCCTCTGGTTTTGTATGAATCACCTCCCCCACTGGTTATTGCTGGCGTTGGCATGCCTGGAGCAAGTGCTGTCTTCATAGAAAGTGCTTGACATATGAATCTCACTCATGAAATTTTCTGCTATAACTAGAAGATTTAGCTTATATTTGGAGCAAAGGTCCCTAAACATTACCATTAGTTAGGAAAGACTTATCTTGAAGGTTTTTTCAGATAAAGTTTATACTTTTAAAAAGGTTTTCCAGTGTCCGGTTCTCCAGCGCTGTGTAAAAATAATAAAATCGTGTTATACTCACTCTCTTCGGGTCCAGCACTGGCTCTCTGCCCTTGTTTCATTCTCCGTAACATCAGTGCAGATGTGCGCTATACTTGTGACTTCACCGCTGCAGTCAAAGCAGAGTTTGGAGCAGTGGAACAGAGCCAGCTGTGGACCCAGGGAGGGTGAGTACCATCTCAGTCACACATTACATGGGTGAACCAGCTCTAGTGCTCCTTTCCCACTTGTCATTAGGTCTTCAGATTTATCGTTTGGTTTATTTAGATTTGTTGAATTTTTTTTTTTTTGCTCCTTTTTTTTTGATGGACCCATTGACTTGCAGCCAGGTGCGATCTAAATTGGGCATGCTGCATTTTTTTTTTTTCCTTGGACGTGCTCAGTTCGAGGAAAAAAAATCAGACATGTATGGCCCCATAGAATAACATTGATCTGAGTGCAATCCGATCCGAAAATACGGCTGTCTGCACGAGCCTTTATGCAGGTCTTCCATGATATTACAGATGTGCTAAATGAATCGATTTTAGTCACTGTGCAATCAATAGATTTTGTGAGACATATTGTACTCGTCACTTTACTTGCAATCTCACTCACCTTAGACATCTGCTCACGTTTTAGGGCCTTCTTTAGGCATTTAGCTTTAATCTTTTCATATTTGCTAGACTTGGATACGTCGTTGGATTAAAAATCAGGACATCGGCACAATCCTCATTTTAGGTTTATTTTATTATGTTAATTGTTTGCTGTTGTTGATTCTTACTTGATGGAAGAGACAAGAAACAAGTGATCCTTTTTTCGGTAGATGCACACTTTCCGGTTTACCGGGCTTGTCTTGACCCTCACCTTACTTGTTGACTCTTCCAGGAAGTTAGGAGAGCATTGAGAAAGATGAGTACACAGTGTACTGCTTCAGAGCATTGCTTCTTGATTTCTTCCCCGCTCACAGGACATTTTTAGATGTGAAGAATATTTTTCTTTCAAAGTCATATAACCAATTTTCACTGCAGTGTTATTTCTTGGAATTAGGGAAGTTTAGTTCAATTTGCAAGACTACAGTGCCTCTGAGTAATTTGGAGATGTGATACAAAACCTCTGTTGCATGTGATCTTTCCATGACCCCCCTTTACCAAGAACTTTTTACACACCGCCACTGCCAAGGAGGGGGTGATGAGTTTCTCCAGTTTGCAACAAATTAGATCTGCTCTTTGCTATGTCTTTTGAGTAGATAGTTACCATAATTGCACTTAAATTGGTTTCAGAAAAAAACAGATGTTACCTTTATAAAATCATTTTCATTTGTCGGACTGTAATTTGAAAAAAAAAAAAAAAAAAAAAAAACTTGATGTTCTTATTTTTCTTTCCTGGCTTCTGTCCAGATGAAGAATGAAATTGACAGAGACACAACTCTTAACCAAAATTGCTTGTGCTGATATATGTATCTGTGCATATCATATGCTATCTTTATACTGGCACCCTGTGGTCGTTAAATCCTGACTTGGCATTCATGCAAAATACAGTAGTTACGTACATAAAGGGAATCTGTCACCAGATTTTTGCTACCTAATCTGAGAGCAGAATAATGTCAGGGGGCAGAGACCATGATTTTGCGATGTGTCACATACAGGGCTGCATAGCGTCGTTTTTATATAATCACTGTTTGATCAGCCCGAGATTATTACTCGGACTACTTTGCTTGCAACCAGGTAACCAGATAATCCAAACATGCCCCTACCACTGATTGACAGTTTTCTGCCTATGCATAGTGTACACAGAAAGCTGCCAATCAGTGGTGTGGGTGGAGTTATACAGAGGTCAGCATTCAGAGAACTGCTAGATCTGCAGCAGAGAGAACTGTTTTTAATCAGAACGTCAGCACCCAGTAAAGTAAGTGACACATCGCTGGAATCAGGGCCTCTGCCCCTACTTCAGGCTGCTCTCAGATGAGGAAGCAAAAACCTGATCACAGATTCTCTTTAAAGGAGTTGTCACATCTCATACTTATGGATGTAAGTGATTTGATAGATATGGATCCCAATGACACTCAAATCTATCTTGAAAAACGGAATACATCATGCATCACTGTCAATCGAGAGGTGACTACTAGTGTTGAGTGAATGTGCTCGGAAAATGTGCTATCCGAGCACATGTGTTATCCGAGTATCTTCAGCGTGCTCTGCTAAAATATTTGCCTCCCTGCGGCTGCATATTTGGCGGTGGTAGACAGACACGACACATGCAGGGATTGCCTGTTTGTTATGCAATCCCCGCATGTGTTGCATCTGTCTAGGGCCGCAAAGCGTGCAGCCGCAGGGAGGCAAACATATTAGCAGAGCGCGCCGAAGATACTTAGATAACACACAAGCATGCTCGGATAGCACGATATCCGAGCATGCTCGCTCAGTACTAGTGACCACACATCCACAGCTCTCTCCATTCATTTGTGTGGGAGTTCTGAAATTGTCCAAGCGCTGATCTCCATCTTGGCAGACCATGTACATTTTAAGGCATATCTATGCCATGATGGGATGAGACTAACCTTTATACCCTTAATTACCAGGCCTGAAGGAACCTTAATGTCTGCCAATTATTTTTTTTATTTTCATTTTTGCTGCTCCGCTGTTAACAGCCGTAATTTTTTAAATATTTTCTGAGTTTTGTCAGAATGAGGCTGTCTTTTACACAGTACAAATTGTATTTTTTTATCCCTATTGTGAGATACATAAAAATTGCTATGTAATTTATATAAAAAAAATTTGCAAAGCAAATATAGAAAAATCAAGTTTTAATTTTGTTTTATATTTTATACTTTTCAAATATCACACCAAATAATCTACTGAATTAATTCTCCAGGTTATTTTGGTTGTGTGGATACCAAATATGTGTAGTTTGTCATTTTAAAATGTATTTTATATGAGAAAAAAAATCACATTTTTTTTCTACTTTTTTTTTTTGCAGCGGGGACTTTATATTTTTTCAAAATATTATTATTTCACTGGGATGACTGATCTGAATATGCTAAGACCCAGCACCTCTGCTATTTGGGATAGAGACATCATGCAATCATGTGATCACCAGGTCCTACAGAAGTATCAGCGGTGTTGATTCTTCTACTTACTACATAGCACTCATTGAGCGCCAGGTAGATTGCAAAGGAGAAAACAGGGAAGAAAACTGCTTTTTGCCTTTTCCCCAGGGTCTGCAGTTGTGTCTGGCCGTTTTGGACATCACCTCCTCCTGCCAGATTGCAGGAGCTTTAATCCTGAGTCTTAAATTTTTGGCATAAAACTATCCGAACTCATCTAAATAAATCCTGATTGCTCATTGGATTTATACTATTGCAGGTATGCTGGTGAATGTGACCTGCAATGATCCATTGACAGGAAAGTGGGAAAAAAACAGGAACTGTGCAAACGTTATATTGAACCCTTTGATCAATTCTACATGAAGATCTTCCTTTTGATCTTTAAAGTGGCTTTTTGGTTAACCAACAGTTTCTCCAGTGTTCTGCCATAGTTTGTATTTGTATAGTTTGTCAAAATCCAGTGTTTACTAGATTTCAGAAAGATTTCTTTACTTGTTTATTCAATCCCGCTGAGATGTTCATGTCCTGAGAGCAGATCACACCTTCTCTAAACTGCACTGCCCACAAAGCCTCGTGCTCCTGCACTGCCCACAAAGCCTCGTGCTCCTGCACTGCCCACAAAGCCTCGTGCTCCTGCACTGCCCACAAAGCCTCGTGCTCCTGCACTGCCCACAAAGCCTCGTGCTCCTGCACTGCCCACAAAGCCTCGTGCTCCTGCACTGCCCACAAAGCCGCGTGCTCCTGCACTGCCCACAAAGCCGCGTGCTCCTGCACTGCCCACAAAGCCTCGTGCTCCTGCACTGCCCACAAAGCCTCGTGCTCCTGCACTGCCCACAAAGCCTCGTGCTCCTGCACTGCCCACAAAGCCTCGTGCTCCTGCACTGCCCACAAAGCCGCGTGCTCCAGCACTGCCCACAAAGCCTCGTGCTCCTGCACTGCCCACAAAGCCTCGTGCTCCTGCACTGCCCACAAAGCCTCGTGCTCCTGCACTGCCCACAAAGCCTCGTGCTCCTGCACTGCCCACAAAGCCTCGTGCTCCTGCACTGCCCACAAAGCCTCGTGCTCCTGCACTGCCCACAAAGCCTCGTGCTCCTGCACCGCCCACAAAGCCTCCTGCTCCTGCACTGCCCACAAAGCCGCGTGCTCCTGCACTGCCCACAAAGCCGCGTGCTCCTGCACTGCCCACAAAGCCGCGTGCTCCTGCACTGCCCACAAAGCCGCGTGCTCCTGCACTGCCCACAAAGCCTCGTGCTCCTGCACTGCCCACAAAGCCGCGTGCTCCTGCACTGCCCACAAAGCCGCGTGCTCCTGCACTGCCCACAAAGCCTCGTGCTCCTGCACTGCCCACAAAGCCTCGTGCTCCTGCACTGCCCACAAAGCCTCGTGCTCCTGCACTGCCCACAAAGCCTCGTGCTCCTGCACTGCCCACAAAGCCTCGTGCTCCTGCACTGCCCACAAAGCCGCGTGCTCCTGCACTGCCCACAAAGCCTCGTGCTCCTGCACTGCCCACAAAGCCGCGTGCTCCTGCACTGCCCACAAAGCCTCGTGCTCCTGCACTGCCCACAAAGCCGCGTGCTCCTGCACTGCCCACAAAGCCTCGTGCTCCTGCACCGCCCACAAAGCCTCGTGCTCCTGCACTGCCCACAAAGCCGCGTGCTCCTGCACTGCCCACAAAGCCTCGTGCTCCTGCACTGCCCACAAAGCCGCGTGCTCCTGCACTGCCCACAAAGCCTCGTGCTCCTGCACTGCCCACAAAGCCGCGTGCTCCTGCACTGCCCACAAAGCCGCGTGCTCCTGCACTGCCCACAAAGCCTCGTGCTCCTGCACTGCCCACAAAGCCTCGTGCTCCTGCACTGCCCACAAAGCCTCGTGCTCCTGCACTGCCCACAAAGCCTCGTGCTCCTGCACTGCCCACAAAGCCTCGTGCTCCTGCACTGCCCACAAAGCCGCGTGCTCCTGCACTGCCCACAAAGCCGCGTGCTCCTGCACTGCCCACAAAGCCGCGTGCTCCTGCACTGCCCACAAAGCCTCGTGCTCCTGCACTGCCCACAAAGCCTCGTGCTCCTGCTCTGCCCACAAAGCCGCGTGCTCCTGCACTGCCCACAAAGCCTCGTGCTCCTGCACTACCCACAAAGCCGCGTGCTCCTGCACTGCCCACGTGCACATGCTCATGTGACTCTTCCTTCCATGATTGGTTGAGCGGCATCCAGCGTGACTCTCGTCTCCTCTTCTGATGCTTCATATCATAATGGTGCCAATTATTTGGCTGATTTACATGCTTTTGATTTTAATGCTGTGATTTCTAAACCTTTTTAGAAGCTTTTATAGAGATAATATAATGATCACAATTCCGTGTAATACTAGGCTCTATATTCTAAGATAGATCATTTGTGCATCATCTTCTTGCACATAATTGATGTAGTAGGAGAATAGATTTGGGGTCGCTGAGTCAGAAGCTTTCCTAGTGATATGAGATGACTGCTTACTTATGTACCCGCGTAACTGTGACTAGCTTGGGGAGGACTGGGCATGTGCAGCGCTATGCACATTTGCAGGCTTTGCGGCTGGAAGAGAAACACACTGCACATGCTCGATGTAGCATCGGCGTCCCTCTCACCGCCGCGCTCTCTGCCTGGCGTTCTCCAGCGCTCCTCTTCCTGCTGCTGCCGGCGCGCGCAACTTCCCGGGCACTGTGCTTAGGGCATCTCTTAAAGGGGCCGTGCGCGCCGCCCTAAGGAGTCCCCGGAAAATTACCGGCGGTCCTCCCATATATAAGGCACCTCCTCCAAAATGGAGGTGCCCGAGCAATAGTTGATGAACAGTGTACTTACCTCTGCTTCAGCCCTCAGGTCCCGCTGCTAGCCTGACTGCTAGTCCTGCTCGCCAGCCTGACTACAAGTCCAGTCCGCCAGCCTGACTACTCTCCTGCCCGACAGTCTGTCTTCCGTTCAGTCCGCCAGTCTGTCTATGGGCTTTGCCCGCCTGCTTACCTGGAAGCACCTGCCCGCTACCTGCCGTGCCTACCTGGGGGCTCCTGCTTGCTACCTGCCGTGCCTACCTGGAGGCTCCTGCTGTCACTTTCTGTGACCACCTGTCAGCCTACCTGGAGGCTCCTGCCCGTCACTTGCCATGACCACCTGACAGCCTACCTAGAGGCTCCTGCCTGTCACCTGCCATAACCACCTGACAGCCTACCTAGAGGCTCCCACCTGTCACCTGCCGTGTCTGCCAGTCCATCCACCAGGACCACTCGTCAGCCTGCCTGCTGTGTCCATCTGCAATACCGGTCAGTCCCTGCCATCTGTACCGTGGGAGTCACCTGCTCCCTTACAATGTCGTCCCCAGAGTAGCACCTGGTCCCTCTGCTCGGATCCTCCCTGGTCAAGGAGTCGATTGAGCCGCTGTACGCTCCTAGTTGATACCTACAGTACAGACCAAAAGTTTGGACACGCCTTCTCATTTAAAGATTTTTCTGTATTTTCATGACTATGAAAATTGTACATTCACACTGAAGGCATCAAAACTATGAATTAACACATGTGGAATTATATACTTAACAAAAAAGTGTGAAACAACTGAAAATATGTCTTATATTCTAGGTTCTTCAAAGTAGCCACATTTTGCTTTGATGACTGCTTTGCACACTCTTGGCATTCTCTTGATGAGCTTCAAGAGGTAGTCACCGGAAATGGTTTTCACTTCACAGGTGTGCCCTGTCAGGTTTAATAAGTGGGATTTCTTGCCTTATAAATGGGGTTGGGACCATCAGTTGTGTTGTGCAGAAGTCTGGTGGATACACAGCTGATAGTCCTACTGAATGGACTGTTAGAATTTGTATTATGGCAAGAAAAAAGCAACTAAGTAAAGAAAAACGAGTGGCCATCATTACTTTAAGAAATGAAGGTCAGTTAGTGCGAAAAATTGGGAAAACTTAGAAAGTGTCCCCAAGTGCAGTTGCAAAAAACCATCAAGCGCTACAAAGAAACTGGCTCACATGAGGAAAGCCCCATGAAAGGAAGACCACCTCTGCTTCTGAGGATAAGTTTATCCGAGGCACCAACCTCAGAAATCGCAGGTTAACAGCAGGTCAGATTAGAGACCAGGTCAATGCCACACAGAGTTCTAGCAGCAGACACATCTCTACAACAACTGTTAAGAGGAGACTTTGTGCAGCAGGCCTTCATGGTAAAATAGCTACTAGGAAACCACTGCTAAGGACAGGCAACAAGCAGAAGAGACTTGTTTGGGCTAAAGAACACAAGGAATGGACATTAGACCAGTTGAAATCTGTGCTTTGGTCTGATGAGTCCAAATTTGAGATCTTTGGTTCCAACCACCGTGTCTTTGTGCGACGCACAAAAGGTGAACGGATGGACTCTACATGCCTGGTTCCCACCGTGAAGCATGGAGGAGGAGGTGTGATGGTGTGGGGGTGCTTTGCTGGTGACACTGTTGGGGATTTATTCAAAATTGAAGGCATACTGAACCAGCATGGCTACCACAGCATCTTGCAGCGGCATGTTATTCCATCCGGTTTGCGTTTAGTTGGACCATCATTTATTTTTCAACAGGACAATGACCCCAAACACACCTCCAGGCTGTGTAATGGCTATTTGACCAAGAAGTAGAGTGATGGGGTGCTACGCCAGATGACCTGGCCTCCATAGTCACCAGACCTGAACCCAATCGAGATGGTTTGGGGTGAGTTGGACCGCAGAGTGAAGGCAAAAGGTCTAACAAGTGCTAAGCATCTCTGGGAACTCCTTCAAGATTGTTGGAAGACCATTTCCGGTGACTTCCTCTTGAAGCTCATCAAGAGAACGCCAAGAGTGTGCAAAGCAGTCATCAAAGCAAAAGGTGGCTACTTTAAAGAACCTAGAATATAAGACATATTTTCAGTTGTTTCACACTTTTTTGTTAAGTATATAATTCCACATGTGTTAATTCATAGTTTTGATGCCTTCAGTGTGAATGTACAATTTTCATAGTCATGAAAATACAGAAATATCTTTAAATGAGAAGGTGTGTCCAAACTTTTGGTCTGTACTGTAGTTACGCCCCTCTGGGTCCCTCCTTGCACCGCAGCACAGAGGTGCCACCACCCGGATCCGTAACATTCGACAAGCAAGAGCTTTTTGCCTACAGGGTTCATCCAGTAAGGCTATGTGCCCACGATGCAGAAATGCTGCATATTTTTTACGCTTCTCCCTGGCAGGAAAAACGCATGCGGTTTTTACATGCGGTTTTCCCGCCAGGTAGAAGCGTTTGTGAAGCGCCTTTGCATGCATTTCTGCATGCGGGTTATCAAGCGCTTTTCCAAGCGATTTTAGCATCACTTGGAAAAGTGCTTGACAACTTGTTCACACTATATAAATCCATGCAACCGGCATGGGTTTATAGTAGTGTGACCAAGTTAGTTAAAGAAAAGGATAAGAATGGTGAAAAATAAAAAAAAAATAAAGTTTATACACACCTTCCGATGTCTTCCCGGTGTTTTGTCTCCTCCGTCCAGTATCTTGCACTGCTCGCGGTGGTGTGAAGGACCTGCGGTGACGTCATTGAGCCATGTGATGGGTCACATGACTCAGTGACGTCATGGCAGGTCCTTCACAATAACGCGAACATTGCAAGACACTGGACGGAGCAGACAAAACACCGGGAAGACATCAGAAGGTGAGTATAAACTTTATTTTTTATTTTAAATTCTTTTTTTTTACAAGTTCTATGGTACCCAGGTCTGGATGAGAGTCTCCTCTCCTCCAGACTTGGGTACTATCCGCACATAGAAACGCATAATATCCGTGTGTACAATTGTACTGACACGGATATTATGCGTTTCAATGCAAGTCAATGGCAGCGATGACGCTGCGTGTCCTCAAAATTAATGGACATGCTGCGGATTGAAAAATCCGCAACATGGGCATTGAAAGTGCGGCTTGTCATTGGGGACCATGGGGGGCGGATTACCAAGCGTTTCCCAAGCGTTTATGTTGCGGAAATTTGCAGCATAAACGCTTGTAAAACGCTACGTGGGCACACAGCCTAAAAACAGATGAAAAACAAATGGCCAGATGGACAAATTAGATATTGTATAATAAGGCAAAGTATGCAAAATATCTGATTTACATTATATTATGTTGTTGTAGAACATTACCCTAAAAATTAACGCTGTTGTGAAATTCACCATACTTTCATGGCTGATATGAGCAATACACTGTGTGCAGAATTATTAGGCAAATGAGTATTTTGATCACATTATACTTTTTATACATGTTGTCCTACTCCAAGCTGCGTAGGCTTGAGAGCCAACTACCAATTAAGTAAATCTGGTGATGTGCCTCTCTGTAATGAGGAGGGGTGTTTACTAATGACATCAACACCCTATATAAGGTGTGCTTAATTATTAGGCAACTTCCTTTCCTTTGGCAAAATGGGTCAGAAGAGAGATTTGACGGGCTCTGAAAAGTCCAAAATTGTGAGATGTCTTGCAGAGAGATGCAGGAGTCTTGAAATTTCCAAACTTTTGAAGCGTGATCACCGAACAATCAAGCGTTTCATGACAAATAGCCAACAGGGTCGCAAGAAGCGTGTTGGCCAAAAAAGGCGCAAAATAACTGCCCATGAACTGAGGAAAATCAAGCGTGAAGCTGCCAAGATGCCATTCGCCACCAGTTTTGCCATATTTCAGAGCTGCAACGTTACTGGAGTATCAAAAAACACAAGGTGTGCGATACTCAGGGACATGGCCAAGGTTAGGAAGGCTGAAAAACAGCCACCTTTGAACAAGAAACATAAGAGAAAACGTCAAGAATGGGCCATGAAATATCTTAAGACTGATTTTTCAAAGGTTTCATGGACTGATGAAATGAGAGTTACTCTTGATGGGCCAGATGGATGGGCCAGAGGCTGGATCAGTAAAGGGCAGAGAGCTCTACTCCGACTCAGACGCCAGCAAGGTGGAGGTGGGGTACTGGTATGGGCTGGTATCATCAAAGATGAACTTGTGGGACCTTTGCGGGGTGAGGATGGAGTGAAGCTCAACTCCCAGACCTACTGCCTGTTTCTGGAAGACAACTTCTTCAAGCAGTGGTACAGGAAGACGTCGGTATAGTTCAAGAAAAACATGATTTTCATGCAGGACAGTGCTCCATCACATGCATCCAACTACTCCACAGCGTGGCTGGCCAGTAATGGTCTAAAAGAAGAAAAAATAATGACATGGCCCCCTTGTTCACCTGATCTGAACCCCATAGAGAACCTGTGGCCCATCATAAAATGTGAGATCTACAGGGAGGGAAAACAGTACACCTCTTGGAACAGTGTCTGGGAGGCTGTGGTGGCTGCTGCACGCAATGTTGATCGAAAACAGATCAAGAAACTGACAGAATCTATGGATGGAAGACTGTTGAGTGTCATCATAAAGATAGGTGGCTATATTGATCACTAATTTTTTTGGTTTTTGTTTTTGCATGTCAGAAATGTTTATTTCTAAATTTTGTGCACTGATATTGGTTTACCTGGTGAAAATAAACAAGTGAGATGGGATTATATTTGGTTATTATTAAGTTGCCTAATAATTCTGCACAGTAATAATTACCTGTTATGATCTGCTACAAGGACTAAGGAAAGATAGGAAAACTGTCCCTACATTAGGACTATGCTGATTCCCTACGATGCAGCGGGCAACTTGTTCCTTGTGAACAGACCCGCCTTCGTCCTCAGCTAGTCTGAACGCAGACCTATAGATATAAGGGAGGGGTCCCTAAAAGTACTAAGGACTGGGACAAAATTGGACACCTCCTTGCAGAAGTGGTAGCGGAGCAAAAAGACAAACAGACAAAAATACTTAGAAGTCCAAGGACCAAGCAAACTATAGAGATAGGTACAAAGCACCTGGCTAGATTAAGAGTCAAAGTAAAACTGAAGTCTAGCAAAGCCAGAAGGGCAGAGCTGGAATAAATAGGCAGCAGGTCACGTGACCACAAAATAGAAAAAAACTAACATGAGGGTTCTAACAGTACCCCCTCTTCTATGAGGATCCTCTGGATCCTCCAGGCCCAGGTCTATCAGGAAACCTCCTGGGAAACGCTCTGATAAGTCTAGGAGCAGAGACATCATCTGCCCTTACCCAGGAGTTATCCTCAGGACCAAAACCTTTCCAAGCGACGAGATACTGCAATCTCCCTCTATGCCTTCTGGAATTCAGGATACGAGAAATTTCATATTCACCGTCTTCCACCACCGGAGGAACAGTGACAGTGGCATCCCTATCCGATACATCAGATTTTTTCAACAAGGAAACATGAAACACCGGATTAATCTTCCAGGAGGAGGGAACCTCCAACCTAACAGCAGACTGGTTAACCACCTGAAGCACCTTAAATGGTCCCACAAACTTCGGACCCAATTTCTTAGAAGGAATCCTCAACCGCAGATTCTTTGAGGACAACCAAACCATGTCACCAACCGTAAACAAAACCTCTTGACGTTTCCTGTTAAAATACTTCTTAGACTTTTTGTTAGCCTCTTGAAGGTTACAACGTACATCAGTCCAAGCTCTCTCCAAATCACCGGAAAAATTCTCCTCCTCCGGCACCGCCGACACCAGTTTGGAGAACGAACCAAACGACGGATGTCTCCCAGTACAACAAAAAAACGAAGAACACCTAGCAGAAGAGTATGTATGGTTGTTAAGAGCAAATTCAGCAAGTGGCTGAAACTCAGACCACCCCTCTTGATTGTCTGCCACAAAACAACGCAAAAACTGCTCAACATCCTGGTTCTTTCTTTCTGTCTGTCCATTAGACTCAGGATGATACCCAGATGAAAATGACAAATGGACTCCCAACCTGTCACAAAAGGCACGCCAAAAAAGAGCCACAAACTGAGGTCCCCTATCAGAAACAATGTCGGTGGGAACGCCATGGAGTCTGACAATTTCCTTGACAAAAGCCTTAGCGAGTGTCTTAGCGCAGGGTAGTTTAATGAAAGGAACCAAGTGACACATCTTGCTAAAACGGTCCACGACCACCCAGATGACAGTGAAACCCTCGGACACGGGAAGGTCAGTAATAAAATCCATTGCAAGATGCGTCCAAGGTGCACTAGGGACCTCCAGAGGGCAAAGCAACCCCGCAGCAGAAGCATGTGAAGCCTTTGATCTAGCACACACTGTACATTGATGCACCCATTTAATGATTTCCTTCTGCCACCCAGGCCACCAAAAACTGCACCCTACCAGTCTCTTAGTCTCAGAAATTCCTGGATGACCTGCCAACCGAGACTCATGATACTCCACAAACAACTCTCTCCTAAAGGTTCTAGGTACAAACAACCTCCCATGGGGAGTGTTAGATGGGGCATCCTCCTGGGCTTTCAGAATCCCATCTTCCAAAATGGAGTCCAGTGCTGCTATTACAACTCCTTCCTGTAAAATGCTCTCCTCCTCCTCGGTACCAACCATGGGAGAAAAGCTGCGAGATAAAGCATCAGCTTTAACATTCTTAGTACCCGGGATGTAAGTAACAGAAAAATTAAACCGCAAAAAAAAAGTGCCCACCTAGCCTGACGGGCATTCAAGCGCTTGGCAGCATCTAGATAGATCAGATTCTTATGATCAGTGAAAACCTGAATGGGAAATTTAGCACCTTCCAAGAAATGACGCCAATGTTCCAATGCGAGTTTGATAGCCAGCAATTCCCGATTGCCAACATCGTAATTAAGTTCGGTTTCAGAAATTTTTTTCGAAAAAAAGCTCAGGGATGAACCCCATCCTTGTTCTCCTGAGACAAAACCGCACCGACCCCCACCGAAGAAGCATTAACCTCGACCAAAAAAGGCTTGGTCTCATCAGGCTGCATAAGGATGGGGGCAGAACTGAACCTCTCCTTGAGATACACAAAAGCTTCAATGGCCTTGGTAGTCCACTGGACCGTATTTGCACCTGTCCTGGTGAGATCAGACAGCGGTTTAACAATTATAGAAAAATTCTTAATGAATTTTCTGTAATAATTGGCGAAACCCAAAAATCTCTGTATAGATTTTAAACCAATAGGCCTAGGCCATTCCTGCACAGCCTGAACCTTCACCGGGTCCATCTCAAAGCCCTCGCTGGAGATAATGTAGCCCAAAAAACTAATTCTCTGCATAGCGAACTCGCATTTCTCCAGCTTAGCAAAAAGTGAATTGTCACTTAATAACTGCAATACCTCACGTACGCTCTGCCAATGAGACTCCAGATCTGGCGAATAAATCAAAATGTCATCCAAATACACCACCACATTCTTACCAATCAAAGGTCTCAGGATGTCATTAATAAGGTTCTGAAAAAACGCTGGTGCATTGGTAAGACCAAAAGGCATGACCAGATTCTCAAAATGACCCACCGGAGTGTTAAAAGCAGTCTTCCATTCATCACCCTCCTTCATTCGCAACAAATTGTATGCCCCCCGGAGATCAATTTTAGAGAACCACTTGGCCCCCACTAGCTGGTTAAACAAGTCAGGAATTAACGGCAGTGGGTAGGAATTGCGTACGGTAATTTTATTAATTTCGCGAAAGTCCAGACATGGACGTAAACCGCCGTCTTTTTTTTTACAAATAAAATCCAACAGCCACAGGTGACTTAGAAGGTCTAATGTGACCAGCAGCAAAGCTCGTCTGTATGTATTCCTCCAAGGCTTTTCTTTCAGGAATAGTAAGATTAAATAAGCGACTCTTGGGAAGAGTAGCTTCAGGAACAAACTCAATGGTGCAATCATAGTCCCTATGAGGAGGTAGAATTTGCGACTCCTCCTCTGAAAAAACCTTCCAGAAATCCTGAATAGGTACAGGTAATTCCCCTCTTTCCACAGCAGCAATGCGACCGTTACAACATTTATCATAACACTTAGGACTCCATGACTTAATCTCATTAGTAGACCAGTCCAGTAAAGGATTGTGCCGTTTTAACCAAGGCAAACCTAACACTACTGGAGAAGGTAAATTATTTAATACCACTAAATCCAAATTCTCTTGGTGAATACCATTAATAGTGAGGGGAAATTCAAAAACCTTGTGAGTAACACATTCCAAAGGAGTGTTATCAACAGCAACCACAGAAATGGGAGATGACAAAGTTTTAGGTTCCAATTTAAGTTTTTCCAAAAATCCCTTATCAATCACATTCAGTGTAGAACCACAATCCACAAATACCTGAAATTCAATCAACTCCTCCTGCAAAGTAGTACTCCCAGAAAGAAATACTCCCTTAGTGTTTAAACAAGCAATACGGGCGTAACTGACCTTTTTTTTTCTTTGCTTAACAGAAGCTCACATTTCTTAACAAAATGGTCAGATTTACCACAATAAAAACACAATCCCTTGGAAAACCTGCGGTCTTTTTCCTGAGAGCGGAGTGACATCACCCCAATCTCCATCGGTTCTCCGTCGTCCGAGCAGACCCTCTGATGACTAGGAGCTGCCATAGCAGGAGTTTTCTCCTCATTAACCCTGGCACGCAGTCTCCTGTCCACCCCTATAGCTAATTGCATGGCTTCTTGCAATTTTCCAGGTGCAGGGAAAGCAATCAGCAGATCCTTAACCCTTTCACTTAGACCAGCAAGAAACAAACATTTTAACGCCGAATCATTCCATCTCACTTCAGAAGACCACCTTCTGAAGTGTGTACAATAATTTTCAACATCACCTGACCCCTGCTTTAAACGTCTCAGTTGTGTCTCAGCAGAAGAGACTCAATCAGGATCATCATACAACAACCCCATAGCAGAAAAAAAATCTTCCACTGATCTAAAACACGGATCACTAGGTTGGAGAGAAAAGGCCCATCCCTGCGGTTCCTTTGCAAAAGTGACATGATAAACCCAATGCGCTGTGATTCATTCCCAGAAGACCTGGGTCTCAAACGAAAATATAATAAACAAGCATTTTTAAAGGAAAAAAAATCTTGTTGTTTACCATAAAAAAAAATCAAGCAGTCCTACCTTTGGTTCAACAAAATGCGCTCCTGGACAGCTACTCACGTGTTGCTGGAGCTCGGCCACCTCAAGAGACAATCCCTGTAGGCGTTGAGCCAATTCCTGAACAGACACCATGCTGATCTCTGGATCTCTTTCCCCAGGATTTTTTCCTTTTTCCTTTGGTTTTAGGCTGGACTTACTGTTATGATCTGCTACAAGGACTAAGGAAAGATGGGAAAACTGTCCCTACAATAGGACTAAGCTGATTCCCTACGATGCAGCGGGCAACCTGTTCCTTGTGAACAGACCCGCCTTCGTCCTCAGCTAGTCTGAACGCAGACCTATAGATATAAGGGAGGGGTCCCTAAAAGTACTAAGGACTGGGACAAAATTGGACACCTCCTTGCAGAAGTGGTAGCGGAGCAAAAAGACAAACAGACAAAAATACTTAGAAGTCCAAGGACCAAGCAAACTATAGAGATAGGTACAAAGCACCTGGCTAGATTAAGAGTCAAAGTAAAACTGAAGTCCAGCAAAGCCAGAAGGGCGGAGCTGAAATAAATAGGCAGCAGGTCACGTGACCACAAAATAGAAAAAAACTAACAGGAGGGTTCTAACATTACCTGCACAAACAGATATCCTCCTAAGATAGCCAAATCTAAAAAACCCCACTCCAACTTCCAAAAATATTAAGCTTGGATATTTATGAGTCTTTTGGGTTGATTGAGAACATAGTTGTTGATCAATAATAAAAATAGTCCTCTAAAATACAACTTGCCTAATAATTCTGCACACAATGTAGCTGAATGGAGTGGGTTCAGAAGCGGAGCCCTCTCAATACAGTGCGGATGCTGGCTGTATTATACAGTCAGCATCGGAGAGTAACTGCTGCGTTTGGAACTAGCTCTGATTGCAATAGTTTAACCTCTTAGCTGCCTGTACCAATTTGTGGCAGTATCATTTAAGAGATTAGGAAAGGGGGATAGGGGTTACAAGTTCAAGTCCATAAAAGGGAGTAATTAAAAATGTAGAAAAGCATAAAAAACCTCCACAATTACAAATGTGTAAATCATCCTCCTTTTTCCCAAATGTAAATAGCGAAATCTGAAATATGTAATTTTTTTAAGTATTTATCGCCGCTTCTGTAAATGGCCAAAAAAGTACAATATCAAATTATTTATCCCATGAAGTGAATGCCAAAATGGGAAAAAAATGCTGTTGTTTTTTTTTTTTTATTACTTTGGTTTCCCAAAGGAATGGATAAAAAAGGATCATGAAGTGTTTTGCATCCCAAAATAGTATTGATAAAAATTACTTGTCCCATTATATAACAAGGCCCGATACAACTCTATCTTCTGAACAATAGAAAACATTATGGCTTTCAAAATAAGGTGACTGACGCAGATTAGTTTTTTTAACCATACTGACCAGCAGAATATATATTTTTTCTTTTCTTATTTTTCCGTATATTATATGGCAAAATGAATGCCGTTATTCAAAACTACAACTTGATCGGACTGACTGACGTAGGTGTGATTAGTGATCTCACTGGACCATGAACCGAGGAGTGCCTGGAATGGCGCAACTAAGTATCAACTCGGTCCGACCAAGGTCACACGGCGGCTCAGTCGACTCTGTGAACCGGGGAGGAACCGAGCAGAGGGACCAGGTGCTACTCCAGGTCAGACCCGGTCACAGTTGTTGACCCACACCAGGGAATGCAGGAACAGGCAGGTTTAGGCTGGCATACAGACAGGTGGGTACTTGCTGGCATGGCTGGAATGAAGACAAGTGGGTATTGGCAGGCACGGCTGGTAGGCAGACAGGAGGGGACTGGCAGGCACGACTGGCATGCAGACAGGTGGGCACTGGCAGGCACGGCTGGCATGCAGACAGGTGGGCACTGGCAGGCACGGCTGGCATGCAGACAGGTGGGCACTGGCAGGCACGGCTGGTATGCGGACAGGCGGGTGCTGGCAGGTAGGAACGCAGGCAGGATAGGGACCAGTACAGACAGGGACACCGGAACGGAGCCGCAGGTGCGGTGGACAGCAGAGCAGAGCGAAACCGCAGATGCAGTGAACAAGCAGAGCAGAGCAGAACCGCCGGAGCGGTGAATAAGCAGAGTGGAGCTGAAACGCAGGTGTGGGGAACAAGCAGAGCGGAGCAAAACCGCAGGTGTGGTGAACAAGCAGAGCGGAGCAAAACCACAGGTGTGGTGAACATGCAGAGCAGAGCAAAACCGCCGGTGCGGTGAACGAGCAGAGCGGAACTGCAGGTGCGGTGAACGAGCAGAGCGGAACCGCAGGTGCGGTGAACGAGCAGAGCGGAACCGCAGGTGCGGTGAAGAAGCAGAGCGGAACCGCTGGTGCGGTGAAGAAGCAGAGCGGAACCGCTGGTGCGGTGAAGAAGCAGAGCGGAACCGCTGGTGCGGTGAAGAAGCAGAGCGGAACCGCTGGTGCGGTGAAGAAGCAGAGCGGAACCTCAGATGTGGTGAAGAAGCAGGGCGGAACCTCAGGTGCGGTGAAGAAGCAGAGCGGAACCGCAGGTGCGGTGAAGAAGCAGAGCGGAACCGCAGGTGCGGTGAAGAAGCAGAGCGGAACCGCAGGTGCGGTGAAGAAGCAGAGCGGAACCGAGCAGAAGGTGCAGGCAGACAGGACAGGGCTCTGTTCACATGGAACAGACTGGAAAATACAGGAAGATGGTTAGAACACAGGAGGTAGATACGGAGGAAGGGAAAGGGGACAAGCAGAACCAGATACACACAAGGTACTTACAATGAAGTAGCGAGTGGACACAAAACTCACAAACAGAAGAACAGAGACAACGAGTTGGAGTTAGGTGCAGGTTCAGACACTGCAGGAAAAGGGAAGGTTCGGACATAGAGACAAACAGGTAACGGGCTAGGACCCTGTCAGACAGGAACTGAACCGGGAACAAGGTACAGGAACGAGCCTGGGAACTCAGCCCCCAGGGTGGCGGAAACAAACTGGAAGTCAGAGATACAGGTAGAGACCCTGGGTACTCAGCCCCCAGGGTGGCGGAAACAGACTAGAGTCAGGACAGGACCTGGCAACTCACAGTTGCACAGAACACACTGTAAGAAAGTGTTGCTCAGGCACCTCCTACTGGGTGGAGGGGGTTTAAGTATCCAGAGACTCACAGCAATAGGCTGGGGACGCATTAGGACTACACACACTGTAGCTTTAAGAACCAGGAAGCAACAGCGCCGCCGTCCTAAGCCAGCAGACAAGAGACATACAAACAGCAGGTACTGGAGCAAAGTATGCAGCCTGGCCTGATAGGTAAGATTGCAGTCTTGCATGGTTGTAGATAGTAAGCCATGCAAGCACGCCGCCAGGGATGTTACATCTGGAAAGGCAAGGAGGAAAAAAACAAAAGTGTAAAAAATGAAAAATCTTCCTCCAAGGGGTTAACAGAGACGTGATTGTTTTCACCAGATGATCCAGTTATCAAATGATCGTTGTGACCTCCGACATCCAAAACTTTATGGTGCAATCCACCTTTATAGGCGGAGTATTCTTTTAAAGAATATGGTGCATCTACGGGTGTATGACGATTTCTCAAAAATTGAGGCTCAGTATTTGTGTGAAAATTTCAACAGTTTGTGATTAATGATGAGCGCAAGTGCTCGTTACTCGAGTTTGCCTAGGGTGCTCGCGTATGGACCGAGTATGACGGGTGCTCGAGTGACATGTTTGAGTCTCCGCGACTGCATATTTTGCGGCTGTTAAACAGCCACAAAACATGCTTGGATTGCCTGACAATCCCCGCATGCTTTGGGGCTGTCTAACAGCTGCGAAACATGCAGCCACAGGAACTCGAACATGTCGCTCGATTACCTGTGATACTCGGTACATACGCGAGTACCCTAGGCAAACTTGAGTTGCGAGCACTTGCACTCGTCACTATTTTTGATGTGAGAAACCAAAAGATCTTACAATATACAACATGTATGACTTACATATTAGCAAACAGGGTGGATGCTATCAATAATGGATATAAATAGCCAGTAACTTGATTACCCTTCTTACGCTGAGTGCAGATCTTCTCTCTGCTTATTACCGGTTCCACTTACCTGCCTCTCGTGAAATTTGTGACTTTATAGTTTGTGTTCTAAATCCTTTTTCTGGATGAAAGAGACCCATTGGGAAAAGGCTGTTCAGTCTCACAGAAGAGGAGAGCGCTGGAATATGAGGGTTTGCGGCTTGTGGTTGTAAGCAATACAAGTAATTGTCTTGTGGTTTACAAGTCTGACATTACCTTCCTATACATAGGATAGTAACACATCTGCTTAGGCAGACTCTCATGAATCTACTGCCTCAAGGACGGAGACAAATCTAAGTTTGTCTAGGAAATTAACATGTATATATCCATCTTTACTTTCCTGGCATGATGTCCTTTTACTTAATCACTGTTTAATCATGTTCACTTACAGATGCAGTAACAGAGCTCTTCATTGATCTTTTGTGCTCCTTTTCCCATACAGTTTGTATAGCCAGGTAACAATTTATACTGAAAGCCAATGAGCCTGGTCGGAAACGAAGAACATTTTCCCCTAAGCATAAATAATGTAACAACTAAGTGATACACTTATGTATACCCTTTCAATATTCATGCAAGTCCTTATTCACACTAGCATCATGCCTGTGTCATAGATCTGCTTTCATTCAAGTACAGACAAGTCGTGACAGATCACATTGATTTATAATGAGGTTTGTTAGACTACTCTTGGGATTTTTGATGGCAAGAATATGGCTGCTTATTAGGCTATGCCTTTCTTCAAAAATGCCATAAAACTGATGGAATTGTGAAAATACCGTAGTTATTTTTCAGCATGGTTCCCTAGGTCAGACCCCCAATGATCATACATTGATAACCTAGCCTAAGGAAGGGCTTGAATATTTAAAGAGGTAACCGTTGTTTTAATTGCTATTTTGTAAATGCATACGATTTCTAAAATAAATCTTACATTTTTATAATTTTTGTTCAGAAATCAAATAAGAAACTTTGTAATATATCTTATCAGAGAAATCTGCTTCTTTCTCTGCCAGGACTGATATTTATTTTTCAAAATTCTCAATTCTCAGGTAAAATCTGTATTCAGTGAAGACAGATTGTTATATTACTGAGATAGGAGATGGCAGTTGGTTTATGTAAGATTCCATGTAAAAAGGAGGAGGGATGAGCTCTGCATCTTATTCCTCCCTTCTCCTCTTTCCCATCAATATAGAAGCAGCTGCCATCTACTTTCTCAGTAATGTAAAAACCTGCCTTCATTGGATAGAGATTTTACCTGAGAATTGATGTACAATACAAAGTTATATTGTGGTACCGCGTTAGCCAGAAAAATCGATGTAAATACTTTTATGCCCAAAAATGACAAAAGTATTTTAGGAGTGATACCTTTAATGGAAAACCAGAATTAGTTTCTATTGTAACATAGAAACTCACATTTCACTATTTGCAATCACTTAATGTGATTAAACATTTATATTGAATGTAATCTCAGGCCCACTGGTGTTACAATATTCACTTTATATTTTGCACGGATTTTTTTATGGAACAACCGCTGCCATAGTAAAACATATATTTACACAGAATTGTAATCTGATATATCCTCTTTTTTCACGTTTCATTTACTTCAACGTAAAACTTCAATGCAATTATAGATTTTTTTTCTGGTTCGCCATTAAAGGTATCACTCCTAAAATAATTTTGTCATTTTTGGGCATAAAAGTATTTACATTGACCTGAGAATTGAGAATTTTGAAAATGAATGATCAGTCCTGGAGGAGGAAAGAAGTAGATTTCTCTGATAAGATATATTACAAAGTTGCTTATTTTCATGTGTACTATTGATATATAAAATATAAAAATTAAAACGATGGTTACACTTTGTATCTTAAAGAGAACCTGTCGCTTCATTTTTAGCTATTACACTGACCCCAGTATGCGGTTAGTGATGCAATGTGCCTCACTAACAAGTTTTTGCCCAAGAAAAGCTCCCAGTATTAGGTTTAAAAAAAGCACTTTATATCATTAGGGGATCCCCTCACTTGCCTTTTCTTTTAGTCATAGGGGTGGCGACTTTATCTTTTCAGTCACAGACTTTTGAAATAACGCGCACCCACAGCATTGCATTTCATTGCCTTGACTGGCCCGAAGTCCTGGCAACCACGCAGTATATCCCGCGAGTGCGTACTACTCATCCGCTCCCCGGGCATGCCCACTGACTGAGTGTACAGCCCCAGCTTCATGTCAGCTGTGCGCATGCGCTCAGAGTGGAGGAGGAACACAGTGACGCACATAGCGTGCACGCTCACACGTCATGTAGCCACTGGCACAGAGTGGCTCCGGCGCATGCGCACAGCTGACAATGAAGCTGGGGCTGTTCACCCAGAGTCAGTGTGCATGCCCAGGGAGCGGATGGGCAGTGCGCACTCGCGGGATTTGATATGTGGTATGTGAGGGGATCCCCTAATGATATAAAGTGTTTTTTTAAACCTAATACTGGGGAGCTTTTCTTTGGCAAAAACTTGTTATAACCGCACACTGGGGCCAGTATGCTGAAAACAAGGGGACAGGTTCCCTTTATAGGACCGCTTTAAGGAACCAAATAATGACCATGATTGGCACATACATCTACACTGTTAAAGTCCAATAATTTTACTTGTATATTTATACTGTGCTCAGTCTGCACTTAATACTTTAGCTTTCTTATGTACAAGATTGTTTATAATAACATTTTAAAGAGTATTAGCCTTTACCTTTCATTAGTACCTCAATCATTTTAAGAGCAGAGAGGGCAGAGTCATTCCATCTGTAACGTTGGCTAAACTGTTCATTTACATGTGGATTGAGAACAAAATTACAGAGTCTGTTTGAAAGCTGAAATTACACAGTAAATTGTCTTGAAGCTTGTAAATCTTTTCATATTCTTTTACAAATACTCGGGCTCCATGAAAGGCCATAATTTCAGATTTGCAGGATATCACCTTTGTTATTGAAGGATATTCTTGTTCCAGGAGATGACATAAGGCTCATCTATCTATTTTGTAATGTTTTCTGGGGAGCAGCAATCTTCCAACTTAGTTTCTATTGTAACATGGAAACTCACATTTCACTATTTGCATATCATTACTTAATGTGATTTAAACATTTATATTCAATGTAATCTCAGGCCCACTGGTGTTACAATATTCACTTTATATTTTGCAGGGACTTTTCATGGACATCCGCTGCCATAGTAAAACATATATTTACACAGAATTGTAATCTGATATATTATCTTTTTTCACGTTTCATTTACTTCAACGTAAAACTTCAATGCAAAACACACATACTATTTTCCACTGAAATAGATAAATGTGGGTCAAAATAGTGCCAAAAAAATCCCATCAAATACAATGTTTTTTTTTTTACCTTTGTCGAAATATGGCAGTTGACAAAACCATGGATAGCAGTGAAATGAGCTGATATGTCTCCTTTTTAATTATAAAGTTTTTTTTGTTTATGTCCCTTTAACCTCCATTGGGAATGTGATTTTTTTTGCAAAAATTGCCAGTAAATTGTTAACACAGGGGCTGATTTCTAAGGGTGGTAGACCCCGTTCTCATGAGCAAGATGTCTTCTACAAAGAGTTGTGCATTTCTACTTTTTTTCGAAGAGATCTAGTAAGAAGAAATGGCTGGTCAGATTAGGCAATAAGGGCTTGTGCGCACGACCATAAAAATTGGACAAGTGCTATCCGTCGTTTGGCGGATGGCACCTATCCCCATGTTATTCAATGGTGCCATGCACATGTCCGATTTTTTTTCCTCAGGCAAAAAAAGTCGATCCAAGGAAAAAAATGACAGCACGCACAAGTTACATTCAATTATCGGATGGTACTGGGCCATTCATATCTGAGTCCATGGAAAAAAATCGGATAACACTCTGATTAGACTTTGATCAGAGTATTATTATCTTAATCATACCGATTTTCTCGAATGAAAGAAAAACGGTCGTGTGACCTTTGTCTATCCTACCCTAGCCTACATCTGGATCATACTTGTGAATAAAAGTGTCTAGAGGAATAAATTGGCAGAGATTTGATACTATACATCTAATTTAATTAGTGTAGTCTACTTCTATGTCCTATAGTGTTCCATAAAAGACTAGCTGTTCTAGAGAAGTAATATAGATGTGCTCCTGAGGCACTCGCAAACATGAAGGGAGATGTCCATCAATAACGTTATTTGTCTCCAAAGGAGACAACATGCTGGTATTTTAGTGTGCTCTGTTTCGAGCAAACCCTACATACACTCCCAATACACACTGACTTTTACACAAGCTGATAATTGACCGAACAGTTATTCCAAAAAGTTTTCATTTCCTGATCATGTAAACTAGACTGTGATCAGCCGATGATCAGTTTGTTCAAGCATCGTGTGATGGAATCTTTTTATGTGACCTAAAAAATAATCATTGTCGAGAGCACATGTCCCTTGTGCAAACGGGTGATGTGATGTGAACAGTATACAAGTAAGCAATCATAACAACTATTATTTGTTCCCATACAGTCTGCAAGGATACAACATGTTTTATTGCTGATTGGCACCAGTTATGGACTGAAATCTGCCCTGTAAAAAAAACAAAAACCTTCTTACAGTAGAATGCACTCATTCTTTTTAAATTTTTTACAAAGGCCTTTTCTAGGAGTCTATCAGGATAAAATGATTGCTCAAATCAAGCAGAGGTGCTTGATGCACCCTTGGCTTGGCCTAGCAGTTCAGTGGACTTTCCACCTACTTGTTTTCCATCTATCTCCATCCCGGTCTTCGTTGTTGGACAGCTCTGGCTTTACATGAGTCAGAGAAAGGTGGAGATAGAAAATAAGTACGTGGAATTGGACAGTTCACATTTCCATATGCAGTGTTTGTGCCATTGCATCTTTATACATAGCCATATTAGGCTGCTAAGTGCTGTAAGTCCTTGTTCAGGTCATTAGTGCTCGTCAAACTTCCTCGTACACTTGTTTACGCGACATAGAAGTGACAGCGAGTGTGACAAGGGTAAAGAAAGCATCTGAATTAGGAAAAAAATGAAGGTTTCTAAGTGAAGACTTCTGACTATACATACAAGTGCGGGTAAATAACAGGTCCCAATGGAGTCTTTGTAATAAAGTGAATTTCCTTTGAAACCTACCTAGGCTACAATAAGGTCATTTAACGAAAGGCACAATTTTATAAAAACACTGGTTTAGACATCATTATTTATAAAGTCTGCAAAATAGTTTCAAAACTTAATTTTGGATGAAATCGCTGTAATTACTGGGCTGGTGGTTCAAGCAAATTATTATGTATAATGGAAAACGTGTTTAAAGAAATGTGCAGGCTGTAATTAAATGATAGGGTTTCATAAATGCCTGTACTTTTCGTGTTGAGTAAGCAGGGCGTGCTGTACAAATAACTTTCCTACTTTCTTTTTTTTTTTGTCTTGTTTTATATTTATTTGCTATACAAGAATGTTTAACCCTTTAACGCCTCCAGGTCTCGCGAGCGGTGAAGTGGTTAACCAGGTACACGATCCCGTTAACGTGCTACACTTTGAAAAGAAAACATAACTAATAGTTTCTGTAAAGATCACACGTCTCTCCAACATCTGTTTTGAGTCTACTATGAAAACTGTGTCTCTGATCTCATGTGTTGAACTTCTGTATCTTTGCCACTGTCTATTTCCTGCGAAAAAATACACTGAACAATAATAGCTTTTGTTCTTAACCTTCCAACCGCTGGAGCAGCTGAACAAATAGCTTCCATGCTTTCATTTGAAATAATTTATTCCACGTATATGTTTGCGCAAAGTCATTTCATTTATTGAATGTTTCATCATTTAAAAATCAAATTGTGGGATTGAAACTACTGAAAACTGCCATCTAATGGTTTCCTGATGCTTAACTCTCTTAGTAGCATTTTCTTGGAAATACATCATCCCGACTCGAGCCATAGAAAGTGTCCTCGGCACTTAGCAACTTTAATGTATTGTGCAAAAAAACACAATTTAACCACTGTTTACTTTTTCCGTGTTTCCTTCTCTGTCAGTGTTAATTATCGCTGACATTCATTTTGCTTTATAGTCGTCGCCGCTGCCAGATTTCGACAGAAATACCAACGTAGACATTTCATTGTATTAGAATGTGAAGTTCGAAATGACATGCAGTTGGATAAACATTTTTCAGGTTTTGAAATACTGGAATAAAATAGGGATTAGTGGAATGATCTGCAATGATCTTTTCTTCGTTCTGCTTTAAATAAGCAGAAAGCAGCTGACAGGCACATAATAACAATGGTGGCCATGTTCACTCCTTCTGCACTTCTGTTTAATGGAAGTCTCTTCTTTTTGGGGTGCTCTAAGCTGTTCAGACAAGGGGATGACTGTTTTACAGCGTGGTGTAGTAATTCAACTAGCTGGAAATCCAGGTTAAGGTCATTAATTGAAATGCTTCTTAATGTAGTTATGAGAATGGATAGTGATGCCACTTTTCTTGTTCTGTGGACATTTTAGGCTTCATTTATTTAAATTACCCGGTTTATACCTCACTAGAAGCATCATAGACCATAGTTCTCAGCCATAATTTGCAATTTCTTTTATTTTCCTATAAATAACAATAAATATAGCTGGTACTTTCTTCGGGACAAACTGGGCAACCAAGTTTCCGCTGAAATTCAAAACTAAAGGAAGAAGTTCTCCAATCCATAAAGTTTAGGCTGTTCACCAGGAGTTTTTTGAGGCATTCAGAAGTGCCCAGTTTTTTAAGTGGAAACCACTTCAAGAAATGCTTCTTTTTGGGGTAGTTATTGGATGAGTTTTTCTTTTCCTGAAGAGTTTTTTTTTGCAGCCTTTTGATTTTACAATGCCTAGTTTGGAGCTGATTGCATCAGGATTCCCTTCAGAAAAGTGACATGCAGTTTTTTTTTCACTAGGTGCTTTTCAAAACCTCAGAATACTTCTCATATTAATGTCAAAGGAATAAATAGGAAAAGTTTTCTAAATATTTTTGAAGTGATGTTTGAAGATTTTGGAGTGGATCTGCTCCAAAAACGTATTTAAAGACTGAGTGAGAAATTAGCCTTACATGGATTATCCAAATTTGACATGAGATGCAAGTTAACAAAAAAAAAGGGATTCACACCTCCTCTTTCTCCCGGACATCCATCTTTAACACTCGGGTGGGACCTCCCGGATTTTGTGAGCCGTGAAAACAGTAGTATGGTACGTGACTGCTATGGCCACTAAATGATTGCAGTGGTCACATGCTAGTCGCTTGTAAACAAAGACGGTGAGGACCGCCGTCAGAAAAAAACTTTCAGTGGTGAATCAAAATAAACCTTTGCTCGAGGTTTGTCACCAGTTTTGTTTTACTTTAGTTAGCAGTTCAAGGGTATCACATATTTAAGATTGTCTTTGTTTTATCTTCTTATATTTTTGGCCCTTAATGGACAGTTTTATTCATTGATATCCAGACAGTTGAAGTGTGCCTTCCACCGCCGCTTCCCCTCCCCCCGGTAAGCTACTGTAAATTTAGACTAGAAGGCAGACTCCCATTTTATTTAAAAAAAATGTTTTTCCTATCCAAAATTTGGGGTGTATCTTATTGTCCGGTGTGTCTTATAGTCCGTAAAATAAGGTAGGCCTTTTCATTTATTTTCTAGTCTTTTTGAAAAGGGCGGTGATCACTGGGTAACAATGCTGAACAGCCTAAAGACATGTCTTCAGAGAATTATGGGAGCACCGCCCTCTTAGAAAATAATATAAAAGTAGCACTAAATAAAAAGGCTTCAATCTTGGCAGAAGTATGGCAGACTTTAAAAAACAAACCAACAGATTACTTAAGGGAGCAGTGGGACGACTAAAACAAGAGCAGAAACTGGCCACTTCTGACCTCGTGACAAGTCTTCTAAAAAAAACAGAGTTGATCAAAAATCCTTTTATGATAGGTTGAAGGGGTTGTTCACTATTATTAATAATTGGCCATTCTATTTTTATGTTGAAAATAAGTATCTTTGTAGTTACTGTCTGTGAGCGCACTATCGCTGGCCGCTCACAGGCATCAGGTGACCCCCCGCTGCTGCCGGCTTTGACATCCGCTGATGTCACGTCAAGTTCCGGCTGCAGCCGAGGGTCTCTCTCTTCTGTGTTCCGCCGGTGGCTGCTGGGCTGTGGGTGGGGTTACCCCGCACATCACACCCGGCATCCACCGCGCGTTTTCCCTCTCCTGATGCATTCAGAAAGCGCGCGGCGGATGCTAGGTGTGACGTGCGGGGTAACCCCACCCACAACCCAGCATCCACCATTGGGACCGCGTCACTGATGTTACGCCTCACTTGACATGACATCAGCGGCAGGTCACATGATGCTTGTGAGCGGCCAGCGATAGCGCTGCTCACAGGCAGTAACTGCAATGCAAGGTATGTACAAAGATCCTTATTTTAAGCATAAAAATATATTGGACAAATATTAAAAGTAGTGGACAACCCATTTACCGGTAATTGCTATTTGGTTAGAACATCTTATGAGTAAGTAAATGAATAAATAAGTTATATTTCTTCCTAAACCTTTTATAAATAGTTATTATATCTTGTAAAACTGTATTTTAACCTCTTACGGATTCAGTCAATTTTCGTGCATTAACACGGGCGTATGAGAGATTGCTTTTTGTGGGATGAGGCGTATTTTTGAATGACACCATTTATATTAGCTTAATAAAGTAAAGTAAAATGGCAAAAAAAATTCCAAATGTAGTGAAATTGTTCCCCCCCCCCCCCCAAAAAAATGCAATTCTGTCATTGTTTTTTGGGTTTTATTTTTATTATGCAATAAAAATTACCTGGAAACATGATTTTTCACTTCAGTACAATTACGGAGTTACCAAACGCATATGGCTATTTTACTTTTTATTGGTTTAAAAAAACCTGAATTTTGTTGAAAAAAAAAAAATGTCGTTTGTGTCATTTTTTGAGGCCCATAACATTTTTGTATAGTACTATCAATGGTGCCACCAGGGGGCTTGTTTTTTTGTGTGATGAGTTGAGTTGATGTTTTTATTTTTACAATTTTGGGGTGCATATTGTGTTTTGATTACTAAATCTGGTATTTTTTAATTTTTCCTCTTTAAAGCATTTACTGATCGGATTAATTAATTTTATATTTTGATAAATATGGCTTTTCTGGACACATTGACACCAACTATGTACATATATAAATTTTTTATTCTTTACATTTTTTATTGATAACTGGGGAAAAGGGCATGATTTGACATTTGTATATTTTTTTAAAACTTTTTTCTACTTTTTACTTTTTTTGTTGGTCCCCTTAGGGAGCTTGAACTTGCAATTATTTGATCACTTGTACTATATACAGCACTACTATAATATTGCTTTATATAGTAAAATTGGCAGTCTTCTATGATGCTCATGGATGTCACAACAGAGATCACATGATAGGAACGGGGGGCCTTCAGCTGGTGCCAAGCAGTCATAGGAACCCATCGACTCCCTGCGATTGTGTTGCTTGGGGGCCAATTGGCACCTGAACAAATCCTTAGGTTGGAGCACAGCACTTAACTGCCGGTGTCAGCGATTGACAGTGGCATTTAAGATTTTAACTGGAGCAGTCCGCAGGCACACCGATCACTGCTGTTAGGAACACATCTGCCCTGTGTGGTGTGGGCTCGGCTTCTGAGCACGTTCCATAGTCCCTGACATGCTTCATGACGTGTATATCATGGAGTGTGAAGGAGTTGCGCTTATATTTAGCTGACGTATTACTATTTGCCTGCAGTTCTTTTCAACCAGATATAACATTAATTGTTTAAAGATATTGTATAATAATATAAAAATAAACTAAATCATATCGAGCTATGGCAAAGCAGCTTATTAGAGGCAGTTCATAATTTTTGGGTATGTGACAAATTAGTAAATATTTAACAATTATAGTGGTTCTGTTGGCTAAATTTCCTGCTCCATTTATGGTCCGCATACTGTTTTTCAGATAGTCCAAATTGTCTCTTCAGAGAGGAAGAGGACTAGAACTCTAGTGTCACCTATAGGAAGTAGCTATCCTAAAAGTCAATATTGACGAGCCTTGTCACATGACTTGGGATAAAAGCCAAAACCAGAATCTCAATTTGCAGACGTTGTGTTTCGGGGTACTGCCCCTCGTCAGTGCAAAGTGTGAGATCTGGTTTGGCTGAGTGAGAGGCGTCTGACTGGGATCCAAGGGGTAACATTTCTACTTGCGGAGAGTGACATGTCAAGCCTGACATGCCAAGGTGAGGAGACTTTTAAGCCGTAATGCTCATTCACTCCTATTAGCTTAAAGTGAGCCTTTCACCAGTTGAGTATGTTAATCTGGCAACATCCTGGAAGAGTAGATGCGGGGCTGAATAAAATGTAGTTTTTAATTTTTAATTTCTCCTTTCTGCTGTAGAAATATTAGCTTGTAAAATTTAATTATAATTTATGGTACACTGTAACTTTTTTCCCTTTATGACGTTGACCAATCATCAGCATGAGACATCATGCAGGGGAAAAAAGATCATGCTCCCAGTTGGTTAGAAAAACATTCTGTCTCTTGTGTGATGTAATGACATACAACTTTGCTCTCACCCTGATCACCAGCTTTCATCTGATGGCAGCTAATGTGCAAGAAGAGATGTACAGCTTAGCCGAGTGTCATAACAAACAGCTATTGCAGCTATAAGCAGCTCTCCTCTCACAGTGTTGTCAGCTCCCCAAACTGACTGCTGTAATATGAAAGCTGGTGGTGTTAGTAATCATCCTCAGGTCTGTTTTCTCACTCCACCTTCCCCCCACACTGCCTGCCGTTAACTTAGTTATATGTGTTTATAATAACACCCAGGTCTGCTGTACCCTACTTTCCAAAGACTGACTGCTGTAAGATGAATGCTGGAGGTGTTTGTAATGATACTCAGGTCTGCTTTCCCCCTCCACCTCACCCCACAACTGGCTGCCGTGAAATTAAAGTTATATGTGTTTGTAATAACACCCCACACTGAATGCCATGAGAAAGCCGGAGGTGTTTAAGACTCCCAGCTCTGCTCTACTCTATACAGTAGCTGAACAGAGATCAGGGTTGTTTTCTATTACATATCTCACACGAGAAAGCATGTTCTACTGACCTTCTGGGGATGTTCTTATTTTCCCCTACATGACGCCTCCTGCTTATTATTGGTCAACATCATGCAAGGAAAGAATTGCATGCCCCTCAGAGACGAATCTTTGCTAATGTCCTGTAGGGTTTATCATAAATTTGCCTTTCAAGTTTAGATTCTAATATCTCCGCAACGGAGAGGAGGAACCAAATAATAAAAATTGCTTCTGCAGTCACTATTTCATTATGTGGAAAGTTTAGGAAAAATAAAACATCCTCTCTAAGGGCACAGTTTTGTGTCATTTGACTGATCGCAGTGTGGAAGTGTATGAGTAGTATGCTGTACTAACATAATGCCGTATACACAGCTGAGAGATTCACTGACAGATCCACAATATTACAAAACTGGACTATTGTGAGAAAAACGAAAAAAAAAAAGTATTCAGCTTTTGCTGAACACTTTTTCAGCTGCAGTAGGGACACTGAGGAACTGTCAGTCAGGCTAGATGGGTGGAGATTGACTTTCAGAAAGGAATATATAGCTATTCTAACCAGAAAATTCAAAGTTAGCACACCAGTCTTATCCGGTCTAAGAGATCTATTTCAAATCTTGTGACAGATCAGATGGTGACCACATGCACTCCAGTATAACATGTCAGAGGTCTGGATACTGGATGATCTTTGCCCTGTAGACTTGTAAGTTAAAAAATATATTGATTTCAGTCAATTCCTTTAAAATAACATCTCACATGGAAGATAATTTTATAGGGGAGGTCCAGACAAATCTTAACCAGATCTGGATCCATGCTTCAATCATTGGTTGCCAGCAACCTTACATCTGATCCAGTATTTTTATATTGATTATCCTTGGGATATTGATTATCCTTGGTCTGACACCTGGAATCCCCACTGATCAGCTGTTATCACCTGTGGCAGCCGGATGTAATCCGTGTACGGAGTGGAGCACTGCAAATCCCTACACTGTTTAGTGGCCACTACAATATGCTGCATATCAGCTCCTATTAAAAATGTGAGCAACACAAACCATCTGCTATCATTTGTCCTTTTTGCATCCTTTATGCCTTTAGCAGTCACAACTATCCTAACCCATGCTTGCCGCTTACCTAGGGCTTTAGCCCATTATATGGACTATTTTGTCTTTGTAAGTAAATGTCCGGTTTGCTGCACTCTGCTGTTGGCTTTACTCTGTATTTTTAGATCACCCCCATCCCAAGCCACATTGCAGAGAGATGTGCCAAGAGCCTGTATATTCTCCTATATTTCAGGACCAATATGTTCCAGCATTAGACATATGGCATGACATGACACATTTAATATAGATGCCAGGTACTATTGCAATACTTTTTTTTTCAAGTCTTTTGTTCTGTTTATGCCATTTTCCTAAATAAGACCTGCAAAAAATAAATACATGAGCTCTAATTTGAAACAAGAAAATAACCATTTTTTCCCCACAAAAAAGAAATATTAACTAGACTAAGAAAAATAATGTAGTGGGCTCTACCTAATAAAGGGCACCTTGCATGAATGCCACTAAGTGCCTGCATCGCGGCCGCTGGTGTATTCGCCTCTTGCGTCGTGCGGTTTCAGTGGTGTCATTTTTAGTATACTAGTTAATAAACTTTTAGTTAAGTCTGTTATCTATGTCCTTGCTGCCTTTGTTTTTTGCATTGTGCATGTTACTATTGCGCTGTTATTTTCAAGGTGTTAGATTCTTTTCAATGTTAAACAAAGGCCGGGAGCTTGTTCCAGGCATTCCTTCTAACTAATATATAATTGGAATATATATTTTTGAAGGCAGTGACCTTGGCTGTTTGTAATGGCATCTAAAGCAATTATGTCGCTGATCGTGATGGAGAAAGATGGCAGGGAGCAGACAGAATTGCATGAATTAGTGTAAACAGCGAACGTTGCTAAGCAGTATTAGATGACAGTTAGCTTTTTAATGAGGGAAGACACACAGTAATTAAATGTTGACATACAATTATGAAAAATATCAGATAACAAATCAGCGCCGCAATAAGAGAATAGGAACCGACATTTCTGGCAAGAGGAAAAAAAACTGTCCCGTGCTCCGTCATCTGAAACTGTTTTTTATGAGCACAGGGTGAAGGTCAAGGAGGTATCTTAACTCCATCAATCCTTTGGACAGTTACAAATGACCTTTCACTTTCCATAAGACATTCAATATTCTGAATTGGAGAGATACATTTTTCTGTGTTTAGAAAATGATGAAATTGAAATCCTTCATATCGCGCAAGGTGCAGCAAATGTTGAAATCACATGAATGCCTCATTCACCCCAACGTGCATTCGTGCTCGCTCCCCATTAACATGGAGCCAATCACTTAACGCTCGCTATATATTTCCGTACCAATATGGCCGGAGTGCCCTCGCTCTGAAACCGTAAGTGTGTTCAAAGATCATGTGAAAAATGACTGTAAAATTGCACCTCGAGCAGCTGTTATTAGAGCCCGTCTGCGGCGGTAGAAATAACGGGTTTGACATTGCTCTATATTTCCTACTCTACCTTTAGTAATTTGGAGAGTAGAGAACTTGTCGTCGGCGCTGTTCAAGTTGTTTCCATTGAAATGTTTTCTATAACTGTTTCTCCTTAGATACACAACAAAGAAAGCAAATGTGAGGCCCTACAGAAGGAACTATTAAAAGCTCAAAACCAGTACTCTGCATGTTATGATGAGGTAATCAATTTTAATTGCCTGTTTTGTATTAACCTTTGCTTTTTATTTCCTTATTCCTTGGCAGTGTAAGTACCTAAAATATACATCTATAATTAGGGATCCTGTTGTGATTGTTTATGGTTTCTGTTACCTTTTGTAATGTCTACATGATGTGTGCCAAGTAGAAAAACCATTTTCCCTTCTGCTTCCAAACAGCCAAAAATGCATATTTTCTGTTTATAATAATGTGAGCGTAAGCACTAGAGAAACATGTATATGATACAGGAATCCAACCTGCTGGGCTACAAGTTTGATTTTTAACAATGGGGAGTTGAAAGTGTAAATGTAGACAGTCTAAACATGCACCAAATTAAGTGGCTCATGCTGGATGATAAATTTGATGCATATTTAGACTGTCTAGTGATTAATATAAAAATAGTAGACATCCCCTTTAAATTTCCTTTGTGATGGCTCTACAGAGAAATTGAGCAATTGCTGCAAAATTTTCACCCCTCCCTAAATTACAGCTGATCATCGGGGACAATCCCATAGGCCAAATTCACAACATGTTTTTTTCCAAGTTCATGACTGCTTTGAGGGCTTTTCGACCTACAAAAATTCCGGCCTTAAAGGTGTTTTCTCAAGTTTAAAAGTTATCCCCTGTCCACAGTATAGGTGATAACATTCCTATCGGTGGGGTCACCATTCCCAAGAACTGTGACTCTGACGAGCCCTGGTTGAATAAGGCGGTGGTCGATCATGCACACTACCTCTCCATTCATTCTAATGCTTTGCTCGGCAACCTTCGGTGGTCCCATTAATAATGAATGGAGAGGCATGGATAGGGGATAACTTTTGAACTTAAGAAAACATTTTTAAGACCAGATTTTTGTACGTCGAAAAGCTCTCAAAGCCGTCATTAACTTGGAAAATCTTGAAGGGAATCTGTGATCAGTAGTATTTCTTCATACCAGAATAAATGTCATCTAGGCCTTGGAAATACAAGGTAATAGATACTTGTATGGCCCCAAAGCCATACAATCCCATACTGAATATATATGCTAATGAGAGTCGAAGTGCATTTTTCATTACTTCCGATTTGCGCCACCTTCGTCCCCTTGAATTACAGCTTTGCCCTGTGTTGCATTAGTTTGACCAGTGGAGAGTAGAGCTGTCACTCAAGGAGAGGAATGGTGGCACCTTCTGGAAATTAATGAAGGAGACTGATGCACTTGCTGTTCATCGGCCCACCCTCCAATCCACTCCTACCCCTCTTTAGCATATGCTCTTACAATAACATTTCTCAGCCCCAGAGCAGGGCTTTGGGGCCATACAAGTAGCCATTACCTTGTATTTTCATGTCTAAAGTTGATGACGGCCCCATGTTCTGTTTGGGTAGGTCTAATGTTGACGACGGCCCTATGTTCTGTTTGGGTAGGTCTAATGTTGATGACGGCCCCATGTTCTGTTTGGGTAGGTCTAATGTTGACGACGGCCCTATGTTCTGTTTGGGTAGGTCTAAAGTTGACGACGGCCCTATGTTCTGTTTGGGTAGGTCTAAAGTTGACGACGGCCCTATGTTCTGTTTGGGTAGGTCTAATGTTGACGACGGCCCTATGTTCTGTTTGGGTAGGTCTAATGTTGACGACGGCCCTATGTTCTGTTTGGGTAGGTCTAATGTTGACGACGGCCCTATGTTCTGTTTGGGTAGGTCTAAAGTTGACGACGGCCCTATGTTCTGTTTGGGTAGGTCTAATGTTGACGACGGCCCTATGTTCTGTTTGGGTAGGTCTAATGTTGACGACGGCCCTATGTTCTGTTTGGGTAGGTCTAATGTTGACGACGGCCCTATGTTCTGTTTGGGTAGGTCTAAAGTTGACGACGGCCCTATGTTCTGTTTGGGTAGGTCTAAAGTTGACGACGGCCCTATGTTCTGTTTGGGTAGGTCTAATGTTGACGACGGCCCTATGTTCTGTTTGGGTAGGTCTAAAGTTGATTCTCTTTATATCTGCAAGTACAAATCACCTCTAGAGAATATAAGAAAGTTGATTAGATTTGATTTCCAAAATAACATTGTTCTTTTCTAAACCATTGAATTTCAATACTGCATATTCGCCCTACAGACCCCTCAACAGACTACATATACAAGCTGGCATAAAACAACCCATGTCCTGCCAATGAAGGCGCCCATTATCATTAGAAATTCCCTGCTGATGTAATCTCAAAGGATCAATGTAAATGGGTAATTCCAGTGATATCTGGAATAAATGGGAACGTTATTACTTTGAGCAAACAATATATTCAAGTCATTCTCCTTAAATAAATGATGCTATATGAGAATTATACAGAGGTTTAGTCAATGGGAAGAATTAAAAGAGCCTGCGCAGAACACAACACAGACGGCTCTGTATGATTATAAAACGATTGAAATAAAATCAAGTATTTCCTTTGTAAAAGCTGCTTACATCTATGGCCCAAGCAAACAGCTGTCAAAAATGCCATTTCTTTTCAAGTCTTTAGGAGTCTATGTACTTGCATGTTGTGAATATTCAAGATACAAGCAGCTTTTTGCTCAAATTAGATGCAATTCCTTCAGAGGATTAGGCTCCACTTTAGGGAACATAATGTGAAGATGGGACAGCAATATTTGAAATGAACCTTGCATTTATCTGTTTTACATCCAGTTGCTCCACCGGGACAAACTTCTACATAAACTTAAGGAAGAACATATTCAGCTGACAGAGCAAATCATGCAGCAGTCCCAGGACATTTCCAAGATGAGTGAAGAAAGGAAGAGACTGGAGCTAAAGCTGGCAGTTGTCACAGAGAGACATAAAACTGCACAACAAGAGGTGTGTGTCTGTGTGTGTTACAATACATTACCCCCTCCTCTCTTGTCAATTACAACTTTACAGTATATAACAAGGCATGTCATTTGTAACCTGTGTTCTTCACAAATAGCAACAGCGAATGCGTCATTACTTTTAAAAGTAATGCAACTCATTTTTCTTTCATGATCTGTTTGCAGCGTCTGTCAAGTCTTTACTGTGTTTAGTGCTAGATTTAGTTGGAGAAAAAAAACAAAGTTGTGACAGGTATTTGTAATGTGAAAAAAACCCAAAGGATATAAATTAGCAAATACTATTGGACTTTGTTCTTACTGTGAACATCTTCCAGTGCTTCCTTGAGCTACCTCATTACTGCAGCTAAAATACTGCTCATCAACACATAACCGATGCATATTATTGGTGATGACGTCATCTGCATCCCTAAGCATCAGCTGCCAGTGTATATGCTTCTTATTTTAGTGCCATTTTTATTCATTTTTGGATTTGTGTGTTATTCAGACTAATTAGCATTTTTCCGATATATCATTCCAAATAGTACATCCTAATTAACAAGGAATCAAGGATACTACCTTAGAGGGAATGTGTCATAAGAAAAATACTTTTTTATTTTAAACATATTTTTAAAAAGTAAGTCAAGTGTATTTTCTAACAAATAAAGTTGCACTCTGTTATCCTATAGCATGCAACCATAAAATATATGAAATTGTAATTGCATTACTGCTCTAGAAAATAGGAAAAAAACTAACATATTTAGCAGATAAATTGGCCAATTCATGTGTGCCTTGCAGCCAATCCCAAGGCGATCCCCTTTGCTGAGAACTTAACATGTACCTCTCCTGGGCTGCTAGCATGTAATTATGGGTAGGTAGAATCCTGCTGTGACTAAAACCTCTGTAGGCTGATAGGTGGAGTGTTCAGTCAGAGAGCCTATGCATACAAATATCAAAGACTGACCGTCACTTTAAAACAGAGAACAGGTGTGTACAGGTGCATACTAAGAGTATCCACCTCCATATATAACTAACAAAGTTGCACTATATACTTCTATAGCATGCAAGCATGAAATATATGAAATTATAATTGCATTACTGCTTTAGAAAATAGGAAATAAAACAAAAGCTACTTAGTACATAAATTGGCAATTCATGAGTGCCCAGCAGCCAACGACAAGGCGATCCTCTTTGCTGGGAACCTAACATAACATGTGCCTCTCCTGGGCTGCTGGCCCACAGTTATATGGGTAGGTAGGATCCCGCTGTGATTAAAACCGCCATAGGCTGATGGGTGGAGTGCTCGGTCTATTTTTTTATTATTTCATTTTCCCACAGGCATTGCACAGTTAATCATTTTTGTAATATACTTTATTACCTTTTTTCGTTTTCTTCTCTCCCCAACACATTGCTGGTGTGCTGTTTCAATCCCAATTCATGCACCTTCAGAGGCTCTTTTTAACTACTGCTCAGCAATATCTATACAAACAATCTGTGTACAGGACATTCCCTGTCTGAGTGTGGGGTTGGGAGCAGAGAGGCTCAGAAAGGGAAGTCCTGCTCACATGTAGTTTGAATATAGGGTAAAAATCTTGCTGAGCAGCATTTGAAAGGAGCTTCTGAAGGAGCAGGAGCTGGACATTCAAACAGCAGAGTGGCATAGTGGTTGGGAGAGAAGGAAGCAAAATTAGGTGATGAGTTGTATTAAAAATAAATCTGAATTTTCCAATGCCTTAAGGATAATTGCATTAAAAATAAGGCTTATTGACTCTCTAATGATTTTAACATGATTTTGTGAAAAATCTTATTTTTTATGCTATTATCTGTTTTAATTTTTTTTTAAATTTAGCAATTTGCAATCTGGTCACTGAGCCTCATAGTAGGCCGACATTGTTCTGTAAACATTATTTTCAGTAATTATCTTATTATCATCATAAGAAAGATAAAAAATGTAGGTTATAGATCACACATATATATTAGGCGATGGTATCACCTCCTTCCTCTCCCTGAATTATGACCTCTGCACAGGTGACGGAGCATGAGTAGAAACTCTGCCAAGGATCAAGACCATGTATTGTCTTTTTCAAGAAAGATGACTAGTAGTGTTGAGCGAGTATGTTCTATTAACCCTTTCGCCGAGTTTGCTCGGGCCGAGCTCCGAGTATTTACAGCTGCTCGGTGATATGGTTGAATCGCTCCCGTGTGCATGATTTGCAACTGTTTGATAGCTTTATTACATGTGAGGAATGTCTATTTCTTACACATTCCTCCCATGTAATAAAGCTGCCAAACAGTTGCAAATCATACACATGGGAGCGATTTAACCTTATCACCGAGCAGCTGTAAATACTTGGAGCTCGGCCCGAGCGTACTCGGACAGAACATACTCGCTCAACCCTAATGACTAGTCATTTCTCAAAGAGGATATGTGAGGTTTCTTAACATGTCAGTTTTAGTAAATACCTTTAATATAGATTTTCTTATAACTGTGCATTGTCCTGTTCCTGTTATTCTATCTAGTATTTTTTTTTAAAAATTGCCAACTGGGTGTCACAAGTTGTGGGTTTTTCCTTACACAGACTGATAGTATACAATCAGTCCTGATTGTAGAGACCCACCCATTGAATAGTAACACCCATTTATCTTTTTTTTTTCTAAAATGGCACAACGCATATTTTCAACAAAAGATACTTTAATCATTGTAATTTTGCGGTGTTACTAAAAGAGACATGTTAGACAAGCTAATAAAAAAGCAATCTATCCACAGTTTTAGCCATTTTTTGGGCAAGGATTTTAACAATGATATTGAAAAAAATATAATAAAATGTGTCCCTCAGAGTAGTATACTACATATCCTAGATTTCTGACTACTGATTGAATTAACACGCTGCAGGGTAAAGGGAACCTGTAAGCAAGTTTTTAGACCCCAAAGTAATATCACACACAATAAGGTACCTATAATGATGATTACTTCTATACCTTCCTGGCCCAGGAATGACAGCTCTGGCGCGGGATCTCTGGAAGGGAAGCAGGTCACAGACACTGAGATCTCAGGAAGGAAGCAGGTCACAGACACTGAGATCTCGCGCAATCGGAAAGTTGTAAATGCAAGCCAAGCTCTTTTACATAAGAATTTGCTGATGGATTATGAAACAACAGAGATATTAACTTATCTTATAAAGATATGGAAGTAATCATCATTACAGGTACTTTACGATGATGACGATACTTTGGGGTCTAAAAACCTGCTAGCAGGTTCCATTTAAGTTTTATGAAAAAAGGCAAAGGAGGGTACTAGTCATGCTTGGCCTGGCCACTCTCCATTTTTGTAACTATTATATGTAGAGAAACATTAGGATCAGATACAAAAAAAATACATGGCTTATCTATTTGCTCCCAAGAGACGAGCCCCCTTTCCTAGTAGATATGTCATTTGTATGGGTAGACATCTGCGGTGTCTTCTGTTTATCCTTGAAGAGCTCGTTGGTACGTGAAGGGGTTAAACTGGACAGTTTTAGTTCCTACAGCACTTTACAGGTTTGTCTGTAGTCCTGTAACGTGGTATTGCCCTTTGTGTGGAATATCTAAGGAATCGTGCATTGAAAGGAACCAGCAAGGAAAAGAGATGACACAAAGAGGTTGAGAGCACAATGCCTTGTCTTGCTCAAGTTAGTTTTGAATGAAGTTAGTTATTCATTCCGGTGTCCTAACTCTCGCTTATTCTCCATCTGTATTTAATTTTGATATTCTTTTTTTTTTTTAGGTTAATAACAGAGATCAAATCATTTTACAACTTAAAACAGACTTGAAAACATCACAGGAGAAATATTTTGGCACTCAAGAAGAAGTAAGTACTCTGAGAGTTTAGACTGAAACGTCTGTTCACAGATCATTCCTCAGTATCCGTAGCTGTTGGTAAGATGGAAATGCTCAGCTCCTTCTCTACCATTTCCTCTGTGCATGGCGCACTTAAATGTACAGTCCCCGAGATATTGGAATTAAAGGTTTAGTCCTTCGGAGGGGGCTTTGCTGTCATTGTTGACCTTTGTGTTGCCCATCGCACTATGTGCAACAATAAACAATTTCAGATTCATAGAAGGAAGTTGGGGTATACACAAGTCACTTGGTTTAATTCAGTGAGAGGCAAGCGCTGACCTTGTTGCATAGTAACAATCTAAATGATGAATATGTGCTGTCACAATGGGACGGCGCTGCTTATTATTGAAAATCTTCTATTAAATTAATGAAAATTATGCAATCTGGATTTTTAGTGGGTTTTGTAGCAGTGTAACCCTGAATTTATTACACCAGGTAGAGCACACCTCAGAAAACATTTAGTTCAGTAGCCACAATTTAGTATATTTACTGGCTTTAGATTTTCCTTTTGACTCTTATATTCTGGCTATGCTAAAAATGAAATAAAGATTTCTTTCAAAAGAGAAATTATTTATTTTTCCCTTTATTAGCAACCAATCAATATATGACATTAGGCGTCTGCTTTCTACCTCTGACCACGTAGAACAGTAGGGTACAGGGTCGCCTTAGAAATTGGTAATGCAATTAATGATTCCCATTTAGGCATTGCAGAGCAGATGTACCATAAAGTCCGACTGTGTGTTTTCTGTAGGGCAGGGTTCCCCAACTCCAGTCCTCAAGGCCCACCAACAGGTCATGTTTTCAGGATTTCCTTAGTGTTGCTCAGGTGATGGAATTATTGCCTGTACAATACTAAGGAAATCCTGAAAACATGACCTGTTGGTGGGCCTTGAGGACTGGAGTTGGGGAACCCTGCTCTAGGGCTCTTGGAGATTCAAGGCCCAGTTCTTAATGGTCCCATCCTCTTTGATATTAGGTAGTAAGACCAACTGGATAGAGGGTTTCCCTTTCCAGAGGAATTGCATTGCTAATTAAAAGGGTCATTCAAGACCAAGATATTGGTTATCCCTCTTCAAGATAGGTAATCGCTATCAGATCAATAAGGATCCAATACACAGCACCCCCATAACGGACCTGCTACCAGCACCTACGCAGTGTACAAAAGGAAGGTTCACAGCACAAATGGTTGTTTTTTTTAAGATACTTTGGAGTTCTGCAAACCTTCCTCTGTATGCTTTTACCATCCCTGGGACTGAGAGAGAATCGTTTTGCACTTATCTATTACCATCTGCCAAAAGTTGTGCTGCTAATCTTCATCCACATTGAAACTACTCAGTGTACAGAAGAGGACACCACTGCTCTGTACACTGTATAGTGGTTGTTCTTGGGTACTGCAACTCAGCTCCCATTCACTTCAGTACTCAAGAACAACCACTACGCAGTGTATTGAGCTAAATTGTTCTGGCTCTGTACACACTGTATAATTCTGGCAGCTACACAAGATAGTTAGTGCTTATTGGAAGGGGTGACAGGTGTCATAAACCCATAGATCAAAGAATAGGTCATCAGAATATCCATCTTAAAGCCTCGAATGAGTGGTTGGAAAATTTACTCAAGGGTCATTAGGGATGAATGGAGGAATGTTATAAACACTCACCCCTTCTGTTCTGGCATAATTCAACACCTAAGCCTAATTTGACCTTGCTATATGGCCCCCTTTATGTGCATTATTGCTCTTGTTTTGACTAATACTGTGTCATGAGATGGTGAATAACGTAACTGCTTCCAAGATGTCTTTCTTCTCCTTTACGAAACTGATGTTTTTGTCATTCATGCTTCTATCCAAGTACATCACCATTTGAAGGTATTGGGTGGTGAAACCTAGATATCACCTATCTACAGGATGGATGATGGCTTATTGATCAGTGGGAGTCCAATATCTTGAACCTGCAGTTATCGTCTGTACAGAGAATTTTTATACCCATTACAATGGAGTAGCAGTGTTCATGCTCACTCCCTATTGCGTGCGCGCTGATTTTTTCGGCAGCCACATAGAGAATGAATGGAGCAGTGGTGAGGCATGCGCACAGCCGCTCCATTCTAATGAGGATATACGAGTAAGTGCCTCCTCTGGCAAAATGGGTATTTTTATCCCCATCTATGCAACCGAGCATGCGCTCTGCCGCTTCATTCTAATGGGGATATGTGTTACCTTAGGGATAAAAATTCCCTATTTTGCCAATTAGTGCAACCAGGCAACTTCTTTAGGCTATATTCAACCTTGTGTCGGGGCCCCTGTTAGGAGGCTCCGTGTCAAGTCCTATTATTTTTATCAGAAGAAAAACAGAGAGTGCTATTTTTCCCATTAAAATAATTACAATGGAGTTTGTGTGGTTCTCTTTTTGTCCCTCATAGAATAGATCAGTTTCATTCTGAAGTTGTCATTTGCTATTTCTATAATTTAAACATTAAAACAAAACTTCGAACTTCAGTGTGAACTTAGCCTAAGAGACAAAAACATTTTTACATTTTTTTCTGTTTATTTTTTTTATTTCTTAGTTGAGTCTCCAAGAAGTTGAAGTTTCAAGGCTTCAGCAAAGGATTAAATCTCTACAAAGTGAATCTCGGGAATTGTGGGAAAAAAACAATGATCAGGAGGATAGACTGAACCAAGCTGAAAAGGCAAAGCAGCTGCTCTCTCACGAACAGGAGATCCATCTTGGCCAGGTAAATAGACCATATTTCATAAGAGGTTAATCAACAGATATTATATAAGATCTCTGCATAAGAGATCCAACAATTTTCTATGTTGTGTCAAGCAGATCTAGAAAGATGATCATGCTTAATTATTCAGTAATGGTAGATACTTGAACATTAAATTGCTTAACACTGAAACTTCTCATTTACACAGTTTATGCCCTTTAATGGGGGGAAAAAAATCTAATTGTTCCATCAACTGTACAGTTTTCCTTTTAAGCAGACGCCCCATTCATCAAGTTAAATAATAACATTGTGTGAGTGAAGTTGACAGGTTGGCAGATTGCTTTATGGAATTCAAGTTGAGCATTTACTCTTCCCAGATCTCTGCATGTTCTTGATTTTAGAAGTAGACGTGGGATCAAAAGCCATATATACATTCAAGCACGTTTTATAGTGTGATGAGATAATCTCTAAATTAGTAACTCCACGTGCTCCACTTACTGAACAGTTTAAACAAAGGCATATGATGAAAGGCCCACCTCCACCTCTATTGTTATCATGGGGCCAGTCTTCTCCTGTGAATATTCTGAATGTTACTATATTGGGGCTATACTGTGAGCTATAGTCATTCAATTCTTATTGTGGATCTGATGCTAAGACTAAGACCGGAGTCAAACGTCCGAGTATGGACTGTGATGCACAACCCAGCCACGGGTCTACCGAGCCAAACTCGACAGGCTCATGTATGCCTATGAGGCTGAGAAAAAAGGCGTAGGCATCAGCTCACCGGTGTAGGAGAGATTCCATTATGGGTGCGGTGCAAGAATAGCTCCAGTCCGGTTACTGGGTGAAATTAAACAGTAGGAAATAGAAAGAATCCACAGAATCAAGATAAAGATAAAACTTACATTTATTGAATCCATGACTGTGATTAAGAGCTTCTGCTCGAAACTCGTAAACCCGTTGTCTTCTGATGTATCACACCATGATTTTATATACACCCTGGTTTTAAACTTTTTTCAATAAATGAAAGTTTTATCTTTACCTCGATTCTGCCCTTGCAGGATCTCCTCAATTTTCTAATGCCTACGAGGCTGTCGAGTTCAGATCATGAGACCGTGGCTAGCCTGTGAATAGTGTTCCATTATTTGACCTTGAAACATGGATGTGCGTATTCAGGCCAAGGCTAAAGCTACACGGCAACTCGTGGCCACAAAATATTAAGATCTCAAATGTGACCAAGGAAGAAGATACTGATGTTTTGGAATTTGGTTACATAAAAATCCAGCTGGGTTGTATTACTGGAAACTGTAGGACCATGGCAACTTTCAAGTCGCAATGTAACAACATTCATTATTATTAGTTGAAATTTGGTAACTAGACCATGTGAACTTGTCTCTCCACTACAAGTCACAGTGTAACCTTAGCCTCATTGCTTACTAATTAATGCCTCTGATTAAATGGTGTTTAAAGGGAATTTGTCACCATGTTTTTGCAACCCCATCTAAGAGCAGCATAATGTAGGAACAGACACCCTAATTTCAGTGATGTCACTTACTGGGCTGCCTAGTGTAGTTTTCATAAAATCACTGTTTTATCTGCTGTACTAGTTCTGTGAGTGCTGATCTCTGTATAACCCCACCCACAACACTACACTGTTCAAAGGCAGAAAGCTGCCAATCAGTGGTGGGGGTGGGGTAATACATAGCTCATGAATATGGAGGACTACATGGCAGTAGGTTTAGTAGTCCACTAGTGATAATCTCCTGCTGATAAAACTGTGATTTTGTTAGAACTACATCAAGCAGCCCAGTAAGTGACACATCGCTGGAATCAAGGTCTCTTTCGCTACATTATGCTTCCCTTAGATTAGTTGGCAAAAACCTGGTGACAGATTCCTGTTTTTAGAACGATCGAGCCCCTCCCAAACTATATATATGGTCATATTGCTCTCAAAAATATAATGATAAATATCTTTAAAAGATAATGTGTTGCTGATTTCCAAAATGTTGAAATACTCAACACCCTTTGGCACAGCTCAGATATTTCTATCGCTGGAAATCTGACACAATGGATTAAACAATAAAGAAGTCAGTCAATGGCTTTTTGGTTAATAACCAAAATGTTATAGCCGTCTCTTAGGGTGCATGATAGTATACAGTATTTGCTAATAATCCTGGTACAGTAGTGTTCAAAATAATAGCAGTCCAATATGGCTAACCAGATTAATAACTATTTTTCGCATAAATTATATTACCACATGTCAAACAATTTACCAGTTGGTGCAGTAGATTCTAAGAAAACCAACAGACTCCGCATTCATGATCTGCATGTTTTTGAGTCTGTGTATTTGAATAATTAATTGAAAGGTGGTGTGTTCAAAATAACAGCAGTGTGGAGTTCAGTTAGTGAGGTCAATCATTCTATGAAGAAACAGGTGTGAATCAGGTGCATGCATTTCTCCTTGTAAGCCTGAGAAAGGCTATGTGCGCACGGTCAGGATTTGAAGCATAAATTTCTTGAGTGTTTCTGTATCTCCTTGGCAGGAAAAATGCTGCGGAAAACAACGCGCATTTTTTATGTGGTTTTTGAAGCATTTTTAAGTGTTTTTGTACATCAATGAATGCTTTTTGGAGCTAAATAAAGTTATTTGGTCAGACATTGCTTAAACCCTTTGATTACCGTCAGAACTGGGGTGAGTATATTGGTTAATTTAAATGATTAAAGAATGTGTCTGTTGTATTTCAAATAAAGTGTTTGCTCTCTGTCTGTGTGTTGATTTAACTCTTTAATTAGGTTTGGTGATGAAAGCGTCTGATTGACACTTTGTCATCACCAAACAAAAGAGCTAGGTGTCAGCTAATCCCATTCGCCCAATCTCATTATCATTTCCATTCATGTAATTTATGCGGCAGCTGTGAGCTGCTATTTTTAGCCTAGGAAAGTGCCATTTGCAAACATGGTCCCTGGCCATTATTAACAGCTCACAGCTGTTTCGTTAGCCGCTACGTCCCCCCGATCAGCACTCAGCAGCGCTTTAAATGCAGTGTATTTTTGCTGCGTCCAAAATGCGGTGTTCTAATGCTGCAGTTTTGTTGTCAGTACATGTGAATCCACCGCATATAATGACACTTCCATCAGACAAAATCTGCAGCGGAGACTAGCATGTCCGCTACAGAAATGGACATACTGCATGTGAGTCTGGGTACGTGGCCACGGTCAGGAGCCGTTGTAGGTTTGATGCTGCGTGTTTATGCAGCGTCAAACCCGCAGCGTCCAGATAGTACAACATCTTGGATGGGATCTATGCGTGCATCAGAGGCTGCGAATCACCCATGGACACTGACATGCGGCGCGTCTTTCAGGACTGCAGCATGTCAAATTCTCTTGCGGAGTTGCTAGTCTCTGCAACAGAAATGTGACCACTAGAAGGTATTGAATGCGGTAAATACGCATGGTTCAGTGAACACATGTGGATTTACCTGCGTTAAATAGAATGCAACATTTGCACGCAGCAAAAAATATGTGTCCAAAGCGCTGCTACATCCGGATTGTGGGCACAGAGACTAAAATAAAAAAAAAAGAAATAAAAAAAAAAATGGTGTGGGCTCCCGCGTCATTTTTAAAACCAGCAGAGGGAAAGCCGGGGAAGGGGCCATTAGCAAAAAATGTTCCCTGGCTGTTAATATCAGCCCACAGCTGTTTGTTTAGCCTTTACTGGCTAGATTACAGGGGGACCCCAGAAAAAATTGATGTTGGTTCCCTCTATAAAATCTAACCAGAAAAGGCTAAACGGACAGCTGCGGGCTGATATTAATAGCCAGGGAAGGGGCCATGAATACAAGCCCCCACCCCAGCTATTGATATCACCCCTCAACAGTCCCAGAAATATGGCACTTAGCCTCCGCTCTTCCCACTTCCCTGTAGGTGTGGCGAGTGGGGTCATGGGGTTGGGGTTCACATCAGCCTTGTATTGGCGTCTGATGTGAAGCCCAGGTTAGTAATGGAGGGCGTCTATAAGACGCCCCCATTACTAACTGCGTGGTAAATTTATCTCCGCCTTTTCAATAAAAGACAGAATAAAGTATTTTAATGAAATAAAAAAGTGTTGTAAAAAATTTTTTTTATTGTACTCTGTCCGTGAAGCCCTTAATCTTCAGTGCAGTGTACCGCCGGGAGGAGAACATCGTGGGCACGCTGGCTTGGCAGAGCAGACTAATGCTCCCGCTAGCCGAGCCACTTTCGCTGTTATCAGCAGGAGCGGCGGTCGGATGAGAGGAGTAGTAGTCCTCCTCTCCCGACCCAGTTACCACCCCCACGACATTTTCGCCGCAAATTCGTGGCTATTGGCTTTAATTGAAACGCAGCAAATCCTGCGGATTTGCTGTGGTTCAATTCAAGTCAATGGGTGCTAATTTGCGGCGGAAGCGCCCGAACAATGGACATGTTGCGTTTCTTTCCACAATGGTAATCCTGAGCGGAAATTTCTGCATCATGTGCACAGCACATCAGGATTACCATTGCTATAGCTGGCAGACCGATTGGCAAGCATTTTCGCAGTGGAAAAACCGCCGCAGAAATACAGTAAAAACGCTTTGTGTGCACATAGCCAAATATGGGTCGTTCAAGACATTGTTCAGAAAAACAGCGTACTTTGATTAAAAAGTTGATTGGAGAGGGTACAACTTATAAAGAAGTGCAGACAATGATGGGCTTGTTTAGCGAAAATGATCTCCAATGGTTTTAAAATGGAAAGCAAAATCAGGGAGACCTGGAAGAAAATGGAAGACTACAATTCAAATGGATAGAAGAATAGCCAGAATGGCAAAGGCTCAGCCAATCAGCTCCAGGATGATCAAAGAAAGTCTCAAGTTACCTGTGAGTACTGTGACAGTCAGAAGACACCTGTGTGAGGCTAATCTCTTAGCAAGAAGTCCCTGCAAACTTCCATTGTTAAAAAAACAAACAAACATGTACTGAAGCGGATACAATTTGCCAAAGTATCAACTTGCCTAAAGAGAAATGGAGAAACATTTTGTGGACTGATGAAAGTAAAATTGTTCTTTTTGGGTCCAAGGGCCTCAGACAGTTCGTCAGACGACCCCTAAACTCTGCATTCAAGCCACAGTACATTTTGAAGACTGTGAAGCATGGTGGTACATGCATCATGATATGGGCATGTTTCTCTTACTATGGTGCTGGACCTATTTACTGCATACCAGGGATCATGGAACAATTTGCATATATTAAAATACTTGAAGAGGTCATGTTGCCTTATGCTGAAGAGGATATGCCTTTGAAATAGATGTTTCAACAAGATAACGACCCTAAGCACTAAGTAAATGAGCAAAATCTTGGTTCCTGTCCAACAAAATTGAGGTCATAGAGTGGCAAGCCCAATCATTGGACCTTAATCCGATAGAACACTTGTGGGGTGACATCAAAAATGCTGTTTCTGAGGCAAAGCCAACATGTCATGCACAGTGTAGGAAAGACAAAGTGCAACACGAAGTGATGAGGGGAAGGGAGCCCAGACACTAAGGAAAGAGGGGGGGGTGGAGACCTCCTAGGCTGATCTGATATCACCCTGTCTTCCCTAACATCCCTATATTGATTTCTCACCAATCGCCAATCAGGAACCTAAAACTCTGTATCACCCTAGAGCTAGGCCCTGGCTAGGGAAGGGGGGGGGGATGAGTGCTTGTCAGTCCCAACTAACAACTAAAGACAGCAAGGGGAGACAGACAAGGGAGAAGTAACTTAGCTTGAGCCAACTTCAGAGAGATTACACACACGTCCTCCTAGCACCAAAGAGGAAGTAAGCAGACTGCAACAGCTCCAAGCCTTCACAGGGGGTCATGTGAATATCACCGGCACCTCCCTATAGCAAACAGGAAGTATTTAAACACCCAGGCCTGAGTGTCAATTAGCCGGAGGGAGGTAGCCTCTGGGTCCTAGAGTGAGGCAGATCTAAGAAGATGTCTGTAATGCCAAATTAAGAGATCTCCTGCAACAAACTGCAGGGCGACTGTCTGTCACATCTAACACACCCGTGAGAGTACCCCTTCCTCTACGAGTGGCCTCTGGACACTCAGGACCAGGTTTCTCAGGATAAGAGGTGTGAAACGAACCAAGAAACCTGGGAGCCTTCACGTCTGATGCTGAAACCCACATCCTCTCTTCTGGACCATAACCCTTTCAGTTCACCAAGTATTGTAGGGAACGACGTTGGAGACGAGAATCTACAATCCTCGAAATCTGAAACTCCAGATTACCATCAACCATTATTGGGGGCAGCGGTAGGTGTGAGGGCTCAAGAGGTTCCACATATTTCTTGAGTAAGGACCTGTGGAAAACATTGTGGACCTTAAGGGCCTGAGGATGCTCAAGACGAAACGCTGCTGGGTTAATGATTGCGGTTATTTTTATAGGGACAAATAAACCTAGGTCCCAGCTTCAAAGAAGGGACTTTCAACTTGATATTCCTGGTAGACAATCACAAAAAGTCATTCACATTCAGGTCCGGACCTGGCAAGTGTTTTCTGTCAGTCATACGTTTATACCTGTCTCCCATGATCTTTAAATTACTCAGACCCCCCCGCCACACCGAGGAGAGCAACGAAGCAAAACGTTCCTCCTCAGGAACTCCCGAAGCTCCTCCCCCACTAAAGGTAGCAAACTGTGGGTGGTAACCATATGCACCAAAGAACGGTGACCAGCTAGTGGATTCTTGATGATAATTATTAATGGCAAACTCTGCCAGCAGGATGTAGGATGCCCAATCCTCCTGATTTTCGGAGATGAAACACCTGAGGTAGGTCTCCAAATTCTCATTGACACTCTCGGTCTGTCCATTTGAATGAGGGTGGAAGGCAGAGGAAAAGGACAGCTGCACCCCCAGTCAAGAACCAAAAGCTTTCCAGAACTTGGAAACAAACTGGGTCCCCCGATCTGACACCACATCGGAGGGAAACCCGTGAAGCTTCACGATCTCATTTATAAACACCTGAGCAAGTGTCTTGGCATTTTACTGAACCTATCTACAACCACCAAAATCAAAGTTTTGCCTGCAGAAACCAGTAGATTAGTAATATAATCCATGGACAAGTGTGTCCATGGCCTACTAGGGATAGGTAGCCGAAGAAGAGTACCAGATGGACGGGTATGTGAAACCTTAGACTGCGCGCAAATACTACAAGCAGATACTTGTTCAATCACATCCCGATGGCACCACGGCCACCAAAATCTATGAGCGGAGAGGTCCGCGGTTGCCTTACCACCTGGATGACCAGCAAGCACAGAGTTATGATGTTCCTTAATTACTTTGCGGCGGAAATTAGATGGTACAAATAACCTTCCTGAAGGGCAGGAGGAAGGGGCGTCCCCCTGAACCTCCAACACCTCACCCTCCAGTTCAGGATACAATGCCGAAATGACTACCCCCTTCTGTAATATCGGGGCTGGGTTCTCATGGTCCCCACCACCGGGGAAGCTCAGGGACAAACCATCAGCCTTGACATTTTTGACCCCTGGAAGAAAAGTAACAATAAATTTGAACCTAGTAAAAAATAGGGACCATCTGGCTTGCATAGGGTTGAGACGTTTAGCTGACTGGAGATATGACAGGTTCTTATGGTCAGTAATAACAGTAATAGGATGTACAGCACCCTCCAACCAATGTCGCCATTCTTTGAATGCTAATTTGATCGCCAAAAGTTCCCTATTACCCACATCATAATTTCTCTCAGCCAAAGACAACTTTTTAGAAAAGAAAGCGCATGGACGCCATTTACCGGGGAATGGACCCTGAGACAACACAGCCCCAACCCCCACATCCGACGCATCAACCTCTACAATAAAGGGTTGGGAAACATCTGGTTGACTGAGTTTAGGTGCCATGGCAAAACAATTCTTCAAGGAAGAAAAAGCCTGGAGGGAGGAATCCGACCATTTGGAAAAATCAGACCCCTTCCTAGTCAGGTCAGTAAGGGGTATCACGATTACTGAGTAATTTTGGATGAAATTAGAAAAGCCCAGAAAACGTTGTTAGAGCCTTCAGGTTCTCGGGATGGTCCCAATCAAGGACTGCACAGATCTTCTCCAGATCCATCTGAAAACCCGAAGATGACAACAAGTACCCCAAGAACTGCACCTCCTGAACGGCGAAAACACATTTTTCTAGTTTGGCATTAAGTTTGTTATCCCTTAGTATCTGGAGTACCTGTTTAACATGCCCCCGATGTGTCTCAAAATCAGGTGAGTAAACCAAAATATCGTCCACATAGACCACCACAAACCTCCTTACCAAGTGATGGAAGATATCATTTATAAAATGCTGGAACACCGCAGGTGCATTGGTCAAACCGAAAGGCATAATCAGACTGTCAAAATGCTCTTCAGGGGTATTGAATGCTGTTTTCCATTCATCCCCTTCTCTGATTATAACCAGATTGTAGGCTCCCCTTAAATCCAACTTGGAGAATACCTTAGCTCACACAACCTGGCTGAACAAATCTGGTATCAGATGAAGAGGGTATGAATCCTAGATGGTAATTTGATTTATTTCCCGGAAATCTATTTCATATATAAACTTTTTTCTTCATGAAGAAGAACCCTGCCGCCACGGGCGAAGATGAGGGCCTGATGTGTCCCTTCTCCAGACTTTCCGCAATGAAATCCTTCATGGCTTGTCTCTCAGGGCCAGAAAGATTATACAGTCTAGACTTTGGTAGTTTAGCTCCGGGGGTCAGGTTAGTAGGACAGTCATATGCACGATGAGGAGGCAAATCCTAACACCCCCCTCTCAGAAAAAATATCCTCAAAACCAGACAGAAAAGCAGGTAATATTTCTGTAAAGACTGTAGCAAGGGAAATATATAAACAGTTCTCATGGCAGTAATCTCCCCATTCAATGATCTCCCCGTCTTGCCAATTCACCAACGGATTATGTTTCACCAACCAGGGGAGACCCAAAACAATTGGGGTGGGAAGACTGTCCAGGACATGGCAAGGGATTATTTCACAATGAACCTACCCCACCCTCAGTTTTACTTTATGTACAATCTAAGTTAATGCTTTCTGTGGAAGTGGCGCTGAGTCAATTGGGAAGATGGGATTTGGGTTAGCTAAAGTACAGCAAGCAACACCATGAATTTTCACAAACTCAGCATCAACCATGCTGACTCCAGCTCCACTGTCAACAAACACAGAAATTATCGGTTTTGCTCTCTAGCACCACCTCTGCTGTCAAGACAAACAGGGAACCTGCACCCCTTGATTATTCAACTCCAGACTACCAAGGATTAATCGAGTCTCCTTTTACTTAGGAACTGAAGGACAGGCCCCAATAAAATGTCACTTTCTCCCACAAAAAATAATACACCTTTTTTCTTGCAAATCTCCGGGGAAATGTATGATGCAGAGGCACCCCCCTAACTGCATGGGATCCTCCACCTCCCTGAGCACTGGTTCACCACCAGACCACTCCCCTGGCAGAGATACACAACCCCGACAAGAAGGCCCCAGAGAAGGTGGTCTCACCCGCCTATCCTGAAGGTGTCTATCAATACGTATAGTCAACAACATGGCAGCCTCCAAGGACTTAGGGGTTTCATATACTGCCAAAGCAGTTTTCAACCTTTCAGTAAGGCCCTCACAAAATTGGCTTCTAAGGGCTGAATCATTCCATTTAGAATCCGTTGCCCATCTACGGATTTCAGAACTGTACGTCTCCACTGACCAATTCCCCTGCTGAAGGCGACATAGCCTAGACTCAGCCAAAGCGACTAGGTCAGGGTCATCGTAGATGAGGGCCAGGGCCCCCCAAAAAAAACTCCATAGACTGGAGACAAACCGAATGCTGTGGTAAAGAAAAAGCCAAGGATTGAGGATCTCCCTGCAATAGTGAGATAATAATTCCCACTCATTGCTCCTCACTTCCGGAGGAGTAAGGACAAAGTTTAAAGTACAGTTTGCAGGCCTCCTTGAACACAAAAAAACTTGTCCCTACCTCCTGAAAACCTGTCCGGGAGGGCAACCTTGGGTTCAGGCTGGACAGGCCTACCTGCAGGGACCCCCACATTAGCGACCTGTAGCCGCTAATGCTGTTGCTGAACCTCACAGCGGAGGTCATTCACCTCCAGAGACAGACCGCGCAGCTGGTCTGCGAGCTCTGCAACTGAACCCATCATACCAAGGAGAAAGTAGGAAAAAAAAAAAACACAATTAAACCCAAGTGTCAGGTTTTTTTTTTTTTGTACAGCCGGTGATAATGTCACGCACAGTGTAGGAAAGGCAAAGTGCAACATGGAGGGATGAGGGGAAGGGAGCCCAGACACTAAGGTAAGTGGGGGTGGAGACCCCCTAGGCTGATCTGATATCATCCTGTCTTCCGTACCATCCCTATATTGATTTCTCACCAATCGCCAATCAGGAACCTAAAACTCTGTATCACCCTAGAGCTAGGCCCTGGCTAGGGAAGGGGGGGATGAGTGCTTGTCAGTCCCAACTAACAACTAAAGACAGTGAGGGGAGACAGACAAGGGAGAAGTAACTTGGCTTGAGCCAACTTCAGAGAGATTACACACACGTCCTCCTAGCACCAAAGAGGAAGTAAGCAGACTGCAACAGCTCCAAGCTTTCACAGGGGGTCATGTGAATATCACCGGCACCTCACTATAGCAAACAGGAAGTATTTAAACACCCAGGTCTGGGTGTCAATTAGCCAGAGGGAGGTAGCCGCTGGGTCCTAGAGTGAGGCAGATCTAAGAAGGTGTCTGTAATGCCAAATGAAGAGATCTCCTGCGACCAACTGCAGGGCAACTGTCTGTCACATCTGACACACTCATGTCACTACAAATGCCAAAAAATTGTGGGCTGTAGTCAACGCAACAGTTGTCAGGTGCCAGAAGTTGGTTGACTCTGCAACATAGATGTGGAGCAGTTCTAAAACATGTGGGCATACAACTAAATATCAGGCTAGTAATTCACAGGAATGCTAAATCCTCAAAAAAAAGAGTACATGTTGTGAGTTTGTAAAGACAAATGCAGACACTGCTATTTTTTAGAACAGCCCAATGTTAATTTTTTGTTATTTTCTGTAAAGTAGTTAAAAATTATATACATTTATCTTCATGCTTTGAATTAGAAAACAGTGTGCAATGTTCCCAATGTATGGAAATAAAAACTAGATATAAAGATTTTGTGCTTTACTCATGTTTTTTAACACACTGCTATTATTTTGAACACTACTGTATGTCTTGGATGCTCTCTGAAAGAAAGGCGACTTCTCAGATTCCTGGAATAGAAGGCACATATCCCGGGCACAACCGTAGAGTGTTTTTTGTTGCAACACCAGGTAGTAAAGAAGGCTGCAGGAACTGGTATCGTTGAGTGTTTGGTCTACACACTGTGTTTCAAAAGATTGGTCTAGAATCTGATTAATATTAGGAATTCTAGTCTAAGGAGTGCAATTAATCGGTATTAGTTTAAGGGGCTCTGGTTTAGGGGTCCATATTAGTTTAGGGCGTCTGATCTGAGACTGCATTTTGTGATATGATGGAGCAGAAAATATAAAAGAGTTGCATTTTCTGACAAGTACATAAGAAATATCATTGAAACATTTTGGTTGGATTTGTCTGAGTTAATAGGCCCTTACAGTCTATGATTAAATACTATTACCAACTCCTATATCCTGACTTATAATCAGATATTTCTATTTGCTTGTGGACTTGTAAAGAACAGTTTTGTTTCAGTGATTAGTACCAGTAGATTCTAGGTATACATACACAATCTATATTCCCAACACCATTTTCCTAGCTTATTTCCCGAAATACTCAAGGAACTTAACTTGACAAATGTTGGCTTTTGGCTTGCGATATCAAGCCTGCATAACAAATTAAGGTGATTTTACAAGTCAAATTGAAAGCAGTGAAAAAAAATGTGCTGAACTGCTTAGAATAAGCAGGATGTGGTATTTAATCAGCTCCTCTTAGAATAAAAATTAGTAACTAAACAATAAGCCTTTATGTGCCTTTCTAAAATCTGATGAACAGAAAAGTCCTTCTCTTTCGTGTCCTTCCGCCTTTGCCTTTATAGTCTGATCTCTCTTGTGTGCGTCCGTGTGGTAATATATGCAACATAGCTCCCCATGATCTTCATCCTTCCTTTCTATTTAATGGCATGCACATCCAGTTTTCCCTACTGCATATTAAACAGTATTTGTCTAGTTCGATGCTAATATCTGGCTACACTAGTTGTCATTGTTTGCCTTACTGTTACCACTGTTAGACCGATTTTTATCCCTGTTGATAATATTAGGTTACGTATTATTTTTAGTGTTGAGCCACCCCCGTAGTGTTCGGGTTCGGTTCGGTTCGTCGAACACCGGGATGTTCGAGGAACTGTTCGTCGAACTGTTCGTCGAACACCTTAGAACACCGTCGAACACCGTTAAAACCAATGGCAGGCAAACAAAAACACATAGAAACACATAGAAAACACCTTCAAAGGTGTCCAAAAGCTGACAAACTGCTCAGAAGACGCTTTCTTTAAAAAAGCTGGCCGGCAATTCAGCAGCGGCATACACCGGTACCCGACAATTTAGACAAGAAGGAATAGAGCCTCACACATACATTAGATAGATAGAAACATGTCAGTCACATATATATGAAGTACAGTGACAGTGTTGCTTACTGTACTTGTCATTTAGTGTAAAGGATTTATGAAAAAATATAATAGTGTTTTCATGCACTGTCTCTTTAAAAAAGCCGGCCGGCAATTCAGCATCTGTACCCGACAATTTATAACAGACAGAATAGAGCTTCACACATAGATTAGATAGATAGAAACATGTCAGTCACATATATATGAAGTACAGTGACAATGTTGCTTACTGTACTTGTCATTTAGTGTAAAGGATTTATTAAAAAAAATAATAGTGTTTTCATGCACCGTCTCTTTAAAAAAGCCGGCCGGCAATTCAGCATCTGTACCCGACAATTTATAACAGACAGAATAGAGCTTCACACATAGATTAGATAGATAGAAACATGTCAGTCACATATATATGAAGTACAGTGATAGTGTTGGTTACTGTACTTGTCATTTAGTATTAAAATAAAGAATTTATTATTAAAAAAAATTGGCGTGGGGTTCCCCTTAATTTTAGTCTCTAGCGGAGGTTAAGCAGACAGCTGGGGCAGATGTTTGAAGCCTGGGAAGGGGGTAATACCCACGGAGCTTCCCAGGCTACTAATATGAGCCCCCAGCTGAATACATAGCCTTTACTAGCTATTAAAATGGGGGACCCCCCCCAAAAAATGACGTGGGGTCCCCCCTAATTTAATAGCTAGCAAAGGCTAGGCAGACAGCTGGGGGCTGATATTAGTAGCCCAGGAAGGGTGCCATGAATATTGGCCCCCTCCCAGGCTAGAAACACCAGCCGTCAGCCGCCCCAGAAATGGCGCATTCATAGGATGCGCCAATTCTGGCACTTAGCCTCGCTCTTCCACGCTGCCCTGTAGCAGTGGCAGGGGGTAATAGGGCTGGGGTTGATGTCAGCTTATAATGCCAGCTGACATCAAGCCCAGGTTAGTAATGGAGAGGCGTCTATAAGACACCCCCATTACTAACCCCATAGTCAAAGTTAAAAGAAAACACAAACACCCAGAATAAAGTCCTTTAATTGAAATAAAGACACAATCCTTTATTGTTCTAAATTAAACCATACTTACCATCACGCCCATTCCAGCTGAAGCCAACGATCTCCTGCAATAAAAGAAAAATAATAAAGCAACATCATACTTACCTTTCCATGGTTCCCACGACAGCTTCAGCTCTGCTACATCGAGATGACAGGCTGGACCGCAGCAGAACGCTGCCATCCAGCCTGTCACCCCGCAAACACTGAGAAGCGCAGGCTTGCTTGCGCTCTGCAGTGTCTGGCTGTGACGGCATAAAGATGAGACGAGTTCATGTCCAATGAACTCGGCGCACCTCATGCACGTCACTGACAGCGTGGGAAAATTCTCACGCTGAAGCGCTGAGTGCAGGAGAATTCTCCCACGCTGTCAGTGACGTGCATAAGGTGAGCTCATGTCCAATGAACTCAGCTCACCTCCTGCACGTCACTGACAGCGTGGGAGAATTCTCCTGCACTCAGCGCTTCAGCGTGAGAATTCTCCCACGCTGAAGCGCTGAGTGCAGGAGAATTTTCCCACGCTGTCAGTGACGTGCATGAGGTGAGCCGAGTTCATTGGACATTAACTCGGCTCATCTGGATGCCCTCACAGAGAGACACTGTGGAGCGCAAGCAAGCCTGCGCTTCTCAGTGTCTGCGGGATGACAGGCTGGATGGCAGCGTTCTGCTGCGGTCCAGCCTGTCATCTCGATGTAGCAGAGCTGAAGCTGTCATGGGAACCATGGAAAGGTAAGGATGATGTTGCTTTATTATTTTTCTTTTATTTCAGGAGATCGTTGGCTTCAGCTGGAATGGGCGTGACGGTAAGTATGGTTTAATTTAGAACAATAAAGAATTGTGTGTTTATTTCAATTAAAGGACTTTTTTCTGGGTGTTGTGTTTTTTTTAAATACTTTACTAGAAATTCATGGTGGTCATGTCTAATATTGGCGTGACCCCATGAATTTTGGGCTTAGGGCCAGCTGATAATGCCAAGCTGGCCCTAACCCCTTTATTACCCAGTGAGCCACCGCATCAGGGCCCTGGATGAGTTGGGTACAGCGCCAGAAGATGGCGCTTCTATGAACGCGCCATTTTCCGGGGTGGCTGCGGACTGCAATTTGCAGCGGGGGTGGCCCAGAAAGCTTGGGCCTCCCTGCGCTGCGGATTCCAGCCCCCAGCTGCATAGTTGTACCTGGCTGGACACAAAAACAGGGCGAAGCCCCACGTCAATTTTCTTTAAATTATTTCATGAAATAATTAAGAAAAAAAGGGCTTCCCTATATTGTTGTGTCCGGCCAGGTACAAATAGGCAGCTGGTGGTTGGGAGCAGCCCGTTCCTGCCTGCTGCACCTGACTGGACACAAATATAGTGCGAAGCCCCACGTCAATTTTTTTTAAATTATTTCATGAATTTCCTGAAATAATTTAAAAAAATTGAAGTGGGGCTTCGCACTATATTTGTGTCCAGCCAGGTACAGCAGGCAGGAACGGGCTGCCCCCAACCACCAGCTGACTATTTGTACCTGGCAAGACACAACAATATAGGGAAGGCCTTTTTTTCTTAATTATTTCATGAATTTCATGAAATAATTTAAAAAAATTGAAGTGGGGCTTCGCCCTATTTTTGTGTCCAGCCAGGTACAACTAGGCAGCTGGGGGCTGGAATCTGCAGCGCAGGGAGACCCAAGCTTTCTGGGCCCCCCCCGCTGCAAATTGCAGTCCGCAGCCACCCCGGAAAATGGCGCGTTCATAGAAGCGCCATCTTCTGGCGCTGTACCCAACTCATCCAGGGCCCTGGTGCGGTGGCTCACTGGGTAATAAAGGGGTTAGGGCCAGCTTGGTATTATCAGCTGGCCCCAAGCCCAAAATTCATGGGGTCACGCCAGTATTAGATATGACCGCCATGAATTTCTAGTAAAGTATTTAAAAAAAACACAACACCCACAATAAAGTCCTTTAATTGAAATAAACACACAATTCTTTATTGTTCTAAATTAAACTATACTTACCATCACGCCCATTCCAGCTGAAGCCAACGATCTCCTGCAATAAAAGAAAAATAATAAACCAACCTCATCCTTACCTTTCCATGGTTCCCACGACAGCTTCAGCTCTGCTACATCGAGATGACAGGCTGGACCGCAGCAGAACGCTGCCATCCAGCCTGTCATGCCGCAGACTCTGAGAAGAGCAGGCATGCTTGCGCTCCTCAGTGTCTCGCTGTGACGGCATCCAGATGAGCCGAGGTCATGTCCAATGAACTCAGCTCACCTCATGCACCTCACTGACAGCGTGGGAAAATTCTCCTGCACTCAGCGCTTCAGCGTGAGAATTCTCCCATGCTGTAAGTGACGTGCATGAGGTGAGCCGAGTTCATTGGACATGACCTCGGCTCATCTTTATGCCGTCACAGAGAGACAATGTGGAGCGCAAGCATGCCTGCTCTTCTCAGTGTCTGCGGGATGACAGGCTGGATGGCGGCGTTCTGCTGCGGTCCAGCCTGTCATCTCGATGTAGCAGAGCTGAAGCTGTCGTGGGAACCATGGAAAGGTAAGGATGAGGTTGCTTTATTATTTTATTTTTATTACAGGAGATCGTTGGCTTCAGCTGGAATGGGCGTGACGGTAAGTATGGTTTAATTTAGAACAATAAAGAATTGTGTCTTTATTTCAATTAAAGGACTTTATTCTGGGTGTTTGTGTTTTTTTTAACTTTGACTATGGGGTTAGTAATGGGGGTGTCTTATAGACGCCTCTCCATTACTAACCTGGGCTTGATGTCAGCTGGCATTATAAGCTGACATCAACCCCAGCCCTATTACCCCCTGCCACCGCACTAGGGCAGCGTGGAAGAGCGAGGCTAAGTGTCAGAATTGGCGCATCCTATGAATGCGCCATTTCTGGGGCGGCTGACGGCTGGTGTTTCTAGCCTGGGAGGGGGCCAATATTCATGGCTCCCTTCCTGGGCTATTAATATCAGCCCCCAGCTGTCTGCCTAGCCTTTGCTAGCTATTAAATTAGGGGGGACCCCACGTCATTTTTTTGGGGGGGTCCCCCATTTTAATAGCTAGTAAAGGCTATGTATTCAGCTGGGGGCTGATATTAGTAGCCTGGGAAGCTCCGTGGGTATTACCCCCTTCCCAGGTTTCAAACATCTGCCCCAGCTGTCTGCTTAACCTCCGCTAGAGCCTAAAATTAAGGGGAACCCCACGCCAATTTTTTTAATAATAAATCCTTTATCTTAATACTAAATGACAAGTACAGTAACCAACACTATCACTGTACTTCATATATATGTGACTGACATGTTTCTATCTATCTAATCTATGTGTGAAGCTCTATTCTGTCTGTTATAAATTGTCGGGTACAGATGCTGAATTGCCGGCCGGCTTTTTTAAAGAGACGGTGCATGAAAACACTATTATTTTTTTTGATAAATCCTTTACGCTAAATGACAAGTACAGTAAGCAGCACTTTCACTGTACTTCGTATATATGTGGCTGACATGTTTCTATCTATCTAATCTATGTGTGAAGCTCTATTCTTTCGGTTCTAAATTGTCGGGTACCGGTGTATGCCACTGCTGAATTGCCGGCTTTTCATGTTTCACTGTTGGCACTGTTCCCATCGATTTGGGCAATCACTGTAATGCCACAACCACCATGGCTGTGGTATTACAGTGAGTGGCAGACAATCCCTGCATGATTGGTGCTCTAAATAGCACCAGACATGCAGGACACGCTTTTGGTGCACGAACAGTTATCGAACATAACCTCGAACAGCCGAATTTTTTGCAAATCGTTCGGGTTCGTCGAACAACTCGAACACCGCCCAAAACAGCTCGAATTTGAGATTGGCGAACAGTTCGAGTCGAACACCGCTCATCTCTAATTATTTTATCATACTCTGTTTGCAAACACCTGAGAGCCCATTGGGAACGGTCAGCTGTTGACTTTAGTGCCATAGCCACTGCGGTTATTATTTAAAGCAGTATCAGATTGAAGAACATTGGGCCCACCAGAGGATTTGATTCTGAGGGCCCACCTTTCTCCCCCACTCAAGAGCCCCATAGCAGCTGCAAGGTTTGCACTATGAACTCTCCTGAAGGAGAAGCCAGGGCCCACCGGAGGATTCTCCGATTCTCTGGTGGGCCAGCCCAACCCTGATTAAAAGGGTTGTCCAGGATCAGAAAAACCTGATTGCTTTCTTTCAGAAACCGCGCCACCCCTTCACATGCATTTTGACTCTAGGGAAGCTCAGCTCCATTGACGACAATAATACTAGCTACAAACTGTGGGCAGGTGTGCCATTAGTTTTGGACGTTTCTATGATCATCCTTTACATTGACATTGTTTTTTATTATTAGGGTCATTTTTATTAAGCTAATAATAACATTAATGACCTCTTTTATTGTTGGTTAGGGCCAAGTAAAAGGATCAAAATGGGCAGCTGATCAATGGTTAGCTCTTCATAATTAGTAGAATAAAGTTAAAGGCACTAAAGCATTTACAGATATAGGAAAGTGTGTTATTTTGTATTTCAGATCCAGAACTATGTGATGATTGTAGAGAAACTTCAGAATGACCTAGATCAAGCCAAACGTTCTCACACTGCTGACTTAGAAAGGTGGAACCAAAAAGCTTCCCTCATGCAAAAAGATCTGATCTCTGAATCTACAGAACATCAAGCAGATCTTCTGAAAATACAAGAGTGCAAGGATAAAGTACTATCTCTGGAAGAAGACTTGGAGTGTGCCGATCTCATGTACCAAGATGCCAGAAAGAAGGTAATGAGCCAAGCATGCATTTTATATTAACATGGTATAAGAATATGTAAAGATTTGACATGAAAGGCGAGCACACCAGCTATATGTAGATGATGCACACTAGTTTGGACATATTTAGCTTACTTTAAATCAAGTTTATCTCTAGTAGGATTGGATCCAACCTATTAGTTGACGATTGTGTAGAGGGTTTGAGGTGCAGCTAAGTGCTTCATAAAAGTTATATGGCTTTCCACTGTATTCTTAGAGGTTAAATCACTTTCCTATTGTTAAGTGCTGCTTGGTTTACCTATTTTATGGCTTAGAAGTAGAGGGCGAACTCTTATGACACATTTATGAAGCTTTTTTTACAAATGCACAACAAAGTGGCGAGACCAATTGTGGAGTTTTGGAAGAGGAATGTTTTCCCATTCTTGTTTGATGTAGGATTCTAGCTGCTCCATAGTTTTAGGTCTTTTTTTCTGGATTTTTTGTTTCGTAATGTGCCAAATATTTTCTGTTGGTGAAAGGTCTGGACTGCAGGCGGTCCGTTCATCCCTGAATTTTTGCTTTTGCAAAGCCATGCTGTTGTCATGGGCGCAGTATGTGGTTTTGCATTGTTTTGCTGAAATATGCAAGGCCTACCTTGAAATAGACATTGTCTGGATGAGAGCATATGTTCTAAAACCTCCATATAATGCTCAGCATTCATAGTTCCCTTCAAGATGTGTAAGTTGCATGTATTTCTATGCAGCTGTCATGCTTAAGTCAGAATGGCCGACGGCCAGTCCTAGGATTGCAATGCAATCCTCGCGCGAGTAATACAGCAATCTGACTGCACCCAAACTATCACTGATATTGGCGCAGAGGGGTGGACAGAATTATGGGCAGGGATAAGGGTGAATATTTACTTTCAATTTACATATGCGTGATTAGCCAGCGCATGACTCTGAATTTTCTGGAGCTTACAGCAAGACAATGGGGCAATGTACTGCAATAAACATTACATATTCTGAAAGGTGCTGCCCAAGCCTATTTCAGGATACTATTAGTATGCTATGAAAAGATCACCAGACATATTCCCTTCACATAATCGGACCCATAGTGTTATGTTTTTTCTAGAATAAAGGTGTATGCATGAAATATCAGTTTATGGCTAAAACTGGTCTACTTTTCTGCTTCTAGATCACAACTCAAGAAGAAACTCTAAAACGACAAAATACAGACATGGAACAGCAACAACAACAAGTCCAAACGTTGGAGCAAAACCTATTGGAAGTTCAGAAAAAGGCTAGAGCATCAGAGTGTGCTCTAGAACAGTATAAGAAAAAATACCTAGCCCTCAAGGATACTATGAAGTGTCTGGAGAAACATGTTGGTGCTCTGCAACAGCATGTGACAGAATCTACTAGTGAGGTAGGAAAACCATGTACTAAACCATGCATTAGGAACAGTATATACGCTTGTCATAAAAGGAAATCAGTTAGCATGGAGCTCTTTCAGAGTCAAGTCCAGCAATACCTTTTACATGACCAGTCTGTTCCTCCATTACTGAAAAAACAGTGTTTGAATTGATATGCAAATGAGGCTGAAGAGCTATTGTAGATCTAAAGCCTTTGTCATTCCAGCTCTATTCCATGCCCAGGGTTACCTCCTTCTGTTTGTCTAACAGTCTCTATGCTGTGTGACTTCCAACAAAAGGAGCCTTCAGTCTAGCAGATTTCCTTTAAAGCCGTTTTAAGTACATCTATAATATAACGCTACAAGCGTCCCTCTGTCTGAAGCCTTTATAGACTGCGCATGCGCGACGCGCAGTCTGGCTCCAGCCAGAAGAACGCATGGAGCCCTTACAAGAGTGTATGGTGCCGGAGATCGCGGTATGCGTAGACACTGAATGCATACCGCGATCTCTGGCGCCATACTTACCTGACCGGGAGGAGCGTTGCGGCGGCGCCTCTCTTCTCGCCGGAGACCGGGGCAGGAGTGAAGGCGTCAGCGCATCGGCATAGCTCTATCCGGTGCCATTTTTCTGAAGACACATTTGCCACACTCCTCCCCCGGCCTCCGGCAGAACAGGGCACCGCAGCATTGGAACACAGGGAAGAAAGGTGAGTATAAGTGTTTTGTTTTTTTTGTATGTGTGCAGCGTGAAAGGGATGAGAGGGCCACACATACCAGGATTGGGGGATGAGGGGTACCACACTTACCAGGATTGGGGGATGAGGGGTACCACACATACCAGGATTGAGGGGTGAGGGGTACCACACATACCAGGACTGAGGGGTGAGGGGTACCATACATACCAGGATTGAGGGGTACCACACATACCAGGATTGAGGGGTGAGGGGTACTACGTATACCAGGATTGAGGGGTGAGGGGTACTACGTATACCAGGATTGAGGGGTGAGGGGACCACGCATACCAGGATTGAGGGATGAGGGTACCATGCATACCAGCATTGGGAGGTGAGGGGACCATGCATACCAGGATTGGGAGGTGAGGGGTACCATGCATACCAGGATTGGGAGGTGAGGGGTACCACACATACCAGGATTGAGGGGTGAGGGGTACCACACATACCAGGATTGAGGGGTGAGGGGTACCACACATACCAGGATTGAGGGGTGAGGGGTACCACACATACCAGGACTGAGGGGTGAGGGGTACCATACATACCAGGATTGAGGATTGAGGGGTACCACACATACCAGGATTGAGGGGTGAGGGGGACCACGCATACCAGGATTGATGGGTGAGGGGACCACGCATACCAGGATTGATGGGTGAGGGGACCACGCATACCAGGATTGAGGGATGAGGGTACCATGCATACCAGCATTGGGAGGTGAGGGGACCATGTATACCAGGATTGGGAGGTGAGGGGTACCATGCATACCAGGATTGGGAGGTGAAGGGTACCACACATACCAGGATTGGGGGACGAGGGGTACCACACATAACAGGATTTGGGGATGAAGGGTACCACATATACCAGGATTGGGAGATGAGGGGTACCACACATACCAGGATTGAGGGGTACCACACATACCAGGATTGAGGGGTGAGGGGTACCACACATACCAGGATTGAGGGGTGAGGGGTACCACACATACCAGGATTGAGGGGTGAGGGGTACCACACATACCAGGATTGAGGGGTGAGGGGCACCACACATACTAGGATTGAGGGGTGAGGGGTACCACACATACCAGGATTGGGAAGTGAGGGGTACCACACATGCCAGGATTGGGAAGTGAGGGGGACCACGCATACCAGGATTGGGAAGTGAGGGGGGCCATGCATACCAGGATTGGGGGATGATGGGGGCCATGCATACCAGCATTGGGGATGAGGGGTACCATGCATACCAGGCGTGAGGGGTACCACACATACCAGGATTGAGGGGTGAGGGGTACTACGTATACCAGGATTGAGGGGTGAGGGGTACTACGTATACCAGGATTGAGGGGTGAGGGGACCACGCATACCAGGATTGATGGGTGAGGGGACCACGCATACCAGGATTGATGGGTGAGGGGACCACGCATACCAGGATTGAGGGATGAGGGTACCATGCATACCAGCATTGGGAGGTGAGGGGACCATGTATACCAGGATTGGGAGGTGAGGGGTACCATGCATACCAGGATTGGGAGGTGAGGGGTACCACACATACCAGGATTGGGGGACGAGGGGTACCACACATAACAGGATTTGGGGATGAAGGGTACCACATATACCAGGATTGGGAGATGAGGGGTACCACACATACCAGGATTGAGGGGTACCACACATACCAGGATTGAGTGGTGAGGGGTACCACACATACCAGGATTGAGGGGTGAGGGGTACCACACATACCAGGATTGAGGGGTGAGGGGTACCACACATACCAGGATTGAGGGGTGAGGGGCACCACACATACTAGGATTGAGGGGTGAGGGGTACCACACATACCAGGATTGGGAAGTGAGGGGTACCACACATGCCAGGATTGGGAAGTGAGGGGGACCATGCATACCAGGATTGGGAAGTGAGGGGGGCCATGCATACCAGGATTGGGGGATGATGGGGGCCATGCATACCAGCATTGGGGATGAGGGGTACCATGCATACCAGGGGTGAGGGGTACCACACATACCAGGATTGAGGGGTGAGGGGACCATGCATACCAGGATTGGAGGGGTGAGGGGACCACGCATACCAGGATTGGAGGATGAGGGGTACCATGCATACCAGAATAGAGATGAGGGGTACCATCATACCAGGATAGGAATGCAGGGTAACATGCATACCAGGATGAGGGGTACCATACATATCAGGATAGGGATGAGGGATGGAGTACCATGCATACCAGGATTGGGTATGAGGGAGCCATGCATACCAGGATGAGGGGCACCATGCATGCCAGGATTGGGGATGAGGGGTGCCATGCATACCAGGATTGGGGATGAGGGGTGCCATGCATTGCAGGATTGGGGATGAGGGGTACCACACATACTAGGATTGAGGGATGAGGGGTACCACACATACCAGGATTGGGAAGTGAGGGGGACCATGCATACCAGGATTGGGAAGTGAGGGGGGCCATGCATACCAGGATTGGGGGATGATGGGGGCCATGCATACCAGCATTTGGGATGAGGGGTACCATGCATACCAGGATTGAGGGGTGAGGGGTACCACACATACCAGGATTGAGGGGTGAGGGGACCATGCATACCAGGATTGAGGGGTGAGCGGACCACGCATACCAGGATTGGAGGATGAGGGGTACCAGGCATACCAGAATAGAGATGAGGGGTACCATCATACCAGGATAGGAATGCAGGGTACCATGCATACCAGGATGAGGGGTACCATACATATCAGGATAGGGATGAGGGATGGAGTACCATGCATACCAGGATTGGGTATGAGGGAGCCATGCATACCAGGATGAGGGGCACCATGCATGCCAGGATTTGGGATGAGGGGTGCCATGCATACCAGGATTGGGGATGAGGGGTGCCATGCATTGCAGGATTAGTGGTGAGGGAGCCATGCATACCAGGATAGGGATCAGGGCAGCACATAACAGGATGGAGGAACAGGATTGGGGAGCACAAATACCAGGATGGGGGCAGCACATACCAGCATGGGATACCATATATCAATAAAAATGCTCGCCACCTGGGCGTAGAATGGGCTCAATAGCTAGTGTGATATAAAGAGGTTTTCCTATTAAAGTAGTTTTTGTTTACTTTTGATTTACATATGCGTGATTTGATATTCTGTACAATCCCATTAACAGGTGGCTAGGAGAGACATGGTCACTCTCCATAAGAGTTTATGGGAGGTATATAAACAGCCAAGATCATACAGTATATAGGAAACTTCAAAATGTTCTCATTTGACTGAGCATAAATTACAATGGTGGGTGAGGGTGGCAGGGTGTGTGTGTCAAAAAAGTGTTCCTTGTGCCTTTGTTGGGTTGGTGTTTACCATTTTTTTCAAACTGTAAAGAATAGCTCAGCAGAAAAATATATATTTGGGATTCTATAGACCCAGAGATCCGCAAAGATTTGCAGGACCCTGGTCAAGTGGCTACATCGGTAGTCTGTGGCTTCTGGACCAGAGCCACGTGAACCTCCTACAGTCTGTCGACAACCTCACAACTCTTCTGATTTGTAGGCAATGGGGCACGCTATCGTGACACATGCATGATGCCATGGCAGGGATTGCGGCAGGTAACAGAAGGTTCATAGGGCTCTGGTCCGGCAGCCACAGACTATGAGATCTCTTTAATAATGTTTACAGTTAGTTTTGTGAAATTTGGTCACGCGTTTTCGTTAATATGCCTTGTAAGCTGGTATTAAAGGTGGAGCTTCACTATAAAAGGTTACACTTCTTTGTAAAGTAGAGTTCATCTTGCTTGTTCAGGTAGTTTGAACATTTCTGATTGAAATATATAAGTGCTAAAGTTTATCCCTGTAAAAGTTAATTTCAAATAAAAAAAAAGGTAAAATAAGTATTTGTGTCACGAACATATTTATATTGAACTAAAAAGAATCGGAACTTTTTTTTATTTAAGAAAGTGCTTTAGGACAACTGTAAATGAATGATGAAAGGCAGTGATGTTTGAAGAAAACAAAATCAGGAATTAATCATTTTTATCCGTAACAGATTAAAATGGTGTTTTTAACTTATTCTATGATAGCGCTCTCAGTAATACAGATCTTGTTCAGCTACATTTAGAACTAAAACCTATCTCTCAGGATGCCTGGTAGAAAAATAATTACTGGCCAAGATCAAAGATGACTTTTTAGAGAGAAAAAAAAAAAAAGTAACAGGAAAATGTGCCTTGTCGTTTTTACTTTGTAAGAAAATAATCTACTAATGACAAGGTAAAAGAGTGCACTTGTGCAACCTTCTTATACTTCCCCCCCACCTACCTGCCTTCATCATTGTCTATGATTTCCTAAAAATGAGCCAATTGTAGTTACTCCAGTTGATTTAGTACCCTGGAACAGTAATAAAATATATTATTATTTCTTTTCAAATTTTGTTTCATGCCATTTTCAATAATAAAATCCTGCTGAGTGAAGATCTGAACATTAAAAATAACATAAATGTATAATGAGAAGAAGAGGTACATATATGGAATACGTGGTAACTGAATTGTTTTTTGTGTAATAAAGTGAAAAAGCTTAAAACACATATTCAAATGTACCCCAGTTAGCGTTAAGCAAAACGATTCACAGGACCCTTGTACAGCGGCCATGTTCGCACTCCATTCTGTGCATTCTGATGACTGCTAATAAGTAATAAGTCATTTCCCTGCACTAGATCTTTTGGATTACAGTAGTCATCCGTCCTGATACAAATTGTATGTTAGTCATGATGAAGGGAGCAGTGGAGTAAGATGCACTGAAGTCTGAAGAGAATCGCTCCATTTAGCTGTTATGCACCGCCCGTATGAAATGTGCTCCGGTCAGATTAATGAGTGCACATCCGCCATAATTTATGCTACATTTGTAGTGTAAGTCATGATGAACTTGTCGGATGCGCTGGGCTATGACCCCACTGGCTAAGCTTCACCCGAAAAAAAAAAAAAATTGTAGAGCTAACCAGCCAAAAGTCAAATTTTTGAGCTGGACTTGTGCCACAAAGTTGTAAAATTTCAAAAAATTCTGGAACAAATTGTTTGATGAATTGGGGCCACTGTCTTAGAAATGCTAATAAAGAGGTACAATCAAGATAATGGAGGAGCAGACCCTGGTGGACCAATCTAGGCTTGCACAATAGATCATCCATCCGTCAAGTCGCCATGGCTTGAGATTGAACTGAAGGACGATAATAAATATAAAATTTTGGAGTAAACGGCCGCTAGTTCTATTCACTGTCTTGGTTCACAACATCGTCTGCCTTCAATCATAAAACTCGGCAGTGTTGTGCTTTTTTTTATTTGTTCTTTATCTTTTTTTACCGATGAATGAATGGTTGTAGAAATAGTATATCATTAAGAAGACACTGCCTAATTCATGGATAAAATGAGTGGAAAATCTCAAAAGCCTCATTTGCATGCATCTGTATGAATTGCTGCTGTTTGTTTCTTTTACCGTAAATGACTTTCCTCCTTTATTATGTTGAGTAATATAACCACTTTGCTACCAAAAGACCCAACAGGCTGCACATATGCCAGATCCCCCAGCAGCAAGATTTTTTTTTCCCTTGTCTCTCGCACATGGCACAGTTGTTTGTTTCTGAAATAATGCTGGCTGCCATCCAAGCCGTTCACTCCACACATGGAATGTAGAGCATGGCCACGTGCCAAGATATAGCGCGCCTTCTGTGTAATGAGCACTGAATTAAGCATCAGTGCCTGAGGAAGTGTGTTGTGGGGTAGCTCCGCTTGGAACATCGATAGGAACAAAAAAGTTAATTACTGTTCACTGCCATTGTGCAATACGTCATTACTTTTATATGCCTGCTAATTATAGCTAAAACAATTGAGGAGATCTTAGCTAATTAGAACACTCGAGGGACCAGAGACACATGCCAAGAATCACTTGGGCACTGTTAGAACGAGTCAAGAGAGTTGGCTTTGTTTCATATTGTCATGTAATTGAGACATCTGAAGAGAATAACAGGTTTTGGATAGTAAATGAGAGCTGCATAATTTTTGCTGAGTTCCTTTGTAGTGACGAATTTAATCAGATTACATTTATAACCATAATTAATTTTTATCAGCTGCTAACTAATGTTTCCAGGGCATCGTTGACAGACTATATTAGAAAGTAAAACAATCTATGTGGTATAGACAAAGCAATACAGCTTTTTTCTAACCTTTTCTTTAACAAGTTTCAAAGATACATGTACAGTGCATTGTGAAAGTATTTGGCCCCTTTGAACTTTTCTACCTTTTGCCACATTTCTGGCTTCAAACATAAAGATATAAAATTCTATTTTTTTTGGGAAGAATCAACAAGAAGTGGGACACAATCGTGAAGTGGAACAAAATATATTGGTTATTTGAAACTTTTTTAACAAATTTAAAACTGAAAAGTGGGGCGTGCAATATTATTCGGCCCCTTTACTTTCAGTGCAGCAAACTCACTCCAGAAGTTCAGTGAGGATCTCTGAATGATCCAATGTTGTCCTAAATGACTGGTAATGATAAATAGAATCCACCTGTGTGTAATCAAGTCTCCGTATAAATGCACCTGCTCTGTGATAGTGTCAGGGGTCTGTTTCAAGTGCAGAGGGCATCATGAAGACCAAGGAACAGACCAGGCAGGTCCGAGATACTGTTGTGGGGAAGTTTAAAGCCAGATTTGGATACAAAAAGATTTCCCAAGTTTTAAACATCTCAAGGAGCACTATGCAAGCGATCATATTGAAATGGAAGGCGTATCAGACCACTGCAGATCTACCAAGACCCGGCCGTCCCTTTAAACTTTCATCTCAAACAAGGAGAAGACTGATCAGAGATGCAGCCAAAAGGCCCATGATCACTCTGGATGAACTGCAGAGATCTACAGCTGAGGTGGGAGAGTCTGTCCATAGCACAACAATCAGTCGTACACTGCACAAACCTGGCCTTTATGGAAGAGTGGCAAGAAGAAAGCCAGAAAGCCATTTCTCAAAGATATCCATAAAAAGTCTCGTTTGAAGTTTGCCACAAGCCACCTGAGAGACACACCAAACATGTGGAATAAGGTGCTCTGGTCAGATGAAACCAAAATCGAACTTTTTGGCCACAATGCAAAACGATATGTTTGGCGTAAAAGCAAGACAGCTCATCACCCTCAAAACACCATCCCCACTGTCAAACATGGTGGTGGCAGCATCATGGTTTGGGCCTGCTTTTCATCTGCAGGGACAGGGAAGATGGTTAAAATTGATGGGAAGATGGATGGAGCCAAATACAGGACCATTCTGGAAGAAAACCTGTTGGAGTCTGCAAAAGACCTGAGACTGGGACGGAGATTTATCTTCCAACAAGACAATGATCCCAAACGTAAAGCAAAATCTACAATGGAATGGTTCAAAAATAAACGTATGCAGGTGTTAGAATGGCCAAGTCAAAGTCTAGACCTGAATCCAATCGAGAATCTGTGGAAAGAACTGAAAACTGCTGTTCACAAACGCCCTCCATCCAACCTCAATGAGCTCGAGCTGTTTTGCAAGGAAGAATGGGCAAGAATTTCAGCCTCTCGATGTGCAAAACTGATAGAGACATACCCTAAGCGATTTGCAGCTGTAATCGCAGCAAAAGGTGGTGCTGCAAAATATTAACTCAAGGGGGCCGAATAATCGTGCATTCCCCACTTTTCAGTTTTTAATTTGTTAAAAAAGTTTAAAATATCCAATAAATTTCGTTCCACTTCACGACTGTGTCCCACTTGTTGTTGATTCTTCCCCGAAAAATTAGAATTGTATATCTTTGTTTGAAGACAGAAATGTGGCAAAAGGTAGAAAAGTTCATGGGGGCCAAATACTTTCACAATGCACTGTATATACACTACCGTTCAAAAGTTTGGGGTCACCCAGACAATTTTGTGTTTTTCATGAAAACTCATACTTTTATTTATCAAATGAGTTGCAAAATGATTAGAAAATATAGTCCAGACATTGACAAGGTTAGAAATTAATGATTTTTCTTAGAAAGAATAATTTTCTCTTTCAAACTTTGCTTTTGTCAAAGAATGCTCCCTTTGCGGCAATTACCGCATTGCAGATCTTTGCCATTCTAGCTGTTAATTTGCTGAGGTAATCTTGAGAAATTTCCCCCTATGCTTCCTGAAGCCCCTCCCACAACTTGGATTGGCTTGATTGGCACTTTTTGCATACCATACTGTCAAGCTGCTCCCACAACAGCTCAATGGGGTTGAGATTTGGTGACTGCGCTGGCCACTCCATTACAGATAGAATACCAGTTGCCTGCTTCTTCCCTAAATAGTTCATGCATAATTTGGAGGTGTGCTTTGGGTCATTGTCCTGTTGTAGGATGAAATTGGTTCCAATCAAGCGCTGTCCACAGGGTATGGCATGGCGTTGCAAAATTGAGTGATAACCTTCCTTATTCAAAATCCCATTTACCTTGTACAAATCTCCCACTTTACCAGCACCAAAGCAACCCCAGACCATCACATTTCCTTCACCATGCTTGACAGATGGCATCAGGCACTCTTCCAGCATCTTTTCAGTTGTTCTGCATCTCACAAATGTTCTTCTGTGTGATCCAAACACCTCAAACTTTGGACAGAGGAAGATTGGAAAAAAGTTTTATGGACAGACGAATCAATGTCTGTGTTCTTTTGCCCATATTAATCTTTTCCTTTTATTAGCCAGTCTCAGATATGGCTTTTTCTTTGCCATTTTGCCCTGAAGGCCAGCATCCCGGAGTCGCCTCTTCACTGTAGACGTTGACATTGGGGTTTTGCGTGTACTATTTAATGAAGCTGCCAGTTGAGGAGCTGTGAGACGTCGATTTCTCAAACTAGAGACTCTAATGTACTTGCCTTGTTGCTCAGTTGTGCAGCGGGGCCTCCCACTTCTCTTTCTACTCTGGTTAGAGCTTGTTTGTGCTCTCCTCTGAAGGGAGTAGTACACACCGTTGTAGGAAATCTTCAGTTTCTTGGCAATTTCTCGCATGGAATAGCCTTCATTTCTAAGAACAAGAATAGACTGTCAAGTTTCACATGAAAGTTCTCTTTTTCTGGCCATTTTGAGAGTTTCATAGAACTAACAAATGTAATGCTCCAGATATATATATCTATATATACATACAGTGGGGAAAATGAGTATTTAATACAATGCGATTTTGCAAGTTTTCCCACCTGCAAAGAATGGAGAGGTCTGTAATTTTTATCGTAGGTACACTTCACCTGTGAGAGACAGAATCTTAAAAAAAATCCAGAAAATCACATTGTATGATTTTTACATAATTCATTTACATTTTATTGCATGAAATAAGTATCTGATACAATAGAAAAACAGAACTTAATATTTGGTACAGAAACCTTTGTTTGCAATTACAGAGGTCAGACGTTTCCTGTAGTTTTTGACCAAGTTTGCACACACTGCAGCAGGGATTTTTGCCCACTCCTCCATAGAGACCATCTCCAGATCTTTCAGGTTTCAGGGCTGTTGCTGGGAAATATTGAGTTTCAGCCCCCTCTAAAGATTTTCTATTGGTGACATCATTGAGGTCACCACTGGTCACAGGCTGCAGTTCCCATGGTCCGTTCAGTGTGAACCAGCCGTTAACATTAATGATGTCACCGCTCGCACTGTGAGAAATTTCTCACGGTGCGAGCGGTGACGTCATTAAGGTTACCGCAGTTCATCGGCCGGCTCACACTGAACTGACCGTGGGGACAGTAGCCTGTGACCGGTGGTAACATCAATGACGTCACCTCTGGTCACTGAATCTGTGTTCTCACACTCAGCGCAGTGTCTCCTGGATGCGCCGCTGAGCGGTCGCATCATGCCACCGCTCAGCAGTGCATCCAGATGTAGCTGAGTTGGGCTCTTCGTGGGACAAATGGATTATGGACAGGTGAGGAACACTGTTTTTTTTTTATTTTTATTTTGAAAATAATAAATGGGTAAAAGAGGGTGGGGAGTGTTTATTTCATATAAAGGACTCTGCGTGTTTATTTCTGTTAAAGGACTTTACTTTGTGTCTTTATTACATTTGACTTTGGGGTTACTAATGGGGGTGTCTTATAGACGCCTCTCCATTGCTAAACTCTGGGCTTGATATCCGTGGCCATAAAACAGTTGACATCAACCCCACAGCCATTACGCCACTTGCCACTGCACCAGGACAAGTGGGAAGAGCCGAGGCTAAGCACCAGAATTGGTGCATCTGATGGATGCGCCGTTTCTGAGGCGGCTAAGGGCTGATGTTCTTAGTCTGGGAAGGGATTAATATCCATGCCCCCTTCCCAGACTCTTAATATCAGTCCTCAGCTGTCTGCTTAAACTTTGCTGGTTAGTAAATATAAAGGGGACCTCACGTCATTTTTTTGGGGGACTCCTCTATAATAACCAGTAAAGACTAAGCAAACAGCTATGAGCTGATATTAATAGTCTGGGAACCTTTATCACTAAAGGGTTGCCTTTTTCAGAGACCACTCCATTTAAATGAGGACCTTGATCCCCAGTCCCCTACAAAAACCTGATTTTTTTTTTTTCAGGAAAAAACGTGGACAGCAAGTCATTTTCCATGCAACAGTCACTGCAAGGGAAATATAGAATCACTTGGCAAACATTACGGTATATGTCAATCCGTTAGTCAATATGTGGCACTCACCAAGTGATTAAAATTAATGATCTGAGTGCTATACTTTCAAAACTATTCATCCTTTTCCTGTGACTTCATTGAGATGAATGGGGGTCTTTGAAATATAAGGACAGGTTGAGTTCACAAAACCTGGAGCTGATCCTACTGGGTAGCTCTCCATTTTGTCTCAGGGGTTGTCTTGATCACACAACCCCTTAACATTTACCTCCAGTTTTAAATCATTTGCCAACTATGTCATCGTTTGCCCCACGCTTCTCTGGAAGATCAGATTCTAAATGTTATTTTCCACACGGGAGACTATTATGTTTTAAGAGTTAATGGTTGTTACCACTGTATTTATAGAAAATTTCATTTTTTTTGCTATACCCCTATTGACTGCCTTTTTTCAAAACGTTTTGATGATGGGTTATTCGCATTAAGTCCTGTTACTAGCTGTTATTTGAAGGTTTATTTCATAGCTTTGTAAATGTTATGTAACTATTTATGACATGCTACATGTGCAGGGGGATTGTTATACTAAATGAAGAATAAGCCATCATTGTGTTTTGTAAACCGTACTGTTGTGTTTTCCATTACCAGTCTTTACCCGTTTCTCTTTCTTCCCCTGGATATTTGCTTGTGTCACATAATGCAATCTATTATTAAAATGCATAAAACATTGAGCGATTAAAGTCCAAACAAATAATAAACTTTCAAATTTAAGTGCATGTAAAATAATTGCTTTTGAATCCCTCAGTCCCTCTCTTAGAGCATTATAATCATGATTCTCGATACATATCTTACTGTATTCAACTATGCCAAGTCCCCATTGTATCACTGATTAAAAGTTGTAATTAGAAGCACAGCTAGCACTCTTTTATTTCTTTTCATTGCTCGTAACTGAAATTATTTCCTTTTTAAATACCCGTTATTTAATAGATGTATACAGCTTGGAGTGGGGGACAATCATCTTTAGTAATATGTGGCGGTTATACAACCTTATTTATAACTTCGACTATAACAACCCAGGCGATCCCTGTGGGAACTCTTCCATTTTATGGTGCAGTTTTCTTCGTTGTAGTCAAAACCTTCGTTGATGGAAAATAATGAAGGATTTTCCCATATAGGAGAAGGGAAAGATAAAAATTGTGTGTGAGACCCTTTCTTTACTGCAGATTAATTTATAAATTAATTTTCCCTGTTGTCTTGGTTTATGTTCTTGAATAGGAGATATTAAAAAAAACTTGTTGGTAGTGCAATTCTCTAAGATTATGTTCAGGCAGATTTTGACTCAAATTCTGTGCCAAAGTATGCATGGAAAATAGTTCTGCACGGAAAAAATCTAAGAGAGAAAAAACTGTGACGCTCACACTGTGGCTAAAAAATTATCATTTATTAAATTATTACATATCTGACGGAGGATCCGGAAAGAACGAAAAGGGCGACGGCCGTTTCAGGCTGTCAAGCGCTTCATCCTGGCTTTATGAAGTAAAAAATATCCATAGCATGCTATTAAGGCGTCATTCAAATGTCAGTGATTTTTGTCATGTCTAAAAAAAAAAAAAAAAAAGACCAATCCGTGTTTTTGATCCAGTTTTCATCAGTATTTGGTCAGTTTTTACCATCAGTATTGCCTCATTGTATTTTCGCATATGATGAAATAAATAAATTGCAAAGCTTTTCCAGCCCATTGCAATGTTAAAAACCGACAGCACAGTTTGCACATGAATGAAAATGTCGTCTGTCAGTGATTTTTCACGGGCCCATAGACTTGTATTGGTAGTTTTCATCCATGACTCAGTTCAAAAACAAACGTGTCTCTGGGATATTTTTTGATTTTTACACACCTTCCGCAAAAAAAGAACGATCATGTGAACAGCTCCATAGATTATAATGTGTACATGTTCTATACAGATTGAGCACGTATGTGAAAAAGAGACGTGTGAATGAGGCCTTACTCATGGATTCTGCACGTTAAAAACTCCCAGATTAGCCAGAGGCACAACAACCTCATTGAATGAATCTGTGACATTATATAGTGCAAATTAATGGCAGAAAAGTAAGACCATGCTCACACATTGAAGAGAGTTTCTTCTGTGAATTTGGTTACAATTTGCACCCTTCTCCATTAGAAAACATTCTATAGGGTGAAATCCAAAATTAAAATGTTCACAAGAATGAGCATGCTGTAAATCTGAAAAATCTCAGCATGCTCTGATTATTGTGTGGAGTTTTCTGTAACGTGGTTGGAAAATGCCATTCACTTGTATTCAACTGTAAAATGATGCAGATTTGTAGTGTGGAGTCCGTAGCCACCTGTTTGTGTGAATGTACCCTGAATGCTGCTGCATAAAAGAGGTTATCTGTGACTGCAGACCTGTGAATCCTCACATCACGTGCACTGAGCACTGTGAGGATTATCCGGCACCAGGAGCAGGCAGTCTTGTGACCTCAAGTAGGCGATTTGCATACTTCCGACCACATTCCGACTAGACGGTGTCCGGCCCCCTCAATACACTTGCATTGAATGAGGCCGTGCCCACATGTATGTGTGGCACCTCAGGAGTCCGGTTGCCACAGTGGCATTGCCTCCCTCACAAGGGGTGATGCCATGCCTGGAAGCAAGCAGGGGCCCCTAATCAGGTATACTGACATACACTTTCCTGGCTCCAGACCAGCAAAGGGAGCTCCTCCCCTTAGAAACTGGGATCTGGAGGCAGGGTTAGTTAGATTTAGTGAGAGGAGTTGAATACAGGACAGCGATGAGGAAAGACCGGGGGAGTGGAGCTGCACGGCAGTTCACCCCAGAGAGGAGTGCAGAAGAACCGGACACCGGAGTCTGAGTTTGTGGGGCACTGAAGGCCCAGCAGCAGAAACCGTAGGGCAGGAGACTGCAGGTCTCCTTGCCCCATCAGACGTCCGGAGGCTCAGCAGCACCATAGGGCCCAGCACCGCCACGTGGGCGCGACACTCCAGGAAGGCCCGAGCTGCCTGCCATACGGGTGAGCACAAAGACGTTTTACTCAGGGACGAGGGCCACAGCATAGCTATAAGCAGCAAGGCCAAAGAGATTAGCGCAAAGGGAAGGCCTCCAACTTCACCTGGCGAGGTGGATTCCCAACTTGCTTCCAGGCTGCCCGGACCTCTACTACCAGCTAGTACCCGTGCCCCAGTCTGCTCTAACCACCGCAAGTAAAGATAAGAGGAAACCACCATTAAGTTATGGACTGGTCATTATCTGCGCCATCCCCTGCACTACACTGCACAGCAACATCTATAACATTTCCACTTCCTGCCCTGGAGCTAAGCTCTACCTGTGGAGAGCTGAACCAACTCTGCTGCGCCATCATCAGCTCCAGAGGATCTGCACCGCAGCGGCTGCCCCATATAGCCGCATACCACAGGTGGCGTCACGAACATTATATATAAAAACTTTAATTCCCCTTTTCTTTAAAACCCCTTTTATTGACCGCCCTGGTTCACGGACCGGGTCACCGCCACTGTGACATCCCTCAGCATCGACCGGCCCGGCTACCGTGTACCCCACGGCCTAGGGGGCTCGTCATATGCAAGTCATATACTTACGGTCACACGCCCGCTGCTCCTGACGACGGTATTGGAGAGTCCTCACAGCGTGCAGTGTGTACACTGTGAGGACTCATAAGTCTGCCGTCACCTAGAGCGACTGCAGACTTGTACCCTAGGGCTGGCAACCCCTTTTAAAGTCAAATTGAACCACCATTTTTTTTCTGTGAGACTGGACAATCATTTGATAGCAATATAGGAGCCTTTAGATTTTGGGGGAAATGAGGATCGAGCTGTTTAAATGTAAATGCTCTTTACTTTCATTCTCATTGGAGATAATGAACTGCCAAACACTGAGAACACATGAATGCTCAACATAGTCTAATGTTCATGTGTATGGAAGAGTTGAGAGAGATAACTGTTGGCCATCAGATAGCCTTCTCATGTGTATGGGTACCTTAAAGGGATATTCTCAAGTTCATAAATTGCTTGAATTAGTTAGGCAGCATGAAATAAACACGTTTGCACTTTATTTGCTTTTCCTATCTGCGGTCATTCTCCTGCAATTGCTGATTTTATCTTTTATAGTGTACAGCTTGTTTCCATGAAGCTGGCTGCAATCACGGCATTCCAGGAGAGGGGCCACCTCTTAAAGGGACTGCCAGCACAGTATGACTATTCAAACTAAGTACCGCCACTGGGTGCTTCACAGCAGGACCAATCATTGAAATGCACCTGCTTGTTTTCTCTCAATCTCTACCTCCCCTTTTCTTTGATTGACAGATCTGGCTTCATAGTGCTAGAAAAGGATGGAGATAGATGGAAAACAAGCAGGTGGGAAGGTGTTTACATTTTTGGCCACGCCATGAAGCACCGAGTGCCTGTACTTGGTTTGAACAGTCATCCTGTGCTGACAGACTCTCTTTAACATCCCAGTCACCTCTCTCCAGCTCATTGATTTCTATACCGCAGTTATTTGCTCACCTCCCTCCTCGCTCTCATGTTCTGAAGAGATGCAGTTATAAATCACCAGCCTGCAGGTTTTAGAGCAGGTCTGATTATCTTGGCTCTCGGCTCTCACTGTCCATAGCGGTGTGCTGGTTCAAATGCCCTGTTAGCTCTATGTGTAAATACAGTGATCGTGTAGACCACAGAACAAGCCACTGATGGCTGAATGTTTTACAGCAGAACTTGTGCTGGGCTTTATAGTTCTAGTAATACGACAGTTCTACTATTCACCAATGAAGGAAGAAGGAAAGCCCACCCTGCTAGAAACCAAGAAGTAAAAAATAGTGTGATGACCATGTATATACACCCTGCTGTACACATACAGATATGTGGGAGAGCTGGGTCTGAAGGAAGAGCTGGTAGAATTCACAGAAACAGATTGAATTCTGCTGAATGTAGCCCCACCCACTCGCATGATAAGTACCGCCCACCCACGAGGCATCCCTGCCCACTTGTGCCCCAAGCTCTGCCCACTTGTGCCCCAAGCCCAGCGACCTCACCTGTCAGTTTCCATGGCCTGGAAGAGATGGAGAATCTGATGTGACATCAGAGGAAGCAGGAGATTCTCAGCCACAGATATTTGACCACAAGAGCAGCTCGAGTTACAGCAGAATTTGGCAAAGCAAGGTATTTGGTGAAGAGTTTATATATGGGAATGACTTCACATGTAAGGGACAAGTAAAATAGTGGCCAACCACTTTAAAGGGCTATAGGAAGTAGACATGGTCCCTATCTCCCCGGAGCAGTGGGGTGAAATATTAGAGTCTCCGTGTCTGTTTTCAATAACTGTCCAATACTATTTAGTTAAAACCGCTACATGACCATGAAATAGGACAATTTAGATGATTGGATAGATATAGTTAAACCATTTTTTACTGTACCCACACCATTGTCTAAACCAATGATTATTTCAGAATGTCCCTTATGTGTATATTAATGTGGAGCCAGGGCTGGCGCTGCATTTGCCAGGAAGCTGAAGCCTTAATGTACATTTATAAACCACATTTATAAACAGCATCTTTAAAATATATTTTTACTGTAAAACTGTATGCCTGTGAAATCCAACCTCTTGCTACTATGCAGCCAGCTATAAGCATGTCTCGCTTTCATTCTGTTCTGCCAAATTGAGCCTAAATTAAAAGTGGGAACATCAGCAATGTTTGCAGCAGACACATCTCCAGTTATCTCTTGAATTAAAATAAATACTGTTCAAAGAGCCACAAATATTTTGAGTTCTTTCCATCTCTGTTTAATTTGAGTTAATCCCCCTTTAGCCCGATCCCCGTGAATAGTTCCTCTGTGTCAGTTTTCTTATGCACTTTAAACCATAGCAGTCATACACTCTCTTAGTTTTCCTTTTTCCATGAAATATAATTGCCTAAGCATTTTAGCGTAGCTCAGATTTCGCAGTCTCTTGGTCATCTAAGTTATATACTCCTACGCATGTAATTAGTCATACAGCTTCAATTAACAGTAATGGTAGACATGATGGTCAGCCATGGACAAAAAACAGAAATAGTATTAAAGGGAACTTGTCACTAGATTCTTGCTGCCCAAACTGCGAGCAGCATAAATCAGAGACTGTCTGCGCAATTGCAGCCCAGATATGTTTTACACTGGCCCCATTTCAAAGAAAACAAAGTTTGCAAAAGCCAGCCGAGGACCACACGGAGAGACCTGACTAGTCTGCCCCACAGCCCAGCCGACTTCACCCTACCTCACTCAAGTTGATTGGTAGGTCTCTCACTATGTGCACACATGGATGAGAGCTGTCCATCAACTGGAGTGGGGCGGAGAGAAGACGTGGCGGACTAGTTGGGTGTCTCCCTGTAGTCTCCGGCCACCTTTTCTCTGAAACACCAAAGCGTTTCAGAGTAAAACATACTTGACTGCAATCGCTCAGCCAGGCTCTGATACATGCTGCCAGTGGTGACAAGTTCCCTTTAACTTCACTTACGATAAAAAATAATTTGTGATTTTACTCAACTTTTGCTCTTTGCTACATTTTAATTATGAACAAAAGAGTTTAATAACTTGCAAAATTTAATTATCATATAATACAAATCTTTTTATTTTCTTAAAAGAGAGTTTCCATTTCCTTTTTTTCTTCAAATAACCATGCAGCAAGTTGCAACAAAATAATGATATTCACTTTACCGAGTCGCGTTATTTCTCATCTAACTTTCTGTGGCTTCTATCAATCTCCATACTTCTTTTTCCACCAAAGAAAAGCATAAGACCAATGCATAACATGACTCTATGAATAGAACTACCATAGAGATGGCTAATTGCTGACCACAGTGGTGTTGTGTTGGTCACCATTGCAGCCATTTCCTCTGCCAGCGGGGACCAGAAAAGTATGAGAAAACTAGCAGTCGTCATTGTAAGTTACATATTATTTTTTTAAGAGCCTTCTACATGGTAATTTTAAAAAAATCAAATGGAAAAAAACCCAAAACGCTCTAATTGTAATGTCACATGCTTGTTGATCTACCCAGCAATGGATATGTATGTCAATTAAAAGAAATATGTCACCATGTAAATGTGGCGCCCCTGAGGGTTTGACCGCCACAGGGATGCTGCACTTCTCTAATGGAGTGTAGTGTTCCTCCTCTGAGGTAAGAACAGTGTGATGGTCAGGACCCCACCTCCACATCCACATCCAACACCACACTTCTCCCCCCAGAGGGGGCTAGAAGGCACTAGGTGCTGCCCCTACTGGCACTCGGGAAGACAGGGGAACCAATTAGTGGGTGAGGGTGGAGGACTCACATTTTAGTGACACTTTAAATTTCATATTTAATACACAGCCATCTTGGTTCTAGCTTCTTTTTGATGGTTCTTTTGACTGTTCTTTATCATGACCTCCCTCCCTGAGTGTGGATCCTGCTTGGACCTGCAGAGGATGGAGGCACGGCCCTCTTACCCCGGCCTTGGGTCTAGGGGCAGGTTGCAGACGATGTATGTCTCAGCCCAGTCAAGGACCATGACCAAGAAGGCCCGGAGCTTAGGAGTGTAGCTCCACCGCAAATGGATCCCGGGGAGGATGCAGACGGAGCGGTACACGCCACCTGTCCTCACCTAGCTGATCTATTCAGAGGGATTCCGGCTGCAAGAGGGTTACCGGCCCCCGACACCTGACCTTGCTACTCCACGTCCTGGTCAGGGAAGCCCTGAGGATCCCACCGGGTAACGGAAGGAGCGGAGCTGCCACCTTTACCCTTTTTCTGAGTGAAGTTCAGAGGAAGACCCGGCCTATCTATACACACACACAGACAGGAAAGGACTCGGTCGGAAGTCTAGGAACACTCTGGTGCAGGGTCCTGATTGAACACTTGACTTACTCGGAGGTTGTCGGACCCCCGTTCCTGGTGACCGCAGAACTCCGCGAGGAGCAGGGAGAAGCCTTGCAGCTGTACTCTCCACCGTGAGTAAAAACCCTGGAAGTTAACCCCTATGGCCTCCGGACTCTTTATTCTGCATTACACCGCACTACGCAGCACCAGACCTCCTAGTCTACAACCCCCTCCATCCTGTCTCTCTGCCCTGAGGTCCTGCTCCGCCTGTGGGGAGTAGTAACAATGACAGCTGCGATAACACCACGCCTCAGCGGACTGCAGCAGCGCTGGTGGCCTTCACCAGGTGTCACAGGTGGCGTAGTCGAGATCAGCCACTCAACTCGGATAAGCCCATACCATCCTTTTTAATGTGACCGCCCTGGGCACGGAGCGGGTCCGGGCCACGGCTGCACCCCATCTATCACATAGGACCCGGCTCCGAGTCCCCCATCTCCCAGGGTAGGGCTTCCATCCAGCGAAGCGTCACATAAGGGTTGGTTTTGCCGAGTACACCAGGGCAGAAGCGACAGTTTGCCGCAGTTATCTGCTCTGACCCATACATGGGAGAAATGCAGGACTGAGCTGGATAAAGGCAGTCATAAACCTAAGAATAAAATACAAAATACAAATTCTATTAGCTTCTTTATATACACCTTAAAGGGAATCTGTAAGCAGGATGGCCAGTCCGTTCCCCACACCATGGCCATTTCATTCCCCCATTACTGAGAAATCAGCGTTTGAATTGATATACAAATATATATAGTATATCTGAATCCTCCGTCACTCCAGCTCTGTTCCCTGCCCCGTGCCACCACCTTTTACTAGAGCTGGAGTAACAGAGGCTTCAGATCTACAGTAGCTCTTCAACCTCATTTGCATATGAAATGAAACCTGATTTCTCAGTATTTGACAAATGGACTGGCCATGTAAAGGTATTGCCGGACTAGTTTTGAAAGCGCTATGTGCGCATATAAATACCCGAGGAACGGACCCTGCTCCACGCAACACTCTCTGCTGTGCCTCACCGCCGACACCGGGCATGCAGCATCGCACCCCTGGTATACCCATCCTCCTCCCACACAGGGCCCGCAGTATTGCCCCACTTCTGCCTTCTTCCTGAGGAAGGGACCATGCCTCCTGTAACCCTGCTCCACCGCCGCTGCCCCCCCCAATCAAGATACCTTAAATTCGGACTATAAGACGGACACCCATCTTATAAAAATCTTTTTTTTCTATTTTCCACCTCAAAATTTGGGGTGCGTTTTATAGTCCAAAAAATACGGTCGTTTTGGGGTGTGAAATCCTGCTGACAGATTAGATCAAAAGCCATGACAAATAGGACAGTGGAGTCCGTAATCCAAGGTATCAGACTCCTCTACATTTCCATTCTGTTGTACTCTTTGGGATCTCCACTGCAGAATCTGTTGTTTTTGACATGATCAAAATCTAATTTCTCTCATCAGAACAGGTTCCAAGCTATAGTATATGCAAGGGTTGCAGTTGCACCCGGGCCCTGGAGCCTATGGGAACCCAAAAGGTCCCTTTGGCCTATATGAAAAGACTATTACTATTAAAGATTTGTGATAATTGGGGGCTCTGTTGATTTTGCATTGGGGTCCATGAGCTTTGCCGCTGACAAGCTCCATGTTGGAGCTCTATGTACTCATTATACTTAGCTAGCTTATATTCTAAGTGAAAGTCCTAATGGTGTCCAGAGGGTTAAGCTGGTTCATATCTCTCTTGGGTAGACTTTGTAGGTCTATAACTATCCTGATACATTTTCTAGGCCTTGGCCCAGAGAGTCTCCTGGTGGAGAGGTTCAAGTTAACACTTATTTTTGGGAAACATTGGAATGAGGTTTCCTTGTTTTTCATACAATTCAGTCAAGGACTTTTTGAAGTATAAGATCATGTAGCATTGCAAAAGTATGCGTTTGCATCTTCGCATCGGCATGTTGCTGCTATATCTTTGGGAGTGCTATCTTTTTATAAGTTGGGACTGCCGGTACTGCAGTCAGCTTTCTCACTACAGATCTGTGCCGTACCTGAAGATCGTGTAGAAAGAAATAATGAATTCTAACTAGGACACACTATGTCATACATAATGAAAGTGAAGTCCTGAACCTGACCTGTATTATAGGCATGCCACTTTGTACTGCCTGATGGTGCCTTGTCTTTCTTCAGTACTTGTCTCCAGGTTTCAGTCTTTTCTCTCTTCCCTTGTTATATGTGCTATCAGGAACAATAGGTTTCTTTTCTACGTTATTTGTAGAAATGTTCTCTTATGCAAAGGGAACAATGTTTGAAGCCGGTGTATTCTTCTGTGTTTATGTTAAAGAACTCACTTTTGGCAGAAGCTTTTAAAGGGTCTTTTCAAGTGTACAAAGGCATTTTATGAGAAGCGTCTTTCAGCCAAGGTGGTGTCACTTGCATCATTAAGCAGCTTGCCCATCTAAGGCCATAGTCTGGCTGACAGCTATGTGCATGTGCCATAAAAGTTTGAATACAACCTTATAGCTGCTCGTCATGCGTGTCCAACATATGGGCTCAGCTGCCTGGAGACAGAGGAGAGCACATGCTAATATCAAGTGCACTTGTATTGTTTACCCGCAGCAGACATTTCTTGTTCTATGGATTTGTATAATCTTATAAGCAAATCTACATATTTGACATTTAAATGCCTGCAGAAGAATTGTGTTCGAACACATTTATAATGAAAGAAACAAGGAAAGTATAGTTACTTTACAGAAGGCTGTTCAGCTGAGATATGGTGATTATCCTGCAATTTAGCTGCAGGTTCTTACAATTCCTCCTTTCTATGATTGCGCTGATGTCTTCGGAAACTCTTTAAATAGAAACACGTCTAGTTTATTTTTCAGCTATTTAAAGGACATGTGACACGTGGACCTTTAACAATACGGAACCTGGCTATTTTCTGGTGTATTTCGTATGACCTTTCTTTGCTTTCTACTCTGTGATTAAAAGAGGATTAGAAAAAAGAGGCCTTTGTTTCCAGAAATAGTATCGCTAGTGTTCATGGGTATTTTGTGAAATTATGGGCAGCGATGCAAATGATCTCTCTTCCAGAAGGACGGAAGTTGTCTCTCTAGTGCTACCTAGGTCTAGGGCTGTGGAGTCGGAATCTGTATCCATTTTCGTGGAGTCAGATGGACCAACATAAATTGGGTACAGTAGTACAATGCAGGATGTGCTGTAAATTTTTTCATAAGAATTTGGGAAAGTTATGAAATGTCCTATAAATGTCTGTTCTGTCCCTGATCTTAGGATCTCGGCTTTTAGTTGAGATGAATCTGTGCTGCACTTTATGTACATGCTGAGTAGTGAGGCAGGGCTGTGGAGTCGCAGTCGGTGGTTTGGCTTACCGACTCCACAGCCCTGGTGGCTACCCTGTAAGGCAATTTACATTCATTAAAGAGCCTTGAAATATGACTAGGGTTATCAGCTAAATGAGGGATACCTATCTGTAGATTAGGGTAACGGCTGGCTTGGTTAGATGCTGTTGATGTAGCTCATGGAAGGTACTCCATGCTGAGATGAAGCTAGTGTAGTGAGTATGGGGACTTCTAGTTTGATATTACAGCCATCACTCAGAAATAGAGGGGAGGGATTATTGTGCCCTTAATCGATGGAGGTAAGTTCACTTCACCATTAGGGACCACTCAAAGCGAGTGTGGAGGAATCTGACTTCTCATTAAAAAACCTCCATACCTTTACAGGGTCAAGTCCTGACAGACTCCTTATAAGACTACTAATATGTTATGTAAAATATATCTTCATTCCACCTCTGGGATCCCCCAATATTCAGAATAGGATTTAGGGTGAATGAGATTATAAAGTCTTTTTGTGTAATCAGCGGCCGCTTCACTCTCCCCTCCTTCGAACATAGCTGACATTAGGAGGAAGTCAGAGCTGTGGCTGGTCCCTAAGCCCCTCCAGATGTAACTTACGTCTGAAGACCGAGGTGGCAGCACGATGGCTCAGTGGTTATCACTGCAGCCTTGCAGCGCTGGAGTTTGTATGTTCTCCCCGTGTCTGCGTGGGTTTCCTCCGGGTTCTCCGGTTTCCTCCCACATTCCAAAGACATACTGATAGGGAATTTAGATTGTGAGCCCCAATGGGGACAGCCATATCCCCAAGAATGTAAAGTGCTGTGGAATATGTTGGCACTAGATAAAAATAAATATTATTATTAGAGTAAAGCAGCCGCTGATTGGCTGCAGGGATCGCAAGACATAACAATGTCACACAAGCCCCGGGAGAGTGAGTGTTGACACTGCTGGAATAGCGTCTGCACTGGAGGTGAGTGTGGCTGTTATTATTTTACTTGGGGTAAACCATAGCCATTAAAAAGGGGTTGGGTTGTCCTCATAGTGAACAACTCCTTTAAGACCAGATGCGGTTCGAAACGCGTCAACCTTCCATGTGATTGTATCACTCTCTCCCCCCTATCTCCTCCCCCTCTCATTTTACATTTTTATTTTTTCTCAGTTTTTTTTTAAATAATTTTCTAATAAAATAAGATTTTAATCCCTGAGATTGCTGAATGAAAACTCTTTTTTAACTCCACTATTACCACTACTCATGGCGACACCTTTCTTATTTGAACCATTGGATCCAAAAGTCATTAAAAACCTGGAGGAGCTGATAAGTTTATTTTTTCTTTTACATAACTTATGTCCGGTTTAAAAACTAATTCCAGTTGGATCCATTTGTTAAATCCTTGAAGTCAAAGAGAACGGATCAGTTTGTCATAAGTTTGAAACCGATGAAGTTTCTTTTGTTTACTGGATTCCTTTCAAACAGATGATTACTGAACTTCGCCTTATAGTTGAGGAACCATCAAACAAACAGAAGTTATCCAAACCGGGCATCAATTAATGACTTTCAAGAGTTCACTTGGAACAATTCCATAATCATAATTTTTGCGTTCATTCTTTATTTTTTTCTTCCATGCTATGATGTGCAGCGTTCTTGTATAACTCTGGCAGCCGCTTACGTCAGGCTTCCCACATGATTGTAGTAGCAGTTCGGTTCAGCTAGATGTTGGCTGATTTCTTCATTAAAATAACAGCAAGCATTCATTCCTGATGTTTCATCATACTATATACATTTCACTGTAATCATGTATGCCATGAGCCTAACCATGTTACTAAGGGGTATATTTTAAACAAACTTGGAAATCCCAGTCGTCAAAGTTCATTTCATCAATTAGGGCTCTGCTGGGAATTCTAGCCATGCTTTTGCCTGAGCATCATTAAGTTCCCATCTATGGGATAGACCTTATGTAAAGGAACAATCAGATGATTGTGTTAATTTGAGAACCTGATTAAGACAGGAGAAATTAGAAACATCCACAGCAAAGCAAAATCTGGGCACATGTCCCAGCATAACTCCCGCAATGCTCAGGGGCAGCGCTGCCGCGATTGTTACAACGTTTCCATTCATTACACAGTGTAGCAGGGCACGGCGATGACAATCTATTTTATTTCTTCATTAAGTATTATGAATGTCTCATTTAAAATAGGAAAAAAAAAACCCTCTTAATGTAAGAGCGACAGTAGCTATTTTCAGTATGAAGCTTTTGAACAGCTTTTTATGAGACATCTCAAGGGAAAAGCCAAAGTGATGTAGTCACCGTTTTATTAAAAATCCCTTAAATAAGGACGTGTGCAAATATCACTTATTTAGCAATTTTATTTTATGTTTTTTTTTATGTGAACATTGAGGAATACATTACTTTTTCCTAATGTTCTATATATGTATTAAAGTAGTGTCAGTAAATATATACCATTGTTGTCTGTATCTCTTGTAGATTTGTTTCTCTTTAGTCTTGCTATACAGCAACCACACAGAACATATGGAGGGAGTGCGTAAGGCTATGTTCACACATGGTTTTTTTGGTGTCAATTTTCTGCAGCAAAACCTGATCTTCAAGGCCATTTTGTCCAGTATTTTTCTTGCAGTTTTCGTGCTTTTTTGATGCGTTTTTGGTGCATTTTTTTCACTGTCCTTCTGTCTTTTTATGCATGTACATAAAGTTCTGTGAAAAAAAAAAAAAAACATTCTATTTTGGCATCAAAAACTCTAAAAAAAACACTGATACTAATTTTGATGCATTTTTTCAGCGTTTTTTTCACCACCCATTACTTCCTATGGCTGAAAGAAGTGACATGTTCTGTTTTCCAAAAAACCCAGCGAGACCCAAATCCTGAACAAAAAAAAAAACCATGATGTGTGAACAGAGAATTTTGGTTTCTTATAGACTTTGCTGGTACTGCAAAAGGCAGCTGAAAATTTGCTTGAAAAACTGCATCAAAAAACTCTGAAAAAAACCATGATGTGTGAACATAGCCTTACTCTTAGATTAAGTCATCAAGGGTCAAATTGGCCCAAAATAACCTTCAGTAGCCCATTCCGGTGCGGTAATGGGCCCCCTAAGTACAGTACTTGCATATTCTTGTCGAGTTGAGATACCCATGCACAATAGTAACAGCTTTGCTCAGGATACAGATGAGACTACATTTGCACATATTATAAATATATTTTGGTTAGAGTCTCAGAATAATTTCTTCTGGTGAGCTCAAGGTACCCTAGCCCAACACTGTGCTTTCTTAAAGAAGCCCTCCCATGAATATTTTTTTTCATTAAATATGTGTATATGTATGGTGTGTAGTGTCAGTATATTAATATACTCACCTACCGCCGCTTTCCCCAGGATCCAGCGTCATCCCGTTCCTCTTCTCAGTGACGTCAATTTTGGCTAGTCAGCTCACTTTATGTGTGAGCTGGAAGCCTCTCTTACATTGACCAAGTAAAGAGAAAAGCCCTCCGTCCTTCTTAAGAAAACTCCGTATTTATTGTAACGTTATTCCATATGTGCTAAAACCGCTGAACACAGATCCTCAATAAGTACGGTAAGTTTACTTCCAAAATGTGCCAGATATTTGAGGATCTGTGTTCAGCGGTTTTAGCACATATGGAATAAAGTTGCAATAAATACTGACTTTTCTCAAGAAGGACGGAGGGCTGGCTTTTTTCTTTCTTGGTTATACTGATATGCTTACTCAAGCTGCCGAGCACCCTGGATGAAGCAATTCCAGGTGTAGTGAGCTGTTGGTTTTTCTTATGTTCTCTTTTACAATGTAAGCCTATGGAGCCTTGTTCTGACGCTCCATAGGCTAACACTGTAAAAGCCACTGGGTCACGCAGAACAGACTGGCACTGAATCACACTACACACCATGCACATATACACACATTTAATATCAAAAGTATTTATGGGAGTGCTTCTTTAAAGGGAATCTGTCACCAGGTTTTTGTTTCCCCCATCTGAGAGCAGCATAATGTAGGGGCAGAGACCCTGATGACAGTGATATATCACTTACTAGGTTGTTTGTTGCAGTTTTGATGTAATCTCTGTTTTATCTCCTGCAGATCTAGCAGGTCTCTGATTGCTGAGCTCTGTATAACCCCGCCCACACCACTGATTGACAGATTTCTGTGTACACTGCAAAGGAAGAAAACTGCTAATCAATGGTGGGGCGGGGTTATACAGAGCTCACGAATATGGAGGACGACATGACAGCAGGTTTACTAGTCCTCTGTTGATAATCTCCTGCTGATAAAACCGTGATTGTATCAAAACTACATCAAGCTGCCCAGTAAGTAGCACACTACTGGAATCGGGGTCTCTGCCCCTACATTATGCTGCTTTCAGATTAGGTGGCAAAAACCTGCTGACAGATTCGTTTTAAAGATTTCTTTTATTTCAGTGGAGAGTCACTGTGGATAAGTGGCAGCTACAATTTTGAAGTATAGATCATTGATTAACCTTAGATACTACAAGGTTCTTAGTTAGAGTATGGATTGCAGTGTCTGAACCGGCCACTGGTCTCCGTACCCGAACTCAACTGCCTCATAAGAATATTTGAGGCTCTTAAATTTGGGTTAGGAGACCCGCTGCTGGTCAAGATAGTGGCCCTCACTCAGCCTGTGAATGTTGGACATGTAAAACCGGATGAGGTGCCTTTATTAGCAAATTATATAATTTAGTAATTTGCAAGCCATGTTTCTCCAGTCTAGTGACTAGAGCTTACAATAGAATCACTGCTATGTTTTGCAAAGATTTGTAGTTTTAACCGCTAAAGAATATCAATAAATGTGTAACGTGGCACGGAGTGGTAGCCGTGGGCGAGGTACTCGTGCTTCACACCCCGACATGCTACATGAACACGGGAGGTCCTGGCTGGGTGTGTGGACGTCAGCTGTGATGGCAATACATCTTTGCAGACCGCATGGTGGTGTTGTGTTTGGCCCGCCAGGACCAGGTGTTATAAAGTTCAATGAGGCCATAGTTCACAAATAAATGTATTTTTACTGAACAATAACTTTTGATGAACGAAGTACAGCAGACAGTAAGCATTCATCTTCATGGACGCTTGTGATGACATGGCCATTATCACACACTTCTTCCTCCCTTTCCTGGAGTCACTCTTGCTTTCCACTTCACTTAGCTTTCTTCTTCCTCACCACAGCGCAGCACACTATCCCGGGAGCTTCCACATCTCCAATAATTGCACTAAAGTCTAGCAAGCAAGAATCCTATACTTCCACCCTCAGTTCCACATCTTTCTCCCCTTTAGGGAGTTTTCTATGCAAATATGGCCGCTACTTAGCTTTCCGCTTTATTCACGCCTCTGGACCACCACACGGGGCGTTTCCTCTCCGCCTTGCTTATTCCTTCCTTCTCTGTCCCATTACCCGACTGACAGACTACTCCATACTGTCCTGCTAGGTTTCCTGCCCCAGGCGCTGATGATGCTTACTTTCCTCTTTTTCACCCTGGATCGACTCTGGACTGTGACTCTCTTCTCTGTAGGATCTTACTATTCACTCAGTCGTCACTCTCTTGCCACAGGACACCCACTGCATGAGGTTCTGCCAACTAGTCAGACCTAAGGTCTGCGAATGGTGCGGGCTCATCCATATCTGATGATGTTGGCAGGAAACACTCTGCTGTCCCTTCACTTTAGCCCCTCCCACTCTGGGCTAGTCCCAGCCATTAACTCTAACTGTCCCTGTCACCTACCTGTGCATGGGCAGACCACAACTTCCTTATTAACAGTATTCAACGTTAACCTTTTCAAACACCATCACTGTACATATGTTCCAGGGGCAACGTGGGCAACGCTCCGACCTCCTTACATGAGCTTGGAATGCAACAGTGCAGAAGATAAGGACGCAGCAGTAACTTAACCAGAGATTATGTATTACTCTAACACAGTCATTTGAATGATTAGGATACAAAATCAAACAGGGTTAGCAGATTATTAGAGTGCAATAAAATTATTTTTTTTTACAATTTAAACTTAAGTCGCTTCTTTGAATTGAAGCAGTGGTAACAGATATAACAATTAAACCCTATCATTCAAGGCACTAAACATTTACAATAGATGCAAGCGTCTCTATTCTAGTACTCAGTTCTATGGTGCATCACAGTCAGTTGTGTACCCATCACTCTGTTGGTAATGGCACGCCGTCCAGTCCCTAACTGGAGTTTATGCTACTACACCATTACGCCGCAAGTCCCCTCTTGATAAGTCACTTCTAGCTCATGTTGCGCTGGCTGTGTCTGTTACCTGAAGCATGGCCCCTGTCCCCTTGTACCGTACTTCTGCATCTCATGTCGCGGATCTCACGAATGTCCCTATAACATTGTCTGCTTGCTTCTTGTGGCTCTAGTCCTGCTTGCTCGGTTCTGTTCACTTGGCTCTGGTCTCGGTCACTCTGTTCCTCTCTCGGTTTTGGTTACTCGATCCTTCTTTTCACTCGGGTCTGCTTTCGGGTCTTTTCACTCAGTTCTGCTTTCGGTTCTGGTCACTCGATTCTTCTTTTGGGCCTGGTCACTCTCTTCTACTTTCAGGTCTGGTCACTCGTAATGGCGCTATAAGCCAACCTTGCTGCACCACACGTCTGTCCTGCTACAGGTTCAGGCACCGACTCCCCCCTTTCTCTGCCCTCCTGGGCCTTTTATAATTCCAAGCTGTGGTACACCTATCAACTACCTGGTGTCTCCTCCAAACTCTTCCTCCAGGGAACATGCACTTCACTCTTCAGTTCTTGCCAATGTAATTCTCTCTGCTTTCCCTTTTCTATCATCTTTGACCAGCAGATGGCGTTGTTCACTTGCAGCCACTCTCTTCGGCATTAACTGTGTGACTCTTCTCACTTTTACTTCTCCTTACAAATGGTCAAAAACATTATCAATTATCAAAAACTGTCATAAAACTAAAACCATATTTTGCCGATTATAAGACACACCATATTATAAGACGTACCCCAAATTTTGGGGTGCAAAATAGGAAAAAAATGTTTGTTTGTTTTTTAAATAAAATGGTGTGCTTTATACTCCTTTTAACCTTGGGGGCAGTGGTGGTGGAGTGGGGGTCACACATACCAGATATTGGAGGCGGCTGCGGCAGGAGTTGGGTGATGCTGTTGGCCCCGTCCTCAGAAGAAGTGATTCAAGGCGGTGGTGGTGGCAGTGATAACGGGGCGATGCTGCGGCCCCGGTGGGGGGCGATGTTGCTGCCCCATCCTCAGAAGTCGGCGGTGAGCGGAGGCGAGGTTTCCTATACCGTACATAGCCCTGCGCTGGGCTTCGGTAAAATGGTTGCCGGAGCATGCGCAGATCGAGATCTCGAGAGATCTCGTCTCCCGAGATCTCAATCTGCGCATGCTCCGGTGGCCATTTTACCGGAACACAGCGCAGGGCTATGTACGGGATAGGGAACCTCGCCTCCGCTCACCGCCGACTTCTGAGGAGAGGGCCGCAGCAACGCCCCGCAACCGCTGCAGCCGCCACCAACCTCCTGTATCTAGGACCCCGATCCGACGCCGCCCCCCACTGGTAAAATACTGTAAGGTCGCATTATAAGACGCACCCCCTTTTCCCTCCCAAATTTGGGGAAAAAAGTGTGTCTTATAATCCCAAAAATATGGTACATACATTGCATAAAACACATTTTTAGCTTTTCATACATTTGCCTATCTGATCTTGAACTTTTAACAACCTACCTTATCAAGTCGTTCTAATTAGGCAATTACAATTATTACTGCAGTTATTCGAGAATGTAGTGCTGTATATACAGTAAGGTATGGAATGATGGAGCAGAAATTTCAGTGACTTTTTGTTGGTCTTTTTTTTCCCTTCTCCAACTTTTGTTAGAATGTGAACAAAAAGGAAATAATTCAGAGTCTCGAAGCTGAAGTATTGATTCTTCAACGTCAGAATAAGGAAAAGAGTGACCAGGTAGAAGCCTTTGAACACCTGATTGACCAGCTAACTGGAGAGCTGCATTCCTCTAAGGACGATGTTAAATTGAACAAAGAGCAGTGCCAGCAGTATGAGCAGCAGGTGGAAACGTTGAAAGAAAAGATTGATTTCCTACAAAAGGAGGTACAGAACTTTGTTACATGTATCAAAATGTTCTTATTATCATTGTACTATTGTTACTATGGTTTTTATTACTTTTTATCTTTTCTTTTTTAAAATGCAATGAGATGCTAAAATATTTAGCTTTTGAAGATGCGGAGGCAACATACTTGATTGCAAGTAATAATCACAACTTATAGAGAGACCTGTTCACCTTCAATAACCCTCCTAAAATGGAGTAGTTTGTATATAACTTCTAATGTGCTGATTTGGAATTTCAATTTCTGTGTTTCTACTCACTTACAATCCTTATCCAGTGCAGAGCATGCAAATAGGCTGTGAGCTGCCAGCTGATGCAAAGAAAGGACTCCTTTTATAGCATGGATTTATTATAGAGGGTTCCTACAACTCAGCCCGTGGCCTGTTTTTGGGGAATCCAAGTGGGTTGAAAGTTAAACATTTTGAACATGAACTAAGAGGTGATCCGCCTATTGAACTACCAGACACTCACTGAGAAATTTTGTTGCTGTTGCGCCCAACCTCAGAGCACCCAAGGACCTATGAACCCAACCCTCTCCCCCTCTGTGTGTGTGTTTTCTGTTTCTTTTGTGACAGTTAACGGAGCTATCCAGCCATAGGCTACAAGTCTGTAGTCACTCTATGTGACTGCAGGCTTGTGAGTCCTCATATCATGCGCACTGTGTGTTGTGAGGATTCTTTGGTGCCAGCGGTGGGCACGTGACCGCGAGTATGTGATTTTCCTACATGCGGTCACGTGCCAACTAGACAGGCGCGGCGTCACTCAATGCATGTGTACTGAGCGAGGCCGAACAAAGTCTAGTCGGAATGTGGCTGTAAGTATGTAAATTGCATTCTTGTGGTCACATGACCGCCTGCTCCTGGCACCGGAGAATCCTCACCGTGCACAGTGCATACAGTGTGAGGATTCACAAGTCTACAGTCACACAGTGACTGCAGACTTGTAATCTAAGACAACCACTTTAAATTTGTGTTTTACCTTTCAAAGGATTAGTTATGATTGAGTCTCGTTTTGCCATTCTGTACTTTTCTGAGACCTTTCCACTTTGCCTGAATGTTCCTTTGCCTTTAACTTTTGGATAACATCTTGTATTCATCTAAGGACTGACCAGGAGGAACCTGACCTTATGTCTCAGTCACTTTTGTATCCTCAGGACGTTACAAGATGCACCATAGTCATACTTAACTGATGTTTGCATTGCTCACATCTGTAATTTATCTGTCCATGCGAGTAATATATTAATTTTCTAAAAATTAAATATCAGGATCTTCTTTACTAGAGGTCTTCAATGGATCCAGAAACAAGTGGGATTATCAAAAGAGGCTTTCATTCCAAATAAAACCAAGTCCAGGTTACTTCTCCAATATCGTTAAAATATTTCCTTGTTTGTTGGTGCGTTGGAGACCTATACAAAATAAGTTTTTGCCTGGATCCCTCTAGAAGGTTTGTGTGTTGGATTACATGCTATATACCACACAGGTGTCAGGTGTTGGACCCCCACCGATCTTATATTGATGACGTGTCCTAATGGTAAGACATCAGTTTCATTGTAGCTGAAAATCCCTTTAGGTTGGCACAACGTCTTACATATTACATATTATTTCCAATAATATAATTATTTGAAACAATATTTTTTTTGTAGTTTCCAAATTTATCAAGACTAACCCATATGATATAAGAAGTCACATATAGTATGATTGTGCTGTCTGAACATGTACTGTAAATCTTTGTAGAACATTTCTTTGTACATTTCTACAGTATGTATTACTTTAGTATGCCATGCTAAGCCAAGTCAAGTTTTCTTAATTTTCTTTTTTGTTTCAGAGTCTAAAAAGCCAGGACGATGTTAATAAAATTTCTTCTAAATCAGAAGAGTACAAGTCCACTCACAGCCACTCAGACAAGGATTATGAAGCACTGTCGTTACAACTTCAGGAGAGCCAAAAAGTGAGCATTATATTTCTGTACATTAGGTACATGTAAGCCGCAGTGAGCTGAAAACTACATACTTTTTCACTTGCTGGAAAAGGAAAAAAAACTCCTTTTTGGAGCTCCTTGGTTCCTAGTTGTGTTATGGAGACGAGTAAGACGCTACATAACTTCACAACCACTTGCAACTATTATAAGTCGAAGCCCCCGATTCAACAAAGTAATTTCGCCAGAAGTTGCACAAAAATGTTGTGACTTTTGATGTTCTCACACCAGTTTCTCCCAAAGGGGGCAGAATGGTGGCATGGGGCTGCAGCTTGTCTAATTCAAACTGTGCCATTCCTTACGCCAGAAATGTTTCTCAAGTCGATGACTGGAGTAAGATTTCTGGCGTGGTGAACAAAGCTACATGTCACTCGTCAGATGCGGCGGATTCATTAAGACGTGTGCACCACTTAATGCATCAGGAGCGTGTGACTCCACCACGAGTCCTCAAGCCCGGCGAGAAAATTAATGAATCTCAGGGCCTAGATGTATACACTTCCCACTCCTCTACTGGAATATGGGCACAAATACTGAATAATAAGACCTGGTTTTCTGTGGAGCATTTCGTACCCCTCAAGCAATTCTTTTCTGAATTATAATTTTTTTTTATTATTTTCATCTTGCAGCTTTTTCTTGACTGCTACCATTTTCAGCAAATTTCACTTTTTCCACAACTAAAGGGCTCAGTCTAAACTGGTGAAACTTCCTTAGACCAATACATCTATTCACATGTACGGTGCAGGAACTGTTGTCCATTCATCAGACTAACAGATGAAGCCTTTTGTTCATGTAACGTGGCCGAGAGTGGTAGTCATGGCCGAGCTGCTGTCCGGTTATGCTCCGGCACTTTACAGGAGAACAGTGTCCCAGTCCCAGTGTGCTGTCAGGTGTGGGGGCATCACACCCGCTGTCTCCAGGCCTCCATCCTCAGGAGCCGCCGCACACAACTCGGGGGACAAAAAGTTCATAACAACAAGCAAACATTTACTGGTCAGTTCAAGTTCATTTATTGTAACACATCTTCAGCCCTATCACTCGTTCATCCTGGACTATCCCTAAGCCCACTGACTTCATAAACCTCAGGAATTTCCTGTCCACTTCACCAGTGCACCTGGGATCCATTACCTTCCATTTACAATGGTTCCGGTCCATTTTCCCCTGTAAGCCAGAGGACTTGATGCCTGGCAACCCCTTCATGTAGATGGCTTTTTTCAAACCATCCTTTCAGATATAGGGTACTACATTTGTGGTGTGGAATTTGCATAGCAAGTCTGTGATACATACAACTGAACATATAGACCATAAAGCTGATTTCTCAAGAGATTTCACTACACTAACTGCATACATTATTAAATAGGTCTCTTAGACCTGATAGTGATGCTGTACTTGTGAAAATCCATATCAGAACAGCTGTATAATTCCTTATCAAAGTCTATCTGAGTCTCACCCCACTTATCCTTATCCTCAGTGTTCTCCTCCTTGTTGCTGCTGAGGTCTCGCTCTGGTCAGTACAGGTTGCAGCCATCAGTCAGATTTGGTGGGTGGAGAGTGAATACACTTGTAGTAGACCAATGACCTATTTTATGGACTCATACAATTCTCATTTTAAAGGAGTTTTCTGTTTATAGAAAACCACTGTTCCAAGGAGCAGATTGCAAACTTTGCATTACTCGATCTCTCCAGGTCCATTGCTGTGTCTCTGCCTCTGCTCTCAGCACATGCTATTGTCTTCAGTGCTGACGTCAGATCGACAGAGCTGTAGCCAAACTGTGAGCCCAGAGCCCCTGCCTGTGGCTATGCCACCAGTCCCTCGGAGCTGCTGAGCTCAGTGATTGGCTGCTGCACTGCTGAAGTGATGTCAGCACCGCAGACAGATACTGCGACCAGTGGTAGCGACTTGGTGCAGGACCTGGGAAGTGTGAGTAAAGCACTGTTTGTTTTTTACAATAAGCTGTGCCTGGGAACAGAGGTTTTCTGTAACTGGAAAACCCCTTTTATATCAGAATTTTGCAGACAAGACCTGAATATATTCTCAAATCTGGTGACCAGTTTGCTTTAAGTTGGCCCTTGGGAGGACCCAGTGCACCTGGTCCTGTATTTCATTTTGTACATATCTGAAAACTACAGGAATATGTCAGCTTGGAAATGCAGTCTTTGGGCAGCATGTTATAACGCAGGATAAGCTGAGCAGATTGAGTATATATTTGTAAGTTTGTAGGAGAAGATGCAGTATAAATGTTATTTTATTCATTAAAATCCCTGTTCGTTCTGGGCTTATGAGTCAAGGGGTGTTTCTAATCAGTGACTGACAGCAGTCCGTGTACACAAATGTATACAGGGAAGGATCTTTCATTGAGTAGGACCGCCCACTTGACTCCTAAGCTGACTCGTCCCCTTTAATTAATACATAATTATGCGTATTGAAATTAATGGGCCATCCAAATAATGGGGGGGCTGAACGTCAATACCAAATCACAGGACCCCACTGGTGATAGCCGGCAATAGTGCTAACCACTGAGCCGCTGTAGTGATCAATGCTCTTATAAGAATGCTGATTGCAAAATACTCTTAATATAATAATTTACATGTCAGAACTGCTCTACCCATCTGATTGTGACTTTTGTGCACTATATAGGAGATAGAAGACCTAAACAGACAAGTCAGTGAAAAGACAGCAAAGGTAGAGGAGTGTCAGCAAATTATTGAGCGACAGAACGCTGAAGCTGGAAAAGCACTAGAGCAGCAGAGGAAGTATGCACAAGAAACCGAAGAGCTAGAAATCACCCTGCGTTCCCTCCATCTGGAAATCCTGACAGGCCAGCAGAAGCACAAAGCCGAAATTGTCCGGTTGGAACAGTCTGTAGCCCAACTGGAGGCAGAACTGAAGGATTCCAGGGAATTCTGTGTGCTGAAAGACCAGGTATGCATGAGATTTATTTATTAAGCCCGTAGTGACTGATCTGTTATATGCATGTGTAGTAATGGAAGCTCCTCTTATGGTTGTCATCTATCTGGAGGCCTGCTGGGGATCACATGTATGTTCCAGCTTTAGAAACCCCCGGCAATCAGCCGTTTTAACTGGGGGTCACCATCAGGCGGCTGCAGGTATGTCCTGCACCATAAAGGAGTAATGTGATGTGGAACCCCAGGGGTCTGGTTACCACAGTAATAGCAATATTACGTCTGTGAGCAGGTGGGTGGTCTCCTGGTCAGGAACCCTGAGCATGCCACACCTCCTGCCCAGTCCTGGGAGGGGAAGAACTTCCCCTATATAAACTGGGGCTGAGGTAGGGTTAGTGAGTAGAGAGTAGAGAAGAGAAGAAGAGGAGTCCCAGACAGAGACACAGTCTGGTCTGGAGTGGAGCTGATACAGGGAGAGCAAGATCAGGAGCTCTGTGGGAGCAGTGATAAAAGGGGTCAGAGACTGGAAGCTGTAGAGCTCGTCCTGACTGAAGAGATCTCACCGGACACGGAGTCCAAGGCTGTGGGGACTGTTCCATACCCAGCAGCAGAAACCGACCGGCAGGGGATTTCAGGTCCTCTGGCCAAGAAACCCGAAGGCACGGTCACACGCAAGGGACCAGCACCGCTGTCGTGGAGCGGAGGCTACCAGAAGGCCCCGAGTCACCGGCCATACGGGTGAGCACCACACGGTACACTCAGGGACGTGGGCTACTTTTACCCGCTTCTAGCAAGGTAGCCAAGAAGAGTACAGTTAGTTGGGGAGGCCTACAACTCCGCCTGGCCAGGGGAGATCCTGTCTGCTCACGGACTGACCAGGCCCCGATCGCTAGCCAGTACTCCCGGGAGGGTCTACCTTTGTCACCAGTAAAGACCCTGAACTACACCGCACCGTCTCTGAGTGGTTCCTGGTGCCTGCGTGCCATTCTACCATCCCTGTTATGCACACGCCCGGACTGACTGGCGTGTGCGGGAGTAGTGGTTCCACTGGACCGTGCCGGAGAGTGAATGCCTGGAGGGGCGTAACTAGGTATTCACCCGATCCGACCAGGGTCGCACGACGGCATACGACGCCAGTGCACCAAGGAGGAACCGAGCAGAGGGACCAGGTGCTACTCCAGGACAGACCCCGGACACGGCTGTTGACCCACACAGGGGAATACAGGAACAGGCTGGTTAGGCTGGCGCACAGACTGGTGGGTATAGGCAGGCACGACTGGCATGCAGGCAGGCGGGTATGCAGGCAGGGGTGGTACAGGCAAGCACAGCTAGAGTGCAGACAGGGAGGCACTAGCAGGTAGGAACACAGGCGGGATAGGACCCAGTACACACTGGGACTCAGGAACAATACAGGCAGAGGGGTACAGGCAAGCACAGCTAGAGTGCAGACAGGGAGGCACTAGCAGGTAGGAACACTGGCGGGATAGGACCCAGTACACACTGGGACTCAGGAACAGAACCACAGATGTGGCGGACAAACACAGCAGAGTGAGGCCGCCCAGAGAGGTGAGCGAGAACAGGGCAGGACAAGACCGCCTGGAGCGGTGAGCAAGAGTAGAGCAGGACAAGGCCGCCAGGAGCGGTGAGCAAAGGGTCAGAGCTGAGCGAGACTGCCGGAGCAGTGAGCAAGAGTAAAGCAGGACGAGACCGCCTGGAGCGGTGAGCAAGAGAGGAGCAAGACTGCCGGAGCAGTAAGCAAAAGGATAAGAGCGGAGCGAGACTGCCGGAGCAGTGAGCAAAAGGGTAAGAGCGGAGCAAGGCTCCCGGAGCAGCGAGCAAAGGAGTCAGAGCAGGCTAGAACCGCCGGAGCGGTGAGCAAAGGAGTCAGAGAAGGCTAGAACCGCCGGAGCGGTGAGCAGAGGAGTCAGAGAAGGCTAGAACCGCCGGAGCGGTGAGCAGAGGAGTCAGAGCAGGCTAGAACCGCCGGAGCGGTGAGCAAAGGAGTCAGAGCAGGCTAGAACCGCCGGAGCGGTGAGCAAAGGAGCCAGAGCAGGCTAGAACCGCCGGAGCGGTGAGCAAAGGAGCCGGAGCAGGGAGGACAGGGCTCTGTTCACACGGAACAGACAGGAAGAGAAAGACAGAGCCAGATACCCACAGGGTACTTGCAGTGAAGTAGCGAGTGGACCACAAACTCACAAACGGGAGTACAGAGACAACAAGCAGGAGTAGGTACGAGTTCAGACTCTGCAGAAAAAGGAAGGGAACGGACATAGAGGCAAAACAGGTAAAGGATAGGAGAGAGTTCAGACTGGAACTGAGTGTACGGAGGAGACCGACACTGCAGAGGGTTTACAGGAGCGGGTCTGGGAATACGGCCCCCAGAGAGGCGGGAGGAACAGGCAAGGAGCGTGTTCAGACAGGACAGACAAGATACAGGAACGGATCTAGGTAATCGACCCCTAGAAGGCGGGAGGAACAGGCTAAGAGCGTGTTCAGACAGGACAGACAAGATACAGGAACGGATCTAGGTAATCAGCCCATAGAAGGCGGGAGGAACAGGCTAGGAGCGTGTTCAGACAGGCCTGGAAATACAGCCTCCAGGATAGGCAGACAAGAGAACACAGACAGGACTCAGTTCAGACACGGGAACTGATACCGCAAGGCAGGAGACATAGACAGGACTCAGTTCAGACACGGGAACTGATACCGCAAAGCAGGAGACAAAGAAAGGGACCTGGCACCTTCAGAGTGCAAGCACACACTGAATGAAACACTATGCTCAGGCAGGGATAGATGGGAGCAGCTGAGCTATATACCAGGTGACAGACAGCAATAGGCTGAGGACGCACAAGGGGTGTGACCCACAGCAGGTACAAAAAGCAGGAAGTGATCGGGCGCCGCCCTTAAGCAGCAGAAACAGACACAAACAGACAGCATGGAGGGAAGCCAGAGAGACATTCTGGACTGGAGATCAAGTGCGCGCTCTTGCACAGTGGGAGATGGACCACCATGTAAGGACGCCGCCAGGTATGTTACAATCCCCATCATCCACGTCCGCTGCCCTGAGGCCATACCACTCCCGTTGGGGGTTATACTACCCACGCTGCACAACTGTACCACCGGCCTCAGCGGTCTGCCCTGCAGCGGCGGTTTCGTAACCGCATTCAACGGGTGGCGTAGTCGAACAATATCACATCTGCCACTAAAAACATCGCCACTTAGTTTGACACCCTGGGCACGGACCGGGTCACCGCCATGAGGACTACCACCCCCAACGGATCCGGCTCCGGGTATTCCACAAACATGGCCCAGGGGGCGCGTCAACTTTTGGCGTAGTCGGCAGGATTTCGTGCCCGCAACCACCGGGTACTGCGTGCCTGAAAAAGACTGTTAAACTTACCTGTGGTGAAGATTCCCGCCATCCGATGCCATCTTTTGCCTTCTTCCCGCCATCTGTGGAGTTTTCCCACCATCCGACGCCATCTTTTGCCTTCTTCCCGCCATCCGTGGAGTTTTCCCGCCGTTGGACGCCATCTCGAGGACGCCGCGCGGGAAGAAGAGGGGCGTGGACTCCGAAAGCGCGCGAGAACTGAAGCCCCGCCTCACGTCCGGACGTTGCGTAAGGTCCTGGAAGGAACCCAGCAGACGCCGACGTCACAGGAGCGCGACGGAAGGTCCTCAACCCTGACGATCCACTGCGGAGCCGCGGCCTACGGAAGAGGATCATCGCAAGGTAGGCCACGGTCCACTAGGGGGGAGGAGGATGTCGGATACGGAGGAGAGCTTCACTGCTGCAGCCACCGCCAGCACCACCGCTGCTGCGGTCATGCCTTTCACCATGCCCTACATCCCGGGGGCAGCCTGGCTACCCCGGTACTCAGGAGAGTCCCATACCCTAAATGACTTCAGAGAAAGGCTGGATAGCCTCTTCCAGGTGTACCCCCTCACAGAAGAGCAAAAAGTGAGCATCCTGGTGGCTCAATTAACAGGGGCAGCCCAAAGGGAGGTAAAGTCCTGGCCACTTGGGAGGAGGAGGACTGTCGCAGAGATACTAGCCCGGCTGAAGGACACCTTTGATACCCGTACCTCAGCCGAGATCAAGCTTAGATTCTACGGGTGCAAGCAGCGAGCACATGAGAATATAAGGGACTATGCACTAAACCTACAAGAGGCCCTGAGAGCCATTAAGCAGGCCGACCCTGACGGCGTTGGAAACGAAGACAAGCTGTTGACTGAACAATTTATAGAGGGTCTACATTGCAATGCTCACCGAACCCAGTTGCGAGCAATGGCCTTACAGGACCCTCATCTGGACTTTGCACAGTTCAAGGACAGAGCCATCCGGGTGCTCCGAGAACCGGCACCAGGTGGCGCTGTGACCCACAAACGCCCTGCTACCATTTACCACCTTGTCGGCAGGGCCTGTGGGAGCTGATGCGCAGGCTTTAAACAATGACCCAGCTACAGACCTGCACCATCAGGTCCAAGAGCTAACTAAAAGCGTTGCCGCGCTAACCCGAACTGTGCAGTCTTTACAGGTTTCTACTCCAGGGAAGATCCAGCTGGCATCCGGACCGGAGGATATACTGTGGCGCCGACCAAGGAGGACCCCACCGGCCAGAGGAAGACCTAGCGACCGATACAACTAGGACGGACAACCCATCTGCCGCCGCTGCAATCAACCCGGACATATGGCAAGGTACTGTCCTTTAAAACCGGCACAACCTGGGGTAGAGGGCCAACCCCTAGGAATAAGATCACCAGGCCCATCGAACTGGCGTGACAAATACGTGGGAGGACGTCCAGTCTTGCCTGTAGTACTGGATGGCATTCCTATGAGTGCTCTACTTGACACCGGGTCACAGGTCACCACCATCCCGTACGTGCTCTTCAAGCAGTACTGGAATGACTCGGATATAACCCGCTACCCAGACGACGACTTGAGTATCATCGCCAGCAATGGTCAGCCCGTGCCACAGATCGGATTTAAAGAGATGACCATTAAAATCGGTAAAGTCGAACTGGCAGCACAGGGACTGATCATTGTGGACATTGACAAGCGCGAGAGTCACCCAAAGATAACTCTAGGAACTAATGTGATTGAAAATTGTCTTGCAGAGGTGATTCTCATTTTACAGCAGGTTGCCAAGAACGCCTGCTCCAGCCAGCAGCGAGTGCTCCAAAAAGAGATCCGGGCACTGATGCGACGGCAACAGGTGGAACTCTCCGGTGGTGAGATTGGTAGCGTGAGAATGTGTGACCCTTTCCCTATTGCCATGCCCCCGAAAAGTGAAATGATGATTTGGTGCCGGGCAGCTATTGGTCTGAGAGGTAGAGATTACCAGGCAATGGTAGAACCAGTCTACTCAGATAGTAGGCCCACCATTTTGACGGCACGGGGGGTGGTTGATGTACGCCATGGGAGGGTGCCCATTCGCATAATAAATATCGGGAAGAAGTATACCTGCCCCGGTATGCTACGCTAGCCAAATTGTATACCATCAACCAAAATTCTGTACAGTCTGTGGAACCCTTGCCTCCATCTCATCCAGAGGAAGGTAACGGCTCTAAGCAACAAATGGAGGACTGGTGTCAGCAACTGCATTTGGGTACTGACTCCACACCCGCTCACCAAAAGCAGGGAGTCTACCGGGTGATCCAGGAATACGAGAGAGTGTTCAGTAAACACCCGCTAGACTTCGGGCGAGTAAAGGGAGTGGAACATCACATCCCCACGGGAGACCATCCTCCCATAAAGGAGAGGTATCGTCCCTTACCCCCTGCACACTACCAACACGCCAAGGGGATGCTTAGAGACATGAAGGAGGCTGGGGTAATCAGGGATAGCTGTAGCCCCTGGGCAGCTCCACTATTCTTGGTTAAAAAGAAAGACAACACCATGAGAATGTGTGTAGATTACCGGAAAATCAACCGTATCACACACAAAGATGCGTACCCCTTACCAAGGATAGAGGAGTCTTTGGCTGCTTTAAAATCTGCTAACTTCTTCTCCACTTTGGATCTCACTAGCGGGTACTGGCAGGTTCCTGTAGCAGAGGCGGACCGGGAGAAGACCGCATTCACCACCCCGATGGGACTTAGCGAGTTTACCTGCATGCCGTTCGGACTCTGCAACGCACCAGGAACCTTCCAACGATTGATGGAATGCTGTCTGGGACACCGGAACTTTGAGACGGTCCTGCTGTACCTGGACGATGTTATAGTTTATTCCAAAACCTACGAGGACCACCTGAAACACCTGGCGGAAGTGTTTGAAGCCCTGGCAAACTACGGTCTGAAGGTGAAACCGTCGAAGTGTCACCTGCTAAAACCAAAGGTGCAGTTCTTGGGACACGTGGTGAGTGCTGACGGAGTGGCTCCCGACCCTGATAAGATCACCGCGATTAAGGAATGGCCAAGACCCTCCAGCGTAAAGGAAGTGCGGCAGTTCCTCGGGTTGGTAGGCTACTACCGAAGGTTCATTCCCGGTTTCACCAAAAAGGCAGCTCCTATGCAGGACCTCCTGATAGGCCAGTCCAGGAAGGCCAAGAACCAGAAGCCGCCCTTCAGATGGGAGAAGCTGGAAGAAGAGTCCTTCCGCCAGCTGAAGATGGCCCTCACAGGGGATGAAATCCTGGCGTACCCGGATTACAGCCAGCCATTTATCCTCTACACCGACGCAAGTAACATCGGGCTAGGAGCCGTACTGTCCCAGATCCAGCAGGGGAGAGAACGGGTAATTGCTTACGCCAGCCGAAAACTGCGACCCACCGAAAGAAACCCTGAGAATTACAGCTCATTCAAGCTAGAGTTCCTGGCAGTGGTGTGGGCAGTCACCGAACGCTTTAAGCACTACCTCGCCTCTTCCCGGTTCACCGTGTACACGGATAACAACCCGTTGACACACCTGGACACTGCAAGACTCGGTGCCCTGGAGCAGAGATGGATGGCCCGCCTGTCCAACTATGAGTTCACGATCAAATACCGGGCAGGACGCTCCAATACCAACGCGGATGCCTTGTCCAGAATGCCAAACCTACCGGACGTAGGGGAAGATCCAGAGGAACTGGAAGAAGTTGAACTCCCCGCGTTTCACCGTCATGGGACTACCCAGTATTCCCACCGTGTAAGGGGTAAGCAATCCACTACGTTCAACCCCTTACCTCATTACAACTGGGTGGAAATGCAAGAGAGTGACCCCGCCGTCCGACTAGTGAAGGAGATGCTGACTCAGCCAGATGCCCGCCTTGACCCAGACGCTCCGGAGGAGACCAAGCAACTGTGGGCTGAGAAGAGTCGACTGTTCCTTTACAAGGGAAAGTTGTGCCGCAGAATGGTTAACTCCCGGACGCATGAACTGATCTGGCAAGTAGTGGTGCCAAGAAGAGACGCGGCTATGGTCCTGGAGGCATACCACGACGGAGCTGGGCACTTCGGATGGAAGAAGCTGGAGTTCCTGCTGCGTGGGCGGTTCCACTGGGTAGGCATGAGAGGAACCATCGAGAGGTGGTGCAGAGACTGTGGTCCATGCAACCTAAGAAGGAAGGACCGTGCCAGCCAGAAGACCCCCCTGCAGTCCATCGTCACCAGGCAGCCGTTGGAACTGGTAGCCTTGGACCATGTAAAACTGACCCCCAGCAGAAGTGGCTACGTCTATGCGTTAACCATCGTGGATCACTACTCCCGGTTCTTGGTTGTAGTCCCCGTCAAGGACTTAACGGCTCAAACAGCAGCTAGAGCCTTCCAGCAGCACTTCTGCCGTCCACACGGATACCCAGAGCAGGTGCTGACGGACCAAGGACCTGCCTTTGAAGCGGAAGTCTTCCAGGAGTTCTGCACTCTGTATGGCTGCCGGAAGATAAGAACAACACCCTATCATCCGCAAACCAATGGACTCTGCGAGAAGATGAACCAGGTGGTGATAGACCTTCTGAAAACATTGCCCCTGGAAGAACGCAGTCTGTGGCCTGAGAAACTGCCTGATCTGGTGGACCTATGCAACCACATCCCTGTAGGTTCTACCAACTGTGCCCCGGCTTACCTAATGAGAGCAAGACCTGGTAAGCTGCCTGTTGATCTGGATATGGGAGTCCTGACACCCGAAGACACTTCACCAGAAGCAGACTGGGACACAGAGAGGCAGCAGCAGTACCGGAAAGTACAGGAGAGCGTTGAGCGAAGTCTCCGTCAAGCAAGAGAAAGACAGGAGAAGACTTACAACCAGTATGCTCCCGCTGTTCCCCTGGTACCTGGAGAGCAGGTCTTGAAGAGGAAAAGACGGCTCCACAAGTTGGACGACCAGTGGGAGAAGGACCCGTACACCGTACTGCCATCAAGCCATGAAAACCCAAAAATCTGCACAATCAGTAAGGATGGAGGAGAAACCACAGCCATTGTCTCCCGAGATCACCTGAAGAAGTGTCCCGAGCAACTACGAAACCCTGAAAAAGATCACGAAAACCCTCGACCCGCAGAGGAAAGGGAAGAGATGGTCAGTACTGTACTCGGAGACTTCCCTCGGTCTTGGACACAAGTAAATGGCGCTGTTGTGGTACCCGTCCTCACCTTCCTCCAGCCAGCATTCCAAGTGCCTACGGAAAAACAGGTAGAGCTGGAAAAGCAGCCGGTCCAGGAGGCAGAAGACCCCACACAAGCAGACCAGGAGAATCGACCCTCTGCTTATAGTGAGCCTGCCGTGCCCCTAGTGAGCCAAAGAGTCCGTAGACAGCTGCCCAGCTTACCTTTGACAGCTCCTACACCCTGTAGCTCAGGACCGGTCAGTAAGCTCCGTAGGTCTACTAGGGCCACTAGAGGCCAGTTGCCCGTACGTTGGAGGATCTAAAGTGTTCAGACTGTCTTATTGGTATTTACCTGTTTACTGTTGCTTGTAAATAATTATGTTTTTCCAGTTATTTTATAGGTATCTTTTGTGGATTTACTAGAACTCTGTTGTATATATGTTTGGAGCGTAACCCAGGAACGGACTATAGACTGTTAAAGACTCGGGGCAGGAAAGACCCCTACCTGGTTACGGCTCCCTGTTCTTTGGTGAAATGGACACCCTTTTGCTTCAAAAATTGCACCCGGTTGCGGACACGCCGTGACCACTTTAACATGTTTTTCCTTATTGTATTGTTCCTGTTTATACCCTGTTATGTTTTCAAAAAAATATGTTTAGTCCCGGAGTACTAAATTTTACTAGGGGGGGAATGTGGAACCCCAGGGGTCTGGTTACCACAGTAATAGCAATATTACGTCTGTGAGCAGGTGGGAGGTCTCCTGGTCAGGAACCCTGAGCATGCCACACCTCCTGCCCAGTCCTGGGAGGGGAAGAACTTCCCCCTATATAAACTGGGGCTGAGGTAGGGTTAGTGAGTAGAGAGTAGAGAAGAGAAGAAGAGGAGTCCCAGACAGAGACACAGTCTGGTCTGGAGTGGAGCTGATACAGGGAGAGCAAGATCATGAGGTCTGTGGGAGCAGTGATAAAAGGGGTCAGAGACTGGAAGCTGTAGAGCTCGTCCTGACTGAAGAGATCTCACCGGACACGGAGTCCGAGGCTGTGGGGACTGTTCCATACCCAGCAGCAGAAACCGACCGGCAGGGGATTTCAGGTCCTCTGGCCAAGAAACCCGAAGGCACGGTCACACGCAAGGGACCAGCACCGCCGTCGTGGAGCGGAGGCTACCAGAAGGCCCCGAGTCACCGGCCATACGGGTGAGCACCACACGGTACACTCAGGGACGTGGGCTACTTTTACCCGCTTCTAGCAAGGTAGCCAAGAAGAGTACAGTTAGTTGGGGAGGCCTACAACTCCGCCTGGCCAGGGGAGATCCTGTCTGCTCACGGACTGACCAGGCCCCGATCGCTAGCCAGTACTCCCGGGGGGGTCTACCTTTGTCACCAGTAAAGACCCTGAACTACACCGCACCGTCTCTGAGTGGTTCCTGGTGCCTGCGTGCCATTCTACCATCCCCATCATCCACGTCCGCTGCCCTGAGGCCATACCCCTCCCGTTGGGGGTTATACTACCCACGCTGCACAACTGTACCACCGGCCTCAGCGGTCTGCCCTGCAGCGGCGGTTTCGTAACCGCATTCAACGGGTGGCGTAGTCGAACAATATCACATCTGCCACTAAAAACATCGCCACTTAGTTTGACACCATGGGCACGGACCGGGTCACCGCCACGAGGACTACCATCCCCAACGGATCCGGCTCCGGGTATTCCCCAAACATGGCCCAGGGGGCGCGTCAGTGACATGGTCACACTGTGTCCTCCAGAGTGGGAGTTCAAGTTAAAGTTTTCGAGATCTCAACTATGGCCAAATGGAGCACCAAGACAGGGTTTGTCCTGATGGAACAATTACTTTATATCTCTAAAACGGAATAACCAATGATGATAACAAAGATGAAAAGTCTTGAATTCTGACGTTGATAAGAAAAGTGCAATTAAGTGAATGCCTCTATTATATGGCATTGAATGTAACATGAAATGAAAACTTTGTCCCACATTTATCACGCAGATTACAGCAAATTCATCAAGGCTGGCATTTTGCACACCAATCTAAATGAAGGGGGCGCTGAAGTAAGATGCACTAAATTATTGTGAATTTTACGGACACACTTGGCCACGTTCCCATTACCGCTAAGCTCCACTTACTTCTCAAGAAGTTGGCTTAACTGGCTGGGACTGGCGCAAGAACGTCAAAAGTTGCAACTTTTTTTGCACAACCAAGAGATGCGGAAATAGTTTGCTACATTTCAAGCAGTTTTACCTTAAAACCTCTGTAAACTGGGGATTGTTCATTTTCATTAAAAGTTAATCCCCAGCTGCTGGCTAAAGAAACTAACTGTGCTGTACTTGTGGCACCCCAGGGGGTCTGGTTGCCACAGTGGTAGTAATACCATGTCTGGGAGCAAAACAGGAGTTTCCTGGTCAGGGAACACACTAATTGCAACACCTTCTGCTCCAGACCAGAGAGGGGAGGATCCTGCCCTATATAACTGGGTCTGGAGGCGGGGTTAATCAGTTCAGTGTCAGGAGTCAAGCAGGACACTAAGGAGCAAGAAGCCAGGGACTGGAGCTGTGCCGAGCTCGTCCTGGCCAGAGTAGATACAGAAGACCGGACACCGGAGTCCGAGGCTGTGGGACCCTTCAAGCCCAGCAGCAGAAACCGCAAGGCAGGAGATTGCAGGTCTCCTGGCCCCAGAAGCCCGGAGGCTCAGCCACACGAGAGGACCAGTACCTCCACAGAGGAGCGAGGAATACACGGGATCCGAGTCGCCAGTCATACGGGTGAGCAGCACGTTACACTCAGGGACGTGGGCTACAACACGACTATAAGCGGGATTGCCAAAAGAGTACAGTCAGAACAGCAGGCCTACAACTCCACCTGGCCAGGGGAATTCTAGGATTGTTACCAGACTGACCAGGCCCTCATCCCTAGCAAGTACTCCCGTTGAGGCCTATATAATTGCCACCAGTAAAAGATCTGGGACTGCATCATCTGAACTCTGTGATTCTTCTTGCACCGCGACACCCTGCACTATCACCACTATCATCCACTCAAGCTGCCCTGAAGCTACACTCTTCCTGTGGGGAGTTATACTACCTTGCTGCGCATATCACCAGCTTCAGTGGACTGCTCCGCAGCAGCGGTTACCAATAACCGCAATCCACAGGTGGTGTAGTCGGACATTGATATTAGCACACATAGACTACCCTGGTTTGACCGCCCTGGGTCACGGACCGGGTCGCCGCCATGGTGATTACAACCCCCAGCATCCACAAGGCCCGGCTCCAGGTATTCCCCACTGCCCAGGGGGCGCGTCATACTCACTCTACCCAGGTTCAAAGGTGTGTCTCGCCACTGGCCCCGGGGTCTAGAATTGGCTACAGCGCTGACATCAAGTCGACAGTTCCGCCTCCTAAAAAGTTAAAATTTGTTAAAAAAAAAAAAAAAAACACTTGGAAAAAGTCTCATACTGTTTTTCATTTTTGCACCATACTCACCAAAACTTGAAAAAGTAGCATAGAGTACCTGAATGGTGCGTGGCCAGCAACTTTTGCCGATTTCTCACTTTTTTTTTTTTTTTTTTTTTTTTTGAGTGTGCTGGATCCATTTGGTATCAGTCCTTGTTTCATCTTTTTTTTTTTAAATTAAAAATAAAAAAATAAGTACGGACACCAGATGACATCCATGTGTTACCCATTTTTTTCACGGGGCCATTGGCTTGCATAGGCAAGTTTTTAATCCTCAGTACAGATCAATATAGGATACGTCTCCATGTTTTTTTGTTTTTCTGCATTAAATTATATCATCGCACACTCATGAATTCTGATGCAGTGTTCATTTATTAACATTTGGCATAATATCAAACCGATCAAACGTGATTTGCGACAGTGATTGGCGACAGAGACGTTTCGGCCTTATCCAGGCCTTCTTCATTGAGTCGCACTACTAAAAGAGAGGAAATACGGTGTTAGGAGTAGGGATATAGGAAATCACATTGGTTAAACAGAAAGTCCATAATATACACTATTGAAGGACGAGAGGGGGGAAGGGGAAAAAAGGAAATGAGGGGGGAGAGGGGAGAGAGAGATAGAAGCAAAGGGAGGCAGAATAAAATCACAATTATACATATGTACATTATATACAGTGGAATCATCAAGTAACATAAAGTATACTGTGGGGTTACCTTAAGTGGGTTCAGATGAAGGTATATGCCATAAGAGATAGAATAAAAATCTTTAAATGGTGCTGTAATAGTAAGAAATGCATGTTAAGCGCCTGGAAAATCAAACAGGGTTTTTTTAGAGAAAACAGACCACTACCTTTAATGTCTCTTGGTTCACAGCCTAAAGGAGACTTTCATGCTGGTGTGACGTGAAGTCTCTACGTCTTGATACAGTGCTGGCGTCCTTGTTGTGGCTGTTTCATATAATAGAGAGGAGCGGTGTGGCCTTTTCCCTATATTGTTATTCATATAGTGTGGGGGACTGGAGTAGGGAGAATGTCCCAATTAGTAGGAGGGGTGGAAGAAGAGGGAAAGGGGAGGGCTCCTGGGAGCTGGGCACCTTGTTCCTGTTGGCTTCCGTTTCTGGCTGTGGTGCAGGAGTCCCAGATATGGCTCGTTGTTGCAGGGGAGGAGGAGGGCGGCGTGACCGTCTCCCAGCGCTGTGGAACGTGCACTGGGAGTCCTCATTTAAGTATGTGCGCACTGAGCGCTGGGGCGGAAGTGCGTCACAAAAGGGGGCGGGGAACCGGAAGTGACGTCACGCTAGTGGAAAACACACTTATGTGTGTTTTGGTTGCTATGGTGCGCTGTATACACTGATAGCTGGTTGGCTAATGCACATGCAGAGCGTGTACACTTCACAGCATATCGTGTCATGCCAGTAAAGGAGCATATCTCGCTGCTAGGGGTAAAAATACTCCAGTAAATCATCCATGAGGACTATATGATCCACAGAAATTGTGGTAGTGGAACAGGGTTAAGGTGACTAAACCTCATTCTTAAAGAAAGGAAATCTATGTGCACAAATTGTCCTGGATCCCTTAATACACTGTATGTAGTCATGGGTAGTACAGATAGTAATGTACTTGTAGTAATGTTGTCTATTTAGGGGGGGAAATGATAAGAGAAATATCATGGCATATAGATGGGCACATCAAAAAGTCAGATAGGATAACTTTTAGTCATGTAATCTTTAGGGGGAGGCAACTGGTAAGAGGGATATCATGGCATGTATAAGGGCACATCAATAGGTCAGAAAGGATCACTTTTAGTGGCAAAAGATAAGAGGGATCTCATGATATGGGCACATCTTTGTTTTTCTGGACAATTGGTCAGCACAAAAGAAAAAGGGATAGATGAAACATGTATATATTTGTGCATATTTCTTTTTCTAATTAATTTTTTCAGATAAAACGCCGTTGTATGCTTATGTGAAATCAGAGACATACAGTGGAACCATAGTGCATGTATGACGCTGTTCTTCATTCTTCTCCCCAATTCATCCTTTGCTTTTATTTTAAGCTACTTTCCTTTTTTGTCTTATAGTTCCCATTTAAAGGTGCCAAATTCTTCAAAATGGCGCTAACAATTCACAAAGTCAAAAATGTTCTTTTTGGTCTTGAACTAGTGTTTTTGCAACTATTTAGCACCAAAAGTTGCATGTTTTGCTAAATTATGTAAAATTGTGCTAAAATACTGGCAAACTCAAAAATACATGGGAGGGGACTTGAACTAGAACACAAAACTAGACAGAAAACTGGTGCAAAGGCAATGATGAATCGGGCCATAGGCTTCAAAGGTTGCTGTTATAGGGAGTGATGCATCCTTGTGTTCACCTACACTTTATATTAATGAGTCTTTATTATTGGCATAGATTGTTGTGCTGCATAGAAAAGAGCAGAGGCTTCTGCTGGTGACAGGCAGTTTGCACAGGGATTGTATTTAGTCAGGGTTCACCTGGTGCTCAAGCTGTGGATGTAAAAAGTTCTGTTTAAGCTGCAGGCATATGCTCAGGGGATAGCGGGAAAGTGGATGGAGGCAAAAGGTGATTCACTCCGTTCCTATTTGTATGTCACTGCCCAGAATCTCTGGCTTCAACTCTGCGCTGCTAAAAGTTAGAGAAGGGAATTGTATTTATAAGTGGTTTCCGTGAAATTTTATTCTCAGTGCTACCTGTCTGCTAATTTTTTATTTATTTTTTTTTTTAAAGGCAGCTCGACTCCCTGCTCAGAATAAACCTAGAGCTAGAAAAATAGAGCGTTATCGGAAAAGTTAAAAACACTCATGCACTCCTATTTAATGTAATATTGTAGGACAGCATTCAGATTGGGAACACTGACCTCCCTGAAGGGTAATAGTTGGATAATAATGTCATTAGGCAAAATAAGAGCACATGCTACGAGATTGGTATAAGGTATATAGAAAATGGCTCTGGTGGTTGTGTCTGATATGTAATCTAAGGGGTAAGGTTTCTCCTTGTGGAGAGTGACATGCCAGGTCTCGCATGCCAGTATGAGGAGACTTAAATGCCTTGCATGCTCCTCTGGGAAATTAAATATGCAAATTGTCTCTTCAAAGAGGACTTGAACTCTTGCAAAGCGTTTAAGTCATCTCATACTGGCATGCCAGACCTGGCATGTCACTCTCCATAAAGAGAAACATTACCCCTTAGATCCAAGCCTTAGCCTCTCACCCAGCCAAAACAGATTTCCAACTCTGTACTGATGAGGGGCAATAGCCTGAAACACTGTCTACAAATTGAGATTCTGATTTGGCTTTTATCCTAAGTCCTATTTCAAGGACCGTTAAAGGGCCAATAATGACAATGATCTTAATAATTGATACTTCCAATAGGTGTCACTGGAGTTCAAGTCCTCTTCCTCTCTGAAGAGACCATTTGCATATTTCATGTCTGATATCTAGGAATTCATTTCAATAAGGCTAGTGTCACACAAGCATATTTTCTCTCATCCAAGAGAATAGGGACCATTTTTTTTAATCACACTGTGATCAAACTCTGAACCAATTTTCTCGGATGTGGAGAAGATGGGAAAAAAAAGTCACCATCTTCTCCATTCTGTCAGTCCGTGAAAATTAGACTGAACTCAGATGTCATCCGAGTGTGGTCCGATTTTTTTTTTTTTGACAGACCTTTTGACTTGCATGGTGTGCATGGAGTGCGATCCATGCTGCAATTTTTTTTTTCCTCGGACAGACTTGATCCGAGGAAAAAAATGGACATGAGATCGGACCATAGGATAACATTGGTCCGAGTGACTCTGACCAAGAATACTGTCGTCTGTACGAGCCCTAACTTCTAGTGTCCAGTTAAAATAAAAATATGGCAGAGTACATTGGATTCTAGTCCACACATGCTGAATCATTTGAAACTAACTTGGTGAAACGTAACTGTATCTGTTTAGGAATTAAAGTAAGAATGAGTAAAAATTAAAGTGGAGGGTTTGAAGGGGTTGTCTCATGGCTGTATGGATGTGAAGGAGCTCTATGAGCCAGAATAGAGAACCTGTGCATCCAAGCGTTTCATGCAGGGGAAATGTACGGCTAAACACCGTTTTCCCTGGTGATAATAGTTGATCAATGAGGCTTTGAAAAGCTCTATGACTTACTTTTTTTTTTAAAAAGTTTTAGTTGTTAAAGGGGTTTTCCAAGTTTAAGCTAAATTCCTGCTGTGATTCTATGTGACTGCAGATTGTTGATTGCCTCGTTCACACTGTCCGGATTCCACTCATTTGCCAGACAGAACATGGAGAGAAGCGGATGAGAATCTAGCGACACGTGATCGCCCACTCTATTGAGCAGCTGAAGCCCAGATAACGTCTTTAGGGCTCGCTCAGACTGGCGAGTAGCCACCATATAGCTTGGATGAGTGCTATCCGAAGTTTCATCAGACAGCACTAATACTATGACGCATTGCCAACTAGCGTTTACTTTCTCATGCCGAGTCGTCATGAGAAAATTATCGCTGCTTACTGCGATTGGCAGTGTATATTGGACAGCACGTATGCATACGAGTCTATGGGTGCGTTCAAAAAACATGGGACTGCACTCACATGTCATCTGAGTGCAGTGTAATTACTGCGGACTCTGGCAATGGAAGAGATGGAGAAATTACTTTCTCTGTCTTCTCCGCACCAGTTCTTTAATTCTCTCACACGAGAGGATCGGAGCACAGAGCACTGTCACTCGGCCCACGCTCGCATCATAGTTTGAGCTGAGTGTTATTAGCATATCGCATCCTGAATGTGACCCCGGCCTTAATGGTGAGTCGGTTAGCACAATATTCATTCCAAGCTCAGACACTCAGTGCAGCTTTGGCATGGCTAAACAATTTCCTCAATCTCCACCATTCTCAGATGTCAATCAAGGGGGAAGGGGAACAGAGATGGATGCAAAAAGGTAGGTGGGAAGGTGCGCTGTACTGCTTGGTCATGCCAAGGGTGCACTGAGCACCTGTGCTTGGTTTGAACAGTTGAACAACAATGGAGCTAATCTTTGCACCTAGCCAGGGCAGAATTCCTAGGGTCATCCTCTGACTCTGATTTTTGGCATGGATAATAGAAATCTGATTTTAATCAGTTGTGTGAACATACACCATGCATCTTTTATCCCCTTGATAAAATTGTTTACTAATTTATGGGATTAGGCTGCGTTTTCAAGTTTCGATTGCTGCATGTGCCATAAGCTGTGTTCACATGTGGTGACCAAAAGATGCATGAATAAGGCATTGGCTCCCACATGTGGTTTTGTCATCCACAGTATGAAAACCAACACCAGATATTTGCAAAAGGATCAGTTTTTTATTTATTTTTTGGGGGGGGGGTCTTTAACGGTTACTTACACGTTAGCCTTCCAATAACTTTTGTCTAGGCACTGGCCACAGGAGGTGACACTGTAATGCAGGTGCCAGAATGCAGCGCACAGAGACACAAGGCGAGGACAGTCAGGGATGGATATAAACAGTTTAGAACACCTGTTATATATATATATATATATATATATATATATATATATATATATATATACACAAGCGAATAGTAACAGGGATTACAAATGGTAATTTGAAGTAATAATGCAAAGTCTCTCAAGGTAGTATGATGCACCCAATCGTGGGAGTCACCACATTAGTTCTTTAACTCTGTATATGGCCCTAGCGGGGGTCACCGGTTGTTCCCTCTAGGCTGCAAGTCTTTTCCTGACAAAGTCAATCAAATCAAGTTTAGCTTCTCCCACCCCAACTAGTCCCCTCCCAACCTGAGATCATAAACCCATCTGCCCCTGGTACCGTAGGTGAACAGTGAAAGTGATGGCCCTGTTCACTTGAGAAGCTCCTCTGCTTCCGCTGGCGTGACTCTCCTGGCTCAGTCTACTCCCAGCTACTCTCTGCTTGTCCATTGGGGGCAGTCTCTCAAGCCTTGGGTAGGGGGATTCAGACCTCGTCTGTTGGCGGGCGACGTTGGGTCCTGCGAACTCACTCAGCACCGCAAGCAGGTCCCGACTCTCCTCAGCAGGCGCAGCACTTGAGGCACCTCTGTGGGGAATCCGGAGTTCACCCACCGGTGTCCACCTGTTATGTGTCGCAAGCCTCTGGCTCAGGCCTGCCACGCTGGACTTCTCAGCACGTCGGGAGCGTGTCAGCTCCTCTCTGCAGCTTGGCGCCAATCCTCCCTCAGGCTTGGCACGCTGGACTTGTATATTCAGGAAATCCTTCCTGGAAGTCACCTGACCGGGCCCAGCATCTAAATCTGCTCCCCCTAACACTTTCCTAACACATCTTGGTTCCACTTGATTGTGTCTGACCAGCGGATGGCAATCTCTCCTCATCTTTGAAACATCCTACAAGAATTCTCCTGAAGGCTTTTTTGCTTCTACTACAACACTATGGAACAGTCGAGCGCGGAAATTAAAAGGGTTGTTTGGTGATCACTAGTGTTGAGCGAGTATATTCTGTTAACCCTTTCGCCGAGTATGCTCGGGCCGAGCTCCGAGTATTTACAGCTGCTCGGTGATGTGTTTGAATCACTCCCGTGTGCATGATTTGTGACTGTTTGACAGCTTTACTACATGTAAGGAATGTCTATTTCTTACACATTCCTCCCATGTAATAAAGCTGTCAAACAGTTGCAAATCAAGCACACGGGAGCGATTCAAACATATCACCGAGTAGCTGTAAATACTCGTAGCTCGGCCCGAGCATACTCTGAACAGAACATACTCGCTCAACACTAGTGATCACGTAATGTTTAGAGAGGGTCTGACCACTGGAATCCACACTGATTGGTAGAGCAGGGCACTATTAACTCCATTAGAATAGCGCTTTAGAGCGCATGTTCGACTCCTCTTCATCCCCCCCCTCAAAACAATTTATTACATTTGGCGTTGCTGAGTGCTGTGCACGGCTTTTTTTGGAGCCGCGGTGTGCACTGCTGCTCCAATCTAATGGGCAGAAATGTGCCTTTTTGAGGATCAAAGCTCCCTGTTCTGCCCCTCGGCACACGCTCCAGTGTTCGAACCCCCACTATGGATAAGTTATCAGCTATTCATTACTTGCATTCATCGGAGAACCCCTGTTATGAACTGACCTGCGTTGGAGTAGTGGTATTGCAACCAATCGGGGCTGCATCAGCAGGTTGCATAGTCAGGAATAGCCAGAGGACGATGCACAGGAGCAACTGTATAGTCTTGAAGGATAAGCAGGTTGCGTAGTCAGGAATCGCCAGAGGTTGGTACACGCTAACAGTAGTATTGTCTTGGATGAGACAGCAGGGAGAAAGGAGCGCTTGACTAAAGGCTGGGAGCTCAATAATCTCACAAGGAAGGAGGTACCAGGCTAGGTTTATATAGGGTGTTCAATCAGGAAATCAAAGGATGAAGCCACTCAGGAACAACACAGGTACTAGTATCTGTGTTAGCAAGGAACTGTCCAGTGAGCCGAATAGCTCAGAGGGAAGAGCTGCTACCTGGTGCACAAGAGCTGCTGGGTTCGAGTCCTGACAACCCCCTTAATGACCAATATGGAAACAGCACAGCGATCTGTGCTAACACATTTAAACATGCAACAAAGAAATTCTTATGACTTTTCTATCTGAATATTTCAAAAATTGAGTTTTTATGTTTTTACAAGTGTGAGCTGAAAAGCAGAATTTCTCTTATATATTTGACCTAAATAACCATGAGAACATGTTCCAGCACCTCAGCAATAGCAATAACCACAACAATAATAGTAATAATTGTAATGATAATGTGGATGGGACAGGGAGAAAGGTAATTGTATTATTATTATAATACTAGGACAAAATATATACTTATTTTATTTGCTGTCTACACCAATTTAACTTCTTCAATGAAGGATGTTTAACATTTGATCCGCAAAAAAACGAATTTCACGAATAATTAAAGGCTTGTGTTAAATACATAGACAGTCGTTTAAATTTAGATCTGCAATAACATTTACTATTATTCTCCAGGGCTTTGACTGCTTGACAGAAACAAAGTACTCTGGGATTAATTTCAAGAAATGGTGCCAACTGTGTGCAATTTGCTGTAATTAAGACATGAAAGAGTACTAAATATTCAGATTAAAAGAGCCATGATTGAATGTGATAGAGAATCAAGGTGTGGCAACAAGCCAATAAATACCAGTCAGTCATGATGAGTACAAAATATTAATTGATTTGAAACCTACGCCAATGAAATATTACAATAAAGCAAACCAGATTAAACTAATTACAGCCCGGAGAAAAGAATTAAAAAGAAAACATTTTGAGCGATTCCTAAAATGCAATTTTACTTGTTCAGTATTCAACATGGCAAGTAGGAAAAAAAATGGATTTGAGTAATTACTGAAGCAAGCTGGAGTTACCGTATGTATTTGCTGCAAATTTTTATCTCCTTGTTGATGACTTTTTAGAAAGTTCTTGTCTGCTTTTAGTCTCATATAAGAACTTTTTGAGCAATTGAATTAATTAAATAATTCATTTATTTACTTATATTGCTAAAGGGTGTTTGTCGGCCCAAACTGACAGTATAAACTGAGCATATAGCCTTGTAGGGGAAATAGCCCTTATAATAATCGCACCACTAGGGCTCGTTTATACGTTGTATTTTTGCTGTGTTTTTTATATGCATTATTGCCACGAAAAAACTCAGCGTTTTACGCAAACTTCTTAATTTTTTATCTTACAAATTTGAAGCAGTTTTAAATCTGCTGAATGTTAATTTTTTCAGCATTTTTCACCCATTCAAATGAGAGCCGCCCGCCACTTATCTTACCAGTAGAGTGCGCCTTGTCAGAAATATGCAAATTGCCTCTATAGAGAAAAAGATGACTAGAACTCTAGTGCCACCTATTGGAAGCAGCGATCCTAAAAGTCAATATTGACCCTTTAACAAGTCTTACCACATGACTTGGGATAAAAGCCAAACCAAAATCTGAATTTGCAGACACGGTGTTTCGGGGTATTGTCCCTCGTCAGTACAAAGTGTGAGATCTGATTTGGCTAGGTGAGAAGGCTAAGACTGGGATCTAAGGGGTAACATTTCTTCTTGTGGAGAGTGACAAAACAGGTCTGGGATGTTAGAGTGAGGAGACTTAGACGCCAATGGTCGATATTGACTTTTAGGATTGCTACCTCCAATAGGTGGCACTAGAGTTCTAGTCCTCTTCCTCTTTGAAGAGGCAATTTATATATTCAATTTCCCAGAGGAGCACTGCATGGCATATAGGTCTCCTCACACTGACATGCCAGGCCTGGCTTGTCACTCTCCAGAACGAGAAATGGTATCCCTTAGGTCCTCGCCAGAAGCGTTACTGAGAACTGAAACATTTTTCACGAAATGTATACCGCCACCTTCTTTGGTGGAGTTAGCTTAAGTGGAGTGAAAACGCCAAAAGTCACAAGTTTTTTGAGCAACTTTGCGTAGCACAAAAAAATTGCTATTTTTCAAAGAGTTTTACTCCAGAATTTGATGAATTGGTGTCAGTGTTCCTGATTCAACATTGTTGTTTCTCCATTTTTCTGGAGTAATTTTCCTTTTTTTTTAATGCCTTATATTGTAGAAAATTTACTCCATTTTTTTTAAGTTGTCTTTTTTTTATTTTTCTTCAACAACTTTGCTTATCTGTATTATTTAGTTTGATTCTTGATATGGGACTTTTTCAAATGTCACATTTTTTTGGTGGATTTCACTCCCGTTTCTACCTGGTGTAAGGCTTCTGGTGGATTTTTTACTTTGGTGCAGTTGAAGAATAAGACTTTGTTCCCACGATCAGTATTTGTTGAGTTTTTGACGTTGCAGAAATTCCGCGCCATTTCTGCACCTATTATGAAAATTAGGTTACTTGCGTTTTTGTGTGCGTTTTTTTAATATGCATTTTTATAATGTTTTTGACGCTGTGTTTTTTGTCTCTGGTGTGTCATGCTTTAACTAAAACTGCTTTGTTTTTGAAACTTCCTGGTATTTGACATTCTTAGGTGCGATTACATGCGTCTTTGATGTGTTTCCTCTGCGGAAAAGCACTAAAAACGCATATGCGCTTTTTACCTGCGGATTTTCCCCATCTAATGCAAGTCTATGGGGAAATTCCACACCGCGTAACCGCAAGAGAAATTGACAAATTGCGGATTGGAAAAACGCACCGCAGATCAGTTTACGCAGCATAAAAAAGAAGCACAGTGGACATGAGATTTCTATAAATCCATCCACTTTGCTGGTACGGTAAAACGTTGTGTTTTTGCAGGAGCGAAAATATGCAGCTCCAAAAACGCATTAAAAGCTCATCGTGGGCACACGGCCTAACTTGCAACATTTTCTAGGATTATGCACATTTTTAAACATTTGCAAAACCCATTAAGGATAAGAATAGAGAGCATTTTTTGTTTTATTTAGTTTATGAACCACATTAACCATTTTGATTAATTTGGTGCAAAACCAAAAACCACAAGACAAAACAAGAAAAGTGACATAAAAAAAATCACAAATAATGAATCACGCTTTGTGTGTTTAGCTTATACTGTCAGTTTGGGGTGGCACTATCAAAAAAATAATTATGCCGAAACAAATACATACTTGTAAATGTAAAACAGCAGCACAGATAACACTTGGCTGTAGTGCTGATACGTCCTGTAGTTGTGACGTCAGCTTTGCAGTAAATAATCATAGACGGGATCATTCGAGGGGGGCCGACCTGTGCCTGGGAGAGTGAGTACTGTCTGTGTTTATTGTTTTACAAGTATGCAGTCGTTTGGGCTTACGGGTTCTGAAGATAGAAAACCCCTTTAAAAGCTATGGACAACATTGACATGGAATTTTTTTCTTTTTACAGGTGTTAGTATAATTTTAGTAACTAAACATTACCACTACATTTCAGTCTACAATTTTCATTCCTTCATTCATTTTCAGACCCCCTGATAGGCAGTTTGCAGTCTGAACCAAGTTTCAGATTTTTTTTATGTGAGATTTTCTTTTCCTGTAATACATGCTGAATGTGAGGTCTGTGCGTATCCAGGATACTGCTGTCTTCACTTGTTTTCATTAATCCGTACAGCCCCTGGTAACCTTCTACAATAGAAATATATACTGTACTAGTGCTCAGTTTGTTGAAGGTGACCAGACAAATCTACCCTCACCCCAGATTGGTCCTGAGCAGCGTGAGCTCTGCTTTAAATCTGACTGACTTTTATTTTAGGCAAAAAGTCAGGCAGGCTGACAGGTTTATATACTTTCTTCTTTTCCTAGGGTAAGCAACCATTTATAGAATAACCATTGTTTTAATTTTTATTTCATAAATCAATAGTACAGATGAAAATAAGCAACTTTGTAATATATCTTATCAGAGAAATATGTTTCTCTCTGCCAGGACTGATCAATCATTATCAAAATTCTCAATTCTAAGGTAAAATCTGTATTCAGTGAAGACAGACTTTCCCATTACTGAGATAGGAGAAGGCAGATCCTACTGATAAGATTCCATCTAGATAGGTGGGGGAGGAGGAGCTCTGTCTCTAGCTCCTTCATCCTCATCTCCATAGTGACACCTAACTACAAGAGACAGTCCACACCTATCTGATTCCTCGAACTAGGGGCACCCTAGGCTATCCCTCTCTCCCTTATTACTCCAGATGGTGGAGACGCCAGGGTCTCTTACCTTGCTATGCTCCTATCTTTTTCCTCCCCCACCCAGGGAAGTGTGAGGCCAAAATGTATTGAAAACACTAACCATGCAGACAGCGATATACAGCCAGGGATAAAACAAAAATACAATCATACAAATAAACTCACAAATCAACAGAGTGGAAATCAAGAGAACAGTAGGAGGGGTAAACCAAATGGGAGAGGATTAGGATAAACACACAATACCAAATCCACACAGATATCTCCTGTAAACTACACCAGCCAACTTATACAAATTCAAAACTCTCCTTCACCATAAAATCAGAAAGTAGTAACTATCACTGGCAACTCCCAAGTGCCAGTGGGGAGCATATATTCCAGAGGGGAGTGGCCAACACAGAACAGCTGAAACAATTCAGGATGGAGAGTTCCAGGAGATCAACTGAACTGATTAACCCCTGCAATGACAGAGCAAGAAAAAACTGCATTGTTTAATAGGATGATGAAGGAGTTCTAGTCAGTGCAGAAGTTCGTGTAACCAGACGCCACAATCTTCAGGCCCCTCTCTGTTGCAGTATTCCTGTGACACATAAAATCTCATCAATAGCAGGTGCCATCTACTATATCCATAATGTAACAGTCAGTCTTCACTGAATTCAGATTTTACTTAAGAACTTTGATAATGACTAATCAATTTTGGCAGACAAAGAAGCAAATTTCTCTGATATAATTTATTATAAAGTTGCCTATTTTCATGTGTACTATTGATTTATGAAATAAAAATTAAAACGACGGCTACGCTTTAAGCCTGTGATCCCCTGGTACGGCTGCTGCACACCGCTGACAGTAACACCCACCGGCGGCCATGAATGAGAGTATGATAATGCGGTAAGGCTAGGTGTACACTATGTCTGTGCACTTAGCCTACAGTATACGTTGTAATTGACTCGCCCAGGGGATGGGGATGACTCGGTACCCGGGCCTTGGCCTTGGGGATGTCGCGGTGGTCGGCTCCCGGGCCCGTACCCTGGGGTCACTCTTTAAAAGGGGTGGAAATTTTGCTAAGGTTATAAAAGTTTGTGACACCACCTGTGGCTTCTGGTGAGATTCACCAGCGCTGCGCAGTCTACTGAGGCCGATGATGAGGCAGCTTAGATGGTATCGCTCCCCACAGGTGGAGCTAGGCTTCAGGGCAGTGTAGAAAGGGGAATGCAGGACAGGAGCGACCCAGCCGGATCAGGGCAAGAACAGGGACAGACACGATAGTCACTTCAGTACCTTTTACTGATGGAAATTCAGACACGTTCTGGAGCACTGTAGGGTGAAGGGTGCATGTCAGGATCCCCCCCAATGAGCGTTTTTTTTGCCTCCTGTTTCTTGCCTCTGTGTAGTAAGTTTCTGACCTGCCTGGAGCTAGGCCTAACTTTGTCTCTGTCCTGCTCTGGCTGACCTTGTGGTAGGGCCTTTTCTTGGAGTACACGCACCTTAGCTGCGGGCCTATGTGTCTCCTGGCTCTGTTACATATCAGCACTTTTAGCGATCCTGGGACTTGTAGTTCTCCAAGGATTCCAGTTATGCCTTACTGGGTCATAAAGATCCCAGCAAACTTCGGACCCGGTGTCCGGTAACTGCCTCGGGGTGAGCCAGTTAAGCTCCTCTGCTCCCTCTATGTACTAACGCTCCACTCGCCTTCGGCCTACTCGGGCCCTCACTAGGCTACTCACACTAACGGCAGCTTGCCGCGCTTCACCGATCTTATGGCGCCGGCACACCTAAAGCTCACTTCTTTGAGCTACACTGAGTCTCGATCTGGATAAGCTCCACTGCAGGATAGCAATTGCAGGAGCTGGAACAGGCTTTTGTCCTCTGAGGTCACTCCTCTCAGACTGTACTGGACTCACTGCTAAACCAGACTCTGACTAACTCACACCAGACTCACTGCTGCCTGGCTCCACCTTCCCTATTTATCTATCCCTAACGGGCTCCCTCTGGTGGTCTGAGGTGGAAGGTGGAGATGTGTGAATGGTTATGGGGGCCTCTTGTGGAGGAATCCTTCAATACACCCTTCTAGGATCTGTGATACCAAGCACAGCTGGGCGTCACATAAGCTTTTCCTGACGTATACTGTAGCGTTGGCATAGGCCACTGTTAACCAGACATAAGCAAAAAAAAAAGTGTTCTCCCAGCCTATATCTGGCCAGTATGCCATTTGTTGGGCTGTATAGGAGAATGCAGTACGCGGTGTGCCAATGTGTCTAGGGGCAAAAAATCTGACTATTTATTATTATTATTATTATCATAATTATTATTACTATTTTAGTGACTCTGGCTGCATAGTAAGATTGTTTGTTTCCTTTGGATGTGTCCACTCAGTCTGGCATACTTCTTTAAAAAATATTGGACTTAACGCATCCACTGGGGCACACGGACAAATAAATAAGCAACCCTCCCCCTCCTACATCCTCAAGGGAACGATTTGTAGCTCAAAATATAGTACAGTATTAGAAGACCATGTGTGCTCAGTTATATGAGGCATATCTATCCAAACCCGGGTGCTATCTGCACACAGATTTATATGTTCCTTGTGTGTGGTCTTCAGCCTCATGCATCACTTTACAGCTACTGTCTACAGTGAAATCCATATTATGCATTGCTTGCCTCTACAATATACGTGTGTATATATATATATACAGTACAGACCAAAAGTTTGGACACACCTTCTCATTTAAAGATTTTTCTGTATTTTCAGGACTATGAAAATTGTACATTCACACTGAAGGCATCAAAACTATGAATTAACACATGTGGAATTATATACTTAACAAAAAAGTGTGAATCAACTGAAAATATGTCTTATATTCTAGGTTCTTCAAAGTAGCCACCTTTTGCTTTGATGACTGCTTTGCACACTCTTGGCCTTCTCTTGATGAGCTTCAAGAGGTAGTCACCGGAAATGGTTTTCACTTCACAGGTGTGCCCTGTCAGGTTTAATAAGTGGGATTTCTTGCCTTATAAATGGGGTTGGGACCATCAGTTGTGTTGTGCAGAAGTCAGGTGGATACACAGCTGATAGTCCTACTGAATAGACTGTTAGAATTTGTATTATGGCAAGAAAAAAGCAGCTAAGTAAAAAAAAAAAGAGTGGCCATCATTACTTTAAGAAATGAAAGTCAGTCCGAAAAATTGGGCAAACTTTGAAAGTGTCCCCAAGTGCAGTTGCAAAAACCATCAAGCGCTACAAAGAAACTGGCTCACATGAGGACCGCCCCAGGAAAGGAAGACCAAGAGTTACCTCTGCTTCTGAGGATAAGTTTATCCAGTCACCAGCCTCAGAAATCGCAGGTTAACAGCAGCTCAGATTAGAGACCAGGTCAATGCCACACAGAGTTCTAGCAGCAGACACATCCCTACGACAACTGTTAAGAGGAGACTTTGTGCATCAGGCCTTCATGGTAAAATAGCTGCTAGGAAACCACTGCTAAGGACAGGCAACAAGCAGAAGAGACTTGTTTGGGCTAAAGAACACAAGGAATGGACATTAGACCAGTGGAAATCTGTGCTTTGGTCTGATGAGTCCAAATTTGAGATCTTTGGTTTCAACCACTGTGTCTTTGTGCGACGCAGAAAAGGTGAACGGATGTACTCTACTTGCCTGGTTCCCACCGTGAAGCATGGACAATGACCCCAAACACATCTCCAGGCTGTGTAATGGCTATTTGACCAAGAAAGAGAGTGATGGGGTGCTACACCAGATGACCTGGCCTCCACAGTCACCAGACCTGAACCCAATCGAGATGGTTTGGGGTGAGCTGGACCGCAGAGTGAAGGCAAAAGGGCGAACAAGTGCTAAGCATCTTTGGAAACTCCTTCAAGATTGTTGGAAGACCATTTCCGATGACTACCTCTTGAAGCTCATCAAGAGAATGCCAAGAGTGTGCAAAGCAGTCATCAAAGCAAAAGGTGGCTACTTTGAAGAACCTAGAATATAAGACATGTTTTCAGTTGTTTCACACTTTTTTGTTACGTATATAATTCCACATGTGTTAATTCATAGTTTTGATGCCTTCAGTGTGAATGTACAATTTTCATAGTCATGAAAATACAGAAAAATCTTTAAATGAGAAGGTGTGTCCAAACTTTTGGTCTGTACTGTATATAATTATTATTATTTATAATTGACGCGCCCCCTGGGCCGTGGGGTACTCGGCAGCCGGGCCTATGGATGCTGGTGGGGGGATACCCAGGGCGGTCAATAAAAAGGGGGTTTCTATTTATAGGGGATTGATAAAGTTTGTGACGCCACCTGTGGAATGCGGCTAAAGGGAGCCGCCGCTGTGGAGCAGTCCTCTGAAGCTGATGTTACTGCAGCAGGGATGGTGTGACTCTCCACAGGAAGAGCTAGCTCCAGGGCAGTGTAGATATTGTTGGTTGTGCTGGGCGTTGTAGTGCAGGGGGAAAGATGACGCAGCTGAAATAATGGCCGGAGGCAGTGCTGTGCAGTCATCCGAGTCTTTACTCACAGTTCTCATGTACGTTCCACTGATACACTGCGCGGGTGCCAGCCTCCCACGTCGTGCTGCGTTCACCAGACCGGGGGGTTCAGCTCTTCCTCAGGTAGGTTAGGAGCACCTGACGGAACCCCGCTTTCTTATGTTCCTCTCTAGACCGACTTCACGCTGGGTCTTCTCCCTCCTGCCCTGCGCTTCCCCACTCACAGTCCCGCTCGGGTGCTCTGAAGTCCCTCCTGTCTAACTGGAGTTCCCGGACCTACTTGACCCTCACAGTGATTAGAATGAGGCTTTGGCAACTGAACTATAAAAGCCAGAAGCCTCCGGTTTTTCCAGCCGAGACCTGGACTAACACGGCTGGTCCAAGGGCTGGTCCCCTTCTTGCGGCCTGATCCCTCTGTCTTCTGACAGATTCGGGGCATACGGGTGCCGTCCTGCACTCACTGTACCCCCTGGGATCCCTTCAATAGAACGGAGCCTTCCTCCTCTGCTCCCCTCCTGGGCCTCTAACACTAGGCCCTACTTGTGGAGCAGAGCTCCTGAAGAAACTCTGCTCCCAGACTGTCTTCACTCTCTCTTCTCATTGACTGCTCATTCTGTTCTGCCACCCTAAGATTGCTTCCCTTTTTATATACCTCCTGGAAAAGTGCTCCCCTAAACTGCTTCCTCCACCCACACCCACTACCGGTTCCCCCTACGTTTGGTTCCCCCCACTCCAGCCAGGGACAGGGCTCAGCACTGTGCACATGCATCTTGCCCTTCCAGCCGGCCTGGAGCAGTGTAGTGTTGGATGCAGGTGTTGGGGTTCCGGGCAGCACTCCCTCCTTACCTGAGAGAAGGAGACACCACACCTCTGAGTGAGGTGCAGTGCCTCTATGGCGACTGAACCCTCAGGGGCGCCACATTATCATAGTGGCATTTATTCCATGGTGCTTTACATGTGAAAAATGGGTATACATAGCAAAAACAATTACAATACTCTTGAACAAAAACGAGTCAGCGACTGGTACAGGAGGAGAGAGGACCCTGCCTGCGAGGGCTCACAGTCTACAAGTTATATATATATATCCATCTCTTTAGTGGGGCTGTATTTCCGGATTCTGTAGTATATATGAGAGACTTTTTTCCTGTCTGTCACACATACATGTACTAGCTTGTGTATAGTGTTTTCATTTTTTTTGTATGTTTTATCTTCACAGGCAATAAGCAAAAGAGATGACCTTCTGCGCAAATCGGAAGCCGATCTCCTGCAGGCAAGAAAAGGTATCAAAGAAAAGGCGGCGGAGGTAGAGCACCTCGACAGCGTGGTCAAGAAACTGGAAGAGAGAATCCAGGATGCAGAGAAAAAAAAGAATCAAAAGGAGAAGGAAAGCAGTGTACTCAGAGCTGAGATAAAGGACCTCGGTGTGGAGCTACAAGATGTGCATAAGCTGTACAGGGAGACAGGTAACATTGCTGAAGGGTACAGTAATCGCCAGTGTTCTATCTGCAAGGTCACGGCCAATAAAGCTTACACCTTCGATGGGAAAGTGTTCACATGTTCAGTGCTCAGCGTGTTCACATGTGCACACTTCATATCCCAGCCCCGACGACCTCAAATGCCTCCTGGATAGAGTCCTTTTTTCTTATCAGCTTCTGCTGTCGCACCCAGATGTTACATTTACATAAAAATAGAAGAAGTGTGATCCATTTCACTTTTTGGGGGGATTTCATTATGTATTCTTTCAATTATTAATTCTGGGTTAATTTATATATAGCAAGCTGTGAAATAATCACTTTTTCTTTTTTGTAAGCAGCCTTATGTATTCCAGTGTGTGTCATTTTAATGTTCTTTTTTTGTTAGTTTTTTTTTTTCATTTATTCACTTCATTATATAATATATTTTTTTTTTTTTGCTGAATCTTGTGGTTTTAGACGTGAGATCACTGGACAAATGTTCAACACAAAGATCCCATTACGGAGTGATTCATGGTTTCTATTTATTTATTTTTGCCGCATTCATAACTGTTTATCATCATTATTTTACCGTTTGCCAGAAGTGACTAAAACAATTGAATAAAATCAAAATAGTTTGGTTCTGAAGAAGAAAGTGGAAAAACACATGCAAGCTCCTCAGAGATTGATCTTCCTTTGTTTTATCATAAAGTGGGAGTTAGCAGATTTCAGTGCCCTGGCTGTCGCTCAAGTGTGATTCCCATTATATATGAGCATGGCTGGCGGAGGGGGATACAAGTAGTGGCTCGTTATTAGCAGCAGCAATTGACAAATGCTGCATATGAAGCACATGTTCACATAGAGAGAGCCTATCGTCTGTGTCTAGACGTGAATAAGAGACTCACACACATGTACACACACTCACATATAATATACACACATACATATACACATATGCATGCACACACACATATACACACATATACATACACACATATACTCACACATATACACATACACACACATATGCACACACGCACGCACACATATATACACACGTATACACACATACACACACTCACATATACACACACATATACACATACACACATGCACACATATATATACACACGTATGCACACACACACACACTCACATATACACATACAGACACATATATACACTCACATAAACACATACACATATACTCTTAAACATATACACACACTGACATATATATACACATATATATATACACACATACACTCACACATACACATACATACACACTCACACAGACACACATACACACACTCACATATATACACTCACATACATATACATATACACAAATATACACACAAAACATGACTGTATCATTACAACAGATACAGTGGAGCTGAGGTTGTCATGTGGCACAGCTGATATCACAATGTGTTTCTTATCTGTGGGTTTCCATAGCACTTTATATAAATCTTCTTCTTTATCTTAAGGGTATATTTACACCCTGCAGAGTTGTTGCAGAATATCTGTTCCATACATGTGCATTGGATGTTGTCTGCAGCATGGGCATGGATTTCTGCCAGCTCCATTCAAATGAATGAGACATGTACAGAAATATCTGCAGCAAATCTTCAACCTGTGACTATATCCTAATTAAGTAATAATGAACTAAAGAATTGGCAAAATGACAAATTCAACTCTGCTGTACTGACATATTCAATAAAAGCAGCACAGCCTTATTGACATTTCTGTGGCATCCAGTTCAGTTATCTTAATGATTCTTTTAAAAAAAGAGAGCTATATCTACAGGTATGTAAATATGTAAATGTTTTATCTAATATACGTAAAGTTTATTTTTCTAACAAGCCTCTACAGTAATTCTTTGCACTGTCACCACTTTTTTTTGGTGATTATTACGGTACTACCCATACATGTGTAACAAAAACGATAACTGGTATGGAATCATATCTAACAAAGGACCAAACCATGACCGTTCTTCATATGAGATGAAGACACTTTTTTTATTTTCTAAGTGATAACAAAAAATTGAAGAAAATTCCAATTTTTTCGCTGCTGATTTGCACACACGACACATCGACGCCGGCTGAGACGAGTGATATTGATACTTCTCACACATCTGGATCATTGAAGTCTTGATGACTTTCTCCTTTCTGCAGAACATGACAGAAGGGAACAATTAGAAAACCTTTTGTTTTTTGTCATTCAGACACAAATTGTGTGATATTTTACTACTTATGAATCGTGTGCTTATGTCTGCTATGAAATAGTTCATTTCTCTGTCGTCACAAAGGAGTGTTAATTCCAGGTGAATAACTCTCCCTGCCTGTCATACCTTGGATCTGCGGTGAAATGAAATCCCACAATGAGATCCTGCCGCACACCTTTACTGTCAGCCCTGTCTCCGCGCCTGTCACATGACAGCAATTCCTTCTCCGCCGTCTCTCCCTGCGCACCGTTTATAAAGGCTGACACTGGTGATCTAGCCATGCTGACGATTTCTACAGTTTTCAGTCAAACACTTTGCATCGAACCAAAATAAAATAGTTCTGAGCCGAGCCTAATGCATAGTTCTGAGCAGACCCGTATACGTAGGAATGAGCCGTGCCGTATACGTAGGAATGAGCCGAGCTGTATACGTAGGAATGAGCCGTGCCATATACATAGGAATGAGCCGAGCCGTATACGTAGGAATGAGCCGTGCCATATACATAGGAATGAGCCGTGCCATATACATAGGAATGAGCCGTGCCTTATACATAGGAATGAGCCGTGCCGTATACGTAGGAATGAGCCGTGCCATATACATAGGAATGAGCCGAGCCGTATACGTAGGAATGAGCCGTGCCATATACATAGGAATGAGCCGAGCCGTATACATAGGAATGAGCTGTGTCATATACATAGGAATGAGCCGAGCCGTATACATAGGAATGAGCCGTGCCATATACATAGGAATGAGCCGAGCCGTATACGTAGGAATGAGCCGTGCCATATACATAGGAATGAGCCGAGCCGTATACGTAGGAATGAGCCGTGCCATATACATAGGAATGAGCCGTGCCATATACATAGGAATGAGCCGTGCCTTATACATAGGAATGAGCCGTGCCGTATACGTAGGAATGAGCCGAGCCGTATACGTAGGAATGAGCCGAGCTGTATACGTAGGAATGAGCCGTGCCATATACATAGGAATGAGCCGAGCTGTACACGTAGGAATGAACCGAGCCATATACGTAGGAATGAGCCGTATACGTAGGGATGAGCCGAGCCATATACGTAGGGATGAGCTGAGCCGTATACATAGGAATGAACCGAGCCGTATACGTAGGAATGAGCCGTATACGTAGGGATGAGCCGAGCCGTATATGTAGGAATGAGCCGAGCCGTATACGTAGGAATGAGCCGTGCCATATACGTAGGAATGAGCCGTATACGTAGGGATGAGCTGAGCCGTATACGTAGGGATGAGCCGAGCCGTATACATAGGAATGAGCCGTGCCGTATACATAGGAATGAGCCGTATACGTAGGGATGAGCCGAGCCGTATACGTAGGGATGAGCCGAGCCGTATACGTAGGGATGAGCCGAGCCGTATACGTAGGGATGAGCCGAGCCTTATACGTAGGGATGAGCCGTGCCGTATACGTAGGGATGAGCCGTGCCGTATACATAGGAATGAGCCGTATACGTAGGGATGAGCCGAGCCGTATACGTAGGGATGAGCCGAGCTGTATACGTAGGGATGAGCCGAGCCGTATACGTAGGGATGAGCCGAGCCGTATACGTAGGGATGAGCCGAGCCGTATACGTAGGAATGAGCCATGCCGTATGCGTAGAAATGAGTCGTGCCGTATACGTAGGGATGAGCCGAGCCGTATACGTAGGGATGAGCCGTGTTGAATACATAGGAATACACTGGACCAGTCGTGTCTATACGGACTGCATGTACACCACTATATTTGTAGGTGACATCCCCATTGCTTTTAATCCTCACTATTAAAATAAAATCGATCTTGTTTATATATATATATATCAATAAATCACTGTATCATATTATTTAGAAGCCTAAATAATCCTTTACACCACAGACTATAGGAAATATCATGTAAATAATAACAATAGGAAAAAAATCCACTGGGCAAAAAAGAGGCTAAACCGTCCTCTAGTCAAATATTAATGAAGTCATTGGGAATGTTATAGACAGACAATGTCAGCACCTTCATTTTCCACTTCCCTATTCACAGCCCGGCCAGATACTTGATTCTAGATAAACCCCCTAGAGGTCTACTGCAAATTCTTTTTCAATACAGCCAGATCATTGCAGATAATTGTATTACACGGGATATTGATCCGAAATCACCGTTCACCGGAAAACCTGCTTGTACATACAGTGTGTGTGTGTATGTATATATATATATAGAGACAACGATTATTAGAAGAGTGTGGTTTATTGTCGGTGTATTATATAGTGGATTTTTATTATTATTTATTTTTTTTTTTTTTGTGTGTGATTCACCTGTACTGAAAAAAAGCAAGGTGGAAACATCAGAGAAATTACCACTTTACAAGAATCTATTGATCACTTTAAATCAAAGAAGTGTGTTTGACATGAGATTACCTGCCAGTTTGAACATTAGGTACACTATGTTATAGCTCGGGGCAGTTGTAAGTCTGCCAAAGGGATTGTAAATAAAGCATGCAGCTGCTAGTGCCTCTGGCCTGGGATCAACCGGAGCTCAGGACCAGGGCAGAGGTAAACGGCAGCGCGGTTAACCCTTCCCAGACGGTAGGAGGAGATCAGGGGCCAGATGTGGTCTCTATCTGACTCCTCGCCTTATTACAGCCGTGTCGTTTTGTTTTCCAAAATTTACACCTGTATCACAAATGTCATTGTTTGATTTCATTTTATGGTGTGTGACTCTTTGATCCCCTTTTGTGTAGTTTATTGGAGGGGGGCAAATTCTGAATTATACATATAGTAATGACATTTACAGGTTAAAGAAAATACTAAAATATCCGTACACATTATATACAGCTGCAGCAGAGCTAGATATGTGTTTAACTGTTATTTGACTGTATCTGGATGAGTGTATGTATATATGTATATCTATGTTTTTATATGTCTTTTGATAAATAATTATACATTTATTCTGAAATGTGTGTGTGTGTGTGTGTGTGTGTGTATATATATATATATATATATATATATATATATATATATATGTATGTATGTGAGTATGTGTGTATGAGAAAGGTTCTGTGAACCGAAACGTCCCCTTTGGGCTCATTAAAGTCCATTTTTTTTCAAAAATTTCTTGGAGTGCTGCCTCTTTATATTTTTTATATATATATATATATATATATATATATGCACGTATGTTTCTATTTGTGTTTGCAGGTATATCAAATATAATGAATAATTCTAAATATATTATACAGCGTATACAGGTGTATACATATATGCACATGTTTCTATTTATGTGTTTGCATGGATATATTACATAATAAATTCGAAATATATTGTGACACATGTATATGTGTATACATGTATGCATATATATTTGTGTTTGCACATATATATATAATTATACATAATTTATAATACATAATATATGTATGAACATATGTTTACATTGATGTTTTCGCACATATATAATAAATGAAAAATATATTGTAATAAATGTATGTGTATATATTTATGTGTTTCATATATATATATATATATACTTATATATTTATGCAAATTATGCATATTTTATAATACATGTATATGTGTATATATGTATGCACTTATGGTTATAATTGTGATTGCATGTATATATACTAAAGAATGATACATATGTTTATTTTAATACATATACATACAAGCGCATAAATTTACATATATACATGTTTAATAATACATACATTTATAATATTTAATGTAATACATAAATTAACATACACCTACAATAATGTCTGCTTTTAACATGGATAAGCTTTCTGAGATGTCAAATAACAGTTAAACACATATTTAGTTCTGCTGTGTCTATATATATATATATATATATATATATATATATATATATATATATATGTATGCAGATATATATACATTTTTTTTCTCTATATTTCATAATTATTTTTGAATATTCCTGTTCCGTTTCGAAGCATTCAGCTCCGGCGTTCTCTCTCCAGATCCTGGATTTTCTCAGCTATTTTCTATTACACATGTGAATATAAGATTCGCTGTGTATACTCTCGGGTTTGTGATTTCAGTCGATCTTTTTGCTGTGTGATAGGCTTTGTATGTGAATTATGGTCTTCGTGGTCTCATGGTAAAGAACATTCTTATTTGTGCGGATGGTTTGTATATAGTGATTCCAGGGAAGCTGCTCTTGATACATATATTCAGCGCACCGTCCGAAAGTATTTTTTTTTTTCACTAAAGGGAATGAAATCACCTTTTTCTTTTAACCTAAAGCATCCTGTCCGCCCTCCCTACTACTGTGCATGGCTGCTCTGGTCATTGCAGAGGCTGCAGTCCTGCATGGTCACAGGTATGGCTGCTCATGTCAAGGAGCTTTTCTCACCAATGCTTTCTACTGCTACCTCTCTTAAATTTTATTTGACCGCAGTACAGTCTCATTTCCCTAATTCAGAAACACACTTATATATAATATACATAGGTGAGCACAATATCCTGCTGGGAAACTCAGGAAAAGAGATTATTATTTTTTTTTGGAGCTGGATGTTTTCTGCATAAGCTGATACACACCTGGTAAAGGGAACAAAATGTTGCCTCATCTAAAACATTCGAGGCTTGACACTTACAAAGCCAAAAACATTGCTTTAGTGGTGGAGGCTGGGGGGAGGCTGATTTACTGTGTGATTACATTTCCTTTATTGGGTAATGGCAGCACGTTCCCCCCTCTCCCCTTTCCCCTTAGTGAGATTTTGTTTTACAGCCTGGAGGGTTTATCTTAGATTTTGAAAGGAGTCTCACTTGAAGTTGTTCATTAGATTGCGTCCGTATTTCAACACGTGTTGAAATTATTAAACGCTCCACTCATTTGCTCAAAGAGATGCAGATGTACTGCGGAGTTAACCCCTCATTGCCCATCCTGGACGTTCATTATTAGGCTTCATTCTTGTTCATAGACATAGGGTGTGGGTGTATATATACTGTATCATACATGTGTGTTTATGCCCATATATCCTTATTTATATGGACTCCAAAGTAACCCACCAAATACACACTGTATAGAATAAATATATGTGTATGTATGTATGTATATATATATATATATATATATAATATATATGTGTGTGTGTGTGTGTGTATATATATATATATATATATCTATGTATATGCATATGTATGCATACATTTATGTATAGAAATATATGTGTGTGTATGTGTGTATAAAATATGTATATGTGTGTATTTCTATGTATGTATGTATATATATATATATATATATATATATATATAAAATATACACACACTATAAATACACACACACACATATTTATATACACACACATGTGTATGTGTGTGTATATATATATATATATATATATAATGTGTGTGTGCATATATATTATATACACACACATATATACCCACATATACATCTATAAATATATATATATATATATATATATATATACAATTTCTATATGTATATGTGGGTATATAATATATACACACACACACATAAGTGGTGGCTCTTGTTTCTGTGCCCGCAGTTTTGCACCACGTGAAGTACCTGCTGCAGAGGTTACTGATGCCAATATGCGTATAGGGCATTAATTGAGCAATAATATGAACAAACGACGACACAGCCCCGTTGGCCAATATATTAAATGTCACCATTGTCATATGCTAATTGCGGAAATAAACAGGTTTAATGATTACGGAATTAAGCTAATTGGGCTGATTAATTAATGGTGACAGCCCAGAGCATAATTGTCAACCGAGGTGATAAATTGGTTGGAAATCCACTCAGTTTGTTGTATTTCCTAGAAAAACCTCAGACTTACAGCCCATATGTACTCACAGATGTTCATTATTTTCGCGTCTGTACCAGAAATATTAAGGAATTGGAATCTCTGCCAATCCCAAATGTTTTATCATTTGCACAGAGAATATGTAAGACTATTGTTTTGGGGTGTTTTTTCACAACGATTTATGAAAACCTTTGTTTGCATCAAATTTACCTACAATTGTAGTGAAATAGAGTACAGTATGAGGGTTTAACAAAAGTTTTTACGTCTCCACCGCTGCTCTTCTTATATATCTAACCTTTTAAATGTGATTGGCGATGCCATGTGATACTGTAAATCTGGAAGATACATAGTGTGCTCCCGTTCACCAGCAGATGTTGGAGATATCCAGCTATATGATATCCACCTTTTCAAGACAGATGATGATAATTCACTGAGTTAAGATGCTTGTCTCACGCCTTCGGGCAAGTTGAGAAAAAGAAGTGCAGGGCTTTTTGGATCAATATCAAAGTGTTTAGCACATTCCTATTGCATGTTAGTTCAAAGATGGTAGATTTCAGACTTCACATTTTTTACAATTAATTGTAACCTGTAATTCAGTAGCAGTATATATTTAAAATGTAGGTGTATACAGTATCTTTTTTTTTTAAATAGAAACTTTCATAAAAGCAAATTATCTATCTATATCTGCCTATCTATCTACATTTGTGTGTATGTACATATATGTATATTTGTATATATGTTTATATATATATATGTGTGTGTGTGTGCGTGTGTGTGTATATATATATATATACATTCACATATATGTGTCTATATAAATATTTAAGTGTGTGTGTAGATATAATATATATATATATATATGTTATATGTAAACACACTGTATATATCCATTTACATATATAGTTGCAAGTCATTATTTTAGTATTTCCTGATTTTATTATCATTTTTTTATTATTTTGATTTTTTTAATTAAGCCACCTTTCTTCAAGGCACAGGCAATATTTGTTTTTTGATGGTCAGAAAGTATTTTATTCAAATTGTCTCCACATATCATTTTGGACCGCGGTCAACAAAGAACAAAGGGAAATGTCTTTGTCTTAAAATCACTTATTTTTTCAGCAAAAAAAAAAAAAAAAAAAAGCGACCTACTAGTGTCTCCTCTATTTATTCTTGATCTGGTAGTAGAGCGCCATCTATTGGTTGACCTTGAAATCGCTTTCACAGCTTTAGAGCAGCATCCTATTTATTACATTTAGTGATTAGAGTCACTGAACAGTCCAATAAATGTGTGCGGTGCTCTATGTTCGGATCTAGAAGTAAACCCAATTTTATTTTCCAAGTCGATATATATGTCATTTATCATTTTAATATTAAAAAAATGCGGTTTAATTTGGTGGCAAGCAGATAATTAAACACATATTCATGTTCATTCCCTTTTTACATGAACAGTGAGTCTTTCACCATTTAGAAATAAAGCAATGCTGAAAAGAATAAAAACAGATCTTATGTATATGTATTTTTTTATTATTTTTTTCTGCCTACACTGCATTGTGTTTTTTTTTTTATCCTTTAGCACAAGAACTTGCCAGTCAAGAAGAAAAACTTCTTCTCCTAGAATCCAGCTTGAAAGCGACTCAAGAGCAGCTAAGTGAGCAAATAGCTGAAACCGTTCGCCAGGAACAGACCAGCAGAAAGTCCCAGACGGACCTGAAGACCCTTAAAGAACATCTCACAGCCTCCGAGCTAGAACATAGTGCAGACAAGTGAGTGACTCCCTAAGGAATCTCCATCACTGATCACCTTCCTTAAAGGTGTAAATTCTGATTAATATATGTCGCTTTACTGTTCTTGCGTGCTTTGTATGTGCATATATGTAGCATGTAACTTTCTTTTATGCTGTGCCTATACAATTGCATTTCTGTTTGCTAGATGACTGTAGAGAAGAAGGTGTCGGCATTTTTTTTTTTTTTTTTAGAAGTCTACGATGACTGAAAAATGGGGGCGAAAGTCTTAATTTTCCAACACTGGAGTGTACAAAGGTTACATATGGCTCTTGTTGTCTCCTTTTTCTTTGTCAAAGTAGCTGAGTTGATGCAAGATGGTGCCAAATTATACTTGAATACTCTGATTACATTGCTTTCCTGTTGGGCTGCGAAGAATAAAGAACGCTTGATGGTATTGGCCAGGGCTGGGTGTATTAGTTAGAAGGCCAAGGACTCGCTTCTCAGCAGATTGCATTAAAAGCTATTGCAGTTCTAGGTATTATTGAGAGAATTAGTATTAATAAGTAATCATGTCTGAAAATATTCTACAGGTGCTTGCAGGTTAGTCAACAAGATCCCTTAAATCTGTAACTGGAGCAATACAAGCCATTGATTATGCATTATGGATAACTCTTTGAGCTAAGGTAATGCACTAGGTTTATCTGCAGTCCTATGATAAACACTGGTGACATGTTGTAGAATCAGCGTCAGCGATACCAAACGACCGGCTCGGCTCTGCTGCATTTGTGATTTCAGGTAAATTCATTTAGGCCCCATGAAATCCCTGCGACTGACACAGTGTTTGAATTTTAGCTTTTCCGCTTTTGTTTCCTGATGTAAAAAGATGTCAGATTCAGATGTCTCTGCTACGACCACTTTACTGGAATCATTTCTGAAGAAGACCACTCCCCGGATTTGAGACCTTTTTCTTTTTTTAAATGCTCTTACTGAATAATACCTGATACATTGCTAAAGTTCTGTAGACGTTTCTGATGGCTTTTTCCAAGCTTTGAGGTTATGCATTTAAGCTGTAAGTGCAAATTAGATTTAAGGAATTTAATTGGACGGAAGAAGAGACTGACGCCTTCTGTAGCCATAACATTGTTGTGCAACAGGCAGCGCTGGACGAGTGAATAAAACTTAGGTCATGCGTTCTGCAGAACACTTAAAACTAAGCTGTGTGACTGTTCCTTAAAGTATCTGCAAAGTATTTGGAGCTCACCTCCTCCTGTGTGGATGGGGGCTAATCGTTCTGCATGTTCTAGCAGTCTTCTTATTATTCAGCCCTGGCCATGTATGCAGAAGAATGTATTCAGAATATGCATTAAAGCAATTGGATCTTTTAACTCTGCGAATAAAATTACTCCAAAATAAAAAAAATATTCATATTAGTAGTAATAAAAGTACCAATAAAGCCCCAGCATTACAAAGAGCAAATTTGTAAAGCAGGATGATAGTAATAAAAAGCATTCATTTTCTATTCATGCCTAATGGTTAGTCCTAGACATTGTGTTATTGCTGAAAAACATGATTTTTTTAAATTTTACATTTATTCTTTTTTATTTTGGATTTTTTTTTATATATATATATATTTTTTACCCTACTGCCTAATGAACAGTCCAGCCTATATATAGAATATGGCAAGGCCAGATTCCCAGCACAGACCTGCTCCATGTAAAATACTTGTCCAAAGCTTCTAGTGGGTGGCTGGAAATCGTAATAATTTGTTGCATTGATTTTTGTGCGGCTGTGCAGCTGAGGTCCCCAGTGAATAGATAGGAATAGACATTTTATTGATTTGCTTTTCATAGTTATATTTGCAAGGCTCCATTGCAAAATAATTTAGACTTTTAAACTCTGAACCGAGACATTATGAAAATGGGATTTTTCTGCCTAATCTCATGGCTACTTAAAGGTAAAACTCCTGTGCAGGTGTCACATTTCCCTTATCGTTGCCTTGTATGTAGTTATTGAGAAAAACCTAATTGATTACATAATTATCTATCTATCTATCTATCTATCTATCTATCTATCCATCTAATATTTATCTATGTAATGTCTATATATCTATCATCTATGTATCTATCTAATACTTATCTATCTAGCTATCCATATATCTAATATCTATCTAATATCTATCCGTCTAATATCTATCTATCTTCCTATCACATGTCTATCTATCATCTATGTATATATCTATCTATTATCTATCTAACTATCCATATATCTAATATGTATCCATTTATCTATCTCTCTAATATCGATCTATTATCTATCTATCTATCACATGTCTATCTATCTACCTATCTATCTAATAATATCTATCTATCACATGTATGTCTATCATCTATGTATATATCTATCTATTATCTATCTAACTATCCATATATTTAATATCTTTCCATATATCTAATATCTATCCATAGATCTATCTGTCTAATATCTATCTAATATCTATCACATGTCTATCTATCGGTCTAATATCCATCTATCACATGTCTATCTATCTATCTATCTATCTATCTATCTATCTATCTATCTATCTATCTATCTATCTATCTATCTATCTATCTATCTATCTATCTATCGTATCTATGACCATATCATATCATTGCCCTTTTTAACACATAATCAATATTTTTTTTTTTTACTTATTTTTATGTATTTATTTATTTTCTGTTAACCTCTTTTAGTTTATATTTTCCGTGACATTAAATTTTATAATAAGGCAATCTTGCCTTTGAGCTTGCGTTTAACAGGATTAAGTTTACTTGAAGTCGCCTTCTATAATCCGACTATTTTTATGGGCACTTTGTGTCCAGAGCTGCTTTATGTGCTCAGGATGCACTTGAAATCAGTAAACCTATGGGTAAAATCCAATTGATATGGTAAGTTTGAAAATGAGGATAAAATAGAAATAAACTCAATTGTTGCAGGAAGGTTATAGTGATAAATGTATAATATATATTTTTTTGTCTGGATGCTTTATGTATTGATTCAATTATAACACCAGCCACTTTAATAATTTGTCTTCTATTAGGGGATGGCTATGATTGCTGGAGGATCCTGAGCCTCATTTTTGACACCTGCCTCTGAAAAGAAAGGCCTTGATGTCCATGGCAACCAATCCGGGCCCATGTTCATTTTGCCAGTACAGTTTAGAAAATGAAAGGAGAGATTCTGGTTGTTAGGGGATCTAGACCACTGCTTGGTGGTTTTCACATGAGGCCTATAGACCCCTTTGTTCACATTCCGTGTGAATTCCTCCAACAATGAAACACAATCCCCTGTATACTTTGTGGCTTAGGTTTTTGTGGTTACCTACAGTCTGTTGTACTTTCATACACTTTAAAAATAAAAACTTATGCTGACAAATACCACCGAGGCCAAGGACAAATGGCCACTCTCGCTTCGCTTGTGTCAAATGAAAGGCAGCCTATGTCTACAGTTAGCTAATCATGGCCATTCCAGCTTCTCGAAACCCCTGTGACCAGTTGTCATCTACAAGCATTCAGAGATAAGGCTCTCAGCTCGTTAACGAGCGCCCATCAACTATATACATTCTATATATACTATATATGTACGTAGTCGATCGGCACTGGTTTACTGGCCCTTTTACACAAGCCAACAAGTAATGATGGGAACCGAACGATTGATAGTATGATCATTCTGTCCTCATAGAGCAGAGGTCCCCAACCTTTCTGACCTTGAGATCCATATTCAGCTCTGAGAGAGGGTCACTAGCCATATTCAGCTCTGAGACAGGGTCGTAGGCAGCATCCAGCTCCTGCCCCACTCACACTAGTGACACCCAGAGCCCCGATTACTGGTATAATGACAGCCAAAGCTTTTCCACTTAAATCACACCAAGGCAGTATGCCGAGCTCCAGGGTTTCTATGTTACCCTCAATCAGATCTGCTCTTCTGTGCAGGGCTACACACAAGTCACCATCTAGAGATCTGCTCTTAATAGCTGTTTGCTACTTTTGGTGCTAATTCACCAAGGTAGGGCAGACAGCCACGGGCCACACATCACAGGCCCACGAGCCACACATCACAGGCCCGCGAACCACTCATCACAGGCCCGCGAGCCACATGTGGCTCTCGATCTACAGGTTAGGGACCCCTGCCATACAGTATCATGTAATCAGGAAACCATCTCCTCTTTATACCGGGCATTGTGCAGCCAATAAGTATGGATTTTATGCCGGCACAAACTGTCAAATCACCTGAAGAATGATCATTTTACTCGCTCTGGTGATCGGCAGCATATTTAATCGGGACGATAATGAAGGATGTTACCTGGTTGTTGAACGGTCTAAATCCCCCAAAGTCACAAGTTTCCAGTCATTTTCCTGCAGCAACCATTATATTGGACATGTAGTGTCGCAAGGCCAATGACCTTGTATTTAAATGGCTGACCCTGTAACATACAGGACCGAGCTAGTGCAATTCTCTGCGGTGGCTCATAGAATGGAGCCTTGTGTGTGGATATATGCCTACTACACATAGATTGCAGTTGTTTTTATTTCAATAATGGTAACTAGGATATCTTAGGTCTCATATTTGCCTGCTAAGGTGCGTCAGTACAAAAAAACTACATGGATCAGTTGTGCTGCATCCTTTCTGGGCAATTTATTTTGCAGATTTTTTCCCACAGCGTGTGGAAGAGATTTCATGTAGTCTACCACCCTGTTAGTATAATATACTGCAGAATTTCCTGATAGAAAAGCCGCAGCATGTTCGACCCATGTGGATGTAGCCATAACGTTATCAGTTCATATTTATGTTTCATTTGTTCTATATGAAACCAGCAGAAAAAATGACCATATTTTGTGTTAATTTGAAAGACAAACTTTATTTTAGATGACCTATTCATTGGGTATTCTGGTGTCTTACCAGTTCCATAGTAACATGCTTTCTTGTAAAGAATAGATTGCAAAAGTGATTTATAGTGTATATAAAGTAATCTCTCTCTCCTTCCGGCAACATTCTCTTTTGAAAAACATTAGTCCTTTTGTGCCATTCAGAATTGCATGTATAGACAATATATATTCATGACCTGTTTGTGAGCTTGGGTCTATTATGTATTGCTGATGTGTGATGGAATTATTAGGAAATCTTCTCAAGATGTTTACAGTCTTTGGCTTTTCTGGAATATAAATAAATAAGGAATGAGAATACAAATGATGTTCTCTTCACACTACACACATACACCAGTGTTACATGACATTAAAACATGACTTTAATCAATATCGCACAGCACCATTTAGTTTTATACTATATATTAAATCCCCATATTAGTCTTTTCCCTTTGTTACTCCAGAGAAATGCTTGAAAATGTGAAAGCTGAATTAACCACATTAAAGTCACAGCATCAGATGACCGTTCAAGAAAGTCTTCAGCTTCAGCAGACCAACCACAAGTGTGAGATCGAGAATGCCTCGGTCCGAGAGAATGCCCGAAATTTACAGCAGCAGGTAATTTAATTGTAATAAGCAATGTAATATACGTCTATATATACAGTATCTATAGATATCTTTCTATCTAATGATAGACATATCTATCAATTGATACCAAATGCTTTACAATCTGAATACCTTTCATAGTCTTGCTATCAAAGGCCATGTTCATACAATGCATTCCCATGGCATTTTTTGCTTTAATTTTCTGAACACAAATAAAATACTCAATTTTTTAATAAAATGTTTAGAAAATTGCGGTAAAAAACACAATACAAATACATCATGTGAACACAGCCAAAGAATGCTTATTTGGAATGCAATTCAGAAGATTTAAAAGGGGGTTGTCCACTACTAGGACAACCCCTTCTTGATTTAGATGTTTGGCCCGAATAAAATAAAACAGCTTATACTCCCCTCTTGTGCCGGTGCCATTCCAGCGTTGTCGGCACTCGAGGTCCCGGGACTTTTGTACAGTTGTATGGCACGTAAGGCTGTCGCCCAATCAGCACTGGCGTCACTGTCCCCGCCTTCATACGAGATTGAACTTGAAGAGGAAGTCTGGGCTGCTGCTGATCTCTGACTTCCTCTCCATGTTCAATTCGTATGAAGGCGGGGACAGTGACGTCAGCGCTTATTGGCCGCCGGGCTCCACGTGTCATAACAGCCGCACCAGAGCCCCTGCTGGAGTCACTGCTGGAAGGTGAGTATAGACTTTTTTTTTATTTTATCGGGGCCAAATATTTAGGTCAAGAAGGAGTTGTAAACCCCTTTAATTTACTTTGCCTATTGATCTGTAAGCATATTTGCAGTTGAGTTGCAATGCAGAAACTCCATCGGCTAATACAATACCAGTGAAATTTTCGGTGCAAATTGTGAAATACACAGTATGTCAATTTTTCCTGTAGATGTTCATAGCAGATTTCACCTTTTGCAATGCAACAGAAAATCCACGGCCATGTATTCTCCATGCAGAGGTTTGAACAGAAGAGCTGGGCATTTTCTATCTACATATCCACTATATGAACAAAAATATCAGGACACATGTCCTAGTGATCGAATTCAGATTATTCATTCAGTCCCATTGCCACAAGTGCATAATATCCAGCCCCTCATCATGAAGTCTGCCCTTACTAACATTTCTGAAAGAATGGCTCTTTTTAACCGTAAAAGTACAGTAATGGGATGCCACCATTGCATCAAGTCAGTTTGTTAAAATTCTTCTCTTCTAAATATTCCACCATCACCTGTGACTGGAATTACTTAAACTTCTTCTGTGGAGTGATGATCCCTTGTTTTGGGTTTGACTATTTGCCATGAGAACATCACCTGCCTGACCTCATTGTGCCAACTGTAAGAATTAATGGTGGACAAATAATTCTATGGGGTTGTCCTAGGCCTGTAGTTCCTGAAGGGAAATTTTAAATACTTCAGCATACCAAGACGGTTTGGACACTTGTAGCTTCCAGCTTTAGGAGAACAGTTTGGGGATGGCCCTTTTCTGTTCCAGGATAACTGTGCCCCAGTGCACAACGTAAGGTCCATACAGACCTGGTTGAGGGAGTTTGTTGTGAAAGAACTTAACTGGCCGCACAAAGCTCTGACCTGAACCCAATCAAACACCTTTGGGATGAACTAGATTGGAGATTGAGAGCCAGGCCCTCTCATCCAACATCAATTTCTAATCTCACAAATCATCTTCTGGATGAATGGCCAAATATTCCCACAGACACTTCCAAAATGTTGTAGAAAAACTTCCCAGAAGAGAGAAAGTTGTTATTATTGAAAAGGCAGAACCGACTCCATATTAAAAGGGAATCCATCAGCAGGTTTTTGCCACCAAATCTGAGAACAGCATAATGTAGGGGCAGAGGTCCCGATTCCAACAATGTGGCAATTACTGGTCTGCTGGCTGTAGTTTTGATAAAATCACAGTTTTATCAGCAGGAGATTATCACAAAAGGACTAGTAAACCTGCTACCATGTAGTCTTGCGTATTCATGAGATCTGTATAACCCCGTTCCCACCACCGATTAGCAGCTTTCTGCCTATGCACAGTGTACACAGGGAACTGCCAATCAGTGGTGGGGCCAGGGTTATACAGAGCTCAATTAAAAAATTGGTAGATTTGCAGCAGAGAAAACAGTGATTTTATCAAAACCTCAGCAAGCAGCCCAATAAGTGACAAATCCAACTGCATTGGAGCCCTGGGACCGCGAGTGCTAAGGCCGCCGGAACAGCTCTGGAACGGGGGGTGAGTATAAGCTTTTTTATTTTATCGGGGCCAGATATTTAGATCAAGAAGAGGTTGTCCTAGTTGTGGAAAACCACTTTAATTCCCATGGATTTAGAATGGGATATCATAAATGTCCTTTGTCTCATGTGTAGATGGCCCAATACTGCTGTCCATATTTGTATGTGTGTGTATATATACAGTATATAGTGTATTTGGAGTTGAGGCATTAATTTAATTCAGGAGCACTTCAGCTCATGGACAGCATCTCTGAACATGCTATTGAATGACTACCCGAAGATCCAGAGGAGCAATATTCTGCTGCCAACTGTTCATTGTTATTGGCATCTATCCTAATATAAGTTTTAGTTTATTGGCAAACCGCTTTAAAAAGGCATTTTTGCCCATGCAGTAAAGGGATGACCATTCACACAAATGGCTGCCATATAATGCCACATTACCCCTGCATGGATAATGTATGCCTAACCGAGCCTTGCCCTTTCTGATATCCAAGGTTTAGTAAAGCCACATCTGCTCATAAGTTTAATAATTTGGCAATAATTATTTATTTTCCATTATTAGTAATGGACAGGTTGCCCATATTCCATTGACTATTGCTGTGTGTGATGGGTCATGAATATAAGGAAGGTAACATTTTGGATGCAGTCTTGTGTGAGGAATCAGAACTCTGTCTTATATTTTAAATGTTTTCTGGTGGAAATGCATTATACTTGCAGTTGAATATAAATTACCCTGGTTGATCTGTACCCGAGCAATCATCGCACACAATAAGGTATTGTAGAATTTCATCTTTTCCCTTCTGTCCGCGCACATTGTTGGCCACATAGAACAAGTTTTTTTTTTTTTACCATTTAAGTTAATTTTCTTTTACTTTTTATTTGTTCTTTTCGATGAAATCTTTTATTTCTCTATTTATTGCTCGAATTCCCTTTTTATTTTGGCAGTTAACCTATATCCTATTTTTAACACTGTGCATTCAGAGGCTGAAGGAGCAGTAATAATAGGAAGACTCCGAGCAGTAGTGATGAATATTTATTGCGCTATATAGTGATTGAACAAAAAAGGTCATTACCCAGTACCAGTTTGTACTCCCTCGGAATACAAATTGAGGACAACTTTGCAAGGAGGATTTAAGTTAATTTTTTGCCATTACGCAGAGAAATTCTGAAATGATTGAGCTCGCAAAACTGCATGCATTATTCTGTAACTAGAAATGCTTTATTAAAAAAATGCAGAAACAATTAGGAGAGAAAGAGATTGAGCCATGCAAGGAAAGTATAAATAAGTCTGAATTGAGATTGATTTCAACATAATGCTGTGTAGGAATTCCCGTCTATTGATTCGTTTTAGAGCCTGTGCACAGAACCTAAAAAGATAAAGTAAGCAAGGTCAGATAATCAAACCGTTTTTTAATAGTAAAAACAGCAACTGCCACTGTACACTATTAAAATAAATCCATAATACAAATTGCTTTCGAGAAAAAGTGGATGAGGAGCTGATCTTCCTATTGAACCTTTCTACTGTTCAATGACCACACTGGGTAAAGGATAGGTAAGGATGGCTGTAAGATCGATACTAAGTAAGATGTAACAAGGAATCATTCAGAACATTAAAGGCTTACAAGGGAGCATAGGAGTGGTGATGTCTGTTCCCTACGTCACAGAGGGAGAAGCATTTATTCCTCCTATCACTCCTTGTTTTCTGCCCTTGTCAATTATTTGTTAGACATCACCCCAAAATATTTTGTTTTTGCACTTGAGAATCCTTGCAGATTTGGATGCAAATATGTTTACTGGTAATTGTGCAGTTTGTTGCAGTGAATATATAATTATGTGCATATAGACCGATAGGATACCTATTGTAGGAACATATGGTGCATGATATGCCAGGATAATTCCCACCGAATAATAATTCCACTACATAGTGTTGCTCGCGGCATTGTGGTATCTTGTCTGGAAATACCTTTACGACATAGCAATTGAACTGCTGCTTCATGTGCTTCTTAGTTATAGCCACAGGCGCCGATACATCAAAGTGTTTACAATAATTTTCTGGTGTAAAACACTTTGAAAAGTCACAAAATATTCGCGTAACGCAAAGTTGTTAAAAAATGTTGCAACTTTTGGCCACTTTTCTCACCATTTGAACAATGCACTTTACTCATTAAGTTGAGTCTGCCTCTTAATGAATTGGGCTCCTCTAACTCTGCCACACCTTAAAGAAGCACTCCTCCCATCAAAGTTTTTATCCTCTTAATATATTGTTATCATCATATTATATAGCGCTCTGTACTTACAATTACTCATTTTGTTTTTCTACCCAGCTAATTCACCTCGTTTCCATTAGGTCTATGACATCACGTGATTAAAACAGACTTGCTGAATCCTTCTAAGCTCTATGAGGAAATAGGAAGTTTATTTTGTCTGCATGAGTCCTCATTAGAACTACAATTCTACTTCAATGCAAAGTCCCTTCCAGCCCAGCTCCACCTCCTCTTCAACTCCTGACCCAGCTGCTCCCTCCTCCTGCCGGGGACTTTGCAGTGATGACTCATGCAGGAAAAAGAGACTTCCTGTTACTACATAGAGCTTAGAAGGATTCGGCTAGTCCGTTTTTAATCACTTGATGTTTTAGCCCTAATGGGGAAGAGATGAATTAATTGGGTAGAAAGGCAAAATGAGCAATTGTACATACACAGTGCTATATAATATTATGACTGCAATATATTAAGAGGATAAAAACTTTAATGCCAGTGCTTCTTTGATGATTCAGGACCAATGCCGTTTTCTGACATACACTATCAGAGATTAGCAAATCTCCCAAAATTTGTTTCGGAGTGATTCACTGGCATTGGGTGTTAAATTTGATTTAATTCAGAATAAATAATAATAATCTTATCTCAATTGAATCTGCTCCTTAAAGACCTTTATTAAAGTCTGAGACCTCTCCATGCTCAAAACATAATAAACAGTGGGTAAGGAGACTACAATATAACAAAAAGATTAACTCTCCTATCTTGGCCTGCCCATCTCCTACCTTGCTGCTACATCTGTTAGGTCCGCTCCTGGCCCCCTTTGGTCTTCTGAATAAGCTCTGAATAAGCCTCACTGTGCCCCAAATGGCTGCTTGAGACCTAGTGAGTGGCAAAAGATCCGGAACGGAGAATAATACACTGGAGGGAGCCAATGGAGGACCAGACAGGGAGCTGCAGTGGAATAATGGGGGGAACTAGCACAGGTGAGTATAATCATTTATTTATTTATTTTTTTACTTTTTAACCACTCCCAAGCACTCAAAACAATCATGCAAAGGCCACAGTTTTGATGAGTTTGTGCATTTTGAATTTCCAAACATTTGGACAAATTCAGTTTGTTACTAATAGATTCCTTCATCTCTTTCCAAAATAATGCCCCCATATTTTCTACATGTCCTCTATCACAATACAGTTTTTACACACGTGGTCAAAATTGTTGGCACCTCTCGTTTAATGAAAGAAAAACCCACAATGGTCATAGAAATAACTTGAATCTAACAAAAGTAATAATAAATTAAAAATCTCTGAAAATGAGCATATGAAAGTCAGACATTGTTTTTCAACCCTGTTTCCACAGAATTTGCATGTTAAATCAAGTTGTGTCCACTAATTAGCATCACAGGTGTCTACAATCTTGTAATCAGTCAGTGGGCCTGTATATAGGGCTACAGATACTCACTGTGCTGTTTTGTGACATGGTGTGTACCACACTCAACATGGACCAGAGGAAGCAAAGAAAGTCGTCTCAGGAGATTAGAAAGAAAATTATAGACATGCATGTTAACCACTTCCAGACCGCCCACTGTACATAAACGTCAGCGCTGCCTGGGCTCTGTGCAGCGCCGACGTTTATGAACGGTCGGTGGTCCCGCAGCCCTCAGGACCCCCAGGGTCCTGCAAGTGCTGCGGGTGCGGTGCAGAGCGACAGCTCTGACAGGTGACATCATCGGGACCTGATTGTATCAGGTCCCAATGATGTTAACCCTTTGCTATCTTCTATATGCCGCGATCTATAGTGATCGCGGCATTTGGAAGATAGTGAGAGGAGAGGGGGTCGTCCACTTACCTCTCCGACGGCCCCCTGATGTCTTACAGGACCTGCCGTTGTCATGGCAGCCTGAGGTCACATGACCACCTCCGGATCTGCCATATATGGTGTCCTGCTAGGCTCAGCCTACAGCTGAAGTCTAGCAGGAGACAGACAGTGTGAAACTGTCAGCAAAGCTGTCATGCAATGCAATACATGTCTATTGCATTGCATGAGAACAGTGATTATAAAAATAAAAATTAATGTCCCATACAGGACTAAGTAAAAATGTAAAAAAATGTCTAAAAAATGTTTTCAAACTGTTAAAAAAAAAAAAAAAAAATCACAAAATAAATAAAAATAAATAAAATATTAAACCAATAAATCCGTATATTTATGCAAAAACAAAATAAGTACACATATTTGGTATCGCCGCATCCGAAACAACCCAATCTATAAAACTGTCACACTAATTAACTCCTTCTGTGCACACCGTAATAAAAATAAATAAAAAACGGAGCAAAAAACTATGCTTTTTCATCATATTGCCAAACAAAAAGTGGAAAAAATGCGATCAAAAAGCAAAATGGAAATAAAAATGGTAACGCTGAAAACGTCATCTTGTTCTGCAAAAAAAAGCCGCCATACAGCTCCATCAGTTGAAAAATAAAAAAGTTATAGCTCTCAGAATAAAGCGATGCAAAAAAAAAATTTTTCTATAGACTTGTTTTATTGTGTAAAAGCGCCAAAACATAAAAAAATTATACAGTAAATGTAAACATACTGACCCGAAGAATAATGCTGCCTTATCACTTTTACCACACGAAGAACGGCATAAAAAACCCCTCAAAAAACAATTCCTGAATTGTTGGTTTTTGTTAATTTTACCTCCCAAAAAACGGAATAGAAAGTGATCAAAAAATGTCACATCCCCAAAAATGGTACCAATAAAAATGTCAACTCGTCCCGCAAAAAACAAGCCGTCACATGACTCTGTCGGCTGAAATATGGAAAAATTATAGCTCTCAAAATATGGCGATGCAAAAACTAGATTTTGCAAAAAAAGCGTCTTTTAGTGTGTGACAGCTGTCAGTCATAAAAACCCGATATAAATCTGGTATCTCTGTAATCGCACCGATCCGAAGAATAAAGTAATCTCATCACTTATACCGCACGAGAAACGGCGTAAAAATAAATAAAACCAATTCTTCACCTGCTACTGATTTGTTTATTAGGTCTCCCAAAGATCGCAGTAAGGCTCTGCTCACATTTATCCTGCATTCTCCGCTGAGCACTTACACCAGAGTTTCCGTGTAAATCTCTGAAATACGTCATTCAGACGGAACCCATGACGGAAGATTCCCTGTAATGAGGCAGATATAGGCCACTGTGGATGCCGTCTGGCCTGGGATCCCACGGTGTCAGTTTTTTTTAGGCGTGCATAAAAGTGCGGTTGGCCACAGTTTTGTGCATTTCTGAAAAAAAGGACACCGCTAAACAGAGGCCAGACGGAATCCAGAGTAACTCTGCTGCTTCATTACAGTGAATGGATCCCGCAGGGGTTTCATCTGAATTACATCACTTGGAAATTTAGATGGAAACCCCGATGTAAGTGCTCAGCCTAGAGCGCCGGATAAATGTTACGTAAAATGTTCCCAATAAAAGCTTCAACTCAGTCCTCAAAAAAAGCTTGTCCCCACTCAGGTCCGTCATCTGTTAAAAATATAAGGGACTTCCAAGTTACTGGTAGCAGAAAGGCTCTGGAAAAGCGAAATGGCCCTTGACCCCCCAAAAGAAATTCAGAAAACTTTGTGCTCCCAAATCCAAATGCCTATTCTACAATAATTTGTTCTTCAATTGTCAAATAGCACTCTGTCCCTCCCAGATCTCGCCGTATCGCTAAGCGGTACGATACAGCCACTTATGGGGTATTGCCACTTTTAGAAGAAATTGTGTGACACATTTCAGCACCGTTTTTACCCATTGCCCTTTGTGAAAATGTAAAATCTGAGGGTAAAACAATTTTTTTTGTGGTAAAAATATAATTATGTTTTCTTCACTGCCCAATGGTATAAATTTAAAAACTAAAAAATACTCACTACTTCCCTAGATGAATTCCTTGAGAGGTGTACTTTATAAAATGGGGTCACTTGTGGGGGTTTCTGCTGTTTTGACATGTCAGCGACTCTTCAAATGTGACATGGTGTCTGCAACCTATCCCAGCCAACATAGCGCTCCTTTCTCTTCCGAACCCTGCCGTACACCAAAGCAGTGGCTTTCCCCCCACATATGGGGTATCGGCGTACTCAGGAGAAATTGCACAACAAATTTCATGGTGCAATTTCTCCTGTTATCCTTATGATAATGCAAAATTAGGGGATGAAAAACATTTTTTGTGGGAAAAATGTGAAAATTGTATTTTTATGGCTCAATATTATAATCTTCTGTGAAGCACCTGGGGGTGCAAGGTGCTTACCACACATCTAGATAAGTTCCCTAAGGGGTCTAGTTTCCAAAATGGTGTCACTTGTGGAGGGTTTCCACTGTTTAGGCACATCAGGGGCTCCCCAAATGCAACATGGCGTCCGCTAATTATTCAAACAAATTTTACGTTCAAAAAGTCTAATGGCGCTCCTTCCCTTCCGAACCCTGCATTGCGCCCAAACAGTGGTTTTCCCTCACATATGGGGTATTAGCGCGCTCATGAGAAATTGCACTACAAATTGTATAGTCCATTTTTTCCTGTTACCCTTGTGAAAATAAAAAAATTGGTTCTAAAGTAACATTTTTGTGAAAAAAAGTTAAATGTTCATTGTTTGCTTCCACATTCCAAAAATTCCCGTGAAACACCTGAAGGGTTAATAAACTTCTTGAATGTGGTTTTGAGCACCTTGAGGGGTGCAGTTTTTAGAACAGTGTCACTTTTGGGTATTTTCTGTCATAAAGGCCCCTCAAAGTCACTTCAAATAAGATGTGGTCCCTAAAAAAATGTTTTTGTAAATTTTGTTGGAAAAATGAGAAATCGCTGGTCAACTTTTAACCCTTATAGGTTCCTAACAAAAAAAAATTTTGGTTCCAAAATTGTGCTGATGTAAAGTAGACATGTGGGAAATGTTATTTATTAACTATTTTGTGTGACATACCGTACAGACCAAAAGTTTGGACACACCTTCTCATTTAAAGATTTTTCTGTATTTTCATGACTATGAAAATTGTGCACTCACACTGAAGGCATCAAAACTATGAATTAACAGATGTGGAATTATATACTTAACAAAAAAGTGTGAAACAACTGAAAATATGTCTTATATTCTAGGTTCTTCAAAGTAGCCACCTTTTGCTTTGATGACTGCTTTGCACCCTCTTGGCATTCTCTTGATAAGCTGAATGTACAATTTTCATAGTCATGAAAATACAGAAAAATCTTTAAATGAGAAGGTGTGTCCAAACTTTTGGTTTGTACTGTATCTCTCTGATTTTAAGGGCATGAAATTCAGAGTTTGAAAATTGCAAGATTTTCTGAATTTTTGCCAAATTTCTGATTTTTTCACAAAGAAACGCAAGTGATATCGAAGAAATTTTACCACTATCGTGAAGTACAATATGTCACGAAAAAACAATCTCTGAATCAGGGGAATCCGTTGAAGCGTTCCAGAGTAATTACTTCATAAATTGACAGTGGTCAGAATTGAAAAAATTGGCCTGGTCACGAAGGCAAAAACAGGCTCTGGCATGAAGTGGTTAAAGGTAAAGGTTGTAAGACCATCTCCAAGAAGCTTGATGTTCGTGTGACTACAGTTGCACATATTATTCATAAATTTAAGATCCATGGGACTATAGCCAACCTCCTTGGACGTGGTGCCGGAGGAAAATTGATGACAAATCAAAGAGACGGATAATATGAATGGTAACAAAAGAGCCCAGGAAAACTTCTAAAGAGATTAAAGGTGAACTTCAAGCTCAAGGAACATTAGTGTCAGATCGCACCATTCATCTTTGTTTGATCCAAAGTGGACTTCATGGGAGACGACCAAGCAGAACATCAAAAATCCTAAAAAAGCCAGACTGGAATTTGCCAAACTACATGTTGACAAGCCACAAAGCTTCTGGGAGAATGTCCTATGGACAGATGAGACAAAAAAGAAAGTTTTTGTCAAGGCACATCAGCTCTATGTTCACAGACGGAAAAATGAAGCATGTCAAGAAAAGTACACTGTCCCTACTGTGAAACATGGAGGAGGCTCTGTTATGTTCTGGGGCTGCTTTGCTGCATCTGGCACAAGGTGTCTTGAATCTGTGCAGGGTACAATGAAATCTCAAGACTATCAAGGAATTCTAGAGAGAAATGTGCTGCCCAGTGTGAGAAAGCTTGGTCTCAGTCACAGGTCATGGGTCTTGCAAAAGGGTAATGATCCAAAACACACAGCTAAAAACACCCAAGAATGGCTAAGAGGAAAACATTGGACTATTCTGGAGTGGCCTTCTATGAGCCCTGACCTAAATCCTATTGAGCATCTTTGGAAAGAGCTGAAACATGCTGTCTGGAAAAGGCAACCTTCAAACACGAGACAACTGGAGCAGTTTGCTCATGAGGAGTGGACCAAAATACCTGTCGAGAGGTGCAGAACTCTCATTGACAGTTACAGGAATCGTTTGATTGCAGTGATTGCCTCAAAAGGTTGTTCAACAAAATATTAAGTTAAGAGTACCATCATTTCTGTCCAGGCCTATTTCATGAGTTTAATTGTTTTTTTTAATTCTGTGGAAGCAGGGTTCAAAAGCAATGTCTGACTTTCATTTGTTCATTTTCATAGATTTGTAATTTATTATTACTTTTGTCAGATTCAAGTTATTTCTGTGACCATTGTAGGTTTTTCTTTCATTAAACAAGGGGTACCAACAATTTTGACCACGTGTGTATGTGTTTTTTTTTTCTTTAAATTTAGTTTAATATATTCTATTTTTTTATATATACAATATACAATGAAAGTGTTGGGTGGTGTCTAAGCTTGGATCACTTGTCAAGAAGGGGTGGACATATCATTGGTGCAACCTCTACAGCTACACAGGGGCCCAGGAGGTAAGGGGGGCCCATATCCACCTCCTAAACAGGTGGAATTTTGCATTATTATGAGCTGTTGGACTGGAAAGGGCTCATATATTTTTGCTCAGGGGCCCACATTATATCAATAGGGGTTGCCTATGATCTTACTGACAGCAAATTTATAATTGTGTTCAATTGTTGCTACATAAATCTGCATGTGGCATGCACACACCCTGCTGGTGTCTTCAGGCTGCTATAATTTAATCCCTGTGAAAAGAGAAGAGTGTTTTTATAGCCCTGTACATGAAAACATAGCCACATCTCTTGATATGTTCGAAAAAAATTGCAGCACTAAGTGTTTGACCTAAAAATTACATGGTGATCAAAGTCCCAGATGATCTTTAAATAGAGTAGGAAGGAACGTCATTAAGCTTCATTTAAAGCGCACCTGTTGTTTCACGCAAAACTTGTAGAAAAGCATAGTGTTGCTGGGGGAAACAAGTTAAAAATGCTTTTTGTTCTCATTCTAATTTAATATGTCCAGGAGCTGCCCAAGTTGTCACAGTTTATATCTTGCCATCTTCTTTTTTTTTTTAGTAAGTAGTTCCTCTTCATTTGTATTCTGCCAGTACTATAAGGACTTCATTTTTTATATTTCCAACAAGAATTGATTTTTCTTATTTGTGCAATTTCACGCAACATTAATTTTTTTTGCGTTTTCCAGTACTTTGAATAGTGTAAATAATGACATTGTTCAAAAATACAACTTGTCCCTCAAAAAAGAATCCCTCATGCATCTATGTGGACAAAAAGATAAAAAATCTTGTGGCTCTTGAGAGATGAGGAGGAGGATATGTAAGTGAAAAAATGGAAAATTGCCATATTGGGGAGGAGTTAAAGGGATATTCCCATCCTTAAATTCAGTTGGACTTCCAACCCCGCCACTCTCATCAATTCGGAGCAATAAGCTCTGAATAGAGACGTGACCAGACATGTGCACCACCGCACTATTTATTCTCTTTGGGACTGCCAAAGATTGACTTCTAGTGCAGAGACACACTGCCATATAACTCGTGCGATGATCGCATCACACTGAACGGACTGGCCGGCACCTCTCCTGACCTGAGCACTGAGCATGACAACATGATGTATTTCTATACAGCTTTCGAGCTCCGGTCAGGAGGGCAGACAGCCAGTACGAGGCTTACAATGCAATCCTCACACGAGTTATTCGGAAGTCTGTCTCTACCCTTACCGGCAGTCCCATAGAGAAAGAAGGAATCAGTGCTGCGCATGGCTAAACATCACTCCATTCAGAAGTGGCATTTCAGAGCCCCACTCCCGGGATTGTAGGAGTCCCAGTGCTCAGACTCCCTATACGTTGGCTAAATTATATTTTCTGAAAATGGGAATAACTTTCAGAGTCTGGGTGTAGTGTTATCATTTCAATTAGAAAGACACTGATTTTAAGCCTTTCAACTAGTCGATTCCTTCATCTTGAAACCTTTTTGAAAAGAAAAAAAGAGCTGCAGGCAGAAATCACCGTTTTTTAATTTTTTTTTTTATTACTTTTTTCAAATTCTGTGAGAAGAAACAGACTTCTTGTGGCATCAAGGGGCCGACTGACAATATTAAGTGTATGAAGGCCTGTAACCTGTCTTCCAATGATCGATTTGTCTTTGGGTGAAAATGGGATTGGTGTAGTGCATTTCAGGACCCCCAATCCTTTGTTCTAGTAGGGTCTGGCAGAGGCTTATTCCCTTCCTCCCATATAAAAGAACAGGCATGCATAGCTATAAAAGTATTCTACTTATTGATTTTTAATATAAAGTGTTTTTATTATTTTTGTCCCTTAGTGAATTCCCTTCCTATGCAACCTGCATTTTCAAGCAAATCCTTTGTACTTTAATATCTTTTTACCTCCTCCCCATGAATACACAAAAGACAGATGAAGTGTAATGTTATCATTCTCTCAGATGAGGCAAGGTTTTTTTTTCCTGATAAACAGGAATCAAGGGCATTCGAGAAAGTGTTAAATGTTTAACGCTATGTTTACAGCCAGCACAGACAACAAATTTCTGTATTTCCCGGCATCTGCCAAGCCACAAACAGGTCTGGAATTGTGTTCAGCTGTTTGTAAGTATACAGCCATTTGTTCTTGAAGTTACAGATGTGTGGAAACTAATAGTTTCTGAACCGTTCAAAATGTTTCTGTGACTTTTTTCTTAAAGGGGACTTTTTAAAAATGTTAGTGGTGTATTTTTTATAAGAGTGTATATGTCTCGATTCCTCCTCTCTGAGTCTCTGGATGCAGTGAATGACAGTTCTGCCTTCCCAATCTAGCAATGGGGCGTGCTGAGCTGTCAGTATGGTGATGGACAGCTCAGTCGTCCAGTCGGATATTGGGGCATGCTGAGCTGTCAGTGTTTGGACAGTCTCAGTGACAGTCTCTACTCACAGATGAGCCATGAGGCTGGGTAGTCAAGAGGGCAGAGGTCAAAAGCCAAGAGAGTACGTGATAGACACAGGGGTGAGATGAAAGTGTAGTCAGGAAACAGTCCGAGGTCGATATTCCAAGAAGGTAGCGGATCACGAGAAAAGGGCTAGGCAAACTGCTGGACAAAGGCACAGTCTCTCTGCCTTTGATTACTGTCAATTGTAGCTTTGCTCATGAGGTGTGTGCTTGCTCTGTGCTCCTTGTCTGGTATTCTGATCTTTGCTGATCGTCCTAGGATTTATCTTGACCATCTGTTTCCCCCTAGCCCTTTTGTCGTGATCCGCTACCTTCTTGGAATATTGACCTCAGACTGTTTCCTGACTACTCTTTTGTCTTACCCCTCTGTTTTTGACGTACTCTCTTGACTTTTGACCTTGGCCCTCTAGACTACTCAGCCTCAAGTCTCCTCCAACAGTAGTTATTAGTGTCACAGTATATTCCAGTTTTTGCATTAGACATTGGTGTGCACACACAACAGGTTGACATTCCCTGTTTTTGAAGCTCACATTTCAGCTTTATTGTGTAGACTAGGACAGTGCTCCCATTATCATTAGTGGCTGAATTATTTAAAGATGACATTAGAGTACTAAAATCCTAGAATCTGTTATGTTCCCATGTGGGGTGTCTCCTGCAGTAAAATTCACAAGAGTAAAATATTGGTTAGGAAAAGGTACAAATTTTATGCATATTTCACACTATTACAAAGAATGAAATGTGCACTGAAACCTGCACCATACATTAATATCCTGGAATTTCAAATTCACAGCACAGGATAGTTTCTGCAACGCAAGTATAAGATTTTCCGCAAGTGAGTTCACAACGGAAAATCCGCTTCCTTTACACTGTGTGGGAGAAGGCGCTCAGACTGCACAGTAACACTTTTTACACTATGCAAACAATTCAGACTTTGCATACATATCAGTGCCCTTTGCTATATTATTATGTCCATTAACACCGACTTATTCCTGCTGCCTTAAAGTACACACATACCGTGCTACACTGTCAGTTAAGGAAGAATAGGTGAATATCGCAGGTGACCATTTTAAAAATGTGAAAAACAAACCACTACAGCATAAAATCATAAGCAGATTATTTTTTACACACGTTCAACACTTTCTTGACATTTGCCTTATATGTAAGGCAGATGTCAGGGGCGCATGTGCGTAGTCGGGTGAGGAGTTGAGCCTGCTATATACACAGCAGTGGGTGGCCGCTCTCTTGTACAGATGTAACTTCTATGTAACTGCTGCAATTGGCGCTATTACCATTCATGATAGCTTAACCCTTAGATGCTGTCATCAGTAGCAATCGTGGTATCTATTTCATGTACACTGTGTGCAGAATTATTAGGCAAATGAGTATTTTGATCACATGATACTTTTTATACATGTTGTCCTACTCCAAGCTGCATAGGCTTGAGAGCCAACTACCAATTAAGTAAATCTGGTTATGTGCATCTCTGTAATGAAGAGGGGTGTTGACTAATGACATCAACACCCTATATAAGGTGTGCTTAATTATTAGGCAACTTCCTTTCCTTTGGCAAAATGGGTCAGAAGAGAGATTTGACGGGCTCTGAAAAGTCCAAAATTGTGAGATGTCTTGGAGAGGGATGCAGCAGTCTTGAAATTTCCAAACTTTTGAAGCGTGATCACCGAACAATCAAGTGTTTCATGGCAAATAGCCAACAGGGTCGCAAGAAGCGTGTTGGCCAAAAAAGGCGCAAAATAACTGCCCATGAATTGAGGAAAATCAAGCGTGAAGCTGCCAAGATGCCATTCACCACCAGTTTTGCCATATTTCAGAGCTGCAACGTTACTGGAGTATCAAAAAGCACAAGGTGTGCGATACTCAGGGACATGGCCAAGGTAAGGAAGGCTGAAAAACGACCACCTTTGAACAAGAAACATAAGAGAAAACGTCAAGAATGGGCCATGAAATATCTTAAGACTAATTTTTCAAAGGTTTTATGGACTGATGAAATGAGAGTGACTCTTGATGGGCCAGAGGCTGGATCAGTAAAGGGCAGAGAGCTCCACTCCGACTCAGACGCCAACAAGGTGGAGGTGGGGTACTGGTATGGGCTGGTATCATCAAAGATGAACTTGTGGGACCTTTTCGGGTTGAGGATGGAGTGAAGCTCAACTCCCAGACCTACTACCAATTTCTGGAACACAACTTCTTCAAAGCAGTGGTACAGGAAGAAGTCGATATTGTTCAAGAAAAACATGATTTTCATGCAGGACAAATGCTCCATCACATGCATCCAACTTCTCCACAGCGTGGCTGGCCAGTAAAGGTCTAAAAGAAGAAAAAATAATGACATGGCCCCCTTGTTCACCTAATCTGAACCCCATAGAGAACCTGTGGTCCATCATAAAATGTGAGATCTACAGGGAGGGAAAACAGTACACCTCTCGGAACAGTGTCTGGGAGGCTGTGGTGGCTGCTGCACGCAATGTTGATTGAAAACAGATCAAGCAGCTGACAGAATCTATGGATGGAAGGCTGTTGAGTGTCATCATAAAGAAAGGTGACTATATTGATCACTAATTTTTCTTGTTTTTGCATGTCAGAAATGTTTATTTCTAAATTTTGTGCACTGATTTTGGTTTACCTAGTGAAAATAAACAAGTGAGATGGGATTATATTTGGTTTTTATTAAGTTGCCTAATAATTCTGCACAGTATTAGTTACCTGCACAAACAGATATCCTCCTAAGATAGCCAAATCTAAAAAAAAACCACTCCAACTTCCAAAAATATTAAGCTTGGATATTTATGAGTCTTTTGGGTTGATTGAGAACATAGTTGTTGATCAATAATAAAAATAGTCCTCTAAAATACAACTTGCCTAATAATTCTGCACACAGTGTATATCTAACCAGTTTAACCCAGTACATCTTGCATAACTTCTACTATATGGTAGAGCCTCCTTGTCTTTTTCTTTCCCAGGCCTCTGTGAACACCACAATAAGGTTTTCTTAGAGACAAGACAGTGTGATCACTGATATCAGAAGTGATGTCATCAGATGCAGATAGAAAGTACATCAGGAAGAGCAGAAGAAGCTTCGGTATCTGCTACATAAGTCACGTGTTGTCTTTTTTTATTGAAAGTAGACTTTAAATAGAAGCTGTCAGCAGTCTGGGGCTGCCCTTTTTATTTATAAAAGATTGGGCAGGCCCAGACTGGTAATTTTCCTAAATATACTGTTGTTGTCAAAAGTGCTCTGGAAATTCTTTAATAACCCCCCCCCCCCAAAAAAAAAGAGCTCAACTTTCTAGCCAAGGTTGGGCTTGACCTTCCGGGTTATGGGATCATGGCATGCAGAGCAATATCCCTTAACCCCTCATGGCCCCTTTCAGAAAAGCGAGAGATCTTGGAACGGTGCTGCCCATCATTTACTAAGTGGTTTCCATACGGTAAGCGCTCTAAGGATTCTACTGTATGGTCACCGTTTAGTAAGTGTCATGCTCCTGGATTCGATCCCTTGAGTTTGTGTTCTGTGGTCAGCTTCTGTTTCTGCTCAGCCACAGGAGACACACCTTTTCTCTGGTTGCAGTCTGTCTAGCTTAACACAGGTGTTCTTCATTTCCTCTGTTTGTTTGTCCTATCACTTTTCGGGTGCAGCTTTAAATACCTTTCCTTACTGATGTTTCCTGCTGGTTATAGACTTTGTTGGATTCATTCACTTGGCTGTGTTGGTTGCAGTGTGATTCATTTACTCCTTAGGGAACTAATGCTCTAGCTATCCTAGGAGCTGCTAAGGACATTCAGGGTAAGCCGCCGTTGAGTGCGGGCGCTATTGCGTTATCTTAGAGTGCCATCCTACGCTGTCAGGCAGGGACAGACCAGGGTCAGAGAAGGGGGTTTTCTAGTCTGAACAGGGACTTTTCAGATTCAGGTGTTTGTCTCCCTGGTTTGTACATTACCCGTATGAATGTGCTTTGGCAGCCATAACAGTGAGCAATGTGGCAGTGCTGGAAGCTCAAAAAGCGAGATACCTGCAATAATGTGAGAGATGGACCATGGAGGGTTTAGGATCCCGCTCTGTATGCCGGGATGCCATCACCCGAAAGTTCGGGATTGCCCACTCTTTTATTTAAGGGAGCCTGTCGTGTCTGATAACGCTATAAAATACAGATATAGGGTTAATTTGCTGATTAATAGTGTTATGGAGATGCCCTGACGCTGTATTGAAAGTGCGTCACTTGAGAGAAAATGAACTTTATTCCACCCGGGCCTACCAGGTTTCAGCCATACTGGCATGCCGACGCGGCTACAGTCACCACTCACTATGCTGTGAGCAATGGCAGTAAGCACACCCTGGGACTTGACTGAAAGATGGCTGTGCATGCATTAATGCTGTGAGTGGTGACTGAAGCTGTTCCGGCACGCCTGTATGGTTGAAACCGGGAGAAATAAAGTTTATATTTTCCTGGGTGCTGCAGTTTCAGTACTGCGGCCAGGCACCTTCCTAATGCTATTTACCTGCGGATTGACCCTGTATCTGCAAGTTAACCGCGTTATCTGACCTGAAAGGTTGCCTTTAAGTAAAAAGGGTAGCTCCAGATTGGTGGCAGGTACTCTTTCAAGTCTGGTAACTCTGAAAGTAAGATCACCCTGAAGTGTTATCATAAATAAGAACGTGATTAAATAAAGTATTCAAGAGTGTAATTCAGATTTAATGTATAACATGATGTCCTTGTGTTGTTTTATTCCCACTATTTTTAAAGTATAAAAATAATTTTTGAAGTTTTATTAGCACATGCCGTTAAATTGTGTCAAATAGCAGTGTTTAGCCTGACAGCATAGCCGTGAATTCATTAGTGCTATGTGAACATTGTCATGAAAGCAAATTGCCACAATTTAACTTTAATTTGTACAAAAAGAATGTGTATTTTAATCCTATAATTTCACATTCATACTTTAATCACACTTAAGTTAATATATCCTGAAGTCAGTAAGTGATTACCTGTGATCATGATTGGCACAAATCAGTTAATTACATAGCAGCGCTCCCATCCAGAATGAACTACCATATCATATTTGATCTTTTTTTTGCATTACTTTTAGAATAAATTACTGTATAATACACAGTATCTGATTTTAAGAATATTCCACTCATTACAATCCTTTCAGATACATTTGAAGGTATCTTTATATTTTCTTTAAATATAATAAAAATATATAATTTTTCTATTCATTGCAATAGTTAGGAGTCAATGGACTTTTTGTTTTTGAAAAGTCACATATGTACATGAATGCTTTATCTAAATGGTGTAAGTAACTCATCTATACTTACAAAAAATTATCCTCCATTCTCCACTGTGAAAGCCTGTCATGTGACCACATCTTTCAATGGAAGTCACTTATGACTGCTTGCTGCTTTGTCTGGAGGGCATCATTTTTATTGAATTTATATTGGTGAGACCATATGCACTAAATAGCTCATATACTGTATATTTTTGTAATAATAAAACTACATTTCGAGGACACCTTTTTAATAGTAGGTTGTAGAGATGAATGGATATGACAAAATTCGAATTTGCCAAATCCCACGGATTTTCCAAGGAAATTCAATTCACATCTAAGCTATTCTCCATGAATTGAATGTCCCTTATTATGCTCTGGGGTCTGGAGAGACTTAAGATGTTAAGAATAAAAAATACTTATGCCCACCTCACCTCACCGTACCATCTCCATACTCTGCTTTCTACTGTCCCTCGTCTGGTCCTTTTTATCCCCGCAGCGAGAGCTGAAATCCCTGCTCTTCTTGCTCTGACGAGGCCCAGGATGGTTCTATGCATGCAAGCGTAAGGTCACGACATCACTACGCGACCTTACATGCGCATCTGCAAAACCAGGATTTCAGTGCTGGCGGAGACAGTAAGATGATGCGCCAGGAACCGGATAGGGGAAATTGAGGAGCGGAGGGGCCAAAGAGGGGAGCTGTAAGGTGAGTATAAGTATTTTTTTTTCGTTTTAACTTTTTGATGGCTCTTTACAGCTCAACAAAATTGCAGCCAGTGAATTCCAAAAAATCAACATTTTGGCAAATGTGTATTTTTGTAAAATTTGGGTAGAATTAAATTCCACTCTAATATATTCTCTTATCTTTACTTGTACGGACTATGAATTGTGCCTAATGACTGTTTGTACCATTATTCTTTATCATAACCAATGAACTGTAAACAGAGTACAATAGGGTGAACCTTTCTAAGTAAAAGAAAAAAAATAGTATTTGCATTTACTAGTGGTTTATACATTGGTGCCTCATACAAATATCCTTACTCATTTAGTTGTCTTTTTTTGTGTGAATTATTTGATGTAAAATACAAGATAAGTTTGATTTTAACTCTCTTATCTCAGTCTAATCATGATCTTGGATGTTAACTCACCAAGTTGAATATATAGTCGAATAAATGTTGCTTAAAAGGAACCTTTCACCAGTTTTGTCACAAAGCAGCTAAAAATATCACCTTATTCAGTGTCTGTGCTGCATTCCCTAAGTCCTTATAAACCCCCTGTCTCCCCCTGTATAGCCCCAAAAAACCTTTTTAATTTCTCCCTAGCTGTATGCTAACCGGGTCCATCTGGTCCAATGGGCGTGGCTTTGGTCCTCTCCACCCCTCCCCTCGGCTGCTGCTGCTCGCCGTCCTTGACGTGGATGATGCCTTTTGCATCATCCTCACCGCCATGTGACATCTCGTGTCGTGTCTCACGCCTGTGCAGTATGCTTTGCCCAACTGCAAAAAACAGAAGTTTGTATGCGCACAGCAATGGCTGTAAAATACTTCTAGTACATGAGCTGGAAAGACGTGTGCCAGCGCATGCGCACTTCTGTTTTTTATTTATTTATTTAAATAATTTGAAAAAATGTCATGGGGGCCTCACTATTTTTGATAACCAGCCAAGATAAACCAGACAGCTTAGGGCTGCAGACTGCAGCTGTCTGTTTTACCTGCGCTTGTTGTCAAAAAATAGAGGGGACCCCACATCATTTTTTTTTTTTATATGTATTTATTGATTTGTTTTTTTTACTTCTTGCGCCGGCCAATCACAGCTATGCCAATACTTGGCGTGGCTGTAATAGAGCAGGAAGTGCCCACACCGAAAAAACGTATTGATTGGCTGCCCTGCATCCTTTCAACAAGCTTTGTTTGGGCTGCTGAACCCGAACAATAACACAGACTTCCGGGAGAAGTCCCTGTTCGGGGTCCACTAGATGTCCGTAACGAACCCCGAATTTTACCGTTCGGGTCTGCCCATCCCTACTTGTGGGAGCCATATATTTGTAATATCAATATACTTAGTTATGTTTGAGATGTTCAGTAATCATAGTAGATTTTTCTTATAAAAGAGTTACATACATGCCACTAAATGAAGTTGTGACATTTGCAATTAAAACCTCCTTTGCCTATATTGCTGGCTGCATTCGGAGAAATGAAAAACCGTGTATAACACATATAAGGTTATCCAGCTCCTGCACGTTTGTAGATATAACTGTAGCCCTTTTAATTGAGTGCAATATATTAGGTACCCTTAGGGGGAAAACGCTTCTAAAAAGTGATAAAAGTAGTTAAGAGCCTAGTTTCTGCACACCAGGGTTGCAACAGTGGTTCATCCTCCATGTCCCTTGAGTAAAAGTTTATACCTGTATCATCATCCTATTTATCCCTTTACAATAGCTCTGTGTATCACCAGCAGTGGGGTTTAGCTAAAGCCAATCTTCAATTAACCTTTGTTTTTAAAGAACGCCGCTCTTGAGAAAAAATGACTGTGAATTTCGATGGAAACCAATTACCAAAGTGTTCCTCTAATATTTATATAAAAATTATGCAGAACTGCATCCACATGATGATTCGAGAGCCTCTTCAGACAAAAAGCTACGTGAATAAAAGAAATTCATTATGCAACCGAGAAGCTCATCATCCAGATATGTGCTTTCAGATGCAGAAAGTTCAGGCACTTGTTTTGTACAATTTTGATTTCCTCTTGCTGTTGTCAATTTTTTCTTTTTTTTAATTTTCCTATTTTTGAGTTTGATTCTTTTTTTCTCTCGTTATTGTTTTGCTTTTTTTTTTTTCCTGTTTGTAATGTGAATTGCTGATAACAGCAAGTTTAATGGCAAAAGTATGAAACAATATTCAGGCTTGTCAAGGAAAGGTCAAACTATTTGCATTCATTAGTAGCCTGCAGGAGCGTGCAGTGTGTGTTTCATTCTAAGGCTTATGGTTATTGATTTTCATACAGCTGTAGGAAGAAGATAATTAGAAGTATACTTCACTTATAGGTGATACAATTAGGAATAATTTGCCTATAACTACACAGGCATAGAGCTGCATTGCATCTAAGCGTCTTTTCCGGACAGCTGCTCTTCTCATAAATCTGACCTAGCACTGACTACATATGCAGTGGTTTGCCATGCTAATATAGTTTTATGGACCAGAGAGCATGGAAATCATCGCCTCTAAACAAAACAAAAGATAACACTCCAAAATCGAGTGTTACAGAGTTCAACAGAGAAAACTATAGTCTGGCTGCATGACACACAGCTAGATTGGAACACTACTTAGTTGTCACAATTCACTTAATAGCTGCTTCTCCATTCTTACGTGTTGTGATAGTAAAGGATGGAGTTTTGATGTTGTACCCCAGGGGTGAGGAATCTTTTTTTTTCTGCCATGGGCCATTTGGATATTTATACCATCCTTCAGAGGCCGTATAAAATTATCAACTTGAAAATGACCCTGCTACATTTGGTCAAACATTTAATTTACTCACCCTTAATGTGACTGCTGGAGCTGCTTCTCTTTGCTGCGGCTGTGGTATTAGGTGGTATGGATGATGTTGCTACTCATAGCCTCTTTTCGAGATTTGCGTTGGTAACTCTTTGCAATGATATGTTTTGTAAAGAACTTACAGCAGTAAGTCGTACTGAACACAGATGACTATTACACTGCCGATCTCCTCAGAGTGGGAAATTCATCACTGCTCTCATTACATTTATAGAACTCAAACAGTGGGAGGTATGCTTTATATACATCATATAGGGGACACTGAGACTGCTGTATACACATCGCATAGGAGACAATGAGACTGCTGTAAATAAATCACATAGGGGGCACCGTGACCGCAGTATATGCATCATATAGGGGACACTGAGACAGCTGTATATACATTACAGGAGACATGGGGCTGGGGCATAGACATCATAGGAGACATAGGGCTAGGGCATAGACATGAAAACAGCTGTATATACATCATGTAGGAGACACCGAGACATTGTATATACATTGCAGGAGAACTCAACGGGCCAGCGGCCATCAAAATGTAGCTGCCAGCCCTAGCACTGCAGTCCCCAGGAACCTTCCTGGGGGGAAGGGTTGGAGAAAGGGGCCTCAGGTTCTCCATCCCTGCTATACTCCATAGAAGTACTTAGTTTCAGGATTAAAAATTACCCAAACTATACAAATTAGACAAAACATTTCTGAACGGCAGTACATCTGATTTGCATCTACAGCAGCCTTAAAAGAGTTGCCAGTTTTTATCAAGTAGATAATACTTAAATTCTTTCAAATATCAAACTAAACAATGCTTACCAGTTGAAGCCCCCTGCCAATGTATCGCCACCTCTCCAGTGCTCCTGACCTGTCTTTGGTAATAGGGCTACAGCACTGGCGTCGTATCTACAGCACATGACTGCTGCAGCACTGTAAACAAAGATCACTGAAGAGCAGCATAGAAGTGGCGCTGCTTTGTCTTTAGCAGGTATTTAATGCTTATTTGGGTATTTTAAAACATTACCTACCTATGGCCCATTTTTTTAATGAAACGGGCAAACTTTTGAAGGGAGTTAGGATTTTTGTCTTCCTCCTATTTTTCTCCCCGCGTACAAATCCACTCCTGAATGCATAGATTGTGTCTATGAACTATTCAATTTACTTCAGAACTATACACGTTTGTTGGGAGTTTCAAATTTCATATCATAGATTGGAATGGTGGAGGCTGATAAAGACCCAGGGTCTAGGTCTGAATTTGTTGCTCACATGTCAATAAAGTCTATGGGCCTGATTCATCAAAACTTTCACTCCAGAATTCTGCAGTAAAAGCTTTGAAAAGTTGCAAAATTTAGGCACAACTTGTACTTGCGACAAAATTTTGCAACATTTAGCATTTTCACACCAGTTTCTCACAGCTCCAATAAAATGGGCAGGGCTGGGTTCGGACGGGGGCATGATGAGGGCTGGACAGTACAGGTCAGCTAATTGATCATTCGCTGTGGCGTTCCCTACACCAGAAATCTCTTTCCAGTACCTGACTGAAGTGAGATTTCTGATGTAGCGCACGAGGTGCACACCACTCGTCAGATGCTTCAGATTCATGAAGAAGCATGCACCTCTTCATGGATCAGGAACGACTAACTCCAACATTCCCCCTCATCAAGACTGGCGTGAACAACGCTGGTCTTGATGAATCAGGCCCTAAGTGCATATTGATATTCTCCATGTGATTTGCAGCTCTTGTGAAGTCTAGTTCACTACATTTGCAGCTCTTAGCATTGCGTCTCTGTGATTTCTTTGTTAGCATCCACTGTTCCCCCTGGCTCTGTTCCCCCTGGCTCTGTTCCCCCTGGCTCTGTTCTCCCTGGCTCTGTTCCCCCTGGCTCTGTTCTCCCTGGCTCTGTTCCCCCTGGCTCTGTTCCCCTGGGCACTGTTCTCCCTGGCTCTGTTCCTCTTCGTACTGTTCCCCCCTGGCTCTGTTCCCCCTGGCTCTGTTCCCCCTGGCTCTGTTCCCCCTGGCTCTGTTCCCCCTGGCTCTGTTCCCTCTGGCTCTGTTCCCCTTGGCTCTGTTCCCCCTGGCTCTGTTCCTCCTGGAACTGTTCCTCTGGGCACTGTTCCCCCTGGCGCTGTTCCTCTTCTTACTGTTACCCCTGGCACTGTTCCCACTGGCACTGTTCCCCCTGGCTCTGTTCCCCCTGGCATTGTTCCCACTGGCACTGTTCCCCCTGGCGCTGTTCCCCCTGGCTCTGTTCCCCCTGGCATTGTTCCCACTGGCGCTGTTCCCCCTGGCGCTGTTCCCCCTGGCGCTGTTCCCCCTGGCGCTGTTCCCCCTGGCTCTGTTCCCCCTGGCATTGTTCCCACTGGCACTGTTCCTCTGGGCACTGTTCCCCCTGGCGCTGTTCCTCTTTGTACTGTTCCCCCTGGCACTGTTCCTGTTGGCACTGTTTCCTCTTGGCATTGTTCCCCCTGGCACTGTTCCTCTTGTGTTTTATTTATATCAACGATTGGGAGTAAACTAATGTGTCTGCATTTAGATATGGCTTGTTCTGATGAGAGAACCCTTTTAATCACATTATCATGAAAAGTTATTTCTTATGTCCTTAATATCTTCAAGGCCTCACAGTTTTCAAAATTGGTGAATTGTTTTAATCAATAGATTACGATTCATTTTAACTGATTATTTGTAGAATTATCTTGTAGGTTGAAAACTATGAGAATCTAGTAAAAGGTTTACGTGAAGAGCAGAATCAGGGCCAGCTTCATCATCAAGATGGGCAAAATCTGATAGACAAGCTGAAGAAACAGACGTCCGACCTGGAATGTGAAGTGGAACATTTAAAGTCGAAAAAGAAGAGCGACTCTCAGCTGGTAATAATGACATTTATGTTGCTCTTTTGTTTTTTAGCATGCTTCTCCATTTGATCTGTCATTGGGGCACCCTGTGATGTTACAGAAGATTTTCGTACCGAGGGGGCATGCAGGGAAAACACAATCTGCATCTAATCTGTATGTGTCTGTAGACAGATCATTGGTAACAGTTGAGCTGTTACCATTAGGTCTCTGTTATCAATGATCTATATGTGATGATAGTAAGCAGCAAGAAATTATGTTCCCTGCTAATCTGGGCATCTATATATAAAAAACATCAATCAACATCAACACATTTATAGTAACTTATAAAATAAAGCAAATAAAAATATTAAAATTAAAAAAAATAAAATAAAAATAAAGGCATACTTGTGCAAAGTCCTGCATATTGGTCATTGCTGCAGTTATTTTGTGCATAATATAGATATATAATAATTGCCCCAATATCTATTCTACCTAGGCCCTGTCTGTTCTTTACCTGTACTCAGAAATGTCTGTACTTGGATTATTATCACCTATATGCAAATTCTGCATTTAAAGCTAGTTAGAAGATTCATGTTAGGGAAAGCATATTACTCAGTGAAAAAACTTTTGGAAAATTTGGAATGCAGGTAACATTGGTTGCTTGGGCCATCATGGTCCAAAATAGTCCTGTTCATTCAAATGGTTAAAATGCATAATTTTGCTTAAAATTACCCTGATCCAATCATCACCTGAGTGTCTTAACACGCGGCATATGTGTCCATTTAGATGGATGCATTATTCCCTTCTTAGAAGTGTTTTTTTTTTGGACCTAACACTGGGACCCCTGAACTTACAACATCATTAGAATGCAAAAATCAGTAAATGGGGAGATGTAGCAGTGTAAGCCAGCAATGGCGCTGGGAAATCTTCATTGAATATTTTCAAAAACTAATGGCTGTTATAACACACATCTGCACAGCAGTGATTTTTACAACTGGGAGATTACATGCTGAATGCAAAATTTAAAGAGGAGCTATCATTTAAATTTGTATGTCATTAATCAGGAGTACACATGAAAATAAGAAACTTTGTAATATATCTTCTTTCTAATTCTAATAATTAGCTTCTTTCCCCCCTGGATTGATCATTTATTTTTCAAATTCTTAATACTTGTTATGCACACGCCCGGACTGACTGGCGTGTGCGGGTGTTGTGGTTCCACTGGACCATGGACCGGAGAGTGCCTGGAGGGGCGTGGCTAAGTATCTGGCCGATCCGACCAAGGTGGCACGACGGCATACGACGCCAGTGCACCAGGGAGAAACCGGGCAGAGGGACCAGGTGCTACTCCAGGTCAAACTCCGGACACGGGGGTTGACCCACACTGGGATTACTGGAACAGGCAGGTTAGGCTGGCACAGACTGGTGGATGTAAGCAAACACGGCAGGTATGCAGATGGGTGGATACAGGCGAGTATGCAGGCAGGGAGGTACTGGCCGAAAGGACGGGCTGGAGCACAGAGAGGTTAAGACCCAGTACAGACTGGGTCACAGAACCGCAGATACGGTAGACAACCACAGCAGAGAGGGAACGCCCGAAGCGGTGGGCAAGAACAGAGCAGGACGGGGCTGCAGGAGCAGCGAGCACAAGCAGGGCAGGACAGGACTGCCGGAGCAGCGGGCAGAAGCAGGGCAGGGCAGAAACCGCAGAAGCAGTAAGCAAGATAAGAGCAGAGCAGAAACCGCAGGAGCGGCAAGCAAGGCAAGAGCAGAGTGAAAACCGCAAGAGCGGCAAGCTAAGCAGGAGCAGAGCGGACACCGCAGAGCGGTAAACAAGGCAGGAGCAGAGCAGAAACCGCAAGAGCGGCAAGCTAAGCAGGAGCAGAGCGGACACCGCAGAGCGGTAAACAAGGCAGGAGCAGAGCAGAAACCGCAAGAGCGGCAAGCTAAGCAGGAGCAGAGCGGACACCGCAGAGCGGTAAACAAGGCAGGAGCAGAGCAGAAACCGCAAGAGCGGCAAGCTAAGCAGGAGCAGAGCGGACACCGCAGAGCGGTAAACAAGGCAAGGGGATAGGACTCTGTTCACAAAGAACAGACGGAGAAGGAAAGGCAGAACCAGAAGCACGCACAGTACTTACATAGAAGTAGCGAGCGTACACTAAATTCACAACAGAGGTACAGAGACGACGAGAAGGAATTTAGGAGCGGGTTCAGACTCTGCAGAAAGACGCAGAAAACAGACATAGAGGGAAAAGGGAGACAAGGTTAAAGTAGAAACGAGGCATAGACAACAGGGAACAGAGGAACAGGAACAGAGACAGAAAGGCAGGAACACAAACAGGACTCTGTTCAGACGGGAACAGATACCGCAAGGCAGGAACACAAACAGGACTCTGTTCAAACGGGAACAGATACCGCAAGGCAGGGACACAAACAGGACTCTGTTCAGACGGGAACAGATACCGCAAGGCACAGACAGGCAGATCTAGGAATACGGCCCCTAGAAGGCGAAAGAACAGGCAAGAAGCGTGTTCACAAGAACAGACCACAGTTCAGACACAGAACTGGAAAACAGGCAGGAAAACAGGATAGGACCTGGCATGTCAGAGACAAAAAACCAACCGACAAGAAACAATGCTCAGGCGCCATCTTGAGGAAGAAGGTGGTATAAATACCCAAAGATGGACAGCAATAGGCTGAAGGTGCAACAGGGGCGTGTCCGCAGCAGGTACAAGAAACAGGAAGTTCAGCGGGCGTCGCCCTATGCAGCCAAAGTGGAGCAGAGCAGAGCACAAGGAAAGAAGCCAGACCAGGAAGCTGGGCGGGAGATGAAGTTTGCGATCTTGCATGATGAGAGATGGAACACCATGCAAGAACGCCGCCAGGTATGCTACAGTACCCCCCCCCTTACGCCCCCTCTTCTTCAGGCCTGCAAGGATCTTCCGCAGGGAATTTGGGGGCCAATCCCTCTCTTCAAGGAGATTACTTCTATTGTCCACAGTAGGAGACAAAACTGGTCTCATAATCTGGATGGCTAGGATGCGACTTCCCATCCAGCCATCTTCAGCAACAGATGAAACGGGTGAAGTACCAGAAACAGCACACAAAAAAGTCTCTCTACATTTATTTTTAGGCAGCACCCCAAAAAGTTCAAGAGACAACTGGAGGTCCTCTGCCGGGTTGGAGGGGTGCAGAGACTCGGGGGTAGCCTCTGCTTCGGGGTACATCTTGTCAAGCTCACAGGATGAAATGGGCAAAGTATCAGGTACAAGGTGTAGAGAAGACACTGCCTCTTTGTTATGTGGTGGTACCCTGGAGGATTCAGGAAACAACTGGGGGTCCTCCGCCAGGTTGGAGGGATACCGAGACTCGAGGGTAACCTCTGCTTCGGAGTACACAAGGTCAGACTCACTGGAAGAAGCGGGCGAGGTATCAGGTACCGAGTAAAGGAGAGTCTCTGTCCATTCGCTATCAGGTAGCACCCCGGAGGGTTCAGGAGACGACTGGAGGTCCTCCGCCTGGTCAGAGGGGTGTAGAAACTCGGGGGTAACCTCTGCTTCGGAGTACACTAGGTCGGACTCACTGGAAGAAGCGGGCGAGGTATCAGGTACCGAATAAAGGAGATTCTCAGTCCATTCGCTATCAGGTAGCACCCCGAAGGGTTCAGGAGACGACTGGAGGTCCTCCGCCTGGTCGGAGGGGTGTAGAGACTCGGGGATAACCTCTGCTTCGGAGTACACTAGGTCGGACTCACTGGAAGAAGCGGGCGAGGTATCAGGTACAGAGAATAGGAGAGTCTCTGTCCTTTCGCTACCAGGTAGCACCCCGAAGGGTTCTGGAGACAACTGGAGGTCCTCCGCCTGGTCAGAGGGGTGTAGAGACTCGGGAGTAACTACCACTTTGAGGCACCCATTGTCAGGCCCACAGGACTGAGCGGACGAAGTATCGGGTACCGGGTGTAGGGAAGTCTCTCTCCAATTGTCATTGAGTGGTATCCCGGAGGATTCAGGAGGCAACAATGGGTCCTCCGCCAGGTAGTAGAGGTGTACAGACTCGGAGGTAAACACAGCTTTGGAGCATCCTTGGACATGCACACTGGTTAAAGTGGGTGTAGAATCTGATGCCAGGTGCAGGAAGCTCTCCTGTGTGGACTCTGGATGGGTAGCAGTCTCTTCTGGCTGGAGAACTGGTGCACCACCCACGCACATCACCCGCTGGGGCTTCTCCGGGATACAGGAAGATGAAGCTTCAGTAGGGACTTCAAGGTTGGGGTCAGGAGGTCTCAGGGAGGACAGACCCTGGCGTGACGGCTTGCCTCTGCGTCTAGCACATCTGGACTGCCTCTTGAGGTTGGGAGCAGTATTCCCGGAGAGTGTAGTCATCCTGAGTGGATTCAGGGCAAGCAACAGTCTTTTCGGGCAGGAGAACTTGTGCGCTACCTATGCACATTACCCGTCGGGGCTGCTCCGGGATACAGGGAAGTGAAGCTTCAGCAGGGGCTTCAGGGTTAGGATCATCGAAAGCCAAAAGGAAGGCCACCAGGAAGGCCTGTAGGTCAAGAACGATAGGATCCTGTGCTTCCCATAGGGGGTTGATCCATTCCAAGGCATCACCCGCTAGGTTGGACATTATAAATCCCACCTTAACCCGATCAGAAGAATAAGCATTAGCATAGAACCGGAACTGCAGCAAGCATTGCCACACAAACGCACGGCATTGTTTTGGATCCCCGTAGTACCGTGGTGGATCCGCGGGAGCAGGTGCAGCTTCAGCAGGGACTCCAGGGTTGGGGTCATCGAAGACCATTAGGAAGGCCACCAGGAAGGCCTGCAGGTTAAGGACGATAGGATCCCAAGCTTCCCATAGGGGGGTGACCCACTTCAAGGCATCCCCCGCTAGGTAGTCAATTATAAATGCCACTTTAGACCAATCAGAAGGAAAAGAAAGAGGGTAGAACTTGAAGTGCAGCATGCATTGCTCCACAAATGCACGACTTTGTTTTGGATCCCCATAGTACTGGGGCGGATCCGCAGGAACGGGTGCAGAAAGCTCCATCTGGACGGGTGCGAAATTAGCCAGGAACTCAGCTAGAGAAAAAAAAAAAATTATTTATTTATTTTTAATGCACGTATTAGCTGGAAAACGTCTCAGAGAGCGAAGGCCGTGGGGCTCAACGGGAACCATGGCCTGAGCATGCTGTTATGCACACGCCCGGACTGACTGGCGTGTGCGGGTGTTGTGGTTCCACTGGACCATGGACCGGAGAGTGCCTGGAGGGGCGTGACTAAGTATCTGGCCGATCCGACCAAGGTGGCACGACGGCATACGACGCCAGTGCACCAGCGAGAAACCGGGCAGAGGGACCAGGTGCTACTCCAGGTCAAACTCTGGACACGGGGGTTGACCCACACTGGGATTACTGGAACAGGCAGGTTAGGCTGGCACAGACTGGTGGATGTAAGCAAACACGGCAGGTATGCAGATGGGTGGATACAGGCGAGTATGCAGGCAGGGAGGTACTGGCCGAAAGGACGGGCTGGAGCACAGAGAGGTTAAGACCCAGTACAGACTGGGTCACAGAACCGCAGATATGGTAGACAACCACAGCAGAGAGGGAACGCCCGAAGCTGTGGGCAAGAACAGAGCAGGACGGGGCTGCAGGAGCAGCGAGCACAAGCAGGGCAGGACAGGACTGCCGGAGCAGCGGGCAGAAGCAGGGCAGGGCGGAAACCGCAGAAGCAGTAAGCAAGATAAGAGCAGAGCAGAAACCGCAGGAGCGGCAAGCAAGGCAAGAGCAGAGTGAAAACCGCAAGAGCGGCAAGCTAAGCAGGAGCAGAGCGGACACCGCAGAGCGGTAAACAAGGCAGGAGCAGAGCAGAAACCGCAAGAGCGGTAAGCTAAGCAGGAGCAGAGCGGACACCGCAGAGCGGTAAACAAGGCAGGAGCAGAGCAGAAACCGCAAGAGCGGCAAGCTAAGCAGGAGCAGAGCGGACACCGCAGAGCGGTAAACAAGGCAGGAGCAGAGCAGAAACCGCAAGAGCGGCAAGCTAAGCAGGAGCAGAGCGGACACCGCAGAGCGGTAAACAAGGCAGGAGCAGAGCAGAAACCGCAAGAGCGGCAAGCTAAGCAGGAGCAGAGCGGACACCGCAGAGCGGTAAGCAAGGCAGGAGCAGAGCAGAAACCGCAAGAGCGGCAAGCTAAGCAGGAGCAGAGCGGACACCGCAGAGCGGTAAACAAGGCAAGGGGATAGGACTCTGTTCACAAACAACAGACGGAGAAGGAAAGGCAGAACCAGAAGCACGCACAGTACTTACATAGAAGTAGCGAGCGTACACTAAATTCACAACAGAGGTACAGAGACGACGAGAAGGAATTTAGGAGCGGGTTCAGACTCTGCAGAAAGATGCAGAAAACAGACATAGAGGGAAAAGGGAGACAAGGTTAAAGTAGAAACGAGGCACAGACAACAGGGAACAGAGGAACAGGAACAGAGACAGCAAGGCAGGAACACAAACAGGACTCTGTTCAGACGGGAACAGATACCGCAAGGCAGGAACACAAACAGGACTCTGTTCAGACGGGAACAGATACCGCAAGGCAGGGACACAAACAGGACTCTGTTCAGACGGGAACAGATACCGCAAGGCACAGACAGGCAGATCTAGGAATACGGCCCCTAGAAGGCGAAAGAACAGGCAAGAAGCGTGTTCACAAGAACAGACCACAGTTCAGACACAGAACTGGAAAACAGGCAGGAAAACAGGATAGGACCTGGCATGTCAGAGACAAAAAACCAACTGACAAGAAACAATGCTCAGGCGCCATCTTGAGGAAGAAGGTGGTATAAATACCCAAAGATGGACAGCAATAGGCTGAAGGTGCAACAGGGGCGTGTCCGCAGCAGGTACAAGAAACAGGAAGTTCATCGGGCGTCGCCCTATGCAGCCAAAGTGGAGCAGAGCAGAGCACAAGGAAAGAAGCCAGACCAGGAAGCTGGGCGGGAGATGAAGTTTGCGATCTTGCATGATGAGAGATGGAACACCATGCAAGAACGCCGCCAGGTATGCTACAATACTTGGGTAAAATCTCTACTCAGTAAAGACATATTTTTATGTCACTGAGGTAGGAGATGACAGTTGGTGCTGATAAGATTCTATGTAAGATATAGGAGGTGACGAGGGAGGAGCCATAAGTTTGGCTCCTCCCCCTCTGGTCAACATAAGACTCTTACACTAGTAACCGCCATCTCCTATCTCAGTAATGTAACAATTTGCCTTCACTGAATACAGATTTTACCCGAGTATTAAGAATATTGAAAATGACTGACTAATCCAGGAGGAGAAAGAAGCAGATTTCTTTGATAAGAAACACTTAAAAGCAACTTTGTAATCTAACAACAGTTATTCTTTAAGACACAAAATGATGGTCAATGTGATGACTATCATGTCTGGTCAACTTAAAGGGAATCTGTCACCAGGTTATTGCTACTCCATCTGAGAGCAGCATAATGTAGGGGCAGAGACCCTGATTTCAGTGGTGTATCTCTTACTGGACTGCTTGCTCTCGTTTTGATAAAATCACTATCTACTGCAGATCTACCAGTTATGTGAAAAGAGCCCTGTATAACCCGCCCACACAACTGATTGGCAGCTTTCTGCCCATACACAGTATACACAGAAAGCTGCCAATCAGTGGCGGGATCAGTATTATACAGAGCTCATGAATATGAAGGACTACATCGCAGCGGGGTTACTAGTGATAATCTCCTTCAGATAAAACAGTGATTTCATCAAAACTATAGCGAACATCCCATTAAGTGATACATCGCTGGAATCAGGGTCTCTGTCTTTAATATTGATATTGATGTCTCTAATGATAGGTTACACACACAATTATCTGTCAAGGTATTAATGTGTAAAAAAAAAAAAAGAATTTTAATTTTAAAAGCCTACAAGTGGCACTAAAAAAAAATCAAAACTTCCTTCACAGATCTTGCTCCCCCTTTGCTTCCTGTTCCCTCTACACCCATAGGAAATACCACTCAGACCATCCTTGATTAAGGTGGGTTACGGCTACCACATGTGACTGGCTGAGCAGATATTTCCTCTGTAAAAACGGGACCAGGAGTCCGGGACCAGTAAGGACCCAGCAATGTTGGAGCTGGAATGACAGAGGAAGCTGAGCTTTGCTAATTCTGTTTTGTTATGCCATTCTCACGATTTTTATTTTAATAAATTGGCCTGACTTTTTGAATTTTCTTAAAAAAAAAAAAAACAAGCCTCTCCATGTGCCGTGCCATAGTGTGATATCTCTTAAGTGTTGTCTTCTTCTCAGTCCCTTTTTTTTATAAATGGCCTGATGAAGGGGCCTCTGTGCAGTACTTTTCTGGTTACCTATTTGGCACATTACTCATATAATTCGGTCCTTTTTTGGCACAAGTGTGTTCCACATCATATAGATTTTGTTTTCTCACGTGGCACCTCGTACATTTCATATCCAATGAGATTAGACGGGTCACGCCATACGCTAGCTTCAACGCACGTCAGTGCCTCTACAGTAGTGGATATAATGCAGATAGTCATGGGAGACTTACTCATCGGATTGACTTATGATCTTACTTGCGCTTACATAAGTTTTAGTTTTTTTTTTACTGATGTGTCTGACTGCAGCGTTTATGCACAAGCTGAGTATGATAAAATGATGTGTAATCTCCAAATGACTGATCAGAAATTCTGGACAGAAGATAAGAAACGTATGAGATAGATATTTCTTTCTCATTATACTGTTTTCTTCAATATTTATCTGCATACTCACAGCTCCTTTGGGGAACAGTGATTTTATTTTAATTCTTTTTGGCATTCTATATGTGCATTACAACACACTTAGGTATTTATAGTGAAGCAGAATCATTCTTTTACTCAAAACTTAAATGTTATACTGTACTATTCAGCGTTTAATTATGGATCATACGATTTTTTTATGCAGATGTAGCAGCCGCCAAGTTGGCGGCTCTGGTGCGCTATCACTATATATTGTATATTGGTGCTCATCAGAGTGAATGACACAGAGAGCGTGGAGCACCGAGGTGTGCTACATTATTAACATAGGGGCGGCTGCTACATCTGTATGTATACTATATGATGTAACTTTTTATGTTGTTTTATACAGTTGCTAATTGAATTGAATAAAACTTGAGAAAGTTGGCACTGTTAAAGCGGTATTCCTATCTTTTCCACATAATCATCTATAAGATCTCTGATAAATTCCTTATGGATGGCTGTAACAGCTCTGGAGAAAAAAATTAGTCAGCTTTAAAGGGCACTTGTCAGCAGATACTGTACATGCTGCCCAAGCCATGGGCATCAAGTATCAGAACTTGGCTTTATGTTTGTAGCTACCGGGCACCGAGCTGCGCTATTGACTAGTCATAGAGGCGGATCCCCGATGGCTTCTCCCCGCCCGCTGACAGTGACTGACAAGCCTCTACTTATACATGCACGCAGGCAAAGGCTTGTCAGTCACTATCAGCGGGCAGAGAGAAGCTGCTGCCGTGGACCCGCTTGTACGACTAGTCAATAATGCAGTTCAGTCCACGCAAGCTATTCAAATTATGTTTTTCTCTGACACGCCACAGCTTTTCGGAGACAAACATACATGGCTGTGATCGTACAGCCAGTGGCTGATACATGCTGCACACAGTTGGGGCAGCATGCAATCAGCTGGCAAGTTCCCAGAAAAAGGGGGATCCTTGTGCATGGGTCTTTCAGTTAAAGTCTATGACAGCTGGGGACGAACTGAACGAACAGTGTTACCCAACTTTTCTTTGAAGACAATGCTGCTGGTGGTCGATTTGCATTGCAAGATGGGAATCAGGGCTTCCTTGTGCCCTCAGTAAGTGGGTGTCTCAGAGTTAAGAACTAAGGAATTAGATTGTCCGCAGCATGTTAAAGGGAGTCTGTCAGCGCAAAATGACTAAACAAACCAAGTATAGGCGCCCAGTGCACCCTTGGTGTGACTAAATAATTCAGTGCATCTTCCATCTCCTTGTTTTGCATTTATCCCTTTCTCCCTTCTTTCTTGATTGACTGCTCTGGCTTCACAGGAGTCAGGAGGAGGATAGAAGTAGATGGAAAACAAATAGGTGGGAAGATGCACTGGACTGTTTGGCTATGCCAAGAGTGCACCGAGCACCTGCGCTTGGTTTCAACAGTCATTTTGTGCTAACAGACGCTCTATATACAGCACTAGAAAATACTATGCAAGCACAAGAAATTCAGATTTTTCCAGGGCAATTCTTGTTTTCCACGTAGTACAGAAAGCAGCTGCAATACCTTGTATTTTATTTCTTGAACACTTTTACATCTATTAGGAAATAAAAACACATGGCAAATTGCACGCAGAGGGGCTAAAATCCAGGTCCGGTAATGAACTTTGAGTTATGTTCCCCAGCAAGCATTTTATCATTGTAAATGGAATAGCATGGCTTCCTTTGCTGTAAATCAGAATGTGTGTTTATAGGGCACTTTTTAATCCAGGCTTAATACACAATTATTTTTTAATAATCGCAGCCTTAGAACTGCAGCTGTGAGCTCACTTGCTTTACCAGCGGACTGGAGTAAGCCATTTTATGTTGCTAATATTGCTGGCCTTGTCAGGAGCGGAGAGTTATTTTCCTCAGGTGTGTTTGAGTAAGACTCCTAATTTCATTACTTTTAAAGGCAGTGTGAAAATAAAACATGTCATCTCCCTAGATATTGCAATGTTTGGTCAAATTGAAACGTTGTGTGATTACTTCCTACGTTCTCTCACCACTTTATAATGGCACATAGTTGATCAAACACAACTGAGCCTCCATTCTATACACAAGACATAGCTGGTCTTTGTAACAGCAGACTCATAAGTATTAACACCATTGTGAACCTGCTTGCAACATGTGGTCCATGGCAATATTCTGTTTTCTAGGGAACATGCATAACTACTCTATAAGGGTTTTCACTTTTAGTTCTGGGAAGCCATTGAGCAATATCATATCATAATGTGAGAAGAACCAGTTCACAGAATGGATGGGCTGCTGAGCTTTGTAACGCACCCAAAGCATGTTCTGAAATAGTATTTTCTCATTTGTTACAGTAATTTTAACTGGATTTGAAAACAAGATGGCACCATTTAATGGGTTATTCCCCAAATCACAAGGATGTGTTTTAATAATGCTCACATACTAATTTGGGCAAATATATCTAATTTTTGCAACTGCCCCATTTTGTACATATTACTCCCCTCCTCCCGGCTTTATTTCCCCTCCAGTTGCCAATGGAACCATCCAGGTGTAGTTCTAGTTCTATTGGTCGATCTTGCACAGAGCATTTTTCTCAGATTGATGCCGACCAGCAAAGCTTTGCTCTGGGACATGTCTGGAACTGAACTGCTCCAATGAGGGTGAAGTGTCCCACATTACTGTTCAGAAAGCTCATACCAGGAAGCAGCGGTGCCTCTGTGCTGATAACTAAGAGGAGGGATATTCTGCAGGATAGGCTGTATAAAGGGGGGCTGAGAGGAGTGATGTACTGCAGGATTGGGTTGTATATAGAGGAGTAAATTGAAGATATACTGCAGAATAGGGCAGTGTATAGAGGGGCTGAGAGTCATTGAACTGTCTGTTGCCCGATGTAGACTCCAAATGCTGTTCTGTTGATGCATATGAGAGAAGAAAATCTTTTGCCATATGCATCAGCACAGCAGCATTTTCAGTTTTACATTACTTACCTTTCAGCAGCAGGCAAAAAACACAACTTTGCACTGCCTAGTAATTATAAGATTCATTATGAAGAAGTGCAGGAGAGTTGAGCTCTGCTTTAAACCAGTTAAAGGGAACCTTTCACCATAAAAAAGCTATTAACCTGTAGATATGGGGTTAATCTGCAGGTTAATTGCGTTATTTAGCCAAACACAACGGGGAGAAAATTAACTTTTTCCCCCCGCACTGTTCCTGTTTCAGTCATGGGGACAGCGCTGATGCTGGTTCAATCACCCCACTCTAATTATACTGGGCGGTGGCTGTAACTGTGCCACCCCCGCACTGAGGCTCTGTATTGTGGCCGGCTGTCAGTCAGGGCCAGAGTTGCGGTTACAGCCACCGCCCAGTATACTCAGAGCGGTAACTGAACCAGCGCCGGTGCCACCCCCGTGACTGAAACCTGAACGCTGCCAGGGAGAATAAAGTTCATTGCCTCCCCACTGCGGCGTCCGGGTAAGTGCAGACCTGGGCAAGTTAATGACGCTATTAACCTGCAGATTAACCCCATATCTGCAGGTTAATAGTTTTTTTCTTTAACAATGACTTAAAACCACACAAGCAGCCATATTGATGTAGATTTGGAGAAGATGAAATCAGTCAGGCAAGTTACCCTACCGGGTCAGAGATTGCATAAGGTGAATTCTACACTTAGATTAGCTTTGTGATAACTCAGACATGTAGATACCCAGGAGAGGGTGGAGGGGTCTGCAGCACTGAGCAGAAGAAAGCGCTGCTGAAAAATGTTTTAGCAAGTAAGAATAGGATGGCTTACTCAGGTATGGGAAGATGTATGTAACATGAGGCAGATAGAAATGAATAAACACACAAAGGTACATGAAAGAAACTTTATGTTGGGCTCAGTCTGTATATTAATATTAAGTATACATCTACTGTGCTTTCTAAAATATAATGCAATTCAGGGAATAATCTTTTAATTGAACACTAAACCTTGAAATTAATGTTTGAATTAGACAAGTAATATAGTTGCTCTTACTATTTGTTAGTTTAAAGCATTATCTGCATAATTCTGCAGTTTGTATGGAAATCCTATAGAAAATAAAAGGATTTATCTCCCACGGGTCAGTTCCATTTTCAGGTGATGGTTAACTGAAGCCACTTCCCTTATCCAAAGGGCGAGATTCAGTACTATTTTATTCTCTTGCACTCAGGACACAGCAAGGAGGCTTCTTCTACAGCTATTTGTATTAGGCCATGGCCACTATCAGTATTTGATCAGTATTCGGTCAGTATTTTTTCTCAGGAGTGAGAGCCAAAACCAGGAGTGGGTGATAAATGCAGAATTGGTGACTTGTTTCTATTACACCTTTTCTCTGGTTGTTCCTCACCTGATTTTGACTCCCACTCCTGAGAAAAAATACTGACCGAATACTGACCAAATACTGATAGTGGGGCCGTGGCCTTACAGTCAATCACAAAATGAGGAGGAGGAAAGGGGCATAGCAGAGGCCAAGAGACACAAAGTTACTTGGGAATCTGTGGGAATTAATGGTGGGTCCAAGCTCAAACATTCCTTCCAATATGATGTCTTCTATGTGATTTTTAATTTACTTATAAATCGTAGTATTCCGGATATGACAGTCCAAAATGTTTTAGCACCTCACTATTGAAAAAAAAGCATTTCAACCAATTGCTTAACATTTGCCATTGAAAAAAGAAGGGAGTTGATTTGACTTTTTTTGAGTTTCAGTTTTTTGCTGCAGGATTTGTTTTTCTTTTTCCACTATAATTAAGAGTGAATCCAAATTAGAGGTAGTATTCTGGTAAGTAAAAAAGCTTTTCAGCTATATAATTTGTCTCTATGATTTCCAAGTTTCACCTTTAATGTGTTCACCTGTATTTATTTAAAAAAAAATACATATTCCATTATATTTTTTCAGATTAAAGAACAAGAAAATCGACTGATAAAATTGGAGGATGAAATTCACCATTTACAGGAGAAAAGTAGTTCTTCTCAAAATGATCTACTTCAAACCCAAGCACAGATGAAAATCCTCCTCCTGAATCTTTCTACAGGAGAGAAACAGATGAAATATTACACTACACAGGTATTTTTTCCATCTGGTATTAAATGTTGCAGTGTATGACGATGCCCCGTCTGCTCCATAGATCTTCCATTCTGATTCCCTATCATGGGATAACGAGAGGCAGGTAACAATTAAAGATCTAGTCTAGTTATAATTAATACATACGATAGATACTTTACAGGTCAACATTTTCTCAGTTTAAGGGTTCGCTCATACTAATGTATAGCAGCCGATAATTCTCTCATGCTATATGCAAATGAGCCTCGGCACAAACTCTGCTGCGAGCGTGAGCCGAGTGTCCTTTTACTGTGATCAGAGTCTCTCGCATACGTGTGGACAAGATGGAGAACTTAAAGGGAACCTGTCACCAGAAAAAAACGCCAGCAACCTGCAGATATGCAGTTAATCTGCAGGTTAATAGTGTTACTAACCTGCCCGGCGCCTGCACGCAGCCAAATGCTGTGGGGAGAAAATGAACTTTATTCTCCCCGGCAGCATTTGGTTTCAGTCACGGGGGCGGCACCGGCGCTGGTTCAGTCACCGCTCTGAGTATATAGAATAATGGCTGTAACTGCTCCCCCTTACTGACAGCAGGCCCCAATGCAGAGCGAGTATCCGTCAGGGCCGGGGTGCAGTTACAGCTGTCTCTCTGTATACTCAGAGTAGTGACTGAATCAGCGCTCCTCCCCATGACTGAAAAAGATTGCTGCCTGGGAGAATAAAGTTAATTATCTCCCCACATCGTTCAGCTACATGCAGGCGCCTGCAGATTAATCCCATATCTGCAGGTTAATAGTGTTTTTTCTGGTGCATTGTTCACTTCAATTTCTCCATCTTCTCCATTGTGTGAGTCGGGTTATATCGGACTGCACTCAGATAACATCCAAGTGCAGTCCGATGTTTTGCACACACCCATAGACTTTTATGGGTGTGCGCCTTCTAATATATGCTGCCAATCGCAGCATGCAGCTTTTTTTTTCTCATTCCAACTCGGCATAAGGAAAAAAAACACTATTCAGCACTGCTCCATAGTATAACATTGGAGCAAGTGGTATCTGATGAAATGTCAGATAGCACTCATCCGAATTATACGCTGGCTACTTGCCAGTGTAAGCGAACCCTAAGGGCTCGCTCACATTAGCGTGTAAATTGGACAAGTGCAATCCGATATCAGATTGCACTTGGACCAATGTTATTCAATGAGGCCGTGCAGATCAGTGTATTTTTTCTCAGCTGTATTCGGCATTAGAAAAAAACCGCAGCATGCAAAATCGGTACAATACAAGAAAGAAATCTCGTGCTATACGGACAATCAGTATGGCATTTGATTTTTTCGGATTCATTACAATTCTGTAGCATAGGAAACTGTAAATGGTCCTGTAAAAGATTAATAGCTGCTGAGTAAAAAAAACGGATTGTATACAGATCGCACACAGAAGACAAGTGAGAAAAAGTCGTCCCACTCTCCTGGATGTGAGAATGGAACCGACTTTTTTATATGCAAGTGTGAGTGAGCCCTCACAATGTTTTTGCATTTTCTCTAACCTAGAAAGTGCTTCTATCCATGCTCAGACAAAACATCCTTCCTTGGTGTTTCCATGGCTGGTTTCTTGCTGCTATTATTATTATTATTTATTGTTATAGCGCCATTTATTCCATGGCGCTTTACATGTGAATAAGGGTTATGCATGCAAAAACAATTACAATAATCTTTAACAAAACGTGACAGCGACTTGTTCAGGAGGAGCGAGGACCCTGCCCGCGAGGACTCAGTCTACAAGGGATGGGTGAGGATCCAGTAGGTGAGAGTAGAGCTGGAGTGGTATGGTGGAGCGATGGTTACTGCAGGTTGTAGGCTTGTCGGAAGAGGGGGGTCTTCAGGTATTTGTACAGCCTGCCTTCTGTGGTAACATCTTGTCTTATGTGACCACTTCTGCATTCACATAGGAAAAAAAACATCATCAGCAGTAAGATCTGAACCAAAGTTCACACATTTTAGTACGAAATTTTCCCATAATTGGGTCTGATGTTTTTTTTTTCTACAGAAAGCATGAACTAAGCCAAAAGCACTTGCCTTTTATATGCAGAATATTTTTTCCCACTTTCATAAACATTCATTATTATTCCTTATGAGATTGTTCTCATAGACCAATATATTGCTTTCGGAGGTCATCTCGATCACCCGGGCCGGTCACTTAATGTCCTGGCCGCTGTCCTTTTCAGGTGCGCAATTTTAAGGTTTTCATTGTTCCTTTCCTCTCGGAAGCATCTCATTTGCAAGCATGGAAATGCCAAGGTCCAGGCAATAGACAGGCAAGTAAGAGGGGTCATTGTAGACCGATCTAGATATAAAAAAAGGCAAATATAACTAAAGGCTAAATGTTTTTTATTTGATAGTGAGAGTTTTATTATATCCAAGATATTTAAAATTTCTAAACTAAATCTATGGGGAACAAGGGAGCAATGATATATTCAGGTGACAGAATAATCCTTCATATTGTAGCAGATTGTGTTTTGGACGCAATTTTATTATAATTCAGTGTGAAATATCTCGGTGGAAATTATTATGTATATAACGCTGAGAAGGAATATGAACGCCATTTTCCTAAAAGTAATCTGTGTCCCAGCTTTATTAAATCCCCCCCTTGTTGTAGGCGCATTGAGCAGTAGGTAAAATTGGTATTGCAATCTGAATTGTTCACATAAGTAATTTAACAGAGTATCGGAGCTTGTACAGTAATAAGGCTTGTTTTAATCCTCTGGTTGTGGCTCCTGACACCATGGAACTGCGCATTGCTTCTGTTTGCCCCTGTGGGGAGGTTAGATGACTGGAGGATTACAAAACCCGTGCTTTTTATTATTTGTACAGGCTCTATTCTCTGATAAAAGGAATGAAGAAAAATTGCATTCACACATTTGGCGAGGAACTCCTTACAACTGTATCTTCACACGCAGGTCAGGCATTGGCTGCTACTTTATGTGTGCCCCCGTCATCAGAATAGGAAAACTTAAGAGAATTGTTTAAAGATCTCGATCATAGTTAAAAAGCAGCTCTGGGCTGTAAAAAGGGCTCAAAGTAGCGAGCGCTTGCTTTTGCTTTCTACCGCAATCACATGGTGATCTTTAAATAATCTCCTAAATGCTATATGAAAAAAAAAAAGGTTTCTTAAAAGGTCTTCATCAAACTGCACATTTTTTATGTTCAAGGCTGAATTTTATGAGGAAATGATCGCGAAACTGCAAGAAGATTTGGAGCAGTCAAAGAGACACTGCAGAAAATGTTCAAAAAGTCTGGAGTCTGCTGAGCAGAACATTTGTGATTTAAGACTGGAAATAACTTTATTACAATCAAATCACAAACAGACAGTCGAACAGGTAACACTGCTGTATTCCTCTTACATCGGATTTTGTTTTCATGTTACAATGCCAGACATTATTTTTCTACAGTAGGTTTTATTTTTTGTCCTCGGTAGGTGAACAATAAAAGATTCATATTGCTCTTCTGCGCCTCTGATTTCCAAGTTTTCTCCCTCGCTTAGCAGCCTAGCATTATTCTTCTTATTGTCATCTATTGACATTTTAAATTGGCTGTCCACTACCCCTTCTTAACCGCTAAAGTGCACTAAATTAAATAAAAAACATTCATACATTAAAGACCAGCCCCCTTCCAGCAATGTTGTTGATGTGTTTCCCAATGATTCCATCTGATTACTGTTCCATCTGACGGAGGTGAGAAGGCTGCTGCCAATCAATCCTCACATGACTGGTGGGAAACAGTACCAAAATGTTGTCAGTCCTGAAGGTATATGTGTTTTTTATTTCATCTGGGGCACATTAGCATTCAAGAAGATGTCCAATAGTGGACATCCCCTTTTAAGCATGAGTGCATAGAGAAAAACAGTAATTCCATAAAATAAAGTAGTTGACACTACCTTCATGTCGACATCAGCTGAAATACGGACAGCCCTAATTACTGGATTGTAGTATTCGGCCGATGGTGCTCAGTATCAAAGTTCAAAGTACACAAAGAATAGGTAGATACTGCACTCACCAGCTGGATCTTACAGCACTCACTAGCTTGATCTTACGGCACTCACCAGCTGGATGTTACTGCACTCACCAGCTGGATGTTACTGCACTCACCAGCTGGATGTTACTGCACTCACCAGCTGGATGTTACTGCACTCACCAGCTGGATGTTACTGCACTCACCAGCTGGATGTCACTGCACTCACCAGCTGGATGTTACTGTACTCACCAACTGGATCTTACGGCACTCGCCAGCTGGATTTTACGGCATTCACCAGCTGGATCTTATGGTGCTCACCAGTGGAATCTTACGGCACTCACCAGCTGGATCTTATGGCACTCACCAGCTGGATCTTACGGCACTCACCAGCTGGATCTTATGGTAGTAAAAATAACTTTATTTGATGTCCAGTATGTGAAGAATCAGGTGAAAGGAAATGTGGAGCATATAACCTGCGGACATTTCATGCATTCTTACCTTGAGAAAGCACTGATTGAGTGAAACAGCCATGGGTTCAGGCTCAGAATTGCCCACAGGGGTACAGGAGAATCCTCCGGTGGGCCCCAGTGCATGAGTGGGTCCTCCACCCTCCTATTTGAGCACTACTTGGCATAATACACTTGATTCACTTTTTAAAGCAGGAGAAAGTGGAGTTTTACGGTATAAATATTAAAGTCTTTATTATTAGAAAAAACATAGCAAACAATTAATAGAACAAACACTTAACACACAATAAAAATATGTGAGTAGGACCAACAGAATACATTGATGGTTGACTATCAATTCATCATAAATAAATTCCTGTATGTACAGATGAATGACAGATATTATGGAGCAGATCAAGCTAAGGGGGTGAAACTGGTAACCATATTAGGTGATTGATTAAATCATGCATGAAAAATATCAGTAATTTACCAAGCATCTGTACCATGTTTCCCCATAGAGTAGTATGGAAAGTTCATAAATTAATAAATTAATATCTTTGTAAAGAAACCTGTTGAAGCGCCGGAGCACAAAACGGCCATTGTCCATATAGAGCGCCACATGCTCCCCTGCCTTGTCTTTTCTACAATGAAATAAGATTAAAGGATTCCTTTTATACTTACCAGTGAGTGCTACTCTTTTTTCTCTTTACAAAGACGTTACATTGGACTGTTTTTTACAGTAGCACCCAGTAAAATTTGGGACGAGGTATTCAATAGAATCTAATCGTTATACTGGTATACATTGGCACCTCTTACCCCAGTCTTGATATCAGGCTGCTAGATGAAAAGGTTTGGACGCTCCCCGACGCACGTTTTGCATGGATAATTCCTTGCTTTTTTAAGGGAAGTTGTAACCCTTGAAAAAGCAAGAAATTATGCACGTGAAACGTGCATCGGAGAGAGCCCAAACCCTTTCATCTAGCAGCCTGATATCAAGACAGGGGTAAGAGGTGCTAGACATATGAATTTACGAACTTTCTATACTACTCTATGGGGAAATATGGTACATGAAACACATGCTTAGTAAATTACTGATATTTTTCATGTATGATTTGATCATCTAATATGGTTACCAGTTTTCCACCTTTAGCTTGATCTGCTCAATAATATCTGTCATTTAACTGTACATACAGGAATCTATTTATGATGAATTGATTGCTGGTTGGATATTGATCCCACTCACATATTTTTATTGTGTAGTAAGTTATCTTTCGATTATTTATTTGCTACGTGTTCTTTCTAATACTTTTTTAATATTTATACTGTAAAACTCCGCTTTCTCCTGCTTTATACTGTTTTATTGGAGTGGTCTTTTGGCTGTGGTTCGCTGTGCAATGAACACCCCATAAACATGATTCTGGGTTACTGTACATGTATTTAATTAATGAATAAATTAATTAAAGAAAAAAATGGCGTGAGGTCCCCCAAAATTTTAATAACCAGCTGAGGGAAAACGGACAGCTGGGGGCTGATGTTTATAGCCTGGGAAGGGGGTAATACACATGGAGGTTCCCAGGCTAAGGCTATTAATATCAGCTCACAGCTGCATACTTATCCTTTACTGGTTATTAAAATGGGGGATCCCCCCCAATAATTAATAACCAGCAAAGGCTAGCTAGACAGCTGCGAGATGATATTAATAGGCTAGGAAGGGGCCATGGATATTGGCCCCCTTCCAGACTAAAAACATCAGCTTTCAGCCGCCCCAGAAATGGCGCATCCATAAGATGCACCAATTTTGGCGCTTGGCCTCTGCTTTTCCCACTTGCCCTGGTGCGATTGCAAGTGGGGTAATAGGGTTGGAGTTGATGTCAGCTTTGTATTGGCAGCTGACATCAAGCCTAGGGGTTAGTAATGGAGAGGCCCTCCATTACTATTCCCATAGTCGGATTGTAAATAAAAAACACCCAGAGTAAAGTCCTTTATTTGAAAAAATGACACAGACTCCTTTGAAATAAACACTCCCCCTTCCTCTTTTACTCATTTAATCACAAAAATTAAAAATAAAAAAGCAAACTTATACTCACCTGTCCGACGAGAAGATATTCTACTGAATCCTATGTCTTCTGTAAAAGACCAAAATTAATACGCCACCATATTCCTCACCTGTCCGGCGAGAAGATAATCCATTTGTCCCTTGACGAGTCTAGCTCTGCTACATCTAGATGTCTTCCTGAACGGTGGCATGATGCAACTGTTCAGCTTAACATCCAGCAGAGACACTGAGCTGCGTGTGCTAGTGCAGCTCAGTTTCCCGCGGTGACGGAAATAAGGTGAGCCAATGAACTCCGTTCACCTCACTGACCTCAGTGCAAGCGCTGTGAGAAAGTTCTCCTGCTCGCGCTGACGTCAGTGAGGTGAACACCACATCTCACTGGTTGAGCTGATGTGAGTCTTCTAAAGCACAACAGCTTTGCAACAAATTGATGCAGAATGGAAACCTGCATTGTTCACCTTGTAAACATGGAAGACTTTTGGGAATGGGTTAAACAAAAGCACTTGAGGAAAAGTTATCCATGTGTCTTTTTTGAGTGAAATGGACTAAATTTTTGACAACAAAAAAGGCAAAATCACATTTTGAAAAACATGCACCATTGACTTAATATGTGTTGGAACGGAACAGTAGCTGATTGGTTGCGTCAAACTATTATGAAGGACAGTAGTACACAAAATGTATTTTGTTTTTGTGGGATAACTGATTAATAGTATTTCATTTTGTTTCTAGCTGAATACGAAGGCAAAAAAGAACTTTGTTCTCTGTGCGGAGCTCGACAGGTTGAAAGAAGAGCTTTCTGAGTTTAAGCAAGAATCCAAAATCGAATTGTTGAAACTTCAGCATAAAAGTGCCGAAGAGGAGGTAACGCTGCCATAGACAAATGTTTACAATCATTGTATCAAAGTTACTAAAATGAAAAACACTTTTTTTTTTCTTTTGAAACAAGTGAATGTTTCAGACTAGATGGTTAGGAACTCTTCCATCTGTTATCTAATTAGGAGATACAAAGGTCGCAGAAAATTTGAGGAGCTTGCTTGAATATTTCTCTTGACTGAAACTATTAAGATTAAATTTCTCTCCCATGGCTTCAAAGATTTATTGTTCCCTTCTAGAGTTACCACTCTTGGTCTTGAAGGGGTTAAGTAACACAAGATGTTCCAGGGGGCAAGAGTGTTTCACCATTACCTTTGGAGCTGATACTGGAACCTTAATGACTCGTAATTATAACTTTTTCTTAAAGTCCAGACACTTTGCTTTTAACTCCTGACCTCCAGTGATTTTAGACCGTGCAGTGTTTTCATGACTTAATAAGCAACATTTTTGGGCCTCAGAGAATCGTAATACTGTAATGGGACACAGAGCAACACTTTTAATTGTATGAAAAATGAGAACTGACTTGCCGTAATTTCTTAAAATGTACCTTCTGCACGTACTTGTCATAACTAACCAAAAGCTTGCTAGTATTAATTGAGCTGAGGTCCTCTGTTCTCTTCTGGGGTATTTTTTTGGATATGTTTTTTTGCATTTCTGATTTCAATTATAAAACCTAAAATGTAATTGGTGTTTGTAAGCCAAGTCCTAAAACTTCAATTGTTTTTCAAGCTGTTTGCTTTGGGTAGCCATTGTTAAAATACATATGTTATTCAATGGCCTGAATTTATGTTCCTGTTAATACAAGTGCTTATAAAATATGAGCCTCTTCTATATAACTTGACTAGCTCTTGCATCTGGACGTTAAAGTATAGAGTAAAGGGAAAGTAGGGAGCAATGGATCTGTTAGTAACACAATGTCCACTTGTCATCTACTCTCAAAACTGCTTTGTAGGAAATCCTGGGAATAGTCCGTGTCATTGGAGATCCATAAGGAAGCTACTGGTATAAAACTTAGTGAAGTTTTACTTATGTATTGGGTATATGCTCTGCAAATCTAGCATACTTTTAATACGTCTCTGTATCTCAGTTTGGTTTTCTGATGCTACTGGGGAACTGTCAGCATGCAAACTAAATATGGATAATGTTTCTATGAAAACCCAGGGGCAGCTGCGCTTTGTAATTAGCAAATTCCTGATGCTCAGGAAGATGAAGGGATATTTATGCTGTCTGATTAACATATAGATGCTTAATAAGTGCATCAGGTATTCATGTTTTAATGATCAGGGCATGTTAAGGTGTTGAAGAGCCCATCAAACCCACAACCCTGTGTCAGAAATGCACATTCGAACACTTCACCCTTTTGTCGACTAATGACAAGTAGCTCTTCATGAACACTAGGCCATAACTGCATCACTGCAAGCAAACTTGTCATGCTCATTGTGCAGACACTGCTATACTGCCCATGAAGTCAGGAGGAGATAATACACACCTCTAACGGTGAAGTTCAGTGAAATCTCTGATCTACTGTTTAACTCTTTGTATTGATGGACCCTAAGGCTGTCTGACCTTATTCTCGTTGGACCTTTAGACTGATTCACTTAAAGGAACACTGTCAGTAAGATCAGCCCCCCCCCAAAATTATATATAAAGGTAGACAGGTATTTGAAAGGTAAATCCATCAACACCTTTATATTTTCTATCTGTTGCTGCATTCCCAAGCAATAACAGTGCTTTGGGCGTGACAGAGCACTTTCCGAGTTTCTGCCTTCCAAGGTTGTTTCCCTACCCAACTTCCGTCTCTTTAGCTCGATTAGCTTGATTGATGGCTCAATGTCTGTGTGATATCAGGAGCTAGGCAAGGAAATGTGACCGTGAGCTATCAATCAAGCTAAAGATGTTGGTGCTGGATGGGGAGCAAGCTCCTCCTTAAGTGGTCTGTGATGTGCAGAAGACTTAACGTCTCATTTGCATATAAATGAAAACGTTAATTACCCTCAAGTGCAGCAACAGATGTAAGACATAAAGGTAGTGATAGATTTACATTTCAAAGAGCTGCATGCATATATTTGCAGTTCATGGGAGGAGGGAAAGATCTTATTGACAGATTCCCTTTAAAGAGGACCTGTCTTCAATGTGCATGATCCAGTAATGGTATTTCAGGAGCTATTCTGATGTTGAACAACCACTATCCACAACAATAGATACATTTGTCGCAGAATATAAAGTGATTCCAGCTGAATAATTAAAAAAATATTTTTTATTGAATTAATACATAAAAAAGGGAACATGTAAAAAAAAGACAGGGCAATAGGCCTCCAAAAATAGAGAGACAGAGAGTATACCCTGAAGCCTATGTTAATCATGTAGATATATGCATACAAAACACTAAAGGCACCATTACTAAAAGTGCAAGTGCAATAGAAATCAAAGGAGAAAAACGTATCCTGCCTATATGGCTATTTGTGCATTAGTCCCACATAGATAACAGACCCAAGGTAACAGGCGTGAGACTCCAATAAATGAGAGTTGGTTGGAGTCTTATGCCTGGTACTAGTGTACAATGATTGGTGATGATAAAGTTTTCACAAATAGTTATTTTTTAACCCCTTTACGATCTATGACTTATAGGTACGTCATAGGTCGCCTTCCCCTCTTTGATGCGAGCTCTGGCGCTAAGCCCGCATGTTTTCAGGCACATGACAGATGGTTTGATCAGCTGTCATGTCCCCTAACAGTTGTGGGTACAGTCGCGATCAACCCACGGCTATTAACATTTTAAATGTTGCTGTCAATCTCTTACAGCAGCATTTAACATACCACGCACCGGAAGCGCGTCACTAACTCCGCCCATCGGCACCCGTCACGTGATCACGGGCCCGCTGATGTGCTGCATGTTATTGCCATTCTGTTATGAGCATCGTGCAGTGGCCGGTATTCATACCAGATGATTGTTTCTGCTGTCTGTAGCACAAGCGATCGGATGAACGCAGCTTTAAGTTTCCTAAGAAGACTATTGTTAAAAGTAAAAACAAAGGTTTTTAAAAATACTGAAAAAAAGGAAAAAATGTAAAGGTCAAATCACCCCCCTTTTGCCCTATTCAAAATAAAATAATGGAAAAAAAAAAACTAAAATACACATATATGGTATCGCTGAGTGCTGAAATACCCAATCTATCAATATATAAAAATTATTCATCTGATCGGTAAACGGTAATCGGTAAAAAAAAATCAAAACTACAGAATTAGTTTTTTTTGGTCGCCACAACATTGCAGTAAAATGCAATAACAGGCGATCAAAAGATTGTATCTAGCTCAAAATGGTATAAAAAAATCCCTTAGCTCGGTTCGCAAAAAATAAGCTCTCGCCCAGCCCAAAATCCCGAAAAGTGGAGACGCTGCAGGTCTCAGAATATGGCGCCATTTATTTTTTTTTTAACAACTTTGGATTTTTTTTTCACCACTTAAATAAAAAAAGAACCTATACATGTTTGGTATCTGCAAACTTGTAATGACCTGGAGAATCATTAATTTTGGATCAGTTTTTCCATACAGTGAATGTGGTTAAAAAAAAATAAAAAATTGTGGAATTGCACTATTTTTGCAATTTCACCGCGCTTGAATTTTTTTTCTGTTTTCCAGTACACTATATGGTAAAATCAATGGTGTCGTTCAAAAGTACAACTCATCCCACAAAAAACAAGGCCTCAGTCGGCCATGTAGACGGAAAAATTAAAATGTTATGGCTCTGGGAAGAAGGGGAGCAAAAAACAAAAACTGAAAATCCCAAGGTCGTAAAGGGGTTAACTATATTTTTTTTGCAATTCTCTGATGGAATGAGAACGATATTCAGCCACAGGTGGTAAAGGTAGGTGTATAATGTAAGTTGTGCCAATGGACAAAGTATATATGGATTAAGAGTTATTTTTTCTACAATGTGCTTTTTAGAAAGTTTGTATTAAACGTGTGCAAGCTGTAAAAAAGAGGAATAACATGGTGGTAATAATATAGTGGGGCATTTACAGGTTTTAGAGTGCCTTAAAAACTATTCTTTTTCTGGCTGCCTATGTCAAACTATTGCTTTTTTTTACCACAGGCATACGATCATCCTGACTTCTTATATTTACATGCTCTTTACATGTTCATGTACTGTTACTTATAATGACACCGGTTGGTCCAGTGGACAAAATCAGGACTTTATTTGATAAGGTCATTTTATATTTTTACAATTTTTCTTAGTGTAAAGCTGATTGATTAGTTCAAAAGTAAATTGAGGACATTACGCTTTTTTAGGTGTCTGTGGATATAATAAAATCCATTTTTCATTGTCAGAAAATTAGCATATATTCTGTTATAAGAACACAATGCATACATTAATCTCTATTATCAAAGTAACAAAGTGGAATTTTATCCTAGTACTAGCTGTACTACCTGGCTTCGCCCGGGTTAATAACTGCTGTTAGCAAAATAGAATGTTTTAAACAACATTTATTCTCCACACAAAAACCACAAAACAAATAGATAGAAAGTTCATTGGCTCTTCTGGAATCAGTTCTTGTTCTCTTGTCTGCAAGCCTTGCTTCCCTCTCCTCAGAAAGTTCATTGGCTCTTGAGGAAGCAGCTCTTCTTGTCATGTCTGCAAGCCTCGATTCCCTCTCCTCAGAAAGTTCATTGGCTCTTGAGGAAGCAGCTCTTGTTGTCATGTCTGCAAGCCTCGATTCCCTCTCCTCAGAAAGTTCATTGGCTCTTGAGGAAGCAGCTCTTGTTTTCATGTCTGCAAGCCTCACTTCCCTCTCCTCAGAAAGTTCATTGGCCCTTGAGGATGCAGCTCTTGTTCTCTTGTCTGCAAGCCTCACTTCCCTCTGCTCAGAAAGTCCATTGGCTCTTGAGGAAGCAGCTGCTGTTCTCATGTGTGTCAGCCTTGTTTCTCGGTCTTCACATTTTTCATTGGCCTGTAATGCAGCTTTTCTTTTCGCATCAGCTGACATTCGTGCCATGAAATTCCTTTTCTTATGAGGCATTATTGTGGTAAAAATAGTCTGTAACTGGCAGTTTCTATATCCTCTCACATAGAAGTAATGTAACTGACATCAGCCTTTCCACCAACACACCCTAACTGACATCTTATTACCTTACACAAGCTTTGTTATACTGAGAATGTCCTTTGTTGCCTATATTAACCAATCACAGCTCAGATTAATCAACTGTAGCAAAATAGAAGCAGAGCTGTGATTGGTTGCTATTGGCAGCCTGATAAATCTTTGTGAGATGAGTTTTGTGTGTGCTGAGGTTGGTATATGTGTTCATGCACGTGGTAGTGTGTGGCGCATTTTGTGTGTGTGTTAATATCCCCGTGTGTGGTGAGTATGAGTATCCCATGTCGGGGCCCCACCTTAGCAACTGTACGGTATATACTCTTAGGCGCCATCGCTCTCATTCTTTAATTCTCCCTTGTTCACATGTGGCAGCTGTCAATTTGCCTCCAACACTTTTCCTTTCACTTTTTCCCCGTTATGTAGATAGGGGCAAAATTGTTTGGTGAATTGGAACGCGTGGGGTTAAAATTTCGCCTCACAACATAGCCTATGACGCTCTCGGGGTCCAGACGTGTGACTGTGCAAAATTTTGTGGCTGTAGCTGCGATGGTGCAGATGCCAATCCCGGACATACACACACACACACACATTCAGCTTTATATATTCGATTTAGTTTAGGCTACAGCTGTAGAATAAAATACATGGACCAGACATCAAAATATACATAGATCTACTGCAGCTAAGCAAATTTTTCAAAATTGAACTCAAGGTTCTTCGTTAATAATTTACTGAGACTGAATAAGCCACTGCCATGTCATGGTGAACCTCTCAGTGGGTCCCTATCCTATGAAGCATATTTCTGTGTAGTTATTATAGCTGCAGGACACTGTGCCAGCAGAGGGAGCAATCCAGGTTCTCCACAGCACCCATGCGCCAAGCAAAGTCTCTACAGCGGCCCACCACCCCACAGAAACAACATCGCTGCAACAAATGCACCTCACCGCACCAACAGCAAGAGGACTGATCTTAAAATCCCATCTTCCATGTGGTCTCAGACAAAAAGCTGACCACAAAATAGGCAGGACTCTTGCTTGCAGTCAACATGTTACCTGAGAACCTCATGTTCGGTTTTATCAATTTTGCTCAGCTGTTGTACTGTGCTTGACACATACTTACATTTCTGTACAGGTTACTTGCTTAAAGAGAACCTCTCACCAGTCTGTAGTTGCCATTTTTATTTAAAAAGAGTGACCTTAAACAAACAAAAAAAAATGTATATATATATGTGTGTGTGTGTGTGTATATATATATATATATATATATATATATATAAAATATATGTATATATATATACAGTTAGGTCCATATATATTTGGAGAGAGACATTTTTCTAATTTTGGTTCTAGACATTACCACAATGAATTTTAAACAAAACAATTCAGATGCAGTTGAAGTTCAGACTTTCAGCTTTCATTTGAGGGTATCCACATTAAAATTGGATGAAGGGTTTAGGAGTTTCAGCTCCTTAACATGTGCCACCCTGTTTTTAAAGGGACCAAAAGTAATTGGACAATTGACTCCAAGGCTATTTCATGGACAGGTGTGGGCAATCCCTTCGTTATATCATTCTCAATTAAGCAGATAAAATGCCTGGAGTTGATTTGAGGTGTGGTGCTTGCATTTGGAAGGTTTTGCTGTGAAGTAAACATGCGGTCAAAGGAGCTCTCCATGCAGGTGAAACAAGCCATCCTTAAGCTGCAAAAACTGAAAAAAAACATTTGAGAAATTGCTACAATATTAGGAGTGGCAAAATCTACAGTTTGGTACATCCTGAGAAAGAAAGAAAGCACTGGTGAACTCATCAATGCAAAAAGACCTGGGCGCCCACGGAAGACAACAGTGGTGGATGATCGCAGAATAATCTCCATGGTGAAGAGAAACCCCTTCACAACAGCCAACCAAGTGAACAACACTCTCCAGGAGGTAGGTGTATCAATATCCAAATCTACCATAAAGAGAAGACTGCATGAAAGTAAATACAGAGGGTTCACTGCACGGTGCAAGCCACTCATAAGCATCAAGAAGAAAAAGGCTAGACTGGACTTTGCTAAAAAACATCTAAAAAAGCCAGCACAGTTCTGGAAGAACATTCTTTGGACAGATGAAACCAAGATCAACCTCTACCAGAATGATGGAAAGAGAAAAGTATGGCGAAGGCGTGGTACAGCTCATGATCCAAAGCATACCACATCATCTGTAAAACATGGGGGAGGCAGTGTGATGGCTTGGGCATGCATGGCTGCCAGTGGCACTGGGTCACTAGTGTTTATTGATGATGTGACACAGGACAGAAGCAGCCGGATGAATTCTGATGTATTCAGAGCCATACTGTGTGCTCAGATCCAGCCAAATGCAGCCAAACTGATCAGTCGTCGTTTCATACTACAGATGGACAATGACCCAAAACATAAAGCCAAAGCAACCCAGGAGTTTATTAAAGCAAAGAAGTGGAATATTCTTGAATGGCCAAGTAAGTCACCTGATCTCAACCCAATTGAGCATGCATTTCACTTGTTAAAGACTAAACTTCAGACAGAAAGGCCCACAAACAAACAGCAACTGAAAACAACCGCAGTGAAGGCCTGGCAGAGCATCAAAAAGGAGGAAACCCAGCGTCTGGTGATGTCCATGAGTTCAAGATTTCAGGCAGTCATTGCCAACAAAGGGTTTTCAACCAAGTACTAGAAATGAAGATTTTAATTACAATTATTTAATCTGTCCAATTACTTTTGGTCCCTTTAAAAACAGGGTGGCACATGTTAAGGAGCTGAAACTCCTAAACCCTTCATCCAATTTTAATGTGGATACCCTCAAATGAAAGCTGAAAGTCTGAACTTCAACTGCATCTGAATTGTTTTGTTTAAAATTCATTGTGGTAATGTCTAGAACCAAAATTAAAAAAATATTGTCTCTGTCCAAATATATATGGACCTAACTGTATATGTGTAATATATGTGTGTATATATATATATATATATATATATATATATATATATATAATAATAATAATAATAATAATAATAATAATATATATATGTGTGTGTGTGTGTGTATATATATACTCAGTGTTGCTACTACTGTCCAAAGCCAGTCTCCTTGCTTCCTTTTCCATTGGGAGTCATCAGGTCACGGCTGCAGTCAATCAAAAGCAAGTGATTGGTTGCCGCAGTCACGTGTAATTCGAGCTGAATGAGAGAGAAAGTAGACTATTTCTTCTATCTTAAGATGGCACATTCACCAAAGGAAAAGGAAGCGATGAGACAGATGCGGACATGGACAATAGTGTTGTGTCTCTTAGGAGAGCATATGTTTGTTTGTTTTTTTGTGTTAAAGACCACTATGACCTTATTTTTAAAATAAAAAAATGAGTGGACAACACCTTTAAATTAGTTGTATGGGAGAAGACAAAAAATGGGATGTTTTGCCTGGTATTAAAGTTCATCTCTATTTATGAGAATGGGACGGAGCTGAAACACTATACAACCTACCTGGCAAAAGTCATCGTTTCTAGTCCTGGAACCCATTTAAACGGCTTGTCCCCTTTTTGAAAATCTGATCTCTGAATGCAATTTTTGTAAAAAAAAACAAACAAAAAAAACACTTTACTCACCATCCCCTGGTCCACCACTGCGTCATTGCCCCTTTTCCCGGTGTTAATTGTTGGCTGCAGCCATGATGTCACATTGACAGCTCCGCAGCCAATCACTGAGCTGTGCTGAGCCCACTGATTGGCTGCCGCACTGTGGAAGTGACATCAGTGCTACAGCCAATATCAGACATCAGGAGTAGCAGGGGAAAATAAGTAATGGAGCTATGAACCGTGAATGAAGTGTATAGGGATTCTCTGAAAGGGACAACACCTTTAGGTTTCCACTTGCCTTCTGATTCCTCTGTTGTGTAATTTTTGGGCCCCGACCAGATTTTTCACAGTGAAGGAATTTCGACATTATAAATTAGCAGTCATAGAATGATTATCACCCTCTGAACTGTTTCACGTTTTACTGAAATTGAATATATATTGATATTATAGCAAGCGAGCTCCTAAATGCTGAGAGTAATTAGTTTAATTAATTGTAAGCACCAAACATAATTTCTATCATTGTGTATGGTATCCATTGATTTTTATCTTAGGCTCTTGAGTGATTTTCCTTTACTTCACAGCCCTGTTTTTCTCCCTTCTTGTAACACTTTAACAGAAGCTTCTTGTCACTCAATCCCAATACTCTTCACACTTGCCTACTGTCCCCTTAAGGTATGGTAGCAATTTTCTTCATTCAATTCATGCTATGTTTTGTTGGTATAGTATATTATAGGGACAGGCAGATGGAATAGACAGAAGCAGATTGACTGACATTATAACAGAATTACTGTATAGTCCTTGAAATTGCAGCCTGTACCGTGGTGATTCGGGTTTGATGAAAACATGATGAAAAAAGAGAGAGGCCATCACATGTCAACTAATTAAACACGGCTTTAGAGGTCTCCACGTTACCAGGCGTTTTGCACCCTGAATCACTAATCATGAGGATGTAGCCGATTAGTTGACTAGAAAGCCTAGAAATCACTGCCGGAGCTGCGATATCCCTTATATCACTGGATAACACTAGCTCCTAATTACCTAATATCCTACATATTGGTTCAGATCTAACTACATTATTGTATTAGAATGTAATCCTTTAATTTGGATTTTATAGCTCGCAACAAACTGCTTCTGGTGTAAGGAGTTGGCACTTTTTGGAAGTCCAGCATCAATGGGGTTCATTAAAGTGTATCTGTCTTTTAAAGTAGCTTTTCAAAATAAGCATTTGTGGGTGTACACGAGATCTAACATTATTTATGGCCATTATATGACTTGTATCCTGCATTTTCACCATTTCCAGACTTGCTGCTTTAATGTCTCCCATGCACAGGATTCCTGATTTTCCTTTTCCGTTTATGAAAGGGTCAAGCAGCAGCATAGAGGACATTATACTTTAGTACTGAGCACTGTAGCTGTGAATACAGTTCTGGGATCCGAGAAATCACTCCCTAATTGCAGAAAGATCTGCCCTGTTCTGACTCTGTTTTCTCACTTTTCCTCACACCTACTCCCTCACCTCTAGAAAATAATAGGAAGTGTAAATTTATCTTCTCACTATGCTTGACAGTTCCTCAGGGGCTGGAGGAGAAGTAGCTGATAAATGGAGAAACAAACATATTTCTAATATAATTAAAGCATAATTCTAATACATATTATAATTTAAAGTTTTTTATATTCATTTGGACTATTAAATTATGCAGGTTTTATTTAAATTAAAGGGAACTTGTCACCAGGTTTTCCCAACATAAACCATAGCCACCACCTTTAAAGGGGCTGTCCACAACTTAGACAACCCCTTCTCATTACTCATGTTTGGCGCCTTTAAAATAAAACCCCTATACTCACCTCGGGTGCTGGCGCCATTCCAGCAGTGTCTGCACTAACGTTCCCGGGGCTCATGTGAGGTTATGTAACTTGAGCCCTGTGCCCAAATCTGCGCTTGTGTCACTGTCCCCACCTTTGGACAAATCGAACATCAGGAGGAAGTCAGAGAGCAGCCACAGCACTGACTTCCTGTTTATGTTCAATACTTCCGAAGGCGGGGGCAGTGAATCCTCCGCTGTTTGGGTGCAGGGCTTGTGTGACCTAACAACCTCACGTAAGCCCCCAGAATGCAAGTCCCAACACCACTGGAACGGCATCGGCACCGGAAGTGAGTATAGGTGTTTATATTTCAATGGGGCCAAACACGAGGAATGAGAAGGGGTTGTCCAAATAGTGGACAACCCCTTTAACTGGTCTATTATCGTAGTTTATCAACCTGTACACAATCCCCCAATGCCCCCTGCATATCCTATAACATACCTATTGTAAGTGTCCCATGCCATAATCAGCACAGTCCGGTCCTGTGAGTGTCAGTTGTCTGGGGTCTGCCTCTCTTCTATCAACAGAATCACTGTCCTCCCGCCCTCATTGCTGTGGATGGCGCATCCTACGTCATCCACAGATCCACACAAATCTTGTGTCTACGTAGTTGAAGTACAGGCTTGCTCAGCCTCAATTTTCTCTGCCCTACTAATGTGCGCCTGCACAGGCCTGTGCTTTAACTGCAGAGGCACAGGATTCGCAGGGATCTATGGATGAAGTAGAATGCGTCATCTACATCAACCAAAGCAGGAGGCTTCAATTCTGCCAATAGAGGAGTGGCATTCCCCAGACCACCAACGTCCATCAGACCAGACAGTGCTGATTAGTATAAGGCACAAGAGACTTCTAATAGGTATTTTTTTGGAAATTCAGGATGATTTGCGGGCTTACGTACAGTTTGATGGACTGCGGTAATGGGCTAGTTAAAGGTGGTGGCTTCAGTTTATATTGGGAAACACTGGTGACAGTTTCCCTTTAATGTTTTATTGTACTTTCTACTGTTTCAACAGCAAGAATAATGATGCATGGTGATGCTCTTGTTGCTAAATGTTACAGCACAATAAAGTTTCCAAAGCAAATGTGAACATAACCTTAGGGATTTATGATATGTCCATCGAGATGATGCATAAGTTACCTGCCATCATATGTAAAACAGTAGATTTTATATTGTGATGTCATGATGAATGACACAACTTTGAGATTTCAGTGTTTTTTATCCATAGAGATTTAGAGCTGAGGCCCCTCTTAACTATGATACCGTGAGTAATAAGTGCAGATGTGTGGATAAATAGATGCTAGAAGTAATGATGTCTCTTACATACAGAAAGCACTTGCACTCATGTGCTCCTTCAGATGCATGAACTCCCCCAGAAGAATATTTTCCAGATTGTGAATATTATTTGAAGAAATGCTTTATGGCTGTGTTCTGAGCATCTGAACAGTTCTGGTAGAGACGCCAACATTAAACTACATTATGGTATATTAATCATTTCTTTATTGATTTGTGTGTTTTGCTTTGGAGTGAGGTAAATGTTTCCCTTGACAATTCATAGAAAGTGTATTTTTATATTAATATCAATGCAAGAAATGTGAAGAAACTTTTGGAATTCATCCCTGTTGTTTTTTACTAATATGTGACAATTGTTTATTTAGGAGTTTTTGCTGCCAAAACAATATACCCCCAGACATTTATCCTTACCTGTCTCTAGTCGTGATCTCATTATCAAGCTGTTAATCTATTTCTTTATTTAATGGGGTATTCTCAAGTTATTAAATTGCTTTAGTTAGTTAGAAAAAACTGTTATTTTCATATGCTGTCATTCTCCTGCAATGGCAGTTTTTATCTTTCATGTTGCACAGCTGGTTTCCATGGAGCTGGGCCACTAGTGCCTGCCCATTCCCATTCTCTGGACAAGTGTGCACATTAGTTACAGTCCAGGAGGGGAGATAACTCCTAACATACCAGCCACCGCTCTCCAGCCCATTGATTCTATTCAACTGTTATCTGCTCACCTACAGGTGCATCTCACTAAATTAGAATATCATCAAAAAGTTAATTTATTTCAGTTCTTCAATACAAAAAGTGAAATTCTTATATTATATAGAGTCATTACAAGCAGAGTGATCTATTTCAAGTGTTTATTTCTGTTAATGTTGATGATTATGGCTTACAGCCAATGAAAACACAAAAGTCATTATCTCAGTAAATTACAATAATTAACAAAAAACACCTGCAAAGGATTCCTAAGTGTTTAAATAGGTCCCTTAGTCTGTTTCTGTAGGCTCCACAATCGTGGGGAAGACTGCTGACTTGACAGATGTCCAGAAGGCAGTCATTGACATACTCTACAAGGTCCCAGAGTTCCAATTTTCATTTGGAAATCAAGGTCCCAGAATCTGGAGGAAGAGTGGAGAGGCCACAATCCAAGTTGCTTGAGGTCTAGTGTGAAGTTTCCACAGTCAGTGATGGTTTGGGGAGCGATGTCATCTGCAGGTGTATGTCCACTGTGTTTTATCAAGACCAAAGTCAGCGCAGCTGTCTACCAGGAAATTTTAGAGCACTTCCTGCTTCCCTCTGCCGACAAGCTTTTTGGAGATGGAAATTTCATTCTCCAGCAGGACTTGGCACCTGTCCACACTGCCAAAACTACCAATATCTGGTTTAAAAACAACAGTATCACTGTGCTTGATTGGCCAGCAAACTCGCCTGACCTTAACCCCATAGGGAATCTATGGGGTATTATCAGGAGGAAGATGAGAGACACCAGACCCAACAATGCAGACGAGCTGAAGGCTGCTATCAAAGCAACCTGGGCTTCCATAACACCTCAGCAGTGCCACTGGCTGATCGCCTCCATGCCACGCCACATTGATGCAAAAGGACCCCGACCAAGTACTGAGTGCATTTACTGAACATTCATTTCAGTAGGCCAACATTTCGGATTTTAAAAACATTTTTCAAGCTGCTGTTATAAAGTATTCTAATTTAATGAGATTATGACTTTTGTGTTTTCATTGGCTGTAAGCCATAATCATCAACATTAACATAATTAAACACTTGAAATAGATCACTCTGTTTGTAATGACTCTATATAATATATGAGTTTCACTTTTTGAATTGAGGAACTGATATAAATTTCCTTTTTGATGATATTCTAATTTAGTGAGATGCACCTGTACCTCCCCCTACTTCTCAGCTCCTGACAAGCTGCTTTCCTAATTATGGCTCTTAGCTCTTCCTGACCTTAGCTGTGTACTTGGTAAAATGCATTGTTATCTCTTTATATATACAGCTCGGGCAAAAATTAAGAGACCACTGCAAAATTTTCAGTTTCTCTGATTTTTCTCTTTATAGGTATATTTTTGTACATTTTTGTACATTGTTGTTTTAGTCTATAAACTACTGACAACATGTCTCCGAAAATTCAAAGCTAAAAATTTTGTATTTATTTGCAGCAAATGATAAAGCGTCAAAATGCTAAAAAAGAAACAGTGCTTTCAGACCTCAAATTACTCATGTTTTAACTCAGGAACCGTTCAGAAATCATTATTTGGTGGAATAACCATGATTTGTAATCACAGCTTTCATGTGTCTTGGCATGCTTTCCACCAGTCTTTCCATGCTTTCCAATAGAAAATGGTTCAGTGGTTTCTTAATTTTTGCCAGAGCTGTGTATGTGTGTGTGTATGTATATATATATATATATATATATATATGTATGTATTTATATGTATATATGTATGTATACAGTGGTGGCCAAAAGTATTGGCACCCCTGCAATTCTGTCAGATAATACTCAGTTTCTTCCTGAAAATGATTGCAATCACAAATTCTTTGGTATTATTATCTTCATTTAATTTGTCTTCAATGAAAAAACACAAAAAGAATTGTCCTAAAGCCAAATTGGATACAATTCCACACCAAACCTAAAAAAGGGGGTGGACAAAAGTATTGGCACTGTTTGAAAAATCATGTGATGCTTCTCTAATTCGTGTAATTAACAGCACCTGTAACTTACCTGTGGCACCTAACAAGTGTTCGCAATAACTAAATCACACTTGCAGCCAGTTAACATGGATTAAAGTTGACTCAACCTCTGTCTTGTGTCCTTGTGTGTACCACATTGAGCATGGAGAAAAGAAAGAAGACCAAAGAACTGTCTGAGGAGTTGAGAAACCAAATTGTGAGGAAGCATGAGCAATCTCAAGGCTACAAGTCCATCTCCAAAGACCTGAATGTTCCTGTGTCTTCCGTGCACAGTGTCATCAAGAAGTTTAAAGCCCATGGCACTGTGGCTAACCTCCCTAGATGTGGATGGAAAAGAAAAATTGACGAGAGATTTCAACGCAAGATTGTGCGGATGGTGGATAAAGAACCTCGACTAACATCCAAACAAGTTCAAGCTGCCCTGCAGTCCGAGGGTACAGCAGTGTCAACCCGTACTATCCGTCGGCGTCTGAATGAAAAGGAACTGTATGGTAGGATACCCAGGAAGACCCCACTTCTTACCCCGAGACATAAAAAAGCCAGGCTGGAGTTTGCCAAAACTTACCTGAGAAAGCCTAAAATGTTTTGGAGGAATGTTCTCTGGTCAGATGAGACAAAAGTAGAGCTTTTTGGGAAAAAGCATCAACATAGAGTGCACAGGAAAAAAAAAAGAGGCATTCAAAGAAAATAACACGGTCCCTACAGTCAAACATGGCGGAGGTTCCCTGATGTTTTGGGGTTGCTTTGCTGCCTCTGGCACTGGACTGCTTGACCGTGTGCATGGCATTATGAAGTCTGAAGACTACCAACAAATTTTGCACAATAATGTAGGGCCCAGTGTGAGAAGGCGGGGTCTCCCTCAGATGTCATGGGTCTTCCAGCAGGACAATGACCCAAAACACACTTCCAAAAGCACTATAAAATGGTTTGAGAGAAAGCACTGGAGACTTCTAAGGTGGTCAGCAATGAGTCCAGACCTAAATCCCATAGAACACCTGTGGAGAGACCTCAAAATGGCAGTTTGGAGAAGGTACCCTTCAAATATCAGGGACCTGGAGCAGTTTGCCAAAGGAGAATGGTCTACAATTCCAGCAGAGCATTGTAAGAAACTCATTGATGGTTACCGGAAGTGGTTGTTCGCAGTTATTTTGGCTAAAGGTTGTGCAACCAAGTATTAGGCTGAGGGTGCCAATACTTTTGTCTGGCCCATTTTTGGAGTTTTGTGTGAAATGATCAATGATTTGATTTTTGCTTCATTCTCTTTTGTGTTTTTTCCTTGCAAGCAAATTAAATGAAGATAATACCAAAGAATTTGTGATTGCAATAATTTTCAGGAAGAAACTGAGTATTACCTGACAGAATTGCAGGGCTGCCAATACTTTTGGCCACCACTGTATGTACCTTTGCCACATTTCTGGCTTCAAACATAAATATATAAAATTCTAATTTTTGGGGAAGAATCAACAACAAGTGGCACACAATCGTGAGGTGGAACCAAATTTATTGGATATTTTACATTTTTTTAACAAATTAAAAATTGAAAAGTGGGGCGTGCAATATTATTCTCCCCCCTTGAGTTAATACTTTGTAGCGCCAATTTTTGCTGCAATTACAGCTGCAAGTCGCTTGGGGTATGTCTCTATCAGTTTTGCACATCGAGAAGCTGAAATTCTTGCCCATTCTTCCTTGCAAAACAGCTCGAGCTCATTGAGGTTGGATGGAGAGCGTTTGTGAACAGCAGTTTTCAGCTCTTTCCACAGATTCTCGATTGTATCCAGGTCTGGACTTTGACTTGGTCATTTTAACACCTGGATACGTTTATTTTTGAACCATTTGATTGTAGATTTTGCTTTATGTTTGGGATTATTGTCTTGTTGGAAGATAAATCTCCGTCCCAGTCTTAGGTCTTTTGCAGACTCCACCAGGTTTTCTTCCAGAATGGTCCTGTATTTGGCTCCGTCCATCTTCCCATCAATTTTAACCATCTTCCCTTTCCCTGCTGAAGAAAAGCAGGCCCAAACCATGATGCTGCCGCCACCATGTTTGACAGTGGGGATGGTGTCTTGAGGGTGATGATCTGTGTTGCTTTTACGCCAAACCTATCGTTTTGCATTATGGCCAAAAAGTTCGATTTTAGCTTCATCTGACCAGAGCACCTTATTCCACATGTTTGGTGTGTCTCCCAGGTGGCTTGTGGCAAACTTCAAACGAGACTTTTTATGGATATCTTTGAGAAATGGCTTTCTTCTTGCCATTTGTGCAGTGTACGACTGATTGTTGTCCAATGGATAGACTCTCCCACCTCAGCTGTAGATCTCTGCAGTTCACCCAGAGTGATCATGGGCCTTTTGGCTGCATCTCTGATCAGTCTTCTCCTTGTTTGAGATGAAAGTTTAAATAGACGGCCGGGTCTTGGTAGATTTGGAGTGGTCTGATACTTCTTCCATTTCAATATGATCTCTTGCACAGTGCTCCTTGAGATATTTAAAACTTGGGAAATCTTTTTGTATCCAAATCCAGCTTTAAACTTCGCCACAACAGTATCTCGGACCTGCCTGGTGTGTTCCTTGGTCTTCATGATGCTCTCTGCACTTGAAACAGAATCCTGAGACTATCACAGAGCAGGTGCATTTATACGGAGACTTGATTACACACAGGTGGATTCTATTTATCATTACCAGTCATTTAGGACAACATTGGATCATTCAGAGATCCTCACTGAACTTCTTGAGTGAGTTTGCTGCACTGAAAGTAAAGGGGCCCAATAATATTGCACGCCCCACTTTTCAGTTTTTAATTTGTTAAAAAAGTTTAAAATATCCAATAAATTTCGTTCCACTTCACAATTATGTCCCACTTGTTGTTGATTCTTCCCCCAAAAATTAGAATTTTATATCTTTATGTTTGAAGCCAGAAATGTGGCAAAAGGTAGAAAAGTTCAAGGGGGCCAAATACTTAAACAATGCACTGTATACACCAAAACAAATTACTGATGAATATGTTACAGCAAAACTTGTACTGAGCTTTATAGTTCTATAATACTACAGTTCAGTTGCTCACCAGAACTGTTACTCAAGGAGGCGTGTCGGCCCCCAAGAAATGAGGAGAGACCACATAGCTCTGAGCTGCTCAAGAGACAACTTGAGAATAACCCTTTAAAACATACCTTTCATTTCAAGTAACTTAGCTATTGATTGTGTACATGAGTAATAACACGCTTGTCCTTTATTTGACTTGTATCCTACATTTTCACCAGTTTTCCCCTCTGGAGGTGATCGCTCTAATTTTCAGTTCCCTCTGAGTTGGTGGGTGGAGACTAACTTTCTATGATGTCTTCCATATGTAGTACACACAGAGAGATGGAGCCCCGCTCTTGTTTCTGTTTAGAACACTGACAAAAGCTGGTGCATGGATGACATTATACAGCATTTATGCTTGTGAATCCAGCTCTAAAGTGAAATACATTTTCTAGAAGCTACAGCTCTATCTACCCGTGTCTGCCTGGTCCATCAGTATGCTGAGATCTCCTCACTTTTATCTATCTCCCCTTTTTTTAGACTACAAGATGACAATACTCTGTGTAAGTAGACACTTGACTGTACTGGCTGTCCATCTTGCTTTTTCCTGAGTTCCAGAAGCCAATTTCTGTGATAAAGATATATTACAAAGTTTATTTTATTCATCTTTACTACTGTCACTGACAGATCACTGATTGGTGGAGCTTAGCAGTAGCTTCCTCCACAAATCAGTTTCCAGCCCTGCAAAGGGGGAGGAGAATCGCACACTCTTTCCTCTGAAGGTCCCGGCTGCTGCGGAGTACTGACTGAAGCTTACATCATCCGGGCCTACAGAGGGGGAGGACAGTCTCTCTCCTCTGCCTAACTGAAGGATTCAGTGGTGCTGTGCGCTGTCGCTATGATCAACAGCCTGGCCACTTCAGACTGCCTCTCCCTCCGCCTGCTTCACAGACTGCCGCTCCCGCTGCCTGCTTCAGAGCCCACAAGCTGCTTCACTTCACTGCCCATCATAAGCTTCCCCCGGGCCGTGGTGAATGATGGTGTGGCGCCCTGCTGCGTATGGTGCCACAGAACCCGGAAGGGTGCATGGACGGATTTCTCCACAAGAGGCCCTCACTACATGCAAACACCTCCACCTTCCACCTCATACCAGCAGAGGGAGCCCTGATAGGGATATATAAAGGGAAGGTGAAGCCAGGCAGCTGGGGTAGTCTACAGAGAGTTTAGAGTGTGCTTAGGATGTAGCAGCACGCAGGCTGCTGTGTGAGGCAAGCTAGGCCTCCAGCAGCCCTGAAGCCTAGTGAGGGCCCCGAGCATGGCCGAAGGCGAGAGGAAGGAACGAGTGACAAAAAGGGGGCTGTGGAGCATACCAGGCTCACCCCAGTATATATACCGGACACCGGGTCCGAACCTACAGGGATTCTTTACACCCAGTAGGGATCACCGGAATCCCAGGAGGACTACAGGTCCATGGCAAACCTGAAGCTAGACACATACAGGACCAGGAACCACGAAGGCCCCGACGTCCAGGGAAAGTGGTTACCAACCGGAGGTCCTACTTCAGAGCAACAGGTGGAGTAGAAAAAGCAAGACACATAAGCTAGGCACAGTTGCATGCTGGACAGGAGCTTACACAGAGGCAGACATGGATCAGGAGGCCTTATACCCGCTCCCTGGGGAGAAGTCCAAAAGTGCGCCCTTCACCTAGAGTATCCTGGACCGTATCTACCAGCTGTACCAGTAAAGGTAACGAAGCAAAACTCCCTGTCTCTGTCCATTACTCCTGCTGTGTTCTCTACCTGCACAACGCCCAGCGCACCCACCATCTATCTATCTACACTGCCCTGAGGCCCGCTCCACCTGTGGGGAGCTGTACCATCTTTAGCTGCCTTGTCACCTGCCTCAGAGGACTACTGCAGCACTGGTGACCTTCACCAGACACCACAGGTGGCGTCAAGAATTTCTCTGAACTTTATTAGTAATCGCTACCACTTTTGTGCACTGTCCACCCTAGGCCAGCCACCGTAATATATATATACTGTCCCCAAACAGTAAGGCCCCCGGGGGCGAGACAATAGCTTAGTTTGCACTTTCATGTAAATGTGTATGTTCACTTTATAAGACGCACTGGGCTTTTCCCCTCACGGAAAATACAGTATGTATGCGTGTGTGTGTGTGTGTGTGTGTATATGTGTGTGTATATATATATATATATATATATATATATATATATATATATATATATATATATATATATATATATATATATATACAGTCATATGAAAAAGTTTGGGCACCCCTATTAATCTTAAGCTTAATGTTTTATAAAAATTGGTGTTTTTGCAACAGCTATTTCAGTTTGATATATGTAATAACTGTTGGATACAGTAATGTTTCTGCCTTGAAATGAGGTTTATTGTACTAACAGAAAATGTGCAATCTGCATTCAAACAAAATTTGACAGGTGCATAAGTATGGGCACCTCACCAGAAAAGTGACATTAATATTTAGTAGATCCTCCTTTTGCAAAAATAACAGCCTCTAGTCGCTTCCTGTAGCTTTTAATTAGTTCCTGGATCCTGGATGAAGGTATTTTTGACCATTCCTCTTTACAAAACAATTCCAGTTCAGTTAAGTTTGATGGTCGCCGAGCATGGACAGCCTCTTCAAATGATCCCACAGATGTTCAATGATATTCAGGTCTGGGGACTGGGATGGCCATTCCAGAACATTGTAATTGTTCCTCTGCATGAATGCCTGAGTAGATTTGGAGCGGTGTTTTGGATCATTGTCTTGCTGAAAGATCCATCCACTGCGTAACTTCAACTTTATCACTGATTCTTGAACACTATTGCCAAGAATCTGCTGATACTGAGTGGAATCCATGCGTCCCTCAACTTTAACAAGATTCCCAGTGCCGGCATTGACCACACAGCCCCAAAGCATGATGGAACCTCCACCAAATTTTACTGTGGGTAGCAAGTGTTTTTCTTGGAATGCTGTGTTTTTTTGCCACCATGCATAACGCCTTTTTGTATGACCAAACAACTCAATCTTGGTTTCATCAGTCCACAGGACCTTCTTCCAAAAAGAAATAGGCTTCTTCAAATGTGCTTTTGCATACCTCAGCCAACTCTGTTTGTGCGTACTTGCAGAAACGGCTTCTTTCGCATCACTCTCCCATACAGCTTCTCCTTGTGCAAAGTGCGTTGTATAGTTGACCGATGCACAGTGACACCATCTGCAGCAAGTTGATGCTGCAGCTCTCTGGAGGTGGTCTGAGGATTGTCCTTGACTGATCTCACCATTCTTCTTCTCTGCCTTTCTGATGTTTTTCTTGTCCTGACACTTCTGGCCTTAACAAGAACTGTCCCTATGTTCTTCCATTTCCTTACTATGTTCCTCACAGTGGAAACTGACAGGTTAAATCTCTGAGACAGCTTTTTGTATCCTTCCCCTGAACAACTATGTTGAATAATCTTTGTTTTCAGATCATTTGACAGTTGTTTTGAGGAGCCCATGATGCCACTCTTCAGAGGAGATTCAAACAGGAGAACAACTTGCAAGTGGCCACTTTAAGTAGCTTTTCTCATGATTGCATACACCTGGCTATAAAGTTCAAAGCTCAATGAGGTTACAAAACCAAAAAAAGTGCTTTAGTAAGTCAGTAAAATGTAGGCAGGAGTATTTAAAACAAGAAAATGATAAGGGTGCCCATACTTATGCACAGGTCAAATTTTGTTTGAATGCAGATTGCACATTTTCTGTTAGCACAATAAACCTCATTTCAAGGCAGAAACATTACTGTGTCCAACAGTTATTACATATATCAAACTGAAATAGCTGTTGCAAAAACACCAATTTTTATAAAAGATTAAGCTTAAGATTAATAGGGGTGCCCAAACTTTTTCATATGACTGTATATATATATACAGTGCAGACCAAAAGTTTGGACACACCTTCTCATTTAAAGATTTTTCTGTATTTTCATGACTTTGAAAATTGTACATTCACACTGAAGGCATCAAAACTATGAATTAACACATGTGGAATAATTATAAGGCAAGAAATCCCACTTATTAAACCTGACAGGGCACACCTGTGATTTCTTGCCTTATAATTATTCCACATGTGTTAATTCATAGTTTTGATGCCTTCAGTGTGAATGTACAATTTTCAAAGTCATGAAAATACAGAAAAATCTTTAAATGAGAAGGTGTGTCCAAACTTTTGGTCTGTACTGTATACTACACTATACTATCTATATATCTATTCCACAATAGATATATAGAATAGATAGACATTCTGTAGATATATAATGTAATGTCACAAGCCCCCTACATATAATAAACTTGCAACCTATAGTGCCTTTTATATGGCATTTAGCCTTGGTTAACCTATTAAATAAATAAATAATTTAAAAAAATGACGTGGGATCCCCCCTATTTTTGATAACCAGCAAAGGTATAGCAGACAGCTGTGGGCTTATATTATCAGGCTAGGAAAGTCCCTGGTTATTGGGCCCTTCCCCGCCTAAAAATACAAGCCCACAGCCACCCCAGAATTAGCACATCACATTTGTTGTGCCATTTCTGGCGCTTTGCGCAGCTCTTCCCGATAACCTTGGTGCGGTGGCAATTGGGGTAATGGTAGTTCGGGTTGATGACAGCTGTGATTTATCAAAAATCACAGCTAACATCAAGCCCTGGGTTAGTAATGGAGAGGTGTCCATCAGACATCCACCATTACTAACCCAGTAATTAAAAATAAAATCGCACACACAGAAAAAACACATGTTGCTGATTTCTCTGTCATCAAGGCTGAGAAATACAGACAGCTACTAATACATCATGCAGTACCATTAAGGAGGTGTCTGGCCGCAAATTTATTCTGTAGCAGGACAATAATCCCCAAACAGACAGCTGTCATTAAGAACTATCCTCAGCATAATAAAGAAAAAAATGTCCCTGAACTGATGATATTGGACCCTCAGAGCCTTGGTCTCAACATCATGAAGTCTGTATGGGATTACATAAAATGACAGAAGGATTTCCACAATCCTACATCCACTCCAGATCTGTGGCTTGTTCTCCAAAATGTTTGGAACAACCTTCCTGCATAGGTCTTTCAAAAGCTATGTTTAACCATAAGGGAGCCTAATGGGTAATGTTTCTCCTTTTGGAGGCTGCCAAGCCAGTGCAAAGAGACTTATAGGCCATGCAATGCTCCTCTGGGAAATTAAAGATGTAAATTGCCTCTTCAGAGGGGCGATGCATGGCCTGTAAGTCTCCTTATGCCAGCTTGGCGCTCTGCACAAGCAGAGACATTACCTTTTAGACCCCTTTCAGAGACTCTCATCCAGCCAAATCAAATCAGACCTTTTACTTGGCATATAGTGTGTCTGGTTTGGCTTTTATTCTTATTCATGAGGTTTGAGGTATGCCTCTTTAAATGGTCGATATGGACTTTTAGGAGTGCTACTGCCAATAAGTGGCACTAGGGTTGCCATTGCCTCTTCCTCTCTGAAGATACAATTTGCATATTTAATTTTCCAGAGTAGCATTGCATGGCTTATAAGCCTCCTTATGCTGGCCTTGCACTCCCCATGAGGAAAGATGCTACCTCTTGGACATCTGTCAGAGGCCATTCATTCAGCCAAATCAGGCCTCTTGCTTTGCACTGATGAGGGTCAAACACTATCACCCACATGTCTTCATATAGAGTGCCTGGTTTGGCTTTTATCCCAAGTCATGTGATAAGGCTTGTTAACAGGTCGATATTGACTTTTAGGACTGTTACTTCCAATAGGTGGTACTAGAGTTCCTGTCCTTTTTTCCTCTCTAAATAGTCAATTTGCATGCTGTACCTAGAAGAATTGATGCATTCATGCTATTTTGAAGGCAAAAGTGTGGTCACACCAAATATTGATTTGATTTATTTTTCTCTTTTGTTAACTCATTTTGTATTTTATTAATTGTTAAAATAAACTCTTCTGTTTTTGAAATTTTTCTTACTTTGTAGCCTTTTTTTTCACACCTGCCTAAAACTTTTGCACAGTACTGTACATACTTACCAACATTTGCATTGGTAACTTAGGGATGTTTTAACTCAGTTTGCCTGATTCTATTCATTTTTGTTTTTTATAACCCTCTCCTTTAGCCCAGAACATTGCAAATTTGCTTCGATTGTTTCCAAAGAATTAATTTGCATATTAAATTTCCCAGAGGAGCATTGCATGGCGAATAAGCCTCCTTACCTTGACATGCCAGAGCTGGTGTGTCACTCTCCATAAGGAGAAAAGCTACCCCTTAGACCTCAGTCCAGAGCCTCTCACCTAGCCAAATCAGTTCTCATACTTTGCACTGACGAGGGCCAACAGCCCGAAACACCGTATCTGCAAATTGAGATTCTGATTTGGCTTTTATCCTAAGTCATATTGCACAACTCGTTAAAGGGTTGATTGTGACTTGTAGGATTTCTACTTCCAATAGGTGGCGCTATAGAGTAGAAGTCCTCTTTTTCTCTGAAGAGGCAATTTGCATGGTAAACTTGACAAAATTTGGGAGAGTTTGCAAAGATATATTAATATTTTCTATTTTTTTTTTGTTAAAGTAGAATTAACACAAATTTTCCCTTCCTTTCCAAAGTCATGCTTACCAAGGATCATGAATTATTGATAATATGATGTGCATTCCTAATGAATGAATGAGTTTTTAATAATATTTTCTAAAAACAAACTTCTGTAATACATCGCTTATGTTTGGGGCCAGACAAGGACAACTAGATTAACCATGTAAGGACAGAAACTTTTTTGAACAATAGGGTTGGGTATAATTCCCCCTGAAAATTAAGGTGTTAGAGGTACAATGGTTACAACGATAGTTGGTGGCTAAAAATTAATGGCACCATGTGTGGGTTGCGAATGGTGTTACAATAAATCTAGTCCTGTTAGTTGTTTCCAGTGGTGGTTGCATTGGTGCTGTTGGGTCACTATTTTGAAAACAAATGTATTTTGTTGAGATCTGACAATAAAGGTGTGGTCTTTGCAGTAAACAGTTTGTCATCTAAATGTAGTTTACTGGTGGCGTCTTACTATGTTAAAATTAAATATATGGCTTAAAGCTGTGCACTTTCTGAGAAACTCTGTGGCTGACTCACTTTCTCGCTTTCAGTTCGACAAATTCTTCAACCTTGCATCATGGGCAGAACCAGCAGGAGAAGATGCCCTGACTATTTATGGGGATTGATTTGGTCATAATTTTGAATCTATTACAGTAATCCGTAGCATTGGCTACTTGGAAAGGTTACGTATCAGTAAGGTACAGTGGTCCAAGTTCTGTGCTGGTAGACAGTTGGACAGGTTCAAAAGTTTAGAGCAGTCCGCCTTGATATTTTGCATGCATTTATTTTTGAAAGGACTGGCCTATTCCACAGTTGGAAAATATTAGGAGGTAGGTAATTTTTTCTAAAATTTTTTGGTTAACAGCCTTTGAATAGCTATTTTCTTAAAAAATAGCTTTTAAAGGGTTAGAAAAAGGATCATTGCCTTTGGGATGGTAGATGTCCTGTTATGCCAGATAATTTGAGAAATCTTTGCTTCGTATTTCAGTCATGCTATTTTAATGACTTAGTCATTAATTTTTTTCTACAGCATATTCGTAACTGTTTTTAGGCGCATTACGCAAGTAAAAAACGGACCAGGCCGACAGAGGTATCGGCCTTAAGTTAATGTGTCTGACAGTTTATTGCTTTTGTCCAATATGGTTATTTAAAAAGTATTAAAGTTCTCGTCCATCAGGTTGTGAACAGTTACTGATTCATCAGTCATGTTTGCCTATGACACAATATCAGTTTAGAGCAATCCTGCCTAAATGGTTAGTGCAGTTGGGCCTGGTTGTTAAATATTTTTCCACGCATTCTTACTGGTTCAGATCAGCAACGGAAGATTCCAGTTTGGATTTAAGCAAAGAATTAATTAAATGGTTGGGTAGATGGGAATCGGACTGCTATCAGCTATATAATAGAAAATAATGTATGGTATTAATTATTTTAGTTAGAGTTTCTACAGGCTAAACAGTTTGGATTCTAGTACACCCCTTCATACAATGGGCTGAAAATAGGGCGCAGTAACGCTATCACTGTCCGAATTTATCCTGGTCACTGGATCAAGTAAGAGTCTGCTGGCTTTGAATCAGAGGTCAACATTGGGATGGACTGATAGACTATACCTTCATGATGAGCGACAGGTTTCCGGATCCCGACGTCTTCATAATTCATCTTGAAGGGAATGACATTGGGAAAATGAGAACGGTAGAACTGCTATTTTAGATCAAGAAGAATCTGTCAGAGGTTATGAATTTGTCTCCTAGGTCTAAAATAGTTTTCTCTGAAATAATTTGCAGGTTGTTGTGGGTTATGTCTAATGAGCTTAAGTTTTGTGAGAAAATTAGGATCTAAAGGGTAACGTTTCTCCTTATGGAGAGTGACAAGAAAGGCCAGGCATGTCAGAGTGAGGAGACTTATACTCCATGCATGCTCCTTTTGGGAAATTAAATTAAAATTAGAATTCTAGTTCCACCTATTGGAAGTAGCAATCCTAAAACGTCAATATCGACTCTTTAACAAGCTTTTCCATATGACTTAGGATAAAAACCAAATCAGAATCTCAATTTTCAGACACAGTGTTTTGGGGTATTGTCCCTTGTCAGAAATTAGGAAACATTTGAATGGAAGTCTGTTTAAATTTATGCAGTCAATTGGGGGTCTTTCTTTTAGACACGTTGATTTAGAAGGTGGCGTGTCCAGCCTTTACCATGACGACATGGTACAAAGTAAATTGTGTCACTAAAACCCACAACTCATCCTGCAAAGAGTCTCACGATGGAAAAATTAAAAAAAATGATAGCTATTTCTTTTTGTTCTTTCATTATATTTATGCCTTGTTGTGTATTTTTACTAATAGTTACGTATTTCAATAATTCCTTTCCTGGCTTTAGAGGTTTGTTTGAATTTTGGTGAATTTGGCCACGTGTTCCGATATACTGGGACTGTGATCATTACATTGTGTTGGCTGCAAGCAGACCGCACTCCGAAAGGATTCACTTTATCAATTTGGTATTTATCAAGTCATTTATGGCTCCGTTTTGCTATGGAGTATGCTTTTTCGTGACTTCTATATTGCATATCCTAGCTTCATTTAGGGGTACTAATTTCACTGTGAACGGACGGCACCCCCATAACTCATCAGTACTCATCTGGAGCAGTAAGACCAAACATTTGTTTACAATGGTAATTACCGTAAATGAAATGTGTTTAAAATTCACAGTTAATGAAAGTTTTATTACCGCATCACAAATGAAATTAACGTGTTTGTTATCTGATATAAAGGATCTCTCGTTCTGACTGATTACATTAGGGATAAAATTCATCCCTGTGATACGTAGAAAAAACACAATGAAGTCCTATTTGCTGCTACTTATTTTATAGGAAGCTGAACCTAATCCATAGAGCACCATGATAATCTTTTAATGAAGCTATATGGTTATTAGGTCAGGGTCTGTAAATCCCTGAAGCTTATTTCTGCACCACACACACCAATATATAGATAGAAATGAACAAATATTCAAAATCAGCTCCATTTTTTTTAACTCTTATGTTATAGTTATTAAACGTAGTCTTTCCCCATTTCGTATGATTGACTGTTTCCTATAACAAAAATATAGGTTTAGAGTATGTATGAATCCTTCCAGATTGGGAATGATGGAAATTGCATGTGAGGGAATTTTTAAAGCATAAATTAAAGATAATCTCCTAGCTTGCCGTACTTTGAGTTTTAGTACACTAATGAGCAAAAGGGTAACAATGTTTTGAACTTTTGACTTTCAGGCTCCATGTCTCACCATACACAATTGCTTCAAACGTGAGACTACCATCATTTTATAGACAATCATCTTGGCTAGCTCATACATAAATTTGACTTGCAACTATTTAGCATATGATTAGTTATGCAGATTCTTGTTATATGACTGCATTGTTACTGTTTTGCTCCAAAAAAATCTAAATTTTAATTTTTATTATTTAGTTAGTATTTTGTAAATTCACCTTTGGCTTTCAACACTGCCTGAATCCTTCTGGGCATGCTCAAACATGTCTCGACCGAAATCTGATCCCAGGTCACGTTCCCAAAGTTGGTGATGGTAGTCTCACGTTCAAAGCAGGTGAGATACGGAGCCTGAAAGTCAAAAGTTCAAAACATCGTTACCCATTTCCTTTGTCAGTATTAATTCCTGTTTTTATAATGAAGTAACATTTTTGGATCATCTTTCCTTACAACTTGGGTTTTGCTGTTCCTCTTTTAGTCTTGTAGGAAAAATATAAATAAATTGATATCTGACAGATATAAACTCTGTCCCTACATGGTCCAACATGGTCAACACTGAATGGATAGTGTCACACGCCCCATTGGAATGACACGTGGTGCCCGGCGCCCAATCAGCACTGGCGTCATCTGTCTCCGCCTTCATATGGATTGAACATGAAGAGGAAGACAGTGATCAGCTGCAGCCTGGACTTCCTCTTCATGTTCAATCTCTACAAAGGCGGGGACACTGATTCCAGCGATAATTTGGCGCCGGGCACCACATGTCATTTCACTGCACCAGAGTTCCGGGATTGCGAGTGCTAACACCACTGGAACGGCATCAGCGCTGGAGGTGAGTATTAGCTTTATTATTTTATCGGGGCTAAACATTTATTTCAAGAAGAGGTTGTCCTAGTAGTGGACAGCCCCTTTAATGTGTGTAGAGACTCTAAGGCTCTGCTCACATGTCCAGTTGTCATCCATTTGTAAATTATGCAATATCCAGTATTTAAAAAAAAATGGATCCTTTACAAATAGAGTAAATCTAAAAGCAAAATGGAAACCATTCATCATGATCAGTTTTTCATAGATTGCAATATAAAAAGAAATGCATCCAATAATTATCCATTTTTTGGGGGGCCTGACAAAAAAGTTGTGCCAAGTGCGTTTTTTAATGCATTTAAAAAAAATATTGCACCTGGGGAGGAGGCAAGTAGAAGATGTGTTATGACACATCAAATGAATGGATTCTGTACTGCAACATTTTATTTCTGTTTTTATGATAAAAAAGAAGAAAGAACTACTGGACACGTGAGGATAGCCTACCTGGCAATGAATTGATCTATAAAAATTAACAAAACAAAAAAATCCAAGCAGCTTTGTTATGCTTCAGCTAGTCAGGAGGTGAGTAAAATCCCTTTAAGCTAGAGCCACTGCCACAGTATAATATGGCTATGCGGCAATATTGTGGACTATATGTAGCAAGCCTCTTTGCATAGTGTAGACTTGAGTCCCTTACATGGAGATTAAACCTGTATTAATTCTTATGTCCCGCTGTAACGGGTGCACACAGGAAGAAGCATGAGCGGAGCATTGTGCACAAGCAGATAAATGTACACGGTACGTAGTTTATCGAGAGATATGTCCCTGCCCGGCTCAGGGGAGAATTACCATGCATACAGTTGTCACCAAAATAAAAAGTGAAATATTGCTTTGTTTAAATTGAAATTAGAAGGCATCTCTTATTCACACAATGGATCTTTGTGGTGTGCGTGCGTCTCCCCGAATCGCAATGTAGACTTGCAGCGCTCTCTGCATGATGTTGTAATTGAACCATTGTTGTCGGTTTCAAAATTCAACGTTTGATCTCCTCCTCATAATAGTCAGTCTTTAATCATTTTCTCTCTGTTGCCTCATTTTGCCTTCTCAGTATATTACGCATGCTGAATACCATTATTGCCTTCAGTTATTAACTAGGGATGGATTTGGAAAAAGCAATTTTGTGCTAGCTTGATATTGCAGAATAAGCTGTCAAACATCATACCAGGTGACAGTGTGATGTCCTTCTACGGAGCTGTAGCACAGTGTGTATTACAGCTGGAAGCTTATAGGTAATCAGAGAGGATTACCAATGGCAGCTTTATTAAATATCTGTGCAGGTCTACTGTGACTGTGACCAGATAATGTGAGCTTCCAATATAGGAACAGGAAATTATTAATAAAACCGGATTGGCTGCTCAGAATGCCCTTGCAAAAGTTTATCTTATTATTATTTTCTAGGAAGATGAATGTCAAGTATTAGTTTTATTATTACTTAAGGTGTCGGCCTTCTCTTATTCCAAGTGTTTTGCTTTTAATTTCTGCTAATTCCCCACGGGTCTTGTAAAATTAACATTGCTTTAAAATAAAAATTCTGATATTTTTTATTTTTAGTGTATTTTTTTTTATTTCACATTGAGTTGTGCTAAGACTTAATGACCAATTGTTAGTGTTGGCATTATGTAGTTCAGAATCCCATCCCTATTTCTCTTAGTTTTCCAGTGCAACATTTGTAAGATTAAAGTCTCGTGTTATTTTCAGTAAAAGTACGAGCCAACAAAACATCGGATCGCACTCAGACCAATGTTATTCTATGGGGCAGTGCACATGTCCAATTTTTTCGCAGCATACTCTATTTGCATCTAATATTCAGATCGCACTTGGCCGTGCAAGTCAATGAGCCCTTGGAAAAAATTGGACGATATCTGATTGCAGTCTGATTTCCACGGACTGACACGATGGAGAAGATGGAGAATTAATTTTTTTCCATTCTCTCCTCATTAAAAAAAAACGAATAACATTATGATCACACGTGTAACGGGTCTGGGAGGCGGAACCTCTGAGCTACTATACAAGGGGGCGGTCCTTGTAAGGGAGCGGGTGGCGACCAGGCAGGCAGTCACAGCAGGTGACCGGGACAGTCTCTGGGTGTACGGGCAGGAGGTCACGGCAAGTGACCGGGACAGTCTCTGGAAGAACGGGCTGGAGGTCACGGCAAGTGACCGGGGCAGTCTCTGGGTAAAGGGTAGGTACGACCTGTGATGGCTGAACCTCCAGGTAGGCTAGCAAGGCAGATGGAGGATGTGTGCTCCCAGGTGAGCTAGCGAGAGTCTCTGGAATAGCAGGTGGTCACAGCACGTGACGGCGAAGCCTCCAGGTAGGCAAGCAGGCAGGTAGCGGAGAAGCACTCCCAGGTGAGCGGGCAAGAGTCTCTGGAATAGCTGGTGGTCACAGCACGTGACGGCGGAGCCTCCGGGCAGGCAAGCAGGCAGGTAGCGGAGAAGCGCTCCCAGGTGAGCGGGCAAGAGTCTCTGGAATAGCTGGTGGTCACAGCACGTGACGGCGGAGCCTCCGGGCAGGCAAGCAGGCAGGTAGCGGAGGAGCGCTCCCAGGTGAGCGGGCAAGCTGGTCCATAGACAGACTGACAGGAGTAGAAAGGCAGACCGTCGGACCTCAGGCTAGCAAGCAGGCAGGTAGCTGATGTGCGCTCCCAGGTGAGCGGGCAAGCTGGTCCTTAGACAGACTGACAGGAGTTGTAAGGCAGACTGTCGGACCTCAGGCTAGCAAGCAGGTAGCAGGAATAACTGGCAGGAAACAGACAGCAAACTGGCAGGACTCTGGCAGGAATCAGGCAGGTAACTGGCAGGTAACTGGCAACGGGACCTGAGGGCTGAAGCAGAGTAGAACAGTGCAACAACATTGCTCGGGCACCTCCATTTTGGAGGAGGTGCCTTATATATGGTGAAGTCCTCCGGCCATTGGCCGGGGACTCCTTAGGACGGCGCGCGCGACCCCTTTAAGAGGGAGGGAGAGCGCGCGCGCGCGCCCTAAGCACAGTGGCCGGGAAGGAGCGCGCGCTGCCAGCAGAGCGGGAGGAGGACGCCGGGCACGGAGCAGGGAGGTGAGGGGAACAGCGTCCCTGCCTAGCAGAGGGCAGGGACGCCGGCGCTACAACACGATGATCAAGCTCTGATCAGAGTTTGATTAGCATAATTGGCCCAATTCTCTCAGATGACAGAAAATACGGTGGTGTGACCTAAGAGAAACCACTACTGCTGAGCAAGACTGGGTTCCAGAGAGCATTGAAATTATTAGGCAGCTTCGTGCTTGTCATTATATACAGTACAGACCAAAAGTTTGGACACACCTTCTCATTTAAAGATTTTTCTGTATTTTCATGACTATGAAAATTGTACATTCACACTGAAGGCATCAAAACTATGAATTAACACATGTGGAATTATATACTTAACAAAAAAGTGTGAAACAACTGAAAATATGTCTTATATTCTAGGTTCTTCAAAGTAGCCAACTTTTACTTTGATGACTGCTTTGCACACTCTTGGCATTCTCTTGATAAGCTTCAAGAGGTAGTCACCGGAAATGGTCTTCCAACAATCTTGAAGGAGTTCCCAGAGATGCTTAGCACTTGTTGGCCCTTTTGCCTTCACTCTGCGGTCCAGCTCACCCCAAACCATCTCAATTGGGTTCAGGTCTGGTGACTGTGGAGGCCAGGTCATCTGGCGTAGCACCCCATCACTCCCTTTCTTGGTCAAATAGCCCTTACACAGCCTGAAGGTGTGTTTGGGGTCATTGTCCTGTTGAAAAATAAATAATGGTGCAACTAAACGCAAACCGGATGGAATAGCATGCCGCTGCAAGATGCTGTGGTAGCCATGCTGGTTCAGTATGCCTTCAATTTTGAATAAATCCCCAACAGTGTCACCAGCAAAGCACCCCCACACCATCACACCTCCTCCTCCATGCTTCACGGTGGGAACCAGGCATGTAGAGGCCATCCGTTCACCTTTTATGCGTCGCACAAAGACACGATGGTTGGAACCAAAGATCTCAAATTTGAACTCATCAGACCAAAGCACAGATTTCCACTGGTCTAATATCAATTCCTTGTGTTCTTTAGCGCAAACAAGTCTCTACTGCTTGTTGCCTGTCCTTAGCAGTGGTTTCCTAGCAGCTATTTTACCATGAAGGCCTGCTGCACAAAGTCTCCTCTTAACAGTTGTTGTAGAGATGTGTCTGCTGCTAGAACTCTGTGTGGCATTGACCTGGTCTATAATCTGAGCTGCTGTTAACCTGAGATTTCTGAGGCTGGTGACTCTGATAAACTTATCCTCAGAAGCAGAGGTGACTTTTGGTCTTCCTTTCCTGGGGCGGTCCTCATGTGAGCCAGTTTCTTTGTAGCGCTTGATGGTTTTTGCAACTGCACTTGGGGACACTTTCAAAGTTTGCCCAATTTTTCGGACTGACTGACCTTCATTTCTTAAAGTAATGATGGCCACTTGTTTTTCTTTACTTAGCTGCTTTTTTCTTGCCATAATACAAATTCTAACAGTCTATTCAGTAGGACTAGCAGCTGTGTATCCACCAGACTTCTGCACAACACAACTGATGGTCCCAACCCCATTTATAAGGCAAGAAATCCTACTTATTAAACCTGACAGGGCACACCTGTGAAGTGAAAACCATTTCCGGTGACTACCTCTTGAAGCTAATCAAGAGAATGCCAAGAGTGTGCAAAGCAGTCATCAAAGCAAAAGGTGACTACTTTGAAGAGCCTAGAATATAAGACATATTTTCAGTTGTTTCACACTTTTTTGTTAAGTATATAATTCCACATGTGTTAATTCATAGTTTTGATGCCTTCAGTGTGAGTGTACAATTTTCAAAGTCATGAAAATACAGAAAAATCTTTAAATGAGAAGGTGTGTCCAAACTTTTGCTCTGTACTGTACCTTATTTTTCTTAGATGACAGCCACACCCTTTTCAATGATAATGATGGACTGTTCTGCTGCGTTCCTACCCCTGAAGACAACAATCACGTTATGTGAATAAGTGTTATGCTTCTTTTACATATATTGCGATATATATTTAAAGTGTGATAAGTATTGATAGTATAATGTAATCCATAGTGTCTAGCAGTGTTTTAGGTAATGTTGGAAATGTGATAATGTAAGGCATTATGATGTATAGTGATGTGATGCATGAAAAACATAGGTTAGGACTTAGGACATGAGATAGTGTTTGCATAGAATGTAGGTTAAAGGGTGCGTTTCACCAGGATCAGACTGCAGGGTCAGGGAGAGAGTTTATGTTGGGACCAGCCCACAGGGAGAGGGCTTAGTGCTAGGACAAGTGACCTGCTTCCTGAGGTTAGTCAGATATGAGTTAGATTGAAAAAGTGAGTAGCGTGCAGAGCTGCCGTTTGGGTGAACTACAGCAAAAGAGACGACGGGACAATGAGGTAGCGTGACCAGGAACTGACAGAAGAGGCAGAGTGGCCTTCCACCTTAAAGGCGTCGTTGGAAAGGACGATGTGTCACGAGAAACCCTGAGCTTTATAAACGGCAAAGGTATGGACCTACAAAGGGCGAAGTAGGGCGAAACAGTGTGCTATACCGGCCCTGGAGTAGACTTCAGTGGAAGGAAATGCTGTCTGTGAAAAGTTTTTTTTCTGTGAATAAAACGTGTTTAAGACTGTGTACTCGCTATCCCTTGTACATAACCCTTATCAAGTTGAGTAAAGCTCCCATATTTGAACGGAAGTCTCCTTTATTAATCTGTGGAACTCTTGGTCCTGGCCAGCCAACACCATTGGCTACCGGTGGCCTGCATGGGCACAAGGCCCTCACAACACTAACACCCAGCCAGGACCCCCAATTGTCTGTAATGTGCCGGGTTGCTCTACACATGACACACTCCTACGGCTACCACACTGGGCACCATTACAAATGCAGAGGTTTTTGTCTTCTGAGAGCAAAGGTTTCGGAATAGTGAATTTGGAGCATCCTGTAGCCCTGTCAACTTTCCCAACCCATACCTCCGAAATCAAAATTCAATTGTAGATAAGTGACTAGAGCTTGTAGCTGAAAATGAGGGTACTTATTAGACATAAAGTTGCATAGCATAATAGTTAAGATCATTTATCTACAAAATGAGCTAGAGATTATTTGCACATTGTACCAAATGAAGGGTTAAAACGGAGCCCTAGCAAAGCCATGGGCTGAGTGAGTGTGCCATGACTCTGCTTTGTAGGGCCAACAGGGATTAAGTGGTTAAGTGCTTTGCACGTAGCACAGTTTTTGGGGTGAAAAGTTTAAGTGCATGGTCTAAAAGGGGAGGCCATCACTTAGGGACATATAAATGTTGTGCGTGAGGCTGAGGGGGCACTCAGGTCACAGTGGCTCAACAGAAGAAGGTCCCGCCCACCCTAATTTTATATGTTTGTGTCAGCTAGGCACAGTCCCGTGTTGTTCTGATGTCAATTCGGCTTGGTGGTGTGAAGGGGTTCTTGGAGTTGGTGGAAAATTGTTGTAGGGAGGTTGTACATCAAGTAGATGGCACCCTTCAGTTGTGTTTGTAATTTGGAAATGGCCTGGCGGAGTTTTGGGACTCTTCAGGGTGGGGTGCCTGGGGAGTCGGTGGCATGGTGAAGGTTTCCGCTGACTGAGGTGCCCTCGAGCTGATGGTCGTAGCTGGGGGTAATGCCGGAAGTTCATTTTGGGTAATGTCAGGCCTTTGGAGCTCCAAGAACCTCCTTCTGCCAAAAGTTATTATTATTGTACTTTTGTTATAATAAAGGCCGATTTGGACAATTTAATCCAACAATTGGGTCTGTCTTTATTTCATGGGTGGAAATAAGGGGGTGTTTATAAACCAGGTTTTATTGTGGAAAGAAGGCCTTTACAATACTCAAGTCATGGAGTACATAGCATGTTAATTGTTCATTTAAACGGGTTCTCTCATCCTGTTAAATGTAAAAATTGCAAAACACAAGCAACTTTGCAATTTACCTCTTATTAAAAATCTGCTCCATTCTCAAGAACAGAGAGGATTTTTAACTCTTTTGAGTACTGACATCTGCCTAGGTCACCGGCCACTTCTGCTGTATATCAGAGGTGGCCAGGTTCCTACACAAGGAGTGTGCTTTGCAAGCTCTGTTTTAGAGCTTGTAAGCTCCGCGCTGAAGCTTGTCCAGATTGCTGGATCTGGTCAGCTTTAGTGTCCTTGCGTTTCTCTTTTTCTTGTAGCTTGGAAAAGCACACAGTTTGGATCAGTTGCACGGCAAAGCCGCTGGTCCATCCTGTCAGTCTTCGGGAACACATTGCCACATGGCAAGCAGGAATTCAGGAGGGAGGTGAGGACTCCTGAAGACTTTTCCACTTTAACCTCTACAGTTGTAAATGTCTTTACAAAGGAATCTGAAAATTCATTAAAGCACCACTCCAGCAATTTTTATTTTATTTTACTGCTGGAGTGGTGCTTAAAATCCAAGTTCCCTGTCCCATGTCTGATACTCACCTTCCGTCATTTTCATCTGTGTTCTCCGCAGCTCCTGTCCGTCTCCTGCAGTTTTTTTCTTGTGTATTTCCGTTCTCAATAACGCCCGTTAACCTTAGACACCATGCATTAGTATTATGTAAAGTCACCATGCAGCCAAAATAATAAAAAAAAAGACCTCAATCTGGCTAATTGTTACACCTCCTTCAGATGTCTTTACTTGTCAGGTAGGAAACCTGGTATACTGTAGAGTATTAATAGACACTGTTTATCCTGGAAGTTTATGTAAGTGTATTTTCTCTGTAAATTTTTCCCGTGATCCAAAAGTGTTGTCTGTCAGGAGCCCAGAGAATGGATGATGTGCCGGGGGAAATGAAACAATCAGGAGGAAAATAGGACATTTCGAAATATGAAGCAGACAAAACTTTGAAAGATCTTTTTTTCTTTTTTTTTTTATTCTTTCCATTTTTTTTCAGTGTATTTGGATACACCTCCACTTTGATTTTCTGGCAGCTGATAAAAAGCACCCAGAGGTTTAGCACTGTGAAATTTGACAAGCATTGAAACAAAAAAGGAAGTGAAAATTTTACTAATCAAAACATCTGCATCGTGTGACCATTTACATCTTCCCATCAAGACATGAGAGAAATGTTAATTTCAGACGACTCTTTTTATGACCTATAATTACTGTCATTAAGAAAGCTCAGGAGACTTGCAGCGAGCTTTGACTGAAATACAGTTTGACATGTTCTATAATTAATGCTGAATTAACATGCCTTGGTATGTTCCACAGGAAAAAAAAAAAAAAATTATTTTCCTTACATACAAAAACATGATTCTTTCAAAAGGCTCAGAGCAGAAAGCCAAGATGTCTCTGCTGAAAGCTTCACGTATCTCTGCTAAAATGCAATAACTTTATGATAAATGGTAACTTTTAATTGTAGAAGGTACACGTGGCGCAAGCTGAAGGTTGACTGTCTCAAAGTAAATGAAATAAGAAAGGTTAATGCATTGTCTTGCCTTAGACGCTCTTTTTACCCTTCCTGTGTTCAACCTCCAAAATGAGTAAAAATGTAATCTTACCGACTAAGACTAAAATCTGACTGCTGTCAGAGTATCACTGAGAAGTAGAACAGTGTTCTTTGTCCTGGCAGTTTGTTCTGCCAACTTCTTCTTTCCTTAATTGTAGCAGATTTTGAAAGAAAAAATGTCATTTTCTTCAGTAGTTTCTTTTTGTAGATGAAAAAAAGTTAGTTTTTTTTTAATTCGACAGACACTTTTTGAAGGTCATTAAATAAGGATTGCTTAAAGGGGTTCTCCTGGAATAACACACTACATACATTGCAAAAAGAATACTTCTTTTTCTTTGGCTTTTGGAGTCGGTGTTCCTTACCCTGCCTGTCTCTGACTCAAATCGAGAAGTATACTCTTTATTTTTCAAGTTTACAAGGGATCGCTATATAATTCTATTTCACTGATGACATCACAAGCTCAACCGAACATTGCTCTAATACTGGTATTCCAATCTTCACAAACTCTCATCCCCCTGACTACTATGTCTGTTTTCTGCAAACGTTGTATAAGCTCAAGACTTCTGTTTCCCCTGCAGTTCCCAAGGGTTGCCTGTTTTTGGGTATAAATAAAAGCACTCCTAATTCATCTCATTGACTGAAAAGATTCCAGCAGCAACTTAAAGAGTAAGGGTCCGTATATGCCGACCAGTAAACTTTCACCAATCGGAGGTCATTTCATTGCCAGTTTACACAGGCAGACCAAAGTAAATGATGCTCACTGAACAATGTATACTAGATCACTCAGTGCACATAGGCTGCCATTGTTTTCGACAGTGCCAGTCTTGTTTACACAGGACCATACCCTGTTGAGAACAATGAGTTTTTGAGCTGCGCAAAAGATCATTTCACACGATGAACAAGTGTTTTGCTCATTCATTTGGTCAACGGCATCCTGTTTAAATGGCAAGATATTCGTGAATCGAAAGTTTTTAATGCTTGTTCATGATTATCTCCCAATGTAAATGCAGATTAACTAACCTTTTTTATAAATGTAATTATTGATCATCGTTTGCAAAGTTAAGAATTTTTGTAGTATACTTCATTACCTTCTAATACCTGCTTTTTCAAACACCATGCTTCAGGACTATTTTAACTGCCTAGCTCAAGCTCTTGAAGAATCTGCTTTCCTCTACTAGAATCCACACTCTATTTAGAATTAATTAGTGTTAGGGAATTTTCCCTGTCAGAGCATGGAAGAGGAGACGAGAGAGGCTCAGACCGGGAATTTCCCATACTCTGCAAATACAGTTGTACTCAAAAGTTTACATACCCCAGCAGAATTTTTGCTTTCTTGGCCTTGTTTCAAAGTATATGAATAATAACAAAAAAACTTTTTCTCCACTCATGGTTATAGGTTGGGTGAAGCCATTTATTGTCAAACTACTGTGTTTTCCCTTTTTTAATCTTAATGACAACCAAAAACATCCAAATGACCCTGATCAAAAGTTCACATACCCCAGTTCTTAATACCGTGTATTGCCCCCTTTAACATCAATGACAGCTTGAAGTCTTTTGTGGTAGTTGTGGATTAGGTTCTTTATTTTCTCAGATGGTAAAACTGCCTATTCTTCTTAGCAAAAAGCCTCCAGTTCCTGTAAATTCCTGGGCTGTCTAGCATGAACTCTGCACTTGAGATCTCTCTAGAGTGGCTCAATGATATTGAGGTCAGGAGACTGAGATGGCCACTCCAGAACCTTCACTTTGTTCTGCTGTAGCCAATGACAGGTCGACTTGGCCTTGTGTTTTGGATCGTTGTCATGTTGGAACGTCCAAGTACGTCCCATGCGCAGCTTCCGGGCTGATGAGTGCAAATTTGCCTCCAGTATTTGCTGATAACGTACTGCATTCATCTTTCCTTCAACTTTTACCAAGTTTCCTATGCCTTTGTAGCTCATACATCCCCAAAACATCAGCGATCCATCTCCGTGCTTTACTGTAGGAATGGTGTTCCTTTCATTATAGGCCTTGTTGACCTCTCTCCAAATGTAACGTTTATGGTTGTGGCCAAAAAGTTCAATTTTGGTATCATCACTCCAAATTACCTTCTTTCAGAAGTTTTGAGGCTTGTCTCTGTGCTGTTTGGCTTATTGTAGGCGAGATACTTTGTGGCATTTGCGCAGTAATGGCTTTCTTCTGGCGACTCGACCATGCAGCCCATTTTTCTTCAAGTGCCTCCTTATTGTGCATCTTGAAACAGTCACACCGCTAGTTTTCAGAGTCCTGAATTTCAGCTGATGTTATTTGTGGGTTTTTCTTTTCATCCCGAACAATTTCCCTGGCAGTTGTGGCCGAAATTTTTGTTGGTCTACCTGACCGTGGTTTGGTTTTTACAGAGCCCCTGATATTCCATTTGTTAATTGGCATTATCAATTCCTTGGATATTTTTTTGTATCCCTTTCCTGTGTTATACAGTTCAACTACCTTTTCCCGTAGATCCATTGACAATTCTTTTGCTTTCCCCATGACTCACAATCCAGAAGCATCAGTGACTGGATGAAAGATGCAAGAGTCAGTCTGGATTCCAGAAGCTCACTCAGCTTTTATGCACACACTGATTCCAAGCAAAGAGGTCACAGGTGAGGATGTTACCTTTAGTAGCCATTCAAACCCATTTGTGTCAAATTATGTGCATGTTATCAGGCCAAAATCACCAGGGTATGTTAACTTTTGGTCAGGGTCATTTGGATGTTTTTGGTTGTCATTAAGATTTAAAAAGAGAAAACACAGTAGTTTGACAATAAATGGCTTCACCCAACCAATAACCATGAGTGGAGAAAAAGTTTTTTTGTTATCATTCATATTCTCTGAAACAAGGCCAAGAAAGCAAAAATTCTGCCGGGGTATGTAAACTTTTGAGCACAACTGTAAGTATGGATTTTTGCTGAGCCTCAGTTCAAAGCATAATCTTAGGGAGCTTGAGCTATTCAGTTAAAACAGTACTATGCATTATGTTTAAGTGAGAAGGAGTCAATATAAGGTAATGAAGTATGTTACAAAAAGTCATAACTTGCAATGACAGATCAAAAAATTATTTTAAAAAGATGCACAGGATGCTGAGAGATTCTGCTGTTGCTTTTACTGCAAGTTGATTGATGATGCTGTTCATTTGTAGCGGATTGCACTTCATTCAAGGTTTTAATCTGATGCGACTATACACTGCGACTCTGCATCAGAGGTGCAAGAGTCATGTGAGCATGCCAGGACAGTTTCAGATTATAAGGAAATGAGTTTACAGTGGGTATTCAGACCCCTTTAAATTTTTCACTCTTTGTTTCATTGCAGCCATTTGGTAAATTCTAAAAAGTTCATTTTTTTTTTCTCATTAAAGTACACTCTGCACCCCATCTTGACTAAAAAAAAACAGAAATGTAGAATTTTTTGCAAATTTATTAAAAAAGAAACTGAAATATCACATGGTCATAAGTATTCAGACCCTTTGCTCAGACACTCATATTTAAGTCACATGATGTCTATTTCCTTGTGATTCTCTTTGAGATGGTTCTACTCCTTCATTGGAGTCCAGCTGTGTTTAATTAAACTGATAGGACTTGATTTGCAAAGGCACACACCTGTCTATATAAGACCTCACAGCTCACAGTGCATGTCAGACCAAATGAGAATCATCAGCTCAAAGGAACTGCCCAAGGAGCTCAGAGACAGAATTGTGGCAAGGCACAGATCTGGCCAAGGTTACAAAAGAATTTCTGCATTACTCAAGGTTCCTAAGAGCACAGTGGCCTCCATAATCCTTAGATGGAAGAAGTTTGGGACCACCAGAAGTCATCCTAGACCTGACCGTCCAGCCAAACTGAGCAATCATGAGAGAAGAGCCTTGGTGAGAGAGGTAAAGAAGAACCCCAAGATCACTGTGGCTGAGCACCAGAGATGCAGTAGGGAGATGGGAGAAAGTTCCACAAAGTCAACTATCACTGCAACCCTCCACCAGTCGGGCCTTTATGGCAGAGTGGCCCGACGGAAACCTCTCCTCAGTGCAAAACACATGAAAGCCTGCATAGCGTTTGCTCAAAAACACATGAAGGACTCCCAGACTATGAGAAATAAGATTCTCTGGTCTGATGAGATGAAGATAGAACTTTTTGGTGATAATTCTAAGCGGTATGCATGGAGAAAACCAGGCACTGCTCATCACCTGCCCAATACAATCCCAACAGTGAAACATGGTGGTGGCAGCATCATGCTATGAGGGTGTTTTTCAGCTGCAGGGACAGGACAACTGGTTTCAATTGAAGGAAACATGGATATCCTGGATGAAAACCTCTTCCAGAGTGCTCTGGACCTCCGACTTGGCCGAAGGTTCACCTTCCAACAAAACAATGACCCTAAGCACACAGCTAAAATAACAAAGGAGTGGCTTCCGAACAGCTCTGTGACCATTCTTGACTGGCCCAGCCAGAGTGCTGACCTAAACCCAACTGAGCATCTCTGGAGAGACCTGAAAATAGCTGTCCACCAACGTTCACCATTCAACCTGACGGAACTGAAGAGGATTTGCGAGGAAGAATGGCAGAGGATCCCCAAATCCAGGTGTGAAAAACTTGTTGCATCATTCCCAAGAAGACTCATGACTGTACTAGCTCAAAAGGTTGCTTCTACTCAGTACTGAGCAAAGGGTCTGAATACTTCTGATCATGTGATATTTCAGTTTTTCTTTTTTAATAAATTTGCAAAAATTTCTACATTTCTGTTTTTTTTCAGTCAAGATGGCGTGCAGAGTGCACTTTAATGAGAAAAAAAATGAACTTTTTAGAATTTACCAAATGGCTGCAATGAAACAAAGAGTGAAAAATGTAAAGGGGTCTAAATACTTTCCGTACCCATTGTAAATGCTTACTAAGGCTATGTTCACACATGTTCAGTTTTTCAGTGTTTTTTGCTGCCGTTTTTTATGCAAATTTTCAGCTGCGTTTTGAAGTACCAGCAAAGTCTATGAGAAGCCAGAATTCTCTGTTCACACATCATGTTTTTTTGTTGCTGCGTATTTTGTGCCCCGGTTGGGTTTTTGGAAAATATAACATGTCACTTCTTTCAGCGTTTTTTCACCCATAGGAAGTAATGGGTGGTGAAAAAAACGCAGCAAAAATGCACCAAAATTTGCATCAGCATTTTTTCAGCGTTTTTGATGGCAAAATAGAATGGGGTTCTTTTTTTTCACAGAACTTTATGTACAGCATAAATAGAGACAGAAAGACAGTGAAAAAAACGCATCAAAAAACGCAGCAAAACTTGTGTTTTTGACGCAGCTGATTTCCTGCCAGTGATCAGTTTTGCTGCAGATTTGACATTTAAAAAGCCCAACATGTGTGAACATAGCCTAATACTTAATTGTTACATTTTTCGCACAGTAGCTGTAATTATTGTCATGTTGTCAAATTGGTCTAGGTTGCAGGTTCTGTTTGTACCAGCTGGTTCGTGTAACCCTACCCCTATCAGTGCCTTCGTAATGACATAATTTAGAGGAAGCCTATCACCAGGTTTTGCTGTGTAATCTGAGAGCACCATAATGTCAGAGCAGAGATCCTGATTACAGCGATGTGTCACTTACTGTGTTTTTCTGTTTCAATATAGTGTATTTTCAGCAGGAGATTATCATTAAAGAACAAATGACCTCGTGCCCCCTAGCCCAACCATGGCCCCACCACTGATTTGCAGCTTTCGGTCACTATACAATGTACACAAAAAGCTGTGGTGTGGACAGGGTTATACACAGCTCAACAACCAATCTCTGCTAAATCTGCAGCAGAGAAAACTGTGATTCTATCATAACTGTTGCACCCAAAAAACATCACTGGAATCAGGGTCTCTGTTCCTACCTCATGCTGCTGTCAAATTACATAACAATCTCCCTATAATGCCCTGCAGCTACAACATCACGTGGTCTAGTGCAACCAATTATGGGGAACTATCACAGCCAGTATAAAAAATGGGGGCTTGCCAAGCTGCACCATTTTATGCTTTTATAGACAAGAAAAAGAGATCAGGGCACACAGCTCATTCCACATTGAGGCAGAAAAAGGCAGAAATTGGATTCTGTCAACGCAACTACTGAACGGTACTGAACTAGTGAAGCACATGGAAATTAGGAGTGATAGACTGTGAATAATATTTTCAAGTGAGATAGGGACATCGTGTAGCTGCATAATTAATATGATTGTGAATTCATTGATAAGTGATATACTGCTGTAACAGCGTCTTAATAATAGCAGGGTTTTTTATCTTCATACACTGCAATTGCAAACCAGGAAGGCAGTTTTATTCCCTGTGTCCTAATTTTGCTACTAAAGAAGAATCCTGAAACCTAGGCTTGTGTGTCACGGACAGAGAAGCCACATTTTTTTTTTGCCAATACAAATCACAAATCTCCAGAATCTTGAAATTTGAAACCATCTGTCTACCTCACAATAACTGCACAAAGAAACATTTTTTTCCATTTTTTTTTTTTACATAACCAAAACCTGCTGACAGATTCCCTTTAATACGTCACTTACTAATGAATAATAGCATGAAACACATTGCTGCAGCCAAAAACAGCAGAGGGTTTACCACAATTTGTCAGAGTTTAGTGATGCAGTTACTGAATATTAAATTGTGTTTCACCGATAATAAGAAACATGTAGCTAAATGCAGACAGTTTTGCCATGCGGTAAATAGCCAGGTGCCACATGAACCCGTCCAATGTTTGTTTGTTGTCTGAGTGTGTAGACATAGGTACTTTGGTTGGAACTGCTGATTTCCAGTGAACTAATCTGTTCACCATTTCTTTCTCCATGTGACCTCCATCCCATGCGCTTCAAGTATAAGTGTGAGTTAAAAGACGACTTTTCTTGGACTGATTGTTTGCAATGAAGTATGCATAATTCATATTTTTGATTACTGGCTCTTTTTTTACCTCTAAAATAGAAATTAGTAATCTGCCATGGAGACAAAGTTAAAATTGTCTTTCTTAATCCTCTTCTAAAAAAAAAATCAGCAACTGTTAAAAAAATTAACACATCAATTATATGAAGTAGATTCCTCTACCAGGAATGTTTTGTGTTAATTAAAGGGAAAGTGTCACCCCCTGGGCGATATCAGATCTCTACCATGGCCATACAGGGTATAGAAAAGTAAATCTATACATACCTGTGTAAGGTGCCCCAGCGAGTTGTAGCCCCTGCTCACTTTGACACCGTACAGACAATTCGTGTCCTCCCTCTGATGTGTGGCTGAGTATGTGACATTCTTCACTTACTTCAGAGCATCCGATCGCGGCTGTCTCCATGCCTTTCTCTTCTGGAACCCGGGCAGCAATAAATTCAGAGGACATGAAGTTCTTAACCATAACTTGGATTTTACTTGGGGGAGAGGAGTATATACAGTATTTACACTCTGGTACATTGGATAAGGCCCAACAGGTTTTCATCTCCCATACAGGTGCTAGAAAGCTCTTCAGCCCTGGTGCCCTCTTTGGGTGAAGCATCTCTCTAACTCTATTCTCTAGCTGAAGAGAAGTTTTCCTCACCAGCGACAGTGTATCCAGATCCTATGTCTCCCTCACGGCTTAGACTGGAGTCCTATCTTCCTCTGCTACCTGCAGACTAGACGTGCCCCGGGTCCTCAATACCTCCGTTGAGTTTCTCCGGCTGTCTGATGGGACTCCTGCGTGAGGAGATATTTACACTGTTGATCCACTATCTGAGAGTAGGAAGCTCCCGTTTACCCTAGCAGCCAATATCTCTGACTGTCCATAAGGCTTCCTATCACAACTCTGACAGAACTCCAACTGAGAAAATTCTCCAGACGTTACCTAGGATGCCCCACCCCTTGCAGCAGTTAATTCCTCACTGCCATTCTGGTAGCAGGCTCTCACTAACAGCTGCGCCCGACAGTGGCATCTTGTGGCCAATTAAAAGTACTACAGCCCCACAAGGAAATATATCCGGGACAAACTTTATACACACTTTATGCTTGATCATGGCACTAAGTTCCCCCTCTATTCTACTGGCTGGATCATCACAGCTACCCCCTTAACTGGACCTAACGGCAGCTCAGAGAGATCTAACTATGGGAACATTCTCTCTTAACTCTTTCAGTGCCAAAGAAAGGCTCCGTCCTTCCCCACTACTACACATGTATGACCCATAGCAGAGGTCTGATTGCAGAGAAAAGCACTTTAATCAATTATTTTTTCCACTGGCTTGGCAAGCAATCCCCGCCTATCTGCTTATTATTCCCCTAAATCCCCGCCTCTCTGCTTAATTATCATATCCCTCCCCTCCCCTGCACGTCACAGGGCCCTGTGACGTGCACTGTGCTCCCTGACTTCCGGGCATGTGCAAAGCACCGCTCCCATAGAGCGCTCTTTGCTTCATCCCGGCCCCGTCTACCTGTGCTCTGCGCCACAGGTTTCTATTGCGCAGGCGCCAGGGGGTCACTGTCACTTTCCGGCGCCTGCGCAATAAAAACCTGCGGCGCAGAGTACGGCGAGACTAGGCCTGGATGAAGCAAGCGCGCTGTATGTGAGCGGCGCTTTGCGCATGCCCGGAAGTCAGGGACCACAGTGCACTTCACAGGGCCCTGTGACATGCAGGGGAGAGGGGGATATGATAATTAAGCAGAGAGGCAGGGATTTAGGGGAATAATAAGCACCTAGGCGGGGATTGCTTGGCGTCCCCTGGATGCCAAGCCTGTGGAAAAAAGAATTGATTAAAGTGTTTTTCTCTGCAATCAGACCTCTACTATGGACCATACAAGTAAGTATAGATTTAATTTTCTATACCCTGTATGGCCATAGTAGAGGTCTGATATCGCCCAGTGGGGTGACACATTCCCTTAAATAAGTTGGGCTAGTTTACATTTCCGATGTGACATGTTTATGTTGACAGTAACATTTTGTTAGCCTACATATACAATAGGTTTGTCCCAAATTACTTTTTATCTAAGAAAAAAAATTAGAACGATTGAGAAACATATTTCTAAACAGATAGTTCTGAATTTCAGCCTGGCGTGCCCCAAACACTGGAAATACATATAATGGGTTCAAATCAAAGGGGTATTTCCATTTCCTAGATCCTATTGCAAACGTAGTAGGTATGATAATAGTATTAGCAAATACCTCCAATTAGAAATGTAGTATAGTTCTTCTCATAAGCTATGTCGATTACCCCATGTGTAGGACATTACAGTAGCTTAGGTATCCATGGTTACGACCACTAACAAGTAGCTAAATGTCACTATAATAATAATCGTAACCATGGATACCTAAGATACTGCAGTGCCCTGCACATGGGGTAAACAAGATAACTATACTACATTTCTAATTGGAGGTATTTGCTAATATTATTATTATTACACCTATTACATATTGGGATAGGATCTTGAAGATGGGAAAACAAAGTAGAAAATTCAAAGAAGCTGAGGCACCAAAACTGCAGGTTCTTGATAACAACTTGAACTTTATTCTATATTAGTTAATTGTTGGGTAAACAAGTATTTTTAATATAAAAATATCTATTACGTAGATTAGCCCTGAAAAGGGTTGTCCGTGACTTTAATTTGATGGCCTATTTTTAGAATATATCTGATCAATGTCTGATCGGTGGGAGTGCAACACCCAGCCCCTCTTCCCCTCTGCTGTTCCTGGCATTGGCGGTGGCTGCAACTGCTCAGTTGAGTTGCTGCACAGCTTCATCGATGAATTAGTGGCCATGGCTGGGTACTGCACATCCTCCCCTATTGATTTGAGTAGATGGTGTATGTGCAGTACCCAGCTATGGCCACTATACTGATGACAGCTGTGCTGTGCAGTGCTGCAACTGAGCAGTTCTGTCTGCAACCGATACCAGGAACAGCTGATCAGCGGGAGTGCCATGTATCTCACCACCACCGCTCAGACATTGACAACTTAACATAAGTATAGGCCATCAATGTTAAAATCCTGTACAACCTTTTCAATAAAAGATTGCATTTTCATTTAAGTCTTACCTTATGTATTTTACAAGATATGCCTTCGATTAAAGAGGACCTAACCGCTCACCTGATATGTCTAATAAATACTTGTATTACTCATAATATAATTATTCTAATCCATCTTAGAACTGTACATTGTGCTGCTCCTTTGTTATTCCTCCTAGAAATGTATGAACAAATAGATAACTGGTTTTACCATTTCCCTTGTCAAAGGGATGTGTCCCTACAAAGTCAGCGCTGATTTGACAGTGTTAGTGTATAGGGTTTTGTATTTCTAGGAAGAATAACTGAGGCATAGCACAACACACAGTTCTAAAAAATGATGCTCCATATTTGTTGTATTATGGAGAATACAAGTATTTACTAAACCTGACTCCGCTGCCAACTCCTCTTTAATGGAAGGTTCAGCTTGTAAAGTACCTACAAACTATGTTGTATTTGTCTGTGTGTTTATGGGTCTGATATGTACGTGATGTACCTGTACTGGATTGAACATAGGAGAGCTAAGTATAGACTGATGCTGTTGAGTTAAAATATAAGTTGTTTAATTGAGGAGCCTGTAACTATCAGAATACTTGCGCATAACCCCAATGTGGTGCAAAATATAACTGTAATAATGCCCTAAATTATCTTACACTGGTGCATTACTGCCATACAGAGTTATGTGAAAAAAGACAAATATGTATAATGTATGCAGATATTCACATACCACATTACGGTCCACATATATTACATACCAGAAATTATTGGATCAATCCCTGGAAAATTCAAGTTGAATTTCCTGAAATTTCCAGATTCCTGCAAATTCAAACAGTTTGCTATTCGATTCGCGTGGATTGGCCAAAAAGAAAAATGCCTGGTACCATTTCACACTCTGCTGAAAAGTCACAGAGCACACTAATGATGGCATGTACGGCCAGAAGGGCTTTCGCATTATACCCTACAGCTATCACATCACATGGTCTAGAGCAGCCAATTGGGGGAAATATCACAACCTGTATAAAAGATGGGGGCTGGCTAAGCAGAATTATTTTATGCTTTTATTGTCTGGAAATAGAAGTCATGGCACATAGCTCATTCCACATTGGGACAGAAAAAGGCTGAAATTGGATTGTGTCAAAACTACTGAACAAATTAAACCCCTTTAAACTGGGACTGGTAGTCTGTCTGTGAATAATAATGAAAGATTCAAGTGACTGTAAATTCATTGATCACTCAATGATCATTGTAAATTCAGTGATACACTGCAGTAACAGCACCTTAATAACCGCAGGTTGTTTTTGTCTTCATACATTGCAATTGCCAACCGGGAAAGCAGTTTAATACCTTGTGTCCTAACTTTGCTAGTAAAGAAGAATCATGAAACCTAGGCTTGTGTGTCACTGACAGGAAAGCCATAATTATTTTTTTTTCTGTTAATACAAATTACAAATCTCCACAATCCTGAAATTTAAAACCAACTGTCTACCTCACAAAGTGTCCTACAATAACTGCACAGAGAAACACTTTTCTTGCATATAATTGTTTTTTTTACTGCAATGTACAAAAGTTCACCATTTTATATATTCACCACATTCATAATGTCCTTCTGTAGAACTTTACACATTATCCAAATTCCATACGATCCTCATAGAAATGCTGATAGCTTGACTTTCTCAAAATCCATAGCAAAATGTTCACAGAAGCTGGAAATAACACGCCAATTTAGCTAAGTTTTGGAGGAAATGTATGCTTGAGAAAGGGGTCGTTTCCCCTGAAAGTTGGCCGGAGCAATATTATGGGCAAGTTGGTGTTGCATTTAGCCTTTTTGGCTGTCATGTGAACCCTGCCTTGCATTTGTGTTAGGGGACCTCCTATTATTATACACCTATTTTCATGGCAATTGGAGGCTTTGCAGTATTGCGATTCTCAGTAAATTGTATTCCTCGGGAAAATTTGGCAGAGCCGAAGAATTTAAATGACTCCATAATTTCTTTTACATACAGATCTAATGTATTAATGAGTTAACCTCCACTGGGTTGCTGTAGCTGAGTTTTCAGTTTATATTGTGATTGCTTCTATGAGCACCACATATTCTTGTTTTTATTCTACAAAATAGCGAGGTCTATATTCTCGTCAATAATACGTTTTCATGAAATTTAATCTTTATGGAAAATTTTGGGTCATATATTCATAGTGGTTATGCCTAAGACTGAGCAAAATCTTTTGATGTCTTACGACACTTAGAACATCTGTTACTTTACACTGTGTCACATTTTCTGTGTTTTTTATGTTACCAAGAAGTATAGCATTTCATAAAGACTAATAAAAAATGAGTTGGTCCCACGAGCGCGTTACTTTTAACATTATCTAATAAAGCTTGCGAGGACATTGTACTCAAAGAAGGTTTCCAGGTATTCTTTGAGAATTTTATGTGGTACCTGCCAGAAATTATGAAATGCAACAATAACGGGTTGGTTAATTGCCTCCAGATCCATTTATATATTTTTTTCTATTAATCTTTTTACTATTTTTGTGTGTTTTGAAGACCAATTTATTACCAAGCTTTAGAAAAAAAGTCTCCTTTAGTCTAAATGGTTGTTTGGTATCAGTTGAAAAGTCTGAGGTCACTCTAAGTGAGGGACTCCAAACTCTGCACACTGTCACAGTTCCCCCGTTTACATTGTGTGGGTGGTAAAGTTTTACACTCCTGGTTGGCTTATGTGGTTCGTGGACCCACTGTACCACAGACCGGACTTACCCTGGAGGGGCTTGACTAAGCAGCTACCTTGATGTTCACTGGAACCCCTAGTGGTGAGGTCAGGCTTGTGTGGCAGGTAGCTGCCAGGTGCCACTCCAGAGCAAGGTCAGGCAGTAGTTGCTGACCTCAAAGGGCTGAGACGTTACTTCAGATTCTCAATGGGGCAGGACGACAACTTGGGACGAGTTCAGACTTTGCCGACAGAATGGCCACTTGGGACAGGTTGTCACTTGTGCAGACAGGACGGCCACTGGGACAGGTTGTCACTTGTGCAGACAGGATGGCCACTGGGACAGGTTCACACTGTGTAGACAGGTTCATACTGTGCAGACAGGATGGCCACAGGGACAGGTTCACACTGTGCAGACAGGACAGCTCCTGGAACAGGTTCAGGAGAGCCATAGGGACAGGTTCAGAGTTCTGGCCCGGGTATTCAGCCCCCAGGGTGGCAGACAGGTACCACCGGTGCGGCCACGGGGTACAGGTACCGCAGACACAGTTTCGAGATTCGGACATCGGTGAAGCGGTCACAGGAAACAAGGACTAACTATGGCGGACTAATGGGACACAGGATACAGGATACCATAACAGGCTAGGGATGGAGGATCTGGCAACATACTGCTGCATACACACCAACCACCTAACACAGAAGTATAGGGGTTGCTTTGACACCTCCCAATTGGGTAGGGTGCCTTTTATACAAGATGTCTCCCAGGTATTGGCTGGGAGACACCTTGCAGGTGAACACACATTTAACTAAATGCCTCCCTGCCTTTGCTGGGAGCATTTACCATGTGCATGCGCTGCCCCTTTAAGAGCAGGGGAGCACGCATACGTGCCCTCTAGACACGCCGCTGGGACACAGTGTGGCAAGCACAGCAGAGGGAGGAGGCAGGAGCTCGCCGGGGACTTCGCCGCGGGCCGGGGCAGTGAGTAAGCCGGCGTCCCTGCATGGAGGGAGAAGGAGACACCATGCAGGGGTGCCGGGCATAGTGCTACATAAAGTGAACACACATGTGATCTGCATACTTCTGAACACGTGAAGACTAGTCTCACCCTGCTTCTCTCAGAAGGAGAGAATTGAGAAAACTGCAAAAAACTAGTTGACACAAGAGCACAAGTATGTTAATCGAATACATGTGATCATGTGAAACCCCACTCCCACACAGAGAATATAGGTGAATCATAATGTATGATTGTTCAAATATACATGAAAGGAGTGTCTTTTTTGGTATGCATATATACTTACTGTATATGACGCTATGCTCAAACTTTTTTGTTTTTCAGCTCTAGTGATAAATAAGCTCATAGAGAAAAAGCTTTCAATCACCCTCTATCCTTTCCTGACCTCCGATAAGATTGTTAATTGAAGTGTGATGATAGGGAATCCTAATGATGAGTATATTGTCAAGTATATTTTATTTTTCATTTTGGAGTCACTTTCTAACTCTTTGTAAAAGTCTTAAAAGTTTAGCGGATCATAAAATCCTGATTTGGCAGTTCCACACCTTCTTTAATAGGTTTAATTATTTGCAGAATTTAGGTTATGTCTGTGCCTATAGTGTATGCCTTAAGGCACAGCCGGCTCCATAAATCAGCTCTTCTTTTACTGATAATAAATAGAAGGAAGAATTTGCAGAAAAAGGTCCCAAGTCACATTATGAAATTCATATCTCTCAAGGGGAGGAAAAAAAATACATATTTTTAGGCAGGCAAATAGGTAAAAAGTATATCCATGTGTGCACTAAAAATAAATTGGAATGTTTTAAATCTAATGGATGTAGATGCATTTACCTCGTTGTGCCAATACCCCTTGAAGAAAGATATTTGAATCTGCATGGCTTTTGATACCTGTCTAATAAAAAACATTCTTAAGTGTGAGTAAATCTTTTTTTTTCCTTCCTTATACAACCATAAAACATTTTCCTTTCTGAAAAGTAGTAAAGGAGCGTGCACCTGGTCTTAGCCGACTAAGAAATACAGGATACATTTTTTTATTCTGTATTTTAAAATGCTTTTTCAAAGGACAGTATCAAAATGAAATGAAAGCTTAATGACTTGTACTAAAATGTTTGTTTTGCTTTCATCTAGTTTCTGGGTCAGTTTTCTCTGTTACCGCTGAGTAATCAGTAAGGAAACCTACCAAAAAAAACGTATGCACGGTAAAAACAGTGACTTTGTGAAGCACTATAGTAATGCTAGGAGTATTCTCTAGAATTGTGGAGCCATTTCAGCAAAAACTGTGCACACTGGCATCACAGTGTTAGAAATGGCACATTTTTTCTGCAACTCTCTGTGCAAACGTTGTTTGATTTTTGCTGCTTTTATACCAGCTTTGCCATCTTTAGTAAAGTGAACATGACGCGCCCCCTGGGCCGTGGGGTACTCGGCAGCCGGGCCGATAGATGCAGGGGGTGATATGTCACAGTGGCTGGCCCGGTCCGTGACCAAGGGCGGTCAACAAAAAGGGGGGTTTTCTATTTATAGGGGATTTATGAAGTTTGTGACGCCACCTGTGGAATGCGGCTAAAGGGAGCCGCTGCTGCGGAGCAGTCCTCTGAAGCTGATGTTACTGCAGCAGGGATGGTGTGACTCTCCACACACTAAGAGCTAGCTCCAGGGCAGTGTGGATGATGCAGGTTGTGATGCTGGGCGTTGTAGTGCAGGGGGAAAGATGGCGCAGCTGAAATAATGGACGGAGGCCGTGCGGTGCAGTCATCCGAGTCTTTCCTCACAGTTCTCATGTACGTTCCACTGGTACACTGCGCGGGTGCCAGCCTCCCATGTCACGCTGCGTTGACAAGACCAGGGGTTCAGCTCTTCCTCAGGTATGTTAGGAGCACCTGACGGAACCCCTCTTTATGTTCCTCTCTAGACCGACTTCACGCTGGGTCTTCTCCCTCCTGCCCTGCGCTTCCCACACACACAGTCACGTTCGGGTGCTCTGAAGTCCCTCTGGGCAACTTGGAGTTCCCAGACCTGCTTGACCCTCACGGTGACTAGAATGAGGCTTTGGCAACTGAACTATAAAAGCCAGAAGCCTCCGGTTTTTCCAGCCGAGACCTGGAGTAACACGGCTGGTCCAGGGGCCAGTCCCCTTCTTGCGGCCTGATCCCTCTGTCTTCTGACAGATTCGGGGCGTACGGGTGCCGTCCTGCACTCGCTGTACCCCCTGGGATCCCTTCAATAGAATGGAGCCTTTCTCCTCTGCTCCCCTCCTGGGCCTCTAGCACTAGGCCCCAACTTGTGGAGCAGAGCTCCTAAAGAGACTCTTCTCTTAGACTGTCTTCACTCTCTCCTCTCACTGACTGACCATTCTGTTCTGCCACCCTAAGATGGCTTCCCTTTATATATCTCCTACAATGGTGCTCCCCTACTCTGCTTCCTCCACCCACACCCACTACTGGTTCCCCCTACCTTTGGTCCCCCCACTCCAGCCAGGGACAGGGCTCAGCAGGAGACACAGTGCATCTTGCCCTTCCAGCCGGCCTGGAGCAGTGTAGTGTTGAATGCGGGTGTTGGGGTTCCCGGCAGCACTCCCTCCTTACCTGAGAGAAGGAGACACCACACCTCTGGGTGAGGTGCAGTACCTCTGTGGCGACTGAACCCTCAGGGGCGCCACAAACAGATTATAGCAGGGGCAGAAGTGTGTGGCTGAGCCAACAATTCATCATGATTTATTCCACAGAGGGCGCTTAAATTGCAAACAAAAAACAAAAAAGTACCAAGTACATGACTGGAGAAGATGTCTTCTGCTGGTGCACAACAGCTTAAAGATGCCCCAATTCACTACAGACACATGCCTTACTACAGCAGACTTTGTATCAAGACTGACTTACAAGATACCAGTCTTTTTAGACCGTGGTCATTTTAATAAACTGTAGTGATTGTTTAATTTATTTTATTTATTTATTTTTACTCGCTTATATATCACCATTAATTCCACAGCGCTTTACAGACAGCATCATTACTGTCCGTCCCCATTGGGGCTCGCAATCTACATTCCCTATCAGTATGTCTTTGGAGTATGTGAGGAAACCGGAGAACCCGGAGGAAACCCCCACAAACATGGGGAGAAAATATAAACTCCTTGCAGATGTTGTCCTTGGTGCTATTCGTGATTACTTCTTTAGTCAAAATGAGTATGATTTGCCAATTGAGGGTATGTGCCCACGATGCGTCCAGGCCTGCGGCACAGACGATGCGGAAGAGCCGCCGGCGACTTCCGCTCATCTGTGCAAATGAGTGGCGCCATTTTTTTTTTCCACATGCAAACTTTCCTCATAGAGGTTAGGTCTATGGGGAAAGCCTGTATGCGGACCCGCAAAAGAAATTGACATGCTGCGGTCTGGAAAGACGTGCCGCATGTCAGTTTCCGTGGGTGATCCGCAGACGTATAGTGGACATGGGATTTCTACAAATCCCATCCACTATGCTGTAGCATCTGGCCGCTGCGGAATTGACGCTGCATAAGTCCGCAGCGTCAAACCCACAGCGGCTCCGGATCGTGGGCACATAGCCTAAAGGTATTTAGTATTTTATTTATAATGACATGTTCTTCCTATTTTTTCTCTTTAAACACATTGGTAAATGGTAAATAAAACAAACCTGTCATCTCAAGTGACTTTCCAGAATAAGCTGTCACGTATGAGTGTACATGAGGAATAAAACTGTTTATGATCATTATTTGACTTGTATCCCACTTTTTCACCAGTTTTATCCTCTGCTATATCTGTAATTTTCAATTGCTGGTGTGTTTCCCATACACAGCACATAGACCCTTGAATGAGTCCTGCTTTTTTGTCTTTGTGTACCACACGTTCAGAAGCAATGAACCCTCACTGAACTACCTTGCAGCAAGAGACTTTTTTCCATCCACGCAGGCCATCTTCAAAGTGCTTTTATTCCCATTACGGAGAATGTTCAGAAGCAGCAGCAGCACGGAGGACATTGTATAACAGTACTAAGCAGTGTAGCTGTGAATTCAGCACTGGAGTGAAGTAAAACATTTTACTATATAGATGCAGCCTCTTCTCTTCCTCTCAGTCTCCTTTCTGTAGACTTACATAGACAGCTGCAATCTGATTCCTCAGTGAGATGGCAGTTAATCTTCTTTTGAGAAAGATGGATTTACATTTTTTTATAATGTGAATAATGAGTTCAAGAGGCAGGAAAAGGAGAAGAGATTGATTGTAATTGGAAAAAGAAGCAGAATTCTCTGATAAGATGTAATACAAAATTTCTTCTTATATTAGCTTGAACTATTAATTTATGCAAGTGAGTGTAACCATTTAAATTCTAAATAAAATGTAATATGTGAAAGCACTTATTAACACAAGGTTTTATTAGATCCTATTAAACAAAATGGCACAAAAATTGTGTGCTGTTTGGCTAATAGGAGTGATCAGAGAATAAGTGAGTGAAGTCCCCCACGTATGCACATATACAGCTGGCAGCTGTTAAATACCATCCCGAACAGTGGGGAGATGTGAGTGAATGCTCATTAGTACATCAAGCTAATTAACTATTTCCGGTATATTCTCTGATGGTTCCTGTAAGCCAAACCATTGTCTGATTGCCTTCACTAGTAATATATCCCCAACTTCCCTATAACTTGCTGGAGACTCTTTCCTTTAGGCTCTTGTAAGCCTGGAGGCCTTATTTTAGTCATTTGAGTTTATTGCCAGTGGACTCTAAAGGCCTACAAGATGGACCCGTCCCACTATTTTTGCATTTGTGCATGGTGATTATCAAATTGTTATTGGTTGAGTGGGCTCTTCTGATGTCTCAAGAGGGTTCCAAAAAGTAGAGACCAGTGGTGGCCAAGTAAGCTTCAGAAAAAGATCTGCAGGACATTGTGAGAGGGAAAGAATTCATTTTTTTTTTTTAAAACCAGTCTGAGCCCTTTTAAAAATAATTTTTATCCTCTGGAAAACCCTTTAAGGCACAAGTGTACGTGGTGCTAAGTATGACTAATCCATAAAGTTTAATGAGTACTTGGTACATTTTAATGAAGGGGGGAAGAAATGAAAAATTCACTGCTTCCCTTTCAACCGTTCACAAATTTTATGGCTGCATGTTTCCTTCTATTCACCGTCTTGGCAGAAAATTGTTCTCTGAGAACATTTAAAAATATATATTTTCTTTCCATAAAGATTTTTTTTGTTACCACAGAGGCAATGTTTTCATTAGAAACTGTTGAATTCTTTACGCTTTGTGCTAAGGGAAAAAAATAGAAATTGGTGTTTGTTCCAATCAGTCATATATATGCTTTAAATGTAAAACATATGTAATGTTCTGCTGCCTGCGCTGTCATATCCATATTACAGCCATATATGGGATGAATTAGGCATCGTGCATCCATACATTTGACTGAAACTAGAAGAGCTTTTTACAGAAACGTGATCTGTTCCCTCAAACGTTGCAGCAGTGATTGCTCTTAATGCTTTTTGTCTTTTTACTTTACATACGTTTTGTTATTGTAAGGAATCGAAAAATGTTAAGCTGATCTACCATCACTATATGCTGTAACCTTGGCTGATCTAGGGCACGTTCTTGTTCTAGATAATTGGTGATGCAAATATATAGAGAAGTGATGGGAAGTGTTGAAGGTTAATTGTCACTACGTTTAGTTTTCCTACCATTGGGCTGCATAAAGCGGCATTGACATTTATGTAAAGATGTCTTAATAAAATATGAAATATATTTCTCAGATTTATTAGAAATGTTCTTTGTTTTTGTTCTTATAAAACAGGATTAGAATTGCACATTTTGCAGAGCTGAATTTGTCAACTGATGGAGATAGCCTAGCCCCATAGTCTGTCAGTCCAACAGAGGCTGCAGATGAGCGTATGAGGAATCATCCGAGTTTCATCCAGAAAACTCGGACAATTTTTTTTCTAATTTTAATCTGCATTTCATTCGTGTCCATTTTTTTTTAAGTCCGTGTGATGTCTCTGTGACATCCATGTGCAATCCGTTTTCATACAACTACATTAAAAAATGTACAAAACAAATAGTTTCCTGGGTTTATAATAGAAATAAATCCACAAAAAGCTGATGCCACCTGGATGTTCCATGTGGGATCTTTTATTTTTTATGCATCCATAGTCATGAATGGGTGAGTCTCATCAGAGACTCAGGTCAAAGTAGTGCATGCTGCAATTTCTTTCTCACGGAGAGTCGGACTGAGAAAAAAATCGCCCATCTGAACAGCTCTATTGAATAACATGCGTACTGGACAGCACACATCTGATTTATACACTCGTCTGCATGAGCCCTAATACACAATGAATGTTGTGTTAGTGTACATGAGCAGCCATATAATTTTTTTCGTTCCTGATCTGAGCTAGGAGAGACTAGAAGTGATCAGTGGTGAGACCCCAAGAGATCAGACATGTATTACCTATAGTATAGATAGATGATAAATGTCATTTTGGGAAAATCCTTAAAGTGAACCTGTCAGCTGATTCATGCTGCCCAATCTATGGACAGTATGTATCAAGCACTGGCTGTATGATCTCAGCTAGATCTTCTTTACTCTGAAATGCTGCAGCTTTAAAGGGAACCTGTCACCAGCAAAAACACTATTAGCCTCCAGATATGGGCTTAATCTGCAGGTTATTAGCTTTACTAACCTGCATGAAGCTGAACTCTGTGGGAGAAAATTAACTTTATTCTCCCCGGCAGCGTTTGGGGTTCAGTCACCGCTCTGAATATATAGAGTGGTGGCTCCAGCACTGACTGACAGCCGGCCCCAATGCAGAGCGAGTGTCAGTCAGGGCTGGGGGCACGGTTACTGCAGCCACTCTGTCTTCTCAGAGCGGTGACTGAACCTGAGCCACCCCCGTGACTGAAAACCTGAATGCTGCCGGGGAGAATAAAGTTTATTTTCTCACCGCAGGTTAGTATCACTATTAACCTGCAGATTAGTCCCATATCTATAGGTTAACAGCTTTTTTGCTGGTGACAGGTTCCCTGGGGACCAAGACCATGCTGTAGTCTATTCGGGCAGGTAGGTCCCTGGTGGCTTCTCCCCACCCGCTGTCCTACGCTGTCATCGGGCGGGGATAAGCTGCTTCTAAAGTATGTATTTCTCTGAAACGTTTCAGAGTCAAACATACATGGCTGAGATCATACAGCCAGTGCCTGGTACACACTGCCCACAAAATAGGCAGAATGTATCAGCTGACAAGTTCACTTTAAATGTTAAAAATCGAGGGTGCACTGACTTGGGAGGGACCATGTGAGTGATGCTGAACCAGTGGGGTGGTGGGTGGGAGTGACTGATGAGGTGGTTACTACTAATGGGACAAGTGTCTTCTCTTCTTTAATCAGAATGCTTACTAAATAAGTTACCTTAGACGTCTTATTGATAATATTTAGACCTATTTGGTGACAATATTTACCATGTCCGAATAACTATGAAAATGTTCTGTACTATTTCCTCTTTTATTAGGTTTCTATAAAAGCAGAAACTAATTTGACATTCATGGATACATTTTCGAGCTATACTGATCTCAATCAGGAGAAGTTCACCGAGCTTGAAATGGAAAGTTTGAACCTTAAAGATAAGTTGAAGCTTAGTGTTCTGGAAGTAAGTAATAACAGAATAATGGTATTTTGTATTTTTCTAATGTGGCAAACCAACACACCACATATTGTATAATTCTGCAATAAGAGTTAGCTTTTATAAATTCAAATAGACAAGGCTATAAAGGGGTAAATTGACTATACTTCCAAATTGGGAGGTGAGCGGGGCCACTAATGTCACAACTACAGCGATATGCCGGCTCGGTGTGCATGTGCCAGGTATTGCACATTTGTCCTATTTATTAGAATTCGTCTCGCTTGTGTATCAGAAAGTAAGTGGGGCCGATTTTATTACATCTACAGATATCGCAACTCGCTTGTAGGTATCTTGTTGTTCTATATATTAGAGTAGGACAGACGCAAAATACCTGCCGCTCAGAAACACAATCCGGCAGATATCCATAGAGGTAAAGTCACCAGGCCTGCTCAGTTTCCCATACAAAAGTGAGCTGAGCCGGATTACTTCTTTACAGGGGTTGTCCACTAATCAGACAACTCCTTCTCAATCACCATAGTTCCCCGGTGTAAAATAATAGCAGATATACTCGCCTCCATTTCCAGCAATGTTGGCGCTTGCTCTATTGGGGCTTGAGGACGAAACTGGCACTTGGAAGAAGTGATAACTTGTTGGTGCTCTCTGACTTCCTATGATCATCAGTTTTGTCTGAAGGAAGTGAGAGGGGAGCGACCAATGATTGGCTGCTGGGTTTGTGGGACATAATAATGTAAACCGAGCCCCAGGAGAGCAGGCACTGACATAGATGGAATGGCACTTGCAACAGAGGTGGATATAACTGCTATTATTTTACGTGGGGGTATTATGGTAATTAAGAAAAGGTTGTCCAAGTAGTGGACAACCCCTTTAGGCCACGTGCGCACGTTCAGTATTTGACATCAGTATTTGTAAGCCAAAACCAGGTGAGGAGCAATCAGAGAAAAGGTATAATAGAGACAAGTCACCAATTCTGCATTTATCACCCACTCCTGGTTTTGGCTTACAAATACTGAATCCAGCAAAGTGGATGGGATTTATAGAAACCTCATGCCGACTGTTTATCAGACTTTTTTCAGCATGTTTTTTGGAAACCAATTTTTTAGGGATCATTTCTACCATTTTTGAAGACGCTTTAAGGGCCCTAAGGCTGTGTGCCCACAATGAATTTTTGGTCAGTTTTTGAGGCTGCATATTTTTGCTATGCACAAAACACTGCCTCTTACAGTTCCAGCAAAGTAGTCGGGATGTATGGAAATCTCATGCCCACTGAGTTTTTTTTTCGCCCAGAATAAAATGACCTGCGGTGCGTGTTTCAATTCCGCAAAATGTCAATTTCTCTCACAAGTATGCTGAGTATGCTGTTTTTCCCCATAGAATTGAATTAAATGCTGAAAATCTGTAGGTAAAAACCACATGAGTTTCCCCTGCAGAAACGCACTAAAAATACATGTAATTTGCAGATGACTATATCAATAAAGTTTTGACAAAGCCAAATACTAGGAATAATCAAAATCAAACCAGCTTTATTCAAAACATGACACACCACCAAGAGACAAAAACCGCAGCGTTAAAAACATGATAAAACATGTAAAAAAAACGTAAGTAATCTAAATAACTTAATAGGTGCAGAAATGCTGTAGAAAATTTGCATTATCCAAAACTCAACATTCTCACCATGAATTAATTCATAGTGGAATGAATAAATGAAAAAGGAGGGCTCACAAGGGAAGAAGAAGTAATTGACATTTGAAGCTCAGATTTGGCTGGAAAAGATTGCATGTGCCATGTCACATTTGCAGAGTCCCTAAGGTGTCAAAACAGCACAAACCCTTCACAAGTGACATCATTTTAGAAAATAAACTTCTTAAGGAATTCATTTAGGGGTGTAATGACCATTTTGAACCCATAGTTGATACACAGAATTTTATTACAATCGACCGTGAAAAGGAAAACTTACGGTTCATTTTTCCATTAAAATATTTCTTTAGCTCCAAATTTTTCATTTTTACAATGGGTCCTAGGAGAATACGGATAGCACATCTAAACAAAATTAAAAAATACTGTAAAAGTAAACCAAAAGGAAATTATGAACACTAGGAGAAGCAAAATGAGAATACAAATGTCCAACATTTGCAGGTCAATCTTTGCAATTGTAACCTCTGTAGAAGCCGAAATGATCTTAACATTTGAAGCATGCTTGCGTAATAATGAGGAGGTCACATACAGTTACGTCATGGGGAAAAACGCTCACCCTGTCAAAATACATGGTGACCAAGTAAAGATGGCCATAGTCCCTAAAATAATAATAAAATAAGCAATACTTCCCTACTCAATTTGCTTCTTCTCCAGCGCTGCATCTCCTGAGGTTCCTATAATTGCTGCAACCGTGATCTTACAAACAGTAAATTGTTCATGTGACCACTGCAGCCAATCTGTGCGTTTACATGAACAATGTATGTGACATCATAACTGTCCATAGTTCGATTTTTAAAAGTCCAGTACAACACCTTTAACGTATTTACAGTATTAGTGGTGATTTGTGGGATTGCCATTTTTATTTAGACTTGTTTAGTATTTAGTGTATTTTCTGAGTTTTTTTTTCTCTTATGCTTAGTTATGCCATTACTTAGATCTAAAATAGCATCCACAAACCAATAGTGCATACTGCATCTATTGGCTAAGGCTGCGGTCAGAAGGCCGTATGTTCTCTAATGCGAGAGAATTAGGCCAATTATGCTAATGTCACTTGGAGCAAACTCTGTTAGAGTGTGATCTGATCTGAGTGTGATCCCCACACTTATGGAGAAGATGGAGAACATAATTTCTCCATCTTCTCCATTGTCTCTGTCCTCATAAATCAGACTACACTCGAATGACATCCAATTGCAGTCAGATGTTTTACACACACTCATAGACTTGTATGGGGGTGCATGGTCCCATTATATCGGATGCCCTCGCCGAATCTGCATGAGAAAAAAAATCGCCGGTCAGCACTGCCCCATAGTATAACATTAGGTTGAGTGCTATCCGACAAAACATCGGATAACACTTGGCCGTGTTATACGCTCGTGTGAGCGAACTGTAATAGTGACAGAAATATAGTGACGGATCACGTGACCCTCCCCTATGCACCAATGGACCCCTACCTATTAGGACAATAGAGATCTCGAAGCGCTGTGGCTGCAAGAGAAACAAAGAGCAGAAGAAAGCGGTCATCTGAGCTCCTGCAGTTGCTGAGTCCTGTGACCACAGAGGGAAAATGCATTGTTACAGACAAAGCAGATTTAAAGACCATTGTAAGAGCGATGCAAAGAAGACATTTACCCCTTTTTCTGTACACAGGTTACATTACTCCACTTTACTGGTGAATCCCCTGCTGTACAGTCACAAAGCAGCAGAAGAACATTTAGCAGTTTTATGAGTCTCCGTATGGAAAAGGCACTGTATAAATCTCCACCTAATACGGCCATACACACAAGACTGCTACTTCTTTTGTAATTAAATAAGCAATCGGTACTATTTATTTTCCTCCCAATCCTGATACAAAGGCTTGTTCTACAGTTTTGATTAGTCTTGTAGTCTCCAGCACCTGCACCATGTATTCAGTAGACTAGTTAATAGCCGCTCATTGTAAATGGACATCACAACCCGTCATAAATGTTAATGGAATTTTTTACATTTATATTTTAGAGTTTTTTATGTATTTATTTCAGAAAAGGTGTTGTTGTATATGACATTGGTTGTATAGAAAGATACAATGACAATACCTGCACACATCTGACAAATCTGATACACTGTACAATAGATAATGCTTTTTTGCATAATTCTAAGTATTGCGCGTCCGCAACAGTGCGTGACTTGCTTTATAGCAGTTTAGGGAAGACTTGGATATGATATTACTAAGCAAGTTGTACTAAGTAGGACTTCAGAGGAGAATTGGGACTGAGCTATTTCCATTCATATTGTTACAGGTCCGGGTGGTGGAATCTCTGTGCTTCGGTGCAAAGAGGGACCAGAGGGGTGTGACTAAGTGCCTACTCGGCCCAACCAAGGTCACACGGCGGCTTAGTCGACTCTGTGAACCAGGGAGGAACCGGGCAGGTGGACCAGGTGCCACTCTGGGACCGACCTTGTGTGAGAGCAGGTGACTCCCACGGGTCAGTTGGCAGGAACTGACCGGTACAGCGGATGAGCTTGACAGGAAGGTTGACGGGTGGTCCGGGTAGATAAGCTGGCTGGTTCGGCAGATAGCCAGACGGGTGCTCTGGGTAGGCAAGCAGGCGGGCACGGCAGGTAACTGGCACGTGCTCCGGGTAGGCTGGCTTGCGGGCACGACAGGTAACAGGCAGGTGCTCCAGGTAGGCAGGCTGGTGGGCACAACAGGTAACAGACAGGTGGTCCAGGTAAGCAGGCTGGCGGACAGAACTGTAGACAGACTGGAGGACAGAACTGTTAGACAGGCTGGCGGGCTGGACTGACAGGCTGGCAGCCAGGACTGGCAGGCAGCGGGACCTGAGGGCTGAAGCTCGTGTTTAGCACACAGAACAACAACCTTGCACAGGCACCTCCATTTTGGAGGAGGTGCCTCATATAGGGGAAGGCCTCCGGCCATTGGCCGAGGACTCTATAGGATGGCGCGCGCGGCCCCTTTAAGGGAGGGAGCGCGCGCGCATGCCCTAAGCACAGCACCCGGGAAGCTGCGCGCGGTGTGCGCCACAGCAGCAGGGGAGCGGAAAGATGCTGGACCTGGACCGCAGCGGTGAGGGGAACGGCGTCTCTGCTCGGCAGGAGGCAGAGACGCCAATGCTACACATATTATAGAAAGGTTGCTGTTGCAATGGTATACAAGAGCTGCTAGTATATAGCTTCTATAGGGAGCAGCATTGTAACTGCACAGCTGGTCTCAAGTTTTGATATACAGTGGTGGCCAAAAGTATTGGCACCCCTGCAATTCTGTCAGATAATACTCAGTTTCTTCCTGAAAATGATTGCAATCACAAATTCTTTGGTATTATTATCTTCATTTAATTTGTCTTCAATGAAGAAACACAAAAAGAATTGTCCTAAATTGGATACAATTCCACACTAAACCTAAAAAAGGGGGTGGACAAAAGTATTGGCACTGTTTGAAAAATCATGTGATGCTTCTCTAATTCGTGTAATTAACAGCACCTGTAACTTACCTGTGGCACCTAACAGGTGTTGGCAATAACTAAATCACACTTGCAGGCAATTAACATGGATTAAAGTTGACTCAACCTCTGTCCTGTGTCCTTGTGTGTACCTCATTGAGCATGGAGAAAAGAAAGAAGACCAAAGAACTGTTTGAGGACTTGAGAAACCAAATTGTGAGGAAGCATGAGCAATCTCAAGGCTACAAGTCCACCTCCAAAGACCTGAATGTTCCTGTGTCTTCCGTGCGCAGTGTCATCATGAAGTTTAAAGCCCATGGCACTGTGGCTAACCTCCCTAGATGTGGACGGAAAAGAAAAATTGATGAGAGATTTCAACGCAAGATTGTGCGGATGGTGGATAAAGAACCTCGACTAACTTCCAAACAAGTTCAAGCTGCCCTGCAGTCCGAGGGTACAACAGTGTCAACCCGTACTATCCATCAGCGTCTGAATGAAAAGGGACTGTATGGTAGGATACCCAGGAAGACCCCACTTCTTACCCCGAGACATAAAAAAGCCAGGCTGGAGTTTTCCAAAACTTACCTGAGAAAGCCTAAAACGTTTTGGAAGAATGTTCTCTGGTCAGATGAGACAAAAGTAGAGCTTTTTGGCAAAAAGCATCAACATAGAGTGTACAAGAAAAAAAAAGAGGCATTCAAAGAAAAGAACACGGTCCCTACAGTCAAACATGGCGGAGGTTCCCTGATGTTTTGGGGTTGCTTTGCTGCCTCTGGCACTGGACTGCTTGACCGTGTGCATGGCATTATGAAGTCTGAAGACTACCAACAAATTTTGCAGCATAATGTAGGGCCCAGTGTGAGAAAGCTGGGTCTCCCTCAGAGGTCATGGGTCTTCCAGCAGGATAATGACCCAAAACACACTTCCAAAAGCACTATAAAATGGTTTGAGAGAAAGCACTGGAGACTTCTAAGGTGGCCAGCAATGAGTCCAGACCTGAATCCCATAGAACAGCTGTGGAGAGATCTCAAAATGGCAGTTTGGAGAAGGCACCCTTCAAATATCAGGGACCTGGAGCAGTTTACCAAAGAAGAATGTCTACAATTCCAGCAGAGCATTGTAAGAAACTCATTGATGGTTACCGGAAGCAGTTGTTCGCAGTTATTTTGGCTAAAGGTTGTGCAACCAAGTATTAGGCTGAGGGTGCCAATACTTTTGTCTGGCCCATTTTTGGAGTTTTGTTTGAAATGATCAATGATTTGATTTTTGCTTCATTCTCTTTTGTGTTTTTACCTTGCAATCAAATTAAATGAAGATAATAATACCAAAGAATTTGTGATTGCAATCATTTTCAGGAAGAAACTGTGTATTATCTGACAGAATTGCAGGGGTGCCAATAATTTTGGCCACCACTGTATGTAAGGACTATCACAGCAGCTGACCTGTTTTTATTGTTATTTTCTATATACACTGCTCAAAAAAATAAAGGGAACACTCAAATAACACATCCTAGATCTGAATGAATGAAATTTTCTCATTGAAAACTTTGTTCTGTACAAAGTTGAATGTCCAGCATATGAAAAGAGATAATAAGGCATCAGTCACACTATGCAGCTTTCAATTGTCGAGCACTAGTCACTGCACTCTGCATATGAAAGCGTGTTAGCCTGGAAACCACGTAGACAGGGCACTAGCCATGTGCATACGTGCCAGGTGGTGCAAATTCCATATATAGTGAAACTTGAGCCATAAAAGCTATAGAAATGGAACAGATAATGCTCTCACCAACAGTGTTGCTTGATAATAGTCCTGTTTATTCGGGATTACACATGCGAAGGGGTGGTGCTGGTTCTGGGGTGCGGGGGGGGGTAAGATGACACTATAATTTGAGTTTCACTTTTTGTATTGAAGAACTGAAATAAATTAACTTTTTGATATTCTAATTTAGTGAGATGCACCTATAGGTACAGTATGTACTGTATGAGTGTTTTATATATGAATACATATATATACAGAAAAGCGTTTTCTGTAGGAGTGTGTTTCATATATAGCTATACACTCATTTATTAATATCCCTTCTACTAGTTTTGAAAAATCTCTCCAGAGTTTCTAAAGTCTCATACACAGGAATTATCAGCCCCTATGCCTGTGATCTCAATGAAAGACCCACTGACAGAATCTTCATTCAATGGCTTCTCCAACATGGGAGAACAAAAAGATCGGCCAGATCCTTCTCTCCCCTGATATCATCTATCAGGAGAGAGTTGGGAGGCTTTTGCCATGAGACAAGATCAGCATCTCACCTCAGGTGGCGGCCTGAGCTGTCTCCTGAGGGTGGTATTTTGTTGCTCCCCTAGGAGTGGAACTCAACCACTTCTCCAAACCCGGTATTGCACTGACAGCCGGCTCAGAGGGAGACAACGGTTCCTGCTACTACAGTATGAAGAGCGGCAGCTTGTGGGAGACAGTGTGTAGAGTGGACAGTGTGGAGATAGGTACAGCATGAGGATAATTAGTGGAGAGGTGACAGCATGAAGTCAGGATGGTGTGGAGACCATAGTTCATAAGGGAGCAGTGTGGAGGGTATGATTCACAAGAGTAGTCAATGTGGCAGTTACAGTTCATAAAAGCAGAGAGTGTGGTCATTATAGTTCATAAGGGTGGACAGTCTGGCCGTTATAGCTAATAAGTGTAAACAGTGTGGCGTTTATAATTCATAAAGGGGACAGTTGTGGTCATCATCATTCTTAATGCAAAATGGTGTGAAGGCCATGGTTCATAAGGGGGGCAGTGGACTATGTCTCATCAGTACTGTGGTTCGTGTGTGGTCCGCAGTCTGATGATGACTGGTAACTCCTTACTGTATCTCCTTACCAGTGTTAAGAACATACTGGAAGTTGTAGGTTTATGATACAAATGTATATGATGGGGGCAGATTTGACATAGCAGTTGATCGCTGTATTAAAGGGGTTGCCCCCTTTCAGAAATTCCATTACCCAAGCGCAGTTTGTTATATAAAAAAAATAAACTGCACTTTACACACTGTCTTCAGGTCCAGCACTTAGTCTCCTGCATCGGTATCTGGAATCTGCTGCAGTCCTGACATCATGTCGACAGTTTTGCTGCCAGCTGCCAATTACTAAGTTCAGCGGCTTTGAATGGGGCTTTCTGTCTGTACTGGTAGAGATATCTTATTGGCTGCCACACTGTCTAAGTGACATCAATACTGCAGCCAATTCCAAACACCAGTGCAGCAGCTGAAACTCATCAGTGGACCTGGGAACAATGAGTAAAGTAGGGTTTGTTTTATAATTACAACCTGCGTGTGGGGACTAGAATGTTCAGTTTCATAGGTTAAAGGGACAACCTCTTTAAGCTTGGTGCCATATTTATGTACTGTGGATGATTCTGGTGCTATATTCATGTACTGATGGTGGTTCTAATTATGTATTTATGTACTGATGACTGATACAAGTACAGTCTATCAAAATATAAAACTAACATATGGTAAGGAAAAAAAAATCGAAATGACAACTGCTTTTTTTTAAAAAAAAAAATGCAGTAAAATTTAATCAAAATGTTGTATGTACCCCAAATTGGTATCAATAAAAACGTCAACTCAAAAATGTAGCCCCTCACATCTCCATGGACGGAACAATAAAAATGTAGCAGCTAGGTCTTTTAAAATAGCTTCACAAACGAAACCTTTATTTTTACAATAAGTAAAGATCTATTTGAAGTTTAGTATCGCCGTTGTTACAGGTCCGGGTGGTTGAACATCTGTGCTGAGATGCAAGGAGGGACCAGAGGGGCGTAACTAAGTACCAATGCAGACTGACCCTGGCCGCATGATGGCTTAATTGACTCCGTGAACCAGGGAGGGACCGGACAGGTGGACCAGGTGCCATTCTGGGACCTACTTTGTGTGAGAGTAGGCGACTCCCACGGGTCAGATGGCTGAAGCTGACCGGTACAGCGAATGAGCATGGCAGGTAGCTTGACGGGTAGTCCGGGTAGCAGGCAGGCGGGTTCGGCAGGTAGCCAGACAGGTGATCCAGGTAGGTAAGCAGGCGGACATGGCAGGTGGCCTGACAGGTGATCCGGGTAGACAGGTAGGCGGACACGGCAGGTGGCCTGACAGGTGATCCGGGTAGACAGGCAGGTGAACACGGCTGACAAACAGGCTGGCGGGCACGGCAGATAGACAGGCTGGCTGGCACGGCTGATAGGCTAGCGGGCACGGTTGATAGACAGGCGGGCACGACTGATAGACTGGCTGGCGGGCACGGCTAACAGACAGGCTGGCAGGTACTGGAACCTGAGGGCTGAGGAGAGTGTTAGCAAACAAACAACAACCTTGCACAGGCACTTCCATTTTGGAGGAGGTGGTTTATATAGGAGTGGTCCTCTGGCCATTGGCCGGGGACTCTTTAGGACGGTGTGCACGGCCCCTTTAAAAGGGAGGGAGCGCGCACGCCCTAAGCACAGTGCCCGGGAAGCTGCACGCAACAGCAACAGCAGCAGCAGCAGGGGAGCTGGAGGATGCCAGACGGGGACCGCAGCGGTGAGGGGAATGGCGTCTCTGCCCGGTAGGAGGCAGAGATGCCGACGCTACAGCCGTAATCACACTGACCTGGAGAATCATGTTCACAAGTCACTTTTACCATACTATGTATGCCATGAAATCACATCCCAGAAGATTGTGTTTATTCACTTCAAGTTTTTATTGACTTGCAGGGAGGTTTGCCATTTGAATTTTCATCTTGGGTATAGGTCATCTATGTCTGATTGGTGAAGGTGCCACACCCTGCATCCCGCCAATCAGCTGTTCTTGGTGTCATCATCGGCCGGAACTGACCCCTGTTCAAATCAATAGTGGGCGGATGTGCAGTACTCAGCCGCGGCCACTATGCAGTAGACGGAGCTTTACTGTTCAGCTCCGTAACCGGTCAGTTTCTGCCTCCGCCGACAACGAAAACAGCTGATTAGCGAGGGTGCCGGGTGTCACACCCCCACCGATCAGACATTGATGACCTATCCTACGGATAGGCCATCAATGTCAAAGTAGTGGATAACCACTTTAAGAATTACCACCCAAAACATCTGTTACCCAAGTAGGAAAATAAATATAGGCTGGAAACACCCATGATGTGATATTAAAATAGTTTTCCTGTACAAATACTTTATGTAAAAATATGAGGAAAAACTCCAGTTAGTAAATATTTTCTGTTCTAAGCATACAGCACACATGTACTCTCTCCTACCAGGTGCGAAGAGATGAAAGCGCTGATTATTAGGTAGATGAAAAATACTTCCCCTTTTCTCCTCTCTGTACCTTTGTAAAGATCTTGGGATTGCCATAGCATTTGCAGATAGCATATACTTATTAGAGCTTATATGCCCGCTCCCGTGAAGCTCATACAGAGCAGTGTAAATGACAGTGTGGATTTCTGTCAATCACGAGCAACTGATTACCCAAATTGCAGCCTACACATAATATTTATATAAGCTATAATGTGCTTCCAGCCAACAGTAATGAGGCCATAATGACACGCAGCATTTTGTAAGACTTATAAACAGCAAGACATAAAGCTGAGCGGTTTATAGACGGAGCAAAAAGATGCTTCCACGTGTGTAATTTGGCCAGATTTTGGTAAATCAGTAATTATAAAATTTCGCTCTTGCTGGAAGAAAAAGGGGTTTTGAGTGGCAGGTCCTGCCCGGTGGGTTTACAGTATATTAACAATGGATTTCTTTGTGTTCCTTAGATCTACACTGTGGTCTCAAGTCTGATTTCGCAGGCAAATACTGTAAAATATAAATCGGCACTTTTCCGAACGCGTAGAACACAATATGACTGAATTAATTTTCTTGTGGAAAGATAAATATTTGCCCACATCTATGCAATTCTGTGATTTTTAATAAGCGCGTTAATTATGCTGCATTCTTGATATCCTGCCTTGTGCCATCAGTACCCATTGCGCAGTGTATAGACAAGGTCTCAGTGATGTTTGGCATGCACACCGTGTCACAGGAGGCTGAAATAGCTGGACACAATGGTCAAGTGGCATTATGTCACTATGCATGCAATGTCACCAGAGCTTTCTAAGGTCTGCACAGACTATGTGGTGAACAGTGGCAGAAGTTAGTTGTACTTATTGTACTTTTATACTGACACTTGTATATACCCAATTAATGTAAGGTACATAGTTATTACAGGATTTGGCTTTGATTAGAAAATTCCATCTACTTTTTATCCAGAATCAATGCCACTCTTATCCATGAGCTGGATCTGGTAATGCAGCGCAGCCAAAGTCAAATCAATGGGTTTTAGCTGTGACACTGGTCTGTTTGTAAGGACAGGATGTGCTGATTCTAGAGAAAAAGATTAAAAAATATACAAATATAATATTCTTTTAAAATGTCTAACACCTAATTTATTTTGAGTCATTGCTTTCTGGGCTACATGAAAATGATTTACCTCTTGAGGTAAAGTGGCTTGCTCGGCTGTACATGGAGGTAGACACGGAACACTGGTTCTTTAAAGTTTGGGTTGGTTTATTAAAACGTGTCATAAACCACCCTGGAGTCCATAAAGTAAACACAGCTCATTCGGCATAATGGCAAAACAAAACAAAAAAAGATACAGCACAGTCCGTATATTGGCCGAGGTCCAGTCACTCAGGGTTAACTACACATGGTTCAGATTTAGCACAACACATGCAAGCTCCTCTCTGGAGCAAGCCTCTCCAGATATTGAACCACACCTGAGTCAAAAGGCTGGGTATAGCCCAGACCACACCCTGAGGTGGAGATATGAAGAACAACCTCCCTCCCACACTATGGTTGTTCTCCTAAAACACGCCCTTTAAACAAGGCTGATTAACCCTCTCTGCACCTACCATGCAGGAGAAGACTTCCATGTTTCACATCACTGAAGCTTCAGTGAAAAATATCTCCCCTCCAGTATTCTGCCAGTGACTTTGTCACACTCTTTTATCATGAATACCAAACTAGTGACCATAGAGTACCTATAAGGGTTTGGAACAATAAAAGGTAATTACAATTAGATACATTCATATTTATGTCGTATAGTATAGACTATTTAAGATGTGTTCCATTTTTTTCCTTTCTGCATCTTATGGACCACCTTTTCTATTTCAATCAGTCACATTGCCACAGCTTTATAAAATACTGTCCCAAGCCATGCAGTCTGCCTATGCAAACATGGTATTATTAAAAACTGGAAGCATTTAGGAAGGCATAGCAAGTCAGCCACAATGTGGGAGACCTCCTAAAGTTACAAAGTGGGGGTCTCAAAGTGCTGAGATGCCAACTTGCCTGACTTCATTGTGACAAATATTGCAAAAGTTTGGGAGTGGAATAATGTTATGGGGTTGTTTTCCAGGGCTTGGCCTAGGCTCCTTAGTTCTGTTGAAGGCAAATCTTAATGCTTCAGCATACTAAGACATTTTGAATAATAGTTTACTTCCAACTTTGTGGGAACAGTTTTTGGAAGGCCCTTTTCTGTTTTGCAGGTTTGTGCCCCAGTGATAAAGCAAGGCTGCTGAATCAGTTTTTTTCTTCAGAAATGCAACAGTGGCCTTGGATGTGTGTTTTGGATTATTGTCATGTTGAAAAAGTGCAAGTCTACCAAGGGCACGGAGTGATGGTAGCATCTTCTCTTTCAATATACTGTAGAACAGTACATGAATGAATGAAATGTAGCTCCCCGACACCAGCAGCATTCATGTAGCCCCACATAAGGACACTGCCACTACTATGTTTCACTGTGGGCACCAAGCATTTTTGTTTGCACTTTTCTCACCTTTGCAATGTCAGACTGTTTTGAAGCCATCAGTTCCAAAAACATTTATCTTGGTCTCATCACTCCAGAGCATGGGTGCACAACATTTTTTGGTCCAAGGGCCATACTGTCATACTGAACCAAGGGTCGCAAAACAATTTAAAGTGGTATTAACATGACTACATCTGTGGAACGAAGTTTTCAGTATTTGAGAAAAAAATTTGAGAGTTTCTGCTCCAAAAAAATCAATGTGAATAAACCCAAATTTTTGGAACTCCTTTAAATCCTCCTCATAATATCAAAACAAAATTTTGAGGATTTTTCAGTTTTAACGTAAAGGACGGTATGGATTGCCACATGATCAGAACTACTGACACTACATGAATACATCACCAAGCTTAGTACAGTGATCAATTGCAGTTTCAGTTAACAAACAAAGTAGCACAGAGTGCTACTTTGTTTGTTAATTGTATATGGAGGTAGCTCCTCCTAGTAAGCACCTGTTCACACCTATTTCTTGTATTGGAAGTGCTGTCAGTTTTTTTCTGTTTCTACAATTGCAGTTTCAGGTCAGCCCCATATACACTTGTATTATGTAAACCTGCAACTTCCAGTATGTCCTTAAAATGGTAAGAAGATACTGGGAGTTGTTACCAGCCATCAGACTGTGGACCATACAGGAACCACAGCACTGATGAGATGCAGGAAGGATCACAAATAAACATATACATGTAGGTACCTTATAGGTGACATCTTCTCTAATCGTTCCCACCTCCTTTGTCTCCACATAGTACAGATGCCATGATGAGATTGCATGCCTAGAGCTTGTTTCTGCAAACTTCCCTCATATTTGTCTTCAGCAGCACATCTCGACACAGTGCCCTTAAAAATAAAGTATCATTATACTACCCCATAAATATATTAATCATGCTGCATCCCTGAATAAATAATTGCCCCTTACTGTGCTTCCTGCACAAAATATTCCTCCCACACTGCTTCTCTTCATGATATTCTCCCCACACTGCCCCTTTCCATAATATTCCCCCCGCACTGCCCTTCTTCATAATGTCCCTCCCACACAACTCCTCTCTGTAATATTCCCCCCTTACAGCTCATCTCCATAATGTTCCCACACACAGCTCCTCTCCATAATGTCTCCACACCCAGCTCCTCTCTGTAATATCCCCCCACACAGCTCCTCTCCTTAAATCCCCTCCACACAGCTTCTCACTGTAATTCCCCTCACATAGCCCCTCTCCATAATATTCCCCCTACACAGCTCCTCTACTTAACATTCCCCCACACAGCTCCTCCCCATAATATTCCCCCCACACAGCTCCTTTTCATAACATCCCCCCCACATAGCTCCTCTCCATAATTTCCCCCCCACACACACAGCTCCTCTCCATAATGTTACCCACCCACACACTGCCCCTCTGCATACTGTGCCTCCTTCACAATCCTCTCCCTCGTTGCCCCATAATGTGGCCTCATAGTAACAGCAACCCCCCTACTCCTCCTCCTACAATAGGATGTTTGTTACACTCACGCCCGGACTGTTTGGCGTGAGCGTGGTTAGTGGTCTCACTGGGCCACGAACCGAGGAGGGCCTGGAGGGGCATTACTAGGGACCTCGCCAGATCCGACCACGGACACATGGCGGCTTAATCGACTCCGTGGTCCGAGGAGGGACATGGGAGGTGGCCCATGTGCTACTCCAGGTCAGACCCCAGTCACAGCTGTTGACTCACACTGGGGAATGCAAGAACAGGCAGGTTATGCTGGTATGCGGACAAGAGGGTATTGGCAGGCACAGCTGGTATGCAGACAGGAGGGTAGCAGGGCAGAGCAGAGCCGCAAGTGCGGAGAGACAGGACAGGACTCTGTTCACATGGAACAGACAGGGACAAGGAAACACGAGAAGATAGCTAGAACACAGGAGGTAGATACGGAGGCAGGGAAACGGGACATGCAGAACCAGATACACACAAGGTACTTGCTATGAAATAATGAGGGGACACAAAACTCACAAACAGAGACAATGAGTAGGAGTTAGGTACTGGTTCAGACACTGCAGGAAAAGGGAAGGATCGGACATAGAGACAAACAGGTAACGAGCTAGGACACAGTTCTGACCGGAACTGACACAGGAACGAGATACAGGAACGAGCCTGGGCACTCAGCCCCCAGGGTGGCGGAAATAGACTAGAAGTCACAGATACAGGTAACGGGTCTCGGTACTCAGCCCCCAGGGTGGCGGAAGCAGACTAGAAGTCACAGATGCAGGTAACGTGCCTGGGTACTCAGCCCCCAGGGTTGCGGAAACAGACAAGATTCAGGACAGGACCTGGCAACTCACAGTTGCACAGAACACACTGTAAGAAAGTGTTGCTCAGGCACCTCCCACTGGGTGGAGGAGGTTTAAGTATCCAGTGACTCACAGCAATAGGCTGGGGATGCATTATCACTGCGCACACTGTTACTTTAAGAATCAGGAAGCTCCAGCGCTGCCGCCCTAAGCCAGCAGATGAGACAAGCACTCAGCAAGAAAAGGAGCATAGTGCGCAGCCTGGACTGGTAGGTAAGTTGGCGGTCTTGCATGGTGGGAGATGGTAAGCCATGCCAGCATGCTGCCAGGGATGTTACAATGTTTTAATCTTCGGCTCCTCCTGGAGTGCTTATTTTTTCCTGTGCGTCCTTGCCTAGTTTGCACTGCGGCACCAGCAACAGCAGCAATGTGATGAGATCACAGTGTGGTGTGATGACCTCATCATGCTGCTGCATGTCAGGGCGGGGGCTGATGAGCGTCGCTCTGCTCTTCCCCAGTCCCAGCGCCAAACACTATTAACCTGCAGATATGGGGTTAATCTGCAGGTTAATAGGGTTTCTAACCTCCCCGGTGCCTGCACGTAGCCAAATGCTGCAGGGAGAAAATTAACTTTATTCCCCCCAGCAGCATTAGGTTTCAGTAATGGGGACAGCACCGGCACTGGTTCAGTCACTGCTCTGAGTATACCTAGTGGCAGCTGTAACCGCGCCCCCCGGCCCTAACTGACAGCCGGCCCCAATGCAGAGCCAGTGTCAGTCAGGGCCGAAGGTGCGATTACAGCCGCCGCTATGTATACTCTGAGCGGCAGCTGAACCAGTGTCGACATCGCCCCTGTGACTAAAACGGAATGCTGCCATGGAGAATAACGTTCATTTTCTCCCAACAGCATTCAGTTACATGCAAGCGCCGGGCAGATTAGGAACTCTATTAACCTGCACATTAACCCCATATCTGCAGCGTTTTTGGTGGTGACTAGTGTTGAGCATTCCGATACTGTAATATCGGGTATCGACCGATATTCGCGGTATCGGAGTTCCGATACTGAGTTCCGATTCTTTTAGAATATCGAATACTGGAATCGGAAGTTCCCATAATGCCTGCGCTCTACAGTGTCTCTGAAGGATGACAAGCTGGATGGCAGCGCTCAGCTGCGATCCAGCCTGTCATCAGAACGCCATCCCAGCGTGAGAGAATTCTCCTGATTGTTTAAGAGCCGGCGGGCGGTAAAAAGCCGGCGGGTGGTAAAAAGCCGCCGGCTTTTAAACAATCACACAGCCCCATACTGCTTCCCCGCAGCCTCCCATCCCGATCCGCCGCTCCCCCCGCCACCTCCCATCCCAATCGTAAGTTAGGACCGGGCGGGGAGCACAGCACCAAGGAGTGGGGAGCGAAGGACCCGGGCGGGGAAGCCGGCAGTGAAAAGACTTCACCGCGGGCTTTCCCGTTCTGTGCTGTGCTCTCCCGCCGGTTATTGATGCTGATCAGCTGTTCATTTGAAGTAGCCGCGGTGCCCTCAGAGGGTTCATGTGAGTTCATGCTTGACTGCATGAACTCACATGAACTTTCCCACGGCCGCACAGGTCAGCCACACCTCTCAGACCATCCCATCAATCCAGGAAGACGAGAATCCCATACCATTCCCGTCTTCCTGGATCATGGCTGAGCACCTGGGGTGGTACAAGATGATGGACCTGAATGTCCCGGTCATGATTGGTGTGTGCTCGGTGTTTGTGGGTGTTTGCGGTTGTTTTCGCGGTGTCTGTGGGTGTTTGCGGGTGTTTGTGGGTGTTTGCGGGTGTCTGCCTGCAGGCAGACATAGGCCGATGTGACACTACTACTCCCATCGGCCTATGTCTGTCCCCCGTCCACTCGTGCCAGCAGGATCAGCTCGATGGGAGCAGTTGTTCCCATCAGCCTGATCCTGCTATTTAAACTGCCCCATATGTTATTTTTGCCCCTATACACATGTTTTATTCTTTTAGGCCCCCATATTTTTTTTTTGTTTTTGGTCCCCAATAAATTTTAAATACATTTCATTGGTGGCCAGTGGTTACCTAAAATAAATTAGGTTATACATTACCTGTCCCCGCTGATCGCCACCTAAAATAAAGTAAAAAATAAAAAAATACACCTATACTCACCTAAACACCTAATTCCCTGAAGCCATCGATCTCCTGTAATAAAATATAAAATAATAAACCACAACCTTATCCTTACCCCTCCGTAGTAGTCCACGAGTGTCCCACGATGATCTCCAGTTTAGAGCAGCCAAAAAAAATGTGACCGCTCTAAACCGCTGCCGCCGCTAGAATGACGGGGCCGTAAAGCAGCCCCGTCATTGCATAAGCGGGTTCGCCGGAGTTCAGGCAGCGCTGCTCTGGTTAGCTCTTTTACGGCCCTGCTGTACCGTGAGAAATTCCCACGGTACAGCAGGGCCGTAAAGGAGGCCACCGGAGCAGCGCTGCCTGAATGCACTCCGGTGACCTCAGTCCAGGGCTCATGCTGCCGGGAGCGGACGTGTTCCCGGCAGTGTGAGCTTACAGCAGCCATGCACAGCTGTCACCATCTCCAGATGTGACAGCTGTGCATGGGAGATCAACGCAGGAGCGTGGACAGATAACTATTTTTTTTTTTAGTAAACTAAGAATTAAATAAAATGGTGTGTTTTATTTCAAATAAATTATTTTTTTCTGGGTGTAGTGTGTGTTTTTTCTTTTTAACACTTTGTTGGTTAGTAATGGGGGTGTCTTATAGACGCCCATCATTACTAACCTGGGCTTCATGAACCCCACCACTATTACCCCCTGCCACCGCACCAGGGCAGCGTGGAAGAGCCCCCCCTATTTTAATAGCTAGCAAAGGCTAGGCAGACAGCTGGCGGCTGATATTAATAGCCCAGGAAGGGTGCCATGAATATTGGCCCCCTGCCAGGCTAGAAACAGCAGCCCTCAGCCGCCCCAGATGTGGCGCATTCATAGGATGCGCCAGTTCTGGCACTTTGCCTCGCTCTTCCACGCTGCCCTGGGCGGTGGCAGGGGGTAATAGTGGTGGGGTTCATGTCAGCGCCAGCTGCCATGAAGCCCAAGTTAGTAATGATGGGCGTCTATAAGACACCCCCATTACTAACCTACAAAGTGTTAAAAAGAAAAAACACACACTACACCCGGAAAAAAATAATTTATTTGAAATAAAACACACCATTTTATTTAATTCTTCGTTTACTAAAAAAAAAATAGTTACCTGTCCACGTTCCTGCGCTGATCTCCCATGCACAGCTGTCACATCTGGAGATGGTGACAGCTGTGCATGGCTGCTGTAAGCTCACACTGCCGGGAACACGACCGCTCCCGGCAGCGTGAGCCCCTGACTGAGGTCAACAGAGTGCATTCAGTCAGCGCAGCTCCGGTGACCTCCTTTACGGCCCTGCTGTACCGTGGGAATTTCTCACGGTACAGCAGGGCCATAAAGGAGCTAACCGGAGCAGCGCTGCCTGAACTCCGGCGAGCCCGCTTATGCAATGACTGGGCTGCTTTACGGCTCCGTCATTCTAGCGGCGTCAGCAGTTTAGAGCGGTCACATTTTATGTGGCTGCTCTAAACTGGAGATCATCGTGGGACACTCGTGGACTACTACGGAGGGGTAAGGATAAGGTTGTGGTTTATTATTTTATATTTTATTACAGGAGATCGATGGCTTCGGGGAATTAGGTGTCTGGGTGAGTATAGGTGTATTTTTTTATTTTTTACTTTATTTTAGGTGGCGATCGGCGGGGACAGGTAATGTATAAACTAATTTATTTTAGGTAACCACTGGCCACCAATGAAATGTATTTAAAATTTATTGGGGACCAAAAAAAAATAAAAAATATGGGTGCCTAAAAGAATAAAACATGTGTATAGGGGCAAAAATAACATATGGGGCAGTTTAAATAGCAGGATCAGGCTGATGGGAACAACTGCTCCCATCGAGCTGATCCTGCTGGCACGAGTGGACGGGGGACAGACATAGGCCGATGGGAGTAGTAGTGTCACATCGGCCTATGTCTGCCTGCACGCAGACACCCGCAAACACCCACAGACACCCACAAACACTCACAGACACCGCGCAGACACCCACAAACACCCACAGACACCGCGCACAGACCAATCATGACCGGGACATTCAGGTCCATCCTCTTGTACCACCCCAGGTGCTCAGCCATGATCCAGGAAGACGGGAATGGTATGGGATTCTCGTCTTCCTGGATTGATGGGATGGTCTGGGAGGTGTGGCTGACCTGTGCGGCTGTGGGAAAGTTCATGTGAGTTCATGCAGTCAAGCTTGAACTCGAATGAACCCTCTGATGGCACCGCGGCTACTTCAAATGAACAGCTGATCAGCATCAGCTGATACCTCAGCTGTTCATTTGAAATAACCTGCGGCAGAGCGCAGCACAGAACGGGAAAGCCTGCGGTGAAGTCTTTTCACTGCCGGCTTCCCCGCCCTGGTCCTTCGCTCCCCACTCCTTGGTGCTGCGCTCCCCGCCCACTCCTAACTTACGATCGGGATGGTAGGTGGCGGGGGAGTGGCGGATCGGGATGGGAGGCTGCGGGGAAGCAGTATGGGGCTGTGTGATTGTTTAAAAGCCGGTGGCTTTTTACCGCCCGCCGGCTTTTAAACAATCAGGAGAATTCTCTCACGCTGGGATTTCATTCCGATATTAGTGTCCCATTGACTTGCATTGGTTTCCGTTATCGGAATCGGAGATATCCGATATTTTTTGGGTATCGGTCCGATCCAATCCGATCCGATATTTCCCGATATCGGAACGTATCGCTCAACACTAGTGGTGACATGTTCCATTTAACTGTATTCAAGGCTGAAAGACGCAAATACAGTTGAATATAGGTAGATGGGAACCGGAGTCTCCCGGTACTCTGCAGGCCGTAGATTGTGCAAGCCTGTTCCAGAGAATAAAGTGCCTCTTCAAATTTTTCAGCACGGGTCCTGGCACATTGTAGGTAGCTTTTTTGTGTATGGACTTCAGGAGAAGCTTCCTTTGTAGACGACACCCATGCATGCCATTACTCTACAGTGCACACCATAGCAGCAAAGCTGGCTTAGCTTTCTACTTCTTTAGTTAATGGCAGCAAACTTGCAAGTCAATATTCTACAACTCTTTTCAGCAGAAGATGCTCCTGTTAACTTCTGAAGTCAGGGACATCTCTCTGAGATGGTTGCAGTTCCAATCTAATCTTCTTCTAAACTTCACCTTTCTCAGGTCTTGTGACATTTCTCTTCCATGTGGTGCCATTGCTGACAGCATGCCCTTTTATAGTCAACTTTTTTTCTGGACACCTGTTTCATGAATGATTAGACTTACCTGTGATTGAATACTTGTTAATTAGAATTTTGTAGTCTAAATTTTAGCTTTGCTTTTGAATGACTTACCTTTTTGGGTATGCAAAATAACAAATCTTGTTAGCAATAAATGGCCCACATTAGAAACAGACTGGTACTGAAATTCTTGCCTGGCATTTCACACAGGTCCATGCTGTTCCCACCCTCAAGCCCCAGATGCACATATTTATTATTAATATTACCCTGCCTGTAGGAAATCAAGATTTACTAGAAAGACTAATTTTTTCTAATAATAGCACTATATAAGATTTAATAATACGAAAATTATAATACCGCAATAATAACATTGCCATATAATAGTCAAATATCATCAAACCATAACCAAATATTACAAGCATATACAATAGTGGTAATAACACTATATTAATCTTTAAAGGATTTGTCCAAGCTTGTCCAGTAAACTCACATGACGGCAGACTTCTGAATCCTCACAGCGTGTTCATAGCACGCTGTGAGGATTCTCCAGCATCGGTTTCATGTAAATATGATATTTGCATACATGCAGTCACAAATCGACTAGACATGCGTAGCCTCCCTCAATACAAGTAAATTAAAAGAGCCCGGGCACGTCTAGTTGGAATGTGACCGAAAGTATGCTAATCGTGCGTGCTGTGAAGATTAGGGAGTCTGCAGTCACATAGAGTAACTTCAGACTTTAACCTCAAGCCTGGATAACCCCTTTAACCAAAACTGCTGAACTATGACTGATATTTCCACCATACAGTGACCACATAATGATAATATCAGTTTTACAACAGGGCGCTGCAGACCATATATTTGTATTCTGTACTGATACTCTCCACTGATGTTCTCACTGATTGTTGTCATGCATTTCCCTTTTTCTTTTCCATTCAGCCCCAACCACCTTGACCATTTCTTCCATCTATAATTCATCCCTGCAAAATGTAACACACAGACATCTTTAGTTTACTGATTTATACTACCCTCCTCACATTCCCCACCTCTGCACAACCATACGGAACTTTTAAAGTCAACCTGTCACAAGAAATAACACTATTAACGGTTAATCTGCAGGTTAACAGCGTTATTATGCTGCCCGGTGCCTGCGTATATCCAAATGCATCAGGGAGAAAATCAACTTTATTCCCCTCAACAGCATTCGGTTTAGTCATGGGGGTGGGGGAGCCGCGGCTTCAGTCACCGCTCTGAGTATACAGACAACCGGCCATAGTGCAGAGCGAGTGTCAGTCAGGGCCGGGGGCATGATTACAGCGGCCTCTCTGTATTCTCAGAGCTGTGACTGAATCGGCACCGCCTCCGCCTCCATGACGGAAACCGAATGCTGGCGGTGAGAGTAAAGTTAATTTTCTTTCCGCTGCATTCAGCTGTCTGCAGGTGCTGGGCAGCATAATAACATAATAACATTGATAACCCTCAGATTAACTGCAAAGTTAACCCCTTTCTGGCTCAGGGCGTACTAATACTTATCTGTGCCCGGGGCCTTATGGGCCAGATACGTATTAGTACGCCTTGGCAATATCGCCCGCACACAAGCGTTGTGGGTGAGATCGCCGCCGGGTGTCAGGTGATTGTTACAGCTGACACCTTGTGCTATGCGCAAGGAGCGGTCCCGCACCGCTCCCGGCACATTAACACCTGAAATGCTGCGATCGAAATTGATCGCAGCATTCCGCTGGCAAGAGGAGGTAAGCGCGATACTTACCTTCTCTGCCGGCGTCCCTCGGCGTCTGAGTCCGGTCCCGGATGTTGCCATGGTGACCCGATGTCATCATGACAGCATCCGGATCACCAGGAGGCAGGAAGTTGCTTTGGTCTTGTGCAGTACACGACCAAAGTAACTACTCCCTGTGCAGCGCTGACAGGCTGCCTAGCACAGGGATGGTTCTACATTCCTGTGCTATACAGCCAATCAGGCTGCAAAAAGTGAAAGTCCCATAGTGGGACAAAGTGTAAAAGTAATAAAAATGTCAGAAAGTGAAAAATAAAAATAAAAAAATTGTAAAAATATAAAAAAAATGAAAAAAATAATAAAAAAATATATATATATTGTACCCATAAATAAATAATCTTATGAAAAAAAAAAAAAACGATAAAAGTACACATATTTGGTATTGTCGCGCCTGGAATGACCTGACTTATAAAACTGTCCCGCTAGTTAACCCCTTTAGTGAACACGGTTAAAAAAAACGAAACATAAAACGTTGTTTTATCATCATACCGCCAAACAAAAAATGGAATAAAACGCGATCAAAAAGACAAATGTAAATAAAAATGCTACAGCTGAAAACGTCACCTTGTCCCACAAAAAACAAGCCGCCATACAGCTCCAACGGCCGAAAAATAAAAAAAGTTATAGCTCTCAGAATAAAGCGATGCAAAAACAATTATTTTTTCTATAAAATAGTTTTTATTGTGTAAAAGCGCCAAAATATAAAAAAATATATAAATGCGGTACAGCCGTAAACGTACTGACCCGAAGAATAAAGCTACCTTATCAATTTTACCACACGCAGAACGGCATAAAATTTTTTTTTAAAAATTCCTGAATTGTTGTTTTTTGTTTATTCTGCCTTCTAAAAATCAGAATAGAAAGCGATAAAAAAATGTCACGTGCGTGAAAATGGTACCAACGTCAACTTGTCCCGCAAAAAACAAGCAGTCACATGACTCTGTCGGCCGAAATATGGAAAAATATAGCTCTCAAAATATGGCATGCAAAAATTAATCTTTGCAAAAAAATTTTTTTTTAGTGTGTGACAGCTGTCAATCATAAAAACCCAATATTTATCTGGCATCGCTGTAATTGCACCGACCCGAAGAATAAAGACGTCTAATCACTTATGCAGCTCGAGGAACGGCGTAAAAAATAAACTTTAGGGTTAGGGTAGGGCTAGGGTTAGGGTAGGGCTAGGGTTAGGGTAGGGCTATTGTTAGGGTTGGGCTAGGGTTAGGGTTGGGCTAGGGTTGGGCTAAGGTTGTGCTAGGGTTAGAGTTGTGCTAGGGTTAGGGTTGGGCTATGGTTAGGGTTGTACTAGGGTTAAGTTAGGGTTAGGCTTGGGTTAGAGTTGGGCTAGGGTTAGGGTTGAGCTAAGGTTAGGGTTGGGGTTGGGATTTTTTGCAGAAGTAAAGAAAAAAAATGACAACGATATGGCGACTATTGTTGAGCTCACTACTTGAGTTTGCATCGGGTGCTCGGGTATGCATCAAGTATAGCGGGTGCTCGAGTGAAATGCTCGAGTCTCCGCCCCAAATGTTTTGCAGCTGTTATACAGCCAAAAAACTTCGCTGGGATTGCCTGCCATGCACAAGCAATCCCCGCATGTTTTTTTTTTGGATGTCTAATAACCGTGAAACATGCGGTGCAGGGACTCCAGCATGTCACTTGAGCACCTGCGATACTTGATGCATACCCAAGTACCCAATGTAATCTTAAATAGCGAGCACTTGAACTCAAGACTAATGACAACTTATTCAATATGATGACCTAATGTTATCAAATTCTGTGTCGTACTTCTGGGTTCAAAATGTTCACTATACCCCTTGATAAAATCCTGGAGGGGTGTAGTTTCCAAAATGGAGTCACTGGGGGGGTGGTTTCCACTATTTAGGCTCATCAGGGGCTCCCCAAACGCAACATGGTGTCCACTAATTATTCAAGCAAATTTTACATTCAAAAAGTCAAATAGCACTCCTTCCCTTCCGAACCCTGCCGTGCGCCCAAACAGTGGTTTTCCCCCACATATGGGGTATCGGATAACTCAGGAGAAATTGCACAACAAATTGCTTGGTACAATTTCTCCTGTTACCCTTGTAAAAATACAAAATTGGGGGCTGAAAAACATTTTTGTTGGAAAAATGTGAAAATGTTATTTTTACGGCTCAATGTTATAAACTTCTGTGAAGCGCCTGGGGGTTCAAGGTGCTCACCACACACCTAGATAATACACACATGGGGTCTCTGCGTGCTCAGGGGAAATTGCACAACAAATTTTGTGGTCCATTTTATCCTATTACCCCTGCGAAAATAAAAAAAATTAGGGGCATACATAGAAGTCACTGGGCCTCATAGCTAAACTCCATTTTTTAAGAAACCGCGAAGGATAACTTTTACTGCCCTTCCAAAGTTATTTTGTCCATACTGAAGTCCCTTAGTGTTCAACCTACTATGATATCTTTTTCATGGCCCCCTTAGAGTGTAATGCCCCCACTCGGTATGATGACTACACAAAGTATGATGCCCCTCAGACCCCACACAATACCATCCCTCCATACAGTATGGTATTCACCTCAGCTTCCCATATACAGTATGGTGTGCACCACAGGCCCCCATACAGTATGATGTCCACCAGAGTCCCCTATATACTGTATGATGTCCACCAAAGACCCTCATACAGTATGATTTTCCCCACAGCCCCCTATACAAAGTTATATCCCCTATTGCCTCCATACATTATGGTCACCATAGCCCCCACACAGTTTACTGACCCCATAACTTCCACTTAGTATGATAACCTCCACAGCCACCTTACACAGTAGCATGGTCCCCCCACAGCCACCTCACACAGTATGATGATCCCCCCACCGCCACCTCACACAGTATGATGATCCCCCCACAGCTACCCCATGCAGTATTATGCTCTCTCACGGCCTACAGCCTCTCATACAGTATAGTGGTACACCACAGCCTCCCATAAAGTATGATAGTTCCCCTCACAGCACCTTATACAGTATGCTGGCCCTCCAAAGCCCTAATTTAGAATGTTGGTCCTCCCAAATCACCTATATAGTATGATGCCTCCAACAAAAAAATAAAGGGAACACTCAAATAACACATCCTAGATTTGAATGAATGAAATATTCTCATTGAAAATTTTGTTCTGTACAAAGTTGAATGTGCTGACAACAAAATCACACAAAAATCATCAATAGAAATCAAATTTATTAACCAATGGAGGCCTGGATTTGGCGTCACCCCCAAAATTAAAGTGGAAACACACTACAGACATGTAGTGTGGACAGTTTGATTTCACAGAAGTTTGATTTACTTGGACCTATATTCTGTTGTTTAAGCGTTCCCTTCATTTTTTTGAGCAGTGTATATATATATGTATGTATATATATATATATATATATATATATATATATATATATATATATATATATATATATACTACTGTTCAAAAGTTTGGGGTCATTTAGAAATTTCATTATTTTTGAAGGATAAGCACATTTTTTTTCAATGAAGCTAACATTAAATGAATCAGAAATGCACTCTATACCTTGTTAATGTGGTAAATGACTATTCTAGCTGCAAATGTCTTGTTTTTATTGCAATATCTACATAGGTGTATAGAGGCCCATTTCCAACAACCACCACTCCAGTGTTTTAATGGTACATTGTGTTTGCTAACTGTGTAAGAAGGCTAATGGATGTTTAGAAAACACTTGCACAAGTATGTTAGCCCAGCTGAAAACGGTTTCGCTGATTTGAGAAGTTATAGAATTGACCTTCCTTTGAGCTAGTTGAGAATCTGGAGCATTACATTTGTTTGTTATATGAAACTCTCAAAATGGCCAGAAAAAGAGAACTTTCATGTGAAACTCGACAGTCTATTCTTATTCTTAGAAATGAAGGCTATTCCATGCTAGAAATTGCCAAGAAACTGAAGATTTCCTACAACGGTGTGTTCTACTTCCTTCAGAGGAGAGCACAAACAGGCTCTAACTAGAGTAGAAGGAGAAGTGGGAGGCCCCGCTGCACAACTAAGCAACAAGACAAATAAATTTCTAGTTTGAGATATCGACGCCTCACAGCTCCTCAACTGGCAACTTCATTAAATAATACACGCAAAATGCCAGTGTCAACGTCTACAGTGAAGAGGCGACTCCGGAATGCTGGCCTTCAAGGAAAAGTGGCAAAGAAAAAACCATATCTGAGACTGGCTAATAAAAAGAAAAGATTAATATGGTCAAAAGAACACAGACATTGGACAGAGGAAGATTTGAAAAAAGCTTTATAGACAGACCAGTCAAAGTTTGAGGTGTTTGGATCACACAGAAGAACATTTGTGAGATGCGGAACAACTGAAAAGATGCTGGAAGGGTGCCTGATGCCATCTGTCAAGCATGGTGGAGGTAATGTGATGGTCTGGGGTTGCTTTGGTGCTGGTAAAGTGGGAGATTTGTACAAGGTTAATGGGATTTTTAATAAGGAAGGCTATCACTCCATTTTGCAACGCTATGTCATACCCTGTGGACAGCACTTGATTGGAGCCAATTTCATCCTACAAGAGGACAGTGACCCAAAGCACACTTCCAAATTATGAATTATGCATCAACTATTTAGGGAAGAAGGAGGCTGCTGGTATTCTATCTGTAATGGTGTGGCCAGCGCCGTCACCAGATCTCAACCCCATTGAGCTGTTGTGGGAGCAGCTTGACTGTATGGTACGCAAAAAGTGCCCATCAAGTCAATCCAACTTGTGGGAGGGGCTTCAGGAAGCATGGGGTGAAATTTCTCAAGATTACCTCAGCAAATTAAAAGCTAGAATGCCAAAGGTCTGCAATGCTGAAATTGCTGCAAAGGGAGCATTCTTTGACAAAAGCAAAGTTTGAAGAAGAAAATTATTCTAATAAAAATCATTATTTCTAACCTTGTCAATGTCTGGACTATATTTTCTAATCATTTTGCAACTCATTTCATAAATAAAAGTATGAGTTTTCATGGAAAACACAAAATTGTCTGGGTGACCCCAAACTTTTGAACGGTAGTGTGTGTGTATGTATACATATACACTGCTCAAAAAAATAATGGGAACACTCAAACATCAGAATATAACTCCAAGTAAATTAAACTTCTGTGAAATCCAACTGTCCTCTTAGGAAGCAGCACTGATCGACAATCAATTTCACATGCTGTTGTGCAAATGGAATAGACAATAGATGGAAATTATTGGCAGTTATCAAGACACACTCAATAAAGGAGTGGTTCTGCAGGTGGGGACCACAGACTACATCTCAGTACCAATGCTTTCTGGCTGATGTTTTGGTCACTTTTGAATGTTGGTTGTGCTTTCACACTCGTGGAAGCATGAGACGGACTCTACAACCCACAGAAGTTGCTCAGGTAGTGCAGCTCATCCAGGATGGCACATCAATGCGAGCTGTGGCAAGAAGGTTTGCTGTGTCTGTCAGCGTAGTGTCCAGAGGCTGGAGGGGCTACCAGGAGACAGGCCAATACACCAGGAGACGTGGAGGGGGCCGTAGGAGGGCAACAACCCAGCAGCAGGACCGCTACCTCCGCCTTTGTGCAAGGAGGAACAGGAGGAGCACTGCCAGAGCCCTGCAAAATGACCTCCAGCACTCCAGCAGGCCACAAATGTGCATGTGTCTGCACAAATGGCGGGTTCACACTGAGCACATGTGCCAGACGTGACAGTCTGAAGACGCCGTGGAGAGCAATCTGCGGCCTGCAACATCCTTCAGCATGACCGGTTTGGCAGTGGGTCAGTAATGGTGTGGGGTGGCATTTCTTTGGAGGGCCGCACAGCCCACCATGTGCTCGCCAGAGGTAGCCTGACTGCCCTTAGGTACCGAGATGAGATCCTCAGACCCCTTGTGAGACCATATGCTGATGCGGTTGGCCCTGGGTACCTCCTAATGCAGGACAATGCCAGACCTCATGTGGCTGGAGTGTGTCATCAGTTCCTGCAAGATGAAGGCATTGAAGCTATGGACTGGCCCGCCCATTCCCCAGACTTGAATCTGATTGAGGACATCTAGGACATTATGTCTCGCTACATCCACCAACGTCACGTTGCACCACAGACTGTACAGGAGTTGGCGGATGCTTTAGTCCAGGTCTGGGAGGAGATCCCACAGGAGACAATCCACAACCTCATCAGGAGCATGCCCAGGAGTTGTAGGGAGGTCATACAGGCACATGGAGGCCACACACAACACTGCCTCATTTTGACTTGTTTTAAGGACATTACATCAAAGTTGGATTAGCCTGTAGTGTGTTTTTCCACTTTAATTTTTGGGGGTGACTCTAAATCCAGGCCTCCATTGGTTAATAAATTTGATTTCCATTGATGATTTTTGTGTGATTTTGTTGTCAGCACATTCAACTTTGTACAGGGCAAAGTTTTCAATGAGAATATTTCATTCATTCAGATCTAGGATGTGTTATTTGTGTGTTCCCTTTAATTTTTTGGGCAGTGTGTGTGTGTGTGTATATATATATATATATATATATATATATATATATATATATATATATATATATATATATATAATTGTGGCACGGCGACTCCGGAGGCAGACACAGGACACACGGTTTGGGTAAGCTTCCTGCGGGTTTATTGTGCGGCATTAACTCCAGGAGCATCCCAATAAAATAAACAGTCCCTCTTAGGGTTAATGGGGAAACAAAAGATGCAAATATTATGGAGTCCTCTTAGCCAGCAAGGCCTTTGCCAGCTGCAGATAATCCTGTGAAGTGTCCGCAACATCGGTCCTCCGGTGTTGCTCTCTGGTGTCAGCCACCCACAACCTGGAGACCTCAGTCTCCAGACCACACACTCCACACAGGAAACAAACTGACTGAACACTTATACCCTGTTCAGCCACACCCTGAGAGGAGGTATGGGGAATGACTTCCCTCCCATCTCTATTTCATTCCCATAAAATCACACCCTTTTAAAGAGGTAACCCTGAGCATATAATATGCTGGCAGAAAATCTATTGGTTTCAGTTCACACAGGCCAGCAACCTGCGTGACACATACCTCCCCTCGCATATAATACCAGTGACTGTCACATATTCCCCCCCTCTGCCCAAAGCTGGGGGTTTGGGCACTTTCCAACTCCAGGCAGGGAATCCTAGAGAGGGCATCCGTGTTCCCATTTTACTGTCTGTCACAATATAAATATATATATTTATATAGTACAGACCAAAAGTTTGGACACACCTTCTCATTTAAAGATTTTTCTGTATTTTCATGACTTTGAAAATTGTACATTCACACTGAAGGCATCAAAACTATGAATTAACACATGTGGAATTATATACTTAACAAAAAAGTGTGAAACAACTGAAAATATGTCTTATATTCTAGTTTCTTCAAAGTAGCCACCATTTGTTTGATGACTGCTTTGCACACTCTTGGCATTCTCTTGATGAGCTTCAAGAGGTAGTCACCGGAAATGGTTTTCACTTCACAGGTGTGCCCTGTCAGGTTTAATAAGTGGGATTTCTTGCGTTATAAATGGGGTTGGGACCATCAGTTGTGTTGTGCAGAAGTCAGGTGGATACACAGCTGCTAGTCCTACTGAATAGACTGTTAGAATTTGTATTATGGCAAGAAAAAAGCAGCTAAGTAAAGAAAAATGAGTGGCCATCATTACTTTAAGAAATGAAGGTCAGTCAGTCCGAAAAATTGGGCAAACTTTGAAAGTGTCCCCAAGTGCAGTTGCAAAAACCATCAAGCACTACAAAGAAACTGGCTCACATGAGGACCGTCCCAGGAATGGAAGACCAAGAGTCACCTCTGCTTCTGAGGATAAGTTTATCCGAGTCACCAGCCTCAGAAATCGCAGGTTAACAGCAGCTCAGATTAGAGACCAGGTCAATGCTACACATAGTTCTAGCAGCAGACACATCTGTTCAACAACTGTTAAGAGGAGACTTTGTGCAGCAGGCCTTCATGGCAAAATAGCTGCTAGGAAACCACTGGTAAGGACAGGCAACAAGCAGATGAGAATTGTTTGGGCTAAAGAACACAAGGAATGGACATTAAACCAGTGGAAATCTGTGCTTTGGTCTGATGAGTCCAAATTTGAGCTCTTTGGTTCCAACCACCGTGTCTTTGTGCGACGCAGAAAAGGTGAACGGATGGACTCTACATGCCTGGTTCCCACCGTGAAGCATGGAGGAGGAGGTGTGATGGTGTGGGGGTGCTTTGCTGGTGACACTGTTGGGGATTTATTCAAAATTCAAGGAATACTGAACCAGCATGGCTACCACAGCATCTTGCAGCGGCATGCTATTCCATCCGGTTTGCTTTTAGTTGGACCATCATTTATTTTTCAACAGGACAATGACCCCAAACACACCTCCAGGCTGTGTAAGGGCTATTTGACCAAGAAGGAGAGTGATGGGGTGCTACGCCAGATGACATGGCCTCCACAGTCACCAGACCTGAACCCAATCGAGATGGTTTGGGGTGAGCTGGACCTCAGAGTGAAGGCAAAAGGGCCAACAAGTGCTAAGCATCTCTGGGAACTCCTTCAAGATTGTTGGAAGACCATTTCCGGTGACTACCTCTTGAAGCTCATCAAGAGAATGCCAAGAGTGTGCAAAGCAGTCATCAAAGCAAGAGGTGGCTACTTTGAAGAACCTAGAATATAAGACATATTTTCAGTTGTTTCACACTTTTTTGTTAAGTATATAATTCCACATGTGTTAATTCATAGTTTTGATGCCTTCAGTGTGATTGTACAATTTTCATAGTCATGAAAATAGAGAAAAATCTTTAAATGAGAAGGTGTGTCCAAACTTTTGGTCTGTACTGTATATCAGTGAGGAAAATAAGTATTTGATACACTGCCGATTTTGCAAGCTTTCCATGAACATAAAAGGTACCAGGATATACAAACTACAATGATCTGTAGCCCCACTGAGACAATAAGCGCGTCTACTTTTAAATACAAAGAATAGGTTTAGAAATAAGTATATTTGCAAAATTGAGTATGAATTAATCCGGTTGACCATGTTGAAAATAGCTCAACATTAATACTGCTATGATGAACAAAGTTAGTTGTATAGATTTTCCCCACCTACAGGATATTTCTCATTTTATTTTTTTTTCTATTTTGTTTTGTACGCAAAATTAATAAAGTATAAAGTTAAATTATCTCATACTTTGTATACGACATACAAGAATAAATTAGAATATTTTCTAAATAAACAAATATACATATATATACAGTGGGGAAAATAAGTATTTGATACACTGCCAATCTCGCAAGTTTTCCCACCTACATAGTATGGAGAGGTCTGTCATTTTCATCATAGGTACACTTCAACTGAGACAGAATCTTAAAAAAAAATCCAGAAAATCACAGTGTATGATTTTTACATAATTAATTTGCATTTTATTGCATGAAGTAAGTATTTGATACAAGAAAAAACAGAACTTAAAAGGGTATTCCCATCTCCAAGATTCTATCCCAATATGTAGTAGGTGTAATAATAATAATATTAGCAAATACTTCCTGTAACCTTAGGTAATCATGGTTACGACCACTAGCAGCTAGCTAACTAACGGTGACTTTATCAGTGGACTTAACCATGGATACCTAAGGTCCTGCGATGCCTGTGTGGCGCCCCTGAGGGTTCGGTCGCCACAGAGTTATTGCATCTCATCCAGAGATGTGGTACCTCACTCTCAGGTAAGGAAGGAGTATGGCTCAGGACCCTAACACTACATCTACTACACCACATTTCCAAGTGACAGGGCGACAGTGCTCCTAAGGGAGAGCACAACTGTCCCTGATCCCTGGCTGGAGTGGGGGGAACCACCTAGAGAGAGGGAACCATGTAGTGGATGGGTGGAGGAAGTAGTTAAAGGGAGCACATAGTGAGAGATATAAAAGAGAGTAGCTATCTTAGGACACTGTTCAGTTCCAGTCAGACTGACTGAGGTGAAGACAGGGAGCAGGGGCTCTGTATGAGCTCTGCTCCACAGGCGGGCCTAGTTAGGAGGCCTGAGCCTGGGAGGAGAGGGAGCTGAAGGCTCCAGGAACGGGAAGAGAAGGGACCCTAGGGGTACAGGCCGTGCAGCAAGCCACCCGTATGCCCGCTGCTACCAGTAGGTAGAGGGGTCAGGCCAGAAAAGGGGAACCGGTCCCCCAACTAGCACAGAGCTACAAGGCCCAACTAGGAAACCGGAGGCTGCAGCATTTCAAGTACTGCAGGCCACAAGTCCACACCAGTACACTAAGAAGGTGGCAGCATAGGACCCAGGGGACGGAACACACGTTGGCCGCCAAGGCCCGAGGACACCGGATAGAAGTGCTGCTGGGTGTGAGGTGCAGGGAGCAGGCCAGAGAGAGGACACATAGAAGGGGGTCCTGTAATATGCTCCGGAGTTACCTGGGGGTCGACCGAGCCCCTCACTGCGTGAACACAGGTTTCCGTGGGCCCCTACACTGGCCCTGTATCTGGAACTGCTATAATCGTGAATAAAAGACCCGGGACTGCACTATCTGACTCAGTGTCATTACTGACTACCTGCGCCATAACCACCATCATCCATACACGCTGCCCTGAAGCTCCACTCTTCCTGTGGGGAGTCACATCACCTTGCTGCACACACCATAAGCTTCAGTGGACTGCTTCGCAGCGGCGGTTCCCAATAACCGCATTCCACAGGTGGCGTAGTCGGACTATATATAACAGACACCCATAGACTACCCTGGTTTGACCGCCCTGGGTCACAGACCGGGTCACCGCCACGGTGACTACAACCCCCAGCGTCTACAGGCCCGGCTCCGGGTACCCCCACGGCCCAGGGGGCGCGTCACCTGCACATGAGGAAAGAGGCATAGCAAATCAAAAATACTATACTACATTTCTAATTGGAGGTATTTGCTAATATTATTATTATTACACCTACTAGATATTGAGATAGGATCTTGGAGATGAGAATACCCCTTTAATATTTGTTTGCAATTGCAGAGGTCAGATGTTTCCTGTAGTTCTTGACAACGTTTGCACACACTGCATCAGGGATTTTGGCCCACTCCTCCATACAGATTTTCTCCAGATCTTTCAGGTTTCGGGGCTGTAGCTGGACAACATCCAGTTTCAACCCCCTCCAAAGAATTTCTATAGGTCACTCCAGAACCTGGAAATGCTTCTTACAGAGCTATTCCTTAGTTGCCCTGACTTTTTGTTTCGGGTCATTGTCATGCTGGAAGACCCAGCCATGACCCATCTTCAATGCTCTTACTGAGGGAAGGAGGCTGTTGGCCAAAATCTTGCAATACATGACCCGATCCATCCTCCCTTCAATAAAGTGCAGTCATTATGTCCCCTTTGCAGAAAAGCACCCCCAAAGCATGATGTTTCGCCCACCATGCTTCACGGTTGGGATGGTGTTCTTGGGGTTATACTCATCCTTCATCTTCTCCAAACACTGCGAGTGGAGTTGATACCAAAAAGTTCTATTTTGGTCTCATCTGACCACATTACTTCTCCCATGCTTCTTCTGGATCTTCCAGATGGTCATTGGCAAACTTCAGATGTGCCTGGACATGTACTGGCGTGAGCAAGGAGACCTTGCTTGTCTGCAGAATTTTAATCCATGATGGCTTAGTGTGTTACTAATGGAAATGTTTGAGACTGGTCCCAGCTTTCTTCAGGTCATTGACCAGGTCTTCCCATGTAGTTCTGGGCTGATTCCTGACCATTCTCAAAATCGTCCTTACCCACAAGGCGAGATCTTGTATGGAGCCCCAGACAAACGAAAATTAACAGTCATTTTGTGTTTCTTCCATTTTCTAATAATTGTGCCAACAGTTGTTGCCTTCTCAACAAGCTGCTTGCCTATTGTCCTCTAGCCCACCCCAGCCCATTCCTGGTGTCCTTAGACAGCTCTTTGGTTGTGGCCATGGTGGGAAGATTGGAATGTGATTGATTGTGTGGACAGGTGTCTTTTATACAGGTATAGAGTTATTATTATTTATTATTATAGCGCCATTTATTCCATGGTGCTTTACATCTGAAGAGGGGTATACATAATAAAACCAAGTACCATAATCTTAGACAATAGAAGTCGCTGACTGGTACAGGTGGAGAGAGGACCCTACCCGCGAGGGCTCACAATCTACAAGTTCAAACAGGTGCAATTAATACAGGTAGTAAGTGCAAAGTATGAAGGATTCTTAAAGAAAAACTAACAGGTCTGTGACAGCCAGAATTTTTGTGGTTGGTAGGTAATCAAATACTTATTTCATGCAATAAAATGCAATTTAATTATGTAAAAATCAAAAAATTTTATTTTATGGATTTTTTTTAAGATTCTGTCTCTCACAGTTGAAGTGTACCTCCGATAAAAATTACAGACCTCTCCATTCTTTGTAGGTGGGAAAACGTGCAAAATCGGCAGTGTATCATAAACTTATTTTCTCCACTGTATATATATATACATATATGTATATATATTTATTTCGAAAATATTCTCATTTATCCTTGTATGTCATATACAAAGTATTAGATAATTGAACTTTATCCTTTATTAATTTTGAGAACAAAACAAAAAAGAAGACTGAGAGGAGACTTAATAGCTGTCTACAAATATGTCAAGGGCTGTCACATTGTAGAAGGATCATCTTTATTCTCATTTGCACAAGGAAAGACTAGAAGCAATGGGATGAAACTAAATGGGAGGAGACACAGATTAGATATTAGAAAAAACTTTTTGACAGTTAGGGTGATCAATGAGTGGAACAGGCTGCCACGAGAGGTGGTGAGTTCCCCTTCAATGGACGTCTTCAAACAGAGGCTGGACAGACATCTGTCTGAGATGATCTAGTGAATCCTGCTTTGAGCAGGGGGTTGGACCAGATGACCCAGGAGGTCCCCTCCAACTCTACCATTCTATGATTCTATGATTCTAAAATAGAAAAAAATTAAATTAGAAATATCCTGTAGGTGGGGAAAATATATACAACTAACTTTGTTCATCATAGCAGTATTAATGTTGAGCTATTTTCAACATGGTCAACGGGATTAATTCTTGCTCAATTTTGCAAATATGACTTATTTCTAAACCTATTCTTTGTATTTAAAAGTAGAAGCGCTTCACGTCTCAGTGGGGCTACCGATCATTGTAGTTTGTGTATCCTGGTACCTTTTATGTTTATGTCACAATGTGTGTTTTAATGTGTTTGTGTGTTTGTTATATTAGCTTGCCTTCTGTGCTAATTGATCTCTTTGTCTAATAGGTGGCAAACTTGCAAAGTGAACTGAAAACCTCAGAAAAGAAATACATTACTGCACAGAGGGAGGTAAGTTCAAAGAAAATGCTTAGCTATTAGTCAAGGTTTATTATAATCTAACCGGTCTTTTTTCTATTTTTTCTCTTTCAAACTAAAGTATAATACAGATGTAGGAATTCTCATCAGTGCAAAAATGAACCCATGAGACAATGATGCTTCTGGTAGTCCATATCTGAACTTGCTTTAGGAATTACTTGTTTGTATGTTAGAGGTTTTTTTATAGTTGAACCTGTAGTAATCACATGACACATTCAAACTTAAAGGAATTCTTCGGGAATAGAAAAATATATCACTAAAGGAAATGCTATATACCTGCATACCTTTGCTTTCATACTGCATCCGTCTTATTAACACACTGGAACAGGTTTCTGTCATTGTAACAAGACATCGACTATTTTAATTCTATGGTGATTACCTTCCTAAGAAAACTAGCCTGATTTGCTAATTAAAGATATTTAGGAATTTATTTATGATGCCATTTTCCTTAGATTGATATATTTTTTATTTTCCCAGAAAACCTTTTAATCTATTAATTTATTTACCCAGCATGAACATGGTGAGAGGCTGAGCTTCATTAGCAGTAGTGTAAGGCTGTGCCCACACGTTGAGGCTAGGGAGCACTGACGATAAGGTCGCTAACTTTAGCTACATAAGAGTATTTGCTGTCCAAGTGCGACCTCACAAAACATCTGATCGCACTCGGACCAATGTTAGTCTATGGAGCCATGCACAGATCCGATTTTTTTCTCGGGCAGAGACTGAGGTAAAAGATCACCACATACCCAAGATTGATCCTATATTCGGATCACACTCGGCCATGCAAGTCAGTGAGTGCATTGAAAACATTGGAGTGCATTTGGGTGACATCTGAGTCCAGTCCTATTTCCACACACTCACAGAATCGAAAAGATGGATGAATTGTTTTCTCCATATTCTCCTCATCCGAGAGAATTAGATCGCACTATGCTCACACTCTGATCAGAGTTTGATCAGAGCATCATTTGTATAATTGATCCGATGTTCTGCGATGACAAAAAATACGCTCTTGTGCACCTAGACTAAAAAGCAGCCATTCCGTTATTCAGCAAAATGGCAGTTGAACCCTTGGTAATGAAATTTCTTTTCTGTAGTCATTTTCAAACTACACTGATCTGCATGTCAGCTGAAGGTGTACTTGTGTCATCATGTGGCCCCAATATGTGATCCCAGCTTAACGAGGTTGTCCACTACTGTTACATTGATGACCTATCTTTAGGATAGGTTATCAATGTCTGATTGGCTGGTGTCCAGCACCCCTGTCAATAAGCTGTTATCGGTGTTGGCAGCGGCCGCCGGCCGGAAGTGCTCACTTGCCAAGCTGCTCGGTCTTCTTGGCTTCAGATCAATAGGAGGTGGATGTGCAGTACCCTGCAGCGGCCACTATCCGAAGACAGAGCAGTTCGGCAAGTGAGTACTTCCAGCTGACACCTATAACAGCTGATCGGTGGGGGTGCCGAGTATTCTAAGGATAGGTCATCAGTGTACAAGTAGTGGACAACCTCTTTAAGTCAATGGCAAAATTAAAAAAAAAAATGCTAAGTTAATCTTTTGTCTTCTGGACCAGATATAACATTAGAGCCACTGTCTGACTGAATATTCAAATATGACATCTTTGCTTCTACTGGTTCACGGTATTTTTCATTGTTAATTTCCTTAGGAGTCAAAGCAACTGTTATTGCTGTGATTTCACACCGCTGCTTCCTAGCCATGGAAGTATGGAGGAGCAGTAAGATGCTCCCTGCATTGTGGCGATACCTGCTGTATGATTGAATGGAGCACTCGGGCACACCTGGTGATGTCACCAGCGTCTGCTCAGTGAGTAGGGGGACAGTGGTGATAAGGTGGGTGTTTAATTGACCCCATGACAACCTAAAAAGTCTGGATAGTTGCTTTAAAACCTTAAGTCAACTATTGTTGAAGCAAATATTGCCGTATCTAAAGGCAAGACTCTGCATATTATCAATTGTCTCAAAATGGACTAGCCAACACCATATTACTTACAACGAAGTACCTGGGAGATGCATGTGGACCAACACAGAGCACTCACTTGCATCTTTTAGGTGCAGAATTTGAGGCTGGCACCAGGTAAGCATTAAGAGGGGGCACAGTAGATAGGACCAAATGGTCATACATGGTCTGTCACTGCTATAAAGGGGAAGTGTGGCTGTTTTGTGGGGTAAGACATCACGATAGAAGGCACTATGGTTGTCACTGTCCTATTTTAAGCAGCTTAAAGGAGCACTCTGGGTATTGCTGATTTACAGTGTGTTGGTGTTATGCCTAGTGTAGGGTATTGGCTAAAATAAAATATATATGGCAAAAATGATCCTTTTGTTATGGCTCTAGTTCAAGATGTCTGCTGATTCACTTCTTGTCCCGTGTTTGTTACAGGACATTGTTTCGTGTGTCAGCACATTACTCTAGCTAAGCTTGGCCCCTTCCCGATGCATGGAAACCATTTCCTACTTCAGCTCATGGTCAGAGTAGTGTGTGAATGTGGCTGGCTAACTTAATTTCAGGAAGTAATCCTGCCTCCTATGCTATCTATGCATCAGAGAGGGAGACTGGCTGAGTTATGGTAATGTACTGAGGAGCCAGCCCCCTTCACACACTGCTCTGGTCATTTGCTGATGCAAGATATGCTGTTCTGTGTTGAGGACAGGACCGGAAGTGCATTAGCAGGAATCCGCGATCAAAGAGGCAACAAACAGATTGGATACTAGAGTTAAAGGTTTATCTATCTTAATATTTAATGATCGTTTAGCCTTATTTTTTTATTCCTGTAAAACCCCTTTAATGTATATGTACGGTATGATTTGCATAAAGTGACTAAAATGTAAAAATACTTTCAACTTCTAAATTACAGATTGTAAACAGCCCCGTATATTAATTTAGTGCATGAAAGCACAAAGAACATCGATCTAATTTCCTTGGAAACTAAGAAATTAATTTTCTTATCACATTTTAAAGGTGCTTTTAGCGATTTATTGAGCAATATGGTGAAAAAGCAAATTTTGCAACAGAAAAAATGATTTCAAAATATATTGAACTTTGATGAATTTGCAATCTGATAAATGTATTAAGTCATTTCACCTCGCTATAATCTAATGCAACACCATAATGGGATATATGTGTATACAAAAGCAATTTAGGGTCAAGCCATTTGGTTTGCATGTGGTAATTGTATGTCAAAAGGAAACTCAGCTCTGGAGTTAGAGTATTCATCACCAAGTCCCTTTAGATACAAAGATTATAATTTGCTTCTCAACCTACTCACTAAATGAGATAATACTGCAGCTCTGAAATTTAAAAAGGAGATTGATATCTTCATTGAAAAGCCTTGCCTGGAAGGGACAACTCTGGCTACAACATGGTTTTTATCAATAAATTATGATCCAATAATCCCATTCCTCAATCCTTTGAAGATCCATCAACGGCTTGTCAAACTCTCAGAATGACTAATCATCTTAAGTATGAATTCTTCATTCCATCCACCAGCATATTCTCCACACTGTCCACAGAAACTAATTGATTACTGGGCTTTTCCCTTTCATCGGATAGGGCCGTAGCCAGAAGATAAAGGATATCACCTTCCCACTCCTCCAAGCTCATTTACTAACCTAGTGTTATAGAGTTGTGATTGTAAAAGTCATAGCTTTAATTCTTCCTATCCAACTCTGTGATACATTCTCTTTTTGCTTAGCCACTGCCTGAATCCCCCATACAAATGTACCTGCAGGGGATCTCGACCATTGCCAGCATCATCGTTTTTCCTAGACTGCGATTTCTTTGATGTACCTTGTGAATATGTATGATGTCATCAGTCATGCAAGGAGTGACACAGACAAGTGTCTGTGCGAGAATGCTTTCCATGAGGCGGAAGAGTATCCCTGCAGATCAGGAAAGGCATATGTGCAGTATTATAATCCTCCATTACTAGTGGGTGTCTACAGTAGCATGTGCCACATCTTCTTTCTAATAGAACATGTTTTTAATTACTCTTTAATATATGCCATGCTAGTAAAGCATATTTATAGAAAGGTAGGTTTAAAGGGGTGCTCTCAAGTTTGAAAGTTATACCCTTTCTACAGGATAGAGGATAACTTTTCGATCGCTGGCGGGAGTGATTGCCGTGGCCCCCTCCAGTCCCAAGACCGGTTAGGAGAGCTTTGGCTGAAAGGAGTGGAGGTCGATCATGTGCACTACTGCTTCATTCATGCTTAAAACACCACTCCAGCGCTTTTGTGCTTTAAAGTGGTGCTTTAAATCTAAACCTCCTGACCCCCGGTCATATTCTCGCCCTCCAGTGCCTACACAGTTTTTTCAATGCCGCTCCGGTCCTCCTGCACCATCTTGTGAGCGCAGCTTCTGACGTGACGTAGCTTCTGGCTTCCGGCCAAAGTGCCTAATGCGCCCCTCATAGACTTTTATTATAAAGTGACCTCCGCTCCATGAAACACCGGAGCAATAAAAAAAATACATTGGAGTGGTGCTTAAATGGGAGTGCTGGAGAATGCCGAGCGCAGAGCTTGTTTGATCTTCAGTGCTCCTATTAGAATGAATGGAGAGGTAGTGCACATGATTGAACTTCTCTCTATTAGAGCCCTGGTTGTTAGGATCGTTGAGGGGCATAGTCATTGGACCTACAACGACCGTAAAGTTATTTATTCTTTGGTATGGGATAACTTTCAAACTTGAGAACACCTCGTTAAGTACAGGCTTTACTCGAAGTGGTCTTCTCTCTGTGGTATCATATTATTACTAGAGATGAGCGGTGTTCGACTAGAACTGTTCGCCAATCTCAAATTCGAGCTGTTTTGGGCGGTGTTCGAGTTGTTCCACGAACCCGAACGATTTGCAAAAAATTCGGCTGTTCGAGGTTATGTTCGATAACTGTTCGTGCACCAAAAGCGTGTCCTGCATGTCTGGCGCTATTTAGAGCACCAATCATGCAGGGATTGTCTGCCACTCACTGTAATGCCACAGCCATGGTGGTTGTGGCATTACAGTGGTTGCCCAAATCGATGGGAACAGTGCCAACAGTGAAACATGAAAAGCCGGCAATTCAGCAGCGGCATACACCTGTACCCGACAATTTAGAACAGAAAGAATAGAGCTTCACACATAGATTAGATAGATAGAAACATGTCAGCCACATATATACGAAGTACAGTGACAGTGTTGCTTACTGTACTTGTCATTTAGCGTAAAGGATTTATCCAAAAAAATAATAGTGTTTTCATGCACCGTCTCTTTAAAAAAGCCGGCCGGCAATTCAGCAGCGGTACCCGACAATTTATAACAGACAGAATAGAGCTTCACACATAGATTAGATAGATAGAAACATGTCAGCCACATATATACGAAGTACAGTGACAGTGTTGCTTACTGTACTTGTCATTTAGCGTAAAGGATTTATCAAAAAAAATAATAGTGTTTTCATGCACTGTCTCTTTAAAAAAGCCGGCCGGCAATTCAGCAGCGGTACCCGACAATTTATAACAGACAGAATAGAGCTTCACACATAGATTAGATAGATAGAAACATGTCAGTCACATATATATGAAGTACAGTGATAGTGTTGGTTACTGTACTTGTCATTTAGTATTAAAATAAAGGATTTATTATTAAAAAAATTGGCGTGGGGTTCCCCTTAATTTTAGGCTCTAGCGGAGGTTAAGCAGACGGCTGGGGCAGATGTTTGAAGCCTGGGAAGGGGGTAATACCCACGGAGCTTCCCAGGCTACTAGTATCAGCCCCCAGCTGAATACATAGCCTTTACTAGCTATTAAAATGGGGGACCCCCCAAAAAAAATGACGTGGGGTCCCCCCTAATTTAATAGCTAGCAAAGGCTAGGCAGACAGCTGGGGGCTGATATTAATAGCCCAGGAAGGGAGCCATGAATATTGGCCCCCTCCCAGGCTAGAAACACCAGCCGTCAGCCGCCCCAGAAATGGCGCATTCATAGGATGCGCCAATTCTGGCACTTAGCCTCGCTCTTCCACGCTGCCCTGGTGCGGTGGCAGGGGGTAATAGGGTTGGGGTTGATGTCAGCTTATAATGCCAGCTGACATCAAGCCCAGGTTAGTAATGGAGAGGCGTCTATAAGACACCCCCATTACTAACCCCATAGTCAAAGTTAAAAAAAACACAAACACCCAGAATAAAGTCCTTTAATTGAAATAAAGACACAATCCTTTATTGTTCTAAATTAAACCATACTTACTGTCACGCCCATTCCAGCTGAAGCCAACGATCTCCTGCAATAAAAGAAAAATAATAAAGCAACCTCATCCTTACCTTTCCATGGTTCCCACGACAGCTTCAGCTCTGCTACATCGAGATGACAGGCTGGACCGCAGCAGAACGCTGCCATCCAGCCTCTCATCCCGCAGACACTGAGAAGCGCAGGCTTGCTTGCGCTCAAGAGTGTCTCTCTGTGACGTCATCCAGATGAGCCGAGTTAATGTCCAATGAACTCGGCTCACCTCATGCACGTCACTGACAGCGTGGGAAAATTCTCACGCTGAAGCGGTGAGTGCAGGAGAATTCTCCCACGCTGTCAGTGACGTGCATAAGGTGAGCTCATGTCCAATGAACTCAGCTCACCTCCTGCACGTCACTGACAGCGTGGGAGAATTCTCCTGCACTCAGCGCTTCAGTGTGAGAATTCTCCCACGCTGAAGCGCTGAGTGCAGGAGAATTTTCCCACGCTGTCAGTGACGTGCATGAGGTGAGCCGAGTTCATTGGACATTAACTCGGCTCATCTGGATGACGTCACAGAGAGACACTCTTGAGCGCAAGCAAGCCTGCGCTTCTCAGTGTCTGCGGGATGAGAGGCTGGATGGCAGCGTTCTGCTGCGGTCCAGCCTGTCATCTCGATGTAGCAGAGCTGAAGCTGTCATGGGAACCATGGAAAGGTAAGGATGATGTTGCTTTATTATTTTTCTTTTATTTCAAGAGATCGTTGGCTTCAGCTGGAATGGGCGTGATGGTAAGTATGGTTTAATTTAGAACAATAAAGAATTGTGTGTTTATTTCAATTAAAGGACTTTTTTCTGGGTGTTGTGTTTTTTTTAAATACTTTACTAGAAATTCATGGTGGTCATGTCTAATATTCGCGTGACCCCATGAATTTCGGGCTTAGGGCCAGCTGATAATGCCAAGCTGGCCCTAACCCCTTTATTACCCAGTGAGCCACCGCACCAGGGCCCTGGATGAGTTGGGTACAGCGCCAGAAGATGGCGCTTCTATGAACGCGCCATTTTCCGGGGTGGCTGCGGACTGCAATTTGTAGCGGGGGGGGGGCCCAGAAAGCTTGGGCCTCCCTGCGCTGCAGATTCCAGCCCCCAGCTGCCTAGTTGTACCTGGCTGGACACAAAAATAGGGCGAAGCCCCACGTACTTTTTTTTTAATTATTTCATGAATTTCATGAAATAATTAAGAAAAAAAGGCCTTCCCTATATTGTTGTGTCCGGCCAGGTACAAATAGGCAGCTGGTGGTTGGGGGCAGCCCGTTCCTGCCTGCTGTACCTGGCTGGACACAAATATAGTGCGAAGCCCCACGTCAATTTTTTTTAAATTATTTCATGAATTTCCTGAAATAATTTAAAAAAATTGAAGTGGGGCTTCGCACTATATTTGTGTCCAGCCAGGTACAGCAGGCAGGAACGGGCTGCCCCCATCCACCAGCTGCCTATTTGTACCTGGCCGGACACAACAATATAGGGAAGCCCTTTTTTTCTTAATTATTTCATGAATTTCATGAAATAATTAAAAAAAATTGAAGTGGGGCTTCGCACTATATTTGTGTCCAGCCAGGTACAGCAGGCAGGAACGGGCTGCCCCCAACCACCAGCTGCCTATTTGTACCTGGCCGGACACAACAATATAGGGAAGGCCTTTTTTTCTTAATTATTTCATGAAATTCATGAAATAATTAAAAAAAAAGTACGTGGGGCTTCGCCCTATTTTTGTGTCCAGCCAGGTACAACTAGGCAGCTGGGGGCTGGAATCTGCAGCGCAGGGAGGCCCAAGCTTTCTGGGCCCCCCCCCGCTACAAATTGCAGTCCGCAGCCACCCCGGAAAATGGCGCGTTCATAGAAGCGCCATCTTCTGGCGCTGTACCCAACTCATCCAGGGCCCTGGTGCGGTGGCTCACTGGGTAATAAAGGGGTTAGGGCCAGCTTGGTATTATCAGCTGGCCCCAAGCCCAAAATTCATGGGGTCACGCCAGTATTAGACATGACCGCCATGAATTTCTAGTAAAGTATTTAAAAAAAACACAACACCCAGAATAAAGTCCTTTAATTGAAATAAAGACACAATTCTTTATTGTTCTAAATTAAACCATACTTACCATCACACCCATTCCAGCTGAAGCCAACGATCTCCTGCAATAAAAGAAAAATAATAAACCAACCTCATCCTTACCTTTCCATGGTTCCCACGACAGCTTCAGCTCTGCTACATCGAGATGACTGGCTGGACCGCAGCAGAACGCTGCCATACAGTCTGTCATCCCGCAGACACTGAGAAGCGCAGGCATGCTTGCGCTCCTCACTGTCTCGCTGTGACGGCATCCAGATGAGCCGAGGTCATGTCCAATGAACTCGGCTCACCTCATGCACGTCACTGACAGCGTGGGAAAATTCTCACGCTGAAGTGCTGAGTGCAGGAGAATTCTCCCACGCTGTCAGTGATGTGCATGAGGTGAGCTCATGTCCAATGAACTCAGCTCACCTCCTGCACGTCACTGACAGCGTGGGAAAATTCTCCTGCAATCAGCGCTTCAGCGTGAGAATTTTCCCACGCTGTCAGTGACGTGCATGAGGTGAGCCGAGTTCATTGGACATGAACTCGGCTCATCTGGATGTCGTCACAGAGAGACGCTGAGCAGCGCAAGCAAGCCTGCGCTTCTCAGTGTCTGCGGGATGACAGGCTGGATGGCGGCGTTCTGCTGCGGTCCAGCCTGTCATCTCGATGTAGCAGAGCTGAAGCTGTCGTGGGAACCATGGAAAGGTAAGGATGAGGTTGCTTTATTATTTTTCTTTTATTGCAGGAGATCGTTGGCTTCAGCTGGAATGGGCGTGATGGTAGGTATGGTTTAATTTAGAACAATAAAGGATTGTGTCTTTATTTCAATTAAAGGACTTTATTCTGGGTGTTTGTGTTTTTTTTAACTTTGACTATGGGGTTAGTAATGGGGGTGTCTTATAGACGCCTCTCCATTACTAACCTGGGCTTGATGTCAGCTGGCATTATAAGCTGACATCAACCCCAACCCTATTACCCCCTGCCACCGCACCAGGGCAGCGTGGAAGAGCGAGGCTAAGTGCCAGAATTGGCGCATCCTATGAATGCGCCATTTCTGGGGCGGCTGACGGCTGGTGTTTCTAGCCTGGGAGGGGGCCAATATTCATGGCTCCCTTCCTGGGCTATTAATATCAGCCCCCGGCTGTCTGCCTAGCCTTTGCTAGCTATTAAATTAGGGGGGACCCCACGTCATTTTTTTTGGGGGGGTCCCCCATTTTAATAGCTAGTAAAGGCTATGTATTCAGCTGGGGGCTGATATTAGTAGCCTGGGAAGCTCCGTGGGTATTACCCCCTTCCCAGGCTTCAAACATCTGCCCCAGCCGTCTGCTTAACCTCCGCTAGAGCCTAAAATTAAGGGGAACCCCACGCCAATTTTTTTAATAATAAATCCTTTATTTTAATACTAAATGACAAGTACAGTAACCAACACTATCACTGTACTTCATATATATGTGACTGACATGTTTCTATCTATCTAATCTATGTGTGATGCTCTATCTTTCTGTTCTAAATTGTCGGGTACCGCTGCTGAATTGCCGGCCGGCTTTTTTAAAGAGACAGTGCATGAAAACACTATTATTTTTTTAAATAAATCCTTTACACTAAATGACAAGTACAGTAAGCAACACTATCACTGTACTTATTATATATGTGACTGACATGTTTCTATCTATCTAATCTATGTGTGAAGCTCTATTCTTTCTGTTCTAAATTGTCGGGTACAGATGCTGAATTGCCGGCCGGCTTTTTTAAAGAGACGGTGCATGAAAACACTAATATTTTTTTTAATAAATCCTTTACACTAAATGACAAATGCAGTAACCAACACTGTCACTGTGCTTCTTATATGTGTGACTGACATGTTTCTATCTATCTAATCTATGTGTGATGCTCTATTCCTTCTTGTCTAAATTGTCGGGTACCGGTGTATGCCGCTGCTGAATTTGCCGGCCGGCTTTTTTAAACAGAGTGTCTTCTGAGCAGTTTGTCAGCTTTTGGACACCTTTGCAGGTGTTTTCTATGTGTTTCTATGTGTTTTTGTTTGCCTGCCATTGGTTTTAACGGTGTTCGACGGTGTTCTAAGGTGTTCGACGAACAGTTCGACGAACAGTTCCTCGAACATCCCGGTGTTCGACGAACCGAACCGAACCCGAACACTACGGGGGTGGCTCAACACTAATTATTACTGTAAAAAAAATGGAAATGCAACAGGTGCTCATCAAGAAACGTATGACATTAAAAGTGCCAAGAGAGAAGCGGAAGAGAAAGCCGTTGATACATGATCGGGTGTATGCAAATCGCATATGAATTGGTGACGTGACTAGGGCTGGAAGTTAGGGTTTCACATGTTACAGTCCCTGTCAAGTTCTATAAATGTCGCTGCCAATTCCTCTAAGGCCAATTTCACTCGTCCGACTTTCAGCACAATTTCACTTGTGTTTCTCCATTTGATTCGTTATTAGAGGGACGATCACATTGTTTAGATGAAGTGTAATCGTTCTCCGTAAATTCTGCCCAGGTTCTGTTTGCAATGATTTTGAAGTTACACCTCAATGGCTAATAGCCTTTTCATGAAAATCACATCACGGTGCACACATTAACCTAAAACTACGCTTTAAACATTACAAGTTGCAGCGGCTCTTTTCATATTTCTTTTTTTTTCTAATATAAGCCTGATTTGAATTAAACAACCTCTGGAGGTAGAGTAATGCATATTATAGTAAACTGGTAAATGTAAAGCGTGGGAAAGGTTCAGACATTCCATCTCGCATATTGAATCAATTAATAGCATGTACGAGGAAACCATGATTATTTGAATGAGTGGAGAAAAATGACTTGATTCTTTACAAGTATTACAGACTATTATTAGTATTCCAGATAGCCCTTGTTCTAGTGAGTCCATCATAGTCTTTGATCTGTCTACATCCACAGCTGGAAATCCTGCGCCAAGCTCTAGAAGCAACACAAACTGACAACAGTCGCCTCCATAAGGAAAGTGAATTTGTGGCTGAAAATGTTAATCAGTGGATCAAAGAGCAAAAGTAAGTAAATTTGATAAATGCCGCACATCATTTTCTGCATTGTTTAAAGCATCTTTTTTGCCTGATTTATTTTAGTGACTTTTTTTTTTGTTTCTTTTTTTTTTTTTTCAGAAAGCCAAGTTAAAACATTTACTTTAGCTTGCTTTTCAAAATAATAGTTTATTTTTCATAATTTTCTGTGAATTATTCCAATCTGGGAAAGAATGTTAATTTGAAAATGATATAATTGGCCAAGTTATTTTTTATGTTTGGAAGAAAAATGTATTACGGAGGTGGAGTATATTTCCTTGTGAGCAGGCCCAAATATGCTGTTTATATACAGAGTTTTGTAACACTGTTTTTTTCTCTTTTTGGGCATGTGCACACATTCAGAATTTGCAGCAGAAATTTCTGCACCAAAACCCTGCAGTTTACAGAACCAGCAAAATGAGTGAGTTTTCTGAAATCTCATGCACATGCTCCTCATTTTTTCCTTGCAGATTTGAAGCAGTCTAAAATCTGCAGTATGTAAATTTTTTCATTGATTTTTGCAGCGTTTGTCACCCAATCCAATGAATAGGAAAAACGTGTTAAAAACACACATCGCTTTACATAGCTTTTGCCTGCCAAGAAATGCGTTTTGGTGCAGAAATTCCTGCGGCAATGACTTTATGTACACATACCCTTTTATCGGTTATCTTGACATAATTTACTTATTTTTAATGTATTGTTTAATGAAATGCCTGACTTTTGTAGGTCTTTTCCATATACCCCATAGACCAAGGGTTGGCAATTAATTTTCCCAAGGGGCCACTTGAGAGACTGTGACTGTTGTGGAGGTGGATCCAATTGGCTGAAATTAATTCTACTCAATGTTAATACTAACATATTAATTATAATTATTATTTTATATTAATATTAATTGTAGCACATAATATGAAACAGAATTAACTATGCTGACACCCACTATATACTGTATGAGCCTTCAGACAGCCCTTCCATATACTGTATGAGCCCACACACAGCCCCTATATAGAGTATGAGCCCCCTATTTACAATATGATCCCACACACAGCCCCCTATTTATAGTATGATCCCCCACACAGCCCCACTATATACAGTTTGAGTCCACACAACCACCTATATACCATACGAGCCCCCACACATTCTCCCTATATACAGTATGAGCCCACACATAGTTCCGATATAGATACAGTAGTTCCCATATATCTATCCCATATCCCATATATAGTTCCCATATATCTGCATCCTGCAGATAGCAATGATATCGGGGCACCAGGTGGGGAATGGCGGCTGCATGGTGTGGCCCGTGGGTCAGTGTTTTCAGGCCTTCAGCTGTCTTAGTCCACAGGTTGGACTGGAACAGCCAGATGTGGCCTGCGGGGCACATTTTGCCCAAGTCTACTATAGACGAGTGTAAGCCGTGCATCTCAGGGTTAAATGAAATTTGTGTTATATACCAACCAAGACTAACAAAATTGTCCAACTAAAATCTCATAATATTATACTTTATTGACATGAAAGATAAATAACAAAATAAAAAACAGAGTAACTGAATGGAGGGCTACACATGCAAATATAGGATGTTGCTTTTAAGCTTACAACATAAGACTCCCAGTGCCTATTATTATATAGATCACAATAAAGAATATAAAGTAAAGTATATAGTTAAAGGGAACCTGTCATGTCATTTGTAGTATCTAAACTGCCCCCATTGCGTTGTTAGTGATGCAATGTGCATCAATAACATGTTTTTTTTCATTAAAATCGGCAGTCTAATCATGTGCAAAAAGCACTTTATATAGTTATATCATACCTGATCGTTTAGTCAAAGGGGTGTGATTCATTACATTCAGTTAGGCTTGTCACCGCTCACGTCATTTGAATTTTGTTCCCGGGTTTGTGCTGACGTCACTAGAATCGGAGTTTAAATCCCGTGCTTGTGCAGTGTGTCATGGCCAGACGTGCTTGCACAGTGTGTATATTGGGCAGCCGCGCTTGCGCAGTTTGTCACGGCCAGCCGCGCTTGCACATTGTCAATCTGGGAGCTGCGATTGTAATGAAAAAAGCATGTTACTGATGCACATTGCATCACTAACAACGCAATGGCTGGCAGTTTAGATACTACAAAGGACATGATATGTTCCCTTTAAGAACACTTAAATCATGTGATGCTGAGAGGACCTAGCTGCAGTGTGGCCCTGGTGCCCCAATGTGCGTTTCACTCTATCTTAGTTAGGAGTCATGCCCCCTAACAAAGTTAGGGTGAAACATGCGTTGGGGCGCCAGGGCCACACTGCAACTAGGTACACTCATCATCACATAATGTAAGTGATCTTAACTTTATACTTTATATTCCTTATTGTAATCTATATGATAGGCACTGGGTGGCTTATATTAGAAAACTTAAAAGAAACATCTTAAATTTGCATGTGAAGCCCTCATTGAGTTACTCTGATTTTTATTTTGTTATTTATATATCATATCATTAAAGTATAATATTTTGAGACTTCAGTTGCACCATTTTGTTGATCTTGATTGGTATATTGTGCATGTGGGTGTGTCTTAGTCATGGTATTAATTACAAATAAACTCTGACTGTTGTTGGTTCTAATGTTATTTGTGTTATTGACGTCTTTACCGGTTGCACTGTCAGTGTTATGTGACCTACTCATTAAGGACAACACATCGTCCGTAGCTGCATTGATTACTTGATGTAACAGGATTTACAGGGGCATGTAAAAGCATGTATTTTGGCCACCCCTGGTCAAAATTACTGTTAACGGGAACAGTTAAGCAAGTTAAAGATGAAATGATCTCTAAAAGGCTTAAAGTTATAGATGTCATACGATGAAAACCTCTCCTGCGTCCAAAATCGTCATAAAACTAAAGGCAGATAAGTGGCATTAAATGTAAACTTTAAAGTTCAAAAGTGCTATCATGAACAAGGCCATGGAGTCGGTAAGCCAAACCTCCGACTCCAACTCCTTAATTTCCATGACACCGACTTCTACTCCGACTCCACGACTCCGACTCCCTCATACACGGCTCATGTTTAAGTGTTAAATTTACTGTAGCACAGATTAATCTCAGCTAAAAGTCTAGACCCTTAGATCAGGAATGTTACAGACATTTATAGGACATTTCAAATGCAAATTGCCTGTTCAGAGAAAAAGAGGACTTGAACTCTATAGCGCCACCTATCGGAAGCAGCAATCCTACAAGTCACAATCAACCCTTTAACTAGTCGTGCAATATGACTTAGGATAAAAGCCAAATCA